>NC_080064.1:110520755-111789308 GCF_949987535.1 Balaenoptera acutorostrata | reverse complement strand
GATAGGTCTCAAAATTCAGATAACACTGACTGTGAGAGCCTGAAACTCGGGATCAAAGAAGGATAGAATTCAACCAAAATGATGATATGATATTGCGAAAAGCAGGTTTTAAAAGAAAGAAAAAAATTTTCCCATCACACAAGAGAATTGTATTTTATTCAGGAAGTGGACGATAAGTAACAATTGCTCAGCTGGGAGAAACCGATGCCCAGGTGAGCGACCGACAGAAAAGACAGGGAGAGAATCCTCAGAGGGCGCCCAGGAGGAGAGCTGCTGCTCTTTCTACTGAGGCTCTGCGATGCTTTCTCGGGCACCACCCAGAGGGAAGCAGTATAGCAGCCTCAGATAGGAAGCCTCTGTCTGTCAGGAATCACCACACGCATATTGAGGCTGAAGGGTGGAGAAGCTTCTTCTGTATCCATGATAGGCTTTGAAGAGAAGGTGAAGGTGGAGCTCTGGAACAAGTTGAGCCGATTGTCCTTATCCTTTCCAGATGCAGATAAAAGCTCAAGCTCTTACATGCTCTTGGGTGGGCACCTCTGCTAGCAATGATGGGCAGGTGGCCCAGGAGGGCATTTCTGCTTGCACTGTTGAGGCAGGCATGGGTCAGGGCACTTTATAGTTGCACAAGGGTCTGGACACTTGGCAGGTGGGCATGGGTCAGGGCACTTTATAGGTGGGCAAGGGTCTGGACACTTGGCAGGTGGGCAAGGGTCAGGGCACTTAGGTAGGCACACTGGTGGTGGCTGGCAGGGCTGCTTGCACTGCTGATGTTGAGAAGACATCTTTCTGGAGTCTTAATATCTGAAAGAAAGTATATGACCGTGTTCACAAGAAGGAATTCCTCTAGAGAAAAGAGCAAATCTTGTGGAATAACAACAGATAGTATTTCACCAATCTCTAAGTAAGGGCTTTAATCTCTTTAATAGCTTTTAATGAATTTCTGACTTCTCTCTCGCTCTTCAGAAAATCGTTTCATCAGCCCAGACAAAACCTTCTCTTTTCTCATACAACTTTTCCAAAGAAAATATCTCTGTTTTAAAGAAACAAGTGATGTTTTCTCTTTTGCTTTCTTTCTCTCTCGCTCTCTCTCTCTTTTTTTTTTTTTTTTTTTTTATGAAAACGACATCTTCAAAAAAGGCCATCAGAAGTTCTAGAATCCTGGGCAAGCTCACAAGCAATTTCTATCACCATTTTCTCTCATGAGGTCTTGACAAGGTGACTTATGCCCAGAGCAAAGGGCATTCAGGATGAATGTAAGGGCCTCACACCTTCTAAGATAAATGCCTCTGAAATCACAGCAGAAGTCCAAGAGAAAGGTATAGAAAAAAGTAAATAATTTGCTCTTTCTCCCTTCATGTCAAAACTTCCTGTTAATTTCTTTCTCCATAGAGGAAATCAAACGAGGTATCAGAAATCTAGTAAATACAATGTAACATTGTGCCCAGATTCCAAGTTCCCATCCACTAAGTAGCTTTATACCCATGATCATAACTTTGGACCCATCAAACTTGCTGTCTCCAGCATAAAGTCAACATTCGGGGATCCGAGAACAAAGTTGAACTGAAGAATCAGACTCACCAGGTTCTCCAAAGTCAATCGGAACTCGAGGAGCAAGAGGACAGCTGTCGTGCAGCAGAGGACCTTTTTATTGGGGCTTGCTGCCCCACCCAGGGGGAAGCGGAGCTACCAAAACTGGCCCGGTCCAATCATTTCCCAACCAAAATGCAAATCCACTCATAAATGGCTTGGCACAGTCTCTGAAAACAGGAAATGTCCTGTTCCAGGATCTCCTCACTGGACGAGGTTCTCATGACTCACAGAGTCCCTGTCTTAGCTCTCAGTTTCTGTGGTTTCTGGCAGTGGGAGCGCTTGGAGTGTTCTCTAACTTGTAGTGAAAAGTTCCATTCCTTGATTGGCGAAGATGACCCTTTTCTATCTTTCACGACCCTTGACTTCTAAGACTGCCTGCCTAGTTGCATTGATCTGGGGGCAATTTTGTTGTACATACTGGTTTGAAAAGAGCCTCGCTACCTGGTGACACATGTCTCTTTACCTCGAGTCTTTCTTGCAATTCATTTCCCCTTGATTCATGGCTTGCCAAACAAAATCTCCTTTCTTCTTCGAAAATAGACTGAGGGAAATTTGCAGATCACCTCATATGATTTCCTATCCTGATACTTAGAAACGTGTAGTAAAGTGTTGACCACTATGGTCCTCCTTTCACTGTTTGCTCCTTCAAATAAAGAACATCCAGCAGGTCAAATTCCTGTGACCTCTATAAATCTGTTTTACTTCCTGCCACAAGGAATTCACTAGGCACGTAGCATCCCCTACCATAACTCAGATGAGCTGGCAGCTCAGACCCTAGACTTACAACAGAAGTGAAGCTTTTTGCTCATACCTCCCAAAAGTGACATAAAACTTGCTCCAATCTAATTTCTTCCAACGGAACTCTTTGGATATCTTCAATTTTTGAAGAAATCTCAGAGGGTTGTTCAAATTTTCTGGCTTCCTGTCACTTTGAAATTATTGGGAAACCCAATCTATTAGGCAATGCCATTCACACAACTAATTTTATATGCTTTTAATACTTATGAATGATTTAAACACATGTTGTTTCACATCAAATTCAAGAGAAATTTGAAATCACTTCATTAAAAATGCAGTCACTGAAGTTCATTGCCATTCATATACAACTCCTTTATCATTAATAATAATTTTGTTATATTTTAAACCTACTTTTTGCATTTTCCATTTGGGCCACGGTGGAGCATATGTCAAATAAACCTATTTCCTGCTCGACTTTCTTCATACAATTTATCAATGTGCTGGAAGGAAGGTTTGAGGTTTGATGGTTTATTTATGGGTCAGAGTCACTGGCCCAGGTCCCCAGTTTTCTGGTCAAACATTATCTGTGTGTTTCTGTAAGGATGATTTTGGATGAGAGTATTATTTAAATCAGTGGCCTGAATGATGGCGGTTGCCCTCTACAAGGTGGGAAGTTCTCATTCAATCCACTGACGGCCTGAATAGAACAAGGCTGACGCTCCCCCAGGTAAAAGATTATTCCCCTTTCAGGTGGACTTCCAGCAGAGTTTCAGCTCTGCAGACTTTGCGTGTTCCAGACATTTTAATCTCTCTCTCTCTCTCTCTCTGTCCTTGTCCCTCTTTCTGTAACATATTTCTCTATGGATATATGTACATACATATTGTAATATATAATTTGAATATTTCATCTGTCATTTCATGTCCATGATTAACTATGGCCAATTAAAATAAAAATTTTCAAAGTTATTAGGAAGTGAAGTTAAAGCCAAACATATAAATGTAATATGACACATGGGGTGTGGAATTATGACAGATATAATGAGCTTTGAGCAAATGACTGAACTTCAGCGCCCAGTGCTTTAGCATGTCCTCCAAAGATTTCATTTCTGCCTTTTCAGTGATTTAGCTGTCAACAGTTTTTCTACAGTTCCTCCCTTCTATCCTGGACACGAACACTACTGTTTTCTAGGCTGTCCCCTTGGGCACTGAAGAGTCTTGTGATGGGTCATGGTTGGTGAAGGCCCCTGTCTGCTTTAGGAATAGAGCTGCGAATCTCACTTTATCATACTGTAGAATGTGGGAACACATGTTTAATGGAATCAGGATGTCCCATCTCCCTGACGCAAACTCTTCCCTAGACGGCTGTCGTGTGCTTAAAATTCCTTTATCAGGAAATAAATCTCTTGTATTCCATAATTCAATACCAGGTTTCAATTGTGTGAAACCAAAACTAGACATAAGATACCATTTAAGACTCACAGCATCACATATAAGTGATTCAGAGTGACGTTGGGAGGGGAGAGAGAAGCAAAGCACTAAAGGGCTGACATCCGGATGAAATGTGAACTTAGGGCACATCTGATATATTTGCTTTGTTCTACTCATTCCAAGAATGTTTTAGGTCCTTGAAGACAGTAATTTGAAAAAAATGTTCACTGTTTATTCTCTGTCTTCCTGTTCACGTTCCAGAACCCTCACCCTGCCATAATATCTGCACCGCCAATATCTACCCCTTAACCGTCCAATTTGGTACTTTGACATATTGCCCATGCATTTAGGAATAGTCCTTTCATATCTTTCATAATTCTTCCTGCAGTCAGAAAGAAGAACTAGCCTAGTAATTTGTCTTGGCCAAATAATCAGGAAGCTTCTTAGGAATGGGGTTTTATAATGGGACAGCAGGAAGAAGACCGGAATGAGGAGGAGAGGAAGAGAAAGAGGAGACACTTGAAACCTGTGAAAGGGTCATCAGCTGGGCTTGTGTCAGAAGGCCAGGATGTAAACGTTCCCTGCAGCTCAGCCACATCTTCACTGACTACTATATATTTTTTATATAATATGATACATTGTTATAAAAATGAAGCTATATCATTTAATATATAATGGGGAAAACATAAAGCTGTTAAAAAATGAGCATGTCTATTAAACGGCCAAAAATAATCACTGCTTATATGTTGCTGTAGTTAGTGTTATGTGTTTTCAATGTTCATAAACCTACACACATATATACATGTCTATCAGATTACTGATTTGAGATGAACTTTTGTAATATAGATATCTCCAGCCATAGGTTACTCTCTTTGTGCTGCAGTACATTTATCCCGAAAGTTCTTGTATGTTTTCTTTTCATTTTCATTCATCTCAAGGTTTTTTCTATTTGTTTGATATTTCTTCTTTGCACCATTGTTTATTTCGGAATGTGTTTGCAAACTCACAGATGTCACAGAAACAGAGAGTAGAATGGTGGTCAGCAGGGTCTAAGGGGTTGTGCAAAAGTGGAGATGTTGGAACAAGGGTACAAGCTTGCAATCATATGATGAATGAGTTCTCAGTGTCTACAGTACAGCATGGTGATCTAGCTAATAACACTCAGTTGTGTACTTGAATATTGCTGAGAAATTGGACCTTAAGCATTCTCGCCTCACACACACATACACAAACACACAGAGAAATACACACTTTACATTGTTACTGCTGAAGTGATTAATGTACTAAGTGACCGATGGTGGGAATCACTGCAGAAAGTACACATATGTCAAATCATCACCTTATACACCGTAAATATGTACAATTTAGTTTGTCAATTATACCTCAATAAACCCGGAGGGAAAGCATGAATGAATAACCATCATACAACAGAGTAACCATGTTTGAGCATCTCTGTGTTCCTTCTCCTCCTTGGCTCTCTTAGGATCTGATACTATTCTCTGAGAAAGCTTCCTTTATCCATTATTCTGTGGGGGCCTTGTACCCATCTCAGAGTGGATATTCCCTTTTAGTCACGTGTACTGACCATATCTGATTTGGTAGGGTGGAAAGTGGGGAAAGGTGGTCTGGAAAGTCGTTAGTAATCTTGGAAATCATTCTGTTTCGTTTTGGCACATAGTTTATTTAGTTCTCAATTCACTCAAAAACTTATTAGGCGCCTGATATAATTCAGTCCTCCAATCATTTCCATGTCCTACGGATCTCAGTAAGGTCCTGTTGTAGAAGTAATTTTCTGGACTGATTAAATTACTGCTTTTCCCCCTACCATAATACAGCTACCATGAGGTTCCTTGGCACACAGGTGGGATTAATACAACGTCTGTCTCTTTTCTCTGTTGCAACTGTCAACTGAAATTGGACTTGTAGTTCAAAACCACTGCTAATCTCATCTCTTACTCTTTAGGACTTACAAGTGGTGAGTTTTCTAATTCAACAAAGGTTTGAATTTCTGGGCTGTATTTTTTTCCTTTTCATTTTTTTCATTTCTGGCCTGTCAACCAGAAAGTTTTTCCTGAACATACGTCTACTGAAATACCGTGGGCAAATCAACAAATGACCAACCTTTGGTCTGCCTCTAAAGATACCATGGACAACCATTACTGCAAAACTTTTGCCATTGAATAACATGTAGCACCCCATTTTTGGCTTCCAATATCAGATTCCTTTCCAACCACTTCCAGACACATAAGCCAATGCCACAGTTTTAAGATTTGTTACAGGAGCATCCCTCCTCAAAGAACTAATTTCTATGTCAGGTCAAATAAGAGTAGCTACAGTAGAGACAACTCCCAAATATCAGTGCTGGTTTTTCACTCATGTCACAGTCTGATGAGCGTTGAGCAGTAACATGGGCATCTTTTTGCTTCTGCGTTTTTGCCATGTTTGACTCCTTTACTTCTAACCAAAAGAAAAGGTATGCTTAAAAAACTCATCCCTTTTCACGGCTTATTGGACCAGTAAGCTAAGCACTTAGAAAACAAGTTGCATTCCAACAGTCATTTTGTAAATCAAGATAAACATTGGAATCCCCATTGTTCCTCAAAGGTGGGGTCAAAGTAATCAAGAATGTTATTTCCGAGGTGTAAATATGTAATAAGACCCTGAGGTTGTTGAGTTGTGCAGTTGTACACATGGAGAGCAGGCAGCACTTTGCCTGGTAAGGTCCCTTTAAATTCTCTTTCTTTTGTACTACCCATGTTTTCAGAACTATTATAATTGTATGCAGAGTATCCCATTAATTTCCCAAACTGGTTTTTCTGTGGTGTCACATTTAAAATTCTGTTATATTGGAAAAGGAAAAGAACACAGAATATGAACGGGTAATAGAGTTTAAGAATCTCCTTGCTTGCTCTACTAGGTATGTCTGAGCCACTCCTCTGCTGAAGCACCTGCGGGTGGTGATGACGATGTTGATGGTGGTGACGGTGATGATGACAGGGACAATGATGATCGGCCACCTCTCAAATGCCAATTATGTGCCCGGCCTTGTGCCCACTGAATGACACACATTCATGTAATTTTTATGCCTAAGCAAGTAGGCACTGCAAATGTGATTTTTCCCACAGTTTATTAAAGGGTTTGAAATGCCAAGAAGTTAAATAATTTGTTCCTCAAATCAATCAAGCAATACTTACGAAAATAACCTGGATTTGAAACTGTATAGAAATAATCATTGTTAGATCTCAAAATTCAGATAACACTGACTGTGAGAGCCTGAAACTCGGGATCAAAGAAGGATAGAATTCAACCAAAATGATGATATGATATTGCGAAAAGCAGGTTTTAAAAGAAAGAAAAAAATTTTCCCATCACACAAGAGAATTGTATTTTATTCAGGAAGTGGACGATAAGTAACAATTGCTCAGCTGGGAGAAACCGATGCCCAGGTGAGCGACCGACAGAAAAGACAGGGAGAGAATCCTCAGAGGGCGCCCAGGAGGAGAGCTGCTGCTCTTTCTACTGAGGCTCTGCGATGCTTTCTCGGGCACCACCCAGAGGGAAGCAGTATAGCAGCCTCAGATAGGAAGCCTCTGTCTGTCAGGAATCACCACACGCATATTGAGGCTGAAGGGTGGAGAAGCTTCTTCTGTATCCATGATAGGCTTTGAAGAGAAGGTGAAGGTGGAGCTCTGGAACAAGTTGAGCCGATTGTCCTTATCCTTTCCAGATGCAGATAAAAGCTCAAGCTCTTACATGCTCTTGGGTGGGCACCTCTGCTAGCAATGATGGGCAGGTGGCCCAGGAGGGCATTTCTGCTTGCACTGTTGAGGCAGGCATGGGTCAGGGCACTTTATAGGTGCACAAGGGTCTGGACACTTGGCAGGTGGGCATGGGTCAGGGCACTTTATAGGTGGGCAAGGGTCTGGACACTTGGCAGGTGGGCAAGGGTCAGGGCACTTAGGTAGGCACACTGGTGGTGGCTGGCAGGGCTGCTTGCACTGCTGATGTTGACAAGACATCTTTCTGGAGTCTTAATATCTGAAAGAAAGTATATGACCGTGTTCACAAGAAGGAATTCCTCTAGAGAAAAGAGCAAATCTTGTGGAATAACAACAGATAGTATTTCACCAATCTCTAAGTAAGGGCTTTAATCTCTTTAATAGCTTTTAATGAATTTCTGACTTCTCTCTTGCTCTTCAGAAAATCGTTTCATCAGCCCAGACAAAACCTTCTCTTTTCTCATACAACTTTTCCAAAGAAAATATCTCTGTTTTAAAGAAACAAGTGATGTTTTCTCTTTTGCTTTCTTTCTCTCTCGCTCTCTCTCTCTTTTTTTTTTTTTTTTTTTTTGAAAACGACATCTTCAAAAAAGGCCATCAGAAGTTCTAGAATCCTGGGCAAGCTCACAAGCAATTTCTATCACCATTTTCTCTCATGAGGTCTTGACAAGGTGACTTATGCCCAGAGCAAAGGGCATTCAGGATGAATGTAAGGGCCTCACACCTTCTAAGATAAATGCCTCTGAAATCACAGCAGAAGTCCAAGAGAAAGGTATAGAAAAAAGTAAATAATTTGCTCTTTCTCCCTTCATGTCAAAACTTCCTGTTAATTTCTTTCTCCATAGAGGAAATCAAACGAGGTATCAGAAATCTAGTAAATACAATGTAACATTGTGCCCAGATTCCAAGTTCCCATCCACTAAGTAGCTTTATACCCATGATCATAACTTTGGACCCATCAAACTTGCTGTCTCCAGCATAAAGTCAACATTCGGGGATCCGAGAACAAAGTTGAACTGAAGAATCAGACTCACCAGGTTCTCCAAAGTCAATCGGAACTCGAGGGGCAAGAGGACAGCTGTCGTGCAGCAGAGGACCTTTTTATTGGGGCTTGCTGCCCCACCCAGGGGGAAGCGGAGCTACCAAAACTGGCCCGGTCCAATCATTTCCCAACCAAAATGCAAATCCACTCATAAATGGCTTGGCACAGTCTCTGAAAACAGAAAATGTCCTGTTCCAGGATCTCCTCACTGGACGAGGTTCTCATGACTCACAGAGTCCCTGTCTTAGCTCTCAGTTTCTGTGGTTTCTGGCAGTGGGAGCGCTTGGAGTGTTCTCTAACTTGTAGTGAAAAGTTCCATTCCTTGATTGGCGAAGATGACCCTTTTCTATCTTTCACGACCCTTGACTTCTAAGACTGCCTGCCTAGTTGCATTGATCTGGGGGCAATTTTGTTGTACATACTGGTTTGAAAAGAGCCTCGCTACCTGGTGACACATGTCTCTTTACCTCGAGTCTTTCTTGCAATTCATTTCCCCTTGATTCATGGCTTGCCAAACAAAATCTCCTTTCTTCTTCGAAAATAGACTGAGGGAAATTTGCAGATCACCTCATATGATTTCCTATCCTGATACTTAGAAACGTGTAGTAAAGTGTTGACCACTATGGTCCTCCTTTCACTGTTTGCTCCTTCAAATAAAGAACATCCAGCAGGTCAGATTCCTGTGACCTCTATAAATCTGTTTTACTTCCTGCCACAAGGAATTCACTAGGCACGTAGCATCCCCTACCATAACTCAGATGAGCTGGCAGCTCAGACCCTAGACTTACAACAGAAGTGAAGCTTTTTGCTCATACCTCCCAAAAGTGACATAAAACTTGCTCCAATCTAATTTCTTCCAACTGAACTCTTTGGATATCTTCAATTTTTGAAGAAATCTCAGAGGGTTGTCCAAATTTTCTGGCTTCCTGTCACTTTGAAATTATTGGGAAACCCAATCTATTAGGCAATGCCATTCACGCAACTAATTTTATATGCTTTTAATACTTATGAATTATTTAAACACATGTTGTTTCTCATCGAATTCAAGAGAAAGTTGAAATCACTTCATTAAAAATGCAGTCACTGAAGTTCATTGCCATTCATATACAACTCCTTTATCATTAATAATAATTTTGTTATATTTTAAACCTACTTTTTGCATTTTCCATTTGGGCCACGGTGGAGCATATGTCAAATAAACCTATTTCCTGCTCGACTTTCTTCATACAATTTATCAATGTGCTGGAAGGAAGGTTTGAGGTTTGATGGTTTATTTATGGGTCAGATTCACTGGCCCAGGTCCCCAGTTTTCTGGTCAAACATTATCTGTGTGTTTCTGTAAGGATGATTTTGGATGAGAGTATTATTTAAATCAGTGGCCTGAATGATGGCGGTTGCCCTCTACAAGGTGGGAAGTTCTCATTCAATCCACTGACGGCCTGAATAGAACAAGGCTGACGCTCCCCCAGGTAAAAGATTATTCCCCTTTCAGGTGGACTTCCAGCAGAGTTTCAGCTCTGCAGACTTTGCGTGTTCCAGACATTTTAATCTCTCTCTCTCTCTCTCTCTCTGTCCTTGTCCCTCTTTCTGTAACATATTTCTCTATGGATATATGTACATACATATTGAAATATATAATTTGAATATTTCATCTGTCATTTCATGTCCATGATTAACTATGGCCAATTAAAATAAAAATTTTCAAAGTTATTAGGAAGTGAAGTTAAAGCCAAACATATAAATGTAATATGACACATGGGGTGTGGAATTATGACAGATATAATGAGCTTTGAGCAAATGACTGAACTTCAGCGCCAGGTGCTTTAGCATGTCCTCCAAAGATTTCATTTCTGCCTTTTCAGTGATTTAGCTGTCAACAGTTTTTCTACAGTTCCTCCCTTCTATCCTGGACACGAACACTACTGTTTTCTAGGCTGTCCCCTTGGGCACTGAAGAGTCTTGTGATGGGTCATGGTTGGTGAAGGCCCCTGTCTGCTTTAGGAATAGAGCTGCGAATCTCACTTTATCATACTGTAGAATGTGGGAACACATGTTTAATGGAATCAGGATGTCCCATCTCCCTGACGCAAACTCTTCCCTAGACGGCTGTCGTGTGCTTAAAATTCCTTTATCAGGAAATAAATCTCTTGTATTCCATAATTCAATACCAGGTTTCAATTGTGTGAAACCAAAACTAGACATAAGATACCATTTAAGACTCACAGCATCACATATAAGTGATTCAGAGTGACGTTGGGAGGGGAGAGAGAAGCAAAGCACTAAAGGGCTGACATCCGGATGAAATGTGAACTTAGGGCACATCTGATATATTTGCTTTGTTCTACTCATTCCAAGAATGTTTTAGGTCCTTGAAGACAGTAATTTGAAAAAAATGTTCACTGTTTATTCTCTGTCTTCCTGTTCACGTTCCAGAACCCTCACCCTGCCATAATATCTTCACCGCCAATATCTACCCCTTAACCGTCCAATTTGGTACTTTGACATATTGCCCATGCATTTAGGAATAGTCCTTTCATATCTTTCATAATTCTTCCTGCAGTCAGAAAGAAGAACTGGCCTAGTAATTTGTCTTGGCCAAATAATCAGGAAGCTTCTTAGGAATGGGGTTTTATAATGGGACAGCAGGAAGAAGAGCGGAATGAGGAGGAGAGGAAGAGAAAGAGGAGACACTTGAAACCTGTGAAAGGGTCATCAGCTAGGCTTGTGTCAGAAGGCCAGGATGTAAACGTTCCCTGCAGCTCAGCCACATCTTCACTGACTACTATATATTTTTTAAATAATATGATACATTGTTATAAAAATGAAGCTATATCATTTAATATATAATGGGGAAAACATAAAGCTGTTAAAAAATGAGCATGTCTATTAAACGGCCAAAAATAATCACTGCTTATATGTTGCTGTAGTTAGTGTTATGTCTTTTCAATGTTCATAAACCTACACACATATATACATGTCTATCAGATTACTGATTTGAGATGAACTTTTGTAATATAGATATCTCCAGCCATAGGTTACTCTCTTTGTGCTGCAGTACATTTATCCCGAAAGTTCTTGTATGTTTTCTTTTCATTTTCATTCATCTCAAGGTTTTTTCTATTTGTTTGATATTTCTTCTTTGCACCATTGTTTATTTCGGAATGTGTTTGCAAACTCACAGATGTCACAGAAACAGAGAGTAGAATGGTGGTCAGCAGGGTCTAAGGGGTAGTGCAAAAGTGGAGATGTTGGAACAAGGGTACAAGCTTGCAATCACATGATGAATGAGTTCTCAGTGTCTACAGTACAGCATGGTGATCTAGCTAATAACACTCAGTTGTGTACTTGAATATTGCTGAGAAATTGGACCTTAAGCATTCTCGCCTCACACACACATACACAAACACACAGAGAAATACACACTTTACATTGTTACTGCTGAAGTGATTAATGTACTAAGTGACCGATGGTGGGAATCACTGCAGAAAGTACACATATGTCAAATCATCACCTTATACACCGTAAATATGTACAATTTAGTTTGTCAATTATACCTCAATAAACCCGGAGGGAAAGCATGAATGAATAACCATCATACAACAGAGTAACCATGTTTGAGCATCTCTGTGTTCCTTCTCCTTCTTGGCTCTCTTAGGATCTGATACTATTCTCTGAGAAAGCTTCCTTTATCCATTATTCTGTGGGGGCCTTGTACCCATCTCAGAGTGGATATTCCCTTTTAGTCACGTGTACTGACCATATCTGATTTGGTAGGGTGGAAAGTGGGGAAAGGTGGTCTGGAAAGTCGTTAGTAATCTTGGAAATCATTCTGTTTCGTTTTGACACATAGTTTATTTAGTTCTCAATTCACTCAAAAACTTATTAGGCGCCTGATATAATTCAGTCCTCCAATCATTTCCATGTCCTACGGATCTCAGTAAGGTCCTGTTGTAGAAGTAATTTTCTGGGGAGATTAACCAAGATGGCGGAGTAGAAGGACGTGCTCTCACTCCCTCTTGCGAGAGCACCAGAATCACAACTGGCTGCTGGACAATCATTGACAGGAAGACCCTGGACTTCACCAAGGAGGACACCCCACGTCCAAGGACAGAGGAGAAGCCACAGTGAGACGGTAGGAGGGGCGCAATCAGAGTAAAATCAAATCCCATAACTGCTGGGTGGGTGACTCACAGACTGGCGAACAGTTATACCACAGAAGTCCACCCACTGGAGTGAAGGTTCTGAGCCCCACCTCAGGCTTCCCAACCTGGGGGTCCGGCAAAGGGAGGAGGAATTCCTAGAGAATCAGACTTTGAAGTCTAGTGGGAATTGATTGCAGGACTGTGACAGGACTGGGGGAAACAGAGACCCCACTCTTGGAGGGCACACACAAAGTAATGTGTGCATCGGGACCCAGGGGAAGGAGCAGTGACCCTGGGGGAGACTGAACCAGACGTACCTGCTGGTGTTGGGGGGGTCTCCTGCAGAGGCGAGTGGTGGCTCTGTTTCACCGTGGGGATAAGAACACTGGCAGCAGAGGTCCTGGGAAGTTCTCCTTGGCGTGAGCCCTCCCAGAGTCTGCCATTAACCCCACCAAAGAGCACGGGTAGGCTCCAGTGTTGGGTTGCCTCAGGCAAAACAACCAACAGGGAGGGAACCCAGCCCCACCCATCAACAGTCAAGTGGATTAAGGTTTTACTGGGCTCTGATCGCCACAGCAACAGGGAGGGAACCCAGCCCCACCCATCAACAGTCAAGTGGATTAAGGTTTTACTGAGCTCTGACCGCCACAGCAACAGTCATCTCTACCCACCACCAGAGCCGCCCATCAAGCCTCTTAGATAGCCTCAACCACCAGAGGGCAGACAACAGAAGCAAGAAAAACTACAATCCTGCAGCCTGTGGACCAAAAACCACAGTTACAGAAAGACAGAGAAGATGAAAAGGCAGAGGGCTATGTACCAGATGAAGGAACAAGAAAAAACCCCAGAAAAACAACTAAATGAAGTGGAGATAGGCAACCTTCCAGAAAAAGAATTCAGAATAATGATAGTGAAGATGATCCAGGACCTCGGAATAAGAATGGAGGCAAAGATTGAGAAGATGCAAGAAATGATTAACAAAGACCTAGAAGAATTAAAGAACAAACAAACAGAGATGACCAATACAATAACTGAAATGAAAACTACACTAGAAGGAATCAATAGCAGAATAACTGAGGCAGAAGAACGGATAAGTGACCTGGAAGACAGAATGGTGGAATTCACTGCTGCGGAACAGACTAAAGAAAAAAGAATGAAAAGAAATGAAGACAGCCTAAGAGACCTCTGGGACAACATTAAACGCAACAACATTCGCATTATAGGGGTCCCAGAAGGAGAAGAGAGAGAGAAAGGACCAGAGAAAATATTTGAAGAGATTATAATCGAAAACTTCCCTAACATGGGAAAGGAAATAGCCACCCAAGTCCAGGAAGCGCAGAGAGTCCCATACAGAATAAACCCAAGGAGAAACACGCCGAGACACATAGTAATCAAAGTGGCAAAAATTAAAGACAAAGAAAAATTATTGAAAGCAGCAAGGGAAAAACGACAAATAACATACAAGGGAACCCCCATAAGGTTAACAGCTGATTTCTCAGCAGAAACTCTGCAAGCCAGAAGGGAGTGGCATGAAATACTTAAAGTGATGAAAGGGAAGAACCTACAACCAAGATTACTCTACCCAGCAAGGATCTCATTTAGATTTGATGGAGAAATCAAAAGCTTTTCAGAAGTAATTTTCTGGACTGATTAAATTACTGCTTTTCCCCCTACCATAATACAGCTACCATGAGGTTCCTTGGCACACAGGTGGGATTAATACAACGTCTGTCTCTTTTCTCTGTTGTAACTGTCAACTGAAATTGGACTTGTAGTTCAAAACCACTGCTAATCTCATCTCTTACTCTTTAGGACTTACAAGTGGTGAGTTTTCTAATTCAACAAAGGTTTGAATTTCTGGGCTGTATTTTTTTCCTTTTCATTTTTTTCATTTCTGGCCTGTCAACCAGAAAGTTTTTCCTGAACATACGTCTACTGAAATACCGTGGGCAAATCAACAAATGACCAACCTTTGGTCTGCCTCTAAAGATACCATGGACAACCATTACTGCAAAACTTTTGCCATTGAATAACATGTAGCACCCCATTTTTGGCTTCCAATATCAGATTCCTTTCCAACCACTTCCAGACACATAAGCCAATGCCACAGTTTTAAGATTTGTTACAGGAGCATCCCTCCTCAAAGAACTAATTTCTATGTCAGGTCAAATAAGAGTAGCTACAGTAGAGACAACTCCCAAATATCAGTGCTGGTTTTTCACTCATGTCACAGTCTGATGAGCGTTGAGCAGTAACATGGGCATCTTTTTGCTTCTGCGTTTTTGCCATGTTTGACTCCTTTACTTCTAACCAAAAGAAAAGGTATGCTTAAAAAATTCATCCCTTTTCACGGCTTATTGGACCAGTAAGCTAAGCACTTAGAAAACAAGCTGCATTCCAACAGTCATTTTGTAAATCAAGATAAACATTGGAATCCCCATTGTTCCTCAAAGGTGGGGTCAAAGTAATCAAGAATGTTATTTCCGAGGTGTAAATATGTAATAAGACCCTGAGGTTGTTGAGTTGTGCAGTAAGAAGAGCACGTTGTACACATGGAGAGCAGGCAGCACTTTGCCTGGTAAGGTCCCTTTAAATTCTCTTTCTTTTGTACTACCCATGTTTTCAGAACTATTATAATTGTATGCAGAGTATCCCATTAATTTCCCAAACTGGTTTTTCTGTGGTGTCACATTTAAAATTCTGTTATATTGGAAAAGGAAAAGAACACAGAATATGAACGGGTAATAGAGTTTAAGAATCTCCTTGCTTGCTCTACTAGGTATGTCTGAGCCACTCCTCTGCTGGAGCACCTGCGGGTGGTGATGACGATGTTGATGGTGGTGACGGTGATGATGACAGGGACAATGATGATCGGCCACCTCTCAAATGCCAATTATGTGCCCGGCCTTGTGCCCACTGAATGACACACATTCATGTAATTTTTATGCCTAAGCAAGTAGGCACTGCAAATGTGATTTTTCCCACAGTTTATTAAAGGGTTTGAAATGCCAAGAAGTTAAATAATTTGTTCCTCAAATCAATCAAGCAATACTTACGAAAATAACCTGGATTTGAAACTGTATAGAAATAATCATTGATCGGTCTCAAAATTCAGATAACACTGACTGTGAGAGCCTGAAACTCGGGATCAAAGAAGGATAGAATTCAACCAAAATGATGATATGATATTGCGAAAAGCAGGTTTTAAAAGAAAGAAAAAAATTTTCCCATCACACAAGAGAATTGTATTTTATTCAGGAAGTGGACGATAAGTAACAATTGCTCAGCTGGGAGAAACCGATGCCCAGGTGAGCGACCGACAGAAAAGACAGGGAGAGAATCCTCAGAGGGCGCCCAGGAGGAGAGCTGCTGCTCTTTCTACTGAGGCTCTGCGATGCTTTCTCGGGCACCACCCAGAGGGAAGCAGTATAGCAGCCTCAGATAGGAAGCCTCTGTCTGTCAGGAATCACCACACGCATATTGAGGCTGAAGGGTGGAGAAGCTTCTTCTGTATCCATGATAGGCTTTGAAGAGAAGGTGAAGGTGGAGCTCTGGAACAAGTTGAGCCGATTGTCCTTATCCTTTCCAGATGCAGATAAAAGCTCAAGCTCTTACATGCTCTTGGGTGGGCACTTCTGCTAGCAATGATGGGCAGGTGGCCCAGGAGGGCATTTCTGCTTGCACTGTTGAGGCAGGCATGGGTCAGGGCACTTTATAGGTGCACAAGGGTCTGGACACGTGGCAGGTGGGCATGGGTCAGGGCACTTTATAGGTGGGCAAGGGTCTGGACACTTGGCAGGTGGGCAAGGGTCAGGGCACTTAGGTAGGCACACTGGTGGTGGCTGGCAGGGCTGCTTGCACTGCTGATGTTGAGAAGACATCTTTCTGGAGTCTTAATATCTGAAAGAAAGTATATGACCGTGTTCACAAGAAGGAATTCCTCTAGAGAAAAGAGCAAAAGCTTTTGGAATAACAACAGATAGTATTTCACCAATCTCTAAGTAAGGGCTTTAATCTCTTTAATAGCTTTTAATGAATTTCTGACTTCTCTCTCGCTCTTCAGAAAATCGTTTCATCAGCCCAGACAAAACTTTCTCTTTTCTCATACAACTTTTCCAAAGAAAATATCTCTGTTTTAAAGAAACAAGTGATGTTTTCTCTTTTGCTTTCTTTCTCTCTCGCTCTCTCTCTCCTTTTTTTTTTTTTTTTTATGAAAACAACATCTTCAAAAAAGGCCATCAGAAGTTCTAGAATCCTGGGCAAGCTCACAAGCAATTTCTATCACCATTTTCTCTCATGAGGTCCTGACAAGGTGACTTATGCCCAGAGCAAAGGGCATTCAGGATGAATGTAAGGGCCTCACACCTTCTAAGATAAATGTCTCTGAAATCACAGCAGAAGTCCAAGAGAAAGGTATAGAAAAAAGTAAATACTTTGCTCTTTCTCCCTTCAAGTCAAAACTTCCTGTTAATTTCTTTCTCAATAGAGGAAATCAAACGAGGTATCAGAAATCTAGTAAATACAATATAACATTGTGCCCAGATTCCAAGTTCCCATCCACTAAGTAGCTTTATACCCATGATCATAACTTTGGACCCATCAAACTGGCTGTCTCCAGCATAAAGTCAACATTTGGGGATCCGAGAACAAAGTTGAACTGAAGAATCAGACTCACCAGGTTCTCCAAAGTCAATCGGAACTCGAGGAGCAAGAGGACAGCTGTCGTGCAGCAGAGGACCTTTTTATTGGGGCTTGCTGCCCCACCCAGGGGGAAGCGGAGCTACCAAAACTGGCCCGGTCCAATCATTTCCCAACCAAAATGCAAATCCATTCATAAATGGCTTGGCAGAGACTCTGAAAACAGGAAATGTCCTGTTCCAGGATCTCCTCACTGGACGAGGTTCTCATGACTCACAGAGTCCCTGTCTTAGCTCTCAGTTTCTGTGGTTTCTAGCAGTGGGAGCGCTTGGAGTGTTCTCTAACTTGTAGTGAAAAGTTCCATTCCTTGATTGGCGAAGATGACCCTTTTCTATCTTTCACGATCCTTGACTTGTAAGACTGCCTGCCTAGTTGCATTGATCTGGGGGCAATTTTGTTGTACATACTGGTTTGAAAAGAGCCTCGCTACCTGGTGACACATGTCTCTTTACCTCGAGTCTTTCTTGCCATTCATTTCCCCTTGATTCATGGCTTGCCAAACAAAATCTCCTTTCTTCTTCGAAAATAGACTGAGGGAAATTTGCAGATCACCTCATATGATTTCCTATCCTGATACTTAGAAACGTGTAGTAAAGTGTTGACCACTATGGTCCTCCTTTCACTGTTTGCTCCTTCAAATAAAGAACATCCAGCAGGTCAGATTCCTGTGACCTCTATAAATCTGTTTTACTTCCTGCCACAAGGAATTCACTAGGCACGTAGCATCCCCTACCATAACTCAGATGAGCTGGCAGCTCAGACCCTAGACTTACAACAGAAGTGATGCTTTTTGCTCATACCTCCTAAAGTGACATAAAACTTGCTCCAATCTAATTTCTCCCATCTGAACTCTTTGGATATCTTCAATTTTTGAAGAAATCTCAGAGGGTTGTTCAAATTTTCTGGCTTCCTGTCACTTTGAAATTATTGGGAAACCCAATCTATTAGGCAATGCCATTCACGCAACTAATTTTATATGCTTTTAATACTTATGAATGATTTAAACACATGTTGTTTCACATCAAATTCAAGAGAAAGTTGAAATCACTTCATTAAAAATGCAGTCACTGAAGTTCATTGCCATTCATATACAACTCCTTTATCATTAATAATAATTTTGTTATATTTTAAACCTACTTTTTGCATTTTCCATTTGGGCCACGGTGGAGCATATGTCAAATAAACCTATTTCCTGCTCGACTTTCTTCATACAATTTATCAATGTGCTGGAAGGAAGGTTTGAGGTTTGATGGTTTATTTATGGGTCAGAGTCACTGGCCCAGGTCCCCAGTTTTCTGGTCAAACATTATCTGTGTGTTTCTGTAAGGATGATTTTGGATGAGAGTATTATTTAAATCAGTGGCCTGAATGATGGCGGTTGCCCTCTACAAGGTGGGAAGTTCTCATTCAATCCACTGACGGCCTGAATAGAACAAGGCTGACGCTCCCCCAGGTAAAAGATTATTCCCCTTTCAGGTGGACTTCCAGCAGAGTTTCAGCTCTGCAGACTTTGCGTGTTCCAGACATTTTAATCTCTCTCTCTCTCTCTCTCTGTCCTTGTCCCTCTTTCTGTAACATATTTCTCTATGGATATATGTACATACATATTGTAATATATAATTTGAATATTTCATCTGTCATTTCACGTCCATGATTAACTATGGACAATTAAAATAAAAATTTTCAAAGTTATTAGGAAGTGAAGTTAAAGCCAAACATATAAATGTAATATGACACATGGGGTGTGGAATTATGACAGATATAATGAGCTTTGAGCAAATGACTGAACTTCAGCGCCCAGTGCTTTAGCATGTCCTCCAAAGATTTCATTTCTGCCTTTTCAGTGATTTAGCTGTCAACAGTTTTTCTACAGTTCCTCCCTTCTATCCTGGACACGAACACTACTGTTTTCTAGGCTGTCCCCTTGGGCACTGAAGAGTCTTGTGATGGGTCATGGTTGGTGAAGGCCCCTGTCTGCTTTAGGAATAGAGCTGCGAATCTCACTTTATCATACTGTAGAATGTGGGAACACATGTTTAATGGAATCAGGATGTCCCATCTCCCTGACGCAAACTCTTCCCTAGACGGCTGTCATGTGCTTAAAATTCCTTTATCAGGAAATAAATCTCTTGTATTCCATAATTCAATACCAGGTTTCAATTGTGTGAAACCAAAACTAGACATAAGATACCATTTAAGACTCACAGCATCACATATAAGTGATTCAGAGTGACGTTGGGAGGGGAGAGAGAAGCAAAGCACTAAAGGGCTGACATCCGGATGAAATGTGAACTTAGGGCACATCTGATATATTTGCTTTGTTCTACTCATTCCAAGAATATTTTAGGTCCTTGAAGACAGTAATTTGAAAAAAATGTTCACTGTTTATTCTCTGTCTTCCTCTTCACGTACCAGAACGCTCACGCTACCATAATATCTTCACCGCCAATATCTACCCCTTAACCGTCCAATTTGGTACTTTGACATATTGCCCATGCATTTAGGAATAGTCCTTTCATATCTTTCATAATTCTTCCTGCAGTCAGAAAGAAGAACTGGCCTAGTAATTTGTCTTGGCCAAATAATCAGGAAGCTTCTTAGGAATGGGGTTTTATAATGGGACAGCAGGAAGAAGAGCGGAATGAGGAGGAGAGGAGTAGAAAGAGGAGACACTTGAAACCTGTGAAAGAGTCATCAGCTAGGCATGTGTCAGAAGGCCAGGACGTAAACGTTCCCTGCAGCTCAGCCACATCTTCACTGACTACTATATATTTTCAAAATAATATGATACATTGTTATAAAAATGAAGCTATATCACTTAATATTTAACGGGGAAAACATAAAGCTGTTAAAAAATGAGCATGTCTATTAAACGGCCCAAAACAGTCACTGCTTATATGTTGCTGTACTTAGTGTTACGTCTTTTCAATGTTCATAAACCCACACACATACATACATGGCTATCAGGTTACTGATTTGAGATCATCTTTTGTAATATAGATATCTCCAGCCATAGGTTGCTCTCTTTGTGCTGCAGTACATTTATCCCGAAAGTTCTTGTATGTGTTCTTTTCATTTTCATTCATCTCAAGGTTTTTTCTATTTGTTTGTTATTTCTTCTTTGCACCATTGTTTATTTCGGAATGTGTTTGCAAACTCACAGATGTCCCAGAAACAGAGAGTAGAATGGTGGTCAGCAGGGTCTAAGGGGTTGTGCAAAAGTGGAGATGTTGGGACAAGGTACAAGCTTGCAATCATATGATGAATGAGTTTTCAGAGTCTACAGTACAGCATGGTGATCTAGCTAATAACACACAGTTGTGTACTTGAATCTTGCTGAGAAATTAGACCTTAAGCATTCTCTCCTGACCCACACATACAGACACACCGAGAGAAATACACACTTTATATTGTTACTGCTGAAGTGATTAATGTACTAAGTGACCGATGGTGGGAATCACTGCAGAAAGTATACATATGTCAAATCATCACCTTATACACCGTAAATGTGTACAATTTTGTTTGTCAATTATACCTCAATAAACCCGGAGGGAAAGCATGAAAGAATAACCATCATACAACAGAGTAACCATGTTTGAGCATCTCTGTGTACCTTCTCCTCCTTGGCTCTCTTAGGATCTGATACTTTTCTCTGAGAAAGCTTCATTTATCCATTATTCTGTGGGGGCCTTGAACCCATCTCAGAGTGGATATTCCCTTTTAGTCACGTGTACTGACCATATCTGATTTGGTAGGGTGGAAAGTGGGGAAAGGTGGTCTGGAAAGTCGTTAGTAATCTTGGAAATCATTCTGTTCCTTTTTGGCACATAGATTATTTAGTTCTCAATTCGCTCAAAATCTTACTAGGCGCCTTATATAATTCAGTCCTCCAATCATTTCCATGTCCTACGGATCTCAGTAAGGTCCTGTTGTAGAAGTAATTTTCTGGACTGATTAAAATACTGCTTTTCCCCCTAACATAATACAGCTACCATGAGGTTCCTTGGCACAGAGGTGGGAAAAATACAACGTCTGTCTCTTTTCTCTGTTGTAACTGTCAACAGAAAGTGGACTTGTAGTTCAAAACCGCTGCTAATCTCATCTCTTACTCTTTAGGACTTACAAGTGGTGAGTTTTCTAATTCAACAAGGTTTTGGATTTTTGGGCTGTATATTTTTCCTTTTCATTTTTTTCATTTCTGGCCTGTCAACCAGAAAGTTTTCCTGAACATACGTCTACTGAAATACCGTGGGCAAATTAACAAATGACCAACTTTTGGTCTGCCTCTAAAGATACCATGGACAACCATTACTGCAAACATTTTGCCTTTGAATAACATGTAGCACCACAGTTTTGGCTTCCAATATCAGATTCCTTTTCCAAGCACCTCCAGACACATAAGCCAATGCCACAGTTTTAAGATTTGTAACAGGAGCATCCCTCCTCAAAGAACTAATTTCTATGTCAGGTCAAAGAAGAGTAGCTACAGTAGAGACAACTCCCAAATATCAGTGTTGGTTTTTCACTCATGTCACAGTCTGATGAGCGTTGAGCAGTAACATGGGCATCTTTTTACTTCTGCAGTTCTGCCATGTTTGACTCCTTTACTTCTAAGCAAAAGAAAAGGTATGCTTAAAAAACTCATCCCTTTTCACGGCTTATTGGACCACTAAGCTAAGCACTTAGAAAACAAGCTGCATAGCAACAGTCATTTTGTAAATCAAGATAAACATTGGAATCCCCATTGTTCCTCAAAGGTGGGGTCAAAGTAATCAAGAATGTTATTTCCGAGGTGAAAACATATAATAAGACCCCGAGGTTGTTGAGTTTTGCAGTAAGAAGAGCACGTTGTACACATGGAGAGCAGGCAGCACTTTGCCTGGTAAGGTCCCTTTAAATTCCCTTTCTTTTGTAGTACCCATGTTTTCAGAACTATTATAATTGTATGCAGAGTATCCCATTAATTTCCCAAACTGGTTTTTCTGCGGTGTCACATTTAAAATTCTGTTATATTGGAAAAGAAAAAGAACACAGAATATGAACGGGTAATAGAGTTTAAGAATCTCCTTGCTTGCTCTACTAGGTATGTCTGAGGCACTCCTCTGCTGGAGCACCTGCGGGTGGTGATGACGATGGTGATGGTGGTGACGGTGATGATGACAGGGACAATGATGATCGGCCACCTCTCAAATGCCAATTATGTGCCCGGCATTTTGCCCACTGAATGACACATATTCATGTAATTTTTATGCCTAAGCAAGTAGGCACTGCAAATGTGATTTTTCCCACAGTCTATTAAAGGGTTTGAAATGCCAAGAAGTTAAATAATTTGTTCCTCAAATCAATCAAGCAATAATTAGGAAAATAACCTGGATTTGAAACTGTATAGAAATAATCATTGATAGGTCTCAAAATTCAGATAACACTGACTGTGAGAGCCTGAAACTCGGGATCAAAGAAGGATAGAAATCAACCAAAATTATGATATGATATTGCAAAAAGCAGGTTTTAAAAGAAAGAAAAAACTTTTCCCATCACACAAAAGAATTGTATTTTATTCAGGAAGTGGAGGATAAGTAACAATTGCTCAACTGGGAGAAACCGATGCCCAGGTGAGCGACCGACAGAGAAGACAGGGAGAGAATCCTCAGAGGGCGCCCAGGAGGAGAGCTGCTGCTCTTTCTACTGAGGCTCTGCGATGCTTTCTCGGGCACCACCCAGAGGGAAGCAGTATAGCAGCCTCAGATAGGAAGCCTCTGTCTGTCAGGAATCACCACACGCATATTGAGGCTGAAGGGTGGAGAAGCTTCTTCCGTATCCATGGTAGGCGTTGAAGAGAAGGTGAAGGTAGAGCTCTGGAACTAGTTGAGCCGATTGTCCTTATCCTTTCCAGATGCAGATAAAAGCTCAAGCTCTTACATGCTCTTGGGTGGGCACCTCTGCTAGCAATGATGGGCAGGTGGCCAAGGAGGGCATTTCTGCTTGCACTGCTGAGGCGGGCATGGGTCAGGGCACTTTATAGGTGGGCAAGGGTCTGGACACATGGCAGGTGAGCATGGGTCAGGGCACTTTATAGGTGGGCAAGGGTCTGGACACTTGGCAGGTGGGCAAGGGTCAGGGCACTTAGGTAGGCACACTGGTGGTGGCTGGCAGGGCTGCTTGCACTGCTGATGTTGAGAAGACATCTTTCTGGAGTCTTAATATCTGAAAGAAAGTATATGACCGTGTTCAAAAGAAGGAATTCCTATAGAGAAAAGAGCAAAAGCTTGTGGAATAACAACAGATAGTATCTCGCCAATCTCTAAGCATGTGCTTTAATCACTTCAATAGTTTTTAATATATTTCTGAGTTCTCTCTCGCTCTTCAGAAAATCGTTTCATCAGCCCAGACAAAACCTTCTCTTCTCTCATACAACTTTTCCAAAGAAAATATCTTTGTTTTAAAGAAACAAGTGATGTTTTCTCTTTTGGTTTCTTTCTTTCTCTCTCTCTCTCTCTCTCTCTCTTTTTTATGAAAACGACATCTTCATAAAAGGCCATCAGAAGTTCTAGAATCCTGGGCAAGCTCACAAGCAATTTCTATCACCATTTTCTCTCATGAGGTCCTGACAAGGTGACTTATGCCCAGAGCAAAGGGCATTCAGGATGAATGTAAGGGCCTCACACCTTCTAAGATAAATGTCTCTGAAATCACAGCAGAAGTCCAAGAGAAAGGCATAGAAAAAAGTAAATACTTTGCTCTTTCTCCCTTCAAGTCAAAACTTCCTGTTAATTTCTTTCTCAATAGAGGAAATCAAACGAGGTATCAGAAATCTAGTAAATACAATATAACATTGTGCCCAGATTCCAAGTTCCCATCCACTAAGTAGCTTTATACCCATGATCATAACTTTGGACCCATCAAACTGGCTGTGTCCAGCATAAAGTCAACATTTGGGGATCCGAGAACAAAGTTGAACTGAAGAATCAGACTCACCAGGTTCTCCAAAGTCAATCGGAACTCGAGTAGCAGGAGGACAGCTGTCGTGCAGCAGAGGACCTTTTTATAGGGGCTTGCTGCCCCACCCAGGGGGAAGCGGAGCTACCAAAACTGGCCCGGTCCAATCATTTCCCAACCAAAATGCAAATCCATTCATAAATGGCTTGGCAGAGACTCTGAAAACAGGAAATGTCCTGTTCCAGGATCTCCTCACTGGACGAGGTTCTCATGACTCACAGAGTCCCTGTCTTAGCTCTCAGTTTCTGTGGTTTCTGGCAGTGGGAGCGCTTGGAGTGTTCTCTAACTTGTAGTGAAAAGTTCCATTCCTTAATTGGCGAAGATGACCCTTTTCTATCTTTCACGATCCTTGACTTCTAAGACTGCCTGCCTAGTTGCATTGATCTGGGGGCAAGTTTGTTGTACATACTGGTTTCAAAAGGGCCTCGCTACCTGGTGACACATGTCTCTTTACCTCGAGTCTTTCTTGCCATTCATTTCCCCTTGATTCATGGCTTGCCAAACAAAATCTCCTTTCTTCTTCGAAAATAGACTGAGGGAAATTTGCAGATCACCTCATATGATTTCCTATCATGATACTTAGAAACGTGTAGTAAGGTGTTGACCACTATGGTCCTCCTTTCACTGTTTGCCCCTTCAAATAAAGAACATCCAGCAGGTCAGATTCCTGTGACCTCTGTAAATCTGTTTTACTTCCTGCCACAAGGAATTCACTAGGCAGGTAGCATCCCCTACCATAACTCAGATGAGCTGGCAGCTCAGACCCTAGACTTACAACAGAAGTGATGCTTTTTGCTCATACCTCCTAAAGTGACATAAAACTTGCTCCAATCTAATTTCTCCCAACTGAACTCTTTGGATATCTTCAATTTTTGAAGAAATCTCAGATGGTTTTTCAAATTTTCTGGCTTCCTGTCACTTTGAAATTATTGGGAAACCCAATCTATTATGCAATGCCATTCACGCAACTTATTTTATATGTTTTTAATACTTATGAATTATTTAAACACATGTTGTTTCACATCAAATTCAAGAGAAAGTTGAAATCACTTCATTAAAAATGCAGTCACTGAAGTTCATTGCCATTCATATACAACTTCTTAATCATTAATAATCATTTTGTTATATTTTAAACCTACTTTTTGCATTTTCCATTTTGGTCACGGTGGAGCATATGTCAAATAAACCTATTTCCTGCTCGACTTTCTTCATACAATTTGTCAGTGTGCTGGAAGGAAGATTTGATGGTTTATTTATGGGTCAGATTCACTGGCCCAGGTCCCCAGTTTTCTGGTCAAACATTATCTGTGTGTTTCTGTAAGGATGATTTTGGATGAGAGTATTATTTAAATCAGTGGCCTGAATGATGGCGGTTGCCCTCTACAAGGTTTGAAGTTCTCCTCCAATCCACTGACGGCCTGAATAGAACAAGGCTGATGCTCCCCCAGGTAAAAGATTATTCCCCTTTCAGATGGACTTCTAGCAGTGTTTCAGCTCTGCAGACTTTGCATGTTCCCGACATTTTAATCTCTCTCTCTCTCTCTCTCTCTCTGTCCTTGTCCCTCTTTCTGTAACATATTTCACCATGTATATATGTACATACATATTGTAATAAATAATTTGAATATTTCATATGTCATTTCATGTACATGATTAACTATGGCCAATTAAAATAAAAATTTTCAAAGTTACTAGGAAGTGAAGTTAAAGCCAAACATATAAATGTAATATGACACATGGGGTGTGGAATTATGACAGATATAATGAGCTTTGAGCAAATGACTGAACTTCAGCGCCCTGTGCTTTAGCATGTCCTCCAAAGATTTCATTTCTGCCTTTTCAGTGATTTAGCTGTCAACAGTTTTTTCTACAGTTCCTCCCTTCTATGCTGGACACGAACACTACTCTTTTCTAGGCTGTCCCCTTGGGCACTGAAAAGTCTTGTGATGGGTCATGGTTGGTGAAGGCCCCTGTCTGCTTTAGGAATAGAGCTGCGAATCTCCCTTTATCATACTGTAGAATGTGGGAACACATGTTTAATGGTATCAGGGTGTCCCATCTCACCTGACGCAAACTCATCCCTAGATGGCTGTCGTGTGCTTAAAATTCCTTTATCAGGAAATAAATCTCTTGTATTCCATAAGTAAATACCAGGTTTCAATTGTGTGAAACCAAAACTAGATATAAGATACCACTTAAGACTCACAGCATCACATATAAATGATTCAGAGTGACGTTGGGAGGGGAGAGAGAAGCAAAGCACTAAAGGGCTGACATCCGGATGAAATGTGAACTTAGGGCACATCTGATATATTTGCTTTGTTCTACTCATTCCAAGAATGTTTTAGGTCCTTGAAGACAGTAATTTGAAAAAAAATGTTCACTGTTTATTCTCTGTCTTCCTGTTCAGGTTCCAGAACCTTCACCCTGCCATAATATCTTCACCGCCAATATCTACCCCTTAACCGTCCAATTTGGTACTTTGACATATTGCCCATGCATTTAGGAATAGTCCTTTCATATCTTTCATAATTCTTCCTGCAGTCAGAAAGAAGAATTGGCCTAGTAATTTGTCTTGGCCAAATAATCAGGAAGCTTCTTAGGAATGGGGTTTTATAATGGGACAGCTGGAAGCAGAGCGGAATGAGGAGGAGAGGAAGAGAAAGAGGAGACACTTGAAACCTGTGAAAGAGTCATCAGCTAGGCATGTGCCAGATGGCCAGGACGTAAACGTTCCCTGCAGCTCAGCCACATCTTCACTGACTACTATATATTTTTTTAAATAATATGATACATTGTTATAAAAATGAAGCTATATCATTTAATATATAATGGGGAAAACCTAAAGCTGTTAAAAAATGAGCATGTCTATTAAACGGCCAAAAATAATCACTGCTTATATGTTGCTGTAGTTAGTGTTACGTCTTTTCAATGTTCATAAACCCACACACATACATACATGTCTATCAGGTTACTGATTTGAGATCATCTTTTGTAATATAGATATCTTCAGCCATAGGTTGCTCTCTTTGTGCTGCAGTACATTTATCCCGAAAGTTCTTGTATGTTTTCTTTTCATTTTCATTCATCTCAAGGTTTTTTCTATTTGTTTGTTATTTCTTCTTTGCACCATTGTTTATTTAGGAATGTGTTTGCAAACTCACAGATGTTCCAGAAACAGCGAGTAGAATGGTGGTCAGCAGGGTCTAAGGGGTTGTGCAAAAGTGGAGATGTTGGGACAAAGGTACAAGCTTGCAATCATAAGATGAATGAGTTCTCCGAGTCTACATTACAGCATGGTGATCTGGCTACTAACACTCATTTGTGTACTTGAATCTTGCTGAGAAATTAGACCTTAAGCATTCTCGTCTCTCACACAGACACACACACACACACTTAGAGAAATACACACATTACATAGTTACTGCTGAAGTGATTAATGTACTAAGTGACCGATGGTGGGAATCACTGCAGAAAGCACACATATGTCAAATCATCACATTATACACCTTATTATGTACAATTTAGTTTGGCAATTATACCTCAATAAACCCGGAGGGAAAGCATGAATGAATAACCAGCATACAACAGAGTAACCATGTTTGAGCATCTCTGTGTTCCTTCTCCTCCTTGGCTCTGTTAGGATCTGATACTATTCTCTGAGAAAGCTTCCTTTATCCACTGTTCTGTGGGGGCCTTGTACCCATCTCAGAGTGGATATTCCCTTTTAGTCACGTGTACTGACCATATCTGATTTGGTAGGGTGGAAAGTGGGGAAAGGTGGTCTGGACAGTCATTAGTAATCTTGGAAATCATTCTTTTTCCTTTTGGCACATAGATTACTTAGTTCTCAATTCACTCAAAAACTTATTAGGCGCCTGATATAATTCAGTCCTCCAATCATTTCCATGTCCTACGGATCTCAGTAAGGTCCTGTTGTAGAAGTAATTTTCTGGACTGATTAAATTACTGCTTTTCCCCCTACCATAATACAGCTACCATGAGGTTCCTTGGCACACAGGTGGGAAGAACACAACTTCTGTCTCTTTTCTCTGTTGTAACTGTCAACTGAAATTGGACTTGTAGTTCAAAACCACTGCTAATCTCATCTCTTACTCTTTAGGGCTTACAAGTGGTGAGTTTTCTAATTCAACAAGGTTTTGAATTTCTGGGCTGTATTTTTTTCCTTTTCATTTCTTTCATTTCTGGCCTGTCAACCAGAAAGTTTTTCCTGAACATACGTCTACTGAAATACCGTGGGCAAATCAACAAATGACCAACCTTTGGTCTGCCTCTAAAGATACCATGGACAGCCATTACTGCAAACATTTTGCCTTTGAAAACATGTAGCACCCCATTTTTGGCTTCCAATATCAGATTCCTTTCCAACCACTTCCAGACACATAAGCCAATGCCACAGTTTTAAGATTTGTAACAGGAGCATCCCTCCTCAAAGAACTAATTTCTATGTCAGGTCAAAGAAGAGTAGCTACAGTAGAGACAACTCCCAAATATCAATGTTGGTTTTTCACTCATGTCACAGCGTGATGAGAGTTTAGCAGTAACATGGGCATATTTTTGCTTCTGCAGTTTTGCCATGTTTGACTCCTTTACTTCTAACCAAAAGAAAAGGTATGCTTAAAAAACTCATCCCTTTTCACGGCTTATTGGACCACTAAGCTAAGCACTTAGAAAACAAGCTGCATAGCAACAGTCATTTTGTAAATCAAGGTAAAAATTGGAATCCCCATTGTTCCTCAAAGGTGGGGTCAAAGTAATCAAGAATGTTATTTCCGAGGTGAAAACATATAATAAGACCCCGAGGTTGTTGAGTTTTGCAGTAAGAAGAGCACGTTGTACACATGGAGAACAGGCAGCACTTTGCCTAGTAAGGTCCCTTTAAATTCCCTTTCTTTTGTACTACCCATGTTTCCAGAACTATTATAATTTTATGCAGAGTATCCCATTAATTTCCCAAACTGGTTTTTCTGTGGTGTCACATTTCAAATTCTGTTATATTGGAAAAGAAAAAGAACACAGAATATGAACGGGTAATAGAGTTTAAGAATCTCCTTGCTTGCTCTACTAGGTATGTCAGACCCACTCCTCTGCTGGAGCACCTGCGGGTGGTGATGACGATGGTGATGGTGGTGATGGTGATGATGACAGGGACAATGATGATCGGCCACTTCTCAAATGCCAATTATGTGCCCGGCCTTGTGCCCACTGAATGACACACATTCATGTAATTTTTATGCCTAAGCAAGTAGGCACTGCAAATGTGATTTTTCCCACAGTTTATTAAAGGGTTTGAAATGCCAAGAAGTTAAATAATTTGTTCCTCAAATCAATCAAGCAATAATTTGGAAAATAACCTGGATTTGAAACTGTATAAAAATAATCATTGATACGACTCAAAATTCAGATAACACTGACTGTGAGAGCCTGAAACTCGGGATCAAGGAAGGATAGAAATCAACCAAATTTATGATATGATATTGCGAAAAGCAGGTTTTAAAAGAAAGAAAAATATTTTCCCATCACACAAAAGAATTGTATTTTATTCAGGAAGTGGACGATAAGTAACAATTGCTCAGCTGGTAGAAACCCATGCCCAGGTGAGCGACCGACAGAGAAGACAGGGAGAGAATCCTCAGAGGGCGCCCAGGAGGAGAGCTGCTGCTCTTTCTACTGCGGCTCTGCGATGCTTTCTCGGGCAGCACCCAGAGGGGAGCAGTATAGCAGCCTCAGATAGGAAGCCTCTGTCTGTCAGGAATCACCACACGCATATTGAGGCTGAAGGTTGGAGAAGCTTCTAACGTATCCATGATAGGCTTTGAAGAGAAGGTGAAGGTGGAGCTTTGGAAGTAGTTGAGCTGATTGTCCTTATCCTTTCCAGATGCAGATAAAAGCTCAAGCTCTTACATGATCTTTGGTGGGCACCTCTGCTAGCAATGATGGGCAGGTGGCCCAGGAGGGCATTTCTGCTTGCACTGCTGAGGCAGGCATGGGTCAGGGCACTTTATAGGTGGGCAAGGGTCTGGACACTTGGCAGGTGGGCATGGGTCAGGGCACTTTATAGGTGGGCAAGGGCCTGGACACTTGGCAGGTGGGCATGGGTCAGGGCACTTTATAGGTGGGCAAGGGTCTGGACACTTGGCAGGTGGGCAAGGGTCAGGGCACTTAGGTAGGCACACTGGTGGTGGCTGGCAGGGCTGCTTGCACTGCTGATGTTGAGAAGACATCTTTCTGGAGTCTTAATATCTGAAAGAAAGTATATGACCGTGTTCACAAGACGGAATTCCTATAGAGAAAAGAGCAAAACTTGTGGAATAACAACAGATAATATCTCACCAATCTCTAAGTAAGGGCTTTAATCTCTTTAATAGCTTTTAATGAATTTCTGACTTCTCTCTCGCTCTTCAGAAAATCGGTTCATCAGCCCAGACAAAACCTTCTCTTTTCTCATACAACTTTTGGAAAGAAAATATCTTTGTTTTAAAGAAACAAGCAATGTTTTTTCTTTTGGTTTCTTTCTTTCTTTCTCTCTCTCTCTCTCTCATTTTTTTTTTTTTATGAAAACGACATCTTCAAATAAGGCCATCAGAAGTTCTAGAATCCTGGGCAAGCTCACAAGCAATTTCTATCACCTTTTTCTCTCATGAGGTCCTGACAAGGTGACTTATGCCCAGAGCAAAGGGCATTCAGGATGAATGTAAGGGCCTCACACCTTCTAAGATAAATGCCTCTGAAATCACAGCAGAAGTCCAAGAGAAAGGCATAGAAAAAGGTAAATACTTTGCTCTTTCTCCCTTCATGTCAAAACTTCCTGTTAATTTCTTTCTCAATAGAGGAAATCAAACGAGGTATCAGAAATCTAGTAAATACAATATAACATTGTGCCCAGGTTCCACGTTCCCATTCACTAAGTAGCATTATACCCATGATCATAACTTTGGACCCATCAAACTGGCTGTCTCCAGCATAAAGTCAACATTCGGGGATCCGAGAACAAAGTTGAACTGAAGAATCAGACTCACCAGGTTCTCCAAAGTCAATCGGAACTCGAGGAGCAAGAGGACAGCTGTCGTGCAGCAGAGGACCTTTTTATTGGGGCTTGCTGCCCCACCCAGCGGGAAGCAGAGCTACCAAAACTGGCCCAGTCCAATCATTTCCCAACCACCATGCAAATCCACTCATAAATGGCTTGGCAGAGACTCTGAAAACAGGAAATGTCCTGTTCCAGGATCTCCTCACTGGACGAGGTTCTCATGACTCACAGAGTCCCTGTCTTAGCTCTCAGTTTCTGTGGTTTCTGCCACTGGGAGCGCTTGGAGTGTTCTCTAACTTGTAGTGAAAAGTTCCATTCCTTGTTTGGGGAAGATGACCCTTTTCTATTTTTCACGATCCTTGACTTCTAAGACTGCCTGCCTAGTTGCATTGATCTGGGGGCAAGTTTGTTGTACATACTGGTTTCAAAAGGGCCTCGCTACCTGGTGACACATGTCTCTTTACCTCGAGTCTTTCTTGCAATTCATTTCCCCTTGATTCATGGCTTGCCAAACAAAATCTCCTTTCTTCTTCGAAAATTGATTGAGGGAAATTTGCAGATCACCTCATATGATTTCCTATCATGATACTTAGAAACGTGTAGTAAAGTGTTGACCACTATGGTCTTCCTTTCACTGTTTGCTCCTTCAAATAAAGAACATCCAGCAGGTCAGATTCCTGTGACCTCTATAAATCTGTTTTACTTCCTGCCACAAGGAATTCACTAGGCACGTAGCATCCCCTACCATAACTCAGATGAGCTGGCAGCTCAGACCCTAGACTTACAACAGAAGTGAAGCTTTTTGCTCATACCTCCCAAAAGTGACATAAAACTTGCTCCAATCTAATTTCTTCCAACTGAACTCTTTGGATATCTTCAATTTTTGAAGAAATCTCAGAGGGTTGTTCAAATTTTCTGGCTTCCTGTCACTTTGAAATTATTGGGAAACCCAATCTATTATGAAATGCCATTCACGCAACTAATTTTATATGTTTTTAATACTTATGAATTATTAAAACACATGTTGTTTCACATCAAATTCAAGAGAAAGTTGAAATCACTTCATTAAAAATGCAGTCACTGAAGTTCATTGCCATTCATATACAACTTCTTAATCATTAATAATCATTTTGTTATATTTTAAACCTACTTTATGCATTTTCCATTTTGGTCACGGTGGAGCATATGTCAAATAAACCTATTTCCTGCTCGACTTTCTTCATACAATTTGTCAGTGTGCTGGAAGGAAGGTTTGATGGTTTATTTATGGGTCAGATTCACTGGCCCAGGTCCCCAGTTTTCCGGTCAAACATTATCTGTGTGTTTCCGTAATGATGATTTTGGATGAGAGTATTATTTAAATCAGTGGCCTGAATGATGGCGGTTGCCCTCTACAAGGTGGGAAGTTCTCCTCCAATCCACTGACGGCCTGAATAGAGCAAGGCTGACGCTCCCCCAGGTAAAAGATTATTCCCCTTTCAGGTGGACTTCCAGCAGAGTTTCAGCTCTGCAGCCTTTGCATGTTCCAGACATATTAACCTCTCTCTCTCTCTCTCTCTCTCTCCTTGTCCTTCTTTCTGTAACATATTTCTCTATGGATATATGTACATACATATTGTAATATATAATTTGAATATTTCATCTGTCATTTCATGTCCATGATTAACTATGGCCAATTAAAATAAAAATTTTCAAAGTTATTAGGAAGTGAAGTTAAAGCCAAATATATAAATATAATATGACACATGGTGTGTGGAATTATGACAGATATAATGAGCTTTGAGCAAATGACTGAACTTCAGCGCCCAGTGCTTTAACATGTCCTCCAAAGATTTCATTTCTGCCTTTTCAGTGATTTAGCTGTCAACAGTTTTTCTACAGTTCCACCCTTCTATCCAGGACACGAACAGTACTCTTTTCTAGGCTGTCCCCTTGGGCACTGAAGAGTCTTGTGATGGGTCATGGTTGGTGAAGGCCCCTGTCTGCTTTAGGAATAGAGCTGCGAATCTCACTTTATCACACTGTAGACTGTGGGAACAAATGTTTAATGGAATCAGAATGTCCCATCTCACCTGACGCAAACTCTTCCCTAGACGGCTGTCGTGTGCTTAAAATTCCTTTATCAGGAAGTAAATCTCTTGTATTCCATAATTCAATACCAGGTTTCAATTGTGTGAAACCAAAACTAGACATAAGATGCCATTTAAGACTCACAGCATCACATATAAATGATTCAGAGTGACGTTGGGAGGGGAGAGAGAAGCAAAGCACTAAACGGCTGACATCCGGATGAAATGTGAACTTAGGGCACATCTGATATATTTGCTTTGTTCTACTCATTCCAAGAATGTTTTAGGTCCTTGAAGACAGTAATTTGAAAAAAATGTTCACTGTTTATTCTCTGTCTTCCTGTTCACGTTCCAGAACCCTCACCCTGCCATAATATCTTCACCGCCAATACCTATCCCCTTAACCGTCCAATTTGGTACTTTGACATATTGCCCATGCATTTAGGAATAGTCCTATCATATCTTGCATAATTCTTCCTGCAGTCAGAAAGAAGAACTGGCCTAGTAATTTGTCTTGGCCAAATAATCAGGAAGCTTCTTAGGACTGGGGTTTTATAATGGGACAGCAGGAAGAAGAGTGGAATGAGGAGGAGAGGAAGAGAAAGAGGAGACACTTGAAACCTGTGAAAGAGTCATCAGCTAGGCATGTGCCCTGAAGGCCAGGACATAAACGTTCCCTGCAGCTCAGCCACACCTTCACTGACTACTATATATTTTTTAAATAATATGATACATTGTTATAAAAATGAAGCTATGTCATTTAATATATAATGGGGAAAACCTAAAGCTGTTAAAAAATGAGCATGTCTATTAAACGGCCGAAAATAATCACTGCTTATATGTTGCTGTAGTTAGTGTTACGTCTTTTCAATGTTCATAAACCCACACACATACATACATGTCTATCAGGTTACTGATTTGAGATCATCTTTTGTAATATAGATATCTCCAGCCATAGGTTGCTCTCTTTGTGCTGCAGTACATTTATCCCGAAAGTTCTTCTATGTTTTCTTTTCATTTTCATTCATCTCAAGGTTTTTTCTATTTGTTTGTTATTTCTTCTTTGCACCATTGTTTATTTAGGAATGTGTTTGCAAACTCACAGATGTCCCAGAAACAGAGAGTAGAATGGTGGTCAGCAGGGTCTAAGGGGTTGTGCAAAAGTGGAGATGTTGGGACAAGGGTATAAGCTTGCAATCATATGATGAATGAGTTCTCCGAGTCTACAGTACAGCATGGTGATCTGGCTTATAACACTCAGTTGTGTACTTGAATCTTGCTGAGAAATTAGACCTTAAGCATTCTGGTCTCTCTCTCTCACACACACACACACACACACTTAGAGAAATACACACATTACATTGTTACTGATGAAGTGATTAATGTACTAAGTGACCGATGGTGGTAATCACTGCAGAAATTACACATATGTCAAATCATCACATTATACACCGTAAATATGTCCAATTTAGCTTGTCAATTATACCTCAATAAACCCGGAGGGAAAGCATGAAATAACCATCATACAACAGAGTAACCATGTTTGAGCATCTCTGTGTTCCTTCTCCTCCTTGGCTCTCTTAGGATCTGATACTATTCTCTGAGAAAGCTTCCTTTTCCATTATTCTGTGGGGGCCTTGTACCCATCTCAGAGTGGATATTCCCTTTTAGTCACGTGTACTGACCATATCTGATTTGGTAGGGTGGAAAGTGGGGAAAGGTGGTCTGGACAATCATTAGTAATCTTGGAAATCATTCTTTTTCCTTTTGGCACATAGATTATTTAGTTCTCAATTCGCTCAAAAACTTATTAGGCGCCTGATATAATTCAGTCCTCCAATCATTTCCATGTCCTACGGATCTTAGTAAGGTCCTATGGTGGAAGTAATTTTCTTGACTGATTAAATTACTGCTTTTCCCCCTACCATAATACAGCTACCATGAGGTTCCTTGGCACACAGGTGGGAAGAATACAACTTCTGTCTCTTTTCTCTGTTGTAACTGTCAACTGAAATTGGACTTGTAGTTCAAAACCACTGCTAATCTCATCTCTTACTCTTTAGGACTTACAAGTGGTGAGTTTTCTAATTCAACAAGGTTTTGAATTTCTGGGCTGTAATTTTTTCCTTTTCATTTTTTCCATTTCTGGCCTGTCAGCCAGAAAGTTTTTCCTGAACATAAGTCTACTGAAATACCGTGGGCAAATGAACAAATGACCAACCTTTGGTCTGCCTCTAAAGATACCATGGACAACCATTACTGCAAACATTTTGCCATTGAATAACATGTAGCACCACAGTTTTGGCTTCCAATGTCAGATTCCTTTCCAAGCACCTCCAGACACATAAGCCAATGCCACAGTTTTAAGATTTGTTACAGGACCATCCCTCCTCAAAGAACTAATTTCTATGTCAGGTCAAATAAGAGTAGCTACAATAGAGACAACTCCCAAATATTAGTGTTGGTTTTTCACTCATGTCACAGTCTGATGAACGTTCAGCAGTAACATGGGCATCTTTTTGCTTCTGCAGGTCTGTCATGTTTGACTCCTTTACTTCTAACCAAAAGAAAAGGTATGCTTAAAAATCTCATCCCTTTTCACGGCTTATTGGACCACTAAGCTAAGCACTTAGAAAACAAGCTGCATAGCAACAGTCATTTTGTAAATCAAGATAAACATTGGAATCCCCATTGTTCCTCAAAGGTGGGGTCAAAGTAATCAAGAATGTTATTTCCGAGGTGAAAACATATAATAAGACCCCGAGGTTGTTGAGTTTTGCAGTAAGAAGAGCACGTTGTACACATGGAGAGCAGGCAGCACTTTGCCTGGTAAGGTCCCTTTAAATTCCCTTTCTTCTGTACTACCCATGTTTTCAGAACTATTATAATTGTATGCAGAGTATCCCATTAATTTCCCAAACTGGTTTTTCTGTGGTGTCACATTTCATATTCTGTTATATTGGAAAAGAAAAGAACACAGAATATGAACGGGTAATAGAGTTTAAGAATCTCCTTGCTTGCTCTACTAGGTATGTCTGAGCCACTCCTCTGCTGGAGCACCTGCGGGTGGTGATGACGATGGTGATGGTGGTGATGGTGATGATGAAAGGGACAATGATGATCGGCCACCTCTCAAATGCCAATTATGTGCCCGGCCTTGTGCCCACTGAATGACACACATTCATGTAATTTTTATGCCTAAGCAAGTAGGCACTGCAAATGTGATTTTTCCCACAGTTTATTAAAGGTTTTGAAATGCCAAGAAGTTAAATAATTTGTTCCTCAAATCAATCAAGCAATACTTATGAAAATAACCTGTATTTGAAACTGTATATAAATAGTCATTGATACGACTCAAAATTCAGATAACAATGATTGTGAGAGCCTGAAACTCGGGATCAAAGAAGGATAGAATTCAACCAAAATTATGATATGATATTGCGAAAAGCAGGTTTTAAAAGAAAGAAAAAAATTTTCCCATCACACAAAAGAATTGTATTTTATTCAGGAAGTGGACGATAAGTAACAATTGCTCAGCTGGTAGAAACCCATGCCCAGGTGAGCGACCGACAGAGAAGACAGGGAGAGAATCCTCAGAGGGCGCCCAGGAGGAGAGCTGCTGCTCTTTCTACTGAGGCTCTGCGATGCTTTCTCGGGCACCACCCAGAGGGGAGCAGTATAGCAGCCTCAGATAGGAAGCCTCTGTCTGTCAGGAATCACCACACGCATATTGAGGCTGAAGGGTGGAGAAGCTTCTTCCGTATCCATGATAGGCTTTGAAGAGAAGGTGAAGTTGGAGCTCTGGAACTAGTTGAGCCGATTGTCCTTATCCTTTCCAGATGCAGATAAAAGCTCAAGCTCTTACATGCTCTTGGGTGGGCACTTCTGCTAGCAATGATGGGCAGGTGGCCCAGGAGGGCATTTCTGCTTGCACTGCTGAGGCGGGCATGGGTCAGGGCACTTTATAGGTGGGCAAGGGTCGGGACACTTGGCAGGTGGGCAAGGGTCCGGGCACTGAGGTAGGCACACTGGAGGTGGCTGGCAGGGCTGCTTGCACTGCTGATGTTGAGAAGACATCTTTCTGGAGTCTTAATATCTGAAAGAAAGTATATGACCGTGTTCACAAGAAGGAATTCCTCTAGAGAAAAGAGCAAAAGCTTGTGGAATAACAACAGATAGTATCTCACCAATCTCTAAGTAAGGGTTTTAATCTCTTTAATAGCTTTTAATGAATTTCTGACTTCTCTCTCGCTCTTCAGAAAATCGTTTCATCAGCCCAGACAAAACCTTCTCTTTTCTCATACAAGTTTTCCAAAGAAAATATGTTTGGTTTAAAGAAACAAGCGATGTTTTCTCTTATGGTTTCTTTCTTTCCTTCTCTCTCTCTCTCTCTCTTTTTTTCTTTTTTTTAAGAAAACGACATCTTCAAAAAAGACCATCAAAAGTTCTAGAATCCTAGGCAAGCTCACAAGCAAATTTCTATCTCCATTTTCTCTCATGAGGTCCTGACAAAGTGACTTATGCCCAAAGCAAAGGGCATTCAGGTGAATGTAAGGTCCTCACACCTTCTAAGATAAATGCCTCTGAAATCACAGCAGAAGTCCAAGAGAAAGGCATAGAAAAAAGTAAATACTTTGCTCTTTCTCCCTTCATGTCAAAACTTCCTGGTAATTTCTTTATCAATAGAGGAAATCAAACGAGGTATCAGAAATCTAGTAAATACAATATAACATTGTGCCCAGATTCCAAGTTCCCATCCACTAAGTAGCATTATACCCATGATCATAACTTTGGACCCATCAAACTGGCTGTCTCCAGCATAAAGTCAACATTTGGGGATCCGAGAACAAAGTTGAACTGAAGAATCAGACTCACCAGGTTCTACAAAGTCAATCGGAACTCGAGGAGCAAGAGGACAGCTGTCGTGCAGCAGAGGACCTTTTTATTGGGGCTTGCTGCCCCACCCAGGGGGAAGCAGAGCTACCAAAACTGGCCCGGTCCAATCATTTCCCAACCACAATGCAAATCCACTCATAAATGGCTTGGCAGAGACTCTGAAAACAGGAAATGTCCTGTTCCAGGATCTCCTCACTGGATGAGGTTCTCATGACTCACAGAGTCCCTGTCTTAGCTCTCAGTTTCTGTGGTTTCTGGCAGTGGGAGAGCTTGGAGTGTTCTCTAACTTGTAGTGAAAAGTTCCATTCCTTGTTTGGGGAAGATGACCCTTTTCTATTTTTCACGATCCTTGACTTCTAAGACTGCCTGCCTAGTTGCATTGATCTGGGGGCAATTTTGTTGTACATACTGGTTTGAAAAGGGCCTCGCTACCTGGTGACACATGTCTCTTTACCTCGAGTCTTTCTTGCAACTCATTTCCCCTTGATTCATGGCTTGCCAAACAAAATCGCCTTTCTTCTTCGAAAATGGACTGAGGGAAATTTGCAGATCACCTCATATGATTTCGTATCATGATACTTAGAAACGTGTAGTAAAATGTTGACCACTATGGTCCTCCTTTCACTGTTTGCTCCTTCAAATAAAGAACATCCAGCAGGTCAGATTCCTGTGACCTCTATAAATCTGTTTTACTTCCTGCCACAAGGAATTTACTAGGCACGTAGCATCCCCTACCATAACTCAGATGAGCTGGCAGCTCAGACCCTAGACTTACAACAGAAGTGAAGCTTTTTGCTCATACCTCCCAAAAGTGACATAAAATTTACTCCAATCTAATTTCCTCCAACTGAACTCTTTGGATATCTTCAATTTTTGAAGAAATCTCAGAGGGTTGTTCAAATTTTCTGGCTTCCTGTCACTTTGAAATTATTGGGAAACCCAATCTATTATGCAATGCCATTCACGCAACTAATTTTATATGCTTTTAATACTTATGAATTATTTAAACACATGTTGTTTCACATCAAATTCAAGAGAAAGTTGAAATCACTTCATTAAAAATGCAGTCACTGAAGTTCATTGCCATTCATATATAACTACTTAATCATTAATAATAATTTTGTTATATTTTAAACCTACTTTTTGCATTTTCCATTTTGGTCACGGTGGAGCATATGTCAAATAAACCTATTTCCTGCTCGACTTTCTTCATACAATTTGTCAGTGTGCTGGAACGAAGGTTTGATGGTTTATTTATGGGTCAGATTCACTGGCCCAGGTCCCCAGTTTTCTGGTCAAACATTATCTGTGTGTTTCTGTAAGGATGATTTTGGATGAGAGTATTACTTAAATCAGTGGCCTGAATGATGGCGGTTGCCCTCTACAAGGTGGGAAGTTCTCCTCCAATCCACTGACGGCCTGAATAGAACAAGGCTGACGCTCCCCCAGGTAAAAGATTATTCCCCTTTCAGGTGGACTTCCAGCAGAGTTTCAGCTCTGCAGACTTTGCGTGTTCCAGACATTTTAATCTCTCTCTCTCTCTCTCTCTGTCCTTGTCCCTCTTTCTGTAACATATTTCTCTATGGATATATATACATACATATTGTAATATATAATTTGAATATTTCATCTGTCATTTCACGTCCATGATTAACTATGGACAATTAAAATAAAAATTTTCAAAGTTATTAGGAAGTGAAGTTAAAGCCAAACATATAAATGTAATATGACACATGGGGTGTGGAATTATGACAGATATAATGAGCTTTGAGCAAATGACTGAACTTCAGCGCCCAGTGCTTTAGCATGTCCTCCAAAGATTTCATTTCTGCCTTTTCAGTGATTTAGCTGTCAACAGTTTTTCTACAGTTCCTCCCTTCTTTCCTGGACACGAACACTACTCTTTTCTAGGCTGTACCCTTGGGCACTGAAGAGTCTTGTGATGGGTCATGGTTGGTGAAGGTCCCTGTCTGCTTTAGGAGTAGAGCTCCGAATCTCACTTTATCACACTGTAGAATGTGGGAACACATGTTTAATGGAATCAGGATGTCATATCTCACCTGACGCAAACTCTTCCCTATATGGCTGTCGTGTGCTTAAAATTACATTATCAGGAAATAAATCTCTTGTATTCCATAAGTAAATACCAGGTTTCAATTGTGTGAAACCAAAACTAGTTATAAGATACTATTTAAGACTCACAGCATCACATATAAATGATTCAGAGTGACGTTGGGAGCGGAGAGAGAAGCAAAGCTCTAAAGGGCTGACATCCGGATGAAATGTGAACTTAGGGCACATCTGATATATTTGCTTTGTTCTACTCATTCCAAGAATGTTTTAGGTCCTTGAAGACAGTAATTTGAAAGCAATGTTCACTGTTTTTTCTCTGTCTTCCTGTTCACGTTCCAGAACCCTCACCCTGCCATAATATCTTCACCGCCAATATCTACCCCTTAACCGTCCAATTTGGTACTTTGACATGTTGCCCATGCATTTAGGAATAGTCCTTTCATATCTTTCATAATTCTTCCTGCAGTCAGAAAGAAGAACTGGCCTAGTAATTTGTCTTGGCTAAATAATCAGCAAGCTTCTTAGGAGTGGGGTTTTATAATGGGACAGCAGGAAGAAGAGCGGAATGAGGAGGAGAGGAAGAGAAAGAGGAGACACTTGAAACCTGTGAAAGAGTCATCAGTTAGGCATGTGTCAGCAGGCCAGGACGTAAACGTTCCCTGCAGCTCAGCCACATCTTCACTGACGACTATATATTTTTTAAATAATATGATACATTGTTATAAAAATGAAGCTATATCATTTAATATATAAGGGGAAAACTTAAAGCTGTTAAAAAATGAGCATGTCTATTAAACGGCCAAAAATAATCACTGCTTATATGTTGCTGTAGTTAGTGTTACGTCTTTTCAATGTTCATAAACCCACACACATATATACATGTCTATCAGGTTACTGATTTGAGATCATCTTTTGTAATATAGATATCTCCAGCCATAGGTTGCTCTCTTTGTGCTGCAGTACATTTATCCTGAAAGTTCTTGTATGTTTTCTTTTCATTTTCATTCATCTCAAGGTTTTTTCTATTTGTTTGTTATTTCTTCTTTGCACCATTGTTTATTTAGGAATGTGTTTGCAAACTCACAGATGTCACAGAAACAGAGAGTAGAATGGTAGTCAGCAGGGTTTAAGGGGTTGTGCAAAAGTGGAGTTGTTGGGACAAGGGTACAAGCCTGCCATCATACGATGAACGAGTTCTCAGAGTCTACACTACAGCATGGTAATCTAGCTAATAACATTCAGTTGTGTACTTGAATCTTGCAGAGAAATTAGACCCTAAGCATTCTCGTCTCACACACACACACACACAAACACAGAGAAATACACTCTTTACATTGTTACTGCTGAAGTGATTAATGTACTAAGTGACCGATTATGGTAATCACTGCAGAAAGTACACATATGTCAAATCATCACATTATACACCTTAAATATGTACAGTTTAGTTTGTTAATTATGCCTCAATAAACCCGGAGGGAAAGCATGAAAGAATAACCATCATACAATAGAGTAACAATGTTTGAGCATCTCTGTGTTCCTTCTCCTCCTTGCCTCTCTTAGGATCTGATCTTATTCTCCGAGAGAGCTACGTGTATCCATTATTCTGTGGGTGCCTTGTACCCATTTCAGAGTGGATATTCCCTTTTAGTCATGTGTACTGACCATATCTGATTTGGTAGTGTGGAAAGTGGGGAAAGGTGGTCTGGAAAGTCGTTAGTAATCTTGGAAATCATTCTGTTTCGTTTTGGCACATAGTTTATTTAGTTCTCAATTCCCTCAAAAACTTATTAGGCGCCTGATATAATTCAGTCCTCCAATCATTTCCATGTCCTACGGATCTCAGTAAGGTCCTTTTGTAGAAGTAATTTTCTGCACTATTGAAATTCCTGCTTTTCCCCCTACCATAATACAGCTACCATCAGGTTCCTTGGCACACAGGTGGGAAGAATACAACTTCTGTCTCTTTTCTCTGTTGTAACAGTCAACTGAAATTGGACTTCTAGTTCAAAACCACTTCTAATCTCATCTCTTACTCTTTAGGACTTACAAGTGGTGAGTTTTCTATTTCAACAAGGTTTTGAATTTCTGGGCTGTATTTTTTTTCTTTTCATTTTTTTCATTTCTGGCGTGCCAACCAGGAAGTTTTTCCTTAACATACATCTACTGAAATACCCTGGGCAAAACAACAAATGACCAACATTCGGTCTTCCTCTCAAGACACCATGGACAACCATTACGTTGAACATTTTGCCATTGAATAACATGTATCAACACATTTATGGCTTCCAATATCAGATTCCTTGTCAACCACCCGAAGACTCCAAAGCCAATGCCACAATTTTAAGTTTTGTTATAGGAGCATTGCACCTCAAAGAAGTAATTTCTGTGTCAGGTCAAATAACAGTAGCTACAGTAGAGACAACTCTCAAATATCAGTGTTGATTTCTCACTCATTTCTGCGTCTGATGAGTGTTGAGTAGTAATCAGGGCTCTTTTTGCTTCTGCAGTTGTAGCATCTTGGAGTCCTTTAATTCTAGGACCAAAAGAAGAGATATGCCTAAAGAAAACATCCCTTTTCATGGCTTGCTGCACTAACAAGCTATGCACTCAGAAAACAAGCTGCATAGCAACAGTCATTTGTAAATCTAGATCAACATTGGAAACCCCAGTGTACCTCAAAGTTGGGTAAAATAATCAAGAAAGTAATTTCAGAGTTGAAAAAATGTAATAAGACCCTGAGGTTGTTGAGTTTTGCAGTAAGAAGAGCACGTTGTACACATGGAGAGCAGGCAGCACTTTGCCTGGTAAGGACCGTTTAAAATTCCCTTTCTTTTGTATTACCCATGTTTTCAGAAGTAGTATTATTTTATGCAGAATATCCCATTAAATTCCCAAAGTGTTTTATCTGTTATGTCACATTAAAAATACTGTTAAATTGGAAAAGAAAAAGAACACAGAATATGAAAGGTTAATAGAGTTTAAGAGTCTCCTTGTTTGCTGTACTCGGTATGTGTAGCCACTTTCTTGGTGGAGCAAACATGGTGGTGGTGATGATGGTGGTGATGGTGGTGACGGTAATGATGACAGAGACAATGATGATCAGCCACCTCATAAAGTGCCAATTATTTTCCCGGCATTGTGTGAACTGAATTACACACATTCATGTAATTTTTATGCCTAAGCAATTTGGCACTGTAAAAGTGATTTCCCCACATTTCAGCAAGGGATTGAAATCCTGAGAAGTTAAATAATGTGTTCCTCAAATCAATCAAGCAGTTATTAAGAAAATAACCTGGATTTGAAATTATATAGAAATAGTCATCAATATGACTCAAAATTCAGATAACACTGATTGTGAGAGCCTAAAACTTGGGATTGAAACCAACCAGAATTATGATATAATACTGCTAAAAGCAGGTTTTAAAAGAAAGAAAATATTTTTCCCATCTCACAAAAGAATTGTATTTTATTGAGGAAGTGGAAAATAAGTAGCAATTGCTCAGCTGGTAGCAACTCCTGCCCAGGTGACAGACAGGCACAGAAGACAGCGAGAGAATCCTCAGAGGCTGTCAGGAGGAGAGCTGCTGCTCTTCCTTCTGAGGCTCTGCAATGTTTTCTCGGGCACCTCCCAGAGGGAAGCAGTATAGCAGCCTCAGATAGGAAACTTCTGGCTGTCAGGAATCACCACACGCATACTGCAGGCTGAAGCGTGGAGAAGCTTCTTCCGTATCCATAATATGCTTTGAAGAGAAGATGAAGGTGGAGCTCCGGAACTAGTTGAGCCGATTGTCCTTATCCTTTCCTGATTCAGATAAAAGCTCAAGCTCTTACATGCTCTTGGGTGGGCACTTCTTCTAGCAATGATGGGGAGGTGGCGCAGGAAGGCATTTCTGCTGGCACTGCTGAGGCAAGCATGGCTCAGGGCACTTTATAAGTGGGCAAGGTTCTGGACACTTGGGGGTGGGCAAGGCTCATAACATTTAGGTGGGCAAGGCTCAAGGCACTTATGTGGACACACTGCTAGTGGATGCAAGGGCTGCTTGCACTGCTGCTGTTGAGAAGACATCTTTCTGGAGTCTTAATATCTGAAAGAAAGTATATGACAGTGTTCACAAGAAGGAATTCCTTCAGAAAGAAGAGCAAAAGCTTGTGTGATATCAATGGACAGTATCTCTCCAATCTGTGATTTAATCTTTTTTATACCTTTTAATGAATTTCTGATTTCTCTCTCGCTCTTTTGCAAATTGTTTCATCAGCCCAGAGAAAACCATCTCTTTTCTCATATTACTTTTCCAATGACAATATCTTTTTTGGAAGGAAACAAGTGATGTTTTCTGTTTTTGCTTTTTTTTTTTTTTATGAAAACAACATTTTCAAAAAGGCTGTCCCAAGTTCTAAAATCCTAGGCAAGCTCACAAGCAATTCCTATCATCATCTTCTCTCATGAGGTCCCGACAGGATGACTTATGTACAGAGCATAGGGCAATCAGGAAGAATGTAAGGGACTCACACATTATAAGATAAATGCCTGTGACATCACAGTAGAGGGACATCAAAAAGGTATATAAAAAAGAATAAGACTTTTTTCTTTATCTCTTAATGTCAAAATTTCCTGTTAATTTCTTTTTCCGTAGAGGAATTGAAACTAGGTATCACAAGTCTAATAAATCAGTATACCAGTTTGCTCAAATGCCATGTTCCCATCCACTAAGTAGCATTAAACCCGTGATCATAAGTTTGGACCCATAAAATTTGCTGTCACCAGCATAAATTCAACATTTTTGGGGCACAAATAATAAAGCTGAACTGAAGAATCAGAGTCACCAGGTTCGCCAAAGTCAACTGGGACTCAAGTAGCAGGATGATGGCAGTCATGAAGCAGAGGACCTTTTATTGGGGCTTGCTGACCCCCTCAGGGCGAAATGAAGCTGCCAAAACTGGTATGGCCCAATCATTTCCCAACCAAAATTCAAATCCATCCATAACTGGCTTGACAGGGACTCTGAAAACAAGAAATATCCTGTTCCAGGTTCTCCTCACTGGATTATGTTCTCATGACTCACAGAGTCCCTGCCTTAGCTGTCAGTTTCGGTGGTTTATGGCAGTGGGAGGATTTGTGGGGTTCTCTTACTTATCATCAAAGGCTCCCTTTTTTGATTGGGAAGATGACCCTTTTCTCCCTTTCACCTTCCTTGACTTCTAAAACAGCCTGCCTAGTTGCACTTGAACTGTTGGCCATTTTGTTGTACATACTGGTTTGAAAAAATCGTGACTACCTGGTGACACCTTTCTCTTTACCTCAAGTCCTTCTCATAATGCATTTCCCCTTGATCCATGGCTTGCTAATCTAAGTCTCCTTTCTTCCTCTAAAATGGATCGAGGGCATGTTGCAGCTCAGCTTAGCTGCCTTCCCATCATGTAACTTAGATACGTTCAGGAAAGTGGTGGTCTCTGAGGTCCTCATATCATATATTTGCTCCTTCAAATGAAGGATATCAAGCAGATTCCTATTACTCTCATAAACCTGTTTCTCCTCCAGCCACAGAGATTAACTAGTAGCGTAGCATCACCTACCATAATTCGATGTTCTGGCAGCTCAGACCCTAGACCTACAACTGAAAGCAAGCTTTTTGCTCATAACTCCCTAACATGACATATCACCTGCTCTTACATAATTTCTCCCTACTGACCTCTTTCTACTTCTTCACCTTTGAAGAAAGCTCAGAGGATTATTAAAATTTTCTGCCTTCTTGCTCCTGTGAAATTATTGGAAAACCCATTTAATAAGCAATGCCATTCAAACAACTATTTTTATATGAAAGTTGGAATCACTTTATTAACATTTCAGTCACTGAAGTTAAGTGCCATTCATACACAACCTCTTAATCATTAATCATAATTTTATTACCATTTTAAGACATTTTTTAGATTTTCCATATTGGTCACATGGAACATAAGTCAAGTAAACCTCTTTCCTTCTCTGCTTGCTTCATACAATTTGTCACTGTGCTGGAAGGAAGGTTTGATGGTTAATTTATGGCTCAACTTGTCTGGAACTGAATACCCAGATATCTGGTCAAACGTTATTCTGGATGAATTTCTAAGGATCTTTTCAGATCAGATAAATATTTAAATAAATGGCGTGAGTAAAGGAAGTTGCCCTCGATAAGGTGGGTTGTCCTCATCCAGCCCACTGAAGGCCTGAATGGAACAAAAGTCTGACCATCCCCTGGTTAAGAGATAACTCTCCTACCTGATTGTCTTCCAGCAGGGTTTTGGCTTTGCAGATTTTGCATTTGCCAGCCTTTGTAATCTGTCTCTCTTTCTCTGTCTCTGTCTAATATATATATATATATATATATATATATATATATATATATATATATATATATATATATATATATATATATATATGCTTATATATGTATTGTAATATATAATTTGAATATTTCATCTACCATTTCATGTACATGATTGTCTATGTCTAATTAAATTAAAAATTCAGTTAGTATAAAGTGAAGGTAAAAAATTTTAATCTTAAATGATACATGTGATGTGTAATTATGACAAATATAATGAGCCTTTAGGGAAGAACTAAAGTTCTGGAAACAATGGCCTAGTATTCTCCCACCCTGTCGAAATATTTCATTTCTGTCTTTTCAGAGATTAGGCTCTTAACAATTCTTCATAGTTCCTCTGTTCTTTCCTTTTCAGTACTTATCCTTGGGTGCTGAAGCTTTTTGTGACGGGCCATGGCTGGTGAGGGGTTATGCCTTGTTTAGGAATAAAGTTACAACTCTCGCTTTATGTTACTGTAGGATGTGGGAACACACTTTTAATGGAATCAGGATGTCCATCTCACCTGACCCCAACACTCCTCTAGACTGCTGTCATGTGCTTAAAATTCTTTTATCAGGAAATAGATCCCTTTAATTCCATAAGTAGATATCAGGTTTAAATTGTATGAAACCACAAATAAATATAAGATACCATTTAAGACTCACATCATCACATACAAGTGATCGAGGGTAAGTTTGGGAGGGGGAGAGGATCAGAGCCCAAAATGTCTGAAATCCAGGTGAAATATGAACTTAGGGCTGATATGCTATGTTTTCTTCTACATTATCCCAACATGTTTTAGATCTTTAAAAGACAGTAATTTTAAAAATTTATTTCAATGTTTATTCTCTGTCTTCTCCTTCAAACCTCAGAACCCTCAACCTGCCATATAACCTTCACTCCCAATGTATGCCTCTTAACTGTTCACTTTGGTACATTGACATGCTGTCAATGCATTTAGTAATAGTCCTTTCATATCTTTTTTAATTCTTCCTGCAGTCTAGAGAAAGAATTGGCTTAGTAACTTGTCTTGACCAAATAATAAGGAAGCTTTTCAGGAATGTGGTTTTATAATGGGAAAGGAGGAAGAAGAAGAAAATGAAGAGGAGAGGAAAAGAAAGAGGAGACACTTGAAACCTGTGAAAGAGTCACCAGCTAGGCATTTGCCAGAAGGCCAGGACATAACCTTTCCCTGCAGCTCAGCACATCTTCACTGACTACTATACATTTTTAAAAATATTGTAATAAATAGTTATAAAAATGAAATTATATCATGTATAATAGGGAACATAAAGCTCTTCAAAAATGAGCATCAATATTAAACTGCCAGAAATAATCATTGTTTATATTTTGCTGTATTTAGTGTTATGATTTTTAAAAATTTTTACTAAATCCACATGCATGCATGCATGTCTATCAGGTTACTTATTTGAGATCTTTCATCTTTTGTAATATAGATGTCTCCAGACATAAATTTCTCTCTATGCACTGCATTACATGTATTACTAAAGTTCTTGTATGTTGTTTTCATTTTCATTCCTCCCAAAGTATTTTCTAATTTTATTTGTTATTTCTTGTTTGAGCCATCAGTTATTTAGGAAAGTATTGCTGAACTCACAGATATCACAGAAACAAAGAATAGAATGGCAGTCAGCAGGGGCTGAGGGGTGGGGCAAAAGTGGAGATGTTGGGCAAAGGGTACAAGCCTTCAGTCATAAGATGAATAAGCTCTAGGAGACAATGTACAGCATGGCGACTATAGGTAATAACACTGTGTTGTTTGCTTGAAACTTGCTAAGAGATTAAACCTTAAGCTGTCTCACCACATGCACACACACACACACAAGCACACAATTAAAGGGTTACTATTGAGGTGATTAATGTGCTAAGTAACCCGATGGTGGTAATCATTGCACAAAATATACATATATCAAGTCATCACATTATACACTGTAAATATATACAGCTTAATTTGTCAATTATACCTCAATAAAGCTGGAGGGAAAAAGATGGAAGAATAACCATTATACAAAAGAGTAAAAATGTTTGAGAATCTCTGTGTTCCTTCTCCTCCTTGCCTCTCTTAGGCTATGATACTATTCTCTGACAGAGTTTCCCTCATCCATTATTCCCTGTGGGCCTTGTATCCATCTCACAGCTGTTACTCCCTTTTAGTCACCTGTACTGACCACATATGAAGGGGGTAGTATGGGAAGTGGGGAAATGAGAGCTGGAAAGTCGTTTCTATTCTTGAAAAATCAAAGCCTTTTTAGTATTGGCACACAGTTTATTTTGTCATCAATTCTCTCAAAAACTTATTAGGCACCTGATATATTTCATTCCTCCAATCATTTGTATGTTCTAGGATCCACATTTAGGTCCTTTCCTAGAAGTGATTTTCTGGCCTGATTTATTTTGCTGCCTTTATCCCTGAACATAAGAGAGCTCACTGGCACACAGGTGGAAAGACTACAACTTCTGTCTCTTTTCTCTGTTGCTACATACAATTGAAAGTGGACATAAAGTTCAAAACCACTTCTAATCTCATCTCTTCCTCTTTGGGGCTTACAAGTGGTAAGTTTTCTAGTTTAACAAGGTTTTGAATTTCTGGACTACATATTTTTCTTTCATTTTTTTCATTTCTGGCCTGCAAATCAGACAGTTATTTCCTGAACATATGTCTATAGCCTGGTGAACACAACAAATAACTAACATTTTGTCTGCCTCCCAAGTTACTATGGACAACCATTATATGAAAAGTTTTGCCATTGAATAACATGTATCACAACTTTTTTGGTTTCCAATATCAGTTTCCTTGCAAACTACCTCCAGACTCCTAAGACAAGGCCACAGTTTTCAGATTTGTTACAATAGCAACCCACCTTGATGAACTAATTTCTGTGTTAGGTCAAATAACACTAGTTACAGTAGAGACAGCTCCCAAATATCTGTGTTTATTTATCACTCATGTTATAGTCTGATGAAAGTTGAGCAGTAATCTGGGAATCTTTTTCCATCTGCAGTTCTATCATCTTATATTCCTTTATTTCTAGCATTGCAAGTAAATAATGTATTTAGAGAAACATCCTCTAAATCTTGTGTATGTTTATGTATAGTATGATTTAATATGAAGACTTTGTTGCTTTTAAAAATAATGCAATTTTAGTGTGTGTGTGTGTGTGTGTGTGTGTGTGTGTGTGTTCTGAATTAACTATTCTGTTTGTGGACACTTAGGACCACAAGAAGAGGTATGCTTAATGATAAAAGAAATTACCTCAAGATGATGCAGTAGAAGGATGTGCACTCACCCCTTCTTACGAGAACACTGGAATGACAACTAACTGCTGAACAACCATTGACAGAAAAATGCTGGAGGCTACCAAAAAATATACCCTACATTCAAAGACAAAAAGAAGCCACAACAAGGTGGTAGGAGAGGTGCAATCACAATAAAATCAATTTCCATACCTGCCACGTGGGTGACCCACAAACTGGAAAACAATTATACCACAGAAGTTCTCCCACTGGAGTGAAAGTTCTGAGCCCCACGTTAGGTTTCCCAGCCTGGGAGTCCAGCAATGGGAGAAGGAGTCCCTAGTGAATCTGGCTTTGAAGACCAGGGAGATTTGATTGCAGGACTTCCACAGGACTGGGGGAAAACAGAGTCTCCACTCTTGGAGGACATGCACAGAGACCTGTGTGCATCAGGATTCAGGGGTAAAAAGCAGTGAACCAATAAGAGACTGGGCCAGACCTACTTGCTAGTATTGGAGCATCTCCTGCAGATGCGGGTGGTGGCTGTGGCTCACTGCAGGGACAAAGACACTGGTGGCAGCAGTTCTGGGAAGTCCTCCTTGGTGTGAGCCCTCCTGGAGGCCACCATTAGCCCCACCAAACAGCCTGTAGACTCTAGTGCTGAGTCTCCTCAAGCCAAAGAACCAATGGGGGAGGAACACAGCCCCTCCCATCAGCAGACAAGTGGATTAAAGTCTTACTGAGCACAGCCCTGCCCACCAGAGGGACAAGACTCAGCTCTACCCACCACCAGTCCCTCCCATCAGGAAGCTTGTACAAGCCTCTTAAATAGCCTCATCCACCAGAGGGCAGACAGAAGAAGAAAGAAGAACTACAGTACTGCAGCCTGCAGGATGGAAACCACAATCACAAAAATTTAGACAAAATGAAATGGCAGAGGAATATACCCAGATAAAGAAACAAGATAAAATCCCAGAAAAACAACTAAGTTCAGTGGAGATAGACAACCTTCTGGAAAAAGAAATTGGAATAATGATAGTGAAGATGATCCAGGATCTCGGAAAAAGAATAGAGGCAAAGATGGAGAAGATTCAAGAAATGTTTAACAAAGACCTAGAAGAACTAAAGAACAAACAGAGACGAATAATACAATAACTGAGATGAAAATTACACTAGAAGGAATCATACCAGAATAACTGAGGCAGAAGAACGGATAAGTGACCTGGAAGTCAGAATGATGGAAATCTCTGGTGTAGAACAGAATAAAGAAAAAAGAATGAAAAGAAATGAGGACAGTCGCAGAGACCTCTGAGACAACATTAAATGCACCAACATTCACATTATAGGGGTCCCAGAAGGAGAAGAGAGAGAGAAAGGACCTGAGAAAATATTTGAAGAGATAACAGCTGAAAACTTTCGTAACATGGGAAAAGAAACAGTCACCCAAGTCCAGGAAGTGCAGAGAGTCCCAGGCAGGATAAACCCGAGGAGGAACATGCTGAGACACATAGTAATCAAATTGACAAAAATTAAAGACAAAGAAAAAATATTAAAAGCAACAGGGAAAAGCAACAAATAACATACAAGGGAACTCCCATAAGGTTATCAGCTGACTGCTCGGCAGAAACTCTGCAGGCCAGAAGGGAGAGGCACGGTATATTTAATGTGATGAAAGGGAAGAACCTACAACCAAGAATACTCTACCCAGCAAGGGTCTCATTCAGATTAGACAGAGAAATCAAAAGCTTTACAGACAAGCGAAAGCTAAGAGAATTCAGCACCACCAGACCAGCTTTAAAACAAATGCTAAAGGAACTTCTCTAGGCGGGAAAGAGACCAGCAACTTAAAACAACCTGGTACATATATACACTGCTATATCAAAACCTCATGGGAACAGCAAACCCAAAAACTACAATAGATCCACACATAAAAGATAAAGCAAACCAAAAACAACACTAAAGATGGTCATCAAACCACAAGAGAACAAAAAAGGAAGGAGACCTACATAACAAACCCCAAACAATTAAGAAAATGGCATAGGAACATACATATGGATAATCATTAAATGTAAATGGATTAAATGCTCCAATCAAAAGACATAGACTGGCTGAATGGATACAAAAAAAAAAAAAAAGAACATAAGACCCATATATATACTGTCTATTACAGAACAACTTCAGACATAGGGACACATACAGACTGAATTAAGGGGATGGAAGAAGGTATTCCATACAAATGGAAATCAAAAGAAATTTGAAGTAGTAATACTCATATCAGACAAAATAGACTTTAAAATAAAGACTGGTATAAGAGACAAAGAAGGACACTACAGAATGATCAAATGATCAATCCAAGAAGAAGATATAACAACTCTAAATAGGTATACACCCAACATAGGAACACCCTAATATGTAAAGCAAATGCTAATAGCCATAAAGGGAGAAATCAACAGCAACACAATAATAGTGGGGGACTAAAACACCCCACTTTCATCAATGGACAGATCTTCCAGACAAAAAATCAATAAGGAAACACAGGCCTTAAAGGACACATTAGACCAGATCTACTTAATTGATATTTATTGAACATTCCATCCAAAAGTAACAGAATACACATTCCTCTTATGTGCATGTGGAACATTCTCCAGGATTGACCACATGCTGGCCCACAAAGTGAGCCTCAGTAAATTTATGAAAATTGAAATCATATCAAGAATCTTTTCCAACCACAATGCTATGAGATTAGAAATAAACTACAAGAAAAAAAGAACTGTAAAAAACACTAACATGTGGAGGCTAAACCATATGTACTAAACAACCAATGGATCACTGAAGAAATCAAGAAGAAATCAAAAAACACCTGGAGACAAAAGAAAATGAAAGCACAATGATCCAAACCTATGGGATGCAGCAAAAACAGTTCTAAGTACAAAGTTTATAGTAATACAATCCTACCTCATGAAACAAGAAAAATCTCAAAAATACAACCTAACCTTACACCTAAAGCAACTAGAGAAAGAACAAACAAAACCTAAAGTTAGTAGAAGGAAAGAAATCATAAAGATCAGAGCAGAAATGAATGAAATAGAGACAAAGAAAACAATAGCAAAGATAAATGGAACTAAAAGCTTGTTCTTTGAAAAGATAAACAAAATTGATAGACCTTTATCCAGATTCATCAAGAAAAAAAGGGAGAGGACTCAAATCAATAAAATTAGAAGTGAAAAAGGAGAAGATACAAATGACACCACAGAAATACAAAGGATCATAAGACACTACTACAAGCAACTGTATGACAAAAAAATGAGCAACCTGGAAGAAATGGACAAATTCTTAGAAAGGTACAATCTTCCAAGATGGAACCAGGAAGAAATAGAAAATATGAACAGAACAATCACAAGTACTGTAATTGAATCTGTGATTTAAAAAAGACTCCCAGCAAACAAGAGTCCAGGACCTGATGGCTTCACAGGCAAATTCTACCAAACATTTAGAGAAGAGCTAATACTCATCCTTCTGAAACTGTCCAAAAAATTGTAGAGGAAGGAAAACTCCCAAACTCATTCTGAGGCTACAATCACCCTGATACCAAAACCAGACAAAGGTACCACAAAAAAAGAAAATTACAGTCCAATACCACTGATGAACATAGATGCAAAAATCCTCAACAAAGTACTAACAATCTGAATCCAACAATACATTAAAAGGATCATACTCCGTGATCAAGGGGGATTTATCCTAGGGTTGCAAGGATTTTTCAACATCCGCAAATCAATCAGTGTGATACACCACATCAACAAATTGAAGAAGAAAAACCATAGGATAATCTCAATAGATACAGAAAAAGCTTTTGACAAAATTCAGCACCCATTTATGATAAAAACTCTCCAGAAAGTGGGCATAGAGAGAACATACCCCAACATAATAAAGGCCATACACGATAAACCTACAGCTAACATCATACTCAATGGTGAAAAGCTGAAAGCATTTCCTCTAAGATCAGGAACAAGACAAGGATGTCCACTCTCACCACTTTCATTCAACATAGTTTTGGAAGTCCTAGCTATGGCGATCAGAGAAGAAAAAGAAATAAGAGGAATCTGAATTGGAAAAGAAGAAGTTAAACTGTCACTGTTTGCAGATGACATGTTACTATACATAGTATCGTGCTGGCATAAAGACAGATTTACAAACCAATGGAATAGAATAGAGAGCCCAGAAATAAATCCACATGTATACCATCAACCAATCTTTGACAAAGCTGATAAGAATACATAATGCAGAAAGAACAGTCGAACAGTCTCTTCAGCAAATGGTGCTTGGAAAACTGGCCATTCACATGCAAAAAAAAAAAAAAAAAAAAAAAAGAATTGGACCCTTACCTTCCACCATTTACAAGAATCAACTCAAAATCAATTAAAGACTTAAATGTAAGACCTGAAACTATAAAACTCCTAGAAAGAAAACATAGGGGAAAACATTTGTGACACTGGTATTGACAATGATTTCATGGATATGAAACCAAAAGCACAGGCAACAAAAGCAAAAGTAGTCACTCGAAACCATACCAAACTAAAAAGCTTCTGCACGGTAAAGGAAATGATCAACAGAGTGAAAAAGCAACCTACAGAATAGAAACCATATGTCTGATAAGGGGTTAATTTCCAAAATATATAAGGAATTCCTACGATTCAACAGCAAAACAAAAACAAAAACAAATAACCCGATTAAAAAATAAGCAAAGAACTTGAACAGACATTTCTGCAAAGAAGACATACAAATGGCCAACTGGTATGTAAAAGATCCTCAACATCATTAATTAACAGGCAAATGCAAATCAAAAAATTTATCAGGGAAATGCCCTTGGTGGTTGTCTACTTTGCAACATATTCTTTGTAACAAATTTGTGTTTTCTTTTGCCTAGTTTCACTCCTCCTTAAACCCTTCTTCCTCCTCCCTAGATTACATTCCTGAAGCAGAAATAAGTTGCACATAAGACTTTGTTGTAGACTCTGTTCTGGGGGGATCCAGGCTGGGACATGTCATGAAACCCATGCTCTATTTGGAATGAAGAAAGAGAAACACAACTGCCCAGTGATGGAAATCAGTGCCTGGGTCGGAGAAATCATGTGATGGTTCCGTGTAGGAAACTTGGAATTGACCTTAGGTCCCTTTTTGGAGGCTCTGGAACTGGCTCTGGATCTAGGCCATTCATTAGAGTAGCCACTAGTCATACATAGCTATTTAAATTTAAATGTAAGTATTTGGGACCCAGAATGTGGAAGAGCAGCATGGTGAGACAGAATCTTGCTCATGGCTGAGCAATTGGAAGTCTGGTGCAGACCCTACACTGGCATATTTATGCATGCTTCTCTACACACAGATTCTGTTCCTGATTTATTTTTGTGGGATTTTAAACCCTCGGGTCGGCCCGAGGCTGTCTCAGTGAACCAGGCATTGGCTCTGGCACTCCAGGAGCATGCTCTTGTGTTCTAAGATCACTATCTCTGTTACCATCAGCATCCTGCTACTGTTCCTAGCTAACTTGGCCACCACCACCTAGCAGGATTACACTCAACAAATTACTGGCCCACAATAATGGTAATACCACCTTCATGAGGTGATATGTCTACAGGATTTCACATTTCAAATCTTAGTAGAACTTGAATAGCATGCACAGACTTAGTGGATTATACCAATCACTTGAATGCTTCTCTCACTTCTTACTTTGTAGGGTTTGTAAATTAGATATGAATGAAATAACCTCATACATTTTTTACTAGTACAGCTTGGTGCCACTGCCTTGATTCTTGCTAAAATGACAGGAATTTTACTCTTTTTTCCCCATTCATATTGAACCATCTGTACAATAAGAGTACAGTAAAAAGACAAACTATCTTATTATTTTGTTATCAGTCTTGACATCACAGACTCCTTAATAAGATCTCAGGGACCCCCAGGGACCTGCAGGTCATACTTTGAGAATTGTTGGTCTAGCATACTATCCATAATGTGCCTAGATTTACAAAAGTAAAGCAACTCCTACTTTTGGTCCAGCCACATTGGCCCCTGAGGCAAGGCAACCATACAAAGCCTTGTGATGCGGAGGACCTAAAATCTCACAAATTACTATCTCAATAAAAATAGCCTCCCAGGGCTGTCCCAGGGCTGGAGAAGGGTCAGGTTGAAGGAGGGTTAAACAGCTCCTGTGGATCTGAGAAATAAGATCAAACTATTAAAAGAAAAAATTCAACTTACGTACCCATTTGTGTGCCCTATTCTCACAGAAATTGGAAAACTGGTTATTTATGTGTAAGGTGTTTTTTTAAAATGCAGCTATCTTATATTTACATAGGGGTATATCTTTAAATAGGGAAGGATGTCTCCAAAAAGTTTTGGGTCTCAGAACCACAGAGTACCAGAGGTGAGAAACTCCTTATTCTTTGTGTAAATTACTCACTCTGTCCAATGTTCTGACTTGCCTTCTCTGAAAAGGAGTAATCGTTGCATTCTTCACCTATCACCCATTTGAAGATAACAATACCAGTTCCACTTAAGAAAATCCTTTAAATACATCTCCACCCTTCAGTATATACTGTTTTTTTTTTTTTTTGAAATTCTATATGACAAAATGGGAAATATGCATAAATCACTTCTGCTGCCTTTCGAAGCGTGATGATTATCTCAAGAAAAAGCCTTTGTGCCACTGAATTTTGATCTGAATTAGCTGTTCTTCATGAAGCATAAACTTAAGTTTTACTTGAAAGAATGACTGATGAGCAAACTGTGGTTAGTCAGAGTTGGGTATTAGCAGATATTTCTTCAACAATGAATTAATTGAGGCTGTCACTTAAAGGAAAACAGCTCACACTATTTGTGGCAGTCAGACCCTAAGGTGACCCCCCAACAGTTCCCTTCCTGGCATTTATGCTTTATGTAATCCCCTCCCCTTGAGTGTGGACCTGTGATCTGTTACCTGCTTCTGACCAATGGATTACAGAAAAGGAGATGGGATATCACTCTTGTGATTTTGTCGTGTATGTGACTCTGACTAGCAGACTGGAGCTAGACACTCCCTTTGCAGGCTTGATGAATCAAGAGCCCATGTGCCCATGTTGGAGAAGTTCACTTGGCAAGGAATTTCAGACATCCTCTAGGAACTGCAGGTGGATTCTAGGACCTGAGAGAGGATTCCATTGGACAGCCATCAAAAAGCTGGAGTTACGAGGAAATCAATCCTGCCAACAACCTGAATGAGCTTGGAAGCTGGCCACAGCCTGGCCAACATCTTGATGGCAACCTATGAGACGCTGAGCAGAGGACTCAGCTAAGGCATGCCTCAGACTCCTAACCCCTGGAAGCCATGAGATAACAAATATGCGTTATTTTAACATGCTAAGTTTGTTGTCACTTGTTAAACAACAATAGAAAATTAAACAGCATTTATTGCCAATGATAAAATGTGAACTTTTAAGCAAAATAATAATTTTGGAAGACATACAGTCTTGGTCATTTGATTAAACTATGAGCTTCACAACTTCCAACACTTTTTTTTTTTTTAACACCTTTATTGGAGTATAATTGCTTCACAGTGGTGTGTTAGCTTCTGCTGTATAACAAAATGAGTCAGCTATACAAATACATATATCCCCATATCCCTTCCTTCTTGTGTCTCCCTCCCACCCTTCTTATCCCACCCATCTAGGCAGTCACAAAGCACCGAGCTGATCTCCCTGTGCTATGCAGCTGCTTCCCACTAGCTATCTATTTTACATTTGGTAGTGTATATATGTCAATGCTACTCTCTCACTTCGTCCAAGCTTACCCTTCCCCTTCCCCGTGTCCTCAAGTCCATTCTCTACGTCTGCGTCTTTATTCCTGTCCTGCCCCTAGGTTCTTCAGAACCATTTTTTAAAAAAGATTCCATATATATGTGTTAGCATACGGTATTTGTTTTTCTCTTTCTGACTTACTTCACTCTGTATGACAGTCTCTAGGTCCATCCACCTCACTGCAAATAACTCAATTTCATTTCTTCCTTTTTTTTTAACATCTTTATTGGAGTATAATTGCTTTACAATGGTGTGTTAGTTTCTGCTCTATAACAAAGTGAATCAGCTATACATATACATATATCCCCATATCTCTTCCCTCTTGCGTCTCTCTCCCTCCGACTCTCCCTATCCCACCCCTCTAGGTGGTCACAAAGCACCGAGCTGATCTCCCTGTGCTATGCAGCTGCTTCCCACTAGCTATCTGTTTTACATTTGGTAGTGTATATAAGTCCATGCCACTCTCTCACTTCATCCCAGCTTACCCTTCCCCCTCCCCATGTCCTCAAGTCCATTCTCTAGTAGTTCTGTGTCTTTATTCCCATCCTGCCCCTAGGTTCTTCATAACTTTTCCTTTTATTTTTTTTAATTGAAGTATAATTGACATACAATATATTAGTTTCAGGTGTACAACATAAGGTTTCAACTTTTATATATACATTACAAGTTGATCATCACAGTGTCTAGTAACCATCTGCCACCATGAAGTTATTGCAATATTATTGACAATATTTGCTCAGCTGTTCATTACATCCCTGTGACTTATTTATTTTATAACTGGAAGTTTGTACCTCTTAATTCCCGTCACCTATTTTGCCTATCCCCTCAAACCCTTCCCTTTGGTGACCCCCAGTTTATTCTCTGTATCTATGAATCTTTCTGTGTTTTTTTTTTGTTTTTTTTTCAGATTTCACATATAAGTGAAATCATATGGTATTTGTCTTTCTCTGTGTGACTGATCTCACTTAAGATAATACCCTCTATGTCCATCCATGTTGCCGCAAATGACAAGATTTCATTCTTTATTATGGCGGAGTAATATTCCATTGTTTATGTATACACCACATCTTCTCTATCCATTCATCTATCGATGGACACTTAGGTTGCATTTTATCAATATATCTTAATGATCTGCTCTCCCTCAACTTTATGCTGACTTTTTGTCTCATATGGATTAACACCTTTTCCTTCTGAAACTTGCTTAAAATTTTCTTTCTCTTTTTTATTTGCTGCATTTACTTTCATGTTCTACTGTGAGAGGTACCGTGTGTGTGTGTGTGTGTGTGTGTGTGTGTGTGTGTGTAGAAAGAAAGGGAGAGAGAGACGGAGAGAGAGAGAAGGTGCATGTGTGCCTCTGTGTCAGTGCATATTTGTGTGAGTGTATTTTCATATGGGAGAGGGGGTGAAGATCACCCTCTCAGGCTCCTCCTAGGGCACACACTGTGGATGCTACTCTCCTTCCTGCTACAGCATTGGGGTCTTCATATTGGGGATTCAGTGAAAGAAAAAAAAAAGACTAAGTTGATTGAATCAGTGTGTGTGTGTGTGTGTGTGTGTGTGTGTGTGTGTGTGTGTGTGTTTTGTAATTTTGGGGATCTGTGTGTATGTCTCTCTGTGTGTGAGTGTATGGGTAGGTATGTGTTTGTGCATGTAGATGTGTGTGTCTCTGTCTGTGAGTGTGAGTGTTTAAGAGCTTGGCTCCATGTGTTGGGGCATCAGGAATGGAGGATGAGTGAAGAATAGATAATCATGTTGGAACAGGAATAATAATAATAATAAAGAAATAAGAACAGAATAAAGGCGATTTGGGTGCATGGACTCAGAGTCAGAGATGGCATGAAGCAGCCACCATCTACACTCAGATATGAAGAATATACTCAAGGGCAAGAAGACAGCCTTGCTCTAGCTCAGGCTGCTCAAAGTAACAGGCTCTGATGGCCTTGCCTGCTTTCCCAGTGCCAACCCAGCAATGCCTGTGAGTACAACCATCATAAACACACACACACACACACACACACACGTTCCTAGTGCTGAGATCAGGCACTTTCTGATTGCAGCCCTCACAACCAGCCCTCACTGTGTACCGTTCCTGCTTCAGGTGAAAGAAACTTGAAGAAAGCTGAGTAGGCCAATGACACACATAGTCAGCTATGGAGTTAAAAGTGATTTAATGGGGGCAGAGCAGGAAAGATTCACTTGATTCCAATGACCCCAATATCCCTCTTCAGATGAGCCCTGAGCAGCCAGAAGACTAGCTCAGCCAATGAGACTTTCAGCCTTATTCAAAGGCTCAGGAGCCCTCCAGACTGAGTGTGAGGAAAACTTTTTTAGAGGGTGCAAAGAGGGAGGGGTTATGATTCAGGGTGACAGCACGTTAATTGCAAATGGGATGCAGAAGTAGAATGGGAGAGGAGATTCAGCATCTGGTGGTTGGCTCCTCAAAGGCTTGGCTGTGGACCACATTACTTCTGCTTGGTCTTCTGCTGAGCCGGCCCTGGGATAACTGGTGAAGGACATGGCTCTGGAACTTTGGGGTGGCTGGGCTCTGGAACTTTGGGGTGGCCGGGCTCTGGAACTTTGGGGTGGCCGGGCTCTGGAACTTTGGGGTGGCCGGGCTCTGGAACCTTGGGTTGGCATGGCTCAGGAACCTTGGGGTGACAGGGCTCTGGCACTTTGGTGTGGCATGTCTCCTTGGTTTCAGGGACACATGGTTCCTGGGGTGGAGGCTGGCAGGGCTGTTTCACCTGCTGCTGCTGAGGCTCGTGGGGTGGGATGCAGGGCTGCTTCTGCTGGTAGGAACTCATGCTTCAAAGTAGGCTGGACCTAGAGACAGAAAAGCTGACTCAATGATTTGATTAAACAGAGAAGAAACCAAGTTAAATACCAAATAGATTTCATTTCAGTTCCCTTTAGATGAGAGAGCCTCTCCTACCCCCTAGCTATACATGAGAGTTAAAATATGCTTTGAAATTTCAGGGTCATTTCAAGAGGAGGAGCTTAAAGACAATTCATTCTGTTCCGTTTCAGTGGGATTCATTGGCTCATTCCTTGGCTCTGTTTCTTCCCAGACATGTCGTATCCCTCACTGACATGTACCCAAGATCACATATTAAGTCTTTTGAAAAGTGATAATGTAGAAACAACCACAGCATACACACCCCTAGTACCACACAGAGCACCTTGCGACTTATAGGATGACTCTACGTGAATCTGAGCTCCTATGACTTCACTCTGGCCTTTGCGTTCACCGTCCTCTCTGTAATGCTTCCCTTCCTATCTCTGTCTAAATACTCCTCCATCATAGCTCACTCATGTGCCATCACTGAGAGCTCTTCTTGAGCAGAGCTCCCCCAAACTGTCACCACCCTTACCTGCACCCCCCTACACCTGTCTTACCTACTTTGCATTTCATCTATGTGTGTGTACATGCGTTATCTTCCCTGCTAGGTTGTAAGTTTGTTGAGTAAGTTCTGTGACCATCTGATTCCTCCACAGTGCCTAGCATCATGCCTTAAATATAATAAATGCTGAGTAGAGGTCCATCTTATGAATTAAAATTTTTATAATAAGTTATCATAAACAGAGAGAATAATGGTGTTGATGAGTGTTTCCTGAGTCTGAGTTCTAGTTGTAACACTGTTACTAATTTACTATGGGAACTTGCACAGATCTGTCCCCTTCCCTGACTCCTAGTTCCACAGCTGTCCACTGAGGTGGCTGGCTTCACCAGCTCTAAGGTCCCTTCAAGCCCAAACTGTATTTCATTTAAAATAAAGATGTCCCAATATTCTCTCTCTCCAATTAATACCCTGTTTCAGGGTATTATTAATTATTAATGGCCCTTACTCATCTTTGCCTTTGTCCATTTTCCAACAGTGAAAAAATAAAAATTTCAAATGAATTCCAATCAGAGACTCACCTGGTACACAGAGAAGAATCGGTTGTCTGGTTGCTACTGTCTGATGTGAAGTCAACAACCAGCAGTCTTTTTATACAATGAATGAGCTCTGCCCCAAGGAAATACAATCACCCAGGGCCCCTCTGTTTTCATTCCTTATCTGTCAAACATGATTCACCCTATTCCTCTCAATTACCAGTTGGCTCAGCTTTTGTGATGAAAACCACCCACTTGGCTGTCTGACAATGATGTCGCTTGGGCCTGATTCCCACTGCCACCCTCTCCCTTAGACCCCAATATAGGGCTTGTGTTGGGGGATGGGTGAGCCATAGTGTTCCTGGAGGGTTTAATGAGTTAACTCTGGAGGGAGAGCTGAGTCCTTTTGTGGTCTTGCCACTTTCCTGCTCTCTTTTTCCTTGAGATGGTTGTTCCTCAAGTTCTGTGGGATGAATACATTTGAGCACATGAATAAGTGGGAAGGGAAGGGAGCAGAGGAGCTGAGGTGGGCACGAGTTGTCTGCCTTATAAAGGCAGGTGCTTGAGATCATGGAATTGACTGATTATAGACTCCTTGTCTGGAATATCCTAGGCCCTTATATCAATTCCTGCCATCTTTCTCCTAATTCCACTGAACTACACACATTTGGAATTACTTAATTATCACTCCCCCACCAACACCACGCCTTTCTGACTGGTTGCTAATCTGAGTAAACCTGCTTTGCTTTCACCAACCACACCCTCACCCCTCTCCTTCTTCAGAGATTTTCAAGAGCTAATTCCTCTTCTGGGATAAACTTTTCCCTCCACTCCACCCAGCCTTCTGGTCATGGCCCTTCCCTCTTTCCTAACCCAACCCTCTCTTCTCACCCTCACCTGAAAACCTGGAAGGCTTTTCTGTCTACCTTCACCCCAAGCCCATCCAAGGAGCCCTCAGGGATGAATCCTCCCCCACCTCTTGCCCATTTCCAACTCCAGACCCAACACCTGAGGATCTTGCTGGCTGCAATGTTTGTCTCCTCTCTCTCGCTCTGTATATTTTGGGAGCTTTCTGAGCATCAGAGCTGTGTCTGCTCAAAACAGTGGTGTTCCCATGGTAATACTTGTATCCTCATTCATTCAACAAACATTAATCAAGTCCTTAATATACACCAGTCATATCTCATTCTAGGAGCTATCCCAGTACGAAGACCCCTTCCCCTCAGCAGAGTAGGAACTCCCTAGGGCAAGGTACACAGCCTAGTTCACAGTCACTAGTTTGATGGATCTCAGAGACCCTCGCTCAGTCCACACTCCTCAAGTGATAACTGAGTTTGAGGACATGAGAGGTGAAATAACTCACCCAAGATCAAACAATAGACCCCATGAGAAAATGATTTCTAGACAGAAATCCTATGTTCACCTTTGTCCTAACCCACCCTTGCTCCTAATGCCTACAGAGGAAATTAAGTCCAGGAAGGAAAATGATTAAAGGTGGAAAGGGGCAGCTCAGCCTTCCTGGCTTGGAGCTCGGCCCACTCACAGGCCTGGGAAAGCATTGTGTGAGTGGCAATGTGAGGTCAGAAAGAGCCCTGCCTTTTGGGTAAGCCCTTAATATTTGCTAAGATGAATCCCCTTAGGTAAGAATAAAGCTGCTTAATGTTTGAGGTGGCTCTGGGGATAAATAGAAGGTATTTCCAGCACTGCTGAAAATAGGAGGGGACATGAGTTAGCATACATGGAAGTAAAGGACTCATTTAGTTTATCATCACTCAGTGGACAAGGGTCTGAGAGAGGAAGGGAAAGGCTGAAATGCTAAAATGCTTGTTTTGAACCAGATTGCTTTCACTCTGGAGGAAGTCCAGGGTGACATAGTGACAGAGCCTTGGTACCTTGAGCAGTAATAGCATTCAGGATGGCAGAAGGTGAGTAGCCTCTGAGCACCTGACCAGGTACACCTTCCCTCCATGATGGTTGGATCCTGAAGAGTCTCCTTGCCATGGACTTTTCTGGGGATGTAAGAATAGGGATCACCTGCGTCCTTACACTGACATTTTCCTCTGATCAACAACATGAAACTGAAGTCACTGCTTCAGAGTTGTCCTCAAAACACAATATGTTACTAGGTGTGGCTTTGGAAAATCCTGATCACCCTTAAAACCCAGGTGTGTGGATAGTTCCTCCTTCCCCTGCCCCCAGACACATACCTAAATATTTATAGAGCACCTGCTGGTTCCACAGGTGGTCACCTCTTATGACCTTGAGTCCTGGATGAGCCTCCCACTGTGTCCCTATAGCCATTGGTCCACATCCATCCTTACATGGCACCTGGTATGTAGTAGCTGCTCAGTGCTTGGCAATTGTAGAATAACTGACTGACTGAATGAATGAATGAATGGGTGAATGAATGGCATTATTTGATTTCTGAGAAGTCTCTCTCTTTTGGGAGGAGTTTAGAGGAAGAGTAAGGGCTCAGCAAAGGACAGACAGCTTCTGCTGCCTTCTCCACCCAATGTTCATTGTCAGTCAATTTAATGACTCGCCTCCCTCTGGGCTACTACTAGCACCATGACCACAGCTGAGCTCCAAGCCTCTTGCCTCAGTTTAGCTCCCCTCTGGGCTGGGACCAGGTCCCTCTCTTCACCCAAACTCCCTCTCAAAAGCCCCTGACAGAGGCAGCTCTGGGCAGAACCTGCTGCTGCATCTGGTAGGATTCTCAGCCTCAAGGAACCTGCTTCCTCCTCTCTGTCCTGTGGTGTCACCCAGCTTGTCTCAGGCCCTGTAGGATCTCAACTTAGCTCTGAAGCTGGGGTACTCTGTGCCCTCCCTGGGCCTTGGCCCTGGATGCAAAGGAATTTCCCTGTCACACAGTACCTCGCCCTGGCCAGACTCTCCTGCCTGTCTCGACTTGTGCTTCCTGTACCCCACCCCACACTGTTCTGGATCCCAACTCTGGAATTTTCCTTTGAACCCTGACATCATTCTCCCCGTTTGTTCATCTGAACCTCACCCAATGGGTGGTGTTAAGTATGCTCTCCTTTTCAGAGAAACTCTGTTTCTTCACCATCAGGGTTGGGTTAGCAGGTGAATCTGGCCCCACAAACTCCTCACATAAAGAAAGGGGAAACTGGGTGGCTTCTGATGGTAAGTATGTCTCCCAGAATTTCTCAACCTTTCACAGAATCCCCTTTTGTTAAAACACAGGAGGCTGCTGCTCTTCCCCAGTCAAAACCTGGCTCCCCTCTGGACCAGCTGGGGGATCTTCCCTCCACTAGCTCTGAGTGTGCCTGAGGTTCATCGCTCATGTACAGAGCAGTGAAGAGGGAGCCCTGAGCCTATGAACACAGTGGTCATGCCCTTCCTTTTCTGACTTAGGACACTCCCTCCTCCTTTACTTCTCCAAGTCCCAGAGCATTCAGAGACTGCCACACTGAATCCAAAAGCCAGTCATTTTACCATAGGAACCCATATTTAATATATGGTAACATTTGGAAACAAGTGAGAGTTTTACCATCACCCTCCCCCCTGACTACTTGTGAGGCGCTCAGGAGACCAGAATGTTGGCTGCACATTTCACACTAGGATGGTTAAAGGAAAACAAAGTCTCTATAACACACATTGTCCCCCATCTGAAAAAGAGGAGGAGAAAAAGAAGAAACACCAGATCCCAGGTGTTTAGAATCCTCCTGAACACTTTGACACAGCAGGCAGGAGAAGCGATATTTGCCAGCATGGATGCTGAGGTGGAGAGAGCACTGAAGTCTTAGCTCTGGAGAGCATCTACCCAACCCTGTCCTCGGGGGCAAGAGACAAAAGGGGTAGAGAAGGAACTCAGTCCAGGCTTCACAGCTTCTTTTTTTTTTTTTAATTGGAGTGAAATTGATTTAAAATGTTCTGTTAGAGGAGCTTCAAGATGGCGGAAGAGCAAGACGCGGAGATCACCTTCCTCCCCACAAATACATCAGAAATACATCTATATGTGGAACAGCTCCTATAGAACACCTACTGAACGTTGGCAGAAGACCTCAGACCTCCCAAAAGGCAAGAAACTCCCCACGTACCTGGGTAGGGTAAAAGAAAAAAAGAAATAACAGAGACAAAGAATAGGGATGAGACCTGCACCACTGGGAGGGAGCTGTGAAGGAGGAAAGGTTTCCATACACTAGTAAGTGCCTTCACGGGTGGAGACTGTGGATGGCAGAGGGGGGAAACTTCAGAGCCACAGAGCAGAGCACAGAAACAGGGGTGCAGAGGGCAAAGCAGAGAGATTCCCACACAGAAGATCAGTGCCGACCAGCACTCACCAGCCCGAGAGGCTTGTCTGCTCACCCGCTGGGGCGGGTGGGGGCTGGGAGCTGAGGCTCAGGCTTCGGTCGGATCCCAGGGAGAGGACTGGGGTTGGCTGCGTGAACACAGCCTGAAGGGGTTAGTGCACCACAGCTAGCCGGGAGGGAGTCCAGGAAAACGTCTGGAGCTGCGGAAGAGAGAAGAGACTTTTCCTTCCCTCTTTGTTTCTTGGTGCACGAGGAGAGGGGATTAAGAGTGCCACTTAAAGGAGCTCCACAGACGGACGCGAGCCACGGCTGTCAGTGCGGACCGCAGAGATGGGCATGGGACGCTAAGGCTGCTGCTGCAGCCACCAAGAAGCCTGTGTGCAAGCACAGGTCACTCTCCACACCTCCCTTCCCAGGAGTCTGTGCAGTGTGCCACAAGAAGGGTCCCGTGATCCAGGGAAAACTTCCCCGGAAGAACGCACGGCACACCTCAGGCTGGTGCAACATCATGATGGCCTCTGCCGCCGCAACGTCAGGTCAGCCTCTGCCACTGCAGGCTTGCCCCGCATCCGTATTCCTCCCTCCCCCTGGCCTGAGTGAGCCAGAGCCCCCGAATCAGATGCTCCTTTAACTCCATCCTGTCTGAGAGAAGATCAGATGCCCTCAGGCGACCTACACGCAGAGGCGGGTCCAAATCCAAAGCTGATCCCCGAGAGCTGTGGGAACAAAGAAGAAAAAGGGAAATTTCTCCCAGCAGCCTCAGGAGCAGCGGATTAAATCTCCACAATCAACCTGATGTACCCTGCATCTGTGGAATACCTGAATAGACAACGAATCATCCCAAATTGGGGAGGTGGACTTTGGGAGCGAAGATATATATATTTTTTTCTCTTTTTCTCTTTTTGTGAGTGTGTATGTGTATGCTTCTGTGTGTGATTTTGTCACTGTAGTTTTGCTTTTACCATTTGTCCTAGGGTTCTATCTGTCCGTTTTTTTTTGTTTTTCTTTTACTTTAAAAATTTTTTTCTTAATAATTTTTTATTTTAATAACTTTTTATTTTATTTTATTTTATTTTATTTTATTTATCTTCTTTCTTTCTATTTTTTTATCACTTTTACTCTGGCTGTGTGGATGAAAGGCGTCAAGCCAGGCGTCACGGCTCTGCCTCTGAGGTGGGAGAACCAACTTCAGGACACTGGTCCAAAAGAGACCTCCCAGCTCCACGTAATATCAAATGGCAAAAATCCTCCAGAGATCTCCATCTCACGCCAAGACCCAGCTTCACTCAAAACCCAGCACGCTACAGTGCTGGACACCCTATGCCAAACAACTAGCAAGAAAGTAACACAAACCCATCCATTAGCAGAGAGGCTGCCTAAAATCATAATAAGGCCACAGACACCCCAAAACACACCACCAGATGTGGACCTGCCCACCAGAAAGACAAGATCCAGCCTCATCCACCAGAACACAGGCACTAGTCCCCTCCACCAGGAAGCCTACACAACCCACTAGACCAACCTTAGCCACTGGGGAAAGACACCAAAAACAACAGGAACGACGAACCTGCAGCCTGCGAAAAGGAGACCCCAAACACAGTAAGTTAAGCAAAATGAGAAGACAGAAAAACAAACAGCAGATGAAGGAGCAAGGTAAAAACCCAACAGACCTAACAAATGAAGAGGAAATAGGCAGTCTACCTGAAAAAGAATTCAGAATAATGATAGTAAAGATGATCCAAAATCTTGGAAATAGAATGGAAAAAATAAAAGAAACGTTTAACAAGTACCTAGAAGAACTAAAGAGCAAACAAACAGAGATGAACAACACAATAAATGAAATTAAAAATTCTCTAGAAGGGATCAAGAGCAAAATAACTGAGGCAGAAGAACGGATAAGTGACATGGAAGATAAAATAGTGGAAATAACTACTGCAGAGCAGAATAAAGAAAAAAGAATGAAAAGAACTGAGGAAAGTCTCAGAGACCTCCAGGACAACATTAAGTGCACCAACATTCAAATTATAGGGGTCCAAGAAGAAAAAGAGAAAACGAAAGGGACTGAGAAAATATTGGAAGAGATTATACTTGAAAACTTCCCTAAGATGGGAAAGGAAATAGTTAATCAAGTCCAAGAAGCACAGAGGGTCTATACAGGATAAATCCAAGGAGAAACACACCAAAACACATATTAATCAAACTAGCAAAAATTAAATACAAAGAAAAAATATTAAAAGCAGCAAGGGAAAAACAACAAATAAAACACAAGGGAATCCCCTTAAGGTTAACAGCTAATCTTTCAGCAGAAACTCTTCAAGCCAAAAGGGAGTGGCATGACATATTTAAAGTGATGAAGAAGAACCTACAACCAAGATTACTCTACACAGCAAGGATCTCATTCAGATTTGATGGAGAAATTAAAAGCTTTAAAGACAAGCAAAAGCTAAGAGAATTCAGCACCACCAAAGAAGCTTCACAACAAATGCTAAAGGAACTTTTCTAGGCAGGAAACACAACAGAAGGAAAAGACCTACAATAACAAACCCAAAACGATTAAGAAAATGGGAAAAGGAACATACATATCGATAATTACCATAATGTAAATGGATTAAATGTTCCAACCAAAAGACATAGACTTGCTGAATGGATACAAAGACAAGACCCATATATATGCTGTCTACAAGAGAACCACTTCAGACCTAGGGACACATACAGACTGAAAGTGAGGGGATGGAAAAAGGTATTCCATGCAAATGGAAATCAAGAGAAAGCTGGAGTAGCAATTCTCACAGCAGACACTATAGACTTTAAAATAAAGACTATTACAAGAGACAAAGAAGAACACTACATAATGATCAAGGGAACAATCGAAGAAGAAGATATAACAATTGTAAATATTTATACACTCAACATAGGAGCACCTCAATACATAAGGCAAATACTAACAGCCATAAAAGGGGAAATCGACAAACACAATCATAGTAGGGAACTTTAACACCCCACTTTCACCAATGGACAGATCATCCAAAATGAAAATAAATAAGGAAACACAAGCTTTAAATGATACATTAAACAAGATGGACTTAATTGATATTTATAGGACATTCCATCTAAAAACAATATAATACACATTCTTCTCAAGTGCTCATGGAATATTTTCCAGGATAGATCATACCTTGGGTCAAAAACCAAGCCTTGGTAAATATAAGAAAATTGAAATTGTATCAAGTATCTTTTCCGACCACAACGTTATGAGACTAGATATCAATTACAGGAAAAAAATCTGTGAAAAATACAAGGACATGGAGGCTAAGCAATACACTACTTAATAACCAGGAGATCACTGAAGAAATCAAAGAGGAAATCAAAAAATACCTAGAAACAGATGACAATGAAAACACAATGAACCAAAATCTATGAGATGCAGCAAAAGCAGTTCTAAGAGGGAAGTTGATAGCAATAAAATCCTACGTTAAGAAACAAGAAACATCTCAAATAAACAACCTAACCTTACACCTAAAGCAATTAGAGAAAGAGGAACAAAAAAACCCCAAAGTTTGCAGAAGGAAAGAAATCATAAAGATCAGATCAGAAATAAATGAAAAAGAAATGAAGGAAATGATAGCAAAGATCAATAAAACTAAAAGCTGGTTCGTTGAGAAGATAAACAAAATTGATAAACCATTAGCCAGACTCATCAAGAAAAAAAGGGAGAAGACTCAAATCAATAGAATTAGAAATGAAAAAGGAGAAGTAACCACTGACACTGCAGAAATACAAAGGATCATGAGACATTACTACAAGCAACTCTATGCCAATAAAATGGACAACCTGGAAGAAATGGACACATTCTTAGAAATGCACACCTTCCGAGACTGAGCCAGGAAGAAATAGAAAATATGAACAGACCAATCACAAGCACTGAAATTGAAACTGTGATTTAAAATCTTCTAACAATCAAAAGCCCAGGTCCAGATGGATTCACAGGTGAATGATATCAAATATTTAGAGAAGAGCTAACACCCATCCTTCTCAAACTCTTCCAAAATATAGCAGAGGGAGGAATACTCCCAAACTCATTCTACGAGGCCACCATCACCCTGATATCAAAACCAGACAGAGATGTCACAAAGAAAGAAAACTACAGGCCAATATCACTGAAGAACATAGATGCAAATATCCTCAACAAAATACTAGCAAACAGAATCCAACAGCACATTAAAAGGATCATACACCATGATCAAGTGGGGTTTATCCCAGGAATGCAAGGATTCTTCAGTATACACAAATCAATCAATGTGATACACCATATAGGCAAATTGAAGGAGAAAAACCATATGATCATCTCAATCGATGCAGACAAAACTTTTGACAAAATTCAACACCGATTTATGTTAAAAACACTGCAGAAAGTAGGCATAGAGGGAACTTTCCTCAACATAATAATGGCCATATATGACAAACCCACAGCCAACATTGTCCTCAATGGTGAAAAACTGAAACCATCTCCACCAAGATGAGGAACAAGACAAGGTTGCCCACTCTCACCACTATTATTCAACATAGTTTTGGAAGTGTTAGCCACAGCCATCAGAGAAGAAAAAGAAATAAAAGGAATTGGGAGGATTAACCAAGATGGCAGAGTAGAAGGACGTGCTCTCACTCCCTCTTGCGAGAGCACCAGAATCACAACTGACTGCTGGACAATCATTGACAGGAAGACCCTGGACTTCACCAAGGAGGATACCCCACGTCCAAGGACAGAGGAGAAGCCACAGTGAGACGGTAGGAGGGGCACAATCACAGTAAAATCAAATCCCATAACTGCTGGGTGGGTGACTCACAGGCTGGCGAACACTTATACCACAGAAGTCCACCCACTGGAGTGAAGGTTCTGAGCCCCACGTCAGGCTTCCCAACCTGGGGGTCTGGCAACGGGAGGAGGAATTCCTAGAGAATCAGACTTTGAAGCCTAGTGGGAATTGATTGCAGGACTTTGACAGGACTGGGGGAAACAGAGACCCCACTCTTGGAGGGCACACACAAAGTAATGTGTGCATCGGGACCCAGGGGAAGGAGCAGTGACCCTGGGGGAGACTGAACCAGACCGACCTGCTGGTGTTGGGGGGTCTCCTGCAGAGGTGAGTGGTGGCTCTGTTTCACCATGGGGATAAGGACACTGGCAGCAGAGGTTCTGGGAAGTTCTCCTTGGTGTGAGCCCTCCCAGAGTCTGCCATTAACCCCACCAAAGAGCACGGGTAGGCTCCAGTGTTGGGTTGCCTCAGGCAAAACAACCAACAGGGAGGGAACCCAGCTCCACCCATCAACAGTCAAGTGGATTAAGGTTTTACTGAGCTCTGACTGCCACAGCAACAGGGAGGGAACCCAGCCCCACCCATCAACAGTCAAGTGGATTAAGATTTTACTGAGCTCTGATCGCCACAGCAACAGTCAGCTCTACCCACTACCAGAGCCTCCCATCAAGCCTCTTAGATAGCCTCAAACACCAGAGGGCAGACAACAGAAGCAAGAAAAACTACAATCCTGCAGCCTGTGGACCAAAAACCACAGTTACAGAAAGATAGAGAAGATGAAAAGGCAGAGGGCTATGTACCAGATGAAGGAACAAGAAAAAACCCCAGAAAAACAACTAAATGAAGTGGAGATAGGCAACCTTCCAGAAAAAGAATTCAGAATAATGATAGTGAAGATGATCCAGGACCTCGGAATAAGAATGGAGGCAAAGATTGAGAAGATGCAAGAAATGATTAACAAAGACCTAGAAGAATTAAAGAACAAACAAACAGAGATGACCAATACAATAACTGAAATGAAAACTACACTAGAAGGAATCAATAGCAGAATAACTGAGGCAGAAGAACGGATAAGTGACCTGGAAGACAGAATGGTGGAATTCACTGCTGTGGAACAGACTAAAGAAAAAAGAATGAAAAGAAATGAAGACAGCCTAAGAGACATCTGGGACAACATTAAACGCAACAACATTTGCATTATAGGGGTCCCAGAAGGAGAAGAGAGAGAGAAAGGACCAGAGAAAATATTTGAAGAGATTATAGTCGAAAACTTCCCTAACATGGGAAAGGAAATAGCCACCCAAGTCCAGGAAGCACAGAGAGTCCCATACAGAATAAACCCAAGGAGAAACACGCCGAGACACATAGTAATCAAAGTGGCAAAAATTAAGGACAAAGAAAAATTATTGAAAGCAGCAAGGGAAAAATGACAAATAACATACAAGGGAACTCCCATAAGGTTAACAGCTGATTTCTCAGCAGAAACTCTGCAAGCCAGAAGGGAGTGGCATGATATACTTAAAGTGATGAAAGGGAAGAACCTACAACCAAGATTACTCTACCCGGCAAGGATCTCATTTAGATTTGATGGAGAAATCAAAAGCTTTACAGACAAGCAAAAGCTACGAGAATTCAGCACCACCAAACCAGCTCTACAACAAATGCTAAAGGAACTTCTGTAAGTGGGAAACACAAGAGAAGAAAAGGACCTACAAAAACAAACCCAAAACAATTAAGAAAATGGTCATAGGAACATACATATTGATAATTACCTTAAACGTGAATGGATTAAATGCCCCAACCAAAAGACATAGACTGGCTGAATGGATACAAAAACAAGACCCATATATATGCTGTCTACAAGAGACCCACTTTAGACCTAGGGACACATACAGACTGAAAGTGAGGGGATGGAAAAAGATATTCCATGCAAATGGAAATCAAAAGAAAGCTGGAGTAGATATACTCATATCAGATAAAATAGACTTTAAAATAAAGAATGTTACAAGAGACAAAGAAGGACACTACATAATGATTAAGGGATCAATCCAAGAAGAAGATATAACAATTATAAATATATATGCACCCAACATAGGAGCACCTCAATACATAAGGCAAATGCTAACAGCTATAAAAGAGGAAATCGACAGTAACACAATAATAGTGGGGGACTTTAACACCTCACTTACACCAATGGACAGATCATCCAAAATGAAAATAAATAAGGAAACAGAAGCTTTAAATGACACAATAGACGAGATAGATTTAATTGATATATATAGGACATTCCATCCAAAAACAGCAGATTACACGTTCTTCTCAAGTGCGCACGGAACATTCTCCAGGATAGATCACATCTTGGGTCACAAATCAAGCCTCTGTAAATTTAAGAAAATTGAAATCATATCAAGCATCTTTTCTGACCATAACACTATGAGATTAGAAATGAATTACAGGGAAAAAAACGTAAAAAAGACAAACACATGGAGGCTAAACAATACGTTACTAAATAACCAAGAGATCACTGAAGAAATCAAAGGGGAAATAAAAAAATACGTAGAGACAAATGACAATGAAAACACGACGGCCCAAAACCTATGGGATGCAGCAAAAGTGGTTCTAAGAGGGAAGTTTATAGCTATACAAGCCTACCTAAAGAAACAAGAAAAATCTCAAGTAAACAATCTAACCTTACACCAAAGAAACTAGAGAAAGAAGAAAAAACAAAACCCAAAGTTAGCAGAAAGAAAGGAATCATAAAGATCAGAGCAGAAATAAATGAAATAGAAACAAAGAAAACCATAGCAAAGATCAATAAAACTAAAAGCTGGTTCTTTGAGAAGATAAACAAAATTGATAAGCCATTAGCCAGGCTCATCAAGAAAAAGAGGGAGAGGACTCAAATCAATAAAATCAGAAATGAAAAAGGAGAAGTTACAACAGACACCGCAGAAATACAAAGCATCCTAAGAGACTACTACAAGCAACTTTATGCCAATAAAATGGACAACCTGGAAGAAATGGACAAATTCTTAGAAAGGTATAACCTTCCAAGACTGAATCAGGAAGAAACAGAAAATATGAACAGACCAATCACAAGTAATGAAATTGAAACTGTGATTAAAAATCTTCCAACAAACAAAAGTCCAGGACCAGATGGCTTCACAGGTGAATTCTATCAAACATTTAGAGAAGAGCTAACACCCATCCTTCTCAAACTCTTCCAAAAAATTGCAGAGGAAGGAACACTCCCAAACTCATTCTATGAGGCCACCATCACCCTGACACCAAAACCAGACAAAGATACTACAAAAAAAGAAAATTACAGACCAATATCACTGATGAATATAGATGCAAAAATCCTCAACAAAATACTAGCAAACAGAATCCAACAACACATTAAAAGGATCATACACCATGATCAAGTGGGATTTATCCCAGGGATGCAAGGATTCTTCAGTATACGCAAATCAATCAATGTGATACACCATATTAACAAATTGAAGAATAAAAACCATATGATCATCTCAATAGATGCAGAAAAAGCTTTTGACAAAATTCAACACCCATTTCTGATAAAAACTCTCCAGAAAGTGGGCATAGAGGGAACCTACCTCAACATAATAAAGGCCATATATGACAAACCCACAGCAAACATCATTCTCAATGGTGAAAAACTGAAAGCATTTCCTCTAAGATCAGGAACGAGACAAGGATGTCCACTCTCACCACTATTATTCAACATAGTTCTGGAAGTCCTAGCCACAGCAATCAGAGAAGAAAAAGAAATAAAAGGAATACAAATTGGAAAAGAAGAAGTAAAACTGTCACTGTTTGCGGATGACATGATACTATACATAGAGAATCCTAAAACTGCCACCAGAAAACTGTTAGAGCTAATTAATGAATATGGTAAAGTTGCAGGATACAAAATGAATGCACAGAAATCTCTTGCATTCCTATACACTAATGATGAAAAATCTGAAAGAGAAATTATGGAAACACTCCCATTTACCATTGCAACAAAAAGAATAAAATACCTAGGAATAAACCTACCTAGGGAGACAAAAGACCTGTATGCAGAAAACTATAAGACACTGATGAAAAAAATTAAAGATGATACCAACAGATGGAGAGATATACCATGTTCTTGGATTGGAAGAATCAACATTGTGAAAATGAGTATACTACCCAAAGCAATCTACAGATTCAATGCAATCCTATCAAATTACCAATGGCATTTTTTACGGAGCTAGAACAAATCATCTTAAAATTTGTATGGAGACACAAAAGACCCCGAATAGCCAAAGCAGTCTTGAGGCAAAAAAATGGAGCTGGAGGAATCAGACTCCCTGACTTCAGACTATACTACAAAGCTACAGTAATCAAGACAATATGGTACTGGCACAAAAACAGAAACATAGATCAGTGGAACAAGATAGAACGCCCAGAGATTAACCCACGCACCTACGGTTAACTAATCTATGACAAAGGAGGCAAAGATATACAATGGAGAAAAGACAGTCTCTTCAATAAGTGGTGCTGGGAAAATTGGACAGCTACATGTAAAAGAATGAAATTAGAAGACTCCCTAACACCATACACAAAAATAAACTCAAAATGGATTAGAGACCTAAATATAAGACTGGACACTATAAAACTCTTAGAGGAAAACATAGGAAGAACACTCTTTGACATAAATCACAGCAAGATCTTTTTTGATCCACCTCCTAGAGTAATGGAAATAAAAACAAAAATAAACAAGTGGGACCTAATGAAACTTCAAAGCTTTTGCACAGCAAAGGAAACCATAAACAAGACGAAAAGACAACCCTCAGAATGGGAGAAAATATTTGCAAATGAATCAACGGACAAAGGATTAATCTCCAAAATATATAAACAGCTCATTCAGCTCAATATCAAAGAAACAAATACCCCAATCCAAAAATGGGCAGAAGACCTAAATAGACATTTCTCCAAAGAAGACATACAGACGGCCACGAAGCACATGAGAAGATGCTCAACATCACTAATTATTAGAGAAATGCAAATCAAATCTACAATGAGGTATCACCTCACTCCTGTTAGAATGGGCATCATCAGAAAATCTGCAAACAACAAATGCTGGAGAGGGTGTGGAGAAAAGGGAAACCTCTTGCACTGTTGGTGGGAATGTAAATTGATACAGCCACTATGGAGAACAGTATGGAGGTTCCTTAAAAAACTAAAAATAGAATTACCATATGACCCAGCAATCCCACTACTGGGCATATACCCAGAGAAAACCGTAATTCAAAAAGACACATGCACCCGAATATTCATTGCAGCACTATTTACAATAGCCAGGTCATGGAAGCAACCTAAATGCCCATCAACAGACGAATGGATAAAGAAGTTGTGGTACATATATACAATGGAATATTACTCAGCCATAAAAAGGAACGAAATTGAGTCATTTGTTGAGACGTGGATGGATCTAGAGACTGTCATACAGAGTGAAGTAAGTCAGAAAGAGAAAAACAAATATCGTATATTAATGCATGTATGTGGAACTTAGAAAAATGGTACAGATGAGCCAGTTTGCAGGGCAGAAGTTGAGACACAGATGTAGAGAATGGACATATGGACACCAAGGGGGGGAAAGTGCAGTGATGTGGGGATGGTGGTGTGCTGAATTGGGCGATTGGGATTGACATGTATACACTGATGTGTATAAAATTGTTGCCTAATAAGAACCTGCAGTATAAAAAAACAAACAAAACAACTAATACTAAACTTTCATTGGGTTATTTGTATGGAAATATGTTAATATAAATGTTTCAGACATTACATGAAATTTCTAAAAATCTTATATTTGTATTTGTATGGAAACATGTATGGAAATATGTTAATATAAATGTTTCAGACATTACATGAAATTTCTAAAAATCTTATATTTGTATTTGTATGGAAACATGTATGGAAATATGTTAATATAAATGTTTCAGACATTACATGAAATTTCTAAAAATCTTATATTTGTATTTGTATGGAAATATGTATGGAAATATGTTAATATAAATGTTTCAGACATTACATGAAATTTCTAAAAATCTTATATGTTCTGGTATAATGTTATAAGTAATAATCCTAGTTATTACTTTAAAATGTATATCTCAGAAATAACTAATTTTCTTGTCAACTGCATTACTATGAACTTTCATCAAATCTTTAACCGTGGTCGTTTTTAAGTCTTTTGTCATTTACAGACAGTTCTGGGTGTACTCTGATGATTTTGCAAATATGTTCCTATAAAAGGGTTTCATCTTCAAGAAATTCATGGAAAAGACTCTGACAAGTACAGGTTTCTGGTAACTGACTGTACTGCTGAAATGAATGAATAAGCATTTTCAGAACTCTAATGAAAAACTGATGAACTCATAAAAGTGCTAACAAAAGATCAAGATGAAAAAAAAATTAATTACATGGGACTGAGTGAACTGATGAGGATGAGTATAATTTTCGTGACTTTCTGTCTGAATTAAAAAAAAAAAATCCCACAAGGACTCAGAGGCAAAGAATATACAAATCAATTTTCACTGCAAAGTAAAGGAGCTGTTACAGTGGAGGATTACTGGACTGAATGTCAATATTATGACATAGTATGAGTGTGTTTCATGTTTGGTAATTGCAATCATTGTTGCTTTTGTTGTGGTCATCCATGTACAATGCTTGGTGTCAGTCTATTTATCTCTTGTAAAAATAAAATACAGTGTGTGTGTGTGAAAAAAAATAAATAAAAAAAAATAAAAGAAATGTAGGCATTCACTGAGTTTTGGGTAGGCTGAAGTAGAAGCTTCTAAGATTCTATATGTTTATGAAATAAAGTTGAATAAAAGGATAAGGAAAAAAAAGAAATAATAGGAATTCAAATCAGAAAACAAGAGGTAAAGTTGTCACTGTTTGCAGAGGACATGATACTATACAGAGTATCCTTAAAATGCTACCAGTTAACTACTAGAGATAATCAATGAATTTGGTAAAGTAGCAGGACACAAAATTAATGCACAGAAACCTCTAGCATTCCTCTACACTAATGATGAAAAGTCTGAAAGTGAAATTTAAAAACACTCCCATTTTCCATTGCAACAAAAAGAATAAAATATCTAGGAATAAACCTACCTAAGGAGACAAAAGACCTGTATGCAGAAAATTATAAGACACTGATGAAAGAAATTAAAGATGATACAAATAGATGGAGAGATATACCATGTTCTTGGATTGGAAGAATCAACAGTGTGAAAATGACTCTACTACCAAAAGCAATCTACAGATTCAATGCAATCCCTATCAAACTACCACTGGCATTTTTCACAGAGCTAGAACAAAAAATTTCACAATTTGTATGGAAACTCAAAAAACCCTGAATAGCCAAAGCAATCCTGGAAAAGAAAAATGGAGCTGGAGGAATCAGGCTCCCTGACTTCAGACTATACTACAAAACTACATTAATCAAGACAGCATGGTACTGGCACAAAAACAGAAATATAGATCAATGGAACAGGATAGAAAGCCCAGAGATAAACCCATGCACATATGGTCATCTTATCTTTGATAAAGGAGGCAAGCATATACAGTGGAGAAAAGACAGCCTCTTCAATAAGTGGTGCTGGGAAACTGGACAAGAACATGTAAAAGTATGAAATTAGAACAATCCTTAACACCATAAACAAAAATAAGCTCAAAATGGATTAAAGACCTAAATGTAAGGCTAGACACCATCAAACTCTTAGAGGAAAACTTAGGCAGAACATTCTATGACATAAATCACAGCAAGATCCTTTTTGACCCACCTCCTAGAGAAATTGACATAATAACAAAAATAAACAAATGGAACCTAATGAAACTTAAAAGCTTTTGCACCGCAAAGGAAACCATAAACAAGACCAAAAGACAACCCTCAGAATGGGAGAAAATATTTGCAAATGAAGCAACTGACAAAGAATTAATTTCCAAAATATACAAGCAGCTCATGCAGCTCAATAACAAAAAAACAAACAACCCAATCCAAAAATGGGCAGAAGACCTAAATAGACATTTCTCCAAAGAAGATATACAGATTGCCAACAGACACATGAAAGAATGCTCAACATCATTAATCATTAGAGAAATGCAAATCAAAACTACAATGAGATGTCATCTCACACTGGTCAGAATGGCCATCATGAAAAAATCTACAAACAATAAATGCTGCATAGGGTGTGGAGAAAAGCGAACCCTCTGACACTGTTGGTGGGAATGTAAATTGATATAGCCACTGTGGAGAACAGTATGGAGGTTCCTTAAAAAACTAAAAATAGAACTACCATATGACCCAGCAATACCACTACTGGGCATATACCCTGAGAAAACCATAATTCAAAAAGTGCCATGTACCACAATATTCATTGCAGCTCTATTTACAATAGCCAGGACATGGAAGCAACCTAAGTGTCCATCGACAGATGAATGGATAAAGAAGATGTGGCACATATATACAATGGAATATTACTCAGCCATAAAAAGAAACGAAATTGAGTTATTTGTAGTGAGGTGGATGGACCTAGAGTCTGTCATACAGAGTGAAGTAAGTCAGAAACAGAAAAACAAATACCGTATGCTAACACATATATATGGAATCTAAGAAAAAAAAAAGGTCATGAAGAACCTAGGGGTAAGACGGGAATAAAGACACAAACCTACTAGAGAATGGACTTGAGGATATGGGGAGGGGGAAGGGTAAGCTGTGACAAAGTGAGAGAATGGCATGGACATATATACACTACCAAACGTAAAACAGATAGCTAGTGGGAAGCAGCCTCATAGCACAGGGAGATCAACTCGGTGCTTGTGAGCACCTAGAGGGGGTGGATAAGGAGGGTGGGAGGGAGGGAGATGCCAGAGGGAAGAGATAAGGGAACATATGTATATGTATAACTGATTCACTTTGTTATAAAGCAGAAACTAACACACCACTGTAAAGTAATTATACTCCAATAACGATGTTAAAAAATAAAATAAAAAATAAAATGTTGTGTTAGTTTCAGGTGTAGAGCAAAGTGAATCAGTTTTACATATACATATATCCACTCTTTTTTAAGATTCTATTCCTATATACATCATTACAGAGTATTGAGTGAGTTCCCTATGCTTTACAGTATGTCCTTATTAGTTATCTATTTTATATATTGTAGTGTGCATATGTCAATCCTAATCTCCCAATTCATCCCTCCCCTGCTTTCTCCCCGGTAGCTATAAGTTTGTTTTCTACATTTGTTACTCTATTTCTGTTTTGTAAATAAGTTCATTTGTACCATTTTTTAAAAATTTCACATATAAGTGATATCATATGATATTTGTCATTCTCTCTGACTTACTTCACTCAGTATGACAAGCTCTATGTCCATCCATGTTGCTGCAAATGGCATTGTTTCATTTTTCAATGGCTGAGTAATAGTCCATTGTATATATGCACCACATCTTCTTTATCCACTCCTCTGTCTATGGACATTAGGTTGCTTCCATGTCTTGGCTATTGTGAATAATATTTCACAGCTTCTTTAGCAGAAGAATCAGACAGAAACTTATCTTCCTAGGTATTGAGTCCCTCACCCTCCTTCTTTTCTCTTCCCAGTCCCTGAAGGGATGGATAAAAATTTAAATCTGCCTTCTCTTGCTTGAGACAGGTAGAAAAGAAAGGACCTAGACTTAGTGTCTGGCCCAATTGTTTCAAAGCCTTGTTATGCCCTTGTTAGCTGGATGACCTTGAGCAAGTTACCTTGAGAACTTTAAATTGTACTTCACAAGATTGTTGTAACGATTAAATGAAATGACCCTTCAAATGCTATTAGGGTGGGCTTCCCTGGTTGCACAGTGGTTAAGAATCTGCCTGCCAATGCAGGGCACATGGTTCTAGCCCTGGTCTGGGAAGATCTCACATGCTGCAGAGCAACTAAACCCTTGTGCCACAACTGCTGAGCCTGCGCTCTAGAGCCCATTAGCCACAACTCCTGAAGCCCACACACCTAGAGCCCATGCTCCACAACAAGAGAAGCCACCGCAATGAGAAGCCTGCACACTGCAACGAAGAGCAGCCCCCACTCTCTGCAACTAGAGAAAGCCCATGTGCAGCAACGAAGACCCAACACAGACAAAATAAATTAATAAATTAATTTAAAAAATGCTATTAGGGTGAATGGGCTAAAAATGTTGTATATAATCATTCTTGCTAGTTTGTCTCATTCTTTCCTTTCACTTCAAACCTGATGAATCTTCTTCCTATTGTCTGTGTGTTTTCCCTTTTTCTTCTCTAAGTGTGTGTGTGTGTGTGTGTGTGTGTGTTCTGAAGGGCAGCGTGCCCTTCTTGAGTGGGACCGCATGCTTGGGCTTTGTGATTCCTTTATCTCCCCTCATTTTTTCCACTACACTTTCAGATGTACATGTTAGTCAGATTATATATATCTCTAGTTATTGGACAGTGGCAATGACTGCACAGTCCAGGATTTATATGAGTTGGAGTGTGTATGGGGGTGTGTTAAAGTTGCTGGTGATCATGCAATGACCTTGGCATGCCCTAGGTAAGGAAACTGAGGCAGAAAAATGTTAAGTAACTCTCCCAAGAGGTCATAAAGGTAAGATGTGCCAGGATACAGTCCCTTAACAACTTTGCCATATTGCTTCTCAATATTATCAGGATGTTCTATGTGCTGGAGAGCTACTCTTAAAAGGAGAAGAGGGAGGAGGAGAAGGAAAAGGAGGAGGAGAGGGAAGAGAAGGAGTCTTGGCTGGGTCCTGACATTCTCACCCAGGTGAACTGAGCAATTGCCTATCTGTTGTCTTTTCAAGATAGAGTTCCTCTGGGTATGGATGATCAAAGATGCATATAGATATACTGTTTTGTATTTAGGGTATTGAGTTTTGAAATGGAATCTAGGATGGTTCAGACTTACGTCCTAGATAAATGCTCCCCCACTGATCACTCATTGCCCCTTGGGCTGTTGAAGGGGCAGAGTGATAACTACATGACTAAACATCTTTGGACAGAGAATCCAAAACCCCGTTGGAAGTGATTGCTGTTTGTAGCTGTTTGTTCCCTCTTGTTTGTTCAGCTGTGCCTGCCTCATCACTGATCCACCTCATAAAGCAAGCACCTCTAGAGTGCAGAGTGGTCTCTATAGGTCACAGGTTTGGCAACATAAAGTCCTGGTTTCAAATTCTAGCTCTGCTTCTTACTAGCTGTGTGTGTGTGAGATTGGGAAACTTTCTTAATAATAATAGCTCCTATTTGATTGGCACCTAGACAGTGTTAGACTATGTTCTAGGAACTTGACACTAATCCCCACAGTATCACCGCTAGGAGCAGGTCATGAAACTCATTCTACAGATGTGAAAACTGAAGCACAGAGTATGTCACCTGCCCAAGTTTACGTGGCAAATAGGTGTCAGAGCCAAGATGCAAGCCCAGCATTGTGACTCTGAGTTCTTAATGAATCTGTTTGTCTTACCTATAAATTAGGAATGACAAGATTTGCTTGCAAAGCTGTTTTTAAATGAGATTATGTATGTAAAGCAGCTACTGTAGTGAGCAGAGCATAGTAGATGGACTCTGGATATCAAGGGCATTGCTTCTCTTGAGGGTCTGAAGTACATCTGGTATTAGAAACTCATCTCCAGTGACTCAGAACATTCCATAATTTTCTTGGTTTGTGAAGTAGTCAGCCATTTATTTAACACATATTTGCTGAATGACAACCACATGTCAAGCATGAAGTCCCAGCTGATACAAAGTCTGATAGAGAAATGGGCAGCATTTTGTGAGCTTCTGGGACTCAATACCCAGTGAGGAATATTCCCTCAACTGACCTAAGCATAAGAATCACTTGGGATGCTTGTTAAAAATACAGCAATAGCCTCTTCGTCCTAATGTAATAGAAGTGGCTAGGGGAGGCCTGGGGATCTGTATTTCTAAAGTGTCATCAGGAATTTTTTGGATCAGATAAGTTGGGAAACACTAGATTCTAAACCCAATGTCTTTTCTTCCTTGATTGCAATTGACATTATCTGTATCTTTAAAAAATATCCCAATCTGGACTCCACTTAAGATTTATTTAAACGGTTGATTTTTTAAAAGTCCTCAGAGACAAGCAGGTCTGAAAATCACTGCTCCAACAGAATATCTCAACTCCTAGAACTTGAATACAGACAAGGAGCCCCAGTCCCATAGCTTCTCCAGGTGGAAGGAGGTACAGGTGGGCACTAATTTACCTGGGCATGTGTCGATGTTGATGTAACTAGATGTCCATAGATGTGAGTGTTTGGCCTGAGGATAGTGGGAGCCTTGGGAAGCAATTAAGAACTGTCCAAGGAAGGCTAAGTACTTCCACATAGCCTGAACCCACACCTTCCCTCAGGGAATCATCAAAGGACAGGCTCAGGCTGGCTTGGCTGGGCTGCTCCTGGAACCAGTGGCCTGGAGCCAGGGGATGGTCCTGTGTCACCTGCCTGGACACCATCATACTCATGGCACGGAGACGTTTTGATGATGTAGGGGAAGCAAAACTTTACCTCTCCCCATTTTAAGTTTTTAGCTAGGACTCTTTAAAAAAAAAGATTAACAAGAGAAAATCAGTTTATTAATGCATGCAGCGCACGTCACTCTAAAACAAAGAGTAACTAAAAGCCGTGGCCCAGGATTGTGGCTTATATAACATCTTCAGCAAAAAATGATACATTTGTAGAGAAATGACAGGACCAAAGAAAGCAATTTTAGGCTTCCAAGGGCAGTAAACTGTGGGAAGGTAAATAAATGGGTGGGAACTAATGGAGGAAATTTGGTTTGCAGATTCCTCTGGTGCCATCTCTTCATGAGATTCTGTCTCTAGTAAAAGAATTTATATCCTGCTTTTAGGCCAAAAGGGGGGAATTTTTCTCTGTTTGCTGTTTCTTAATTGCCTTCAGCTAAAAATAATTTTTATGTCAAAGAGGCATATTTAAGGTGATATATTCTGATTTCCTTCAGTGGATTAGAGGTCCATGCTTCCCACCTCCAAGAAGCTTCTGGGAGGGCCAAATTATAACCTTTGGAGTCCCAAAGTACTAAAAACTATAGCTTTCTGCCTTCCTCCCTCACCTGCCCATTCAAAATAAATCTTTATTTTTCAAAATCACCTAAAATGCACAGTTGTGTCTTCTTTTCAGATTTTCTGGTTATACAGTCTGAAGTTGTTCACGAAGTCTGACCTTCTTTTATTTATTCATTCTCTCATTTTCTGGGCTTTGCCTGGAACACATGGATCTTACATATTAGGAGATCAGTAGATCTCATGGGAGAAGAGAGTGTGGGGTAGGGAACAGGACTCACAAAAAAATGCAAAAGCCTGCCTCCCCCAGTCGATGGATCCATCCAATTTTAGGGCAGGAAAAAGGCATACAGCCCAACTTTTCATTTTATGGACAAAGGACTGAGGTGAAGGGACTTGCTCAAGATGATAGATCTATTTAGTGGAAGAGCTGGAACTAGAACCCACATCTCTTCTTTCCTGGTTCAGAGTGATCGCCAGGCTGGGAAAGAGACAATTTACAATTAGCATGGATTCCTGAGCCAGTAAAGAGACTTCCATATGGACACTCTCTAAGCAGAGGAGTGTCCTTAGGCTAATGTTTTAGAGCAACGTTCCCCAGATGTAAACAATGATAATAAAACCAATAAGACCAATCATTTATTGAGCATATACTATATCTAGCCAATTTATAAGCACAATGGAAAACTATTCATATGCTAGAACCTGCTAAATATTAGATGGGTGAGTGAATGAATTAATGTGAGTTAATTAATAAATGAATGGACAATAAATAAATAAATGCATGAAAAATTCATTTGCACATGTTCTTAGAAGTGCTTTGTAGTACTCATGTCATTTATGTATGTTTTGTCTGCTTTTTCAGAATGACAACTTCCAACAGGCAAAAACCACATTCATCAAGTAGGTTGGGGGTTTCTAATTGTAAGAGCAAAATTTTCCACCATTTGTCTTTCCTTAAATACAATTAGCTGGCAAGAGTCTCCCAAACTCTTGCCAACTAGTCCCTGGGCTTTCTCTCCCCCTCCTTTACCCGAGATGTGTCAGGATCTGACATCTTTCATCATTAGTTACTAGAGAGCAACTATGCCCCTGAGGATGCACTGATGAGCATGTGTGTACTCACAAACTCACTTCCCCCAAATATCCCCTCTGAACCAATGAATGCATTGCAGACTGGGGCCAGGACACAGACAATGACATGAAGCACAGATTTATTAGAGGAAGAAATAGGAGGGAAGCTCAGGATGGGGAGTTGGGGTAGGGAATGAGGCAGAACCTGTGCTTTAGCCTCTGGTGTCCCCATGAGTCAAGGTGGAAGCCCAGAAGAAGCCCAGATTATTTTCTTGCTTTGGGACATGGATGGTGCCATAGCTGTGGCCAAACTGGAGGCTGGAGAGGCTGAGGTCTCACTCATGTTCACCTAGGAGAGCATCAGAGTTGGGTAGAGAACAAGACTGGGAAAAAGGGGGTGTGTGGGATAAAGGGCTCAGTGGGAAGAAATCCTGACAATGCTTCATTGGACCCTGGGTAAGAGGAGGTGGGAGAGGAGAGCAAATCCTGGAGCTGGGGTTGGAGGGAGGAGAAGCAGGAGGAAAAGAAAGCTGCATCTGGTAGCCTGGATGGAAGGCAGGTGTATCTTGGTCTATCCTTACTTCTGTTTACTCTTGGGGGCTTGCTGGGCTGAGGGACACTTCTGCTGGGCTGGTATGGGTGTGCCCTTGGGTGGGCATTGCTTCTTGGCCTGGGGAGCATATGGATCCTTGGTTTTGGGTACACATGTCTCCTGACATTTGACAGGGGGTGGCTGACAGAGCTGCTTCACCTGCTGCCGCTGGGCCACCTGAGGTGGACACTGGTGCTCTTGCTGCTGCTGCTGTTGCCAGGAAGACATTGCTGCAGGAACAGTTGAGCCTGGAAGAAACCCAGGCAAGGCCACAATGAGACCAGCTCCCTGCATCTCTTCTCCCTTCTGACTCCTGAAGAGTGTTTTCTCCACCAGCCAAGGGTGTGGTAAATGATTAATAGCTTCAAGTTGACTACTGGATTGACTCACACACACCCATTGCAATCTTCTTCTCTTCCTTTATCTCTGCTGCCCTGATTTCCTATCTTCCTTCATCTTCCTGTAGACTCCTGACCCAATTGAATACATAATTTATTTCTTAGACTTAACAGGAAATATGTTGGGCTGCTAAGCTGAGGATTAAAAGGTGGCCCAGATATTTTACTAGATCAAGACATGAGATCTTCGCCGATGGGTTGGCAATGCTAACTGTCTACATTGGGAAGTTCAGACAATGAGTGTGGGTAAGGATGTAAATGCATGAGGAAGAGGGCAGGAGCAGATTCTGTCTTAGAGGGAAGAATCATGATGTGTAAGTGATGGGGCTGGAGTAAACCTGTTCTGGGAACTCAGAGGCCTGAATTCCAATCCTGGCTCTATCCCTGACTTATTATGGGATGCAAAGGCAAGTCATTTAATGTAGTTGGGGGATATTGGTTCTAGCCCTCCATGGAAAATGGGGGAATTGAAGACCAAAGAGATCACTGGAGGTAAGGAATTATAGGAGGATGTTTCACCAAGAGGAAAGAGCATTGGCCAAGAAGGCACAGGTGTGGGTTCTAGATCCAACCCTGCCACTCACCGGCCAGGCTTATCTCTGGGAAACCTGCCTCTTCTGGACCTCCATGCCCTTGTTTGGAGGATACTGATCTGGAAGGTCTCTGAGGCCTTCCCAGCTCTGACATGCGTGCCTGGTTTTCTTTGTAGGTTCGTTCCTGATCTTCTAAGCTCATGCCTATAAATGGGAAGTATAGTTTCCAGGTGGCAATCATGATAGAGAGGCATGGGAGCTGCATAGCGTAAAATACAATATTCAATATACCAGTTTCTGTAAATCTAAAAGCAAAGTTTGAGAAAGCTTGCTAGTAGGGTTGAAAAGACAGAAAGGGCATGAGAAAGTTTTGGAGGAGGCTACAAAATGCTGCGGCTCTGAATATCTTCCGTCAATGAGAACAATCCTCTTGCCAGGGAATTAAACCCAGAATCAGGAAATTAGTCAGACCTAGCATTGGTGTGGAACAGAGATTGAATTTCCTAAGTAACAATTAGTGTGACATTTCCTTAATTGTCATGAGGCTTACGTTACTTCTCTTGTTACCCAAGAATAGGAGAGGAGCTTGGCCTAGTGGCTCAAGACAGTTCAAGGAGGAGGAAAGGGCCCAGCAGATCACAGGAGACGAATCCATTACCACTTACCAGAGGTGCAAGACGGACCCTAGGAGAGGCAGCTGAACACAGGTCCACATCAGTTACTCCTGGGAACCTTTTAAAGGGGCCCCAACCTCCCCCAGGCACCTGGGGGCCACCTGACGTGGCCCTCATTATCACCTTCCAGGGAAGTCCTCACCCACTTCTCCTACCTGCACTTCCTCCATGACTTGCTTTCCTGGCCTGTTTTGATGAAAACCACCTACCAGATATTCCAGCAATCTGGGTCCCTGACTACCTGAGCTGACTTCATCCACCTAGGTGTCTGCTCAAACTCAAGGACTCAAAGTCTTTTAAAAATAGAACATATCTGAAGCTCTGTTTGTAGACTGAGAGTTATAAGAAACATGGAGGAAGGAAGAGGAAAAGGGGGAAGAAATATGGGCTGGGAGCACTTCCAACAAAAATAGGATATTAATGGTGGTGAAAGAGGGTGGGATAGAATTTGGTCTCTGTGGTAGAGTTTCCAGATAAAATATAGGGCAACTAGCTAAATTTGAATTTCAGATAAACAGAATTTTCAGTATAAGTATGTCCCAAATACTGCAGGAGACATACTAAAAAATTTCTTGTTGTTTATCTGAAATTCAAATGTAACTGGGCAGGCTGTATTTTGGTTTGCTAAATCTGCCAACTTTACTCAAGGACTTATTCAGATGGGAGGAAGGAGCCCTGGTCCTCCCTCCACTTGACCTCCTAGCCCCTGGGGTAGGGAAACATGGTATTCTGGGAGGCTGGTTCATTTTTGGACCACTGTCCCAAACCTCAGGATCCAGCTGACTAGAGGCCATTGGCGCACTGATTTCTACCATTATCAGAGCAAAGCATAAGACTGCCTGAGAAGTGATAGAAATACCTAAAAGAACCTTCACAGCATTTTCCATACCCGTTGTCTTATTTAAGCATCATGGCAATTCTGTCAGGTTGTGCAAATCTGGTTTTATAGTCTAAAAATTTAGATCCAAAGAAGTTCACTGACTTGCTCAACAACATGTAGCTAGCAGTGGTGGAGCTGGTGAGGGGCCTGGTGGGTACCATGACTAATGATCTTTTCTGAGCTTCCTGTCATCTATAGACTGAACAATGATCATTTTTCAGGGTTAGCCTCACTTAAAAGGTAATCCTTTCCTTAATTTCTTGTGCAGGCCGGGCCTCCTCTTCCACCTCTTCCCAAGCCTAGCAACTTTAAGAATGTAACATTCTGTGTTCCAGATTCCAGGTCCTGCATTCCATCTTCAAGACAAACACCTTCTCCACCTATGCCCCTCTCCCCTGTTCCCACTCCACTATGCTCATCCTGATGCAAATTCTCCAAAAGGGAAGCATGGGACAGGATGGATTTGGTGTGGACACAGATCAAGGTATTCTCCCACACCTGGCACCTAGAAGGCATCAGTGTACGTGTGCTGCTCACGATGGGGTGGATTGTGCCACCTGTCTGTCACCCACACAGCTTCTCTGGAATACACGTTACTTTTTATTTTTCCCAGTCTGCTCATTGGCCTCTTACTTTGTCCATCAACAACTCCTGCTTAGTTTGGAGAACTCTATCTAGTGATAAACCTTGTCTTATACCACAGTTATCATCTCAGAGGATACTCCATGGGTGGCCTTTATAGAGAACATGGCTGGAGTTGAGGTGGCAGTGTCCTCTAGGTCATAAATCTCCAAGAGTCATTCAGGCTCATAGGCACCTAACATGTTGAACTTTTCAAAACTCTGGCACTCAACTTCCCTCTTGGCCACAATGTCCTCATTTTATAGAGGGAGAAACTGAGACTTGGAATGAGGACATGCTTGACCCAAGGTCACACAGGGTTAATGTCAAAGCCAGAGTTGGATCACAGGTCTTCTGACTTCATAGCAATTTTCAGTCAGGTGAAGTGCCTGCGTCACTGGGCTGCTTCCTACCAGGGGCTATATTAATGACAAACTTAGGAAGCTGGTTCTGGTGGTCTCCACCTCTTGTACCATTCCCCTATACTTTTTCCTCCCTGGCACACACCAGGCTCTCTTTCCCACCAGGCCTGTCAACCCTTCTTCCTCTGAGACCCTAACTCATCCCTCTCCCCTACACTGCCAGGCACAGGTGCATTTTTATTAGTCATTAAACCTTATAAAGCACCTCTGTATACAGTTTTCACAATTCTCTACGAAGAAAGCTAACTGTATTATTAATGTTATAGATGACAAAAGTGTGGCTCTGATGGTAGCTGGATCTGGAATCCAGAAAGGATGGCCCACCCAAGTCTCTGAAATCTGTAATGGCTTGTTGCCAGGCACCCCAAATGGCTGGGGGATTGTTCTTTCAAAGGAGGGGAGACTTCCTGGCACCCCTCAGATCACCCCCATGTAAACAACTCCTCCAGGTGAGGTGGGCCCTGAGAAGCTATGTGGAATGACGACTCTGTAGTGCCTGCTCCCACCCGCACCTCCCCAGGCTGGCCACGGGACTGTCGCCTGGTCGATCATGAGTCCTGCATCTGTTCTCTCATCTCAAAGGACCATACTGTATTGAAATCAGGAAGCCAGCCTCTGCATCTTGCCTCTCTATGGAGCAGACACCTGAGAGCACGTATGCACCTGTGACTCCATCAGGGAGGGGAGGGCACAGGCAAGACTCATTTCTGAAGGTGAGTCAAAGCTTGAGAAACCCCAGCCCCACCCTGCAGACAAACAATGGGGTGACCGGGCAGCAGAGACATAACACTGGGAGGGGACCATGCCAGAGACAATGCTAATCATCCAATTCTCCATCTAGACACATTTTCATGAGGGCGCTTTTGTCTCTGGGCTTTGGGGGAAAAGAAGGGTTGTTGATGGCTCCATCTGGAGACACATGGAACATATTTATCACGTTATTTCCAAAAATGAAACAAAGTAAATCAAAAAGGAGAGCTCTGGGTTACTCATGAGAGGCTTTTAGGAGGGGAGGACTGTCCTTGTATAGAGGACAGAGGAGGTTTGGGGCTGCCAGCATTCCTGTATTTTAGCTGCTAATCCAGTAAAATAAAATCTTAAAACCGAGCAAATTGCATCTTATTTTAAAAATCATAATCATGTGATATTTGCTTTATCTTAATTTCTGCTTGATACTTAACCAGCAGTCATGGCTTAGAACATTTCAGTTTCGAGTTTACCACTGCTAATTACTTAACAATCTGTCAACAAACACTTTAGAAGATGCTACTTAAAGAGAACTTGTGGCCTTTTTTTCTAATGTGGGAAATCCATTTGCAACATGAATCATCTCCCCCTTTAATTTATCGATTTGCAAATAAGATGCTCAGATCCTAATGTGAGATGTTCTGTATCATAGTATTAAAAGCAGTCCCATGGAGAGAGAAGAGTGAGAGGATGAGTCTCGAGAAAAGTGTGATTAGTTTATCTCCTCCCTCCACCCCTTGTCCCCCTATGATATGTTTCTAGAAGACCCTCCACTGTCCTAGGAGTTATGTAAAGGGGAAAATAAAGTCCTGGACCTGGTGAGAGGATAGTTCTAATGGAATACCAATGGACTCATCTGTGGAAGTTGAAGACTGGCTGTGGAAGGGAAGGGGGTGCGTTGGCAAAGCATCCATCTCTGGGAAGAGTGCCAATGTCTGCCTCTTGGGAGTCGAGTGGTGACAAAGCACTAGTCACCTTCTCCTTGGATGTGACACAGTGTCCTTAGAGACATAGGGAAGGAGCCAAGGGAGTAAAGAGATAGCTCTACTGATACTTGCCCCTCACTGCCTGTGAGATGTTGGGCACATCACTTAACTTGTCTGGGACTCAACATTTTTGTTCTCCAATATGAGGCCATTGGCTAAAATTTCCTCTAAGGTCCCATTAAGGGCTAAGATCTTGTAAACATACGATTAGGTCTGGGAAAGCAACCGCATTTCATCCCTTCGAAATCAATAGTGAATTGAGAGCACTGAGGCTGAGTTTTGGCTCGACTGGAAAGAATGTGGATATTGATTAGAGATGTCTGCTATGAGAGGTAGAAGTAGCCACATGTGCAGGCAGTCACTTCCCTGGCTTAGCCTAAAGCAGGGAGTGGTATGCTAGGATTTATGAGTGAGAATAATCGAAGCACTTGAAGAAGGAGAGAAGATATGAACTGTTTAAAAATCCTGCACAAGCTGACACCACCTAGAATTCCCATCTGAGCTCCCACCTTTCCTTAACACAGCTGTTAAGGGGATTGCTGTTTCCAAAACTCGCCTCATGCTTTCTTGCCTCAAACCATTTGATCTTTGATGGCACTACATTCTCAAACGTCCCAGTGAAATTCAAGGTAATCTCTAAGAACAATTTAAAATGTTGCTGAAGTTGAGCAGGACCCTGCTGGGCCTTCCCTGGTATGAAAGCCCTTCCATGTTCCTAGTTTCTTGTTTGCAGAAAAAGGTTTGAGTCTTCTAGGGGCCTCTCCTGAGTCACAAAAGCCTGACTCAAGAATTAATGATTGAAAGGATGTAGACATGTAGTGAAAAAATAGCAGTTGGACCAGAAGAACTGGTTACAATTTACACAGTAAATCAGTCATATAGCAGTCACAGAATCTTTAGTTTCTCCCTGAAGTACATAGATAACAGTATCTGAGACATATTCCTGTGTTCTTTTGCAGGTATCGTAACCACCGCTAGAGGGAAAAAGCTAACTGCAAGATGACCAGATGACCATGACATAAGCTGCTCCATCTTGAGCAGTACTGAATCTATGGTTTGCACAATTCCAGGAACTGGCCTCAATAAAATGGGAACAAATTGACCCTGGAATTGAAGATTAACTGTGCTTAAAACAATCAAGATGACACTGACCAGACCAGTTTCAAGATGATTGTCAGAGCCGACTCTGCTGTTCTGCATGTAGCTCTCACCTGCACATTCTTGAAGCTTTCCTCTATTTTTATTTATTTTTAAATTTAATTTTATTTTTTATTTTATTTATTTATTTTTTTTTTTCTCAAACATCTTTATTGAAGTATAATTGCCTTACAATAGTGTGTTAGCATCTGCTTTATAACAAAGTGAATCAGTTATACATATACAATATGTTCCCATTTCTCTTCCCTCTTGCATCTCCCTCCCTCCCACCCTCCCCATCCCACCCCTCTAGGTGGTCACAAAGCACCGAGCTGATCTCCCTGTGCTATGCGGCTGCTTCCCACTAGCTATCTATTTTACATTTGGTAGTGTATATATGTCCATGACACTCTCTTACCCTGTCACATCTCACCCCACCCCCTCCCCATATCCTCAAGTCCATTCTCTAGTAGGTCTGTGTCTATATTCCTGTCTTGCCACTAGGTTCTTCATGGCCTTTTTTTTTTTTTCCCTTAGATTCCATATATATGTGTTAGCATACTGTATTTGTTTTTCTCTTTCTGACTTACTTCACTCTGTATGACAGACTCTAACTCCATCCACCTCATTACAAATACCTCCATTTCATTTCTTTTTATGGCTGAGTAATATTCCATTGTATATATGTGCCACATCTTCTTTATCCATTCATCTGTCGATGGACACTTAGGTTGCTTCCATGTCCTGGCTATTGTAAATAGAGCTGCAATGAACATTTTGGTACATGACTCTTTTTGACCTATGGTTTTCTCAGGGTATATGCCCAGTAGTGGGATTGCTGGGTCGTATGGTAGTTCTATTTGTAGTTTTTTAAGGAACCTCCATACTGTTCTCCATAGTGGCTGTATCAATTTACATTCCCACCAACAGTGCAAGAGTATTCCCTTTCCTCCACACCCTCTCCAGCATTTACTGTTTCTAGATTTTTTGATGATGGCCATTCTGACCGGTGTGAGATGATATCTCATTGTAGTTTTGATTTGCATTTCTCTAATGATTAATGATGTTGAGCATTCTTTCATCGGCTGCTGCTCTACGCAGTCCTGAAACGCACTCCTGCTTACTTACACACATTCCACTCTCCTTCCATTCTGAACCCCCCTTCTCCCGGTGTTCCTCCTGGACAGACATGTTCTGGGAGCCCCGTGGTGGGTGCCATGACGACAGAGATGGCCAAGTTCTCCTTCCTCCCTCAACAGCCTTCAGTGTTCTCTCTCTGTCTCCTCTGAGTTCTGAGGGCAGGAATGAGGTATTTGTGCCTTCCAAGTCACCATGAATAAGACATCTTCCGGTCAAATTGTTTTCTGTTGTCTTGAGGGTCTGAGCTTGGTTTTCTTACAGGGATTAAACCAAGAGTCCTGGAGCCTTGTGTGTGAGTTTGTGCTTCCACAGCACCCATCACATTCTAAAGAAAGGGAGGAGGAGGTACTTACCAAGGATGCAAGGATGCATTGCTGGTTGGGATGGATGGATTGGTGATGGATAAACAGGTAAATGGATGCAGCCTCGCTGAAGGGCATGAACAGAGATGGTGGAGGAAGAAGAGAGCAGCCAACCATGGAAGCAATGCTAAAATATCTGTCTTTAGCTTATTCTGAATTCTACATGCTCCGTGATCTATGTTGGGGATAATTCATATATTTACTTTATGCTTTGTTCCTTTCTGGCTCCTTTGGGTACTTCTGTGGATTTTCAGTGATTCCCTTGTAGCCCACAAACATGAAACGGGGGGCAGGTATAGGAAAAGAGATGCAACTACCTCAATTTTGGGACTTTTTGTGAGAGAAGGATTCGGTGGAAAGGTATGGGTATAGTGGATATAATAGAAAGAAGAAGTTTGGCTACCTGTGGGCCTGAATTTTCCGGTTACCCTAATACCCCAAGAATTTAGGGAATGGAAAGTAAGAGGGCAGTGAGAGAAAAATAGCCCAGGAGAAACCCCAAGCTGGAGAATCAATGGGTGCTATGACTTTAAAAAATATTGGCAGTGGATATATGTGTGTGATGGATGTATGATTTTTACATAGACTGTCTCCTACTAACACATTTTGTTAGCTTGAAGAAAATCTCATCTTTTCTTTTACCAGTGGGAGAGTTTTTCAGGCCTGGTCCTCAATTCATTTTGACCCACACGCCCTTGGAGTATTGTCTGAATTTCCATTTATTTGCCTCTACTCTACTCTTTCGCTCCTGGCTGGGTTTCCCTTACTCTTTCTGGACCTCCGTTTTCTAGACGGGCATCATCTCCCCTGTGTCCAAAGGCTGTTCTCATTTTCCAAGGATGTGGGGATGTGTCTCCATGCAGCTGAAGTGCCCATCTCTCCTCCTCACCCTGGCAGGACCATGGAACATGTCCTTCAGCTCAGAAGTGCATCTCCCCATGCCTTCTCCTCTACCTGCACCCACATGCCCAGCCCTCCTAGGGCTCTTGCTTAGGCAGCAGGATACAAAATCTGCAGGAGTTAACAACTGTAAGATGACGAAATAATCAAACCGACACATTCATGCCAGCAGAATTGTGTTTAATTGTTTGAAAAACTGGAGCAGAGACGAAGTTTGCTAGGAAAACATGGTCGGGCACGCTGCTTAAGTTTCCAAGCAGCCAACAGGGCAAAGTATAGAAGTCAGCAAAGAAGATTAGACGGTTTAGAACCAGATCCTTTTCTAAATGGAAATGGCAGCTGCTAATTAATCAGAAATGGTGATCCAGGAAGCTCCCATCCTGGTGCTGCCTTTTCCACAAGTGTGGCTGCCTCCAGAAGCCGGGGGTGAGTGGTGCTGACAGCTGGCTGGCTGAGACCGGGGAGTGGGCTTCATGGTCTCTGTTCTGCAGGGAGCCTGGCCTCTGGCCCATGCCTGGGGTTTACTTCTGCTTGGACTTCTGGCGCTGCTGAGGGTGTGGGCAATGTGGGACAGAGGGCTCCTTGCCCTTGGGTGGAGGCTGGCCAGGCTGCTTGGTGTGCTGAGGTGGAGTTTAGAACTGCTTTGGTGAGGGGCAGCAGTACCTTGCTGGGGGGCAGCATTGCTGCAGAGGGGGACAGTATTCCTGAGGTGGGGGGCAGCAATACATTGGTAGTGGGCAGCATGGCTGGGGTGCAGGGCAGCAATACTTTGGTAGCAGGCAGCACAGCTTCTGCTTTGGATGAAACATTCTGGTCTGGATGTGCACTGCAAGGGGAAAGACACACAAGTGAGGAAGTCTGGAGTCTTAGAGACGCTGCACCCAGGAGAACCTCCTGCCTCGTTCAAAGCTGTCCCATTTCAACCTTGGCCTGGTGCCTTCACTGATTCAATGTGTGTGTGTGTGTGCAATGATGTGCGACACTATAAATTGTAGTTGCAGTTGGTAAGCCATTGCAAGGTTTTAATTGAAACAAATAAAGAAATACGGAAGGAAGGAAGGAAAGAAGGAAGAGAGGAAAAAAGGGAGAAAGGAAAAGAGAAATGGATAGGGATAGAGAAAAACAAAGATGTAAAAAGGGAGAGAGAGACAGAGAGTGAGAGGAGAGAGAAGGAAAGAGTAAGAAGGAAGGACAGGGGTAATGAGAACAAAAAGTAATATCACGGCACAGCAGATACTGTGGAATTTAGAACATGACTTTCTTGGACCTGAGTTCTGTCTCAAAAAATAACCAGCTGTGTGACTTTGAGCAAGTTACTTAACTTCTCTGTACACTTAACATTGTTGTAAGGATCAAATGAGCATATAAAGCTCCAGACAAACATGTGTGCATACACAGGGAAATATGAGTGTAAATATATATGTGTGTGTGTGTGCTCACGTGGTCACACACACACACAAACACACACGAGAACCAAAACATGTTGAGTACTCTTGTAAAGATTTCGACTTTTAAAATAAAATTCTACCCATTTTTTTTATAGGATGGGAGAACATATTTGCAATTCAAATATCCCCAAAGGAACTTGTAATCAGAATATTTTAAGAACTCTTACAACTCAACTATAAAAAAACCCTGTAATTTAAAAGTGGACAGAAGATCTGAATGATAGCTATTCAAAGAAAATATACAGATGGTTAAAAGCCTGTGAAAAGATGCTCAACATTATTACTCATTAAAGAAAAGCATATCAAAACCATGTTAACTTCATGCTTTATATACTGGGAAATTAATGAGCATATAGACCAGTTGTAGCTTGGGTTAGGGTCATTGTGCTGGTTTTTTAAAGATTCATTTCTTCTTTGAGTGTCTGCTCTTAATCATTCTTCATGCCTCTTCAAAATGCCATGTTCTATATTTCAAGTTTATTCACATTAATTCTCATTAAACCAATCAACGCCTTGTATCATTTCCGACACATTAATGATAGAAATACACTCACAAGCACTTTCTTAGTTTTCAGACATCATTGATTCACAAGATCTCCAGAGCTCTTTATTACTCTGGTTACTATTTTCTTGGACCATGTGACTCTGAGCAATGCTGGAATGTGAAGGTGATCACTACGTTCAGAAAAGCATTGAAAAATTGCCTGCTACAGATTCTTCAGGGAAATCTTCCCTCCCTCTACTGCTGTGGCCAGAGAGGCTTTCTGAAGATTCCAGCGGTGTTTTCCCCAGGAGGGAGGCTACTTCCCAGCAGGATTCATGCTCAAAAAGACATTCCCTATCACTCAACTTTTTCTCATTGGTTCTTTATAATGACAACAGCAACAAAATCTTATCACTTTCTTGTGACATGATTGAATATTTTCTACCCAGAAAAATTGTTTTTCATACACTTATCCATGAACCATGTAAGCAATGTTGAAAAATGCACATAAACTCTGATACAACCTGTCATCTTATAGATTCATCAGGTACTTATTTTTCACAGCCCAATGATGTTGGCAACTAAGCATTTTGACTGCCGAGACCTTAATACACAAATAAATGTGTGTCTAGCTTCTATGTGCCCTCATGCCTGAATATTTCTGATAGGTCTTAAGCTAAATCACTCTGTTTTCAGCGTTAAGCTTCTTTTCTTTTTTTTTTTTCCTTGTCCTTACTTTTTTTTATATACTTTTATTTTTACAAGAGATAAATAGACTGATACCAAGCATTGTAAATGGATGACCACAACAAAAGCAACAATGACTGCAATTACCAAACACGAAACACACTCATACTATGTCATAATATTGACATTCAGTCCAGTAATCCTCCACTATAACAGCTCTTTACTTTGCAGTGAAAATTTCTACCCATTTTACCCATTTTAATTTAATTTAATTTAATTTAATTTAATTTCTACCCATTTTAAAGGAGCATCTTAACCCCTCTCTAAGAGAATTCATAGAAAAGAGGCATCTACAGACAAAACGACGGTTTAGATCGACTCTAAATTCTGATGAGAAAGCAAATCTTAGAGAGGGAAGTCATGGTTCCCCAGGCACTGAGCACACGGGGGTGGAACAATGATCCTCGACTCCCAGAGCAGGACCTGGCCACTGTACCACCTCCTCTTGTCCTTGCTGCTCTGAGCTCCCTGGGCCTCTGTCCCTTGGTCCATGAGGAGCTCTCCTGCCTCCCTGTATGGGCCTTGCCCTTCAGGGAAGCGCTGCCCCAGAGCCGGTGCCACCCTCTCCTAACCAGCTCCGCTCAGCTCTTGGCCACGCACAACAGCATCACCACACACGCCAGCAGGAACCTCAGCACCGGACTCTGCGCACACCCTGGACCCCCATCTCAGGCCCTGCCCCACACACTTCATATGTTGACTTGCAGCCCAAGAGAGGTGGGTCCCAAAAGGTACGGAGGAGACAGATGCCCACACAAGGCCTTTCTGTGGGACCAACCACCAAGTGCTCCAGCCCCAGCTGCCCGCTGAGTTTTGGACCAGGTAGAGCCAGGCTTCCAGGAGAGGCATTCATTTCCCAACTTACCTTAGTTCACCAGGGGCGGGAACACGGAGATGCTGACGCTTTGGGGTTGCTCTGAGCCTGCACACCTTTTATACATCCCATATCCCTCTTGGAAACCATGAGGTGGCCTACGATTGTGGCATGCTTAGCCCTAGTTACAAAAAGATTCATCTGCCCTTCCTCAAACTTAACGTTTTACTCATATCCTGGGCTGGCAAACTCCTCAGTTTGATGGCGCTTGGGGATGACAGTGCCTTCACTCTGGCCCTGGCCCCATTTCCCCATCACTTTACGACCCCTGGCTTCCCCGGGTTTCCAAACTCACTCATGACGTTTGCCCTAGAACCTTGACATCTGGGATGGTGCTAAGCAAGCATTCAGGACACTGCTGGGTGTGGGAGCGGTGAAGGTAATTGCCCAGGATATTCCAGTTAGTGACGGAAGGGGTGGGCCGAGCAGCGTACGCAGCGAGCCTTCTTGTAAGTGAAACGACTACTAAGTGGTGAGTGGCCCTTTGGGAGACCCCGTAAAGTCAGCAAAGTTGGGACCTTGACTTAACCTAGACTCAGAGCCACATTCAGCCTGAACTGGAAACAAACCTGGGCAAGCCGCTTTGATTTTTCACCTGTTGTAATATAAACAAAAAATGGGGGCTGTAACTCTGTGTCCTGCCTCTTGGTGAGAAAACATTAGTCTTCATTCAGAGAAACTGGGCGGTTACTGTTGACAGCACGTATCTCTCTTAGAGGTGTATAAGTCACCCAGACTGCAGGCTTCCCAGGGAAATGATTATCATAATGTGGAGTGGCTGGGGAGCTAAGAAACTTTGACCTGTCATGAGCTGCTGGACAACTCACCCGGTCTGGCTCCTGGAATCTGGAATCTGATCTCCCAGGGCGTCAGGCCTGATGCGTACTTCCACTTCCACGTAGAGATTCCAGAACGAAGAGGGATGCCACTGGGCAGGGAGTAGGTTGAAAATGTTGAAACAACATCCATCAAACGATGAAACATATCTTAAATAATTCCCCAATTAGTGTTCCAACTGGGGCTCTGGTCTTCAGCAGCTGGGTGACTTTGGGCACTTTACATCTTTCAGCCTCAGTTTCCTCATCTGCTAAACATGATAACCCCATTCTGCATGTCAGCTGAAAGGCTTATTTTGTACAACATGTGTAAGAATGTGCACACTTTTGGGCAGAGAATTAGAGCTCAACGATGGTTCGGTGCTCCGTGGAGTTGCGCTCTGAAAGCTGGGGCAAAGCACACTCTTACAAGTAGGGTGTTGGTCGTTGCCAACATTTGAAGGCAAGTAGTGGCACTTGCTACCAGTGTCCTAAGACCTTGACTGACAGAAAAGGAAATTGTCAAGCTAGTGCTGAGGATTGCACGTTTCATTCTCACACCAGGAATTTAGACACAGCTCAGCTGAAAGGCCTACAGTATCTCTAGAACTTGGGAATTCACACTGCAGCACGAGAAGACAGCCTTGGAAATCAATGGTGTCTCCTCTGGGACTCACCAGAAGGGCAGACTATGCATGGGCTCGGCCCATAGGGAAACCCAGAGGATCCCAGGCCTTCCCGGGAGAAGAACCCCTTCCGCTTGTTGTCACTCTGACAGAAGCAACCCTGATAGGCTTGGAGGGAGATTTCAGCTCAGGTCCCTAATAGCAGAGAAGCAAGGCCAGGTGGGGCAGGTTACCTGGGATAACTAATAATTCATCATGACCAAGTAAGCTCACACAATGCACCAGATGCTGGGAACGGTGGTCAGCAAAGAGGACCAGAGCCTCCCTGGTCCCTAAACTTCTTCACATCCTCTTCTCCGCCTACTCTTTCCAACTCTGTAGATACTTTTCAATGGTTTGGCTTTGATTAGCTGAAGAACTCAAACCCAGTTGTGGCAGTAGCAATGCCTGCGTAACTAGAGAAAATGTGAACATCTGAAGATCCATGAGTTTCGGTGTTACATCCTGTCCATCTTTTCTGGCCTAAGCCCTCACTAGCCTGAACAGATTTTTTTGAGTGTGGAATATGCTATCTCAAGCATGCATTACATAGTATTTCTTCTACCGCCAGAGGACAGAAGGAACATGTCCTCTAGAAGCCACAGGTACAACTAAACAACTAGCCTGGGCATTGGGAATGGTACTGTTCCCTGACTTTCATTAACATCACTCTTTCTCTTTCACCAAAGCTCTGTCTCTCATGTACACACACACACACACACACACACACACACACACACACTAAAGTAAAAGGGACAATAGGGACCAAGGAGGTCTCAGCAGACCTGGGCACAAGCTAAGCCCACTGTATCTTCAGTGCCAGGCATCTGTGATGGAACAGCAGGCCAGAGCCCATGCACACATATGCAGGGGACGGCCGAGCTGACCCTCTGGGGCCGGCCGCATCACCAGACAGGGCTCCGGACAAAGGACTGCTGGTGGTTGGAGATAGAGCCTCTCTGCTGAAATCCATCGCCATCTGGGGAACCTCTGGGGCACGGCACGATGTGTGCCCAGCCTCTGGGTCGGTGAGAGATGCCCTCACTTTCCCAAGGAGCTTTTGGTTGCGGGATGAGGGAGGACAGGCCTCCACTGCCTGTCAGAGTCTCTGTTCGAGTTTCTACTTCAGGCCTTGAAGTTTGAGCTATTCTCTTGTTACATCTTAGAAAGAGTATGTTGGCTAACATTACTTAAGTAAAAATAGGAAAGTGAGGTTTTGACCCCAGCTCTGCCACCCTCCAGGATGGGTATGTGTTCTCTTTCTTGCACCATCTACCTTCTAGGAAATTTCTTTGTTTGGAAGATGTAAGTATATTCTTCCCTGAGGAAGGCACACTTCTTTGGAAGGCCTTAGCATCCTGCCCTTCATCTGGAGATCTTTGTGCTTGCAAATATCCTCAAGGTCAATGGGCGGATAATCTCCCGGAATGTTGCAGAAGCCCTACGAAGGGTCTGGACTGTATGTTCTGGGGCCATGCCCATGAGCAGAAATGAAAATGTGAGCATGTGCGTGGGTACCTGTGTGTGGGTGAGTGTGTGTGGGTGTGTGAAGACGTATTTCAGGGTGATGGACAGCATGTGATGGTGTGTCAGTGTGTGTTGTGTGGTGGCCTCATGTGAGGGCTCATGAATGAATCTATGTGGGAATATGAACTTCAGTGTGCAAGAGTGAGTGTGGACAGGGCTGAGAGTCAAGAGGTATGCACAGGTGTTGCTGACTCCATCGTTAAAATGTTCAAAGAACTTCTGTACCAGGTGGCTCCTAGGCTCTGTGCCCTGCCCACCTGCGTACCTGAACCCACCCTGACAGGCAGCCAGCTCAGTCCTACAGCATGGAGAAGCTGGGAGGCCGACGCCTGTCCCAGCGGGGGCCTCTGGGACGCTGCTCCAACTTCTTTTCTCAGTGGTCAGTGGAAGTCTCCACACTTGCAGAATTTACGCTGAATAACAACCCCGTGTGTGTCATTGATATGAGCATGTACCCCTGTATAAACACGTGTGAGTGTGAGACTCTGTGAACGTGCTGCCTTTGCCTTCCCAACGGATCAGTGGGTTGTAAGTTCTGGAAAGACGGGGTCCAGGCTTTATGCTTCTTACAGCCACTAAGACCGTCAGAGCACTTGCCTCGTTGCAAAGACTACGGACTAGGGTTCGAATCTAACCTCCAGCACGTGTAAGTTGTTGCTACTGTGAGCACGTAAGGAGCTTTGCTGCACCTCAGCTTTACCTCTCAAGGGAAGAGAAGGACATGCTTCAATGGGGTGGTGTTCGTGTGTGTGAGTGCTTGTCACACGCCGTGCCCTCTCCATGCTTCCTCAGCTTATGAGCCTCCCCCAGGGAGCACGGTCTGCCTCCAAAAGACATGGCTGGCTGTGTACACTGATAGGGAAAAGTCACTGTGGGCCAGAGCTGCCAAACAATGCCTCAAGAGCAGGATCCATCGTGGGCAGGGGTTACAACACGGAAGTTTCTGGAAACAGGGGTAACAACACAATGGCGTGATTATGATCTGGACGAAATGTCGCTTCCGCCTCTGAACACCACTCAGAGGCTTTACTCTACGCAACTGGACCTTGTCCTTCTCCCGAAGATGTGTCCAGCGCCTCACACCTTTTTCTTAAAAAATGTGTGGAGCAAATGTCCTCAGGATGGTGGCAACACATGGAGGGTCTTGCTGCTCTGTCAGAAAGTGGGGAATACTAATAAAAGGAAGGGCTAACATTTATTCAACATTTGCTATGTGTTACATCTTACTTAATATTTATTTACATCGTCTCATTGAAGACATCTCCCCATCAACCCCAGGTGGCAGGATTTATTCTGCACACTATACAGACGAGAAAAGCGAGGCCTAGGGAAGTATGGGATTCAGTGTATCATAGGGGTGAATCTGGATCTAAACCCAATGGGATGGGGATAAATGAAAATTGCGCATGATGGTCCGCACATAAGTACATGTGCACATACCCTAAGTATGATTATTAGTGGGGGAGAAAATTAAGTGTAGTCAAGGGAGGCAAAATTCACCCTTGTATTAATCTGCTGAGTGAGGGAGGGTGAGGAAAGAGAGAGTAAGAATCCAAAGGAGACTTCTGGGGTCAGGTCATATATGTGGAGCAAGAGAGGAGCTATTTGGAGATTGTGTGGACTCAGGTATCAGAGGGTGGGGACTGGCTCAAAGTGCTCATCATTTTCAGGGAGTTCACTTAAGGTGTCTACAGCCTTTCAATACATTTGGTGTGTCATCCTTGAGTTCTGGTGAATGCAACAGTCTGTGAGAAATAATTACGACACATAGGTCAGGCAACTGGAGGTGCCCTCCAGCTTTCTGTGGTGTTCACCTCTTGCAGGTGGCTGCAGAGGCTATGTGCGCTCTCCACCATGGACCGGGGCTGAGACGTTGGAGGGCCGGTCTCCTGGGAACAGCTGGCACTCGCAGCAACGGCTGCTGCTCTACGTAGTCCTGGAACGCACTCCTGCTTACTTACAAACATCCCACTGTCCTTCCATTCTGAACCCCCCTGCTCCCGGTGTTCCTCCTGGACAGACATGTTCTGGGAGCCCCGTGGTGGGTGCCATGATGATACAGATGGCCACGTTTTCCTTCCTCCCTTCAACAGCCCTAAGTGTTCTCTCTCTGTCTCCTCTGAATTCTGGCCAAAAGGAATGAGGTATCTGTAGCTTCCAAGTAATCCATGAATTCCACGGCATCTGGGCAAATTGTTCCGTGTTGTCTTGAGGGTCTCAGCTTGGACTTCTTATGGATATTGCACCAAGAGATCGGGAACCCTGTGTGTGAGTCTGTGCTTCCACAACACCTGTCACATTCTAAGCAAAGGGAGGGGAGGTACTCACCAAGCATGCAATGATGCATTGCTGGTTGGGATGGATGGATCGGTGATGGATAAATAGAGAGACGGAGGGAGCCTTGCTGAAAGGCATGAACAGAGATGATGAAGGAAGAGATCAGCCAAGCAGGCAAGCAATGCTAAAACTTCTCTCTTTAGCTAATTCTCAATTCTACAGGGGCTGCGATCTATGTTGGGGATATTTCACACTCTTAGTTTATGTGATGTTCCATTCTGGCTACTTTTGGGTACTTCTGTGGGTTTTCTGTGATTCCCTTGTAGCCCGGAGGCAGGTGTAGGGAAAGAGAAGCAAAGACCTCGTTTTGTGCACTAAGTTGTGAGCGAAGGATTTGGTCGAAAGTGATGTGTATAGTGGATGTAATAGAAAGAAGCAGTTTGGCTTACCTTTGGGCCTGAAGTTTCATGTTACCCTAATGCCCCAAGGATTTAGGGAATGGAAAGTAAGAGGGCAGTGGGAGAAATATTGCCCAGGAGAACCCTAAGCTGGAGAAACAACGGGGGCTCTGACTTTAATAAAATATTGACAGTGGAAATGTGTGTGCGTTGGATGTGTGACATTTACATAGGCTGGCTCCTACTTACACATTTGGTTAGCTTGAAGAAACTCTGGTCTTTTCTTCTACCATTGCGAGAGTTTTTCAGGCCCGGTCCTCAATTCATTTTGACCACGCGCCCTTGGAGTGTTGTGTGAATTTCCATTTATTTGCCTCTACTCTACTCTTTAGCTCCTGGCTGGGTTTCCCTTACTCTTTCTGTGCCTCCGTTTTCTAGACAGACATCATCGCCCCCTTCTCCGAGAGCTGTTCTCATTTTCCAGGGATATTGGGATGAGTCCCATGAGTGAGAAGTGCCCATCTCTTTCCTCACCCTGGCAGGTCGATGGAGAATGTCCCTCAGTCCGGAGTGCATCTCGCAATGCCTTCGCCTCTACCTGAACCCTCATGCCCAGACCTCCATGGGCTCTGGGTTGAGGAGCAGGATACAAAATCTGCAGGAATTAACAACTGCGAGATGACGAAATAATCCACAGACACATTCATGCCAAAGGAATTGTGTTAAATAGTTGGGAAAACTGGAGTAGAAACGAAGGGTGCTAGGAAAGGATGTCCGGCCACGCTGCTTAAGTTTCCAAGGAGCCGACAGGGCGAAGTCGATACAAGGCAGCAAAGAAGGTTAGGCGGTTTAGAACCAGATCCTTTTCTGAGATGGAACTTGCAGCTGCTAATTAATACGAAATCTTGATCCAGGAAGCTGCCATCCTGGTGCTGCTTTTCCCGAAGTGCGGCTGCCTCCGGAAGCCGGGGATGAGTGGCCCTGACAACTGGCTGGCTGAGAGAGGGCAGTGGGCTTCATGGTCTCTGGTCTCCACGGAGCTTGGCCTTAGGTCTCATGGCCAGGGATGACTACTGCTTGGACTTCTGGCATTGCAGAGGACGTTGGCACCTGTGTTGGAACTGGGGGACACAGTGCTCCTTGCACTTGGGTGGAGGCTGGCAAGCCTTCTTGGTGTGCTGAGGGGGGTCTAGCACTGCTTTGGTGGGAGGCAGCAACACTGGGTAGGGAGACAGTATTGCTGAGGTCCGGGGCAGCAATACTTTGGGAGTGGGCAGCATGGCTGGGGTGAGGGGCAGCAATACTTTGGTGGGGGGCAGCATGGCTGGGGTGCGGGGCAGCACAGCTTCTGCTTTTGATGATACATTCTGGTCTGGATGTGCACTGCAAGGGGAAAGACACACAAGTGAGGAAGTGTGGAGCCTTACAGACTCTCGACCCAGGAGAACCTTCTGCCTCCTTCAAACCTGCCCCGTTTCACCCTCGGCCTGTTTGCTTCACCGATTTAAGGTTGTGTGTGCAATGAGGTGTCTCAGTATAAATCGTATCTACATTTTCTAAGTCATTGCAAGGTAATTTTTAAGCCAAAGAAATATGGAAGGAAGGAAGGAAAGAAGGAGGAGAGAAAAAAGGGGGAAATGAGATGAGAAAGGGAGAGAAGTAGAAGAAAATAAAGAAAGGTGTAAAAAAGCTGAGACAGAGGAGAAACAGACAGGGAGAGAGAGAAAGGAGAGAGAAGTAAAGAGGAAGGAGCAAAGACATGGGTAAAGAGAATAAAAAGTAATATCCAGCCTCAGCAGAAACAGTGGAATCCAGATCAGGATTTCCTGGGTTCAGAGACATCTGTCAAAAATTAACCAGCGTTGGGCTTCCCTGGTTGTGCAGTGGTTGAGAATCTGCCTGCTAATGCAGGGGACACGGGTTCGAGCCCTGATCTGGGAAGATCCCACATGCCACGGAGCAACTAAGCCCGTGAGCCACAATTACTGAGCCTGCGCTGCTGGCGCCTGTGCTCCGCAGCAAGAGAGGCCGCGATAGTAAGAGGCCCATACACCACGATGAAGAGTGGCCCCCACTTCCCACAAGTAGAGAAAGCCCTCGCACAGAAACGAAGACCCAACACAGCCATAAATAAATAAATAAATAATATGAAACCTTTAAAAAAAAAAAAACTTGACCACCGTTGTGACTTTGAGCAAGTTACTTAATTTCTGTGTACATTTCCTACGGTTGTTGTAAGGATAAATGAGCATATAAACTCCACACAAAAACACGTAAATACACAGGGAAATAGGAATGTAAAGATATTTGTGTGTGTGAGTGTGTGCATGTGTGCACTTGCACACATACACACACACAACACACACATACACATACACACACACAAGGGAGAACCAAAATATGTTGCATACTCTTGTAAGGATTTCGACTTTTTAATAGGATTTCTACCAATTTTTAAGGAGCATCTTAACCACTCTCTAAGAGAATTCACAGAAAAGAGGCATCTATAGACAAAAGGACCATTTAGATTGATTCCACGTTCTAGGTGAGAAAGCAAATCTTAGAGAGAGAAGTCATGGTTCCCCAGGCACTGAGCACGCGGGGGTGGAACAATGGTCCCCGACTCCCAGAGCAGGACCTGGCCACTGTACCACCTCCTCTTGTCCTTGCTGCTCTGAGCTCCCTGGGTCTCTGCCCCCTGCTTCCTGAGGAGCTCTCCTGCCTCCCTGCATGGGCCTTGCCATTCAGGGCAGCGCTGCCCCAGAGCCCGTGTCACCCTCTCCTCACCAGCCCCACTCAGCTCCTGGCCACGCACAGCAGCGCCGCCACACAAGCCAGCAAGAGCCTCAGCACCGGACTCTGCGCACACCCTGGACCCCCATCTCAGCCCCCGCCCCACACACTTCAGATGTTGACTTGCAGCCCAAGAGAGGTGGGTCCCAAATGGTACGGAGGAGACAGATGCCCACACGAGGCCTTTCTTGGGGACCAACCATCAAGTGCTCCAGCCCCAGCTGCCCGCAGAGTTTGGGAACAGGTAGAGCCAGGCTTCTAGGAGAGGCATTACTTTGCCCAACTTACCTTAGTTCACCAGGGGCTGGAATGTGGAGATGCTGAGGCTTTGGGGATGCCCTGAGACTGCACACCTTTTATACGTCTCAAATATCCCTTGGAAGCCATGAGGTGGCCTACGATTGAGGCATGCTTGGCCCTAGTCACAATAGGGTGCATCTGCCCTTCCTCAAACTTCAGGTTTTACTCAGCTCCTGGGCTGGCAAACTGCTTCTTGGTTTGATGGCGCTTGGGGATGACAGTGCCTTCACTCGAGCCCTGGCCCCATTTCCCCATCACTTTACGAGCCCTGGCTTCCTCATGTTTGCAAACCCACTCGTGACGTTTGCCCTAGAACCTTGACATCTGGGATGGTGCTAAGCAAGCATTCAGGATACTGCTGGGTGTGGGAGGGCTGAGGGTAATGTTCCAGGATATTCCGGTTGGTGGGGGAAGGTGTGGGCCGATCAGCGTACACAGCGAGGCTTGTTGTAAGAGAAATGACTACTGCGCAGTGAGTGGCTCTTTGGGAGACTCAGTAAACTCAGCAAAGTTTGGACCTTCACTTAACCTGGACTCAGAGCCACATTCAGCCTGAACTGGAAACAAACCTGGGCAAGCCGCTTTGGTGTGTCACCTGTTGTAATATAAACAAAAAATGGGGGCTGCAGCTCTGTGTCCTGCCTCTTGGTGAGCAAAACTTTAGTCTTCATTCACAGAAACTGCGCGGTTACAGTTGACAGTACGTATCACTCTTAAAGGTGTAAAAGTCACCCAGACTGCAGGCTTCCCAGGGAAAGGATTATCATAAGGTGGAGAGGCTGGGGAGCTAAGAAACTTTGACCTGTCATGAGCTGCTGGACGACTCACCCGGTCTGGCTCCTGGAATCTGATCTCCCATGGCTTCAAGCCTGCTGCGTCCTTCCCATTCCACTTAGAGATTCCAGAACGAAGAGGGATGCCAGTGGGCAGTGACTAGGATGAAAAGGTTGAAACAACATCTGTCAAAGGATGAAATATATCTTAAATAATTCCCCAATTAGTGTTCCGACTGTGGCTCTGGTCTTCACCAGCTGGGTGACTTTGGGCACTTTACATCTTTGAGCCTCAGTTTCCTCATCTGCTAAACAGGATAACCCCATTCTGCATGTCAGCTGGAAGGCTTATTTTGGACAGCATGTGTAAGTATGTGCACACTGTTGGGCAGAGAATTAGGGTCAACGATGGTTCGGTGCTCCGTGGAGTCGGGCTCTGAAAGCTGGGGCAAAGCACATTCTTAGAAGTAGGGAGTAGGTCGTTGCCCACATTTGAAGGCCAGTAGTGGCACTTGCTACCAGTGTCCTAAGACCTTGACTGACAGAAATGGAAATTGGCAAGCTAGTCCTGAGGATGGCACGTTTCATTCTCACACCAGGAATTTAGCCACAGCTCAGCTGAAAGGCCTACAGTATCCCTAGATCTTGGGAATTCACACTGCAGCACGAGAAGACAGCCTTGGAAAACAATGGTGTCTCCTCTGGCACTCACCGGAAGGGCAGGCTATGCATGGGCTCGGCCCCGAGGGAAACCCAGAGGATCCCAGGACTTCCCGGGAGAAGAATCCCTTTCGCTGTTTTCACTCTGTCAGAAGCAACCCTGATAGGCTTGGAGAGGGATTTCAGCTCAGGTCCCTAATAGCCGAGCAGCAAGACCATGTGGGGCTGGTTACCTGAGATAACTAATAATTCATCAAGACATAGTGAGCTCACACAATGCACCAGCCGCTGGGAAGAGTGGGCAGCAAGGAGGGCCAGAGGCTCCCTGGTCCGTAAACTTCTTCACTTCCTCTTCTCCGCCTACTCCTTCCAACTCTGTAGATACTTTTCAATGGTTTGGCTTGGATTCCCTGAAGAACTCAAACCCAGTTGTGGCAGTAGCAATGCCTGCGTAAGTAGAGAAAATGCGAACATGTGGAGATCCATGAGTTTCGGTGTTACATCCTGTCCATCTTTTCGGGCCTAAGCCCTCAATACCCTGAACAGATTTTTTTGGGTGTGGAATCAGCTATCTCAAGCATGCATTACATAGTATTGCTTCTACCACCAGACGACAGAAGGAACATGTCCTCTAGAAGCTACAGGTACAACTAAACACCTATCCTGGGCATTGGGAATGGTACTGTTCCCTGACATTCATTAACATCACTCTTTCTCTTTCACCAAAGCTCTGTCTCTCAAGTACACACGTAAACACACACACACACACACACACACACACACACAAACACACACACTAAAGTAAAAGGGACCATTGGGACCAAGGAGGTCTCAGCAGACCTGGGCACAAGCTAAGCCCACTGTATCTTCAGTGCCAGGCATCTGTGGTGGAACAGCAGGCCAGGGCCCATGCACACATATGCATGGGAAGGCCGAGCTGACCCTCTGGGGCCGGCCGCATCAACAGACAGGGCACCGGACAAAGGACTGCTGGTGGTTCGAGATAGAGCCTCTCTGCTGAAATCCATCGCCATCTGGGGATCCTCTGGAGCACGGCACGATGTGTGCCCAACCTCTGGGTTGGTGAGAGATGCCTTAACTTTCCCAAGGTGCTTGTGGTTGCGGGATGAGGGAGGACAGGCCTCCACTGCCTGTCAGAGTCTCTGTTCGAGATTCTACTTCAGGCCTTGAAGTTTGAGCTATTCTCATGTTACAGCTTAGAAAGTTTATGTTGGCTAAGGTTACTTAAGTAAAAAGTAGGATATAGAGGTTTTGACCCCAGCTCTGCCAGGCTCCAGGATGGGTATGTGGTGTCTTTCTTGCGCCATCCTACCTTCTAGGAAATTTCTTTGTTCGGAAGATGTAAGTATATTCTTCCCTGAGGAAGGCACACTTTTTTGGAAGGCCTCAGCATCATGCCCATCATCTGGGGATCTTTGTGCTTGCAAATATCCTCAAGGTCAATGGGCGGATAATCTCCTGGAATGTTGCAGAAGCCCGGCGAGGATCTGGAATGTATGTTCTGGGGCCATGCCCATGAACAAGAATGAGAATGTGAGCATGTGCGTTGGTGCCTGTGTGTGTGTGTGAGTGTTTGTGGGTGTGTGAAGACGTATTTCAGGGTGATTGAAAGCATGTGATGGTGTGTCAGTGTGTGTTGTGTGGTGGCCTCATGTGAGGGCTCATGAATGAATCTATGGGGGAATATGAACTTCAGTGTGCAAGAGTGAGTGTGGACAGGGCTGAGAGTCAAGAGGTATGCACAGGTGTTGCTGACTCCATCGTTAAAATGTTCAAAGAACTTCTGTACCAGGTGGCTCCTAGGCTCTGTGCCCTGCCCGCCTGCATGCCTGCACCCACCTAGACAGGCAGCCAGCTCAGTCCTACAGCATGGAGAAGCTGGGAGGCCGACGCCTGTCCCAGCGGGGGCCTCTGGGACGCTGCTCCAACTTCTTTTCTCAGTGGTCAGTGGAAGTCTCCACACTTGCAGAATTTACGCTGAATAACAACCCCGTGTGTGTCATTGATATGAGCATGTACCCCTGTATAAACACGTGTGAGTGTGAGATTGTGTGAACGTGCTGCCTTTGCCTTCCCAACGGATCAGTGGGTTGTAAGTTCTGGAAAGACGGGGTCCAGGCTTTATGCTTCTTCCAGCCACTAAGACCGTCAGAGCACTTGCCTCGTTGCAAAGACTACGGACTAGGGTTCGAATCTAACCTCCAGCACTTGTAAGTTGTTGCTACTGTGAGCACGTAAGGAGCTTTGCTGCACCTCAGCTGTACCTCTCAAGGGAAGAGAAAGACATGCTTCAATGGGGTGGTGTTCGTGTGTGTGAGTGCTTGTCACACGCCGTGCCCTCTCCATGCTTCCTCAGCTTATGAGCCTCCCCCAGGGAGCACGGTCTGCCTCCAAAACACATGGCTGGCTGTGTACACTGATAGGGAAAAGTCACTGTGGGCCAGAGCTGCCCAACAATGCCTCAAGAGCAGGATCCATCGTGGGCAGGGGTTACAACACGGAAGTTTCTGGAAACAAGGGTAACAACACAATAGCGTGATTATGTCCTGGGCGAATTGTCGCTTCCGCCCCTGAACACCACTCAGAGGCCTTGCACTACACTACTAGACCTTGTCCTTCTCCCGAAGATGTGTCCAGCGCCTCACACCTTTTTCTTAATAAATGTGTGGAACCCATGTCCTCAGGATGGTGGCAATACGTGGAAGGACTTGCTGCTCTGTCAGAAAGTGGGGAATACTAATAAAAGCAAGAGCTAACATTCATTCAACATTTACTATGGGTTACGTCCTACTTAATATTTATTTACATCGTCTCATTGAAGACACCCCGCCATCATCCCCAGGTGGCAGGATTTATTCTGCACAGTATACAGATGAGAAAAGCGAGGCCTAGGGAAGTATGGGATTCAGTGCATCATAGGGGTGAATCTGGATCTAAACCCAATAGGATGGGGATAAAAGAAAATTGCACATGTTGGTCCGCACATAAGCACATGTGCACATACCCTAAGTATGATTATTAGTGGGAGAGAAAATTAAGTGAAGCCCAGGGAGGCAAAATTCAACGTTGTATTAATCTGCTGAGTGAGGGAGGGTGAGGAAAGAGAGAGTAAGAACCCAAAGGAGAGTTCTTGGGGAAGGTCATGTATGTGGGGCAAGAGAGGAGCTATTTTGAGACTGTGTGGACTCAGGTATCAGAGGGTGGGGATTGGCTCAAAGTGCTCATCATTTTCAGGGATTTCACTTCAGGTGTCTACAGCCTTTCAATACATTTGGTGTGTCATCCTTGAGTTCTGGTGAATGCAACAGTCTGTGAGAAATAATTACGACACATAGGTCAGGCAACTGGAGGTGCCCTCCAGCTTTCTGTGGTGTTCATCTGGTGCAGGTGGCTGCAGAGGCTATGTGCGCTCTCCACCATGGACCGGGGCTGAGACGTTGGAGGGCCGGTCTCCTGGGAACAGCTGGCACTCGCAGCAACGGCTGCTGCTCTACGTAGTCCTGGAACGCACTCCTGCTTACTTACAAACATCCCACTGTCCTTCCATTCTGAACCCCCCTGCTCCCGGTGTTCCTCCTGGACAGACATGTTCTGGGAGCCCCGTGGTGGGTGCCATGATGATACAGATGGCCACGTTTTCCTTCCTCCCTTCAACAGCCCTAAGTGTTCTCTCTCTGTCTCCTCTGAATTCTGGCCAAAAGGAATGAGGTATCTGTAGCTTCCAAGTAATCCATGAATTACACGGCATCTGGGCAAATTGTTCCATGTTGTCTTGAGGGTCTCAGCTTGGTCTTCTTATGGATATTGCACCAAGAGATCGGGAACCCTGTGTGTGAGTCTGTGCTTCCACAACACCTGTCTCATTCTAAGCAAAGGGAGGGGAGGTACTCACCAAGCATGCAATGATGCATTGCTGGTTGGGATGGATGGATCGGTGATGGATAAATAGAGAGACGGAGGGAGCCTTGCTGAAAGGCATGAACAGAGATGATGGAGGAAGAGACCAGCCAAGCAGGTAAGCAACGCTAAAACTTCTCTCTGTAGCTAATTCTCAATTCTACAGGAGCGGCTATCTATGTTGGGGATAATTCACACTTTTAGTTTATGTGATGTTCCGTTCTGGCTCCTTTGGGGTACTTCTGTGGGTTTTCAGTGATTCCCTTGTAACCCGGAGGGAGGTGTAGGAAAAGAGAAGCAAAGACCTCATTTTGTGCACTATGTTGTGAGCGAAGGATTTGTTCGAAAGGGATGTGTGTAGTGGATGTAATAGAAAGAAGCAGTTTGGCTTACCTTTGGGCCTGAATTTTCATGTTACCCTAATGCCCCAAGGATTTAGGGAATGGAAAGTGAGAGGGCAGTGGGAGAAATATTGCCCAGGAATATTCTAAGCTGCAGAAACAACAAGGGCTCTGACTTTATTAAAATGCTGACATTGGAAATGTGTGTGTGCTGGATGTATGACATTTACATAGGCTGTCTCCTACTTACACATTTGGTTAGCTTGAAGAAACTCTGGTCTTTTCTTGTACCATTGCAAGAGTTTTTCAGGCCCGGTCCTCAATTCATTTTGACCACGCGCCCTTGGAGTGAGTGTTGTGTGAATTTCCATTTATTTGCCTCTACTCTACTCTTTAGCTCCTGGCTGGGTTTCCCTTACTCTTTCTGTGCCTCCATTTTCTAGACAGACATCATCGCCCCCTTCTCCGAGGGCTGTTCTCATTTTCCAGGGATATTGGGATGAGTCCCATGAGTGAGAAGTGCCCATCTCTTTCCTCACCCTGGCAGGTCGATGGAGAATGTCCCTCAGTCCGCAGTGCATCTCCCAATGCCTTCGCGTCTACCTGAACCCTCATGCCCAGACCTCCATGGGCTCTGGGTTGAGGAGCAGGATACAAACTCTGCAGGAATTAACAACTGCGAGATGACGAAATAATCCACAGACACATTCATGCCAAAGGAATTGTGTTAAATAGTTGGGAAAACTGGAGTAGAAACGAAGGGTGCTAGGAAAGGATGTCCGGCCACGCTGCTTAAGTTTCCAAGGAGCCGACAGGGCGAAGTCGATACAAGGCAGCAAAGAAGGTTAGGCGGTTTAGAACCAGATCCTTTTCTGAGATGGAACTTGCAGCTGCTAATTAATACGAAATCTTGATCCAGGAAGCTGCCATCCTGGTGCTGCTTTTCCCGAAGTGCGGCTGCCTCCGGAAGCCGGGGATGAGTGGCGCTGACAACTGGCTGGCTGAGAGAGGGCACTGGGCTTCATGGTCTCAGGTCTCCACAGAGCTTGGCCTTAGGTCTCATGGACAGGGATGACTTCTGCTTGGACATCTGGCATTGTGGCGGGCGTGGGAACTTGTGTTGGCACTTGGGGACACAGGGCACCTTGCACTTGGGTGGAGGCTGGCAAGGCTGCTTGGTGTGCTGAGGGGGGACTAACACTGCTTGGTGGGGGGCAGAATTACTGGGGAGGGGGACAGTACTCCTGAGGTGCGGGGCAGAAATACTTTGGTAGTGGGCAGGATTGCTGGGGTGCCTGGCAGCAATACTTTGGTAGTGGGCAGCATGGCTGTGGTGCGGGGAAGCAAGACTTTGGTGGGCGGAAGCACAGCTTCTGCTTTTGATGATACATTCTGGTCTGGATGTGCACTGCAAGGGGAATGACACACAAGTGAGGAAGTCTGGAGACTTAGAAACTCTCGACCCTGTAGGTCCTTCTGCCTCCTTCAAACCTGCCCCATTTCACCCTCCACCAGGTGGCTTCACCGATTTAAGGTGTGTGTGTATGCAATGAGGTGTGTCAGTATAAATTGTATCTACATTTTCTAAACCATTACAAGCTTTTTTTTTGAGACAAAGAAATGTGGATGGAAGAAACGAAAGAAGGAAGAGAGAAAAAAGGGAGAAATGAGATGAGAAAGGGAGAGAAGTAGAAGAAAACAAAGAAAGATGTAAAAAAGCTGAGACAGAGCGAGAGACAGAGAGGGAGAGAGAGAGGAGAGAGAAGGAAAGAGGAAGGAACAAAGACATGGGTAAAGAGAACAAAAAGTAATATCCAGCCACAGCAGAAACGGTGGAATCCAGATCAGGATTTCCTGGGTTCAAAGTCCTGTGTCAAAAATTAACCAGCTTTGTGACTTTGAGCAAGTTACTCAACTTCTCTGTACATTTCCTACGGTTGTAGGAAGGATAAATAAGCGTATAAAACTCCTCACAAAACACAGAAATACACAGGGAAATATGAATGTAAAGATAAATGTGTGTGTATGTATGTGATCCCTTGGCACACGCTGTGCCCTTTCCATGCTCCTCAGCTTATGAGCCTCCTCCAAGGAGCACGGTCTGCCTCCAAAAGACATGGATGGCTGTGGCCATTGATAGGGAAAAGTCACTGTGGGCCAGACTTGCCCAGGACTGCCTCAGGAGCAGGAATCATCGTGGGCAGGTGTTACAAAGGGGAAGATTGTGGAAGAAAAGGGCAACTACCCAATGGGGTGATTAGGCCCTGCACGAAATGTCATTTCCGCCTGTGAACACCCCTCAGATGCTTTGGTCTACACAATTGGTCCTTGTCCTTGTCCCCAAGATGTGCCCTGCCCCTCACACATTGTTCTTACTAAAGGTGTGGAGTCCATGTCGTCAGGTTGGTGGTAAGGAGTGGAGGGTCTTGCTGCTCTGTCAGAAAGTGGAGAATAATAATAAAAGCAAGAGCTAACATTCATCCAACATTTACTATGTGTTACATCCTACTTACTATTTATTTACTTTGTCTCATTGAAGACCCCTCCCCGTCAACCCCAGGTTGCAGGTGTTATTCTGTCCACTGTATAGATGAGTAAAGTGAGGCTTAGGGAATTATTGGATTCAGTCCAACATAGGTGTGCAAATGGCATCGCAACCCAGTAGGATGGGGATAAAAGAAAATTCCGCAAGATGGTCTGCACATAAGCACATGTGCACACATCCCAGTATGATCATTAGTGGGGGAGAAAATTAAGTGAAGCCCAGAGTGTCAAATTCAACCTTGTCTTTCTCAGCTGAGTGAGGGAAGGTGAGGAAATAGAGAGTAAGAACCCAAAGGAGAGTTCTGGGGCAAGGTCATGTATGTGAGGCAAGAGAGGAGCTATTTGGAGACTGTGCGGACTCAGGTATCAGAGGGTGGGGATTGACTCAACGTGCTCATCATTTTCAGGGAGTTCACTTAAGGTGTCTACAGCTTTTCAATTCATTTTGTGTGTCATCCTTGAGTTCTGTTGAATGCAACGCTGTGTGGGAAATATTTACGACTCATAGGTCTGGAAACTGGAGGCGCCCTCCAGCTTTCTGTGGTGTTCAAATGGTGCAGGTGGCTGCAGAGGCTATGTGTGCTCTCAACCATGGACAGGGGCTGACACTTTGGAGGGCTGGCCTCCTGGGAACAACTGGCACTCGCAGCATCGGCTGCTGCTCTACGCAGTCCTGAAACGCACTCCTGCTTATTTACACACATCTCACTGTCCTTCCATTCTGAACCCCCCTGCTCCCGGTGTTCCTCCTGGACAGACATGTTCTGGGAGCCCCTTGGTGGGTGCCATGACGACAGAGATGGCCAAGTTCTCCTTCCTCCCTCAACAGCCTTCAGTGTTCTCTCTCTGTCTCCTCTGAGTTCTGAGGGCAGGAATGAGGTATTTGTGCCTTCCAAGTCATCCATGAATAAGACATCTTCCGATCAAATTGTTTTCTGTTGTCTTGAGGGTCTGAGCTTGGTTTTCTTACAGGGATTAAACCAAGAGTCCTGGAGCCTTGTGTGTGAGTTTGTGCTTCGACAGCACCCATCACATTCTAAAGAAAGGGAGGAGGAGGTACTTACCAAGGATGCAAGGATGCATTGCTGGTTGGGATGGATGGATTGGTGATGGATAAACAGGGAGATGGATGGAGCCTCGCTGAAGGGCATGAACAGAGATGGTGGAGGAAGAGGAGACCAGCCAACCATGGAAGCAATGCTAAAACATGTGTCTTTAGCTTATTCTGAATTCTACATGCTCTGTGATCTATGTTGGGGATAATTCACACATTTATTTATGCTTTGTTCCTTTCTGGCTCCTTTGGGTACTTCTGTGGATTTTCAGTGATTCCCTTGTAGCCCACAAACATGAAACGGGGGGCAGGTATAGGAAAAGAGATGCAACTACCTCAATTTTGGGACTTTTTGTGAGAGAAGGATTCGGTGGAAAGGTATGGGTGTGGTGGATATAATAGAAAGAAGTTTGGCTTACCTGTGGGCCTGAATTTTCCGGTTACCCTAATACCCCAAGAATTTAGGGAATGGAAAGTAAAAGGGCAGTGAGAGAAAAATAGCCCAGGAGAAACCCCAAGTTGGAGAATCAATGGGTGCTGTGACTTTAAAAACTATTGACAGTGGATATATGTGTGTGATGGATGTATGATTTTTACATAGACTGTCTCCTACTAACACATTTTGTTAGCTTGAAGAATATCTCATCTTTTCTTTTACCAGTGGGAGAGTTTTGCAGGCCCGGTCCTCAATTCATTTTGACCCACACGCCCTTGGAGTATTGTCTGAATTTCCATTTATTTGCCTCTACTCTACTCTACTCTTTCGCTCTTGGCTGGGTTTCCCTTACTCTTTCTGGACCTCCGTTTTCTAGACGGGCATCATCTCCCCTGTGTCCAAAGGCTGTTCTCACTTTCCAAGGATGTGGGGATGTGTCTCCATGCAGCTGAAGTGCCCATCTCTCCTCCTCACCCTGGCAGGACCATGGAACATGTCCTTCAGCTCAGAAGTGCATCTCCCCAGGCCTTCTCCTCTACCTGCACCCACATGCCCAGCCCTCCTAGGGCTCTTGCTTAGGCAGCAGGATACAAACTCTGCAGGAGTTAACAACGGTAAGATGACGAAATAATCAAACCGACACCTTCATGCCAGCAGAATTGTGTTTAATTGTTTGAAAAACTGGAGCAGAGACGAAGTTTGCTAGGAAAACATGGTCGGGCACGCTGCTTAAGTTTCCAAGCAGCCAACAGGGCAAAGTATAGAAGTCAGCAAAGAAGATTAGACGGTTTAGAACCAGATCCTTTTCTAAATGGAAATTGCAGCTGCTAATTAATAAGAAATGGTGATCCAGGAAGCTCCCATCCTGGTGCTGCCTTTTCGACAAGTGTCACTGCCTCCAGAAGCCGGGGGTGAGTGGTGCTGACAGCTGGCTGGCTGAGACAGGGGAGTGGGCTTCATGGTCTCTGTTCTGCAGGGAGCTTGGCCTCTGGCCCATGCCTGGGGTTTACTTCCGCTTGAACTTCTGGCGCTGCTGAGGGTGTGGGCAATGTGGGACAGAGGGCTCCTTGCCCTTAGGTGGAGGCTGGCCAGGCTGCTTGGTGTGCTGAGGTGGAGTTTAGAACTGCTTTAGTGAGGGGCAGCAGTACCTTGCTGGGGGGCAGCATTGCTGCAGAGGGGGACAGTACTGCTGAAGTGGGGGGCAGCAATACTTTGGTAGTGGCCAGCATGCCTGGGGTGCGGGGCAGCAATACTTTGGTGGGGGGCAGCAATACTTTGGTGGGGGGCAGCATTGCTGGGATGGAGGGCAGCAATACTTTGGTAGCGGGCAGCACAGCTTCTGCTTTGGATGATACATTCTGGTCTGGATGTGCACTGCAAGGGGAAAGACACACAAGTGAGCAAGTCAGGAGCCTTAGAGACGCTCCACCCAGGAGAACCTCCTGCCTCCTTCAAAACTGTTCCATTTCAACCTTGGCCTGGTGCCTTCACTGATTCAATGTGTGTGTGTGTGCAATGAGGTGCGACAGTATAAATTGTAGCTGCAGTTGGTAAGCCATTGCAAGGTTTTAATTGAGACAAATAAAGAAATACGGAAGGAAGGAAGGAAAGAAGGAAGAGAGGAAAAAAGGGAGAAAGGAAAAGAGAAATGGAGAGGGATAGAGAAAAACAAAGATGTAAAAAGGGAGAGAGAGACATAGAGTGAGAGGAGAGAGAAGGAAAGAGTAAGAAGGAAGGACAGGGGTAATGAGAACAAAAAGTAATATCACGGCGCAGTAGATAATGTGGAATTTAGAACATGATTTTCTTGGACCTGAGTCCTGTCTCAAAAATTAACCAGCTGTGTGACCTTGAGCAAGTTACTTAACTTCTCTGTACTCTTAAAGTTGTTGTAAGGATCAAATGACCTTATAAAACTCAAGAGAAACTTGTGTAAATACACAGGGAAATATGAGTGTAAATATATATGTGTGTATGTGTGCTCACGTGGTCACACACACACACAAACACACACGAGAACCAAAACATGTTGAGTACTCTTGTAAAGATTTCGACTTTTAAAATAAATTTCTACCCATTTATTTTATAGAATGGGGGAATATGTTTGCAATTCAAATATCCACAAAGGAACTTGTAATCAGAATATTTTAAGAACTCTTAACAACTCAACTATAAAAAAATCCCTATAATTAAAAAGTGGACAGAAGATCTGAATGAGAGCTATTCATTCAGAAAATTCATTCAGCTATTCAAAGAAAATATACAGATGGTTAAAAGCCTGTGAAAAGATGCTCAACATTATTAGTCATTAAAGAAAAACATATCAAAACCATGTTAACTTCATGCTTTATATACCAGGAAATTAATGAACATATAGACGAGTTGTAGCTTGGTTTAGGGTCATTGTGCTGGTTTCTTATAGATTCATTTCTTCTTTGAGTGTCTGCTCTTAATCATTCTTCATGCCTCTTCAAAATGCCATGTTCTATATTTCAAGTTTATTCACATTAACTCTCATTACACCAATCAACGCCTTGTATCATTTCCGACACATTAATGATAGAAATACACTCACAAGCACTTTCTTAGTTTTCAGACATCATTGATTCACAAGATCTCCAGAGCTCTTTATTACTCTGGTTACTTTTTTCTTGGACCATGTGACTCTGAGCAATGCTGGAATGTGAAGGTGATCACTACGTTCAGAAAAGCATTGAAGAATTGCCTGCTACAGATTCTTCAGGGAAATCTTCCCTCTCTCTACTGCTGTGGCCAGAGAGGCTTTCTGAAGATTCCAGCGGTGTTTTCCCCAGGAGGGAGGCTCCTTCCCAGCAGGATTCATGCTCAAAAAGTCATTCCCTATCACTCAACTTTTTCTGGTTGGTTCTTTATAATGACAACAGCAACAAAATCTTATCACTTTCTTGTGACATGATTGAATATTTTCTACCCAGAGAAATTGTTTTTCATACACTTATCCATGAACCATGTAAGCAATGATGAAAAATGCACATAAACTCTGATACAACCTGTCATCTTATAGATTCATCAAGTACTTATTTTTCACAGCCCAATGTTGTTGGCAACTAAGCATGTTGACTGCCGAGACCTTAATACACGAATAAATGTGTGTCTAGCTTCTATGTGCCCTCATCCCTGAGTGTTTCTGATAGGTCTTAAGCTAAATCACTTTGTTCTCAGCGTTAAGATTCTTTTTTTTTTTTTTTTACCTTGTCCTTACTTTTTTTTTTTATACTTTTATTTTTCCAAGAGATAAATAGACTGATACCAAACTTTGTAAATGGATGACCACAACAAAAGCAACAATGACTGCAATTACCAAACACGAAACACACTCAAACTATTACATAATCTTGACATTCAGTCCAGTAATCCTCCACTATAAAAGCTCCTTTACTTTGCAGTGAAAATTTCTATTCATTTTACTCATTTTAATTTAATTTAATTTAATTTAATTTAATTTAATTTCTACCCATTTTAAAGGAGCATCGTAACCCATCTCTAAGAGAATTCATAGAAAAGAGGCGTCTAGAGACAAAACGACGGTTTACATCGACTCTAAATTCTGGTGAGAAAGAAACTCTTAGAGAGGGAAATCATGGTTCCCCAGGCACTGAGCACACGGGGGTGGAACAATGGTCCTCGACACCCAGAGCAGGACCTGGCCACAGTACCACCTTCTCTTGTCCTTGCTGCTCTGAGCTCCCTGGGCCTCGGCCCCCTGCTCCCTAAGGAGCTCTCCTGCCTCCCTGCATGGGCCTTGCCCTTCAGGGCAGCGCTGCCCCAGAGCCGGTGCCACCCTCTCCTAACCAGCCCCGCTCAGCTCCTGGCCACGCACAACAGTGTCACCACACACGCCAGCAGGAGCCTCAACACTGGACTCTGCACACACCCTGGAACCCCATCTCAGCCCCCGCCCCACACACTTCAGATGTTGACTTGCAGCCCAAGAGAGGTGGGTCCCAAATGGTACGGAGAAGACAGATGCCCACCCGAGGCCTTTCTTTGGGACCAACCACCAAGTGCTCCAGCCCCAGCTGCCCGCAGAGTTTGGGACCAGGTAGAGCCAGGCTTCCAGGAGAGGTGTTCCTTTGCCCAACTTACCTTAGTTCACCAGGGGCTGGAACGTGGAGATGCTGAGGCTTTGGGGATGCTCTGAGACTGCACACCTTTTATACATCCCATATCCCTCTTGGAAGCCATGAGGTGGCCTACGATTGGGGCATGCTTGGCCCTAGTCACAATAGGATGCATCTGCCCTTCCTCAAACTTAAGGTTTTACTCATATCCTGGGCTGGCAAACTCCTTCTCGGTTTGGTGGCGCTTGGGGATGACAGTGCCTTCACTCGGGCCCTGGCCCCATTTCCCCATCACTTTACGAGCCCTGGCTTCCCCGGGTTTCCAAACCCACTCATGACGTTTGCCCTAGAAACTTGACATCTGGGATGTTGCTAAACAAGCATTCAGGACACTGCTGGGTGTGGGAGTAGTGAGGGTAATTGCCCAGAATATTCCAGTTAGTGAGGGAAGGGGTGGGCCGAGCAGCGTACGCAGCGAGCCTTGTTGTAAGAGAAACGACTACTGAGCGGTGAGTGGCCCTTTGGGAGACCCTGTAAACTCAGCAAAGTTGGGACCTTGACTTAACCTAGACTCAGAGCCACATTCAGCCTGAATTGGATACAAACCTGGGCAAGCCGCTTTGATTTTTCACCTGTTGTAATATAAACAAAAAATGGGGGCTGCAACTCTGTGTCCTGCCTCTTGGTGAGCAAAACATTAGTCTTCATTCACAGAAACTGGGCGGTTACTTTTGACAGAACGTATCTCTCTTACAGGTGTATAAGTCACCCAGACTGCAGGCTTCCCAGGGGAATGATTATCATAAGGTGGAGAGGCTGGGGAGCTAAGAAACTTTGACCTGTCATGAGCTGCTGGACGAGTCACCCAGTCTGGCTCCTGGAATTTGATGTCCCAGGGCTTCAGGCCTGATGCTTCCTTCCCCTTCCGCTTAGAGACTCCTGAAGAAAGTGGGATGCCTCAGGGCAGGGAGTAGGTTGAAAAGGTTGAAACAACATCCTTCAAAGGATGAAAGATATCTTAATTAATTCCCCATTTAGTGTTCCAACTGGGGCTCTGATTTTCACCAGCTGGGTGACCTTGGGCACTTAACATCTTTGAGCCTCAATTTCCTCATCTGCTAAACAGGATAAACCCATTCTGCACGTTCAGCTGAAAGGCTTAGTTTGGACAACATCTGTAAGTATGTGCACACTGTTGGGCGAGAATAAGGGCCCAACGATGGTTCGGTGCTCCGTGGAGTCGGGCTCTGAAAGCTGGGGCAAAGCACACTCTTAGAAGTAGGGAGTAGGTCGTTGCCCACATTTGAAGGCAAGTAGTGGCACTTGCTACCAGTGTCCTAAGACCTTGACTGACAGAAAAGGTAATTGGCAAGCTAGTCCTGAGGATGGCACGTCTCATTCTCACACCAGGAATTTAGCCACAGCTCAGCTGAAAGGCCTACAGTATCCCTAGATCTTGGGAATTCACACTGCAGCACGAGAAGACAGCCTGGGAAATCAATGGTGTCTCCCCGGGGACTCACCGGAAGGGCAGGCTATGCATGGGCTCGGCCCCGAGGGAAACCCAGAGGATCCCAGGCCTGCACGGGAGAAGAACCCCTTCCGCCTGTTGTCACTCTGACAGAAGCAACCCTGATAGGCTTGGAGAGGGATATCAGCTCACGTCCCTAGCAGCAGAGAAGCAAGGCCACGTGGGGCAGCTTACCTGAGATAACTAATAATTCATCAATACCTAGTGAGCTCACACAATGCACCAGGTGCTGGGAACGGTGGTCAGCAAGGAGGGCCAGAGCCTCCCTGGTCCCTAAACTTCTTCACATCCACTTCTCCGCCTACTCCTTCCAAATCTGTAGATACTTTTCAATGGTTTGGCTTGGATTCGCTGAAGAACTCAAACCCAGTTGTGGCAGTAGCAATGCGTGCGTAACTAGAGAAAATGTGAACATCTGGAGATCCATGAGTTTCGGTGTTACATCCTGCCATCTTTTCTGGCCTAAGCCCTCACTACCCTGAACAGATTTTTTTGGGTGTGGAATCTGCTATCTCAAGCATGCATTACATAGTATTGCTTCTACCACCAGAGGACAGAAGGAACATGTCCTCTAGAAGCCACAGGTACAACTAAACACCTATCCTGGGCATTGGGAATGGTACTGTTCCCTGACTTTCGTTAGCATGGCTCTTTCACTTTCGCCAAAGCCCTGTCTCTCATGTACACACACACACACACACATACACACACACCACACACACATTAAGGCAAAAGGGACAATTGGGACCAAGGAGGTCTCAGCAGACCTGGGCACAGGCTAAGCCCACTGTATCTTCTGTGCCAGGCATCTGTGATGGAACACCAGTCCGCGGTCCATGCACACATATGCAGGGGAAGGCCGAGCTGACCCTCTGGGGCCAGCCGCATCAAAAGACAGGGCTCCGGACAAAGGACTGCTGGTGGTTGGAGTTAGAGCCTCTCTGCTGAAATCCATCGCCATCTGGGGATCCTCTGGGCCACGGCACGATGTGTGCCCAGCCTCTGGGTCGGTGAGAGATGCCCTCACTTTCCCAGGGTGCTTGTGGTTGGGGGATAAGGGAGGGGCAGGCCTCCACTGCCTGTCAGAGTCTCTGTTCGAGTTTGTAATTCAGGACTTGAAGTTTGAGCTATTTTCATGTTACAACATAGAAAGTTTATGTTGGCTAAGGTTACTTAAGTAAAAAGTAGGGAAGAGTGATTTTGAACCCAAGTCTGCCACCCTCCAGGATGGGTATGTGTTCTCTTTCTTGCACCATCTACCTTCTAGGAAATTTCTTTGTTTGGAAGACGTAAGTATATTCGTCCCTGAGGAAGGCACACTTCTTTGGAAGGCCTCAGCATCATGCCCTTCATCTGGGGATCTTTGTGCTTGCAAGTGTCCTCAAGGTCAATGGGCGGATAATCTCCTGGAATGATGCACAAGCCTCGCAAAGGGTCTGCACTGTATGTTCTGGTGCCATGCCCATGAGCAAAACTTAGAAAGTGAGCATGGGCGTGAGTACCTGTGTGTGTGTGAGTGTGTGTGGGTGTGTGAAGACGTATTTCAGGGTGATGGACAGCATGTGATGGTGTGTCAGTGTGTGTTGTGTGGTGGCCTCATGTGAGGGCTCATGAATGAATCTATGTGGGAATATGAACTTCATTGTGCAAGAGTGAGTGTGGACAGGGCTGAGAGTCAAGAGGTATGCACAGGTGTTGCTGACTCCATCGTTAAAATGTTCAAAGAACTTCTGTACCAGGTGGCTCCTAGGCTCTGTGCCCTGCCCGCCTGCATGCCTGCACCCACCCTGACAGGCAGCCAGCTCAGTCCTACAGCATGGAGAAGCTGGGAGGCCGACGCCTGTCCCAGCGGGGGCCTCTGGGACGCTGCTCCAACTTCTTTTCTCAGTGGTCAGTGGAAGTCTCCACACTTGCAGAATTTACGCTGAATAACAACCCCGTGTGTGTCATTGATATGAGCATCTACCCCTGTATAAACACGTGTGAGTGTGAGATTGTGTGAACGTGCTGCCTTTGCCTTCCCAACGGATCAGTGGGTTGTAAGTTCTGGAAAGACGGGGTCCAGGCTTTATGCTTCTTCCAGCCACTGAGACGGTCAGAATACTTGCCACGTTGCAAAGACTACGGACTAGGGTTCGAATCTCATCTCCACCACGTGTAAGTTGTTGGTAATTTGAGCACGTAAGGAGCTTTGCTACACCTCAGCTGTACCTCTCAAGGGAAGAGAAAGACATGCTTCAATGGGGTAGTGTCTGTGTGTGTGAGCGCTTGTCACATGCCGTGCCCTCTCCATGCTTCCTCAGCTTATGAGCCTCCCCCAGGGAGCACGGTCTGCCTCCAAAAGACATGGCTGGCTGTGTACACTGATAGGGAAAAGTCACTGTGGGCCAGAGCTGCCCAACAATGCCTCAAGAGCAGGATCCATCGTGGGCAGGTGTTACAACACGGAATTTCTGGAAACAAGGGTAACAGCACAATGGCGTGATTATGTCCTGGACGAAATGTCGCTTCCGCCTCTGAACATCACTCAGAGGCTTTACTCTATGCAACTGGACCTTGTCCTTGTCCCGAAGATGTGCCCAGCGCCTCACACCTTTTTCTTAATAAAGGCGTGGAGCCCATGTCCTCAGGTTGCTGGCAATACGTGGAGGATCTTGCTGCTCTGTCAGAAAGTGGGGAATACTAATAAAAGCAAGAGCTAACATTCATTCAACATTTACTATGGGTTACATCCTACTTAATATTTATTTACATCGTCTCATTGAAGACAACCCCCATCAACCCCAGGTGGCAGGATTTATTCTGCACACTATACAGATGAGAAAAGCGAGGCCTAGGGAAGTATGGGATTCAGTGCATCATAGGGGTGAATCTGGATCTAAACCCAATAGGATGGGGATAAAAGAAAATTGCACATGTTGGTCTGCACATAAGCACATGTGCACATAACCTAAGTAAGATTATTAGTGGGGGAGAAAATTAAGTGAAGCCCAGGGAGGCAAAATTCAACGTTGTACTAATCTGCTGAGTGAGGGAGGGTGAGGAAAGAGAGAGTAAGAACCCAAAGGAGAGTTCTTGGGGAAGGTCATGTATGTGGGGCAAGAGAGGAGCTATTTTGAGACTGTGTGGACTCAGGTATCAGAGGGTGGGGATTGGCTCAAAGTGCTCATCATTTTCAGGGATTTCACTTCAGGTGTCTACAGCCTTTCAATACATTTGGTGTGTCATCCTTGAGTTCTGGTGAATGCAACAGTCTGTGAGAAATAATTACGACACATAGGTCAGGCAACTGGAGGTGCCCTCCAGCTTTCTGTGGTGTTCATCTGGTGCAGGTGGCTGCAGAGGCTATGTGCGCTCTCCACCATGGACCGGGGCTGAGACGTTGGAGGGCCGGTCTCCTGGGAACAGCTGGCACTCGCAGCAACGGCTGCTGCTCTACGCAGTCCTGGAACGCACTCCTGCTTACTTACAAACATCCCACTGTCCTTCCATTCTGAACCCCCCTGCTCCTGGTGTTCCTCCTGGACAGACATGTTCCGGTAGCCCCGTGGTGGGTGCCATGATGATACAGATGGCCACGTTTTCCTTCCTCCCTTCAACAGCCCTAAGTGTTCTCTCTCTGTCTCCTCTGAATTCTGGCCAAAAGGAATGAGGTATCTGTAGCTTCCAAGTAATCCATGAATTCCACGGCATCTGGGCAAATTGTTCTTTGTTGTCTTGAGGGTCTCAGCTTGGTCTTCTTATGGATATTGAACCAAGAGATCGGGAACCCTGTGTGTGAGTCTGTGCTTCCACAACACCTGTCACATTCTAAGCAAAGGGAGGGGAGGCATTCACCAAGCATGCAATGATGCATTGCTGGTTGGGATGGATGGATCGGTGATGGATAAATAGAGAGACGGAGGGAGCCTTGCTGAAAGGCATGAACAGAGATGATGGAGGAAGAGACCAGCCAAGCAGGTAAGCAACGCTAAAACTTCTCTCTTTAGCTAATTCTCAATTCTACAGGAGCGGCTATCTATGTTGGGGATAATTCACACTTTTAGTTTATGTGATGTTCCATTCTGGCTCCTTTGGGGTACTTCTGTGGGTTTTCAGTGATTCCCTTGTAAACCGGAGGGAGGTGTAGGAAAAGAGAAGCAAAGACCTCATTTTGTGCACTATGTTGTGAGCGAAGGATTTGTTCGAAAGGGATGTGTGTAGTGGATGAAATAGAAAGAAGCAGTTTGGCTTACCTTTGGGCCTGAATTTTCATGTTACCCTAATGCCCCAAGGATTTAGGGAATGGAAAGTAAGAGGGCAGTGGGAGAAATATTGCCCAGGAATATTCTAAGCTGCAGAAACAACAAGGGCTCTGACTTTATTAAAATGCTGACATTGGAAATGTGTGTGCGTTGGATGTATGACATTTACATAGGCAGTCTCCTACTTACACATTTGGTTAGCTTGAAGAAACTCTGGTCTTTTCTTGTACCATTGCGAGAGTTTTTCAGGCCCGGTCCTCAATTCATTTTGACCACGCGCCCTTGGAGTGTTGTGTGAATTTCCATTTATTTGCCTCTACTCTACTCTTTATCTCCTGGCTGCGTTTCCCTTACTCTTTCGGTGCCTCCATTTTCTAGACAGACATCATCGCCCCTTTCTCCGAGGGCTGTTCTCATTTTCCAGGGATATTGGGATGAGTCCCATGAGTGAGAAGTGCCCATCTCTTTCCTCACCCTGGCAGGTCAATGGAGAATGTCCCTCAGTCCGGAGTGCATCTCCCAATGCCTTCGCCTCTACCTGAACCCTCATGCCCAGACCTCCATGGGCTCTGGGTTGAGGAGCAGGATACAAACTCTGCAGGAATTAACAACTGCGAGATGACGAAATAATCCACAGACACATTCATGCCAAAGGAATTGTGTTTAATAGTTGGGAAAACTGGAGTAGAAACGAAGGGTGCTAGGAAAGGATGTCCGGCCACGCTGCTTAAGTTTCCAAGAAGCCGACAGGGTGAAGTCGATACAAGGCAGCAAAGAAGGTTAGGCGGTTTAGAACCAGATCCTTTTCTGAGATGGAACTTGCAGCTGCTAATTAATACGAAATCTTGATCCAGGAAGCTGCCATCCTGGTGCTGCTTTTCTCGAAGTGTGGCTGCCTCCGGAAGCCGGGGATGAGTGGCGCTGACAACTGGCTGTCTGAGAGAGGGCAGTGGGCTTCATGGTCTCTGGTCTCCATGGAGCTTGGCCTTAGGTCTCATGGCCAGGGATGACTTCTGCTTGGACATCTGGCATTGTGGCGGGCGTGGGAACTTGTGTTGGCACTTGGGGACACAGGGCACCTTGCAATTGGGTGGAGGCTGGCAGGGCTGCTTGGTGTGCTGAGGGGGGTCTAACACTGCTTGGTGGGGTCAGGATTACTGGGGAGGGGGACAGTACTGCTGTGGTGCGGGGCAGCAATACTTTGCTAGTGGGCAGCATGGCTGTGGTGCGGGGAAGCAAGACTTTGGTGGGCGGAAGCACAGCTTCTGCTTTTGATGATACATTCTGGTCCGTATGTGCACTGCAAGGGGAAAGACACACAAGTGAGGAAGTCTGGAGACTTACAAACTCTCGACCCTGGAGTTCCTTCTGCCTCCTTCAAACCTGCCCCATTTCACCCTCCGCTAGGTGGCTTCACCGATTTAAGGTGTGTGTGTATGCAATGAGGTGTGTCAGTATAAATTGTATCTACATTTTCTAAACCATTACAAGCTTTTTTTTGAGACAAAGAAATGTGGATGGAAGAAACGAAAGAAGGAAGAGAGAAAAAAGGGAGAAATGAGATGAGAAAGGGAGAGAAGTAGAAGAAAACAAAGAAAGATGTAAAAAAGCTGAGACAGAGTGAGAGACAGAGAGGGAGAGAGAGAGGAGAGAGAAGGAAAGAGGAAGGAGCAAAGACATGGGTAAAGAGAACAAAAAGTAATATCCAGCCACAGCAGAAACGTTGGAATCCAGATCAGGATTTCCTGGGTTCAGAGTCCTGTGTCAAAACTTAACCAGCTTTGTGACTTTGAGCAAGTTACTCAACTTCTCTGTACATTTCCTACGGTTGTAGGAAGGATAAATAAGCATATAAAACTCCTCACAAAACACAGAAATACACAGGGAAATATGAAAGTAAAGATAAATGTGTGTGTATGTACGTGATCCCTTGGCACACGCCGTGCCCTTTCCATGCTCCTCAGCTTATGAGCCTCCTCCAAGGAGCACGGTCTGCCTCCAAAAGACATGGAAGGCTGTGGCCATTGATAGGGAAAAGTCACTGTGGGCCAGACTTGCCCAGGACTGCCTCAGGAGCAGGAATCATCGTGGGCAGGTGTTACAAAGGGGAAGATTGTGGAAGAAAAGGGCAACTACCCAATGGGGTGATTAGGCCCTGCACGAAATGTCATTTCCGCCTGTGAACACCCCTCAGATGCTTTGGTCTACACAATTGGTCCTTGTCCTTGTCCCCAAGATGTGCCCTGCCCCTCACACATTGTTCTTACTAAAGGTGTGGAGTCCATGTCGTCAGGTTGGTGGTAAGGAGTGGAGGGTCTTGCTGCTCTGTCAGAAAGTGGAGAATAATAATAAAAGCAAGAGCTAACATTCATCCAACATTTACTATGTGTTACATCCTACTTACTATTTATTTACTTTGTCTCATTGAAGACCCCTCCCCGTCAACCCCAGGTTGCAGGTGTTATTCTGTCCACTATACAGATGAGTAAAGTGAGGCTTAGGGAATTATTGGATTCAGTCCATCATAGGCGTGCAAATGGCATCGCAACCCAGTAGGATGGGGATAAAAGAAAATTCCGCAAGATGGTCTGCACATAAGCACATGTGCACACATCCCAGTATGATCATTAGTGGGGGAGAAAATTAAGTGAAGCCCAGAGTCTCAAATTCAACCTTGTCTTTATCGGCTGAGTGAGGGATGGTGAGGAAATAGAGAGTAAGAACCCAAAGGAGAGGTCTGGGGCAAGGTCATGTATGTGAGGCAAGAGAGGAGCTATTTGGAGACTGTGCGGACTCAGGTATCAGAGGGTGGGGATTGACTCAAAGTGCTCATCATTTTCAGGGAGTTCACTTAAGGTGTCTACAGATTTTCAATTCATTTTGTGTGTCATCCTTGAGTTCTGTTGAATGCAAGGCTCAGTGGGAAATATTTACGACTCATAGGTCTGGAAACTGGAGGCGCCCTCCAGCTTTCTGTTGTGTTCAACTGGTGCAGGTGACTGCAGAGGCTATGTTTGCTCTCCACCATGGACCGGGGCTGAGAGTTTGGAGGGCTGGCCTCCTGGGAACAACTGGCACTCGCAGCAGCGGCTGATGCTCTACGCAATCCTGAAACGCACTCTTGCTTGCTTACACACATCCCACTGTCCTTCCATTCTGAACCCCCCTGCTCCCGGTGTTCCTCCTGGACAAACATGTTCTGGGAGCCCCGTGGTGGGTGCCATGACGACAGAGATGGCCAAGTTCTCCTTCCTCCCTCAACAGCCTTCAGTGATCTCTCTCTCTGTCTCCTCTGAGTTCTGAGGGCAGGAATGAGGTATTTGTGCCTTCCAAGTCACCATGAATAAGACATCTTCCGGTCAAATTGTTTTCTGTTGTCTTGAGGGTCTGAGCTTGGTTTTCTTACAGGGATTAAACCAAGAGTCCTGGAGACTTGTGTGTGAGTTTGTGCTTCCACAGCACCCATCACATTCTAAAGAAAAGGAGGAGGAGGTACTTATCAGGGTTGCAATGATGCATTGCTGGTTGGGATGGATGGATTGGTGATGGATAAACAGGTAGATGGATGGAGCCTCGCTGAAGGGCATGAACAGAGATGGTGGAGGAAGAGGAGACCAGCCAACCATGGAAGCAATGCTAAAACTTCTGTCTTTAGCTTATTCTGAATTCTACATGCTCTGTGATCTATATTGGGAATAATTCACACATTTATTTATGCTTTGTTCCTTTCTGGCTCCTTTGGGTACTTCTGTGGATTTTCAGTGATTCCCTTGTAGCCCACAAACATGAAACGGGGGGCAGGTATAGGAAAAGAGATGCAAATACCTCAATTTTGGGACTTTTTGTGAGAGAAGGATTCGGTGGAAAGGTATGGGTGTGGTGGATATAATAGAAAGAAGAAGTTTGGCTTACCTGTGGGCCTGAATTTTCCGGTTACCCTAATACCCCAAGAATTTAGGGAATGGAAAGTAAAAGGGCAGTGAGAGAAAAATAGCCCAGGAGAAACCCCAAGTTGGAGAATCAATGGGTGCTGTGACTTTAAAAACTATTGACAGTGGATATATGTGTGTGATGGATGTATGATTTTTACATAGACTGTCTCCTACTAACACATTTTGTTAGCTTGAAGAAAATCTCATCTTTTCTTTTACCAGTGGGAGAGTTTTTCAGGCCCGGTCCTCAATTCATTTTGACCCACACGCCCTTGGAGTATTGTCTGAATTTCCATTTATTTGCCTCTACTCTACTCTACTCTTTCGCTCCTGGCTGGGTTTCCCTTACTCTTTCTGGACCTCCGTTTTCTAGACGGGCATCATCTCCCCTGTGTCCAAAGGCTGTTCTCACTTTCCAAGGATGTGGGGATGTGTCTCCATGCAGCTGAAGTGCCCATCTCTCCTCCTCACCCTGGCAGGACCATGGAACATGTCCTTCAGCTCAGAAGTGCATCTCCCCAGGCCTTCTCCTCTACCTGCACCCAGATGCCCAGCCCTCCTAGGGCTCTTGCTTAGGCAGCAGGATACAAAATCTGCAGGAGTTAACAACTGTACGATGACGAAATAATCAAACCGACACATTCATGCCAGCAGAATTGTGTTTAATTGTTTGAAAAACTGGAGCAGAGACGAAGTTTGCTAGGAAAACGTGGTCGGGCACGCTGCTTAAGTTTCCAAGCAGCCAACAGGGCAAAGTATAGAAGTCAGCAAAGAAGATTAGACGGTTTAGAACCAGATCCTTTTCTAAATGGAAATTGCAGCTGCTAATTAATAAGAAATGGTGATCCAGGAAGCTCCCATCCTGGTGCTGCCTTTTCGACAAGTGTCACTGCCTCCAGAAGCCGGGGGTGAGTGGTGCTGACAGCTGGCTGGCTGAGACAGGGGAGTGGGCTTCATGGTCTCTGTTCTGCAGGGAGCTTGGCCTCTGGCCCATGCCTGGGGTTTACTTCTGCTTGGACTTCTGGCACTGCTGAGGGTGTGGGCACTGTGGGACAGAGGGCTCCTTGCCCTTGGGTGGAGGCTGGCCAGGCTGCTTGGTGTGCTGAGGTGGCGTTTAGAACTGCTTTGGTGAGGGGCAGCAGTACCTTGCTGGGGGGCAGCATTGCTGCAGAGGGGGACAGTACTGCTGAAGTGGGGGGCAGCAATACTTTGGTAGTGGGCAGCATGGCTGGGGTGCGGGGCAGCAATACTTTGGTGGGGGGCAGCAATACTTTGGTGGGGGGCAGCATTGCTGGGATGGAGGGCAGCAATACTTTGGTAGCGGGCAGCACAGCTTCTGCTTTGGATGATACATTCTGGTCTGGATGTGCACTGCAAGGGGAAAGACACACAAGCGAGGAAGTCAGGAGCCTTAGAGACGCTCCACCCAGGAGAACCTCCTGCCTCCTTCAAAACTGTCCCATTTCAACCTTGGCCTGGTGCCTTCACTGATTCAATGTGTGTGTGTGTGCAATGAGGTGCGACAGTATAAATTGTAGCTGCAGTTGGTAAGCCATTGCAAGGTTTTAATTGAGACAAATAAAGAAATACGGAAGGAAGGAAGGAAAGAAGGAAGAGAGGAAAAAAGGGAGAAAGGAAAAGAGAAATGGAGAGGGATAGAGAAAAACAAAGATGTCAAAAGGGAGAAGGAGACAGAGAGTGAGAGGAGAGAGAAGGAAAGAGTAAGAAGGAAGGAGAGGGGTAATGAGAACAAAAAGTAATATCACGGCGCAGTAGATAATGTGGAATTTAGAACATGATTTTCTTGGACGTGAGTCCTGTCTCAAAAATTAACCAGCTGTGTGATCTTGAGCAAGTTACTTAACTTCTCTGTACTCTTAAAGTTGTTGTAAGGATCAAATGAACATATAAAACTCCAGAGAAACATGTGTAAATACACAAGGAAAAATGAGTGTAAATATATATGTGTGCATGTGTGCTCACGTGGTCACACACACACACAAACACACACGAGAACCAAAACATGTTGAGTACTCTTGTAAAGATTTCGACTTTTAAAATAAATTTCTACCCATTTATTTTATAGGATGGGAGAATATGTTTGCAATTCAAATATCCACAAGGAACTTGTAATCAGAATATTTTAAGAACTCTTACAACTCAACTATAAAAAAATCCCTATAATTAAAAAGTGGACAGAAGATCTGAATGAGAGCTATTCATTCAGAAAATTCATTCAGCTATTCAAAGAAAATATACAGATGGTTAAAAGCCTGTGAAAAGATGCTCAACATTATTAGTCATTAAAGAAAAGCATATCAAAACCATGTTAACTTCATGCTTTATATACTAGGAAATTAATGAACATATAGACCAGTTGTAGCTTGGTTTAGGGTCATTGTGCTGGTTTTTTATAGATTCATTTCTTCTTTGAGTGTCTGCTCTTAATCATTCTTCATGCCTCTTCAAAATGCCATGTTCTATATTTCAAGTTTATTCACATTAATTCTCATTAAACCAATCAACGCCTTGTATCATTTCCGACACATTAATGATAGAAATACACTCACAAGCACTTTCTTAGTTTTCAGACATCATTGATTCACAAGATCTCCAGAGCTCTTTATTACTCTGATTACTATTTTCTTGGACCATGTGACTCTGAGCAATGCTGGAATGTGAAGGTGATCACTACGTTCAGAAAAGCATTGAAAAATTGCCTGCTACAGATTCTTCAGGGAAATCTTCCCTCCCTCTACTGCTGTGGCCAGAGAGGCTTTCTGAAGATTCCAGCGGTGTTTTCCCCAGGAGGGAGGCTACTTCCCAGCAGGATTCATGCTCAAGAAGACATTCCCTATCACTCAAATTTTTCTTATTGGTTCTTTACAATGACAACAGCAACAAAATCTTATCACTTTCTTGTTACATGATTGAATATTTTCTACCCAGAGAAATTGTTTTTCATACAATTATCCATGAACCATGTAAGCAATGATGAAAAATGCACATAAACTCTGATACAACCTGTCATCTTATAGATTCATTAAGTACTTATTTTTCACAGCCCAATGTTGTTGGCAACTAAGCATGTTGACTGCCGAGACCTTAATACACAAATAAATGTGTGTCTAGCTTCTATGTGCCCTCATCCCTGAGTGTTTCTGATAGGTCTTAAGCTAAATCACTTTGTTCTCAGCGTTAAGATTCTTTTTTTTTTTTTTTTACCTTGTCCTTACTTTTTTTTTTTATACTTTTATTTTTCCAAGAGATAAATAGACTGATACCAAACTTTGTAAATGGATGACCACAACAAAAGCAACAATGACTGCAATTACCAAACACGAAACACACTCAAACTATTACATAATCTTGACATTCAGTCCAGTAATCCTCCACTATAAAAGCTCCTTTACTTTGCAGTGAAAATTTCTATTCATTTTATTCATTTTAATTTAATTTAATTTAATTTAATTTCTACCCATTTTAAAGGAGCATCGTAACCCCTCTCTAAGAGAATTCATAGAATAGAGGCATCTAGAGACAAAACGACGGTTTACATCGACTCTAAATTCTGGTGAGAAAGAAACTCTTAGAGAGGGAAATCATGGTTCCCCAGGCACTGAGCACACGGGGGTGGAACAATGGTCCTCGACACCCAGAGCAGGACCTGGCCACTGTACCACCTTCTCTTGTCCTTGCTGCTCTGAGCTCCCTGGGCCTCGGGCCCCTGCTCCCTGAGGAGCTCTCCTGCCTCCCTGCATGGGCCTTGCCCTTCAGGGCAGCGCTGCCCCAGAGCCGGTGCCACCCTCTCCTAACCAGCCCCGCTCAGCTCCTGGCCACGCACAACAGTGTCACCACACACGCCAGCAGGAGCCTCAACACCGGACTCTGCACACACCCTGGAACCCCATCTCAGCCCCCGCCCCACACACTTCAGATGTTGACTTGCAGCCCAATAGAGGTGGGTCCCAAATGGTACGGAGAAGACAGATGCCCACCCGAGGCCTTTCTTTGGGATCAACCACCAAGTGCTCCAGCCCCAGCTGCCCGCAGAGTTTGGGACCAGGTAGAGCCAGGCTTCCAGGAGAGGTGTTCCTTTGCCCAACTTACCTTAGTTCACCAGGGGCTGGAACGTGGAGATGCTGAGGCTTTGGGGATGCTCTGAGACTGCACACCTTTTATACATCCCATATCCCTCTTGGAAGCCATGAGGTGGCCTACGATTGGGGCATGCTTGGCCCTAGTCACAATAGGATGCATCTGCCCTTCCTCAAACTTAAGGTTTTACTCATATCCTGGGCTGGCAAACTCCTTCTCGGTTTGGTGGCGCTTGGGGATGACAGTGCCTTCACTCGGGCCCTGGCCCCATTTCCCCATCACTTTACGAGCCCTGGCTTCCCCGGGTTTCCAAACCCACTCATGACGTTTGCCTTAGAACCTTGACATCTGGGATGTTGCTAAGCAAGCATTCAGGACACTGCTGGGTGTGGGAGTAGTGAGGGTAATTGCCCAGAATATTCCAGTTAGTGAGGGAAGGGGTGGGCCGAGCAGCGTACGCAGCGAGCCTTGTTGTAAGAGAAATGACTACTGAGCAGTGAGTGGACCTTTGGGAGACCCTGTAAACTCAGCAAAGTTGGGACCTTGACTTAACCTAGACTCAGAGCCACATTCAGCCTGAATTGGATACAAACCTGGGCAAGCCGCTTTGATTTTTCACCTGTTGTAATATAAACAAAAAATGGGGGCTGCAACTCTGTGTCCTGACTCTTGGTGAGCAAAACATTAGTCTTTATTCACAGAAACTGGGCGGTTACTGTTGACAGCACTTATCTCTCTTACAGGTGTATAAGTCACACAGACTGCAGGCTTCCCAGGGAAATGATTATCATAAGGTGGAGAGGCTGGGGAGCTAAGAAACTTTGACCTGTCATGAGCTGCTGGACCAGTCTCCAGGTCTGGCTCCTGGAATCTGATCTCCCAGGGCTTCAGGCCTGATGCGTCCTTCCCCTTCCAATTAGAGATTCCAGGACGAAGAGGAATGCCACTGGGCAGGGACTAGGATGAAAAGGTTGAAACAACATCCGTCAAAGGATGAAACATATCTTAAATAATTCCCCAATTACTGTTCCGACTGGGGCTCTGATCTTCACCAGCTGGGTGACTTTCGGCCCTTTACATCTTTGAGCCTCAGTTTCCTCATCTGCTAAACAGGATAACCCCATTCTGCATGTCAGCTGAAAGGCTTATTTTGTTCACCATGTGGAAGTATGTGCACACTGTTGGGCAGAGAATTAGGGCTCAGCGATGGTTCGGGGCTCCGTGGAGTTGGGCTCGGAAACTTGGGGCAAAGCACACTCTTAGAAGTACGGAGTAGGTCGTTGCCCACATTTGAAGGCCAGTAGTGGCACTTGCTACCAGTGACCTAAGACCTTGACTGACAGAAATGGAAATTGGCAAGCTAGTCCTGAGGATGGCACGTTTCATTCTCACACCAGGAATTTAGCCACAGCTCAGCTGAAAGGCCTACAGTATCCCTAGATCTTGGGAATTCACACTGCAGCACGAGAAGACAGCCTTGGAAATCAATGGTGTCTCCTCGGGGACTCACCGGAAGGGCAGGCTATGCATGGGCTCGGCCCCGAGGGAAACCCAGAGGATCCCAGGACTTCCCGGGAGAAGAAACCCTTCTGCCTGTTGTCACTCTGACAGAAGCAAACCTGATAGGCTTGGAGAGGGATTTCAGCTCAGGTCCCTAGCAGCAGAGAAGCAAGGCCACGTGGGGCAGGTTACCTGAGATAACTAATAATTCATCAATACCTAGTGAGCTCACACAATGCACCAGGTGCTGGGAACGGTGGTCAGCAGGGAGGGCCAGAGCCTCCCTGGTCCCTAAACTTCTTCACATCCTCTTCTCCGCCTACTCCTTCCAAATCTGTAGATACTTTTCAATGGTTTGGCTTGCATTCACTGAAGAACTCAAACCCAGTTATGGCAGTAGCAACGCCTGCGTAACTAGAGAAAATGTGAACATCTGAAGATCCATGAGTTTCAGTGTTACATCCTGCCATCTTTTCTGGCCTAAGCCCTCACTACCCTGAACAGATTTTTTTGGGTGTGGAATCTGCTATCTCAAGCATGCATTACATACTATTGCTTCTACCACCAGAGGACAGAAGGAACATGTCCTCTAGAAGCCACAGGTACAACTAAACACCTATCCTGGGCATTGGGAATGGTACTGTTCCCTGACTTTCGTTAGCATGGCTCTTTCTCTTTCGCCAAAGCCCTGTCTCTCATGCACACACACACACACACACACACACACACACACACACATAGACACACACCGCACACACACTAAGGCAAAAGGGACAATTGGGACCAAGGAGGTCTCAGCAGACCTGAGCACAGGCTAAGCCCTCTGTATTTCTGTGCCAGGCATCTGTGATGGAATACCAGTCCGCAGTCCATGCACACATATGCAGGGGAAGGCCGAGCTGACCCTCTGGGGCCAGCCGCATCAAAACACAGGGCTCCGGACAAAGGACTGCTGGTGGTTGGAGTTAGAGCCTCTCTGCTGAAATCCATCGCCATCTGGGGATCCTCTGGGCCACGGCACGATGTGTGCCCAGCCTCTGGGTCGGTGAGAGATGCTGTCACTTTCCCAGGGTGCTTGTGGTTGGGGGATAAGGGAGGGGCAGGCCTCCACTGCCTGTCAGAGTCTCTGTTCGAGTTTGTAATTCAGGACTTGAAGTTTGAGCTATTTTCATGCTACAACATAGAAAATTTATGTTGGCTAAGGTTACTTAAGTAAAAAGTAGGGAAGAGTGGTTTTGAACCCAAGTCTGCCACCCTCCAGGATGGGTATGTGTTCTCTTTCTTGCACCATCTACCTTCTAGGAAATTTCTTTGTTTGGAAGACGTAAGTATATTCGTCCCTGAGGAAGGCACACTTCTTTGGAAGGCCTCAGCATCATGCCCTTCATCTGGGGATCTTTGTGCTTGCAAGTGTCCTCAAGGTCAATGGGCGGATAATCTCCTGGAATGATGCACAAGCCTCGCAAAGGGTCTGGACTGTATGTTCTGGTGCCATGCCCATGAGCAAAACTTAGAAAGTGAGCATGTGCGTGAGTACCTGTGTGTGTGTGAGTGTGTGTGGGTGTGTGAAGACGTATTTCAGGGTGATGGACAGCATGTGATGGTGTGTCAGTGTGTGTTGTGTGGTGGCCTCATGTGAGGGCTCATGAATGAATCTATGTGGGAATATGAACTTCAGTGTGCAAGAGTGAGTGTGGACAGGGCTGAGAATCAAGAGGTATGCACAGGTGTTGCTGACTCCATCGTTAAAATGTTCAAAGAACTTCTGTACCAGGTGGCTCCTAGGCTCTGTGCCCTGCCCGCCTGCGTGCCTGCACCCACCCTGACAGGCGGCCAGCTCAGTCCTACAGCATGGAGAAGCTGGGAGGCCGACGCCTGTCCCAGCGGGGGCCTCTGGGACGCTGCTCCAACTTCTTTTCTCAGTGGTCAGTGGAAGTCTCCACACTTGCAGAATTTACGCTGAATAACAACCCCGTGTGTGTCATGGATATGAGCATCTACCCCTGTATAAACACGTGTGAGTGTGAGATTGTGTGAACGTGCTGCCTTTGCCTTCCCAACGGATCAGTGGGTTGTAAGTTCTGGAAAGACGGGGTCCAGGCTTTATGCTTCTTCCAGCCACTGAGACGGTCAGAATACTTGCCACGTTGCAAAGACTACGGACTAGGGTTCGAATCTCATCTCCACCACGTGTAAGTTGTTGGTAATTTGAGCACGTAAGGAGCTTTGCTACACCTCAGCTGTACCTCTCAAGGGAAGAGAAAGACATGCTTCAATGGGGTGGTGTCTGTGTGTGTGAGCGCTTGTCACATGCCGTGCCCTCTCCATGCTTCCTCAGCTTATGAGCCTCCCCCAGGGAGCACGGTCTGCCTCCAAAAGACATGGCTGGCTGTGTACACTGATAGGGAAAAGTCACTGTGGGCCAGAGCTGCCCAACAATGCCTCAAGAGCAGGATCCATCGTGGGCAGGTGTTACAACACGGAATTTCTGGAAACAAGGGTAACAGCACAATGGCGTGATTATGTCCTGGACGAAATGTCGCTTCCGCCTCTGAACATCACTCAGAGGCTTTACTCTATGCAACTGGACCTTGTCCTTCTCCCGAAGATGTGCCCAGCGCCTCACACCTTTTTCTTAATAAAGGCGTGGAGCCCATGTCCTCAGGTTGCTGGCAATACGTGGAGGATCTTGCTGCTCTGTCAGAAAGTGGGGAATACTAATAAAAGCAAGAGCTAACATTCATTCAACAATTACTATGGGTTACATCCTACTTAATATTTATTTACATCGTCTCATTGAAGACACCCCCCCATCAACCCCAGGTGGCAGGATTTATTCTGCACACTATACAGATGAGAAAAGCGAGGCCTAGGGAAGTATGGGATTCAGTGCATCATAGGGGTGAATCTGGATCTAAACCCAATAGGATGGGGATAAAAGAAAATTGCACATGTTGGTCTGCACATAAGCACATGTGCACATACCCTAAGTAAGATTATTAGTGGGGGAGAAAATTAAGTGAAGCCCAGGGAGGCAAAATTCAACCTTGTACTAATCTGCTGAGTGAGGGAGGGTGAGGAAAGAGAGAGTAAGAACCCAAAGGAGAGTTCTTGGGGAAGGTCATGTATGTGGGGCAAGAGAGGAGCTATTTTGAGACTGTGTGGACTCAGGTATCAGAGGGTGGGGATGGGCTCAAAGTGCTCATCATTTTCAGGGATTTCACTTCAGGTGTCTACAGCCTTTCAATACATTTGGTGTGTCATCCTTGAGTTCTGGTGAATGCAACAGTCTGTGAGAAATAATTACGACACATAGGTCAGGCAACTGGAGGTGCCCTCCAGCTTTCTGTGGTGTTCACCTCTTGCAGGTGGCTGCAGAGGCTATGTGCGCTCTCCACCATGGACCGGGGCTGAGACGTTGGAGGGCCGGTCTCCTGGGAACAGCTGGCACTCGCAGCAACGGCTGCTGCTCTACGCAGTCCTGGAACGCACTCCTGCTTACTTACAAACATCCCACTGTCCTTCCATTCTGAACCCCCCTGCTCCTGGTGTTCCTCCTGGACAGACATGTTCCGGTAGCCCCGTGGTGGGTGCCATGATGATACAGATGGCCACGTTTTCCTTCCTCCCTTCAACAGTCCTAAGTGTTCTCTCTCTGTCTCCTCTGAATTCTGGCCAAAAGGAATGAGGTATCTGTAGCTTCCAAGTAATCCATGAATTCCACGGCATCTGGGCAAATTGTTCTTTGTTGTCTTGAGGGTCTCAGCTTGGTCTTCTTATGGATATTGAACCAAGAGATCGGGAACCCTGTGTGTGAGTCTGTGCTTCCACAACACCTGTCACATTCTAAGCAAAGGGAGGGGAGGCATTCACCAAGCATGCAATGATGCATTGCTGGTTGGGATGGATGGATCGGTGATGGATAAATAGAGAGACGGAGGGAGCCTTGCTGAAAGGCATGAACAGAGATGATGGAGGAAGAGACCAGCCAAGCAGGTAAGCAACGCTAAAACTTCTCTCTTTAGCTAATTCTCAATTCTACAGGAGCGGCTATCTATGTTGGGGATAATTCACACTTTTAGTTTATGTGATGTTCCGTTCTGGCTCCTTTGGGGTACTTCTGTGGGTTTTCAGTGATTCCCTTGTAAACCGGAGGGAGGTGTAGGAAAAGAGAAGCAAAGACCTCATTTTGTGCACTATGTTGTGAGCGAAGGATTTGTTCGAAAGGGATGTGTGTAGTGGATGTAATAGAAAGAAGCAGTTTGGCTTACCTTTGGGCCTGAATTTTCATGTTACCCTAATGCCCCAAGGATTTAGAGAATGGAAAGTAAGAGGGCAGTGGGAGAAATATTGCCCAGGAATATTCTAAGCTGCAGAAACAACAAGGGCTCTGACTTTATTAAAATGCTGACATTGGAAATGTGTGTGCGTTGGATGTATGACATTTACATAGGCAGTCTCCTACTTACACATTTGGTTAGCTTGAAGAAACTCTGGTCTTTTCTTGTACCATTGCGAGAGTTTTTCAGGCCCGGTCCTCAATTCATTTTGACCACGCGCCCTTGGAGTGTTGTGTGAATTTCCATTTATTTGCCTCTACTCTACTCTTTAGCTCCTGGCTGGGTTTCCCTTACTCTTTCTGTGCCTCCATTTTCTAGACAGACATCATCGCCCCCTTCTCCGAGGGCTGTTCTCATTTTCCAGGGATATTGGGATGAGTCCCATGAGTGAGAAATGCCCATCTCTTTCCTCACCCTAGCAGGTCGATGGAGAATGTCCCTCAGTCCGGAGTGCATCTCCCAATGCCTTCGCCTCTACCTGAACCCTCATGCCCAGACCTCCATGGGCTCTGGGTTGAGGAGCAGGATACAAACTCTGCAGGAATTAACAACTGCGAGATGACGAAATAATCCACAGACACATTCATGCCAAAGGAATTGTGTTTAATAGTTGGGAAAACTGGAGTAGAAACGAAGGGTGCTAGGAAAGGATGTCCGGCCACGCTGCTTAAGTTTCCAAGAAGCCGACAGGGTGAAGTCGATACAAGGCAGCAAAGAAGGTTAGGCGGTTTAGAACCAGATCCTTTTCTGAGATGGAACTTGCAGCTGCTAATTAATACGAAATCTTGATCCAGGAAGCTGCCATCCTGGTGCTGCTTTTCTCGAAGTGTGGCTGCCTCCGGAAGCCGGGGATGAGTGGCGCTGACAACTGGCTGTCTGAGAGAGGGCAGTGGGCTTCATGGTCTCTGGTCTCCATGGAGCTTGGCCTTAGGTCTCATGGCCAGGGATGACTTCTGCTTGGACATCTGGCATTGTGGCGGGCGTGGGAACTTGTGTTGGCACTTGGGGACACAGGGCACCTTGCACTTGGGTGGAGGCTGGCAGGGCTGCTTGGTGTGCTGAGGGGGGTCTAACACTGCTTGGTGGGGGGCAGGATTACTGGGGAGGGGGACAGTACTGCTGTGGTGCGGGGCAGCAATACTTTGGTAGTGGGCAGCATGGCTGTGGTGCGGGGAAGCAAGACTTTGATGGGCGGAAGCACAGCTTCTGCTTTTGATGATACATTCTGGTCTGGATGTGCACTGCAAGGGGAAAGACACACAAGTGAGGAAGTCTGGAGACTTACAAACTCTCGACCCTGGAGTTCCTTCTGCCTCCTTCAAACCTGCCCCATTTCACCCTCCGCTAGGTGGCTTCACCGATTTAAGGTGTGTGTGTATGCAATGAGGTGTGTCAGTATAAATTGTATCTACATTTTCTAAACCATTACAAGCTTTTTTTTGAGACAAAGAAATGTGGATGGAAGAAACGAAAGAAGGAAGAGAGAAAAAAGGGAGAAATGAGATGAGAAAGGGAGAGAAGTAGAAGAAAACAAAGAAAGATGTAAAAAAGCTGAGACAGAGTGAGAGACAGAGAGGGAGAGAGAGAGGAGAGAGAAGGAAAGAGGAAGGAGCAAAGACATGGGTAAAGAGAACAAAAACTAATATCCAGCCACAGCAGAAACGTTGGAATCCAGATCAGGATTTCCTGGGTTCAGAGTCCTGTGTCAAAAATTAACCAGCTTTGTGACTTTGAGCAAGTTATTCAACTTCTCTGTACATTTCCTACGGTTGTAGGAAGGATAAATAAGCGTATAAAACTCCTCACAAAACACAGAAATACACAGGGAAATATGAATGTAAAGATAAATGTGTGTGTATGTACGTGATCCCTTGGCACACGCCGTGCCCTTTCCATGCTCCTCAGCTTATGAGCCTCCTCCAAGGAGCACGGTCTGCCTCCAAAAGACATGGAAGGCTGTGGCCATTGATAGGGAAAAGTCACTGTGGGCCAGACTTGCACAGGACTGCCTCAGGAGCAGGAATCATCGTGGGCAGGTGTTACAAAGGGGAAGATTGTGGAAGAAAAGGGCAACCACCCAATGGGGTGACTAGCACCTGCACGAAATGTCATTTCCGCCTGTGAACACCCCTCAGATGCTTTGGTCTACACAATTGGTCCTTGTCCTTGTCCCCAAGATGTGCCCTGCCCCTCACACATTGTTCTTACTAAAGGTGTGGAGTCCATGTCGTCAGGTTGGTGGTAAGGAGTGGAGGGTCTTGCTGCTCTGTCAGAAAGTGGAGAATAATAATAAAAGCAAGAGCTATCATTCATCCACATTTACTATGTGTTACATCCTACTTACTATTTATTTACTTTGTCTCATTGAAAACCCCTCCCCGTCAACCCCAGGTTACAGGTGTTATTCTGTCCACTATACAGATGAATAAAGTGAGGCTTAGGGAATTATTGGATTCAGTCCATCATAGGCGTGCAAATGGCATCGCAACCCAGTAGGATGGGGATAAAAGAAAATTCCGCAAGATGGTCTGCACATAAGCACATGTGCACACATCCCAGTATGATCATTAGTGGGGGAGAAAATTAAGTGAAGCCCAGAGTCTCAAATTGAACCTTGTCTTTATCGGCTGAGTGAGGGATGGTGAGGAAATAGAGAGTAAGAACCCAAAGGAGAGGTCTGGGGCAAGGTCATGTATGTGAGGCAAGAGAGGAGCTATTTGGAGACTGTGCGGACTCAGGTATCAGAGGGTGGGGATTGACTCAAAGTGCTCATCATTTTCAGGGAGTTCACTTAAGGTGTCTACAGATTTTCAATTCATTTTGTGTGTCATCCTTGAGTTCTGTTGAATGCAAGGCTCAGTGGGAAATATTTACGACTCATAGGTCTGGAAACTGGAGGCGCCCTCCAGCTTTCTGTTGTGTTCAACTGGTGCAGGTGACTGCAGAGGCTATGTTTGCTCTCCACCATGGACCGGGGCTGAGAGTTTGGAGGGCTGGCCTCCTGGGAACAACTGGCACTCGCAGCAGCGGCTGATGCTCTACGCAATCCTGAAACGCACTCTTGCTTGCTTACACACATCCCACTGTCCTTCCATTCTGAACCCCCCTGCTCCCGGTGTTCCTCCTGGACAAACATGTTCTGGGAGCCCCGTGGTGGGTGCCATGACGACAGAGATGGCCAAGTTCTCCTTCCTCCCTCAACAGCCTTCAGTGATCTCTCTCTCTGTCTCCTCTGAGTTCTGAGGGCAGGAATGAGGTATTTGTGCCTTCCAAGTCACCATGAATAAGACATCTTCCGGTCAAATTGTTTTCTGTTGTCTTGAGGGTCTGAGCTTGGTTTTCTTACAGGGATTAAACCAAGAGTCCTGGAGACTTGTGTGTGAGTTTGTGCTTCCACAGCACCCATCACATTCTAAAGAAAGGGAGGAGGAGGTACTTATCAGGGTTGCAATGATGCATTGCTGGTTGGGATGGATGGATTGGTGATGGATAAACAGGTAGATGGATGGAGCCTCGCTGAAGGGCATGAACAGAGATGGTGGAGGAAGAGGAGACCAGCCAACCATGGAAGCAATGCTAAAACATCTGTCTTTAGCTTATTCTGAATTCTACATGCTCTGTGATCTATATTGGGAATAATTCACACATTTATTTATGCTTTGTTCCTTTCTGGCTCCTTTGGGTACTTCTGTGGATTTTCAGTGATTCCCTTGTAGCCCACAAACAAGAAACGGGGGGCAGGTATAGGAAAAGAGATGCAAATACCTCAATTTTGGGACTTTTTGTGAGAGAAAGATTCGGCGGAAAGGTATGGGTGTGGTGGATATAATAGAAAGAAGAAGTTTGGCTTACCTGTGGGCCTGAATTTTCCGGTTACCCTAATACCCCAAGAATTTAGGGAATGGAAAGTAAAAGGGCAGTGAGAGAAAAATAGCCCAGGAGAAACCCCAAGTTGGAGAATCAATGGGTGCTGTGACTTTAAAAACTATTGACAGTGGATATATGTGTGTGATGGATGTATGATTTTTACATAGACTGTCTCCTACTAACACATTTTGTTAGCTTGAAGAAAATCTCATCTTTTCTTTTACCAGTGGGAGAGTTTTTCAGGCCCGGTCCTCAATTCATTTTGACCCACACGCCCTTGGAGTATTGTCTGAATTTCCATTTATTTGCCTCTACTCTACTCTACTCTTTCGCTCCTGGCTGGGTTTCCCTTACTCTTTCTGGACCTCCGTTTTCTAGACGGGCATCATCTCCCCTGTGTCCAAAGGCTGTTCTCACTTTCCAAGGATGTGGGGATGTGTCTCCATGCAGCTGAAGTGCCCATCTCTCCTCCTCACCCTGGCAGGACCATGGAACATGTCCTTCAGCTCAGAAGTGCATCTCCCCAGGCCTTCTCCTCTACCTGCACCCACATGCCCAGCCCTCCTAGGGCTCTTGCTTAGGCAGCAGGATACAAACTCTGCAGGAGTTAACAACTGTACGATGACGAAATAATCAAACCGACACATTCATGCCAGCAGAATTGTGTTTAATTGTTTGAAAAACTGGAGCAGAGACGAAGTTTGCTAGGAAAACGTGGTCGGGCACGCTGCTTAAGTTTCCAAGCAGCCAACAGGGCAAAGTATAGAAGTCAGCAAAGAAGATTAGACGGTTTAGAACCAGATCCTTTTCTAAATGGAAATGGCAGCTGCTAATTAATCAGAAATGGTGATCCAGGAAGCTCCCATCCTGGTGCTGCCTTTTCCACAAGTGTGGCTGCCTCCAGAAGCCGGGGGTGAGTGGTGCTGACAGCTGGCTGGCTGAGACCGGGGAGTGGGCTTCATGGTCTCTGTTCTGCAGGGAGCCTGGCCTCTGGCCCATGCCTGGGGTTTACTTCTGCTTGGACTTCTGGCACTGCTGAGGGTGTGGGCAATGTGGGACAGAGGGCTCCTTGCCCTTGGGTGGAGGCTGGCCAGGCTGCTTGGTGTGCTGAGGTGGAGTTTAGAACTGCTTTGGTGAGGGGCAGCAGTACCTTGCTGGGGGGCAGCATTGCTGCAGAGGGGCACAGTACTGCTGAAGTGGGGGGCAGCAATACTTTGGTAGTGGGCAGCATGGCTGGGGTGCGGGGCAGCAATACTTTGGTGGGGGGCAGCAATACTTTGGTGGGGGGCAGCATTGCTGGGATGGAGGGCAGCAATACTTTGGTAGCGGGCAGCACAGCTTCTGCTTTGGATGATACATTCTGGTCTGGATGTGCACTGCAAGGGGAAAGACACACAAGTGAGCAAGTCAGGAGCCTTAGAGACGCTCCACCCAGGAGAACCTCCTGCCTCCTTCGAAACTGTCCCATTTCAACCTTGGCCTGGTGCCTTCACTGATTCAATGTGTGTGTGTGTGCAATGAGGTGCGACAGTATAAATTGTAGCTGCAGTTTGTAAGCCATTGCAAGGTTTTAATTGAGACAAATAAAGAAATACGGAAGGAAGGAAGGAAAGAAGGAAGAGAGGAAAAAAGGGAGAAAGGAAAAGAGAAATGGTGAGGGATAGAGAAAAACAAAGATGTAAAAAGGGAGAGAGAGACATAGAGTGAGAGGAGAGAGAAGGAAAGAGTAAGAAGGAAGGACAGGGGTAATGAGAACAAAAAGTAATATCACGGCACAGTAGATAATGTGGAATTTAGAACATGATTTTCTTGGACCTGAGTCCTGTCTCAAAAATTAACCAGCTGTGTGACCTTGAGCAAGTTACTTAACTTCTCTGTACTCTTAAAGTTGTTGTAAGGATCAAATGACCTTATAAAACTCAAGAGAAACATGTGTAAATACACAGGGAAATATGAGTGTAAATATATATGTGTGTATGTGTGCTCACGTGGTCACACACACACACAAACACACACGAGAACCAAAACATGTTGAGTACTCTTGTAAAGATTTCGACTTTTAAAATAAATTTCTACCCATTTATTTTATAGGATGGGAGAATAGGTTTGCAATTCAAATATCCACAAAGGAACTTGTAATCAGAATATTTTAAGAACTCTTACAACTCAACTATAAAAAAAATCCCTGTAATTAAAAAGTGGACAGAAGATCTGAATGAGAGCTATTCATTCAGAAAATTCATTCAGCTATTCAAAGAAAATATACAGATGGTTAAAAGCCTGTGAAAAGATGCTCAACATTATTAGTCATTAAAGAAAAGCATATCAAAACCATGTTAACTTCATGCTTTATATACTAGGAAATTAATGAACATATAGACCAGTTGTAGCTTGGTTTAGGGTCATTGTGCTGGTTTTTTATAGATTCATTTCTTCTTTGAGTGTCTGCTCTTAATCATTCTTCATGCCTCTTCAAAATGCCATGTTCTATATTTCAAGTTTATTCACATTAACTCTCATTACACCAATCAACGCCTTGTATCATTTCCGACACATTAATGATAGAAATACACTCACAAGCACTTTCTTAGTTTTCAGACATCATTGATTCACAAGATCTCCAGAGCTCTTTATTACTCTGATTACTATTTTCTTGGACCATGTGACTCTGAGCAATGCTGGAATGTGAAGGTGATCACTACGTTCAGAAAAGCATTGAAAAATTGCCTGCTACAGATTCTTCAGGGAAATCTTCCCTCCCTCTACTGCTGTGGCCAGAGAGGCTTTCTGAAGATTCCAGCGGTGTTTTCCCCAGGAGGGAGGCTACTTCCCAGCAGGATTCATGCTCAAGAAACATTCCCTATCACTCAAATTTTTCTTATTGGTTCTTTACAATGACAACAGCAACAAAATCTTATCACTTTCTTGTTACATGATTGAATATTTTCTACCCAGAGAAATTGTTTTTCATACAATTATCCATGAACCATGTAAGCCATGATGAAAAATGCACATAAACTCTGATACAACCTGTCATCTTATAGATTCATTAAGCACTTATTTTTCACAGCCCAATGTTGTTGGCAACTAAGCATGTTGACTGCCGAGACCTTAATACACAAATAAATGTGTGTCTAGCTTCTATGTGCCCTCATCCCTGAGTGTTTCTGATAGGTCTTAAGCTAAATCACTTTGTTCTCAGCGTTAAGATTCTTTTTTTTTTTTTTTTACCTTGTCCTTACTTTTTTTTTTTTATACTTTTATTTTTCCAAGAGATAAATAGACTGATACCAAACTTTGTAAATGGATGACCACAACAAAAGCAACAATGACTGCAATTACCAAACACGAAACACACTCAAACTATTACATAATCTTGACATTCAATCCAGTAATCCTCCACTATAAAAGCTCCTTTACTTTGCAGTGAAAATTTCTATTCATTTTACTCATTTTAATTTAATTTAATTTAATTTAATTTAATTTAATTTCTACCCATTTTAAAGGAGCATCGTAACCCCTCTCTAAGAGAATTCATAGAAAAGAGGCATCTAGAGACAAAACGACGGTTTACATCGACTCTAAATTCTGGTGAGAAAGAAACTCTTAGAGAGGGAAATCATGGTTCCCCAGGCACTGAGCACACGGGGGTGGAACAATGGTCCTCGACACCCAGAGCAGGACCTGGCCACTGTACCACCTTCTCTTGTCCTTGCTGCTCTGAGCTCCTTGGGCCTCGGGCCCCTGCTCCCTGAGGAGCTCTCCTGCCTCCCTGCATGGGCCTTGCCCTTCAGGGCAGCGCTGCCCCAGAGCCGGTGCCACCCTCTCCTAACCAGCCCTGCTCAGCTCCTGGCCACGCACAACAGTGTCACCACACACGCCAGCAGGAGCCTCAACACCGGACTCTGCACACACCCTGGAACCCCATCTCAGCCCCCGCCCCACACACTTCAGATGTTGACTTGCAGCCCAAGAGAGGTGGGTCCCAAATGGTACGGAGAAGACAGATGCCCACCCGAGGCCTTTCTTTGGGATCAACCACCAAGTGCTCCAGCCCCAGCTGCCCGCAGAGTTTGGGACCAGGTAGAGCCAGGCTTCCAGGAGAGGTGTTCCTTTGCCCAACTTACCTTAGTTCACCAGGGGCTGGAACGTGGAGATGCTGAGGCTTTGGGGATGCTCTGAGACTGCACACCTTTTATACATCCCATATCCCTCTTGGAAGCCATGAGGTGGCCTACGATTGGGGCATGCTTGGCCCTAGTCACAATAGGATGCATCTGCCCTTCCTCAAACTTAAGGTTTTACTCATATCCTGGGCTGGCAAACTCCTTCTCGGTTTGGTGGCGCTTGGGGATGACAGTGCCTTCACTCGGGCCCTGGCCCCATTTCCCCATCACTTTACGAGCCCTGGCTTCCCCGGGTTTCCAAACCCACACATGACGTTTGCCCTAGAACCTTGACATCTGGGATGTTGCTAAGCAAGCATTCAGGACACTGCTGGGTGTGGGAGTAGTGAGGGTAATTGCCCAGAATATTCCAGTTAGTGAGGGAAGGGGTGGGCCGAGCAGCGTACGCAGCGAGCCTTGTTGTAAGAGAAATGACAACTGAGCGGTGAGTGGCCCTTTGGGAGACCCTGTAAACTCAGCAAAGTTGGGACCTTGACTTAACCTAGACTCAGAGCCACATTCAGCCTGAATTGGATACAAACCTGGGCAAGCCGCTTTGATTTTTCACCTGTTGTAATATAAACAAAAAATGGGGGCTGCAACTCTGTGTCCTGACTCTTGGTGAGCAAAACATTAGTCTTTATTCACAGAAACTGGGCGGTTACTGTTGACAGCACTTATCTCTCTTACAGGTGTATAAGTCACGCAGACTGCAGGCTTCCCAGGGAAATGATTATCATAAGGTGGAGAGGCTGGGGAGCTAAGAAACTTTGACCTGTCATGAGCTGCTGGACCAGTCTCCAGGTCTGGCTCCTGGAATCTGATCTCCCAGGGCTTCAGGCCTGATGCGTCCTTCCCCTTCCAATTAGAGATTCCAGGACGAAGAGGAATGCCACTGGGCAGGGACTAGGATGAAAAGGTTGAAACAACATCCGTCAAAGGATGAAACATATCTTAAATAATTCCCCAATTACTGTTCCGACTGGGGCTCTGATCTTCACCAGCTGGGTGACTTTCGGCCCTTTACATCTTTGAGCCTCAGTTTCCTCATCTGCTAAACAGGATAACCCCATTCTGCATGTCAGCTGAAAGGCTTATTTTGTTCACCATGTGGAAGTATGTGCACACTGTTGGGCAGAGAATTAGGGCTCAGCGATGGTTCGGGGCTCCGTGGAGTTGGGCTCTGAAAGCTGGGGCAAAGCACACTCTTAGAAGTACGGAGTAGGTCGTTGCCCACATTTGAAGGCCAGTAGTGGCACTTGCTACCAGTGACCTAAGACCTTGACTGACAGAAATGGAAATTGGCAAGCTAGTCCTGAGGATGGCACGTTTCATTCTCACACCAGGAATTTAGCCACAGCTCAGCTGAAAGGCCTACAGTATCCCTAGATCTTGGGAATTCACACTGCAGCACGAGAAGACAGCCTTGGAAATCAATGGTGTCTCCTCGGGGACTCACCGGAAGGGCAGGCTATGCATGGGCTCGGCCCCGAGGGAAACCCAGAGGATCCCAGGACTTCCCGGGAGAAGAAACCCTTCTGCCTGTTGTCACTCTGACAGAAGCAACCCTGATAGGCTTGGAGAGGGATTTCAGCTCACGTCCCTAGCAGCAGAGAAGCAAGGCCACGTGGGGCAGGTTACCTGAGATAACTAATAATTCATCAATACCTAGTGAGCTCACACAATGCACCAGGTGCTGGGAACGGTGGTCAGCAGGGAGGGCCAGAGCCTCCCTGGTCCCTAAACTTCTTCACATCCTCTTCTCCGCCTACTCCTTCCAAATCTGTAGATACTTTTCAATGGTTTGGCTTGCATTCACTGAAGAACTCAAACCCAGTTGTGGCAGTAGCAACGCCTGCGTAACTAGAGAAAATGTGAACATCTGAAGATCCATGAGGTTCGGTGTTACATCCTGCCATCTTTTCTGGCCTAAGCCCTCACTACCCTGAACAGATTGTTTTGGGTGTGGAATCTGCTATCTCAAGCATGCATAACATACTATTGCTTCTACCACCAGAGGACAGAAGGAACATGTCCTCTAGAAGCCACAGGTACAACTAAACACCTATCCTGGGCATTGGGAATGGTACTGTTCCCTGACTTTCGTTAGCATGGCTCTTTCTCTTTCGCCAAAGCCCTGTCTCTCATGCACACACACACACACACACACACACACACACACACACACACATAGACACACACCGCACACACACTAAGGCAAAAGGGACAATTGGGACCAAGGAGGCCTCAGCAGACCTGAGCACAGGCTAAGCCCTCTGTGTCTTCTGTGCCAGGCATCTGTGATGGAATACCAGTCCGCAGTCCATGCACACATATGCAGGGGAAGGCCGAGCTGACCCTCTGGGGCCAGCCGCATCAAAAGACAGGGCTCCGGACAAAGGACTGCTGGTGGTTGGAGTTCGAGCCTCTCTGCTGAAATCCATCGCCATCTGGGGATCCTCTGGGCCACGGCACGATGTGTGCCCAGCCTCTGGGTCGGTGAGAGATGCCCTCACTTTCCCAGGGTGCTTGTGGTTGGGGGATAAGGGAGGGGCAGGCCTCCACTGCCTGTCAGAATCTCTGTTCGAGTTTGTAATTCAGGACTTGAAGTTTGAGCTATTTTCATGTTACAACATAGAAAGTTTATGTTGGCTAAGGTTACTTAAGTAAAAAGTAGGGAAGAGTGGTTTTGAACCCAAGTCTGCCACCCTCCAGGATGGGTATGTGTTCTCTTTCTTGCACCATCTACCTTCTAGGAAATTTCTTTGTTTGGAAGACGTAAGTATATTCGTCCCTGAGGAAGGCACACTTCTTTGGAAGGCCTCAGCATCATTCCTTTCATCTGGGGATCTTTGTGCTTGCAAGTGTCCTCAAGGTCAATGGGCGGATAATCTCCTGGAATGATGCACAAGCCTCGCAAAGGGTCTGGACTGTATGTTCTGGTGCCATGCCCATGAGCAAAAATTAGAAAGTGAGCATGTGCGTGAGTACCTGTGTGTGTGTGAGTGTGTGTGGGTGTGTGAAGACGTATTTCAGGGTGATGGACAGCATGTGATGGTGTGTCAGTGTGTGTTCTGTGGTGGCCTCATGTGAGGGCTCATGAATGAATCTATGTGGGAATATGAACTTCAGTGTGCAAGAGTGAGTGTGCACAGGGCTGAGAGTCAAGAGGTATGCACAGGTGTTGCTGACTCCATCGTTAAAATGTTCAAAGAACTTCTGTACCAGGTGGCTCCTAGGCTCTGTGCCCTGCCCGCCTGCGTGCCTGCACCCAGCTGGCCAGGCAACCAGCTCAGTCCTACAGCATGGAGAAGCTGGGAGGCCGACGCCTGTCCCAGCGGGGGCCTCTGGGACGCTACTCCAACTTCTTTTCTCTGTGGTCAGTGGAAGTCTCCACACTTGCAGAATTTACGCTGAATAACAACCCCGTGTGTGTCATTGATATGAGCATCTACCCCTGTATAAACACGTGTGAGTGTGAGATTGTGTGAACGTGCTGCCTTTGCCTTCCCAACGGATCAGTGGGTTGTAAGTTCTGGAAAGACGGGGTCCAGGCTTTATGCTTCTTCCAGCCACTGAGACGGTCAGAATACTTGCCACGTTGCAAAGACTACGGACTAGGGTTCGAATCTCACCTCCAGCACGTGTAAGTTGTTGGTACTGTGAGCACGTAAGGAGCTCTGCTGCACCTCAGCTGTACCTCTCAAGGGAAGAGAAAGACATGCTTCAATGGGGCGGTGCCCGTGTGTGTGAGCGCTTGTCACACGCTGTGCCCTCTCCATGCTTCCTCAGCTTATGAGCCTCCCCCAGGGAGCACGGTCTGCCTCCAAAAGACATGGCTGACTGTGTACACTGATAGGGAAAAGTCACTGTGGGCCAGAGCTGCCCAAGAATGCCTCAAGGGCAGGATCCATCGTGGGCAGGTGTTACAACACGGAAGTTTCTGGAAACAAGGGTAACAACACAATGGCGTGAGTATGTCCTGGACGAAATGTCGCTTCCGCCTGTGAACACCGCTCAGAGGCTTTGCTCTACGCAACTGGACCTTGTCCTTGTCCTGAAGATGTGCTCAGCGTCTCACACCTTTTTCTTAATAAAGGTGTGGAGCCCATGTGCTCAGGTTGGTGGCAATACGTGGAGGGACTTGCTGCTCTGTCAGGAAGTGGGGTATAATAATAAAAGCAAGAGCTAACATTCATTCAACATTTACTATGGGTTACGTCCTACTTAATATTTATTTACATCGTCTCATTGAAGACACCCCCCCATCAACCCCAGGTGGCAGGATTTATTCTGCACACTATACAGATGAGAAAAGCGAGGCCTAGGGAAGTATGGGATTCAGTGCATCATAGGGGTGAATCTGGATCTAAACCCAATAGGATGGGGATAAAAGAAAATTGCACATGTTGGTCCGCACATAAGCACATGTGCAAATACCCTAAGTAAGATAATTAGTGGGGGAGAAAATTAAGTAAAGCCCAGGGAGGCAAAATTCAACGTTGTACTAATCTGCTGAGTGAGGGCGGGTGAGGAAATAGAGAGTAAGAACACTAAGGAGAGTTCTTGGGGAAGTTCATATATGTGGGGCAAGAGAGGAGCTATTTGGAGACTGTGTGGACTCAGGAATCAGAGAGTGGGGATTGGCTCAAAGTACTCATCATTTTCAGGGATTTCACTTCAGGTGTCTACAGCCTTTCAATACATTTGATGTGTCATCCTTGAGTTCTGGTGAATGCAACAGTCTGTGAGAAATAATTATGACACATAGGTCAGGCAACTGGAGGTGCCCTCCAGCTTTCTGTGGTGTTCATCTGGTGCAGGTGGCTGCAGAGGCTATGTGCGCTCTCCACCATGGACCGGGGCTGAGACGTTGGAGGGCCGGTCTCCTGGGAACAGCTGGCACTCGCAGCAACGGCTGCTGCTCTACGCAGTCCTGGAATGCACTCCTGCTTACTTACAAACATCCCACTGTCCTTCCATTCTGAACCCCCCTGCTCCCGGTGTTCCTCCTGGACAGACATGTTCCAGGAGCCCCGTGGTGGGTGCCATGATGATACAGATGGCCATGTTTTCCTGCCTCCCTTCAACAGTCCTAAGTGTTCTCTCTCTGTCTCCTCTGAATTCTGGCCAAAAGGAATGAGGTATCTGTAGCTTCCAAGTAATCCATGAATTCCACGGCATCTGGGCAAATTGTTCTTTGTTGTCTTGAGGGTCTCAGCTTGGTCTTCTTATGGATATTGAACCAAGAGATCGGGAACCCTGTGTGTGAGTCTGTGCTTCCACAACACCTGTCACATTCTAAGCAAAGGGAGGGGAGGTACTCACCAAGCATGCAATGATGCATTGCTGGTTGGGATGGATGGATCGGTGATGGATAAATAGAGAGACGGAGGGAGCCTTGCTGAAAGGCATGAACAGAGATGATGGAGGAAGAGACCAGCGAAGCAGGTAAGCAACGCTAAAACTTCTCTCTTTAGCTAATTCTCAATTCTACAGGAGCTGCTATCTATGTTGGGGATAATTCACACTTTTAGTTTATGTGATGTTCTGTTCTGGCTCCTTTGGGTACTTCTGTGGGTTTTCAGTGATTCCCTTGTAAACCGGAGGGAGGTGTAGGAAAAGAGAAGCAAAGACCTCATTTTGTGCACTATGTTGTGAGCGAAGGATTTGTTCGAAAGGGATGTGTGTAGTGGATGTAATAGAAAGAAGCAGTTTGGCTTACCTTTGGGCCTGAATTTTCATGTTACCCTAATGCCCCAAGGATTTAGGGAATGGAAAGTAAGAGGGCAGTGGGAGAAATATTGCCCAGGAATATTCTAAGCTGCAGAAACAACAAGGGCTCTGACTTTATTAAAATGCTGACATTGGAAATGTGTGTGCGTTGGATGTATGACATTTACATAGGCTGTCTCCTACTTACACATTTGGTTAGCTTGAAGAAACTCTGATCTTTTCTTGTACCATTGCGAGAGTTTTTCAGGCCCGGTCCTCAATTCATTTTGACCACGCGCCCTTGGAGTGTTGTGTGAATTTCCACTTATTTGCCTCTACTCTACTCTTTAGCTCCTGGCTGGGTTTCCCTTACTCTTTCTGTGCCTCCATTTTCTAGACAGACATCATCGCCCCCTTCTCCGAGGGCTGTTCTCATTTTCCAGGGATATTGGGATGAGTCCCATGAGTGAGAAGTGCCCATCTCTTTCCTCACCCTGGCAGGTCGATGGAGAATGTCCCTCAGTCCGGAGTGCATCTCCCAATGCCTTCACCTCTACCTGAACCCTCATGCCCAGACCTCCATGGGCTCTGGGTTGAGGAGCAGGATACAAACTCTGCAGGAATTAAAAACTGCGAGATGACGAAATAATCCACAAACACATTCATACCAAAGGAATTGTGTTTAATAGTTGGGAAAACTGGAGTAGAAACGAAGGGTGCTAGGAAAGGATGTCCGGCCACGCTGCTTAAGTTTCCAAGAAGCCGACAGGGTGAAGTCGATACAAGGCAGCAAAGAAGGTTAGGCGGTTTAGAACCAGATCCTTTTCTGAGATGGAACTTGCAGCTGCTAATTAATACGAAATCTTGATCCAGGAAGCTGCCCTTCCTGGTGCTGCTTTTCCCGAAGTATGGCTGCCTCCGGAAGCCGGGGATGAGTGGCGCTGACAACTGGCTGTCTGAGAGAGGGCAGTGGGCTTCATGGTCTCTGGTCTCCATGGAGCTTGGCCTTCGGTCTCATGGCCAGGGATGACTTCTGCTTGGACATCTGGCATTGTGGCGGGCGTGGGAACTTGTGTTGGCACTTGGGGACACAGGGCACCTTGCACTTGGGTGGAGGCTGGCAGGGCTGCTTGGTGTGCTGAGAGGGGTCTAACACTGCTTGGTGGGGGGCAGGATTACTGGGGAGGGGGACAGTACTGCTGAGGTGCGGGGCAGCAATACTTTGGTAGTGGGCAGCATGGCTGTGGTGCGGGGAAGCAAGACTTTGGTGGGCGGAAGCACAGCTTCTGCTTTTGATGATACATTCTGGTCTGGATGTGCACTGCAAGGGGAAAGACACACAAGTGAGGAAGTCTGGAGACTTACAAACTCTCGACCCTGGAGTTCCTTCTGCCTCCTTCAAACCTGCCCCATTTCACCCTCCGCTAGGTGGCTTCACCGATTTAAGGTGTGTGTGTATGCAATGAGGTGTGTCAGTATAAATTGTATCTACATTTTCTAAACCATTACAAGCTTTTTTTTTGAGACAAAGAAATGTGGATGGAAGAAACGAAAGAAGGAAGAGAGAAAAAAGGGAGAAATGAGATGAGAAAGGGAGAGAGGTAGAAGAAAACAAAGAAAGATGTAAAAAAGCTGAGACAGAGCGAGAGACAGAGAGGGAGAGAGAGAGGAGAGAGAAGGAAAGAGGAAGGAACAAAGACATGGGTAAAGAGAACAAAAAGTAATATCCAGCCACAGCAGAAACAGTGGAATCCAGATCAGGATTTCCTGGGTTCAGAGTCCTGTGTCAAAAATTAACCAGCTTTGTGACTTTGAGCAAGTTACTCAACTTCTCTGTACATTTCCTACGGTTGTAGGAAGGATAAATAAGCGTATAAAACTCCTCACAAAACACAGAAATACACAGGGAAATATGAATGTAAAGATAAATGTGTGTGTATGTACGTGATCCCTTGGCACACGCCGTGCCCTTTCCATGCTCCTCAGCTTATGAGCCTCCTCCAAGGAGCACGGTCTGCCTCCAAAAGACATGGATGGCTGTGGCCATTGATAGGGAAAAGTCACTGTGGGCCAGACTTGCCCAGGACTGCCTCAGGAGCAGGAATCATCGTGGGCAGGTGTTACAAAAGGGAAGATTGTGGAAGAAAAGGGCAACCACCCAATGTGGTGATTAGGCCCTGCACGAAATGTCATTTCCGCCTGTGAACACCCTTCAGATGCTTTGGTCTACACAATTGGTCCTTGTCCTTGTCCCCAAGATGTGCCCTGCCCCTCACACATTGTTCTTACTAAAGGTGTGGAGTCCATGTCGTCGGGTTGGTGGTAAGGAGTGGAGGGTCTTGCTGCTCTGTCAGAAAGTGGAGAATAATAATAAAAGCAAGAGCTATCATTCATCCAACATTTACTATGTGTTACATCCTACTTACTATTTATTTACTTTGTCTCATTGAAGACCCCTCCCCGTCAACCCCAGGTTGCAGGTGTTATTCTGTCCACTATACAGATGAATAAAGTGAGGCTTAGGGAATTATTGGATTCAGTCCATCATAGGCGTGCAAATGGCATCGCAACCCAGTAGGATGAGGATAAAAGAAAATTCCACAAGATGGTCTGCACATAAGCACATGTGCACACATCCCAGTATGATCATTAGTGGGGGAGAAAATTAAGTGAAGCCCAGAGTGTCAAATTCAACCTTGTCTTTCTCTGCTGAGTGAGGGAAGGTGAGGAAATAGAGAGTAAGAACCCAAAGGAGAGTTCTGGGGCAAGGTCATGTATGTGAGGCAAGAGAGGAGCGATTTGGAGACTGTGCGGACTCAGGTATCAGAGGGTGGGGATTGACTCAAAGTGCTCATCATTTTCAGGGAGTTCACTTAAGGTGTCTACAGCTTTTCAATTCATTTTGTGTGTCATCCTTGAGTTCTGGTGAATGCAAGGCTCTGTGGGAAATATTTACGACTCATAGGTCTGGAAACTGGAGGCGCCCTCCAGCTTTCTGTTGTGTTCAACTGGTGCAGGTGACTGCAGAGGCTATGTTTGCTCTCCACCATGGACCGGGGCTGAGAGTTTGGAGGGCTGGCCTCCTGGGAACAACTGGCACTCGCAGCAGCGGCTGATGCTCTACGCAATCCTGAAACGCACTCTTGCTTGCTTACACACATCCCACTGTCCTTCCATTCTGAACCCCCCTGCTCCCGGTGTTCCTCCTGGACAAACATGTTCTGGGAGCCCCGTGGTGGGTGCCATGACGACAGAGATGGCCAAGTTCTCCTTCCTCCCTCAACAGCCTTCAGTGTTCTCTCTCTGTCTCCTCTGAGTTCTGAGGGCAGGAATGAGGTATTTGTGCCTTCCAAGTCATCCATGTATAAGACGTCTTCCGGTCAAATTGTTTTCTGTTGTCTTGAGTGTCTGAGCTTGGTTTTCTTACAGGGATTAAACCAAGAGTCCTGGAGACTTGTGTGTGAGTTTGTGCTTCCACAGCACCCATCACATTCTAAAGAAAGGGAGGAGGAGGTACTTATCAGGGTTGCAATGATGCATTGCTGGTTGGGATGGATGGATTGGTGATGGATAAACAGGTAGATGGATGGAGCCTCGCTGAAGGGCATGAACAGAGATGGTGGAGGAAGAGGAGACCAGCCAACCATGGAAGCAATGCTAAAACATCTGTCTTTAGCTTATTCTGAATTCTACATGCTCTGTGATCTATATTGGGAATAATTCACACATTTATTTATGCTTTGTTCCTTTCTGGCTCCTTTGGGTACTTCTGTGGATTTTCAGTGATTCCCTTGTAGCCCACAAACATGAAACGGGGGGCAGGTATAGGAAAAGAGATGCAAATACCTCAATTTTGGGACTTTTTGTGAGAGAAAGATTCGGTGGAAAGGTATGGGTGTGGTGGATATAATAGAAAGAAGAAGTTTGGCTTACCTGTGGGCCTGAATTTTCCGGTTACCCTAATACCCCAAGAATTTAGGGAATGGAAAGTAAAAGGGCAGTGAGAGAAAAATAGCCCAGGAGAAACCCCAAGTTGGAGAATCAATGGGTGCTGTGACTTTAAAAACTATTGACAGTGGATATATGTGTGTGATGGATGTATGATTTTTACATAGACTGTCTCCTACTAACACATTTTGTTAGCTTGAAGAAAATCTCATCTTTTCTTTTACCAGTGGGAGAGTTTTTCAGGCCCGGTCCTCAATTCATTTTGACCCACACGCCCTTGGAGTATTGTCTGAATTTCCATTTATTTGCCTCTACTCTACTCTACTCTTTCGCTCCTGGCTGGGTTTCCCTTACTCTTTCTGGACCTCCGTTTTCTAGACGGGCATCATCTCCCCTGTGTCCAAAGGCTGTTCTCACTTTCCAAGGATGTGGGGATGTGTCTCCATGCAGCTGAAGTGCCCATCTCTCCTCCTCACCCTGGCAGGACCATGGAACATGTCCTTCAGCTCAGAAGTGCATCTCCCCAGGCCTTCTCCTCTACCTGCACCCACATGCCCAGCCCTCCTAGGGCTCTTGCTTAGGCAGCAGGATACAAAATCTGCAGGAGTTAACAACTGTACGATGACGAAATAATCAAACCGACACATTCATGCCAGCAGAATTGTGTTTAATTGTTTGAAAAACTGGAGCAGAGACGAAGTTTGCTAGGAAAACGTGGTCGGGCACGCTGCTTAAGTTTCCAAGCAGCCAACAGGGCAAAGTATAGAAGTCAGCAAAGAAGATTAGACGGTTTAGAACCAGATCCTTTTCTAAATGGAAATTGCAGCTGCTAATTAATAAGAAATGGTGATCCAGGAAGCTCCCATCCTGGTGCTGCCTTTTCGACAAGTGTCACTGCCTCCAGAAGCCGGGGGTGAGTGGTGCTGACAGCTGGCTGGCTGAGACAGGGGAGTGGGCTTCATGGTCTCTGTTCTGCAGGGAGCTTGGCCTCTGGCCCATGCCTGGGGTTTACTTCTGCTTGGACTTCTGGCACTGCTGAGGGTGTGGGCACTGTGGGACAGAGGGCTCATTGCCCTTGGGTGGAGGCTGGCAAGGCTGCTTGGTGTGCTGAGGTGGCGTTTAGAACTGCTTTGGTGAGGGGCAGCAGTACCTTGCTGGGGGGCAGCGTTGCTGCAGAGGGGGACAGTACTGCTGAAGTGGGGGGCAGCAATACTTTGGTAGTGGGCAGCATGGCTGGGGTGCGGGGCAGCAATACTTTGGTGGGGGGCAGCAATACTTTGGTGGGGGGCAGCATTGCTGGGATGGAGGGCAGCAATACTTTGGTAGCGGGCAGCACAGCTTCTGCTTTGGATGATACATTCTGGTCTGGATGTGCACTGCAAGGGGAAAGACACACAAGTGAGCAAGTCAGGAGCCTTAGAGATGCTCCACCCAGGAGAACCTCCTGCCTCCTTCAAAACTGTCCCATTTCAACCTTGGCCTGGTGCCTTCACTGATTCAATGTGTGTGTGTGTGCAATGAGGTGCGACAGTATAAATTGTAGCTGCAGTTGGTAAGCCATTGCAAGGTTTTAATTGAGACAATAAAGAAATACGGAAGGAAGGAAGGAAGGAAAGAAGGAAGAGAGGAAAAAAGGGAGAAAGGAAAAGAGAAATGGAGAGGGATAGAGAAAAACAAAGATGTCAAAAGGGAGAAAGAGACAGAGAGTGAGAGGAGAGAGAAGGAAAGAGTAAGAAGGAAGGAGAGGGGTAATGATAACAAAAAGTAATATCACGGCGCAGTAGATAATGTGGAATTTAGAACATGATTTTCTTGGACGTGAGTCCTGTCTCAAAAATTAACCAGCTGTGTGATCTTGAGCAAGTTACTTAACTTCTCTGTACTCTTAAAGTTGTTGTAAGGATCAAATGAACATATAAAACTCCAGAGAAACATGTGTAAATACACAAGGAAAAATGAGTGTAAATATATATGTGTGCATGTGTGCTCACGTGGTCACACACACACACAAACACACACGAGAACCAAAACATGTTGAGTACTCTTGTAAAGATTTCGACTTTTAAAATAAATTTCTACCCATTTATTTTATAGGATGGGAGAATATGTTTGCAATTCAAATATCCACAAAGGAACTTGTAATCAGAATATTTTAAGAACTCTTACAACTCAACTATAAAAAAATCCCTATAATTAAAAAGTGGACAGAAGATCTGAATGAGAGCTATTCATTCAGAAAATTCATTCAGCTATTCAAAGAAAATATACAGATGGTTAAATGCCTGTGAAAAGATGCTCAACATTATTAGTCATTAAAGAAAAGCATATCAAAACCATGTTAACTTCATGCTTTATATACTAGGAAATTAATGAACATATAGACCAGTTGTAGCTTGGTTTAGGGTCATTGTGCTGGTTTTTTATAGATTCATTTCTTCTTTGAGTGTCTGCTCTTAATCATTCTTCATGCCTCTTCAAAATGCCATGCTCTATATTTCAAGTTTATTCACATTAATTCTCATTAAACCAATCAACGCCTTGTATCATTTCCGACACATTAATGATAGAAATACACTCACAAGCACTTTCTTAGTTTTCAGACATCATTGATTCACAAGATCTCCAGAGCTCTTTATTACTCTGATTACTATTTTCTTGGACCATGTGACTCTGAGCAATGTTGGAATGTGAAGGTGATCACTACGTTCAGAAAAGCATTGAAAAATTGCCTGCTACAGATTCTTCAGGGAAATCTTCCCTCCCTCTACTGCTGTGGCCAGAGAGGCTTTCTGAAGATTCCAGCGGTGTTTTCCCCAGGAGGGAGGCTATTTCCCAGCAGGATTCATGCTCAAGAAGACATTCCCTATCAATCAAATTTTTCTTATTGGTTCTTTACAATGACAACAGCAACAAAATCTTATCACTTTCTTGTTACATGATTGAATATTTTCTACCCAGAGAAATTGTTTTTCATACAATTATCCATGAACCATGTAAGCCATGATGAAAAATGCACATAAACTCTGATACAACCTGTCATCTTATAGATTCATTAAGCACTTATTTTTCACAGCCCAATGTTGTTGGCAACTAAGCATGTTGACTGCCGAGACCTTAATACACAAATAAATGTGTGTCTAGCTTCTATGTGCCCTCATCCCTGAGTGTTTCTGATAGGTCTTAAGCTAAATCACTTTGTTCTCAGCGTTAAGATTCTTTTTTTTTTTTTTTTACCTTGTCCTTACTTTTTTTTTTTATACTTTTATTTTTCCAAGAGATAAATAGACTGATACCAAACTTTGTAAATGGATGACCACATCAAAAGCAACAATGACTGCAATTACCAAACACGAAACACACTCAAACTATTACATAATCTTGACATTCAGTCCAGTAATCCTCCACTATAAAAGCTCCTTTACTTTGCAGTGAAAATTTCTATTCATTTTACTCATTTTAATTTAATTTAATTTAATTTAATTTAATTTAATTTCTACCCATTTTAAAGGGGCATCGTAACCCCTCTCTAAGAGAATTCATAGAAAAGAGGCATCTAGAGACAAAACGACGGTTTACATCGACTCTAAATTCTGGTGAGAAAGAAACTCTTAGAGAGGGAAATCATGGTTCCCCAGGCACTGAGCACACGGGGGTGGAACAATGGTCCTCGACACCCAGAGCAGGACCTGGCCACTGTACCACCTTCTCTTGTCCTTGCTGCTCTGAGCTCCCTTGGCCTCGGCCCCCTGCTCCCTGAGGAGCTCTCCTGCCTCCCTGCATGGGCCTTGCCCTTCAGGGCAGCGCTGCCCCAGAGCCGGTGCCACCCTCTCCTAACCAGCCCCGCTCAGCTCCTGGCCACGCACAACAGTGTCACCACACACGCCAGCAGGAGCCTCAACACCGGACTCTGCACACACCCTGGAACCCCATCTCAGCCCCCGCCCCACACACTTCAGATGTTGACTTGCAGCCCAATAGAGGTGGGTCCCAAATGGTACGGAGAAGACAGATGCCCACCCGAAGCCTTTCTTTGGGATCAACCACCAAGTGCTCCAGCCCCAGCTGCCCGCAGAGTTTGGGACCAGGTAGAGCCAGGCTTCGAGGAGAGGCGTTCCTTTGCCCAACTTACCTTAGTTCACCAGGGGCTGGAACGTGGAGATGCTGAGGCTTTGGGGATGCTCTGAGACTGCACACCTTTTATACATCCCATATCCCTCTTGGAAGCCATGAGGTGGCCTACGATTGGGGCATGCTTGGCCCTAGTCACAATAGGATGCATCTGCCCTTCCTCAAACTTAAGGTTTTACTCATATCCTGGGCTGGCAAACTCCTTCTCGGTTTGGTGGCGCTTGGGGATGACAGTGCCTTCACTCGGGCCCTGGCCCCATTTCCCCATCACTTTACGAGCCCTGGCTTCCCCGGGTTTCCAAACCCACTCATGACGTTTGCCCTAGAACCTTGACATCTGGGATGTTGCTAAGCAAGCATTCAGGACACTGCTGGGTGTGGGAGTAGTGAGGGTAATTGCCCAGAATATTCCAGTTAGTGAGGGAAGGGGTGGGCCGAGCAGCGTACGCAGCGAGCTTTGTTGTAAGAGAAATGACTACTGAGCGGTGAGTGGACCTTTGGGAGACCCTGTAAACTCAGCAAAGTTGGGACCTTGACTTAACCTAGACTCAGAGCCACATTCAGCCTGAATTGGATACAAACCTGGGCAAGCCGCTTTGATTTTTCACCTGTTGTAATATAAACTAAAAATGGGGGCTGCAACTCTGTGTCCTGACTCTTGGTGAGCAAAACATTAGTCTTTATTCACAGAAACTGGGCGGTTACTGTTGACAGCACTTATCTCTCTTACAGGTGTATAAGTCACGCAGACTGCAGGCTTCCCAGGGAAATGATTATCATAAGGTGGAGAGGCTGGGGAGCTAAGAAACTTTGACCTGTCATGAGCTGCTGGACCAGTCACCAGGTCTGGCTCCTGGAATCTGATCTCCCAGGGCTTCAGGCCTGATGCGTCCTTCCCCTTCCAATTAGAGATTCCAGGACGAAGAGGAATGCCACTGGGCAGGGACTAGGATGAAAAGGTTGAAACAACATCCGTCAAAGGATGAAACATATCTTAAATAATTCCCCAATTACTGTTCCGACTGGGGCTCTGATCTTCACCAGCTGGGTGACTTTCGGCCCTTTACATCTTTGAGCCTCAGTTTCCTCATCTGCTAAACAGGATAACCCCATTCTGCATGTCAGCTGAAAGGCTTATTTTGTTCACCATGTGGAAGTATGTGCACACTGTTGGGCAGAGAATTAGGGCTCAGCGATGGTTCGGGGCTCCGTGGAGTTGGGCTCGGAAACTTGGGGCAAAGCACACTCTTAGAAGTACGGAGTAGGTCGTTGCCCACATTTGAAGGCCAGTAGTGGCACTTGCTACCAGTGACCTAAGACCTTGACTGACAGAAATGGAAATTGGCAAGCTAGTCCTGAGGATGGCACGTTTCATTCTCACACCAGGAATTTAGCCACAGCTCAGCTGAAAGGCCTACAGTATCCCTAGATCTTGGGAATTCACACTGCAGCACGAGAAGACAGCCTTGGAAATCAATGGTGTCTCCTCGGGGACTCACCGGAAGGGCAGGCTATGCATGGGCTCGGCCCCGAGGGAAACCCAGAGGATCCCAGGACTTCCCGGGAGAAGAAACCCTTCCGCCTGTTGTCACTCTGACAGAAGCAACCCTGATAGGCTTGGAGAGGGATTTCAGCTCAGGTCCCTAGCAGCAGAGAAGCAAGGCCACGTGGGGCAGGTTACCTGAGATAACTAATAATTCATCAATACCTAGTGAGCTCACACAATGCACCAGGTGCTGGGAACGGTGGTCAGCAGGGAGGGCCAGAGCCTCCCTGGTCCCTAAACTTCTTCACATCCTCTTCTCCGCCTACTCCTTCCAAATCTGTAGATACTTTTCAATGGTTTGGCTTGCATTCACTGAAGAACTCAAACCCAGTTGTGGCAGTAGCAACGCCTGCGTAACTAGAGAGAATGTGAACATCTGAAGATCCATGAGTTTCGGTGTTACATCCTGCCATCTTTTCTGGCCTAAGCCCTCACTACCCTGAACAGATTTTTTTGGGTGTGGAATCTGCTATCTCAAGCATGCATTACATACTATTGCTTCTACCACCAGAGGACAGAAGGAACATGTCCTCTAGAAGCCACAGGTACAACTAAACACCTATCCTGGGCATTGGGAATGGTACTGTTCCCTGACTTTCGTTAGCATGGCTCTTTCTCTTTCGCCAAAGCCCTGTCTCTCATGCACACACACACACACACACACACACACACACACACACACACACATAGACACACACCGCACACACACTAAGGCAAAAGGGACAATTGGGACCAAGGAGGCCTCAGCAGACCTGAGCACAGGCTAAGCCCTCTGTATCTTCTGTGTCAGGCATCTGTGATGGAATACCAGTCCGCAGTCCATGCACACATATGCAGGGGAAGGCCGAGCTGACCCTCTGGGGCCAGCCGCATCAAAAGACAGGGCTCCGGACAAAGGACTGCTGGTGGTTGGAGTTAGAGCCTCTCTGCTGAAATCCATCGCCATCTGGGGATCCTCTGGGCCACGGCACGATGTGTGCCCAGCCTCTGGGTCGGTGAGAGATGCCCTCACTTTCCCAGGGTGCTTGTGGTTGGGGGATAAGGGAGGGGCAGGCCTCCACTGCCTGTCAGAGTCTCTGTTCGAGTTTGTAATTCAGGACTTGAAGTTTGAGCTATTTTCATGTTACAACATAGAAAGTTTATGTTGGCTAAGGTTACTTAAGTAAAAAGTAGGGAAGAGTGGTTTTGAACCCAAGTCTGCCACCCTCCAGGATGGGTATGTGTTCTCTTTCTTGCACCATCTACCTTCTAGGAAATTTCTTTGTTTGGAAGACGTAAGTATATTCGTCCCTGAGGAAGGCACACTTCTTTGGAAGGCCTCAGCATCATGCCCTTCATCTGGGGATCTTTGTGCTTGCAAGTGTCCTCAAGGTCAATGGGCGGATAATCTCCTGGAATGATGCACAAGCCTCGCAAAGGGTCTGGACTGTATGTTCTGGTGCCATGCCCATGAGCAAAACTTAGAAAGTGAGCATGTGCGTGAGTACCTGTGTGTGTGTGAGTGTGTGTGGGTGTGTGAAGACGTATTTCAGGGTGATGGACAGCATGTGATGGTGTGTCAGTGTGTGTTGTGTGGTGGCCTCATGTGAGGGCTCATGAATGAATCTATGGGGGAATATGAACTTCAGTGTGCAAGAGTGAGTGTGCACAGGGCTGAGAGTCAAGAGGTATGCACAGGTGTTGCTGACTCCATCGTTAAAATGTTCAAAGAACTTCTGTACCAGGTGGCTCCTAGGTTCTGTGCCCTGCCCGCCTGCGTGCCTGCACCCAGCTGGACAGGCAACCAGCTCAGTCCTACAGCATGGAGAAGCTGGAAGACCGACGCCTGTCCCAGCGGGGGCCTCTGGGACGCTGCTCCAACTTCTTTTCTCAGTGGTCAGTGGAAGTCTCCACACTTGCAGAATTTACGCTGAATAACAACCCCGTGTGTGTCATTGATATGAGCATCTACCCCTGTATAAACACGTGTGAGTGTGAGATTGTGTGAACGTGCTGCCTTTGCCTTCCCAACGGATCAGTGGGTTGTAAGTTCTGGAAAGACGGGGTCCAGGCTTTATGCTTCTTCCAGCCACTGAGACGGTCAGAATACTTGCCACGTTGCAAAGACTACGGACTAGGGTTCGAATCTCATCTCCACCACGTGTAAGTTGTTGGTACTGTGAGCACGTAAGGAGCTCTGCTGCACCTCAGCTGTACCTCTCAAGGGAAGAGAAAGACATGCTTCAATGGGGCGGTGCCCGTGTGTGTGAGCGCTTGTCACACGCTGTGCCCTCTCCATGCTTCCTCAGCTTATGAGCCTCCCCCAGGGAGCACGGTCTGCCTCCAAAAGACATGGCTGGCTGTGTACACTGATAGGGAAAAGTCACTGTGGGCCAGAGCTGCCCAAGAATGCCTCAAGGGCAGGATCCATTGTGGGCAGGTGTTACAACACGGAAGTTTCTGGAAACAAGGGTAACAACACAATGACGTGAGTATGTCCTGGACGAAATGTCGCTTCCGCCTGTGAACACCGCTCAGAGGCTTTGTCTACGCAACTGGACCTTGTCCTTGTCCCGAAGATGTGCCCAGCGTCTCACACCTTTTTCTTAATAAAGGTGTGGAGCCCATGTGCTCAGGTTGGTGGCAATACGTGGAGGTTCTTGCTGCTCTGTCAGGAAGTGGGGTATAATAATAAAAGCAAGAGCTAACATTCATTCAACATTTACTATGGGTTACGTCCTACTTAATATTTATTTACATCGTCTCATTGAAGACACCCCCCCATCAACCCCAGGTGGCAGGATTTATTCTGCACACTATACAGATGAGAAAAGCGAGGCCTAGGGAAGTATGGGATTCAGTGCATCATAGGGGTGAATCTGGATCTAAACCCAATAGGATGGGGATAAAAGAAAATTGCACATGTTGGTCCGCACATAAGCACATGTGCAAATACCCTAAGTAAGATAATTAGTGGGGGAGAAAATTAAGTGAAGCCCAGGGAGGCAAAATTCAACGTTGTACTAATCTGCTGAGTGAGGGCGGGTGAAGAAATAGAGAGTAAGAACACTAAGGAGAGTTCTTGGGGAAGTTCATATATGTGGGGCAAGAAAGGAGCTATTTGGAGACTGTGTGGACTCAGGTATCAGAGAGTGGGGATTGGCTCAAAGTGCTCATCATTTTCAGGGATTTCACTTCAGGTGTCTACAGCCTTTCAATACATTTGATGTGTCATCCTTGAGTTCTGGTGAATGCAACAGTCTGTGAGAAATAATTACGACACATAGGTCAGGCAACTGGAGGTGCCCTCCAGCTTTCTGTGGTGTTCACCTGGTGCAGGTGGCTGCAGAGGCTATGTGCGCTCTCCACCATGGACCGGGGCTGAGACGTTGGAGGGCCGGTCTCCTGGGAACAGCTGGCACTCGCAGCAACGGCTGCTGCTCTACGCAGTCCTGGAACGCACTCCTGCTTACTTACAAACATCCCACTGTCCTTCCATTCTGAACCCCCCTGCTCCCGGTGTTCCTCCTGGACAGACATGTTCTGGGAGCCCCGTGGTGGGTGCCATGATGATACAGATGGCCATGTTTTCCTTCCTCCCTTCAAGAGTCCTAAGTGTTCTCTCTCTGTCTCCTCTGAATTCTGGCCAAAAGGAATGAGGTATCTGTAGCTTCCAAGTAATCCATGAATTCCACGGCATCTGGGCAAATTGTTCTTTGTTGTCTTGAGGGTCTCAGCTTGGTCTTCTTATGGATATTGAACCAAGAGATCGGGAACCCTGTGTGTGAGTCTGTGCTTCCACAACACCTGTCACATTCTAAGCAAAGGGAGGGGAGGCATTCACCAAGCATGCAATGATGCATTGCTGGTTGGGATGGATGGATCGGTGATGGATAAATAGAGAGACGGAGGGAGCCTTGCTGAAAGGCATGAACAGAGATGATGGAGGAAGAGACCAGCCAAGCAGGTAAGCAACGCTAAAACTTCTCTCTTTAGCTAATTCTCAATTCTACAGGAGCTGCTATCTATGTTGGGGATAATTCACACTTTTAGTTTATGTGATGTTCCGTTCTGGCTCCTTTGGGGTACTTCTGTGGGTTTTCAGTGATTCCCTTGTAAACCGGAGGGAGGTGTAGGAAAAGAGAAACAAAGACCTCATTTTTTGCACTATGTTGTGAGCGAAGGATTTGTTCGAAAGGGATGTGTGTAGTGGATGTAATAGAAAGAAGCAGTTTGGCTTACCTTTGGGCCTGAATTTTCATGTTACCCTAATGCCCCAAGGATTAAGGGAATGGAAAGTACGAGGGCAGTGGGAGAAATATTGCCCAGGAATATTCTAAGCTGCTGAAACAACAAGGGCTCTGTCTTTACTAAAATGCCTACATTGGAAATGTGTGTGCGTTGGATGTATGACATTTACATAGGCTGTCTCCTACTTACACATTTGGTTAGCTTGAAGAAACTCTGGTCTTTTCTTGTACCATTGCGAAAGTTTCTCAGGCCCGGTCCTCAATTCATTTTGACCACGCGCCCTTGGAGCGTTGTGTGAATTTCCATTTATTTGCCTCTACTCTACTCTTTAGCTCATGGCTGGGTTTCCCTTACTCTTTCTGTGCCTCCATTCTCTAGACAGACATCATCTCCCCCTTTCTCCAAGGGCTGGTCTCATTTTCCAGGGATATTGGGATGAGTCCCATGAGTGAGATGTGCCCATCTCTTTCCTCACCCTGGCAGGTCGATGGAGAATGTCCCTCAGTCCGGAGTGCATCTCCCAATGCCTTCGCCTCTACCTGAACCCTCATGCCCAGACCTCCATGGGCTCTGGGTTGAGGAGCAGGATACAAACTCTGCAGGAATTAACAACTGCGAGATGACAAAATAATCCACAGATACATTCATGCCTAAGGAATTGTGTTTAATAGTTGGGAAAACTGGAGTAGAAACGAAGAGTGCTAGGAAAGGATGTCCGGCCACGCTGCTTAAGTTTCCAAGAAGCCGACAGGGCGAAGTCGATACAAGGCAGCAAAGAATATTGGACGGTTTAGAACCAGATCCTTTTCTGAGATGGAACTTGCAGCTGCTAATTAATACGAAATCTTGATCCAGGAAGCTGCCATCCTGGTGCTGCTTTTCCCGAAGTGCGGCTGCCTCCGGAAGCCGGGGATGAGGGGCGCTGACAACTGGCTGGCTGAGAGAGGGCAGTGGGCTTCTTGGTCTCTGGTCTCCACGGAGCTTAGCCTTAGGTCTCATGGCCAGGCATGACTTCTGCTTGGACATCTGGCATTGTGGCGGGCGTGGGAACTTGTGTTGGCACTTGGGGACACAGGGCACCTTGCACTTGGGTGGAGGCTGGCAAGGCTGCTGGTGTGCTGAGGGGGGTCTATCACTGCTTGGTGGGGGGCAGAATTATTGGGGAGTGGGACAGTACTGCTGAGGTGCGGGGCAGCAATACTTTGGTAGTGGGCAGGATTGCTGGGGTGCGGGGCAGCAATACTTTGGTAGTGGGCAGCATGGCTGTGGTGCGGGGAAGCAAGACTTTGGTGGGCGGAAGCACAGCTTCTGCTTTTGGTGATACATTCTGGTCTGGATGTGCACTGCAAGGGGAAAGACACACAAGTGAGGAAGTCTGGAGACTTAGAAACTCTCGACCCTGGAGATCCTACTGCCTCCTTCAAACCTGCCCCATTTCACCCTCCGCCAGGTGGCTTCACCGATTTAAGGTGTGTGTGTATGCAATGAGGTGTGTCAGTATAAATTGTATCTACATTTTCTAAACCATTACAAGCTGTTTTTTGAGACAAAGAAATGTGGATGGAAGAAACGAAAGAAGGAAGAGAGAAAAAAGGGAGAAATGAAATGAGAAAGGGAGAGAAGTAGAAGAAAACAAAGAAAGATGTAAAAAAGCTGAGACAGAGCGAGAGACAGAGAGGGAGAAAGAGAGGAGAGAGAAGGAAAGAGGAAGGAGCAAAGACATGGGTAAAGAGAACAAAAAGTAATATCCAGCCACAGCAGAAACGGTGGAATCCAGATCAGGATTTCCTGGGTTCAGAGTCCTGTGTCAAAAATTAACCAGCTTTGTGACTTTGAGCAAGTTACTCAACTTCTCTGTACATTTCCTACGGTTGTAGGAAGGATAAATAAGCGTATAAAACTCCTCACAAAACACAGAAATACACAGGGAAATATGAATGTAAAGATAAATGTGTGTGTATGTACGTGATCCCTTGGCACACTCCGTGCCCTTTCCATGCTCCTCAGCTTATGAGCCTCCTCCAAGGAGCACGGTCTGCCTCCAAAAGACATGGATGGCTGTGGCCATTGATAGGGAAAAGTCACTGTGGGCCAGACTTGCCCAGGACTGCCTCAGGAGCAGGAATCATCGTGGGCAGTTGTTACAAAGGGGAAGATTGTGGAAGAAAAGGGCAACCACCCAATGGGGTGATTAGGCCCTGCACGAAATGACATTTCCGCCTGTGAACACCCCTCAGATGCTTTGGTCTACACAATTGGTCCTTGTCCTTGTCCCCAAGATGTGCCCTGCCCCTCACACATTGTTCTTACTAAAGGTGTGGAGTCCATGTCGTCAGGTTGGTGGTAAGGAGTGGAGGGTCTTGCTGCTCTGTCAGAAAGTGGAGAATAATAATAAAAGCAAGAACTAATATTCATCCAACATTTACTATGTGTTACATCCTACTTACTATTTATTTACTTTGTCTCATTGAAGACCCCTCCCCGTCAACCCCAGGTTGCAGGTGTTATTCTGTCCACTATACAGATGAGTAAAGTGCGGCTTAGGGAATTATTGGATTCAGTCCATCATAGGCGTGCAAATGGCATCGCAACCCAGTAGGATGGGGATAAAAGAAAATTCCGCAAGGTGGTCTGCACATAAGCACATGTACACACATCCCACTGTGATCATTAGTGGGGGAGAAGATTAAGTGAAGCCCAGAGTGTCAAATTCATCCTTGTCTTTATCAGCTGAGTGAGGGAAGGTGAGGAAATAGAGAGTAAGAACCCAAAGGAGAGTTCTGGGGCAAGGTCATGTATGTGAGGCAAGAGAGGAGCTATTTGGAGACTGTGCGGACTCAGGTATCAGAGGGTGGGGATTGACTCAAAGTGCTCATCATTTTCAGGGAGTTCACTTAAGGTGTCTACAGCTTTTCAATTCATTTTGTGTGTCATCCTTGAGTTCTGTTGAATGCAAGGGTCTGTGGGAAATATTGACGACTCATAGGTCTGGAAACTGGAGGCGCCCTCCAGCTTTCTGTGGTGTTCAACTGGTGCAGGTGGCTGCAGAGGCTATGTGCGCTCTCCACCATGGACCGGGGCTGAAACTTTGGAGGGCTGGCCTCCTGGGAACAACTGGCACTCGCAGCATCGGCTGCTGCTCTACGCAGTCCTGAAACGCACTCCTGCTTACTTACAAACATCCCACTGTCCTTCCATTCTGAAACCCCCTTCTCCCGGTGTTCCTCCTGGACAGACATGTTCTGGGAGCCCCGTGGTGGGTGTCATGACGACAGAGATGGCCAAGTTCTCCTTCCTCCCTCAACAGCCTTCAGTGTTCTCTCTCTGTCTTCTCTGAGTTCTGAGGGCAGGAATGAGGTATTTGTGCCTTCCAAGTCATCCATGTATAAGACGTCTTCCGGTCACATTGTTTTCTGTTGTCTTGACTGTCTGAGCTTGGTTTTCTTACAGGGATTAAACCAAGAGTCCTGGAGCCTTGTGTGTGAGTTTGTGCTTCCACAGCACCCATCACATTCTAAAGAAAGGGAGGAGGAGGTACTTACCAAGGATGCAAAGATGCATTCCTGGTTGGGATAGATGGATTGGTGATGGATAAACAGGGAGATGGATGGAGCCTCGCTGAAGGGCATGAACAGAGATGGTGGAGGAAGAGGAGACCAGCCAACCATGGAAGCAATGCTAAAACATCTGTCTTTAGCTTATTCTGAATTCTACATGCTCTGTGATCTATGTTGGGGATAATTCACACATTTATTTATGCTTTGTTCCTTTCTGGCTCCTTTGGGTACTTCTGTGGATTTTCAGTGATTCCCTTGTAGCCCACAAACATGAAACGGGGGGCAGGTATAGGAAAAGAGATGCAAATACCTCAATTTTGGGACTTTTTGTGAGAGAAGGATTCGGTGGAAAGGTATGGGTGTGGTGGATATAATAGAAAGAAGAAATTTGGCTTACCTGTGGGCCTGAATTTTCCGGTTACCCTAATACCCCAAGAATTTAGGGAATGGAAAGTAAAAGGGCAGTGAGAGAAAAATAGCCCAGGAGGAACCCCAAGTTGGAGAATCAATGGGTGCTGTGACTTTAAAAACTATTGACAGTGGATACATGTGTGTGATGGATGTATGATTTTTACATAGACTGTCTCCTACTAACACATTTTGTTAGCTTGAAGAAAATCTCATCTTTTCTTTTACCAGTGGGAGAGTTTTTCAGGCCCGGGCCTCAATTCATTTTGACCCACACGCCTTTGGAGTATTGTCCGAATTTCCATTTATTTGCCTCTACTCTACTCTTTCGCTCCTGGCTGGGTTTCCCTTACTCTTTCTGGACCTCCGTTTTCTAGACGGGCATCATCTCCCCTGTGTCCAAAGGCTGTTCTCATTTTCCAAGGATGTGGGGATGTGTCTCCATGCAGCTGAAGTGCCCATCTCTCCTCCTCACCCTGGCAGGACCATGGAACATGTCCTTCAGCTCAGAAGTGCATCTCCCCATGCCTTCTCCTCTACCTGCACCCACATGCCCAGCCCTCCTAGGGCTCTTGCTTAGGCAGCAGGATACAAACTCTGCAGGAGTTAACAACTGTACGATGACGAAATAATCAAACCGACACATTCATGCCAGCAGAATTGTGTTTAATTGTTTGAAAAACTGGAGCAGAGACGAAGTTTGCTAGGAAAACATGGTCGGGCACGCTGCTTACGTTTCCAAGCAGCCAACAGGGAAAAGTATACAAGTCAGCAAAGAAGATTAGACGGTTTAGAACCAGATCCTTTTCTAAATGGAAATGGCAGCTGCTAATTAATCAGAAATGGTGATCCAGGAAGCTCCCATCCTGGTGCTGCCTTTTCCACAAGTGTGGCTGCCTCCAGAAGCCGGGGGTGAGTGGTGCTGACAGCTGGCTGGCTGAGACCGGGGAGTGGGCTTCATGGTCTCTGTTCTGCAGGGAGCCTGGCCTCTGGCCCATGCCTGGGGTTTACTTCTGCTTGGACTTCTGGCGCTGCTGAGGGTGTGGGCACTTTGAGACAGAGGGCTCCTTGCCCTTGGGTGGAGGCTGGCCAGGCTGCTTGGTGTGCTGAGGTGGAGTTTAGAACTGCTTTGGTGAGGGGCAGCAGTACCTTGCTGGGGGGCAGCATTGCTGCAGAGGGGGACAGTACTGCTGAAGTGGGGGGCAGCAATACTTTGGTAGTGGGCAGCATGGCTGGGGTGCGGGGCAGCAATACTTTGGTGGGGGGCAGCAATACTTTGGTGGGGGGCAGCATTGCTGGGATGGAGGGCAGCAATACTTTGGTAGCGGGCAGCACAGCTTCTGCTTTGGATGATACATTCTGGTCTGGATGTGCACTGCAAGGGGAAAGACACACAAGTGAGGAAGTCAGGAGCCTTAGAGACGCTCCACCCAGGAGAACCTCCTGCCTCGTTCAAAACTGTCCCATTTCAACCTTGGCCTGGTGCCTTCACTGATTCAATGTGTGTGTGTGTGTGCAATGAGGTGCTACAGTATAAATTGTAGCTGCAGTTTGTAAGCCATTGCAAGGTTTTAATTGAGACAATAAAGAAATACGGAAGGAAGGAAGGAAGGAAAGAAGGAAGAGAGGAAAAAAGGGAGAAAGGAAAAGAGAAATGGATAGGGATAGAGAGAAACAAAGACGTAAAAAGGGAGAGAGAGACAGAGAGTGAGAGGAGAGAGAAGGAAAGAGTAAGAAGGAAGGACAGGGGTAATGAGAACAAAAAGTAATATCACGGCACAGCAGATACTGTGGAATTTAGAACATGACTTTCTTGGACCTGAGTTCTGTCTCAAAAATTAACCAGCTGTGTGACTTTGAGCAAGTTACTTAACTTCTCTGTACTCTTAAAGTTGTTGTAAGGATCAAATGAGCATATAACACTCCAGACAAACATGTGTACATACACAGGGAAATATGAGTGTCAATATATATGTGTGTATGTGTGCTCACGTGGTCACACACACACACAAACACACACGAGAACCAAAACATGTTGAGTACTCTTGTAAAGATTTCGACTTTTAAAATAAATTTCTACCCATTTATTTATAGGGTGGGAGAATATATTTGCAATTCAAATATCCCCAAAGGAACTTGTAATCAGAATATTTTAAGAACTCTTACAAATCAACTATAAAAAAACCCCTATAATTAAAAAGTGGACAGAAGATCTGAATGATAGCTATTCATAGAAAATATACGCATGGTTAAAAGCCGGTGAAAGGATGCTCAACATTATTAGTCATTAAAGAAAAGCATATCAAAACCATGTTAACTTCATGCTTTATATACTGGGAAATTAATGAATATTTAGAGCAGTTGTAGCTTGGGTTAGGGTCATTTTGCTGGTTTTTTATAAATTCATTTCTTCTTTGAGTGTCTGCTCTCAATCATTCTTCATGCATCTTCAAAATGCCATGTTCTATATTTCAAGTTTATTCACATTAATTCTCATTAAACCAATCAACGCCTTGTATCATTTCCGACACATTAATGATAGAAATACACTCGCAAGCACTTCCTTAGTTTTCAGACATCATTGATTCACAAGATCTCCAGAGCTCTTTATTACTCTGATTACTATTTTCTTGGACCATGTGACTCTGAGCAATGTTGGAATGTGAAGGTGATCACTACGTTCAGAAAAGCATTGAAGAATTGCCTGCTACAGATTCTTCAGGGAAATCTTCCCTCCCTCTACTGCTGTGGCCAGAGAGGCTTTCTGAAGATTCCAGCGGTGTTTTCCCCAGGAGGGAGGCTACTTCCCAGCAGGATTCACGCTCAAAAAGTCATTCCCTATCACTCAACTTTTTCTGGTTGGTTCTTTATAATGACAACAGCAACAAAATCTTATCACTTTCTTGTGACATGATTGAATATTTTCTACCCAGAGAAATTGTTTTTCATACACTTATCCAGGAACCATGTAAGCAATGATGAAAAATGCACATAAACTCTGATACAACCTGTCATCTTATAGATTCATCAAGTACTTATTTTTCACAGCCCAATGTTGTTGGCGACTAAGCATTTTGACTGCCGAGACCTTAATACACAAATAAATGTGTGTCTAGCTTCTATGTGCCCTCATCCCTGAGTATTTCTGGTAGTTCTTAAGCTAAATCACTTTTTTCTCAGCGTTAAGATTCTTCTTTTTTTTTTTTCCTTGTCCTTACTTTTTTTTTATTCTTTTATTTTTACAAGAGATAAATAGACTGATACCAAGCATTGTAATTGGATGACGACAACAAAAGCAAGAAAGACGGCAATTACCAAACAGGAAACACACTCCTACTATTTCATAATATTGACATTCAGTCCAGTAATCCTCCACTGTAAGAGCTCCTTTACTTTGCAGTGAAAATTTCTACCCATTTTACCCATTTTAATTTAATTTAATTTAATTTAATTTAATATTTAATGTCTACCCATTTTAAAGGAGCATCTTAACCCCTCTCTAAGAGACTTCATAGAAAACAGGCATCTACAGACAAAAGGACCGCTTAGATCGACTCTAAATTCTGGTGAGAAAGAAACTCTTAGAGAGGGCAGTCATGGTTCCCCAGGCACTGAGCATACGGGGGTGGAACAATGGTTGCCGACTCCCAGAGAAGGACCTGGCCACCGGACCACCTCCTCTTGTCCTTGCTGCTCTAAGCTCCCTGGGCCTCTGCCCCCTGCTCCCTGAGGAGCTCACCTGCCTCCCTGCATGGGCCTTGCCCTTCAGGGCAGCGCTGCCCCAGAGCCGGTGCCACCCTCTCCTAACCAGCCCCGCTCAGCTCCTGGCCACGCACAACAGTGTCACCACACACGCCAGCAGGAGCCTCAACACCGGACTCTGCACACACCCTGGACCCTCATCTCAGCCCCCGCCCCACACACTTCAGATGTTGACTTGCAGCCCAAGAGAGGTGGGCCCCAAATGGTACGGAGGAGACAGATGCCCACACGAGGCCTTTCTTTGGGACCAACCACCAAGTGCTCCAGCCCCAGCTGCCCGCAGAGTTTGGGACCAGGTAGAGCCAGGCTTCCAGGAGAGGCGTTCCTTTGCCCAACTTACCTTAGTTCACCAGGGGCTGGAACGTGGAGATGCTGAGGCTTTGGGGATGCTCTGAGACTGCACACCTTTTATACATCCCATATCCCTCTTGGAAGCCATGAGGTGGCCTACGATTGGGGCATGCTTGGCCCTAGTCACAATAGGATGCATCTGCCCTTCCTCAAACTTAAGGTTTTACTCATATCCTGGGCTGGCAAACTCCTTCTCAGTTTGATGGCGCTTGGGGATGACAGTGCCTTCACTCGGGCCCTGGCCCCATTTCCCCATCTCTTTATGAGCCCTGGCTTCCTCGGGTTTCGAAACCCACTCATGACGTTTGCCCTAGAATCTTGACATCCGGGATGTTGCTAAGCAAGCATTCAGAACACTGCTGGGTGTGGGAGTAGTGAGGGTAATTGCCCAGAATATTCCAGTTAGTGAGGGAAGGGGTGGGCCGAGCAGCGTACGCAGCGAGCCTTGTTGTAAGAGAAACGACTACTGAGCGGTGAGTGGCCCTTTGGGAGACCCTGTAAAGTCAGCAAAGTTGGGACCTTGACTTAACCTAGACTCAGAGCCACATTCAGCCTGAATTGGATACAAACCTGGGCAAGCCGCTTTGAATTTTCACCTGTTGTAATATAAACAAAAAATGGGGGCTGCAACTTTGTGTCCTGCCTCTTGGTGAGCAAAATATTAGTCTACATTCACAGAAACTGGGCGGTTACTGTTGACAGAACGTATCTCTCTTACAGGTGTATAAGTCACCCAGACTGCAGGCTTCCCAGGGGAATGATTATCATAAGGTGGAGAGGCTGGGGAGCTAAGAAACTTTGACCTGTCATGAGCTGCTGGACGAGACACCCAGTCTGGCTCCTGGAATTTGATGTCCCAGGGCTTTAAGCCTGATGCCTCCTTCCCCTTCCGCTTAGAGACTCCTGAAGGAAGAGGGATGCCTCAGGGCAGGGAGTAGGTTGAAAAGGTTGAAACAACATCCTTCAAAGGATGAAAGATATCTTAATTAATTCCCCATTTAGTGTTCCAACTGGGGCTCTGATCTTCACCAGCTGGGTGACCTTGGGCACTTAACATCTTTGAGCCTCAGTTTCCTCATCTGCTAAACAGGATAACCCCATTCTGCACGTCAGCTGAAAGGCTTATTTTGGACAACATGTGTAAGTATGTGCACACGGTTGGGCAGAGAATAAGGGCCCAACGATGGTTCGGTGCTCCGTGGAGTCGGGCTCTGAAAGCTGGGGCAAAGCACACTCTTAGAATTGGGAGTAGTTGGTTACCCACATTAGAAGGCAAGTAGTGGCACTTGCTATCAGTGTCCTAAGACCTTGACTGACAGAAAAGGAAATTGGCAAGCTAGTCGTGAGGATGGCACGTTTCATTCTCACACCAGGAATTTAGCCACAGCTCAGCTGAAAGGCCTACAGTATCCCTAGATCTTGGGAATTCACACTGCAGCACGAGAAGACAGCCTTGGAAATCAATGGTGTCTCCTCGGGGACTCACCGGAAGGGCAGGCTATGCATGGGCTCGGCCCCGAGGGAAACCCAGAGGATCCCAGGACTTCCCGGGAGAAGAAACCCTTCCGCCTGTTGTCACTCTGACAGAAGCAACCCTGATAGGCTTGGAGAGGGATTTCAGCTCACGTCCCTAGCAGCAGAGAAGCAAGGCCGCGTGGGGCAGGTTACCTGAGATAACTAATAATTCATCAATACCTAGTGAGCTCACACAATGCACCAGGTGCTGGGAACGGTGGTCAGCAAGGAGGGCCAGAGCCTCCCTGGTCCCTAAACTTCTTCACATCCACTTCTCCGCCTACTCCTTCCAAATCTGTAGATACTTTTCAATGGTTTGGCTTGGATTCGCTGAAGAACTCAAACCCAGTTGTGGCAGTAGCAATGCCTGCGTAACTAGAGAAAATGTGAACATCTGGAGATCCATGAGTTTCGGTGTTACATCCTGTCCATCTTTTCTGGCCTAAGCCCTCACTACCCTGAACAGATTTTTTTGGGTGTGGAATCTGCTATCTCAAGCATGCATTACATAGTATTGCTTCTACCACCAGAGGACAGAAGGAACATGTCCTCTAGAAGCCACAGGTACAACTAAACACCTATCCTGGGCATTGGGAATGGTACTGTTCCCTGACTTTCGTTAGCATGGCTCTTTCTCTTTCGCCAAAGCCCTGTCTCTCATGTACACACACACACACACACACACATACACACACACCACACACACATTAAGGCAAAAGGGACAATTGGGACCAAGGAGGTCTCAGCAGACCTGGGCACAGGCTAAGCCCACTGTATCTTCTGTGCCAGGCATCTGTGATGGAACTCCAGTCCGCGGTCCATGCACACATATGCAGGGGAAGGCCGAGCTGACCCTCTGGGGCCAGCCGCATCAAAAGACAGGGCTCCGGACAAAGGACTGCTGGTGGTTGGAGTTAGAGCCTCTCTGCTGAAATCCATCGCCATCTGGGGATCCTCTGGGCCACGGCACGATGTGTGCCCAGCCTCTGGGTCGGTGAGAGATGCCGTCACTTTCCCAGGGTGCTTGTGGTTGGGGGATAAGGGAGGGGCAGGCCTCCACTGCCTGTCAGAATCTCTGTTCGAGTTTGTAATTCAGGACTTGAAGTTTGAGCTATTTTCATGTTACAACATAGAAAGTTTATGTTGGCTAAGGTTACTTAAGTAAAAAGTAGGGAAGAGTGGTTTTGAACCCAAGTCTGCCACCCTCCAGGATGGGTATGTGTTCTCTTTCTTGCACCATCTACCTTCTAGGAAATTTCTTTGTTTGGAAGACGTAAGTATATTCGTCCCTGAGGAAGGCACACTTCTTTGGAAGGCCTCAGCATCATGCCCTTCATCTGGGGATCTTTGTGCTTGCAAGTGTCCTCAAGGTCAATGGGCGGATAATCTCCTGGAATGATGCACAAGCCTCGCAAAGGGTCTGGACTGTATGTTCTGGTGCCATGCCCATGAGCAAAACTTAGAAAGTGAGCATGTGTGTGAGTACCTGTGTGTGTGTGAGTGTGTGTGGGTGTGTGAAGACGTATTTCAGGGTGATGGACAGCATGTGATGGTGTGTCAGTGTGTGTTGTGTGGTGGCCTCATGTGAGGGCTCATGAATGAATCTATGTGGGAATATGAACTTCAGTGTGCAAGAGTGAGTGTGGACAGGGCTGAGAGTCAAGAGGTATGCACAGGTGTTGCTGACTCCATCGTTAAAATGTTCAAAGAACTTCTGTACCAGGTGGCTCCTAGGCTCTGTGCCCTGCCCGCCTGCGTGCCTGCACCCACCCTGACAGGCGGCCAGCTCAGTCCTACAGCATGGAGAAGCTGGGAGGCCGACGCCTGTCCCAGCGGGGGCCTCTGGGACGCTGCTCCAACTTCTTTTCTCAGTGGTCAGTGGAAGTCTCCACACTTGCAGAATTTACGCTGAATAACAACCCCGTGTGTGTCATTGATATGAGCATCTACCCCTGTATAAACACGTGTGAGTGTGAGATTGTGTGAACGTGCTGCCTTTGCCTTCCCAACGGATCAGTGGGTTGTAAGTTCTGGAAAGACGGGGTCCAGGCTTTATGCTTCTTCCAGCCACTGAGACGGTCAGAATACTTGCCACGTTGCAAAGACTACGGACTAGGGTTCGAACCTCATCTCCACCACGTGTAAGTTGTTGGTAATTTGAGCACGTAAGGAGCTTTGCTACACCTCAGCTGTACCTCTCAAGGGAAGAGAAAGACATGCTTCAATGGGGTGGTGTCCGTGTGTGTGAGCGCTTGTCACATGCCGTGCCCTCTCCATGCTTCCTCAGCTTATGAGCCTCCCCCAGGGAGCACGGTCTGCCTCCAAAAGACATGGCTGGCTGTGTACACTGATAGGGAAAAGTCACTGTGGGCCAGAGCTGCCCAACAATGCCTCAAGAGCAGGATCCATCGTGGGCAGGTGTTACAACACGGAATTTCTGGAAACAAGGGTAACAGCACAATGGCGTGATTATGTCCTGGACGAAATGTCGCTTCCGCCTCTGAACATCACTCAGAGGCTTTGCTCTATGCAACTGGACCTTGTCCTTGTCCCGAAGATGTGCCCAGCGCCTCACACCTTTTTCTTAATAAAGGCGTGGAGCCCATGTCCTCAGGTTGCTGGCAATACGTGGAGGATCTTGCTGCTCTGTCAGAAAGTGGGGAATACTAATAAAAGCAAGAGCTAACATTCATTCAACAATTACTATGGGTTACATCCTACTTAATATTTATTTACATCGTCTCATTGAAGACACCCCCCCATCAACCCCAGGTGGCAGGATTTATTCTGCACACTATACAGATGAGAAAAGCGAGGCCTAGGGAAGTATGGGATTCAGTGCATCATAGGGGTGAATCTGGATCTAAACCCAATAGGATGGGGATAAAAGAAAATTGCACATGTTGGTCTGCACATAAGCACATGTGCACATACCCTAAGTAAGATTATTAGTGGGGGAGAAAATTAAGTGAAGCCCAGGGAGGCAAAATTCAACCTTGTACTAATCTGCTGAGTGAGGGAGGGTGAGGAAAGAGAGAGTAAGAACCCAAAGGAGAGTTCTTGGGGAAGGTCATGTATGTGGGGCAAGAGAGGAGCTATTTGGAGACTGTGTGGACTCAGGTATCAGAGGGTGGGGATGGGCTCAAAGTGCTCATCATTTTCAGGGATTTCACTTCAGGTGTCTACAGCCTTTCAATACATTTGGTGTGTCATCCTTGAGTTCTGGTGAATGCAACAGTCTGTGAGAAATAATTACGACACATAGGTCAGGCAACTGGAGGTGCCCTCCAGCTTTCTGTGGTGTTCACCTGGTGCAGGTGGCCGCAGAGGCTATGTGCGCTCTCCACCATGGACCGGGGCTGAGACGTTGGAGGGCCGGTCTCCTGGGAACAGCTGGCACTCGCAGCAACGGCTGCTGCTCTACGCAGTCCTGGAACGCACTCCTGCTTACTTACACACATCCCACTGTCCTTCCATTCTGAACTCCCCTGCTCCCGGTGTTCCTCCTGGACAGACATGTTCTGGGAGCCCCGTGGTGGGTGCCATGATGATACAGATGGCCACGTTTTCCTTCCTCCCTTCAACAGCCCTAAGTGTTCTCTCTCTGTCTCCTCTGAATTCTGGCCAAAAGGAATGAGGTATCTGTAGCTTCCAAGTAATCCATGAATTCCACGGCATCTGGGCAAATTGTTCTTTGTTGTCTTGAGGGTCTCAGCTTGGTCTTCTTATGGATATTGAACCAAGAGATCGGGAACCCTGTGTGTGAGTCTGTGCTTCCACAACACCTGTCACATTCTAAGCAAAGGGAGGGGAGGTACTCACCAAGCATGCAATGATGCATTGCTGGTTGGGATGGATGGATCGGTGATGGATAAATAGAGAGATGGAGGGAGCCTTGCTGAAAGGCATGAACAGAGATGATGGAGGAAGAGACCAGCCAAGCAGGTAAGCAACGCTAAAACTTCTCTCTTTAGCTAATTCTCAATTCTACAGGAGCGGCTATCTATGTTGGGGATAATTCACACTTTTAGTTTATGTGATGTTCCGTTCTGGCTCCTTTGGGGTACTTCTGTGGGTTTTCAGTGATTCCCTTGTAACCCGGAGGGAGGTGTAGAAAAAGAGAAGCAAAGACCTCATTTTGTGCACTATGTTGTGAGCGAAGGATTTGTTCGAAAGGGATGTGTGTAGTGGATGTCATAGAAAGAAGCAGTTTGGCTTACCTTTGGGCCTGAATTTTCATGTTACCCTAATGCCCCAAGGATTTAGGGAATGGAAAGTGAGAGGGCAGTGGGAGAAATATTGCCCAGGAATATTCTAAGCTGCAGAAACAACAAGGGCTCTGACTTTATTAAAATGCTGACATTGGAAATGTGTGTGTGCTGGATGTATGACATTTACATAGGCTGTCTCCTACTTACACATTTGGTTAGCTTGAAGAAACTCTGGTCTTTTCTTGTACCATTGCAAGAGTTTTTCAGGCCCGGTCCTCAATTCATTTTGACCACGCGCCCTTGGAGTGTTGTGTGAATTTCCATTTATTTGCCTCTACTCTACTCTTTAGCTCCTGGCTGGGTTTCCCTTACTCTTTCTGTGCCTCCATTTTCTAGACAGACATCATCGCCCCCTTCTCCGAGAGCTGTTCTCATTTTCCAGGGATATTGGGATGAGTCCCATGAGTGAGAAGTGCCCATCTCTTTCCTAACCCTGGCAGGTCGATGGAGAATGTCCCTCAGTCCGGAGTGCATCTCGCAATGCCTTCGCCTCTACCTGAACCCTCATGCCCAGACCTCCATGGGCTCTGGGTTGAGGAGCAGGATACAAACTCTGCAGGAATTAACAACTGCGAGATGACGAAATAATCCACAGACACATTCATGCCAAAGGAATTGTGTTTAATAGTTGGGAAAACTGGAGTAGAAACGAAGGGTGCTAGGAAAGGATGTCCGGCCACGCTGCTTAAGTTTCCAAGAAGCCGACAGGGCGAAGTCGATACAAGGCAGCAAAGAAGGTTAGGCGGTTTAGAACCAGATCCTTTTCTGAGATGGAACTTGCAGCTGCTAATTAATACGAAATCTTGATCCAGGAAGCTGCCATCCTGGTGCTGCTTTTCCCGAAGTGCGGCTGCCTCCGGAAGCCGGGGATGAGTGGCGCTGACAACTGGCTGGCTGAGAGAGGGCAGTGGGCTTCATGGTCTCTGGTCTCCACGGAGCTTGGCCTTAGGTCTCATGGCCAGGGATGACTTCTGCTTGGACATCTGGCATTGTGGCGGGCGTGGGAACTTGTGTTGGCACTTGGGGACACAGGGCACCTTGCACTTGGGTGGAGGCTGGCAAGGCTGCTTGGTGTGCTGAGGGGGGTCTATCACTGCTTGGTGGGGGGCAGAATTACTGGGGAGGGGGACAGTACTGCTGAGGTACGGGGCAGCAATACTTTGGTAGTGGGCAGGATTGCTGGGGTGCGGGGCAGCAATACTTTGGTAGTGGGCAGCATGGCTGTGGTGCGGGGAAGCAAGACTTTGGTGGACGGAAGCACAGCTTCTGCTTTTGATGATACATTCTGGTCTGGATGTGCACTGCAAGGGGAAAGACACACAAGTGAGGAAGTCTGGAGACTTAGAAACTCTCGACCCTGGAGATCCTTCTGCCTCCTTCAAACCTGCCCCATTTCACCCTCCGCCAGGTGGCTTCACCGATTTAAGGTGTGTGTGTATGCAATGAGGTGTGTCAGTATAAATTGTATCTGCATTTTCTAAACCATTACAAGCTTTTTTTTGAGACAAAGAAATGTGGATGGAAGAAACCAAAGAAGGAAGAGAGAAAAAAAGGAGAAATGAGATGAGAAAGGGAGAGAAGTAGAAGAAAGATGTAAAAAAGCTGAGACAGAGCGAGAGACAGACAGGGAGAAAGAGAGGAGAGAGAAGGAAAGAGGAAGGAGCAAAGACATGGGTAAAGAGAACAAAAAGGAATATCCAGCCACAGCAGAAACGGTGGAATCCAGATGAGGATTTCCTGGGTTCAGAGTCCTGTGTCAAAAATTAACCAGCTTTGTGACTTTGAGCAAGTTACTCAACTTCTCTGTACATTTCCTACGGTTGTAGGAAGGATAAATAAGCGTATAAAACTCCTCACAAAACACAGAAATACACAGCGAAATATGAATGTAAAGATAAATGTGTGTGTATGTACGTGATCCCTTGGCACACGCCGTGCCCTTTCCATGCTCCTCAGCTTATGAGCCTCCTCCAAGGAGCACGGTCTGCCTCCAAAAGACATGGATGGCTGTGGCCATTGATAGGGAAAAGTCACTGTGGGCCAGACTTGCCCAGGACTGCCTCAGGAGCAGGAATCATCGTGGGCAGGTGTTACAAAGGGGAAGATTGTGGAAGAAAAGGGCAACCACCCAATGGGGTGACTAGGCCCTGCACGAAATGTCATTTCCGCCTGTGAACACCCCTCAGATGCTTTGGTCTACACAATTGGTCCTTGTCCTTGTCCCCAAGATGTGCCCTGCCCCTCACACATTGTTCTTACTAAAGGTGTGGAGTCCATGTCGTCGGGTTGGTGGTAAGGAGTGGAGGGTCTTGCTGCTCTGTCAGAAAGTGGAGAATAATAATAAAAGCTAGAGCTAACATTCATCCAACATTTACTATGTGTTACATCCTACTTACTATTTATTTACTTGGTCTCATTGAAGACCCCTCCCCGTCAACCCCAGGTTGCAGGTGTTATTCTGTCCACTATACAGATGAGTAAAGTGAGGCTTAGGGAATTATTGGATTCAGTCCATCATAGGCGTGCAAATGGCATCGCAACCCAGTAGGATGGGGATAAAAGAAAATTCCGCAAGATGGTCTGCACATAAGCACATGTGCACACATCCCAGTATGATCATTAGTGGGGGAGAAGATTAAGTGAAGCCCAGAGTGTCAAATTCAACCTTGTCTTTCTCAGCTGAGTAAGGGAAGGTGAGGAAATAGAGAGTAAGAACCCAAAGGAGAGTTCTGGGGCAAGGTCATGTATGTGAGGCAAGAGAGGAGCTATTTGGAGACTGTGCGGACTCAGGTATCAGAGGGTGGGGATTGACTCAAAGTGCTCATCATTTTCAGGGAGTTCACTTAAGGTGTCTACAGCTTTTCAATTCATTTTGTGTGTCATCCTTGAGTTCTGTTGAATGCAAGGCTCTGTGGGAAATATTGACGACTCATAGGTCTGGAAACTGGAGGCGCCCTCCAGCTTTCTGTGGTGTTCAACTGGTGCAGGTGGCTGCAGAGGCTATGTGCGCTCTCCACCATGGACCGGGGCTGAAACTTTGGAGGGCTGGCCTCCTGGGAACAACTGGCACTCGCAGCATCGGCTGCTGCTCTACGCAGTCCTGAAACGCACTCCTGCTTACTTACACACATCCCACTGTCCTTCCATTCTGAACCCCCCTTCTCCCGGTGTTCCTCCTGGACAGACATGTTCTGGGAGCCCCGTGGTGGGTGCCATGATGACAGAGATGGCCAAGTTCTCCTTCCTCCCTCAACAGCCTTCAGTGTTCTCTCTCTGTCTCCTCTGAGTTCTGAGGGCAGGAATGAGGTATTTGTGCCTTCCAAGTCATCCATGTATAAGACGTCTTCCGGTCAAATTGTTTTCTGTTGTCTTGAGTGTCTGAGCTTGGTTTTCTTACAGGGATTAAACCAAGAGTCCTGGAGACTTGTGTGTGAGTTTGTGCTTCCACAGCACCCATCACATTCTAAAGAAAGGGAGGAGGAGGTACTTACCAAGGATGCAAGGATGCATTGCTGGTTGGGATGGATGGATTGGTGATGGATAAACAGGGAGATGGATGGAGCCTCGCTGAAGGGCATGAACAGAGATGGTGGAGGAAGAGGAGACCAGCCAATCACGGAAGCAATGCTAAAACATCTGTCTTTAGCTTATTCTGAATTCTACATGCTCTGTGATCTATGTTGGGAATAATTCACACATTTATTTATGCTTTGTGCCTTTCTGGCTCCTTTGGGTACTTCTGTGGATTTTCAGTGATTCCCTTGTAGCCCACAAACATGAAACGGGGGGCAGGTATAGGAAAAGAGATGCAACTACCTCAATTTTGGGACTTTTTGTGAGAGAAGGATTCGGTGGAAAGGTATGGGTGTGGTGGATATAATAGAAAGAAGAAGTTTGGCTTACCTGTGGGCCTGAATTTTCCGGTTACCCTAATACCCCAAGAATTTAGGGAATGGAAAGTAAAAGGGCAGTGAGAGAAAAATAGCCCAGGAGAAACCCCAAGTTGGAGAATCAATGGGTGCTGTGACTTTAAAAACTATTGACAGTGGATATATGTGTGTGATGGATGTATGATTTTTACATAGACTGTCTCCTACTAACACATTTTGTTAGCTTGAAGAATATCTCATCTTTTCTTTTACCAGTGGGAGAGTTTTGCAGGACGGGTCCTCAATTCATTTTGACCCACACGCCCTTGGAGTATTGTCTGAATTTCCATTTATTTGCCTCTACTCTACTCTTTCGCTCCTGGCTGGGTTTCCCTTACTCTTTCTGGACCTCCGTTTTCTAGACGGGCATCATCTCCCCTGTGTCCAAAGGCTGTTCTCATTTTCCAAGGATGTGGGGATGTGTCTCCATGCAGCTGAAGTGCCCATCTCTCCTCCTCACCCTGGCAGGACCATGGAACATGTCCTTCAGCTCAGAAGTGCATCTCCCCATGCCTTCTCCTCTACCTGCACCCACATGCCCAGCCCTCCTAGGGCTCTTGCTTAGGCAGCAGGATACAAACTCTGCAGGAGTTAACAACTGTACGATGACGAAATAATCAAACCGACACATTCATGCCAGCAGAATTGTGTTTAATTGTTTGAAAAACTGGAGCAGAGACGAAGTTTGCTAGGAAAACATGGTCGGGCACGCTGCTTACGTTTCCAAGCAGCCAACAGGGAAAAGTATACAAGTCAGCAAAGAAGATTAGACGGTTTAGAACCAGATCCTTTTCTAAATGGAAATGGCAGCTGCTAATTAATCAGAAATGGTGATCCAGGAAGCTCCCATCCTGGTGCTGCCTTTTCCACAAGTGTGGCTGCCTCCAGAAGCCGGGGGTGAGTGGTGCTGACAGCTGGCTGGCTGAGACCGGGGAGTGGGCTTCATGGTCTCTGTTCTGCAGGGAGCCTGGCCTCTGGCCCATGCCTGGGGTTTACTTCTGCTTGGACTTCTGGCACTGCTGAGGGTGTGGGCAATGTGGGACAGAGGGCTCCTTGCCCTTGGGTGGAGGCTGGCCAGGCTGCTTGGTGTGCTGAGGTGGAGTTTAGAACTGCTTTGGTGAGGGGCAGCAGTACCTTGCTGGGGGGCAGCATTGCTGCAGAGGGGGACAGTACGGCTGAAGTGGGGGGCAGCAATACTTTGGTAGTGGGCAGCATGGCTGGGGTGCGGGGCAGCAATACTTTGGTGGGGGGCAGCAATACTTTGGTGGGGGGCAGCATTGCTGGGATGGAGGGCAGCAATACTTTGGTAGCGGGCAGCACAGCTTCTGCTTTGGATGATACATTCTGGTCTGGATGTGCACTGCAAGGGGAAAGACACACAAGTGAGGAAGTCAGGAGCCTTAGAGACGCTCCACCCAGGAGAACCTCCTGCCTCCTTCAAAACTGTCCCATTTCAACCTTGGCCTGGTGCCTTCACTGATACAATGTGTGTGTGTGTGCAATGAGGTGCGACAGTATAAATTGTAGCTGCAGTTTGTAAGCCATTGCAAGGTTTTAATTGAGACAAATAAAGAAATACGGAAGGAAGGAAGGAAGGAAAGAAGGAAGAGAGGAAAAAAGGGAGAAAGGAAAAGAGAAATGGAGAGGGATAGAGAAAAACAAAGACGTAAAAAGGGAGAGAGAGACAGAGAGTGAGAGGAGAGAGAAGGAAAGAGTAAGAAGGAAGGACAGGGGTAATGAGAACAAAAAGTAATATCACGGCACAGCAGATACTGTGGAATTTAGAACATGACTTTCTTGAACCTGAGTTCTGTCTCAAAAATTAACCAGCTGTGTGACTTTGAGCAAGTTACTTAACTTCTCTGTACTCTTAAAGTTGTTGTAAGGATCAAATGAGCATATAACACTCCAGACAAACATGTGTACATACACAGGGAAATATGAGTGTCAATATATATGTGTGTATGTGTGCTCACGTGGTCACACACACACACAAACACACACGAGAACCAAAACATGTTGAGTACTCTTGTAAAGATTTCGACTTTTAAAATAAATTTCTACCCATTTATTTATAGGGTGGGAGAATATATTTGCAATTCAAATATCCCCAAAGGAACTTGTAATCAGAATATTTTAAGAACTCTTACAAATCAACTATAAAAAAAAACCCCTATAATTAAAAAGTGGACAGAAGATCTGAATGATAGCTATTCATAGAAAATATACACATGGTTAAAAGCCGGTGAAAGGATGCTCAACATTATTAGTCATTAAAGAAAAGCATATCAAAACCATGTTAACTTCATGCTTTATATACTGGGAAATTAATGAACATGTAGAGCAGTTGTAGCTTGGGTTAGGGTCATTGTGCTGGTTTTTTAGAGATTCATTTCTTCTTTGAGTGTCTGCTCTTAATCATTCTTCATGCCTCTTCAAAATGCCATGTTCTATATTTCAAGTTTATTCACATTAATTCTCATTAAACCAATCAACGCCTTGTATCATTTCCGACACATTAATGATAGAAATACACTCGCAAGCACTTCCTTAGTTTTCAGACATCATTGATTCACAAGATCTCCAGAGCTCTTTATTACTCTGATTACTATTTTCTTGGACCATGTGACTCTGAGCAATGCTGGAATGTGAAGGTCATCACTACGTTCAGAAAAGCACTGAAGAATTGCCTACTACAGATTCTTCAGGGAAATCTTCCCTCCCTCTACTGCTGTGGCCAGAGAGGCTTTCTGAAGATTCCAGCGGTGTTTTCCCCAGGAGGGAGGCTCCTTCCCAGCAGGATTCATGCTCAAAAAGTCATTCCCTATCACTCAACTTTTTCTGGTTGGTTCTTTATAATGACAACAGCAACAAAATCTTATCACTTTCTTGTGACATGATTGAATATTTTCTACCCAGAGAAATTGTTTTTCATACACTTATCCAGGAACCATGTAAGCAATGATGAAAAATGCACATAAACTCTGATACAACCTGTCATCTTATAGATTCATCAAGTACTTATTTTTCACAGCCCAATGTTGTTGGCAACTAAGCATTTTGACTGCCGAGACCTTAATACACAAATAAATGTGTGTCTAGCTTCTATGTGCCCTCATCCCTGAGTATTTCTGATAGGTCTTAAGCTAAATCACTTTTTTCTCAGCGTTAAGATTCTTCTTTTTTTTTTCCTTGTCCTTACGTTTTTTTTATTCCTTTATTTTTACATGAGATAAATAGACTGATACCAAGCATTGTAAATGGATGACCACAACAAAAGCAACAATGACGGCAATTACCAAACAGGAAACACACTCACACTATGTCATGATATTGACATTCAGTCCAGTAATCCTCCACTATAACAGCTCCTTTACTTTGCAGTGAAAATTTCTACCCATTTTACCCATTTTAATTTAATTTAATTTAATTTAATTTAATATTTAATGTCTACCCATTTTAAAGGAGCATCTTAACCCCTCTCTAAGAGAATTCATAGAAAAGAGGCATCTAGAGACAAAAGGACCGCTTAGATCGACTCTAAATTCTGGTGAGAAAGAAACTCTTAGAGAGGGAAGTCATGGTTCCCCAGGCACTGAGCATACGGGGGTGGAACAATGGTTGCCGACTCCCAGAGCAGGACCTGGCCACTGTACCACCTCCTCTTGTCCTTGCTGCTCTAAGCTCCCTGGGCCTCTGCCCCCTGCTCCCTGAGGAGCTCACCTGCCTCCCTGCATGGGCCTTGCCCTTCAGGGCAGCGCTGCCCCAGAGCCGGTGCCACCCTCTCCTAACCAGCCCCGCTCAGCTCCTGGCCACGCACAACAGTGTCACCACACACGCCAGCAGGAGCCTCAACACCGGACTCTGCACACACCCTGGACCCTCATCTCAGCCCCCGCCCCACACACTTCAGATGTTGACTTGCAGCCCAAGAGAGGTGGGCCCCAAATGGTACGGAGGAGACAGATGCCCACACGAGGCCTTTCTTTGGGATCAACCACCAAGTGCTCCAGCCCCAGCTCCCCGCAGAGTTTGGGACCAGGTAGAGCCAGGCTTCCAGGAGAGGCGTTCCTTTGCCCAACTTACCTTAGTTCACCAGGGGCTGGAACGTGGAGATGCTGAGGCTTTGGGGATGCTCTGAGACTGCACACCTTTTATACATCCCATATCGCTCTTGGAAGCCATGAGGTGGCCTACGATTGGGGCATGCTTGGCCCTAGTCACAATAGGATGCATCTGCCCTTCCTCAAACTTAAGGTTTTACTCATATCCTGGGCTGGCAAACTCCTTCTCAGTTTGATGGCGCTTGGGGATGACAGTGCCTTCACTCGGGCCCTGGCCCCATTTCCCCATCTCTTTACGAGCCCTGGCTTCCTCGGGTTTCCAAACCCACTCATGACGTTTGCCCTAGAATCTTGACATCCGGGATGTTGCTAAGCAAGCATTCAGAACACTGCTGGGTGTGGGAGTAGTGAGGGTAATTGCCCAGAATATTCCAGTTAGTGAGGGAAGGGGTGGGCCGAGCAGCGTAGGCAGCGAGCCTTGTTGTAAGAGAAACGACTACTGAGCGGTGAGTGGCCCTTTGGGAGACCCTGTAAAGTCAGCAAAGTTGGGACCTTGACTTAACCTAGACTCAGAGCCACATTCAGCCTGAATTGGATACAAACCTGGGCAAGCCGCTTTGATTTTTCACCTGTTGTAATATAAACAAAAAGTGGGGGCTGCAACTCTGTGTCCTGCCTCTTGGTGAGCAAAACATTAGTCTTCATTCACAGAAACTGGGCGGTTACTGTTGACAGAACGTATCTCTCTTACAGGTGTATAAGTCACCCAGACTGCAGGCTTCCCAGGGGAATGATTATCATAAGGTGGAGAGGCTGGGGAGCTAAGAAACTTTGACCTGTCATGAGCTGCTGGACGAGTCACCCAGTCTGGCTCCTGGAATTTGATGTCCCAGGGCTTCAGGCCTGATGCCTCCTTCCCCTTCCGCTTAGAGACTCCTGAAGGAAGAGGGATGCCTCAGGGCAGGGAGTAGGTTGAAAAGGTTGAAACAACATCCGTCAAAGGATGAAAGATATCTTAATTAATTCCCCATTTAGTGTTCCAACTGGGGCTCTGATCTTCACCAGCTGGGTGACCTTGGGCACTTAACATCTTTGAGCCTCAGTTTCCTCATCTGCTAAACAGGATAACCCCATTCTGCACGTCAGCTGAAAGGCTTATTTTGGACAACATGTGTAAGTATGTGCACACGGTTGGGCAGAGAATAAGGGCCCAACGATGGTTCGGTGCTCCGTGGAGTCGGGCTCTGAAAGCTGGGGCAAAGCACACTCTTAGAAGTAGGGAGTAGGTCGTTGCCCACATATGAAGGCCAGTAGTGGCACTTGCTACCAGTGTCCTAAGACCTTGACTGACAGAAAAGGAAATTGGCAAGCTAGTCGTGAGGATGGCACGTTTCATTCTCACACCAGGAATTTAGCCACAGCTCAGCTGAAAGGCCTACAGTATCCCTAGATCTTGGGAATTCACACTGCAGCACGAGAAGACAGCCTTGGAAATCAATGGTGTCTCCTCGGGGACTCACCGGAAGGGCAGGCTATGCATGGGCTCGGCCCCGAGGGAAACCCAGAGGATCCCAGGACTTCCCGGGAGAAGAAACCCTTCCGCCTGTTGTCACTCTGACAGAAGCAACCCTGATAGGCTTGGAGAGGGATTTCAGCTCACGTCCCTAGCAGCAGAGAAGCAAGGCCGCGTGGGGCAGGTTACCTGAGATAACTAATAATTCATCAATACCTAGTGAGCTCACACAATGCACCAGGTGCTGGGAACGGTGGTCAGCAAGGAGGGCCAGAGCCTCCCTGGTCCCTAAACTTCTTCACATCCACTTCTCCGCCTACTCCTTCCAAATCTGTAGATACTTTTCAATGGTTTGGCTTGGATTCGCTGAAGAACTCAAACCCAGTTGTGGCAGTAGCAATGCCTGCGTAACTAGAGAAAATGTGAACATCTGGAGATCCATGAGTTTCGGTGTTACATCCTGTCCATCTTTTCTGGCCTAAGCCCTCACTACCCTGAACAGATTTTTTTGGGTGTGGAATCTGCTATCTCAAGCATGCATTACATAGTATTGCTTCTACCACCAGAGGACAGAAGGAACATGTCCTCTAGAAGCCACAGGTACAACTAAACACCTATCCTGGGCATTGGGAATGGTACTGTTCCCTGACTTTCGTTAGCATGGCTCTTTCTCTTTCGCCAAAGCCCTGTCTCTCATGTACACACACACACACACACACACATACACACACACCACACACACATTAAGGCAAAAGGGACAATTGGGACCAAGGAGGTCTCAGCAGACCTGGGCACAGGCTAAGCCCACTGTATCTTCTGTGCCAGGCATCTGTGATGGAACTCCAGTCCGCGGTCCATGCACACATATGCAGGGGAAGGCCGAGCTGACCCTCTGGGGCCAGCCGCATCAAAAGACAGGGCTCCGGACAAAGGACTGCTGGTGGTTGGAGTTCGAGCCTCTCTGCTGAAATCCATCGCCATCTGGGGATCCTCTGGGCCACGGCACGATGTGTGCCCAGCCTCTGGGTCGGTGAGAGATGCCGTCACTTTCCCAGGGTGCTTGTGGTTGGGGGATAAGGGAGGGGCAGGCCTCCACTGCCTGTCAGAATCTCTGTTCGAGTTTGTAATTCAGGACTTGAAGTTTGAGCTATTTTCATGTTACAACATAGAAAGTTTATGTTGGCTAAGGTTACTTAAGTAAAAAGTAGGGAAGAGTGGTTTTGAACCCAAGTCTGCCACCCTCCAGGATGGGTATGTGTTCTCTTTCTTGCACCATCTACCTTCTAGGAAATTTCTTTGTTTGGAAGACGTAAGTATATTCGTCCCTGAGGAAGGCACACTTCTTTGGAAGGCCTCAGCATCATGCCCTTCATCTGGGGATCTTTGTGCTTGCAAGTGTCCTCAAGGTCAATGGGCGGATAATCTCCTGGAATGATGCACAAGCCTCGCAAAGGGTCTGGACTGTATGTTCTGGTGCCATGCCCATGAGCAAAACTTAGAAAGTGAGCATGTGTGTGAGTACCTGTGTGTGTGTGAGTGTGTGTGGGTGTGTGAAGACGTATTTCAGGGTGATGGACAGCATGTGATGGTGTGTCAGTGTGTGTTGTGTGGTGGCCTCATGTGAGGGCTCATGAATGAATCTATGTGGGAATATGAACTTCAGTGTGCAAGAGTGAGTGTGGACAGGGCTGAGAGTCAAGAGGTATGCACAGGTGTTGCTGACTCCATCGTTAAAATGTTCAAAGAACTTCTGTACCAGGTGGCTCCTAGGCTCTGTGCCCTGCCCGCCTGCGTGCCTGCACCCACCCTGACAGGCGGCCAGCTCAGTCCTACAGCATGGAGAAGCTGGGAGGCCGACGCCTGTCCCAGCGGGGGCCTCTGGGACGCTGCTCCAACTTCTTTTCTCAGTGGTCAGTGGAAGTCTCCACACTTGCAGAATTTACGCTGAATAACAACCCCGTGTGTGTCATTGATATGAGCATCTACCCCTGTATAAACACGTGTGAGTGTGAGATTGTGTGAACGTGCTGCCTTTGCCTTCCCAACGGATCAGTGGGTTGTAAGTTCTGGAAAGACGGGGTCCAGGCTTTATGCTTCTTCCAGCCACTGAGACGGTCAGAATACTTGCCACGTTGCAAAGACTACGGACTAGGGTTCGAACCTCATCTCCACCACGTGTAAGTTGTTGGTAATTTGAGCACGTAAGGAGCTTTGCTACACCTCAGCTGTACCTCTCAAGGGAAGAGAAAGACATGCTTCAATGGGGTGGTGTCCGTGTGTGTGAGCGCTTGTCACATGCCGTGCCCTCTCCATGCTTCCTCAGCTTATGAGCCTCCCCCAGGGAGCACGGTCTGCCTCCAAAAGACATGGCTGGCTGTGTACACTGATAGGGAAAAGTCACTGTGGGCCAGAGCTGCCCAACAATGCCTCAAGAGCAGGATCCATCGTGGGCAGGTGTTACAACACGGAATTTCTGGAAACAAGGGTAACAGCACAATGGCGTGATTATGTCCTGGACGAAATGTCGCTTCCGCCTCTGAACATCACTCAGAGGCTTTGCTCTATGCAACTGGACCTTGTCCTTGTCCCGAAGATGTGCCCAGCGCCTCACACCTTTTTCTTAATAAAGGCGTGGAGCCCATGTCCTCAGGTTGCTGGCAATACGTGGAGGATCTTGCTGCTCTGTCAGAAAGTGGGGAATACTAATAAAAGCAAGAGCTAACATTCATTCAACAATTACTATGGGTTACATCCTACTTAATATTTATTTACATCGTCTCATTGAAGACACCCCCCCATCAACCCCAGGTGGCAGGATTTATTCTGCACACTATACAGATGAGAAAAGCGAGGCCTAGGGAAGTATGGGATTCAGTGCATCATAGGGGTGAATCTGGATCTAAACCCAATAGGATGGGGATAAAAGAAAATTGCACATGTTGGTCTGCACATAAGCACATGTGCACATACCCTAAGTAAGATTATTAGTGGGGGAGAAAATTAAGTGAAGCCCAGGGAGGCAAAATTCAACCTTGTACTAATCTGCTGAGTGAGGGAGGGTGAGGAAAGAGAGAGTAAGAACCCAAAGGAGAGTTCTTGGGGAAGGTCATGTATGTGGGGCAAGAGAGGAGCTATTTGGAGACTGTGTGGACTCAGGTATCAGAGGGTGGGGATGGGCTCAAAGTGCTCATCATTTTCAGGGATTTCACTTCAGGTGTCTACAGCCTTTCAATACATTTGGTGTGTCATCCTTGAGTTCTGGTGAATGCAACAGTCTGTGAGAAATAATTACGACACATAGGTCAGGCAACTGGAGGTGCCCTCCAGCTTTCTGTGGTGTTCACCTGGTGCAGGTGGCCGCAGAGGCTATGTGCGCTCTCCACCATGGACCGGGGCTGAGACGTTGGAGGGCCGGTCTCCTGGGAACAGCTGGCACTCGCAGCAACGGCTGCTGCTCTACGCAGTCCTGGAACGCACTCCTGCTTACTTACACACATCCCACTGTCCTTCCATTCTGAACTCCCCTGCTCCCGGTGTTCCTCCTGGACAGACATGTTCTGGGAGCCCCGTGGTGGGTGCCATGATGATACAGATGGCCACGTTTTCCTTCCTCCCTTCAACAGCCCTAAGTGTTCTCTCTCTGTCTCCTCTGAATTCTGGCCAAAAGGAATGAGGTATCTGTAGCTTCCAAGTAATCCATGAATTCCACGGCATCTGGGCAAATTGTTCTTTGTTGTCTTGAGGGTCTCAGCTTGGTCTTCTTATGGATATTGAACCAAGAGATCGGGAACCCTGTGTGTGAGTCTGTGCTTCCACAACACCTGTCACATTCTAAGCAAAGGGAGGGGAGGTACTCACCAAGCATGCAATGATGCATTGCTGGTTGGGATGGATGGATCGGTGATGGATAAATAGAGAGATGGAGGGAGCCTTGCTGAAAGGCATGAACAGAGATGATGGAGGAAGAGACCAGCCAAGCAGGTAAGCAACGCTAAAACTTCTCTCTTTAGCTAATTCTCAATTCTACAGGAGCGGCTATCTATGTTGGGGATAATTCACACTTTTAGTTTATGTGATGTTCCGTTCTGGCTCCTTTGGGGTACTTCTGTGGGTTTTCAGTGATTCCCTTGTAACCCGGAGGGAGGTGTAGAAAAAGAGAAGCAAAGACCTCATTTTGTGCACTATGTTGTGAGCGAAGGATTTGTTCGAAAGGGATGTGTGTAGTGGATGTCATAGAAAGAAGCAGTTTGGCTTACCTTTGGGCCTGAATTTTCATGTTACCCTAATGCCCCAAGGATTTAGGGAATGGAAAGTGAGAGGGCAGTGGGAGAAATATTGCCCAGGAATATTCTAAGCTGCAGAAACAACAAGGGCTCTGACTTTATTAAAATGCTGACATTGGAAATGTGTGTGTGCTGGATGTATGACATTTACATAGGCTGTCTCCTACTTACACATTTGGTTAGCTTGAAGAAACTCTGGTCTTTTCTTGTACCATTGCAAGAGTTTTTCAGGCCCGGTCCTCAATTCATTTTGACCACGCGCCCTTGGAGTGTTGTGTGAATTTCCATTTATTTGCCTCTACTCTACTCTTTAGCTCCTGGCTGGGTTTCCCTTACTCTTTCTGTGCCTCCATTTTCTAGACAGACATCATCGCCCCCTTCTCCGAGAGCTGTTCTCATTTTCCAGGGATATTGGGATGAGTCCCATGAGTGAGAAGTGCCCATCTCTTTCCTAACCCTGGCAGGTCGATGGAGAATGTCCCTCAGTCCGGAGTGCATCTCGCAATGCCTTCGCCTCTACCTGAACCCTCATGCCCAGACCTCCATGGGCTCTGGGTTGAGGAGCAGGATACAAACTCTGCAGGAATTAACAACTGCGAGATGACGAAATAATCCACAGACACATTCATGCCAAAGGAATTGTGTTTAATAGTTGGGAAAACTGGAGTAGAAACGAAGGGTGCTAGGAAAGGATGTCCGGCCACGCTGCTTAAGTTTCCAAGAAGCCGACAGGGCGAAGTCGATACAAGGCAGCAAAGAAGGTTAGGCGGTTTAGAACCAGATCCTTTTCTGAGATGGAACTTGCAGCTGCTAATTAATACGAAATCTTGATCCAGGAAGCTGCCATCCTGGTGCTGCTTTTCCCGAAGTGCGGCTGCCTCCGGAAGCCGGGGATGAGTGGCGCTGACAACTGGCTGGCTGAGAGAGGGCAGTGGGCTTCATGGTCTCTGGTCTCCACGGAGCTTGGCCTTAGGTCTCATGGCCAGGGATGACTTCTGCTTGGACATCTGGCATTGTGGCGGGCGTGGGAACTTGTGTTGGCACTTGGGGACACAGGGCACCTTGCACTTGGGTGGAGGCTGGCAAGGCTGCTTGGTGTGCTGAGGGGGGTCTATCACTGCTTGGTGGGGGGCAGAATTACTGGGGAGGGGGACAGTACTGCTGAGGTACGGGGCAGCAATACTTTGGTAGTGGGCAGGATTGCTGGGGTGCGGGGCAGCAATACTTTGGTAGTGGGCAGCATGGCTGTGGTGCGGGGAAGCAAGACTTTGGTGGACGGAAGCACAGCTTCTGCTTTTGATGATACATTCTGGTCTGGATGTGCACTGCAAGGGGAAAGACACACAAGTGAGGAAGTCTGGAGACTTAGAAACTCTCGACCCTGGAGATCCTTCTGCCTCCTTCAAACCTGCCCCATTTCACCCTCCGCCAGGTGGCTTCACCGATTTAAGGTGTGTGTGTATGCAATGAGGTGTGTCAGTATAAATTGTATCTGCATTTTCTAAACCATTACAAGCTTTTTTTTGAGACAAAGAAATGTGGATGGAAGAAACCAAAGAAGGAAGAGAGAAAAAAAGGAGAAATGAGATGAGAAAGGGAGAGAAGTAGAAGAAAGATGTAAAAAAGCTGAGACAGAGCGAGAGACAGACAGGGAGAAAGAGAGGAGAGAGAAGGAAAGAGGAAGGAGCAAAGACATGGGTAAAGAGAACAAAAAGTAATATCCAGCCACAGCAGAAACGGTGGAATCCAGATGAGCATTTCCTGGGTTCAGAGTCCTGTGTCAAAAATTAACCAGCTTTGTGACTTTGAGCAAGTTACTCAACTTCTCTGTACATTTCCTACGGTTGTAGGAAGGATAAATAAGCGTATAAAACTCCTCACAAAACACAGAAATACACAGCGAAATATGAATGTAAAGATAAATGTGTGTGTATGTACGTGATCCCTTGGCACACGCCGTGCCCTTTCCATGCTCCTCAGCTTATGAGCCTCCTCCAAGGAGCACGGTCTGCCTCCAAAAGACATGGATGGCTGTGGCCATTGATAGGGAAAAGTCACTGTGGGCCAGACTTGCCCAGGACTGCCTCAGGAGCAGGAATCATCGTGGGCAGGTGTTACAAAGGGGAAGATTGTGGAAGAAAAGGGCAACCACCCAATGGGGTGACTAGGCCCTGCACGAAATGTCATTTCCGCCTGTGAACACCCCTCAGATGCTTTGGTCTACACAATTGGTCCTTGTCCTTGTCCCCAAGATGTGCCCTGCCCCTCACACATTGTTCTTACTAAAGGTGTGGAGTCCATGTCGTCGGGTTGGTGGTAAGGAGTGGAGGGTCTTGCTGCTCTGTCAGAAAGTGGAGAATAATAATAAAAGCTAGAGCTAACATTCATCCAACATTTACTATGTGTTACATCCTACTTACTATTTATTTACTTGGTCTCATTGAAGACCCCTCCCCGTCAACCCCAGGTTGCAGGTGTTATTCTGTCCACTATACAGATGAGTAAAGTGAGGCTTAGGGAATTATTGGATTCAGTCCATCATAGGCGTGCAAATGGCATCGCAACCCAGTAGGATGGGGATAAAAGAAAATTCCGCAAGATGGTCTGCACATAAGCACATGTGCACACATCCCAGTATGATCATTAGTGGGGGAGAAGATTAAGTGAAGCCCAGAGTGTCAAATTCAACCTTGTCTTTCTCAGCTGAGTAAGGGAAGGTGAGGAAATAGAGAGTAACAACCCAAAGGAGAGTTCTGGGGCAAGGTCATGTATGTGAGGCAAGAGAGGAGCTATTTGGAGACTGTGCGGACTCAGGTATCAGAGGGTGGGGATTGACTCAAAGTGCTCATCATTTTCAGGGAGTTCACTTAAGGTGTCTACAGCTTTTCAATTCATTTTGTGTGTCATCCTTGAGTTCTGTTGAATGCAAGGCTCTGTGGGAAATATTGACGACTCATAGGTCTGGAAACTGGAGGCGCCCTCCAGCTTTCTGTGGTGTTCAACTGGTGCAGGTGGCTGCAGAGGCTATGTGCGCTCTCCACCATGGACCGGGGCTGAAACTTTGGAGGGCTGGCCTCCTGGGAACAACTGGCACTCGCAGCATCGGCTGCTGCTCTACGCAGTCCTGAAACGCACTCCTGCTTACTTACACACATCCCACTGTCCTTCCATTCTGAACCCCCCTTCTCCCGGTGTTCCTCCTGGACAGACATGTTCTGGGAGCCCCGTGGTGGGTGCCATGATGACAGAGATGGCCAAGTTCTCCTTCCTCCCTCAACAGCCTTCAGTGTTCTCTCTCTGTCTCCTCTGAGTTCTGAGGGCAGGAATGAGGTATTTGTGCCTTCCAAGTCATCCATGTATAAGACGTCTTCCGGTCAAATTGTTTTCTGTTGTCTTGAGTGTCTGAGCTTGGTTTTCTTACAGGGATTAAACCAAGAGTCCTGGAGACTTGTGTGTGAGTTTGTGCTTCCACAGCACCCATCACATTCTAAAGAAAGGGAGGAGGAGGTACTTACCAAGGATGCAAGGATGCATTGCTGGTTGGGATGGATGGATTGGTGATGGATAAACAGGGAGATGGATGGAGCCTCGCTGAAGGGCATGAACAGAGATGGTGGAGGAAGAGGAGACCAGCCAACCACGGAAGCAATGCTAAAACATCTGTCTTTAGCTTATTCTGAATTCTACATGCTCTGTGATCTATGTTGGGAATAATTCACACATTTATTTATGCTTTGTTCCTTTCTGGCTCCTTTGGGTACTTCTGTGGATTTTCAGTGATTCCCTTGTAGCCCACAAACATGAAACGGGGGGCAGGTATAGGAAAAGAGATGCAACTACCTCAATTTTGGGACTTTTTGTGAGAGAAGGATTCGGTGGAAAGGTATGGGTGTGGTGGATATAATAGAAAGAAGAAGTTTGGCTTACCTGTGGGCCTGAATTTTCCGGTTACCCTAATACCCCAAGAATTTAGGGAATGGAAAGTAAAAGGGCAGTGAGAGAAAAATAGCCCAGGAGAAACCCCAAGTTGGAGAATCAATGGGTGCTGTGACTTTAAAAACTATTGACAGTGGATATATGTGTGTGATGGATGTATGATTTTTACATAGACTGTCTCCTACTAACACATTTTGTTAGCTTGAAGAATATCTCATCTTTTCTTTTACCAGTGGGAGAGTTTTGCAGGACGGGTCCTCAATTCATTTTGACCCACACGCCCTTGGAGTATTGTCTGAATTTCCATTTATTTGCCTCTACTCTACTCTTTCGCTCCTGGCTGGGTTTCCCTTACTCTTTCTGGACCTCCGTTTTCTAGACGGGCATCATCTCCCCTGTGTCCAAAGGCTGTTCTCATTTTCCAAGGATGTGGGGATGTGTCTCCATGCAGCTGAAGTGCCCATCTCTCCTCCTCACCCTGGCAGGACCATGGAACATGTCCTTCAGCTCAGAAGTGCATCTCCCCATGCCTTCTCCTCTACCTGCACCCACATGCCCAGCCCTCCTAGGGCTCTTGCTTAGGCAGCAGGATACAAACTCTGCAGGAGTTAACAACTGTACGATGACGAAATAATCAAACCGACACATTCATGCCAGCAGAATTGTGTTTAATTGTTTGAAAAACTGGAGCAGAGACGAAGTTTGCTAGGAAAACATGGTCGGGCACGCTGCTTACGTTTCCAAGCAGCCAACAGGGAAAAGTATACAAGTCAGCAAAGAAGATTAGACGGTTTAGAACCAGATCCTTTTCTAAATGGAAATGGCAGCTGCTAATTAATCAGAAATGGTGATCCAGGAAGCTCCCATCCTGGTGCTGCCTTTTCCACAAGTGTGGCTGCCTCCAGAAGCCGGGGGTGAGTGGTGCTGACAGCTGGCTGGCTGAGACCGGGGAGTGGGCTTCATGGTCTCTGTTCTGCAGGGAGCCTGGCCTCTGGCCCATGCCTGGGGTTTACTTCTGCTTGGACTTCTGGCACTGCTGAGGGTGTGGGCAATGTGGGACAGAGGGCTCCTTGCCCTTGGGTGGAGGCTGGCCAGGCTGCTTGGTGTGCTGAGGTGGAGTTTAGAACTGCTTTGGTGAGGGGCAGCAGTACCTTGCTGGGGGGCAGCATTGCTGCAGAGGGGCACAGTACTGCTGAAGTGGGGGGCAGCAATACTTTGGTAGTGGGCAGCATGGCTGGGGTGCGGGGCAGCAATACTTTGGTGGGGGGCAGCAATACTTTGGTGGGGGGCAGCATTGCTGGGATGGAGGGCAGCAATACTTTGGTAGCGGGCAGCACAGCTTCTGCTTTGGATGATACATTCTGGTCTGGATGTGCACTGCAAGGGGAAAGACACACAAGTGAGCAAGTCAGGAGCCTTAGAGACGCTCCACCCAGGAGAACCTCCTGCCTCCTTCGAAACTGTCCCATTTCAACCTTGGCCTGGTGCCTTCACTGATTCAATGTGTGTGTGTGTGCAATGAGGTGCGACAGTATAAATTGTAGCTGCAGTTGGTAAGCCATTGCAAGGTTTTAATTGAGACAAATAAAGAAATACGGAAGGAAGGAAGGAAAGAAGGAAGAGAGGAAAAAAGGGAGAAAGGAAAAGAGAAATGGTGAGGGATAGAGAAAAACAAAGATGTAAAAAGGGAGAGAGAGACATAGAGTGAGAGGAGAGAGAAGGAAAGAGTAAGAAGGAAGGACAGGGGTAATGAGAACAAAAAGTAATATCACGGCACAGTAGATAATGTGGAATTTAGAACATGATTTTCTTGGACCTGAGTCCTGTCTCAAAAATTAACCAGCTGTGTGACCTTGAGCAAGTTACTTAACTTCTCTGTACTCTTAAAGTTGTTGTAAGGATCAAATGACCTTATAAAACTCAAGAGAAACATGTGTAAATACACAGGGAAATATGAGTGTAAATATATATGTGTGTATGTGTGCTCACGTGGTCACACACACACACAAACACACACGAGAACCAAAACATGTTGAGTACTCTTGTAAAGATTTCGACTTTTAAAATAAATTTCTACCCATTTATTTTATAGGATGGGAGAATAGGTTTGCAATTCAAATATCCACAAAGGAACTTGTAATCAGAATATTTTAAGAACTCTTACAACTCAACTATAAAAAAAATCCCTGTAATTAAAAAGTGGACAGAAGATCTGAATGAGAGCTATTCATTCAGAAAATTCATTCAGCTATTCAAAGAAAATATACAGATGGTTAAAAGCCTGTGAAAAGATGCTCAACATTATTAGTCATTAAAGAAAAGCATATCAAAACCATGTTAACTTCATGCTTTATATACTAGGAAATTAATGAACATATAGACCAGTTGTAGCTTGGTTTAGGGTCATTGTGCTGGTTTTTTATAGATTCATTTCTTCTTTGAGTGTCTGCTCTTAATCATTCTTCATGCCTCTTCAAAATGCCATGTTCTATATTTCAAGTTTATTCACATTAACTCTCATTACACCAATCAACGCCTTGTATCATTTCCGACACATTAATGATAGAAATACACTCACAAGCACTTTCTTAGTTTTCAGACATCATTGATTCACAAGATCTCCAGAGCTCTTTATTACTCTGATTACTATTTTCTTGGACCATGTGACTCTGAGCAATGCTGGAATGTGAAGGTGATCACTACGTTCAGAAAAGCATTGAAAAATTGCCTGCTACAGATTCTTCAGGGAAATCTTCCCTCCCTCTACTGCTGTGGCCAGAGAGGCTTTCTGAAGATTCCAGCGGTGTTTTCCCCAGGAGGGAGGCTACTTCCCAGCAGGATTCATGCTCAAGAAACATTCCCTATCACTCAAATTTTTCTTATTGGTTCTTTACAATGACAACAGCAACAAAATCTTATCACTTTCTTGTTACATGATTGAATATTTTCTACCCAGAGAAATTGTTTTTCATACAATTATCCATGAACCATGTAAGCCATGATGAAAAATGCACATAAACTCTGATACAACCTGTCATCTTATAGATTCATTAAGCACTTATTTTTCACAGCCCAATGTTGTTGGCAACTAAGCATGTTGACTGCCGAGACCTTAATACACAAATAAATGTGTGTCTAGCTTCTATGTGCCCTCATCCCTGAGTGTTTCTGATAGGTCTTAAGCTAAATCACTTTGTTCTCAGCGTTAAGATTCTTTTTTTTTTTTTTTTACCTTGTCCTTACTTTTTTTTTTTTATACTTTTATTTTTCCAAGAGATAAATAGACTGATACCAAACTTTGTAAATGGATGACCACAACAAAAGCAACAATGACTGCAATTACCAAACACGAAACACACTCAAACTATTACATAATCTTGACATTCAATCCAGTAATCCTCCACTATAAAAGCTCCTTTACTTTGCAGTGAAAATTTCTATTCATTTTACTCATTTTAATTTAATTTAATTTAATTTAATTTAATTTAATTTCTACCCATTTTAAAGGAGCATCGTAACCCCTCTCTAAGAGAATTCATAGAAAAGAGGCATCTAGAGACAAAACGACGGTTTACATCGACTCTAAATTCTGGTGAGAAAGAAACTCTTAGAGAGGGAAATCATGGTTCTCCAGGCACTGAGCACACGGGGGTGGAACAATGGTCCTCGACACCCAGAGCAGGACCTGGCCACTGTACCACCTTCTCTTGTCCTTGCTGCTCTGAGCTCCTTGGGCCTCGGGCCCCTGCTCCCTGAGGAGCTCTCCTGCCTCCCTGCATGGGCCTTGCCCTTCAGGGCAGCGCTGCCCCAGAGCCGGTGCCACCCTCTCCTAACCAGCCCTGCTCAGCTCCTGGCCACGCACAACAGTGTCACCACACACGCCAGCAGGAGCCTCAACACCGGACTCTGCACACACCCTGGAACCCCATCTCAGCCCCCGCCCCACACACTTCAGATGTTGACTTGCAGCCCAAGAGAGGTGGGTCCCAAATGGTACGGAGAAGACAGATGCCCACCCGAGGCCTTTCTTTGGGATCAACCACCAAGTGCTCCAGCCCCAGCTGCCCGCATAGTTTGGGACCAGGTAGAGCCAGGCTTCCAGGAGAGGTGTTCCTTTGCCCAACTTACCTTAGTTCACCAGGGGCTGGAACGTGGAGATGCTGAGGCTTTGGGGATGCTCTGAGACTGCACACCTTTTATACATCCCATATCCCTCTTGGAAGCCATGAGGTGGCCTACGATTGGGGCATGCTTGGCCCTAGTCACAATAGGATGCATCTGCCCTTCCTCAAACTTAAGGTTTTACTCGTATCCTGGGCTGGCAAACTCCTTCTCGGTTTGGTGGCGCTTGGGGATGACAGTGCCTTCACTCGGGCCCTGGCCCCATTTCCCCATCACTTTACGAGCCCTGGCTTCCCCGGGTTTCCAAACCCACTCATGACGTTTGCCCTAGAACCTTGACATCTGGGATGTTGCTAAGCAAGCATTCAGGACACTGCTGGGTGTGGGAGTAGTGAGGGTAATTGCCCAGAATATTCCAGTTAGTGAGGGAAGGGGTGGGCCGAGCAGCGTACGCAGCGAGCTTTGTTGTAAGAGAAATGACTACTGAGCGGTGAGTGGACCTTTGGGAGACCCTGTAAACTCAGCAAAGTTGGGACCTTGACTTAACCTAGACTCAGAGCCACATTCAGCCTGAATTGGATACAAACCTGGGCAAGCCGCTTTGATTTTTCACCTGTTGTAATATAAACTAAAAATGGGGGCTGCAACTCTGTGTCCTGACTCTTGGTGAGCAAAACATTAGTCTTTATTCACAGAAACTGGGCGGTTACTGTTGACAGCACTTATCTCTCTTACAGGTGTATAAGTCACGCAGACTGCAGGCTTCCCAGGGAAATGATTATCATAAGGTGGAGAGGCTGGGGAGCTAAGAAACTTTGACCTGTCATGAGCTGCTGGACCAGTCACCAGGTCTGGCTCCTGGAATCTGATCTCCCAGGGCTTCAGGCCTGATGCGTCCTTCCCCTTCCAATTAGAGATTCCAGGACGAAGAGGAATGCCACTGGGCAGGGACTAGGATGAAAAGGTTGAAACAACATCCGTCAAAGGATGAAACATATCTTAAATAATTCCCCAATTACTGTTCCGACTGGGGCTCTGATCTTCACCAGCTGGGTGACTTTCGGCCCTTTACATCTTTGAGCCTCAGTTTCCTCATCTGCTAAACAGGATAACCCCATTCTGCATGTCAGCTGAAAGGCTTATTTTGTTCACCATGTGGAAGTATGTGCACACTGTTGGGCAGAGAATTAGGGCTCAGCGATGGTTCGGGGCTCCGTGGAGTTGGGCTCGGAAACTTGGGGCAAAGCACACTCTTAGAAGTACGGAGTAGGTCGTTGCCCACATTTGAAGGCCAGTAGTGGCACTTGCTACCAGTGACCTAAGACCTTGACTGACAGAAATGGAAATTGGCAAGCTAGTCCTGAGGATGGCACGTTTCATTCTCACACCAGGAATTTAGCCACAGCTCAGCTGAAAGGCCTACAGTATCCCTAGATCTTGGGAATTCACACTGCAGCACGAGAAGACAGCCTTGGAAATCAATGGTGTCTCCTCGGGGACTCACCGGAAGGGCAGGCTATGCATGGGCTCGGCCCCGAGGGAAACCCAGAGGATCCCAGGACTTCCCGGGAGAAGAAACCCTTCCGCCTGTTGTCACTCTGACAGAAGCAACCCTGATAGGCTTGGAGAGGGATTTCAGCTCACGTCCCTAGCAGCAGAGAAGCAAGGCCACGTGGGGCAGGTTACCTGAGATAACTAATAATTCATCAATACCTAGTGAGCTCACACAATGCACCAGGTGCTGGGAACGGTGGTCAGCAGGGAGGGCCAGAGCCTCCCTGGTCCCTAAACTTCTTCACATCCTCTTCTCCGCCTACTCCTTCCAAATCTGTAGATACTTTTCAATGGTTTGGCTTGCATTCACTGAAGAACTCAAACCCAGTTGTGGCAGTAGCAACGCCTGCGTAACTAGAGAGAATGTGAACATCTGAAGATCCATGAGTTTCGGTGTTACATCCTGCCATCTTTTCTGGCCTAAGCCCTCACTACCCTGAACAGATTTTTTTGGGTGTGGAATCTGCTATCTCAAGCATGCATTACATACTATTGCTTCTACCACCAGAGGACAGAAGGAACATGTCCTCTAGAAGCCACAGGTACAACTAAACACCTATCCTGGGCATTGGGAATGGTACTGTTCCCTGACTTTCGTTAGCATGGCTCTTTCTCTTTCGCCAAAGCCCTGTCTCTCATGCACACACACACACACACACACACACACACACATAGACACACACCGCACACACACTAAGGCAAAAGGGACAATTGGGACCAAGGAGGCCTCAGCAGACCTGAGCACAGGCTAAGCCCTCTGTATCTTCTGTGTCAGGCATCTGTGATGGAATACCAGTCCGCAGTCCATGCACACATATGCAGGGGAAGGCCGAGCTGACCCTCTGGGGCCAGCCGCATCAAAAGACAGGGCTCCGGACAAAGGACTGCTGGTGGTTGGAGTTAGAGCCTCTCTGCTGAAATCCATCGCCATCTGGGGATCCTCTGGGCCACGGCACGATGTGTGCCCAGCCTCTGGGTCGGTGAGAGATGCCCTCACTTTCCCAGGGTGCTTGTGGTTGGGGGATAAGGGAGGGGCAGGCCTCCACTGCCTGTCAGAGTCTCTGTTCGAGTTTGTAATTCAGGACTTGAAGTTTGAGCTATTTTCATGTTACAACATAGAAAGTTTATGTTGGCTAAGGTTACTTAAGTAAAAAGTAGGGAAGAGTGGTTTTGAACCCAAGTCTGCCACCCTCCAGGATGGGTATGTGTTTCTCTTTCTTGCACCATCTACCTTCTAGGAAATTTCTTTGTTTGGAAGACGTAAGTATATTCGTCCCTGAGGAAGGCACACTTCTTTGGAAGGCCTCAGCATCATGCCCTTCATCTGGGGATCTTTGTGCTTGCAAGTGTCCTCAAGGTCAATGGGCGGATAATCTCCTGGAATGATGCACAAGCCTCGCAAAGGGTCTGGACTGTATGTTCTGGTGCCATGCCCATGAGCAAAACTTAGAAAGTGAGCATGTGCGTGAGTACCTGTGTGTGTGTGAGTGTGTGTGGGTGTGTGAAGACGTATTTCAGGGTGATGGACAGCATGTGATGGTGTGTCAGTGTGTGTTGTGTGGTGGCCTCATGTGAGGGCTCATGAATGAATCTATGGGGGAATATGAACTTCAGTGTGCAAGAGTGAGTGTGCACAGGGCTGAGAGTCAAGAGGTATGCACAGGTGTTGCTGACTCCATCGTTAAAATGTTCAAAGAACTTCTGTACCAGGTGGCTCCTAGGTTCTGTGCCCTGCCCGCCTGCGTGCCTGCACCCAGCTGGACAGGCAACCAGCTCAGTCCTACAGCATGGAGAAGCTGGAAGACCGACGCCTGTCCCAGCGGGGGCCTCTGGGACGCTGCTCCAACTTCTTTTCTCAGTGGTCAGTGGAAGTCTCCACACTTGCAGAATTTACGCTGAATAACAACCCCGTGTGTGTCATTGATATGAGCATCTACCCCTGTATAAACACGTGTGAGTGTGAGATTGTGTGAACGTGCTGCCTTTGCCTTCCCAACGGATCAGTGGGTTGTAAGTTCTGGAAAGACGGGGTCCAGGCTTTATGCTTCTTCCAGCCACTGAGACGGTCAGAATACTTGCCACGTTGCAAAGACTACGGACTAGGGTTCGAATCTCATCTCCAGCACGTGTAAGTTGTTGGTACTGTGAGCACGTAAGGAGCTCTGCTGCACCTCAGCTGTACCTCTCAAGGGAAGAGAAAGACATGCTTCAATGGGGCGGTGCCCGTGTGTGTGAGCGCTTGTCACACGCTGTGCCCTCTCCATGCTTCCTCAGCTTATGAGCCTCCCCCAGGGAGCACGGTCTGCCTCCAAAAGACATGGCTGGCTGTGTACACTGATAGGGAAAAGTCACTGTGGGCCAGAGCTGCCCAAGAATGCCTCAAGGGCAGGATCCATCGTGGGCAGGTGTTACAACACGGAAGTTTCTGGAAACAAGGGTAACAACACAATGACGTGAGTATGTCCTGGACGAAATGTCGCTTCCGCCTGTGAACACCGCTCAGAGGCTTTGCTCTACGCAACTGGACCTTGTCCTTGTCCCGAAGATGTGCTCAGCGTCTCACACCTTTTTCTTAATAAAGGTGTGGAGCCCATGTGCTCAGGTTGGTGGCAATACGTGGAGGTTCTTGCTGCTCTGTCAGGAAGTCGGGTATAATAATAAAAGCAAGAGCTAACATTCATTCAACATTTACTATGGGTTACGTCCTACTTAATATTTATTTACATCGTCTCATTGAAGACACCCCCCCATCAACCCCAGGTGGCAGGATTTATTCTGCACACTATACAGATGAGAAAAGCGAGGCCTAGGGAAGTATGGGATTCAGTGCATCATAGGGGTGAATCTGGATCTAAACCCAATAGGATGGGGATAAAAGAAAATTGCACATGTTGGTCCGCACATAAGCACATGTGCAAATACCCTAAGTAAGATAATTAGTGGGGGAGAAAATTAAGTGAAGCCCAGGGAGGCAAAATTCAACGTTGTACTAATCTGCTGAGTGAGGGCGGGTGAGGAAATAGAGAGTAAGAACACTAAGGAGAGTTCTTGGGGAAGTTCATATATGTGGGGCAAGAAAGGAGCTATTTGGAGACTGTGTGGACTCAGGTATCAGAGAGTGGGGATTGGCTCAAAGTGCTCATCATTTTCAGGGATTTCACTTCAGGTGTCTACAGCCTTTCAATACATTTGATGTGTCATCCTTGAGTTCTGGTGAATGCAACAGTCTGTGAGAAATAATTACGACACATAGGTCAGGCAACTGGAGGTGCCCTCCAGCTTTCTGTGGTGTTCACCTGGTGCAGGTGGCTGCAGAGGCTATGTGCGCTCTCCACCATGGACCGGGGCTGAGACGTTGGAGGGCCGGTCTCCTGGGAACAGCTGGCACTCGCAGCAACGGCTGCTGCTCTACGCAGTCCTGGAACGCACTCCTGCTTACTTACAAACATCCCACTGTCCTTCCATTCTGAACCCCCCTGCTCCCGGTGTTCCTCCTGGACAGACATGTTCTGGGAGCCCCGTGGTGGGTGCCATGATGATACAGATGGCCATGTTTTCCTTCCTCCCTTCAAGAGTCCTAAGTGTTCTCTCTCTGTCTCCTCTGAATTCTGGCCAAAAGGAATGAGGTATCTGTAGCTTCCAAGTAATCCATGAATTCCACGGCATCTGGGCAAATTGTTCTTTGTTGTCTTGAGGGTCTCAGCTTGGTCTTCTTATGGATATTGAACCAAGAGATCGGGAACCCTGTGTGTGAGTCTGTGCTTCCACAACACCTGTCACATTCTAAGCAAAGGGAGGGGAGGCATTCACCAAGCATGCAATGATGCATTGCTGGTTGGGATGGATGGATCGGTGATGGATAAATAGAGAGACGGAGGGAGCCTTGCTGAAAGGCATGAACAGAGATGATGGAGGAAGAGACCAGCCAAGCAGGTAAGCAACGCTAAAACTTCTCTCTTTAGCTAATTCTCAATTCTACAGGAGCTGCTATCTATGTTGGGGATAATTCACACTTTTAGTTTATGTGATGTTCCGTTCTGGCTCCTTTGGGGTACTTCTGTGGGTTTTCAGTGATTCCCTTGTAAACCGGAGGGAGGTGTAGGAAAAGAGAAACAAAGACCTCATTTTTTGCACTATGTTGTGAGCGAAGGATTTGTTCGAAAGGGATGTGTGTAGTGGATGTAATAGAAAGAAGCAGTTTGGCTTACCTTTGGGCCTGAATTTTCATGTTATCCTAATGCCCCAAGGATTCAGGGAATGGAAAGTACGAGGGCAGTGGGAGAAATATTGCCCAGGAATATTCTAAGCTGCTGAAACAACAAGGGCTCTGTCTTTACTAAAATGCCTACATTGGAAATGTGTGTGCGTTGGATGTATGACATTTACATAGGCTGTCTCCTACTTACACATTTGGTTAGCTTGAAGAAACTCTGGTCTTTTCTTGTACCATTGCGAAAGTTTCTCAGGCCCGGTCCTCAATTCATTTTGACCACGCGCCCTTGGAGCGTTGTGTGAATTTCCATTTATTTGCCTCTACTCTACTCTTTAGCTCATGGCTGGGTTTCCCTTACTCTTTCTGTGCCTCCATTCTCTAGACAGACATCATCTCCCCCTTTCTCCAAGGGCTGGTCTCATTTTCCAGGGATATTGGGATGAGTCCCATGAGTGAGATGTGCCCATCTCTTTCCTCACCCTGGCAGGTCGATGGAGAATGTCCCTCAGTCCGGAGTGCATCTCCCAATGCCTTCGCCTCTACCTGAACCCTCATGCCCAGACCTCCATGGGCTCTGGGTTGAGGAGCAGGATACAAACTCTGCAGGAATTAACAACTGCGAGATGACAAAATAATCCACAGATACATTCATGCCTAAGGAATTGTGTTTAATAGTTGGGAAAACTGGAGTAGAAACGAAGAGTGCTAGGAAAGGATGTCCGGCCACGCTGCTTAAGTTTCCAAGAAGCCGACAGGGCGAAGTCGATACAAGGCAGCAAAGAATATTGGACGGTTTAGAACCAGATCCTTTTCTGAGATGGAACTTGCAGCTGCTAATTAATACGAAATCTTGATCCAGGAAGCTGCCATCCTGGTGCTGCTTTTCCCGAAGTGCGGCTGCCTCCGGAAGCCGGGGATGAGGGGCGCTGACAACTGGCTGGCTGAGAGAGGGCAGTGGGCTTCTTGGTCTCTGGTCTCCACGGAGCTTAGCCTTAGGTCTCATGGCCAGGCATGACTTCTGCTTGGACATCTGGCATTGTGGCGGGCGTGGGAACTTGTGTTGGCACTTGGGGACACAGGGCACCTTGCACTTGGGTGGAGGCTGGCAATGCTGCTGGTGTGCTGAGGGGGGTCTATCACTGCTTGGTGGGGGGCAGAATTATTGGGGAGTGGGACAGTACTGCTGAGGTGCGGGGCAGCAATACTTTGGTAGTGGGCAGGATTGCTGGGGTGCGGGGCAGCAATACTTTGGTAGTGGGCAGCATGGCTGTGGTGCGGGGAAGCAAGACTTTGGTGGGCGGAAGCACAGCTTCTGCTTTTGGTGATATATTCTGGTCTGGATGTGCACTGCAAGGGGAAAGACACACAAGTGAGGAAGTCTGGAGACTTAGAAACTCTCGACCCTGGAGATCCTACTGCCTCCTTCAAACCTGCCCCATTTCACCCTCCGCCAGGTGGCTTCACCGATTTAAGGTGTGTGTGTATGCAATGAGGTGTGTCAGTATAAATTGTATCTACATTTTCTAAACCATTACAAGCTGTTTTTTGAGACAAAGAAATGTGGATGGAAGAAACGAAAGAAGGAAGAGAGAAAAAAGGGAGAAATGAAATGAGAAAGGGAGAGAAGTAGAAGAAAACAAAGAAAGATGTAAAAAAGCTGAGACAGAGCGAGAGACAGAGAGGGAGAAAGAGAGGAGAGAGAAGGAAAGAGGAAGGAGCAAAGACATGGGTAAAGAGAACAAAAAGTAATATCCAGCCACAGCAGAAACGGTGGAATCCAGATCAGGATTTCCTGGGTTCAGAGTCCTGTGTCAAAAATTAAACAGCTTTGTGACTTTGAGCAAGTTACTCAACTTCTCTGTACATTTCCTACGGTTGTAGGAAGGATAAATAAGCGTATAAAACTCCTCACAAAACACAGAAATACACAGGGAAATATGAATGTAAAGATAAATGTGTGTGTATGTACGTGATCCCTTGGCACACTCCGTGCCCTTTCCATGCTCCTCAGCTTATGAGCCTCCTCCAAGGAGCACGGTCTGCCTCCAAAAGACATGGATGGCTGTGGCCATTGATAGGGAAAAGTCACTGTGGGCCAGACTTGCCCAGGACTGCCTCAGGAGCAGGAATCATCGTGGGCAGTTGTTACAAAGGGGAAGATTGTGGAAGAAAAGGGCAACCACCCAATGGGGTGATTAGGCCCTGCACGAAATGACATTTCCGCCTGTGAACACCCCTCAGATGCTTTGGTCTACACAATTGGTCCTTGTCCTTGTCCCCAAGATGTGCCCTGCCCCTCACACATTGTTCTTACTAAAGGTGTGGAGTCCATGTCTTCAGGTTGGTGGTAAGGAGTGGAGGGTCTTGCTGCTCTGTCAGAAAGTGGAGAATAATAATAAAAGCAAGAACTAATATTCATCCAACATTTACTATGTGTTACATCCTACTTACTATTTATTTACTTTGTCTCATTGAAGACCCCTCCCCGTCAACCCCAGGTTGCAGGTGTTATTCTGTCCACTATACAGATGAGTAAAGTGCGGCTTAGGGAATTATTGGATTCAGTCCATCATAGGCGTGCAAATGGCATCGCAACCCAGTAGGATGGGGATAAAAGAAAATTCCGCAAGATGGTCTGCACATAAGCACATGTACACACATCCCACTGTGATCATTAGTGGGGGAGAAGATTAAGTGAAGCCCAGAGTGTCAAATTCATCCTTGTCTTTATCAGCTGAGTGAGGGAAGGTGAGGAAATAGAGAGTAAGAACCCAAAGGAGAGTTCTGGGGCAAGGTCATGTATGTGAGGCAAGAGAGGAGCTATTTGGAGACTGTGCGGACTCAGGTATCAGAGGGTGGGGATTGACTCAAAGTGCTCATCATTTTCAGGGAGTTCACTTAAGGTGTCTACAGCTTTTCAATTCATTTTGTGTGTCATCCTTGAGTTCTGTTGAATGCAAGGCTCTGTGGGAAATATTGACGACTCATAGGTCTGGAAACTGGAGGCGCCCTCCAGCTTTCTGTGGTGTTCAACTGGTGCAGGTGGCTGCAGAAGCTATGTGCGCTCTCACCCATGGACCGGGGATGAAACTTTGGAGGGCTGGTCTCCTGGGAACAACTGGCACTCGCAGCATCGGCTGCTGCTCTACGCAGTCCTGAAACGCACTCCTGCTTACTTACAAACATCCCACTGTCCTTCCATTCTGAAACCCCCTTCTCCCGGTGTTCCTCCTGGACAGACATGTTCTGGGAGCCCCGTGGTGGGTGTCATGACGACAGAGATGGCCAAGTTCTCCTTCCTCCCTCAACAGCCTTCAGTGTTCTCTCTCTGTCTTCTCTGAGTTCTGAGGGCAGGAATGAGGTATTTGTGCCTTCCAAGTCATCCATGTATAAGACGTCTTCCGGTCACATTGTTTTCTGTTGTCTTGACTGTCTGAGCTTGGTTTTCTTACAGGGATTAAACCAAGAGTCCTGGAGCCTTGTGTGTGAGTTTGTGCTTCCACAGCACCCATCACATTCTAAAGAAAGGGAGGAGGAGGTACTTACCAAGGATGCAAAGATGCATTCCTGGTTGGGATGGATGGATTGGTGATGGATAAACAGGGAGATGGATGGAGCCTCGCTGAAGGGCATGAACAGAGATGGTGGAGGAAGAGGAGACCAGCCAACCATGGAAGCAATGCTAAAACATCTGTCTTTAGCTTATTCTGAATTCTACATGCTCTGTGATCTATGTTGGGGATAATTCACACATTTATTTATGCTTTGTTCCTTTCTGGCTCCTTTGGGTACTTCTGTGGATTTTCAGTGATTCCCTTGTAGCCCACAAACATGAAACGGGGGGCAGGTATAGGAAAAGAGATGCAACTACCTCAATTTTGGGACTTTTTGTGAGAGAAGGATTCGGTGGAAAGGTATGGGTGTGGTGGATATAATAGAAAGAAGAAATTTGGCTTACCTGTGGGCCTGAATTTTCCGGTTACCCTAATACCCCATGAATTTAGGGAATGGAAAGTAAAAGGGCAGTGAGAGAAAAATAGCCCAGGAGGAACCCCAAGTTGGAGAATCAATGGGTGCTGTGACTTTAAAAACTATTGACAGTGGATACATGTGTGTGATGGATGTATGATTTTTACATAGACTGTCTCCTACTAACACATTTTGTTAGCTTGAAGAAAATCTCATCTTTTCTTTTACCAGTGGGAGAGTTTTTCAGGCCCGGGCCTCAATTCATTTTGACCCACACGCCTTTGGAGTATTGTCCGAATTTCCATTTATTTGCCTCTACTCTACTCTTTCGCTCCTGGCTGGGTTTCCCTTACTCTTTCTGGACCTCCGTTTTCTAGACGGGCATCATCTCCCCTGTGTCCAAAGGCTGTTCTCATTTTCCAAGAATGTGGGGATGTGTCTCCATGCAACTGAAGTGCCCATCTCTCCTCCTCACCCTGGCAGGACCATGGAACATGTCCTTCAGCTCAGAAGTGCATCTCCCCATGCCTTCTCCTCTACCTGCACCCACATGCCCAGCCCTCCTAGGGCTCTTGCTTAGGCAGCAGGATACAAACTCTGCAGGAGTTAACAACTGTACGATGACGAAATAATCAAACCGACACATTCATGCCAGCAGAATTGTGTTTAATTGTTTGAAAAACTGGAGCAGAGACGAAGTTTGCTAGGAAAACATGGTCGGGCACGCTGCTTACGTTTCCAAGCAGCCAACAGGGAAAAGTATACAAGTCAGCAAAGAAGATTAGACGGTTTAGAACCAGATCCTTTTCTAAATGGAAATGGCAGCTGCTAATTAATCAGAAATGGTGATCCAGGAAGCTCCCATCCTGGTGCTGCCTTTTCCACAAGTGTGGCTGCCTCCAGAAGCCGGGGGTGAGTGGTGCTGACAGCTGGCTGGCTGAGACCGGGGAGTGGGCTTCATGGTCTCTGTTCTGCAGGGAGCCTGGCCTCTGGCCCATGCCTGGGGTTTACTTCTGCTTGGACTTCTGGCGCTGCTGAGGGTGTGGGCACTTTGAGACAGAGGGCTCCTTGCCCTTGGGTGGAGGCTGGCCAGGCTGCTTGGTGTGCTGAGGTGGAGTTTAGAACTGCTTTGGTGAGGGGCAGCAGTACCTTGCTGGGGGGCAGCATTGCTGCAGAGGGGGACAGTACTGCTGAAGTGGGGGGCAGCAATACTTTGGTAGTGGGCAGCATGGCTGGGGTGCGGGGCAGCAATACTTTGGTGGGGGGCAGCAATACTTTGGTGGGGGGCAGCATTGCTGGGATGGAGGGCAGCAATACTTTGGTAGCGGGCAGCACAGCTTCTGCTTTGGATGATACATTCTGGTCTGGATGTGCACTGCAAGGGGAAAGACACACAAGTGAGCAAGTCAGGAGCCTTAGAGACGCTCCACCCAGGAGAACCTCTTGCCTCCTTCAAAACTGTCCCATTTCAACCTTGGCCTGGTGCCTTCACTGATACAATGTGTGTGTGTGTGCAATGAGGTGCGACAGTATAAATTGTAGCTGCAGTTGGTAAGCCATTGCAAGGTTTTAATTGAGACAATAAAGAAATACGGAAGGAAGGAAGGAAGGAAAGAAGGAAGAGAGGAAAAAAGGGAGAAAGGAAAAGAGAAATGGATAGGGATAGAGAAAAACAAAGACGTAAAAAGGGAGAGAGAGACAGAGAGTGAGAGGAGAGAGAAGGAAAGAGTAAGAAGGAAGGACAGGGGTAATGAGAACAAAAAGTAATATCACGGCACAGCAGATACTGTGGAATTTAGAACATGACTTTCTTGGACCTGAGTTCTGTCTCAAAAATTAACCAGCTGTGTGACTTTGAGCAAGTTACTTAACTTCTCTGTACTCTTAAAGTTGTTGTAAGGATCAAATGAGCATATAACACTCCAGACAAACATGTGTACATACACAGGGAAATATGAGTGTCAATATATATGTGTGTATGTGTGCTCACGTGGTCACACACACACACAAACACACGCGAGAACCAAAACATGTTGAGTACTCTTGTAAAGATTTCGACTTTTAAAATAAATTTCTACCCATTTTTTTATAGGGTGGGAGAATATATTTGCAATTCAAATATCCCCAAAGGAACTTGTAATCAGAATATTTTAAGAACTCTTACAAATCAACTATAAAAAAACCCCTATAATTAAAAAGTGGACAGAAGATCTGAATGATAGCTATTCATAGAAAATATACGCATGGTTAAAAGCCGGTGAAAGGATGCTCAACATTATTAGTCATTAAAGAAAAGCATATCAAAACCATGTTAACTTCATGCTTTATATACTGGGAAATTAATGAATATTTAGAGCAGTTGTAGCTTGGGTTAGGGTCATTTTGCTGGTTTTTTATAAATTCATTTCTTCTTTGAGTGTCTGCTCTCAATCATTCTTCATGCATCTTCAAAATGCCATGTTCTATATTTCAAGTTTATTCACATTAATTCTCATTAAACCAATCAACGCCTTGTATCATTTCCGACACATTAATGATAGAAATACACTCGCAAGCACTTCCTTAGTTTTCAGACATCATTGATTCACAAGATCTCCAGAGCTCTTTATTACTCTGATTACTATTTTCTTGGACCATGTGACTCTGAGCAATGTTGGAATGTGAAGGTGATCACTACGTTCAGAAAAGCATTGAAGAATTGCCTGCTACAGATTCTTCAGGGAAATCTTCCCTCCCTCTACTGCTGTGGCCAGAGAGGCTTTCTGAAGATTCCAGCGGTGTTTTCCCCAGGAGGGAGGCTACTTCCCAGCAGGATTCACGCTCAAAAAGTCATTCCCTATCACTCAACTTTTTCTGGTTGGTTCTTTATAATGACAACAGCAACAAAATCTTATCACTTTCTTGTGACATGATTGAATATTTTCTACCCAGAGAAATTGTTTTTCATACACTTATCCAGGAACCATGTAAGCAATGATGAAAAATGCACATAAACTCTGATACAACCTGTCATCTTATAGATTCATCAAGTACTTATTTTTCACAGCCCAATGTTGTTGGCGACTAAGCATTTTGACTGCCGAGACCTTAATACACAAATAAATGTGTGTCTAGCTTCTATGTGCCCTCATCCCTGAGTATTTCTGGTAGTTCTTAAGCTAAATCACTTTTTTCTCAGCGTTAAGAATCTTCTTTTTTTTTTTTTTCCTTGTCCTTACTTTTTTTTTATTCTTTTATTTTTACAAGAGATAAATAGACTGATACCAAGCATTGTAATTGGATGACGACAACAAAAGCAAGAAAGACGGCAATTACCAAACAGGAAACACACTCCTACTATTTCATAATATTGACATTCAGTCCAGTAATCCTCCACTGTAAGAGCTCCTTTACTTTGCAGTGAAAATTTCTACCCATTTTACCCATTTTAATTTAATTTAATTTAATTTAATTTAATATTTAATGTCTACCCATTTTAAAGGAGCATCTTAACCCCTCTCTAAGAGACTTCATAGAAAAGAGGCATCTAGAGACAAAAGGACCGCTTAGATCGACTCTAAATTCTGGTGAGAAAGAAACTCTTAGAGAGGGAAGTCATGGTTCCCCAGGCACTGAGCATACGGGGGTGGAACAATGGTTGCCGACTCCCAGAGCAGGACCTGGCCACTGTACCACCTCCTCTTGTCCTTGCTGCTCTAAGCTCCCTGGGCCTCTGCCCCCTGCTCCCTGAGGAGCTCACCTGCCTCCCTGCATGGGCCTTGCCCTTCAGGGCAGCGCTGCCCCAGAGCCGGTGCCACCCTCTCCTAACCAGCCCCGCTCAGCTCCTGGCCACGCACAACAGTGTCACCACACACGCCAGCAGGAGCCTCAACACCGGACTCTGCACACACCCTGGACCCTCATCTCAGCCCCCGCCCCACACACTTCAGATGTTGACTTGCAGCCCAAGAGAGGTGGGCCCCAAATGGTACGGAGGAGACAGATGCCCACACGAGGCCTTTCTTTGGGACCAACCACCAAGTGCTCCAGCCCCAGCTGCCCGCAGAGTTTGGGACCAGGTAGAGCCAGGCTTCCAGGAGAGGCGTTCCTTTGCCCAACTTACCTTAGTTCACCAGGGGCTGGAACGTGGAGATGCTGAGGCTTTGGGGATGCTCTGAGACTGCACACCTTTTATACATCCCATATCGCTCTTGGAAGCCATGAGGTGGCCTACGATTGGGGCATGCTTGGCCCTAGTCACAATAGGATGCATCTGCCCTTCCTCAAACTTAAGGTTTTACTCATATCCTGGGCTGGCAAACTCCTTCTCGGTTTGATGGCGCTTGGGGATGACAGTGCCTTCACTCGGGCCCTGGCCCCATTTCCCCATCTCTTTACGAGCCCTGGCTTCCTCGGGTTTCCAAACCCACTCATGACGTTTGCCCTAGAATCTTGACATCCGGGATGTTGCTAAGCAAGCATTCAGAACACTGCTGGGTGTGGGAGTAGTGAGGGTAATTGCCCAGAATATTCCAGTTAGTGAGGGAAGGGGTGGGCCGAGCAGCGTAGGCAGCGAGCCTTGTTGTAAGAGAAACGACTACTGAGCGGTGAGTGGCCCTTTGGGAGACCCTGTAAAGTCAGCAAAGTTGGGACCTTGACTTAACCTAGACTCAGAGCCACATTCAGCCTGAATTGGATACAAACCTGGGCAAGCCGCTTTGATTTTTCACCTGTTGTAATATAAACAAAAAGTGGGGGCTGCAACTCTGTGTCCTGCCTCTTGGTGAGCAAAACATTAGTCTTCATTCACAGAAACTGGGCGGTTACTGTTGACAGAACGTATCTCTCTTACAGGTGTATAAGTCACCCAGACTGCAGGCTTCCCAGGGGAATGATTATCATAAGGTGGAGAGGCTGGGGAGCTAAGAAACTGACCTGTCATGAGCTGCTGGACGAGTCACCCAGTCTGGCTCCTGGAATTTGATGTCCCAGGGCTTCAGGCCTGATGCCTCCTTCCCCTTCCGCTTAGAGACTCCTGAAGGAAGAGGGATGCCTCAGGGCAGGGAGTAGGTTGAAAAGGTTGAAACAACATCCGTCAAAGGATGAAAGATATCTTAATTAATTCCCCATTTAGTGTTCCAACTGGGGCTCTGATCTTCACCAGCTGGGTGACCTTGGGCACTTAACATCTTTGAGCCTCAGTTTCCTCATCTGCTAAACAGGATAACCCCATTCTGCACGTCAGCTGAAAGGCTTATTTTGGACAACATGTGTAAGTATGTGCACACGGTTGGGCAGAGAATAAGGGCCCAACGATGGTTCGGTGCTCCGTGGAGTCGGGCTCTGAAAGCTGGGGCAAAGCACACTCTTAGAAGTAGGGAGTAGGTCGTTGCCCACATATGAAGGCCAGTAGTGGCACTTGCTACCAGTGTCCTAAGACCTTGACTGACAGAAAAGGAAATTGGCAAGCTAGTCGTGAGGATGGCACGTTTCATTCTCACACCAGGAATTTAGCCACAGCTCAGCTGAAAGGCCTACAGTATCCCTAGATCTTGGGAATTCACACTGCAGCACGAGAAGACAGCCTTGGAAATCAATGGTGTCTCCTCGGGGACTCACCGGAAGGGCAGGCTATGCATGGGCTCGGCCCCGAGGGAAACCCAGAGGATCCCAGGACTTCCCGGGAGAAGAAACCCTTCCGCCTGTTGTCACTCTGACAGAAGCAACCCTGATAGGCTTGGAGAGGGATTTCAGCTCACGTCCCTAGCAGCAGAGAAGCAAGGCCACGTGGGGCAGGTTACCTGAGATAACTAATAATTCATCAATACCTAGTGAGCTCACACAATGCACCAGGTGCTGGGAACGGTGGTCAGCAAGGAGGGCCAGAGCCTCCCTGGTCCCTAAACTTCTTCACATCCACTTCTCCGCCTACTCCTTCCAAATCTGTAGATACTTTTCAATGGTTTGGCTTGGATTCGCTGAAGAACTCAAACCCAGTTGTGGCAGTAGCAATGCCTGCGTAACTAGAGAAAATGTGAACATCTGGAGATCCATGAGTTTCGGTGTTACATCCTGTCCATCTTTTCTGGCCTAAGCCCTCACTACCCTGAACAGATTTTTTTGGGTGTGGAATCTGCTATCTCAAGCATGCATTACATAGTATTGCTTCTACCACCAGAGGACAGAAGGAACATGTCCTCTAGAAGCCACAGGTACAACTAAACACCTATCCTGGGCATTGGGAATGGTACTGTTCCCTGACTTTCGTTAGCATGGCTCTTTCTCTTTCGCCAAAGCCCTGTCTCTCATGTACACACACACACACACACACATACACACACACCACACACACATTAAGGCAAAAGGGACAATTGGGACCAAGGAGGTCTCAGCAGACCTGGGCACAGGCTAAGCCCACTGTATCTTCTGTGCCAGGCATCTGTGATGGAACTCCAGTCCGCGGTCCATGCACACATATGCAGGGGAAGGCCGAGCTGACCCTCTGGGGCCAGCCGCATCAAAAGACAGGGCTCCGGACAAAGGACTGCTGGTGGTTGGAGTTCGAGCCTCTCTGCTGAAATCCATCGCCATCTGGGGATCCTCTGGGCCACGGCACGATGTGTGCCCAGCCTCTGGGTCGGTGAGAGATGCCCTCACTTTCCCAGGGTGCTTGTGGTTGGGGGATAAGGGAGGGGCAGGCCTCCACTGCCTGTCAGAATCTCTGTTCGAGTTTGTAATTCAGGACTTGAAGTTTGAGCTATTTTCATGTTACAACATAGAAAGTTTATGTTGGCTAAGGTTACTTAAGTAAAAAGTAGGGAAGAGTGGTTTTGAACCCAAGTCTGCCACCCTCCAGGATGGGTATGTGTTCTCTTTCTTGCACCATCTACCTTCTAGGAAATTTCTTTGTTTGGAAGACGTAAGTATATTCGTCCCTGAGGAAGGCACACTTCTTTGGAAGGCCTCAGCATCATGCCCTTCATCTGGGGATCTTTGTGCTTGCAAGTGTCCTCAAGGTCAATGGGCGGATAATCTCCTGGAATGATGCACAAGCCTCGCAAAGGGTCTGGACTGTATGTTCTGGTGCCATGCCCATGAGCAAAACTTAGAAAGTGAGCATGTGTGTGAGTACCTGTGTGTGTGTGAGTGTGTGTGGGTGTGTGAAGACGTATTTCAGGGTGATGGACAGCATGTGATGGTGTGTCAGTGTGTGTTGTGTGGTGGCCTCATGTGAGGGCTCATGAATGAATCTATGTGGGAATATGAACTTCAGTGTGCAAGAGTGAGTGTGGACAGGGCTGAGAGTCAAGAGGTATGCACAGGTGTTGCTGACTCCATCGTTAAAATGTTCAAAGAACTTCTGTACCAGGTGGCTCCTAGGCTCTGTGCCCTGCCCGCCTGCGTGCCTGCACCCACCCTGACAGGCGGCCAGCTCAGTCCTACAGCATGGAGAAGCTGGGAGGCCGACGCCTGTCCCAGCGGGGGCCTCTGGGACGCTGCTCCAACTTCTTTTCTCAGTGGTCAGTGGAAGTCTCCACACTTGCAGAATTTACGCTGAATAACAACCCCGTGTGTGTCATTGATATGAGCATCTACCCCTGTATAAACACGTGTGAGTGTGAGATTGTGTGAACGTGCTGCCTTTGCCTTCCCAACGGATCAGTGGGTTGTAAGTTCTGGAAAGACGGGGTCCAGGCTTTATGCTTCTTCCAGCCACTGAGACGGTCAGAATACTTGCCACGTTGCAAAGACTACGGACTAGGGTTCGAACCTCATCTCCACCACGTGTAAGTTGTTGGTAATTTGAGCACGTAAGGAGCTTTGCTACACCTCAGCTGTACCTCTCAAGGGAAGAGAAAGACATGCTTCAATGGGGTGGTGTCCGTGTGTGTGAGCGCTTGTCACATGCCGTGCCCTCTCCATGCTTCCTCAGCTTATGAGCCTCCCCCAGGGAGCACGGTCTGCCTCCAAAAGACATGGCTGGCTGTGTACACTGATAGGGAAAAGTCACTGTGGGCCAGAGCTGCCCAACAATGCCTCAAGAGCAGGATCCATCGTGGGCAGGTGTTACAACACGGAATTTCTGGAAACAAGGGTAACAGCACAATGGCGTGATTATGTCCTGGACGAAATGTCGCTTCCGCCTCTGAACATCACTCAGAGGCTTTGCTCTATGCAACTGGACCTTGTCCTTGTCCCGAAGATGTGCCCAGCGCCTCACACCTTTTTCTTAATAAAGGCGTGGAGCCCATGTCCTCAGGTTGCTGGCAATACGTGGAGGATCTTGCTGCTCTGTCAGAAAGTGGGGAATACTAATAAAAGCAAGAGCTAACATTCATTCAACAATTACTATGGGTTACATCCTACTTAATATTTATTTACATCGTCTCATTGAAGACACCCCCCCATCAACCCCAGGTGGCAGGATTTATTCTGCACACTATACAGATGAGAAAAGCGAGGCCTAGGGAAGTATGGGATTCAGTGCATCATAGGGGTGAATCTGGATCTAAACCCAATAGGATGGGGATAAAAGAAAATTGCACATGTTGGTCTGCACATAAGCACATGTGCACATACCCTAAGTAAGATTATTAGTGGGGGAGAAAATTAAGTGAAGCCCAGGGAGGCAAAATTCAACCTTGTACTAATCTGCTGAGTGAGGGAGGGTGAGGAAAGAGAGAGTAAGAACCCAAAGGAGAGTTCTTGGGGAAGGTCATGTATGTGGGGCAAGAGAGGAGCTATTTGGAGACTGTGTGGACTCAGGTATCAGAGGGTGGGGATGGGCTCAAAGTGCTCATCATTTTCAGGGATTTCACTTCAGGTGTCTACAGCCTTTCAATACATTTGGTGTGTCATCCTTGAGTTCTGGTGAATGCAACAGTCTGTGAGAAATAATTACGACACATAGGTCAGGCAACTGGAGGTGCCCTCCAGCTTTCTGTGGTGTTCACCTGGTGCAGGTGGCCGCAGAGGCTATGTGCGCTCTCCACCATGGACCGGGGCTGAGACGTTGGAGGGCCGGTCTCCTGGGAACAGCTGGCACTCGCAGCAACGGCTGCTGCTCTACGCAGTCCTGGAACGTACTCCTGCTTACTTACACACATCCCACTGTCCTTCCATTCTGAACTCCCCTGCTCCCGGTGTTCCTCCTGGACAGACATGTTCTGGGAGCCCCGTGGTGGGTGCCATGATGATACAGATGGCCACGTTTTCCTTCCTCCCTTCAACAGCCCTAAGTGTTCTCTCTCTGTCTCCTCTGAATTCTGGCCAAAAGGAATGAGGTATCTGTAGCTTCCAAGTAATCCATGAATTCCACGGCATCTGGGCAAATTGTTCTTTGTTGTCTTGAGGGTCTCAGCTTGGTCTTCTTATGGATATTGAACCAAGAGATCGGGAACCCTGTGTGTGAGTCTGTGCTTCCACAACACCTGTCACATTCTAAGCAAAGGGAGGGGAGGTACTCACCAAGCATGCAATGATGCATTGCTGGTTGGGATGGATGGATCGGTGATGGATAAATAGATAGATGGAGGGAGCCTTGCTGAAAGGCATGAACAGAGATGATGGAGGAAGAGACCAGCCAAGCAGGTAAGCAACGCTAAAACTTCTCTCTTTAGCTAATTCTCAATTCTACAGGAGCGGCTATCTATGTTGGGGATAATTCACACTTTTAGTTTATGTGATGTTCCGTTCTGGCTCCTTTGGGGTACTTCTGTGGGTTTTCAGTGATTCCCTTGTAACCCGGAGGGAGGTGTAGAAAAAGAGAAGCAAAGACCTCATTTTGTGCACTATGTTGTGAGCGAAGGATTTGTTCGAAAGGGATGTGTGTAGTGGATGTCATAGAAAGAAGCAGTTTGGCTTACCTTTGGGCCTGAATTTTCATGTTACCCTAATGCCCCAAGGATTTAGGGAATGGAAAGTGAGAGGGCAGTGGGAGAAATATTGCCCAGGAATATTCTAAGCTGCAGAAACAACAAGGGCTCTGACTTTATTAAAATGCTGACATTGGAAATGTGTGTGTGCTGGATGTATGACATTTACATAGGCTGTCTCCTACTTACACATTTGGTTAGCTTGAAGAAACTCTGGTCTTTTCTTGTACCATTGCAAGAGTTTTTCAGGCCCGGTCCTCAATTCATTTTGACCACGCGCCCTTGGAGTGTTGTGTGAATTTCCATTTATTTGCCTCTACTCTACTCTTTAGCTCCTGGCTGGGTTTCCCTTACTCTTTCTGTGCCTCCATTTTCTAGACAGACATCATCGCCCCCTTCTCCGAGAGCTGTTCTCATTTTCCAGGGATATTGGGATGAGTCCCATGAGTGAGAAGTGCCCATCTCTTTCCTAACCCTGGCAGGTCGATGGAGAATGTCCCTCAGTCCGGAGTGCATCTCGCAATGCCTTCGCCTCTACCTGAACCCTCATGCCCAGACCTCCATGGGCTCTGGGTTGAGGAGCAGGATACAAACTCTGCAGGAATTAACAACTGCGAGATGACGAAATAATCCACAGACACATTCATGCCAAAGGAATTGTGTTTAATAGTTGGGAAAACTGGAGTAGAAACGAAGGGTGCTAGGAAAGGATGTCCGGCCACGCTGCTTAAGTTTCCAAGAAGCCGACAGGGCGAAGTCGATACAAGGCAGCAAAGAAGGTTAGGCGGTTTAGAACCAGATCCTTTTCTGAGATGGAACTTGCAGCTGCTAATTAATACGAAATCTTGATCCAGGAAGCTGCCATCCTGGTGCTGCTTTTCCCGAAGTGCGGCTGCCTCCGGAAGCCGGGGATGAGTGGCGCTGACAACTGGCTGGCTGAGAGAGGGCAGTGGGCTTCATGGTCTCTGGTCTCCACGGAGCTTGGCCTTAGGTCTCATGGCCAGGGATGACTTCTGCTTGGACATCTGGCATTGTGGCGGGCGTGGGAACTTGTGTTGGCACTTGGGGACACAGGGCACCTTGCACTTGGGTGGAGGCTGGCAAGGCTGCTTGGTGTGCTGAGGGGGGTCTATCACTGCTTGGTGGGGGGCAGAATTACTGGGGAGGGGGACAGTACTGCTGAGGTACGGGGCAGCAATACTTTGGTAGTGGGCAGGATTGCTGGGGTGCGGGGCAGCAATACTTTGGTAGTGGGCAGCATGGCTGTGGTGCGGGGAAGCAAGACTTTGGTGGACGGAAGCACAGCTTCTGCTTTTGATGATACATTCTGGTCTGGATGTGCACTGCAAGGGGAAAGACACACAAGTGAGGAAGTCTGGAGACTTAGAAACTCTCGACCCTGGAGATCCTTCTGCCTCCTTCAAACCTGCCCCATTTCACCCTCCGCCAGGTGGCTTCACCGATTTAAGGTGTGTGTGTATGCAATGAGGTGTGTCAGTATAAATTGTATCTGCATTTTCTAAACCATTACAAGCTTTTTTTTGAGACAAAGAAATGTGGATGGAAGAAACCAAAGAAGGAAGAGAGAAAAAAAGGAGAAATGAGATGAGAAAGGGAGAGAAGTAGAAGAAAGATGTAAAAAAGCTGAGACAGAGCGAGAGACAGACAGGGAGAAAGAGAGGAGAGAGAAGGAAAGAGGAAGGAGCAAAGACATGGGTAAAGAGAACAAAAAGGAATATCCAGCCACAGCAGAAACGGTGGAATCCAGATGAGGATTTCCTGGGTTCAGAGTCCTGTGTCAAAAATTAACCAGCTTTGTGACTTTGAGCAAGTTACTCAACTTCTCTGTACATTTCCTACGGTTGTAGGAAGGATACATAAGCGTATAAAACTCCTCACAAAACACAGAAATACACAGCGAAATATGAATGTAAAGATAAATGTGTGTGTATGTACGTGATCCCTTGGCACACGCCGTGCCCTTTCCATGCTCCTCAGCTTATGAGCCTCCTCCAAGGACCACGGTCTGCCTCCAAAAGACATGGATGGCTGTGGCCATTGATAGGGAAAAGTCACTGTGGGCCAGACTTGCCCAGGACTGCCTCAGGAGCAGGAATCATCGTGGGCAGGTGTTACAAAGGGGAAGATTGTGGAAGAAAAGGGCAACCACCCAATGGGGTGACTAGGCCCTGCACGAAATGTCATTTCCGCCTGTGAACACCCCTCAGATGCTTTGGTCTACACAATTGGTCCTTGTCCTTGTCCCCAAGATGTGCCCTGCCCCTCACACATTGTTCTTACTAAAGGTGTGGAGTCCATGTCGTCGGGTTGGTGGTAAGGAGTGGAGGGTCTTGCTGCTCTGTCAGAAAGTGGAGAATAATAATAAAAGCTAGAGCTAACATTCATCCAACATTTACTATGTGTTACATCCTACTTACTATTTATTTACTTGGTCTCATTGAAGACCCCTCCCCGTCAACCCCAGGTTGCAGGTGTTATTCTGTCCACTATACAGATGAGTAAAGTGAGGCTTAGGGAATTATTGGATTCAGTCCATCATAGGCGTGCAAATGGCATCGCAACCCAGTAGGATGGGGATAAAAGAAAATTCCGCAAGATGGTCTGCACATAAGCACATGTGCACACATCCCAGTATGATCATTAGTGGGGGAGAAGATTAAGTGAAGCCCAGAGTGTCAAATTCAACCTTGTCTTTCTCAGCTGAGTAAGGGAAGGTGAGGAAATAGAGAGTAAGAACCCAAAGGAGAGTTCTGGGGCAAGGTCATGTATGTGAGGCAAGAGAGGAGCTATTTGGAGACTGTGCGGACTCAGGTATCAGAGGGTGGGGATTGACTCAAAGTGCTCATCATTTTCAGGGAGTTCACTTAAGGTGTCTACAGCTTTTCAATTCATTTTGTGTGTCATCCTTGAGTTCTGTTGAATGCAAGGCTCTGTGGGAAATATTGACGACTCATAGGTCTGGAAACTGGAGGCGCCCTCCAGCTTTCTGTGGTGTTCAACTGGTGCAGGTGGCTGCAGAGGCTATGTGCGCTCTCCACCATGGACCGGGGCTGAAACTTTGGAGGGCTGGCCTCCTGGGAACAACTGGCACTCGCAGCATCGGCTGCTGCTCTACGCAGTCCTGAAACGCACTCCTGCTTACTTACACACATCCCACTGTCCTTCCATTCTGAACCCCCCTTCTCCCGGTGTTCCTCCTGGACAGACATGTTCTGGGAGCCCCGTGGTGGGTGCCATGATGACAGAGATGGCCAAGTTCTCCTTCCTCCCTCAACAGCCTTCAGTGTTCTCTCTCTGTCTCCTCTGAGTTCTGAGGGCAGGAATGAGGTATTTGTGCCTTCCAAGTCATCCATGTATAAGACGTCTTCCGGTCAAATTGTTTTCTGTTGTCTTGAGTGTCTGAGCTTGGTTTTCTTACAGGGATTAAACCAAGAGTCCTGGAGACTTGTGTGTGAGTTTGTGCTTCCACAGCACCCATCACATTCTAAAGAAAGGGAGGAGGAGGTACTTACCAAGGATGCAAGGATGCATTGCTGGTTGGGATGGATGGATTGGTGATGGATAAACAGGGAGATGGATGGAGCCTCGCTGAAGGGCATGAACAGAGATGGTGGAGGAAGAGGAGACCAGCCAACCACGGAAGCAATGCTAAAACATCTGTCTTTAGCTTATTCTGAATTCTACATGCTCTGTGATCTATGTTGGGAATAATTCACACATTTATTTATGCTTTGTTCCTTTCTGGCTCCTTTGGGTACTTCTGTGGATTTTCAGTGATTCCCTTGTAGCCCACAAACATGAAACGGGGGGCAGGTATAGGAAAAGAGATGCAACTACCTCAATTTTGGGACTTTTTGTGAGAGAAGGATTCGGTGGAAAGGTATGGGTGTGGTGGATATAATAGAAAGAAGAAGTTTGGCTTACCTGTGGGCCTGAATTTTCCGGTTACCCTAATACCCCAAGAATTTAGGGAATGGAAAGTAAAAGGGCAGTGAGAGAAAAATAGCCCAGGAGAAACCCCAAGTTGGAGAATCAATGGGTGCTGTGACTTTAAAAACTATTGACAGTGGATATATGTGTGTGATGGATGTATGATTTTTACATAGACTGTCTCCTACTAACACATTTTGTTAGCTTGAAGAATATCTCATCTTTTCTTTTACCAGTGGGAGAGTTTTGCAGGACGGGTCCTCAATTCATTTTGACCCACACGCCCTTGGAGTATTGTCTGAATTTCCATTTATTTGCCTCTACTCTACTCTTTCGCTCCTGGCTGGGTTTCCCTTACTCTTTCTGGACCTCCGTTTTCTAGACGGGCATCATCTCCCCTGTGTCCAAAGGCTGTTCTCATTTTCCAAGGATGTGGGGATGTGTCTCCATGCAGCTGAAGTGCCCATCTCTCCTCCTCACCCTGGCAGGACCATGGAACATGTCCTTCAGCTCAGAAGTGCATCTCCCCATGCCTTCTCCTCTACCTGCACCCACATGCCCAGCCCTCCTAGGGCTCTTGCTTAGGCAGCAGGATACAAACTCTGCAGGAGTTAACAACTGTACGATGACGAAATAATCAAACCGACACATTCATGCCAGCAGAATTGTGTTTAATTGTTTGAAAAACTGGAGCAGAGACGAAGTTTGCTAGGAAAACATGGTCGGGCACGCTGCTTACGTTTCCAAGCAGCCAACAGGGAAAAGTATACAAGTCAGCAAAGAAGATTAGACGGTTTAGAACCAGATCCTTTTCTAAATGGAAATGGCAGCTGCTAATTAATCAGAAATGGTGATCCAGGAAGCTCCCATCCTGGTGCTGCCTTTTCCACAAGTGTGGCTGCCTCCAGAAGCCGGGGGTGAGTGGTGCTGACAGCTGGCTGGCTGAGACCGGGGAGTGGGCTTCATGGTCTCTGTTCTGCAGGGAGCCTGGCCTCTGGCCCATGCCTGGGGTTTACTTCTGCTTGGACTTCTGGCGCTGCTGAGGGTGTGGGCACTGTGGGACAGAGGGCTCCTTGCCCTTGGGTGGAGGCTGGCCAGGCTGCTTGGTGTGCTGAGGTGGAGTTTAGAACTGCTTTGGTGAGGGGCAGCAGTACCTTGCTGGGGGGCAGCATTGCTGTAGAGGGGGACAGTACGGCTGAAGTGGGGGGCAGCAATACTTTGGTAGTGGGCAGCATGGCTGGGGTGTGGGGCAGCAATACTTTGGTGGGGGGCAGCAATACTTTGGTGGGGGGCAGCATTGCTGGGATGGAGGGCAGCAATACTTTGGTAGCGGGCAGCACAGCTTCTGCTTTGGATGATACATTCTGGTCTGGATGTGCACTGCAAGGGGAAAGACACACAAGTGAGGAAGTCAGGAGCCTTAGAGACGCTCCACCCAGGAGAACCTCCTGCCTCCTTCAAAACTGTCCCATTTCAACCTTGGCCTGGTGCCTTCACTGATACAATGTGTGTGTGTGTGCAATGAGGTGCGACAGTATAAATTGTAGCTGCAGTTTGTAAGCCATTGCAAGGTTTTAATTGAGACAAATAAAGAAATACGGAAGGAAGGAAGGAAGGAAAGAAGGAAGAGAGGAAAAAAGGGAGAAAGGAAAAGAGAAATGGAGAGGGATAGAGAAAAACAAAGACGTAAAAAGGGAGAGAGAGACAGAGAGTGAGAGGAGAGAGAAGGAAAGAGTAAGAAGGAAGGACAGGGGTAATGAGAACAAAAAGTAATATCACGGCACAGCAGATACTGTGGAATTTAGAACATGACTTTCTTGAACCTGAGTTCTGTCTCAAAAATTAACCAGCTGTGTGACTTTGAGCAAGTTACTTAACTTCTCTGTACTCTTAAAGTTGTTGTAAGGATCAAATGAGCATATAACACTCCAGACAAACATGTGTACATACACAGGGAAATATGAGTGTCAATATATATGTGTGTATGTGTGCTCACGTGGTCACACACACACACAAACACACACGAGAACCAAAACATGTTGAGTACTCTTGTAAAGATTTCGACTTTTAAAATAAATTTCTACCCATTTATTTATAGGGTGGGAGAATATATTTGCAATTCAAATATCCCCAAAGGAACTTGTAATCAGAATATTTTAAGAACTCTTACAAATCAACTATAAAAAAAAACCCCTATAATTAAAAAGTGGACAGAAGATCTGAATGATAGCTATTCATAGAAAATATACACATGGTTAAAAGCCGGTGAAAGGATGCTCAACATTATTAGTCATTAAAGAAAAGCATATCAAAACCATGTTAACTTCATGCTTTATATACTGGGAAATTAATGAACATGTAGAGCAGTTGTAGCTTGGGTTAGGGTCATTGTGCTGGTTTTTTAGAGATTCATTTCTTCTTTGAGTGTCTGCTCTTAATCATTCTTCATGCCTCTTCAAAATGCCATGTTCTATATTTCAAGTTTATTCACATTAATTCTCATTAAACCAATCAACGCCTTGTATCATTTCCGACACATTAATGATAGAAATACACTCGCAAGCACTTCCTTAGTTTTCAGACATCATTGATTCACAAGATCTCCAGAGCTCTTTATTACTCTGATTACTATTTTCTTGGACCATGTGACTCTGAGCAATGCTGGAATGTGAAGGTCATCACTACGTTCAGAAAAGCACTGAAGAATTGCCTACTACAGATTCTTCAGGGAAATCTTCCCTCCCTCTACTGCTGTGGCCAGAGAGGCTTTCTGAAGATTCCAGCGGTGTTTTCCCCAGGAGGGAGGCTCCTTCCCAGCAGGATTCATGCTCAAAAAGTCATTCCCTATCACTCAACTTTTTCTGGTTGGTTCTTTATAATGACAACAGCAACAAAATCTTATCACTTTCTTGTGACATGATTGAATATTTTCTACCCAGAGAAATTGTTTTTCATACACTTATCCAGGAACCATGTAAGCAATGATGAAAAATGCACATAAACTCTGATACAACCTGTCATCTTATAGATTCATCAAGTACTTATTTTTCACAGCCCAATGTTGTTGGCAACTAAGCATGTTGACTGCCGAGACCTTAATACACAAATAAATGTGTGTCTAGCTTCTATGTGCCCTCATCCCTGAGTATTTCTGATAGGTCTTAAGCTAAATCACTTTTTTCTCAGCGTTAAGATTCTTCTTTTTTTTTTTCCTTGTCCTTACTTTTTTTTTATTCCTTTATTTTTACATGAGATAAATAGACTGATACCAAGCATTGTAAATGGATGACCACAACAAAAGCAACAATGACGGCAATTACCAAACAGGAAACACACTCACACTATGTCATGATATTGACATTCAGTCCAGTAATCCTCCACTATAACAGCTCCTTTACTTTGCAGTGAAAATTTCTACCCATTTTACCCATTTTAATTTAATTTAATTTAATTTAATTTAATTTAATATTTAATGTCTACCCATTTTAAAGGAGCATCTTAACCCCTCTCTAAGAGAATTCATAGAAAAGAGGCATCTAGAGACAAAAGGACCGCTTAGATCGACTCTACATTCTGGTGAGAAAGAAACTCTTAGAGAGGGAAGTCATGGTTCCCCAGGCACTGAGCATACGGGGGTGGAACAATGGTTGCCGACTCCCAGAGCAGGACCTGGCCACTGTACCACCTCCTCTTGTCCTTGCTGCTCTAAGCTCCCTGGGCCTCTGCCCCCTGCTCCCTGAGGAGCTCACCTGCCTCCCTGCATGGGCCTTGCCCTTCAGGGCAGCGCTGCCCCAGAGCCGGTGCCACCCTCTCCTAACCAGCCCCGCTCAGCTCCTGGCCACGCACAACAGTGTCACCACACACGCCAGCAGGAGCCTCAACACCGGACTCTGCACACACCCTGGACCCTCATCTCAGCCCCCGCCCCACACACTTCAGATGTTGACTTGCAGCCCAAGAGAGGTGGGCCCCAAATGGTACGGAGGAGACAGATGCCCACACGAGGCCTTTCTTTGGGACCAACCACCAAGTGCTCCAGCCCCAGCTGCCCGCAGAGTTTGGGACCAGGTAGAGCCAGGCTTCCAGGAGAGGCGTTCCTTTGCCCAACTTACCTTAGTTCACCAGGGGCTGGAACGTGGAGATGCTGAGGCTTTGGGGATGCTCTGAGACTGCACACCTTTTATACATCCCATATCGCTCTTGGAAGCCATGAGGTGGCCTACGATTGGGGCATGCTTGGCCCTAGTCACAATAGGATGCATCTGCCCTTCCTCAAACTTAAGGTTTTACTCATATCCTGGGCTGGCAAACTCCTTCTCAGTTTGATGGCGCTTGGGGATGACAGTGCCTTCACTCGGGCCCTGGCCCCATTTCCCCATCTCTTTACGAGCCCTGGCTTCCTCGGGTTTCCAAACCCACTCATGACGTTTGCCCTAGAATCTTGACATCCGGGATGTTGCTAAGCAAGCATTCAGAACACTGCTGGGTGTGGGAGTAGTGAGGGTAATTGCCCAGAATATTCCAGTTAGTGAGGGAAGGGGTGGGCCGAGCAGCGTAGGCAGCGAGCCTTGTTGTAAGAGAAACGACTACTGAGCGGTGAGTGGCCCTTTGGGAGACCCTGTAAAGTCAGCAGAGTTGGGACCTTGACTTAACCTAGACTCAGAGCCACATTCAGCCTGAATTGGATACAAACCTGGGCAAGCCGCTTTGATTTTTCACCTGTTGTAATATAAACAAAAAGTGGGGGCTGCAACTCTGTGTCCTGCCTCTTGGTGAGCAAAACATTAGTCTTCATTCACAGAAACTGGGCGGTTACTGTTGACAGAACGTATCTCTCTTACAGGTGTATAAGTCACCCAGACTGCAGGCTTCCCAGGGGAATGATTATCATAAGGTGGAGAGGCTGGGGAGCTAAGAAACTTTGACCTGTCATGAGCTGCTGGACGAGTCACCCAGTCTGGCTCCTGGAATTTGATGTCCCAGGGCTTCAGGCCTGATGCCTCCTTCCCCTTCCGCTTAGAGACTCCTGAAGGAAGAGGGATGCCTCAGGGCAGGGAGTAGGTTGAAAAGGTTGAAACAACATCCGTCAAAGGATGAAAGATATCTTAATTAATTCCCCATTTAGTGTTCCAACTGGGGCTCTGATCTTCACCAGCTGGGTGACCTTGGGCACTTAACATCTTTGAGCCTCAGTTTCCTCATCTGCTAAACAGGATAACCCCATTCTGCACGTCAGCTGAAAGGCTTATTTTGGACAACATGTGTAAGTATGTGCACACGGTTGGGCAGAGAATAAGGGCCCAACGATGGTTCGGTGCTCCGTGGAGTCGGGCTCTGAAAGCTGGGGCAAAGCACACTCTTAGAAGTAGGGAGTAGGTCGTTGCCCACATTTGAAGGCCAGTAGTGGCACTTGCTACCAGTGTCCTAAGACCTTGACTGACAGAAAAGGAAATTGGCAAGCTAGTCGTGAGGATGGCACGTTTCATTCTCACACCAGGAATTTAGCCACAGCTCAGCTGAAAGGCCTACAGTATCCCTAGATCTTGGGAATTCACACTGCAGCACGAGAAGACAGCCTTGGAAATCAATGGTGTCTCCTCGGGGACTCACCGGAAGGGCAGGCTATGCATGGGCTCGGCCCCGAGGGAAACCCAGAGGATCCCAGGACTTCCCGGGAGAAGAAACCCTTCCGCCTGTTGTCACTCTGACAGAAGCAACCCTGATAGGCTTGGAGAGGGATTTCAGCTCACGTCCCTAGCAGCAGAGAAGCAAGGCCACGTGGGGCAGGTTACCTGAGATAACTAATAATTCATCAATACCTAGTGAGCTCACACAATGCACCAGGTGCTGGGAACGGTGGTCAGCAAGGAGGGCCAGAGCCTCCCTGGTCCCTAAACTTCTTCACATCCACTTCTCCGCCTACTCCTTCCAAATCTGTAGATACTTTTCAATGGTTTGGCTTGGATTCGCTGAAGAACTCAAACCCAGTTGTGGCAGTAGCAATGCCTGCGTAACTAGGGAAAATGTGAACATGTGGAGATCCATGAGTTTCAGTGTTACATCCTGTCCATCTTTTGTGGCCTAAGCCCTCACTACCCTGAACAGATTTTTTTGGGTGTGGAATCTGCTATCTCAAGCATGCATTACATAGTATTGCTTCTACCACCAGAGGACAGAAGGAACATGTCCTCTAGAAGCCACAGGTACAACTAAACACCTATCCTGGGCATTGGGAATGGTACTGTTCCCTGACTTTCGTTAGCATGGCTCTTTCTCTTTCGCCAAAGCCCTGTCTCTCATGTACACACACACACACACACATACACACACACCACACACACATTAAGGCAAAAGGGACAATTGGGACCAAGGAGGTCTCAGCAGACCTGGGCACAGGCTAAGCCCACTGTATCTTCTGTGCCAGGCATCTGTGATGGAACACCAGTCCGCGGTCCATGCACACATATGCAGGGGAAGGCCGAGCTGACCCTCTGGGGCCAGCCGCATCAAAAGACAGGGCTCCGGACAAAGGACTGCTGGTGGTTGGAGTTAGAGCCTCTCTGCTGAAATCCATCGCCATCTGGGGATCCTCTGGGCCACGGCACGATGTGTGCCCAGCCTCTGGGTCGGTGAGAGATGCCCTCACTTTCCCAGGGTGCTTGTGGTTGGGGGATAAGGGAGGGGCAGGCCTCCACTGCCTGTCAGAATCTCTGTTCGAGTTTGTAATTCAGGACTTGAAGTTTGAGCTATTTTCATGTTACAACATAGAAAGTTTATGTTGGCTAAGGTTACTTAAGTAAAAAGTAGGGAAGAGTGGTTTTGAACCCAAGTCTGCCACCCTCCAGGATGGGTATGTGTTTCTCTTTCTTGCACCATCTACCTTCTAGGAAATTTCTTTGTTTGGAAGACGTAAGTATATTCGTCCCTGAGGAAGGCACACTTCTTTGGAAGGCCTCAGCATCATGCCCTTCATCTGGGGATCTTTGTGCTTGCAAGTGTCCTCAGGGTCAATGGGCGGATAATCTCCTGGAATGATGCACAAGCCTCGCAAAGGGTCTGGACTGTATGTTCTGGTGCCATGCCCATGAGCAAAACTTAGAAAGTGAGCATGGCGTGAGTACCTGTGAGTGTGTGAGTGTGTGTGGGTGTGTGAAGACGTATTTCAGGGTGATGGACAGCATGTGATGGTGTGTCAGTGTGTGTTGTGTGGTGGCCTCATGTGAGGGCTCATGAATGAATCTATGTGGGAATATGAACTTCAGTGTGCAAGAGTGAGTGTGGACAGGGCTGAGAGTCAAGAGGTATGCACAGGTGTTGCTGACTCCATCGTTAAAATGTTCAAGGAACTTCTGTACCAGGTGGCTCCTAGGCTCTGTGCCCTGCCCGCCTGCGTGCCTGCACCCACCCTGACAGGCGGCCAGCTCAGTCCTACAGCATGGAGAAGCTGGGAGGCCGACGCCTGCCCCAGCGGGGGCCTCTGGGACGCTGCTCCAACTTCTTTTCTCAGTGGTCAGTGGAAGTCTCCACACTTGCAGAATTTACGCTGAATAACAACCCCGTGTGTGTCATTGATATGAGCATCTACCCCTGTATAAACACGTGTGAGTGTGAGATTGTGTGAACGTGCTGCCTTTGCCTTCCCAACGGATCAGTGGGTTGTAAGTTCTGGAAAGACGGGGTCCAGGCTTTATGCTTCTTCCAGCCACTGAGACGGTCAGAATACTTGCCACGTTGCAAAGACTACGGACTAGGGTTCGAACCTCATCTCCACCACGTGTAAGTTGTTGGTAATTTGAGCACGTAAGGAGCTTTGCTACACCTCAGCTGTACCTCTCAAGGGAAGAGAAAGACATGCTTCAATGGGGTGGTGTCCGTGTGTGTGAGCGCTTGTCACATGCCGTGCCCTCTCCATGCTTCCTCAGCTTATGAGCCTCCCCCAGGGAGCACGGTCTGCCTCCAAAAGACATGGCTGGCTGTGTACACTGATAGGGAAAAGTCACTGTGGGCCAGAGCTGCCCAACAATGCCTCAAGAGCAGGATCCATCGTGGGCAGGTGTTACAACACGGAATTTCTGGAAACAAGGGTAACAGCACAATGGCGTGATTATGTCCTGGACGAAATGTCGCTTCCGCCTCTGAACATCACTCAGAGGCTTTGCTCTATGCAACTGGACCTTGTCCTTGTCCCGAAGATGTGCCCAGCGCCTCACACCTTTTTCTTAATAAAGGCGTGGAGCCCATGTCCTCAGGTTGCTGGCAATACGTGGAGGATCTTGCTGCTCTGTCAGAAAGTGGGGAATACTAATAAAAGCAAGAGCTAACATTCATTCAACAATTACTATGGGTTACATCCTACTTAATATTTATTTACATCGTCTCATTGAAGACACCCCCCCATCAACCCCAGGTGGCAGGATTTATTCTGCACACTATACAGATGAGAAAAGCGAGGCCTAGGGAAGTATGGGATTCAGTGCATCATAGGGGTGAATCTGGATCTAAACCCAATAGGATGGGGATAAAAGAAAATTGCACATGTTGGTCTGCACATAAGCACATGTGCACATACCCTAAGTAAGATTATTAGTGGGGGAGAAAATTAAGTGAAGCCCAGGGAGGCAAAATTCAACCTTGTACTAATCTGCTGAGTGAGGGAGGGTGAGGAAAGAGAGAGTAAGAACCCAAAGGAGAGTTCTTGGGGAAGGTCATGTATGTGGGGCAAGAGAGGAGCTATTTGGAGACTGTGTGGACTCAGGTATCAGAGGGTGGGGATGGGCTCAAAGTGCTCATCATTTTCAGGGATTTCACTTCAGGTGTCTACAGCCTTTCAATACATTTGGTGTGTCATCCTTGAGTTCTGGTGAATGCAACAGTCTGTGAGAAATAATTACGACACATAGGTCAGGCAACTGGAGGTGCCCTCCAGCTTTCTGTGGTGTTCACCTGGTGCAGGTGGCCGCAGAGGCTATGTGCGCTCTCCACCATGGACCGGGGCTGAGACGTTGGAGGGCCGGTCTCCTGGGAACAGCTGGCACTCGCAGCAACGGCTGCTGCTCTACGCAGTCCTGGAACGCACTCCTGCTTACTTACACACATCCCACTGTCCTTCCATTCTGAACTCCCCTGCTCCCGGTGTTCCTCCTGGACAGACATGTTCTGGGAGCCCCGTGGTGGGTGCCATGATGATACAGATGGCCACGTTTTCCTTCCTCCCTTCAACAGCCCTAAGTGTTCTCTCTCTGTCTCCTCTGAATTCTGGCCAAAAGGAATGAGGTATCTGTAGCTTCCAAGTAATCCATGAATTCCACGGCATCTGGGCAAATTGTTCTTTGTTGTCTTGAGGGTCTCAGCTTGGTCTTCTTATGGATATTGAACCAAGAGATCGGGAACCCTGTGTGTGAGTCTGTGCTTCCACAACACCTGTCACATTCTAAGCAAAGGGAGGGGAGGTACTCACCAAGCATGCAATGATGCATTGCTGGTTGGGATGGATGGATCGGTGATGGATAAATAGATAGATGGAGGGAGCCTTGCTGAAAGGCATGAACAGAGATGATGGAGGAAGAGACCAGCCAAGCAGGTAAGCAACGCTAAAACTTCTCTCTTTAGCTAATTCTCAATTCTACAGGAGCGGCTATCTATGTTGGGGATAATTCACACTTTTAGTTTATGTGATGTTCCGTTCTGGCTCCTTTGGGGTACTTCTGTGGGTTTTCAGTGATTCCCTTGTAACCCGGAGGGAGGTGTAGAAAAAGAGAAGCAAAGACCTCATTTTGTGCACTATGTTGTGAGCGAAGGATTTGTTCGAAAGGGATGTGTGTAGTGGATGTCATAGAAAGAAGCAGTTTGGCTTACCTTTGGGCCTGAATTTTCATGTTACCCTAATGCCCCAAGGATTTAGGGAATGGAAAGTGAGAGGGCAGTGGGAGAAATATTGCCCAGGAATATTCTAAGCTGCAGAAACAACAAGGGCTCTGACTTTATTAAAATGCTGACATTGGAAATGTGTGTGTGCTGGATGTATGACATTTACATAGGCTGTCTCCTACTTACACATTTGGTTAGCTTGAAGAAACTCTGGTCTTTTCTTGTACCATTGCAAGAGTTTTTCAGGCCCGGTCCTCAATTCATTTTGACCACGCGCCCTTGGAGTGTTGTGTGAATTTCCATTTATTTGCCTCTACTCTACTCTTTAGCTCCTGGCTGGGTTTCCCTTACTCTTTCTGTGCCTCCATTTTCTAGACAGACATCATCGCCCCCTTCTCCGAGAGCTGTTCTCATTTTCCAGGGATATTGGGATGAGTCCCATGAGTGAGAAGTGCCCATCTCTTTCCTAACCCTGGCAGGTCGATGGAGAATGTCCCTCAGTCCGGAGTGCATCTCGCAATGCCTTCGCCTCTACCTGAACCCTCATGCCCAGACCTCCATGGGCTCTGGGTTGAGGAGCAGGATACAAACTCTGCAGGAATTAACAACTGCGAGATGACGAAATAATCCACAGACACATTCATGCCAAAGGAATTGTGTTTAATAGTTGGGAAAACTGGAGTAGAAACGAAGGGTGCTAGGAAAGGATGTCCGGCCACGCTGCTTAAGTTTCCAAGAAGCCGACAGGGCGAAGTCGATACAAGGCAGCAAAGAAGGTTAGGCGGTTTAGAACCAGATCCTTTTCTGAGATGGAACTTGCAGCTGCTAATTAATACGAAATCTTGATCCAGGAAGCTGCCATCCTGGTGCTGCTTTTCCCGAAGTGCGGCTGCCTCCGGAAGCCGGGGATGAGTGGCGCTGACAACTGGCTGGCTGAGAGAGGGCAGTGGGCTTCATGGTCTCTGGTCTCCACGGAGCTTGGCCTTAGGTCTCATGGCCAGGGATGACTTCTGCTTGGACATCTGGCATTGTGGCGGGCGTGGGAACTTGTGTTGGCACTTGGGGACACAGGGCACCTTGCACTTGGGTGGAGGCTGGCAAGGCTGCTTGGTGTGCTGAGGGGGGTCTATCACTGCTTGGTGGGGGGCAGAATTACTGGGGAGGGGGACAGTACTGCTGAGGTACGGGGCAGCAATACTTTGGTAGTGGGCAGGATTGCTGGGGTGCGGGGCAGCAATACTTTGGTAGTGGGCAGCATGGCTGTGGTGCGGGGAAGCAAGACTTTGGTGGACGGAAGCACAGCTTCTGCTTTTGATGATACATTCTGGTCTGGATGTGCACTGCAAGGGGAAAGACACACAAGTGAGGAAGTCTGGAGACTTAGAAACTCTCGACCCTGGAGATCCTTCTGCCTCCTTCAAACCTGCCCCATTTCACCCTCCGCCAGGTGGCTTCACCGATTTAAGGTGTGTGTGTATGCAATGAGGTGTGTCAGTATAAATTGTATCTGCATTTTCTAAACCATTACAAGCTTTTTTTTGAGACAAAGAAATGTGGATGGAAGAAACCAAAGAAGGAAGAGAGAAAAAAAGGAGAAATGAGATGAGAAAGGGAGAGAAGTAGAAGAAAGATGTAAAAAAGCTGAGACAGAGCGAGAGACAGACAGGGAGAAAGAGAGGAGAGAGAAGGAAAGAGGAAGGAGCAAAGACATGGGTAAAGAGAACAAAAAGGAATATCCAGCCACAGCAGAAACGGTGGAATCCAGATGAGGATTTCCTGGGTTCAGAGTCCTGTGTCAAAAATTAACCAGCTTTGTGACTTTGAGCAAGTTACTCAACTTCTCTGTACATTTCCTACGGTTGTAGGAAGGATAAATAAGCGTATAAAACTCCTCACAAAACACAGAAATACACAGCGAAATATGAATGTAAAGATAAATGTGTGTGTATGTACGTGATCCCTTGGCACACGCCGTGCCCTTTCCATGCTCCTCAGCTTATGAGCCTCCTCCAAGGAGCACGGTCTGCCTCCAAAAGACATGGATGGCTGTGGCCATTGATAGGGAAAAGTCACTGTGGGCCAGACTTGCCCAGGACTGCCTCAGGAGCAGGAATCATCGTGGGCAGGTGTTACAAAGGGGAAGATTGTGGAAGAAAAGGGCAACCACCCAATGGGGTGACTAGGCCCTGCACGAAATGTCATTTCCGCCTGTGAACACCCCTCAGATGCTTTGGTCTACACAATTGGTCCTTGTCCTTGTCCCCAAGATGTGCCCTGCCCCTCACACATTGTTCTTACTAAAGGTGTGGAGTCCATGTCGTCGGGTTGGTGGTAAGGAGTGGAGGGTCTTGCTGCTCTGTCAGAAAGTGGAGAATAATAATAAAAGCTAGAGCTAACATTCATCCAACATTTACTATGTGTTACATCCTACTTACTATTTATTTACTTGGTCTCATTGAAGACCCCTCCCCGTCAACCCCAGGTTGCAGGTGTTATTCTGTCCACTATACAGATGAGTAAAGTGAGGCTTAGGGAATTATTGGATTCAGTCCATCATAGGCGTGCAAATGGCATCGCAACCCAGTAGGATGGGGATAAAAGAAAATTCCGCAAGATGGTCTGCACATAAGCACATGTGCACACATCCCAGTATGATCATTAGTGGGGGAGAAGATTAAGTGAAGCCCAGAGTGTCAAATTCAACCTTGTCTTTCTCAGCTGAGTAAGGGAAGGTGAGGAAATAGAGAGTAACAACCCAAAGGAGAGTTCTGGGGCAAGGTCATGTATGTGAGGCAAGAGAGGAGCTATTTGGAGACTGTGCGGACTCAGGTATCAGAGGGTGGGGATTGACTCAAAGTGCTCATCATTTTCAGGGAGTTCACTTAAGGTGTCTACAGCTTTTCAATTCATTTTGTGTGTCATCCTTGAGTTCTGTTGAATGCAAGGCTCTGTGGGAAATATTGACGACTCATAGGTCTGGAAACTGGAGGCGCCCTCCAGCTTTCTGTGGTGTTCAACTGGTGCAGGTGGCTGCAGAGGCTATGTGCGCTCTCCACCATGGACCGGGGCTGAAACTTTGGAGGGCTGGCCTCCTGGGAACAACTGGCACTCGCAGCATCGGCTGCTGCTCTACGCAGTCCTGAAACGCACTCCTGCTTACTTACACACATCCCACTGTCCTTCCATTCTGAACCCCCCTTCTCCCGGTGTTCCTCCTGGACAGACATGTTCTGGGAGCCCCGTGGTGGGTGCCATGATGACAGAGATGGCCAAGTTCTCCTTCCTCCCTCAACAGCCTTCAGTGTTCTCTCTCTGTCTCCTCTGAGTTCTGAGGGCAGGAATGAGGTATTTGTGCCTTCCAAGTCATCCATGTATAAGACGTCTTCCGGTCAAATTGTTTTCTGTTGTCTTGAGTGTCTGAGCTTGGTTTTCTTACAGGGATTAAACCAAGAGTCCTGGAGACTTGTGTGTGAGTTTGTGCTTCCACAGCACCCATCACATTCTAAAGAAAGGGAGGAGGAGGTACTTACCAAGGATGCAAGGATGCATTGCTGGTTGGGATGGATGGATTGGTGATGGATAAACAGGGAGATGGATGGAGCCTCGCTGAAGGGCATGAACAGAGATGGTGGAGGAAGAGGAGACCAGCCAACCACGGAAGCAATGCTAAAACATCTGTCTTTAGCTTATTCTGAATTCTACATGCTCTGTGATCTATGTTGGGAATAATTCACACATTTATTTATGCTTTGTTCCTTTCTGGCTCCTTTGGGTACTTCTGTGGATTTTCAGTGATTCCCTTGTAGCCCACAAACATGAAACGGGGGGCAGGTATAGGAAAAGAGATGCAACTACCTCAATTTTGGGACTTTTTGTGAGAGAAGGATTCGGTGGAAAGGTATGGGTGTGGTGGATATAATAGAAAGAAGAAGTTTGGCTTACCTGTGGGCCTGAATTTTCCGGTTACCCTAATACCCCAAGAATTTAGGGAATGGAAAGTAAAAGGGCAGTGAGAGAAAAATAGCCCAGGAGAAACCCCAAGTTGGAGAATCAATGGGTGCTGTGACTTTAAAAACTATTGACAGTGGATATATGTGTGTGATGGATGTATGATTTTTACATAGACTGTCTCCTACTAACACATTTTGTTAGCTTGAAGAATATCTCATCTTTTCTTTTACCAGTGGGAGAGTTTTGCAGGACGGGTCCTCAATTCATTTTGACCCACACGCCCTTGGAGTATTGTCTGAATTTCCATTTATTTGCCTCTACTCTACTCTTTCGCTCCTGGCTGGGTTTCCCTTACTCTTTCTGGACCTCCGTTTTCTAGACGGGCATCATCTCCCCTGTGTCCAAAGGCTGTTCTCATTTTCCAAGGATGTGGGGATGTGTCTCCATGCAGCTGAAGTGCCCATCTCTCCTCCTCACCCTGGCAGGACCATGGAACATGTCCTTCAGCTCAGAAGTGCATCTCCCCATGCCTTCTCCTCTACCTGCACCCACATGCCCAGCCCTCCTAGGGCTCTTGCTTAGGCAGCAGGATACAAACTCTGCAGGAGTTAACAACTGTACGATGACGAAATAATCAAACCGACACATTCATGCCAGCAGAATTGTGTTTAATTGTTTGAAAAACTGGAGCAGAGACGAAGTTTGCTAGGAAAACATGGTCGGGCACGCTGCTTACGTTTCCAAGCAGCCAACAGGGAAAACTATACAAGTCAGCAAAGAAGATTAGACGGTTTAGAACCAGATCCTTTTCTAAATGGAAATGGCAGCTGCTAATTAATCAGAAATGGTGATCCAGGAAGCTCCCATCCTGGTGCTGCCTTTTCCACAAGTGTGGCTGCCTCCAGAAGCCGGGGGTGAGTGGTGCTGACAGCTGGCTGGCTGAGACCGGGGAGTGGGCTTCATGGTCTCTGTTCTGCAGGGAGCCTGGCCTCTGGCCCATGCCTGGGGTTTACTTCTGCTTGGACTTCTGGCGCTGCTGAGGGTGTGGGCAATGTGGGACAGAGGGCTCCTTGCCCTTGGGTGGAGGCTGGCCAGGCTGCTTGGTGTGCTGAGGTGGAGTTTAGAACTGCTTTGGTGAGGGGCAGCAGTACCTTGCTGGGGGGCAGCATTGCTGTAGAGGGGGACAGTACGGCTGAAGTGGGGGGCAGCAATACTTTGGTAGTGGGCAGCATGGCTGGGGTGCGGGGCAGCAATACTTTGGTGGGGGGCAGCAATACTTTGGTGGGGGGCAGCATTGCTGGGATGGAGGGCAGCAATACTTTGGTAGCGGGCAGCACAGCTTCTGCTTTGGATGATACATTCTGGTCTGGATGTGCACTGCAAGGGGAAAGACACACAAGTGAGGAAGTCAGGAGCCTTAGAGACGCTCCACCCAGGAGAACCTCCTGCCTCCTTCAAAACTGTCCCATTTCAACCTTGGCCTGGTGCCTTCACTGATACAATGTGTGTGTGTGTGCAATGAGGTGCGACAGTATAAATTGTAGCTGCAGTTTGTAAGCCATTGCAAGGTTTTAATTGAGACAAATAAAGAAATACGGAAGGAAGGAAAGAAGGAAGAGAGGAAAAAAGGGAGAAAGGAAAAGAGAAATGGAGAGGGATAGAGAGAAACAAAGACGTAAAAAGGGAGAGAGAGACAGAGAGTGAGAGGAGAGAGAAGGAAAGAGTAAGAAGGAAGGACAGGGGTAATGAGAACAAAAAGTAATATCACGGCACAGCAGATACTGTGGAATTTAGAACATGACTTTCTTGAACCTGAGTTCTGTCTCAAAAATTAACCAGCTGTGTGACTTTGAGCAAGTTACTTAACTTCTCTGTACTCTTAAAGTTGTTGTAAGGATCAAATGAGCATATAACACTCCAGACAAACATGTGTACATACACAGGGAAATATGAGTGTCAATATATATGTGTGTATGTGTGCTCACGTGGTCACACACACACACAAACACACACGAGAACCAAAACATGTTGAGTACTCTTGTAAAGATTTCGACTTTTAAAATAAATTTCTACCCATTGTTTTATAGGGTGGGAGAATATATTTGCAATTCAAATATCCCCAAAGGAACTTGTAATCAGAATATTTTAAGAACTCTTACAAATCAACTATAAAAAAAACCCCCTATAATTAAAAAGTGGACAGAAGATCTGAATGATAGCTATTCATAGAAAATATACACATGGTTAAAAGCCGGTGAAAGGATGCTCAACATTATTAGTCATTAAAGAAAAGCATATCAAAACCATGTTAACTTCATGCTTTATATACTGGGAAATTAATGAACATGTAGAGCAGTTGTAGCTTGGGTTAGGGTCATTGTGCTGGTTTTTTAGAGATTCATTTCTTCTTTGAGTGTCTGCTCTTAATCATTCTTCATGCCTCTTCAAAATGCCATGTTCTATATTTCAAGTTTATTCACATTAATTCTCATTAAACCAATCAACGCCTTGTATCATTTCCGACACATTAATGATAGAAATACACTCGCAAGCACTTCCTTAGTTTTCAGACATCATTGATTCACAAGATCTCCAGAGCTCTTTATTACTCTGATTACTATTTTCTTGGACCATGTGACTCTGAGCAATGTTGGAATGTGAAGGTGATCACTACGTTCAGAAAAGCATTGAAGAATTGCCTGCTACAGATTCTTCAGGGAAATCTTCCCTCCCTCTACTGCTGTGGCCAGAGAGGCTTTCTGAAGATTCCAGCGGTGTTTTCCCCAGGAGGGAGGCTACTTCCCAGCAGGATTCACGCTCAAAAAGTCATTCCCTATCACTCAACTTTTTCTGGTTGGTTCTTTATAATGACAACAGCAACAAAATCTTATCACTTTCTTGTGACATGATTGAATATTTTCTACCCAGAGAAATTGTTTTTCATACACTTATCCAGGAACCATGTAAGCAATGATGAAAAATGCACATAAACTCTGATACAACCTGTCATCTTATAGATTCATCAAGTACTTATTTTTCACAGCCCAATGTTGTTGGCGACTAAGCATTTTGACTGCCGAGACCTTAATACACAAATAAATGTGTGTCTAGCTTCTATGTGCCCTCATCCCTGAGTATTTCTGATAGGTCTTAAGCTAAATCACTTTTTTCTCAGCGTTAAGAATCTTCTTTTTTTTTTTTTCCTTGTCCTTACTTTTTTTTTATTCTTTTATTTTTACATGAGATAAATAGACTGATACCAAGCATTGTAAATGGATGACCACAACAAAAGCAACAATGACGGCAATTACCAAACAGGAAACACACTCATACTATGTCATGATATTGACATTCAGTCCAGTAATCCTCCACTATAACAGCTCCTTTACTTTGCAGTGAACATTTCTACCCATTTTACACATTTTAATTTAATTTAATTTAATTTAATTTAATATTTAATGTCTACCCATTTTAAAGGAGCATCTTAACCCCTCTCTAAGAGAATTCATAGAAAAGAGGCATCTAGAGACAAAAGGACCGCTTAGATCGACTCTAAATTCTGGTGAGAAAGAAACTCTTAGAGAGGGAAGTCATGGTTCCCCAGGCACTGAGCATACGGGGGTGGAACAATGGTTGCCGACTCCCAGAGCAGGACCTGGCCACTGTACCACCTCCTCTTGTCCTTGCTGCTCTAAGCTCCCTGGGCCTCTGCCCCCTGCTCCCTGAGGAGCTCACCTGCCTCCCTGCATGGGCCTTGCCCTTCAGGGCAGCGCTGCCCCAGAGCCAGTGCCACCCTCTCCTAACCAGCCCCGCTCAGCTCCTGGCCACGCACAACAGTGTCACCACACACGCCAGCAGGAGCCTCAACACCGGACTCTGCACACACCCTGGACCCTCATCTCAGCCCCCGCCCCACACATTTCAGATTTTGACTTGCAGCCCAAGAGAGGTGGGCCCCAAATGGTAAAGAGGAGACAGATGCCCACACGAGGCCTTTCTTTGGGATCAACCACCAAGTGCTCCAGCCCCAGCTGCCCGCAGAGTTTGGGACCAGGTAGAGCCAGGCTTCCAGGAGAGGCGTTCCTTTGCCCAACTTACCTTAGTTCACCAGGGGCTGGAACGTGGAGATGCTGAGGCTTTGGGGATGCTCTGAGACTGCACACCTTTTATACATCCCATATCCCTCTTGGAAGCCATGAGGTGGCCTACGATTGGGGCATGCTTGGCCCTAGTCACAATAGGATGCATCTGCCCTTCCTCAAACTTAAGGTTTTACTCATATCCTGGGCTGGCAAACTCCTTCTCGGTTTGATGGCGCTTGGGGATGACACTGCCTTCACTCGGGCCCTGGACCCATTTCCCCATCTCTTTACGAGCCCTGGCTTCCTCGGGTTTCCAAACCCACTCATGACGTTTGCCCTAGAATCTTGACATCCGGGATGTTGCTAAGCAAGCATTCAGAACACTGCTGGGTGTGGGAGTAGTGAGGGTAATTGCCCAGAATATTCCAGTTAGTGAGGGAAGGGGTGGGCCGAGCAGCGTAGGCAGCGAGCCTTGTTGTAAGAGAAACGACTACTGAGCGGTGAGTGGCCCTTTGGGAGACCCTGTAAAGTCAGCAGAGTTGGGACCTTGACTTAACCTAGACTCAGAGCCACATTCAGCCTGAATTGGATACAAACCTGGGCAAGCCGCTTTGATTTTTCACCTGTTGTAATATAAACAAAAAGTGGGGGCTGCAACTCTGTGTCCTGCCTCTTGGTGAGCAAAACATTAGTCTTCATTCACAGAAACTGGGCGGTTACTGTTGACAGAACGTATCTCTCTTACAGGTGTATAAGTCACCCAGACTGCAGGCTTCCCAGGGGAATGATTATCATAAGGTGGAGAGGCTGGGGAGCTAAGAAACTTTGACCTGTCATGAGCTGCTGGACGAGTCACCCAGTCTGGCTCCTGGAATTTGATGTCCCAGGGCTTCAGGCCTGATGCCTCCTTCCCCTTCCGCTTAGAGACTCCTGAAGGAAGAGGGATGCCTCAGGGCAGGGAGTAGGTTGAAAAGGTTGAAACAACATCCGTCAAAGGATGAAAGATATCTTAATTAATTCCCCATTTAGTGTTCCAACTGGGGCTCTGATCTTCACCAGCTGGGTGACCTTGGGCACTTAACATCTTTGAGCCTCAGTTTCCTCATCTGCTAAACAGGATAACCCCATTCTGCACGTCAGCTGAAAGGCTTATTTTGGACAACATGTGTAAGTATGTGCACACGGTTGGGCAGAGAATAAGGGCCCAACGATGGTTCGGTGCTCCGTGGAGTCGGGCTCTGAAAGCTGGGGCAAAGCACACTCTTAGAAGTAGGGAGTAGGTCGTTGCCCACATTTGAAGGCCAGTAGTGGCACTTGCTACCAGTGTCCTAAGACCTTGACTGACAGAAAAGGAAATTGGCAAGCTAGTCGTGAGGATGGCACGTTTCATTCTCACACCAGGAATTTAGCCACAGCTCAGCTGAAAGGCCTACAGTATCCCTAGATCTTGGGAATTCACACTGCAGCACGAGAAGACAGCCTTGGAAATCAATGGTGTCTCCTCGGGGACTCACCGGAAGGGCAGGCTATGCATGGGCTCGGCCCCGAGGGAAACCCAGAGGATCCCAGGACTTCCCGGGAGAAGAAACCCTTCCGCCTGTTGTCACTCTGACAGAAGCAACCCTGATAGGCTTGGAGAGGGATTCAGCTCACGTCCCTAGCAGCAGAGAAGCAAGGCCACGTGGGGCAGGTTACCTGAGATAACTAATAATTCATCAATACCTAGTGAGCTCACACATTGCACCAGGTGCTGGGAACGGTGGTCAGCAAGGAGGGCCAGAGCCTCCCTGGTCCCTAAACTTCTTCACATCCACTTCTCCGCCTACTCCTTCCAAATCTGTAGATACTTTTCAATGGTTTGGCTTGGATTCGCTGAAGAACTCAAACCCAGTTGTGGCAGTAGCAATGCCTGCGTAACTAGGGAAAATGTGAACATGTGGAGATCCATGAGTTTCAGTGTTACATCCTGTCCATCTTTTGTGGCCTAAGCCCTCACTACCCTGAACAGATTTTTTTGGGTGTGGAATCTGCTATCTCAAGCATGCATTACATAGTATTGCTTCTACCACCAGAGGACAGAAGGAACATGTCCTCTAGAAGCCACAGGTACAACTAAACACCTATCCTGGGCATTGGGAATGGTACTGTTCCCTGACTTTCGTTAGCATGGCTCTTTCTCTTTCGCCAAAGCCCTGTCTCTCATGTACACACACACACACACACATACACACACACCACACACACATTAAGGCAAAAGGGACAATTGGGACCAAGGAGGTCTCAGCAGACCTGGGCACAGGCTAAGCCCACTGTATCTTCTGTGCCAGGCATCTGTGATGGAACACCAGTCCGCGGTCCATGCACACATATGCAGGGGAAGGCCGAGCTGACCCTCTGGGGCCAGCCGCATCAAAAGACAGGGCTCCGGACAAAGGACTGCTGGTGGTTGGAGTTAGAGCCTCTCTGCTGAAATCCATCGCCATCTGGGGATCCTCTGGGCCACGGCACGATGTGTGCCCAGCCTCTGGGTCGGTGAGAGATGCCCTCACTTTCCCAGGGTGCTTGTGGTTGGGGGATAAGGGAGGGGCAGGCCTCCACTGCCTGTCAGAATCTCTGTTCGAGTTTGTAATTCAGGACTTGAAGTTTGAGCTATTTTCATGTTACAACATAGAAAGTTTATGTTGGCTAAGGTTACTTAAGTAAAAAGTAGGGAAGAGTGGTTTTGAACCCAAGTCTGCCACCCTCCAGGATGGGTATGTGTTTCTCTTTCTTGCACCATCTACCTTCTAGGAAATTTCTTTGTTTGGAAGACGTAAGTATATTCGTCCCTGAGGAAGGCACACTTCTTTGGAAGGCCTCAGCATCATGCCCTTCATCTGGGGATCTTTGTGCTTGCAAGTGTCCTCAAGGTCAATGGGCGGATAATCTCCTGGAATGATGCACAAGCCTCGCAAAGGGTCTGGACTGTATGTTCTGGTGCCATGCCCATGAGCAAAACTTAGAAAGTGAGCATGGCGTGAGTACCTGTGAGTGTGTGAGTGTGTGTGGGTGTGTGAAGACGTATTTCAGGGTGATGGACAGCATGTGATGGTGTGTCAGTGTGTGTTGTGTGGTGGCCTCATGTGAGGGCTCATGAATGAATCTATGTGGGAATATGAACTTCAGTGTGCAAGAGTGAGTGTGGACAGGGCTGAGAGTCAAGAGGTATGCACAGGTGTTGCTGACTCCATCGTTAAAATGTTCAAGGAACTTCTGTACCAGGTGGCTCCTAGGCTGTGTGCCCTGCCCGCCTGCGTGCCTGCACCCACCCTGACAGGCGGCCAGCTCAGTCCTACAGCATGGAGAAGCTGGGAGGCCGACGCCTGCCCCAGCGGGGGCCTCTGGGACGCTGCTCCAACTTCTTTTCTCAGTGGTCAGTGGAAGTCTCCACACTTGCAGAATTTACGCTGAATAACAACCCCGTGTGTGTCATTGATATGAGCATCTACCCCTGTATAAACACGTGTGAGTGTGAGATTGTGTGAACGTGCTGCCTTTGCCTTCCCAACGGATCAGTGGGTTGTAAGTTCTGGAAAGACGGGGTCCAGGCTTTATGCTTCTTCCAGCCACTGAGACGGTCAGAATACTTGCCACGTTGCAAAGACTACGGACTAGGGTTCGAATCTCATCTCCACCACGTGTAAGTTGTTGGTAATTTGAGCACGTAAGGAGCTTTGCTACACCTCAGCTGTACCTCTCAAGGGAAGAGAAAGACATGCTTCAATGGGGTGGTGTCCGTGTGTGTGAGCGCTTGTCACATGCCGTGCCCTCTCCATGCTTCCTCAGCTTATGAGCCTCCCCCAGGGAGCACGGTCTGCCTCCAAAAGACATGGCTGGCTGTGTACACTGATAGGGAAAAGTCACTGTGGGCCAGAGCTGCCCAACAATGCCTCAAGAGCAGGATCCATCGTGGGCAGGTGTTACAACACGGAATTTCTGGAAACAAGGGTAACAGCACAATGGCGTGATTATGTCCTGGACGAAATGTCGCTTCCGCCTCTGAACATCACTCAGAGGCTTTGCTCTATGCAACTGGACCTTGTCCTTGTCCCGAAGATGTGCCCAGCGCCTCACACCTTTTTCTTAATAAAGGCGTGGAGCCCATGTCCTCAGGTTGCTGGCAATACGTGGAGGATCTTGCTGCTCTGTCAGAAAGTGGGGAATACTAATAAAAGCAAGAGCTAACATTCATTCAACAATTACTATGGGTTACATCCTACTTAATATTTATTTACATCGTCTCATTGAAGACACCCCCCCATCAACCCCAGGTGGCAGGATTTATTCTGCACACTATACAGATGAGAAAAGCGAGGCCTAGGGAAGTATGGGATTCAGTGCATCATAGGGGTGAATCTGGATCTAAACCCAATAGGATGGGGATAAAAGAAAATTGCACATGTTGGTCTGCACATAAGCACATGTGCACATACCCTAAGTAAGATTATTAGTGGGGGAGAAAATTAAGTGAAGCCCAGGGAGGCCAACTTCAACGTTGTGCTAATCTGCTGAGTGAGGGAGGGTGAGGAAAGAGAGAGTAAGAACCCAAAGGAGAGTTCTTGGGGAAGGTCATGTATGTGGGGCAAGAGAGGAGCTATTTGGAGACTGTGTGGACTCAGGTATCAGAGGGTGGGAATGGGCTCAAAGTGCTCATCATTTTCAGGGATTTCACTTCAGGTGTCTACAGCCTTTCAATACATTTGGTGTGTCATCCTTGAGTTCTGGTGAATGCAACAGTCTGTGAGAAATAATTACGACACATAGGTCAGGCAACTGGAGGTGCCCTCCAGCTTTCTGTGGTGTTCACCTGGTGCAGGTGGCTGCAGAGGCTATGTGCGCTCTCCACCATGGACCGGGGCTGAGACGTTGGAGGGCCGGTCTCCTGGGAACAGCTGGCACTCGCAGCAACGGCTGCTGCTCTACGCAGTCCTGGAACGCACTCCTGCTTACTTACAAACATCCCACTGTCCTTCCATTCTGAACCCCCCTGCTCCCGGTGTTCCTCCTGGACAGACATGTTCTGGGAGCCCCGTGGTGGGTGCCATGATGATACAGATGGCCACGTTTTCCTTCCTCCCTTCAACAGCCCTAAGTGTTCTCTCTCTGTCTCCTCTGAATTCTGGCCAAAAGGAATGAGATATCTGTAGCTTCCAAGTAATCCATGAATTCCACGGCATTTGGGCAAATTGTTCTTTGTTGTCTTGAGGGTCTCAGCTTGGTCTTCTTATGGATATTGAACCAAGAGATCGGGAACCCTGTGTGTGAGTCTGTGCTTCCACAACACCTGTCACATTCTAAGCAAAGGGAGGGGAGGTACTCACCAAGCATGCAATGATGCATTGCTGGTTGGGATGGATGGATCGGTGATGGATAAATAGAGAGACGGAGGGAGCCTTGCTGAAAGGCATGAACAGAGATGATGGAGGAAGAGACCAGCCAAGCAGGTAAGCAACGCTAAAACTTCTCTCTTTAGCTAATTCTCAATTCTACAGGAGCGGCTATCTATGTTGGGGATAATTCACACTTTTAGTTTATGTGATGTTCCGTTCTGGCTCCTTTGGGGTACTTCTGTGGGTTTTCAGTGATTCCCTTGTAACCCGGAGGGAGGTGTAGGAAAAGAGAAGCAAAGACCTCATTTTGTGCACTATGTTGTGAGCGAAGGATTTGTTCGAAAGGGATGTGTGTAGTGGATGTAATAGAAAGAATCAGTTTGGCTTACCTTTGGGCCTGAATTTTCATGTTACCCTAATGCCCCAAGGATTTAGGGAATGGAAAGTGAGAGGGCAGTGGGAGAAATATTGCCCAGGAATATTCTAAGCTGCAGAAACAACAAGGGCTCTGACTTTATTAAAATGCTGACATTGGAAATGTGTGTGTGCTGGATGTATGACATTTACATAGGCTGTCTCCTACTTACACATTTGGTTAGCTTGAAGAAACTCTGGTCTTTTCTTGTACCATTGCAAGAGTTTTTCAGGCCCGGTCCTCAATTCATTTTGACCACGCGCCCTTGGAGTGTTGTGTGAATTTCCACTTATTTGCCTCTACTCTACTCTTTAGCTCCTGGCTGGGTTTCCCTTACTCTTTCTGTGCCTCCATTTTCTAGACAGACATCATCGCCCCCTTCTCCGAGGGCTGTTCTCATTTTCCAGGGATATTGGGATGAGTCCCATGAGTGAGAAGTGCCCATCTCTTTCCTCACCCTGGCAGGTCGATGGAGAATGTCCCTCAGTCCGGAGTGCATCTCCCAATGCCTTCGCCTCTACCTGAACCCTCATGCCCAGACCTCCATGGGCTCTGGGTTGAGGAGCAGGATACAAACTCTGCAGGAATTAACAACTGCGAGATGACGAAATAATCCACAGACACATTCATGCCAAAGGAATTGTGTTTAATAGTTGGGAAAACTGGAGTAGAAACGAAGGGTGCTAGGAAAGGATGTCCGGCCACGCTGCTTAAGTTTCCAAGAAGCCGACAGGGCGAAGTCGATACAAGGCAGCAAAGAAGGTTAGGCGGTTTAGAACCAGATCCTTTTCTGAGATGGAACTTGCAGCTGCTAATTAATACGAAATCTTGATCCAGGAAGCTGCCATCCTGGTGCTGCTTTTCCCGAAGTGCGGCTGCCTCCGGAAGCCGGGGATGAGTGGCGCTGACAACTGGCTGGCTGAGAGAGGGCAGTGGGCTTCATGGTCTCTGGTCTCCACGGAGCTTGGCCTTAGGTCTCATGGCCAGGGATGACTTCTGCTTGGACATCTGGCATTGTGGCGGGCGTGGGAACTTGTGTTGGCACTTGGGGACACAGGGCACCTTGCACTTGGGTGGAGGCTGGCAAGGCTGCTTGGTGTGCTGAGGGGGGTCTATCACTGCTTGGTGGGGGGCAGAATTACTGGGGAGGGGGACAGTACTGCTGAGGTGCGGGGCAGCAATACTTTGGTAGTGGGCAGGATTGCTGGGGTGCGGGGCAGCAATACTTTGGTAGTGGGCAGCATGGCTGTGGTGCGGGGAAGCAAGACTTTGGTGGGCGGAAGCACAGCTTCTGCTTTTGATGATACATTCTGGTCTGGATGTGCACTGCAAGGGGAAAGACACACAAGTGAGGAAGTCTGGAGACTTAGAAACTCTCGACCCTGGAGATCCTTCTGCCTCCTTCAAACCTGCCCCATTTCACCCTCCGCCAGGTGGCTTCACCGATTTAAGGTGTGTGTGTATGCAATGAGGTGTGTCAGTATAAATTGTATCTACATTTTCTAAACCATTACAAGCTTTTTTTTGAGACAAAGAAATGTGGATGGAAGAAACCAAAGAAGGAAGAGAGAAAAAAGGGAGAAATGAGATGAGAAAGGGAGAGAAGTAGAAGAAAACAAAGAAAGATGTAAAAAAGCTGAGACAGAGCGAGAGACAGAGAGGGAGAAAGAGAGGAGAGAGAAGGAAAGAGGAAGGAGCAAAGACATGGGTAAAGAGAACAAAAAGTAATATCCAGCCACAGCAGAAACGGTGGAATCCAGATCAGGATTTCCTGGGTTCAGAGTCCTGTGTCAAAAATTAACCAGCTTTGTGACTTTGAGCAAGTTACTCAACTTCTCTGTACATTTCCTACGGTTGTAGGAAGGATAAATAAGCGTATAAAACTCCTCACAAAACACAGAAATACACAGGGAAATATGAATGTAAAGATAAATGTGTGTGTATGTACGTGATCCCTTGGCACACGCCGTGCCCTTTCCATGCTCCTCAGCTTATGAGCCTCCTCCAAGGAGCACGGTCTGCCTCCAAAAGACATGGATGGCTGTGGCCATTGATAGGGAAAAGTCACTGTGGGCCAGACTTGCCCAGGACTGCCTCAGGAGCAGGAATCATCGTGGGCAGGTGTTACAAAGGGGGAGATTGTGGAAGAAAAGGGCAACCACCCAATGGGGTGACTAAGCCCTGCACGAAATGTCATTTCCGCCTGTGAACACCCCTCAGATGCTTTGGTCTACACAATTGGTCCTTGTCCTTGTCCCCAAGATGTGCCCTGCCCCTCACACATTGTTCTTACTAAAGGTGTGGAGTCCATGTCGTCAGGTTGGTGGTAAGGAGTGGAGGGTCTTGCTGCTCTGTCAGAAAGTGGAGAATAATAATAAAAGCAAGAGCTAACATTCATCCAACATTTACTATGTGTTACATCCTACTTACTATTTATTTACTTTGTCTCATTGAAGACCCCTCCCCGTCAACCCCAGGTTGCAGGTGTTATTCTGTCCACTATACAGATGAGTAAAGTGCGGCTTAGGGAATTATTGGATTCAGTCCATCATAGGCGTGCAAATGGCATCGCAACCCAGTAGGATGGGGATAAAAGAAAATTCCGCAAGATGGTCTGCACATAAGCACATGTGCACACATCCCAGTATGATCATTAGTGGGGGAGAAGATTAAGTGAAGCCCAGAGTGTCAAATTCAACCTTGTCTTTCTCAGCTGAGTGAGGGAAGGTGAGGAAATAGAGAGTAAGAACCCAAAGGAGAGTTCTGGGGCAAGGTCATGTATGTGAGGCAAGAGAGGAGCTATTTGGAGACTGTGCGGACTCAGGTATCAGAGGGTGGGGATTGACTCAAAGTGCTCATCATTTTCAGGGAGTTCACTTAAGGTGTCTACAGCTTTTCAATTCATTTTGTGTGTCATCCTTGAGTTCTGTTGAATGCAAGGCTCTGTGGGAAATATTGACGACTCATAGGTCTGGAAACTGGAGGCGCCCTCCAGCTTTCTGTGGTGTTCAACTGGTGCAGGTGGCTGCAGAGGCTATGTGCGCTCTCCACCATGGACCGGGGCTGAAACTTTGGAGGGCTGGCCTCCTGGGAACAACTGGCACTCGCAGCATCGGCTGCTGCTCTACGCAGTCCTGAAACGCACTCCTGCTTACTTACACACATCCCACTGTCCTTCCATTCTGAACGCCCCTTCTCCCGGTGTTCCTCCTGGACAGGCATGTTCTGGGAGCCCCGTGGTGGGTGCCATGATGACAGAGATGGCCAAGTTCTCCTTCCTCCCTCAACAGCCTTCAGTGTTCTCTCTCTGTCTCCTCTGAGTTCTGAGGGCAGGAATGAGGTATTTGTGCCTTCCAAGTCATCCATGTATAAGACGTCTTCCGGTCAAATTGTTTTCTGTTGTCTTGAGTGTCTGAGCTTGATTTTATTACAGGGATTAAGCCAAGAGTCTTGGAGACTTGCGTGTGAGTTTGTGCTTCCACAGCACCCATCACATTCTAAAGAAAGGGAGGAGGAGGTACTTACCAAGGATGCAATGATGCATTGCTGGTTGGGATGGATGGATTGGTGATGGATAAACAGGGAGAGGGATGGAGCCTCGCTGAAGGGCATGAACAGAGATGGTGGAGGAAGAGGAGACCAGCCAAACGTGGAAGCAATGCTAAAACATCTGTCTTTAGCTTATTCTGAATTCTATATGCTCTGTGATCTATGTTGGGAATAATTCACACATTTATTTATGCTTTGCTCCTTTCTGGCTCCTTTGGGTACTTCTGTGGATTTTCAGTGATTCCCTTGTAGCCCACAAACATGAAACGGGGGGCAGGTATAGGAAAAGAGATGCAACTACCTCAATTTTGGGACTTTTTGTGAGAGAAGGATTCGGTGGAAAGGTATGGGTGTGGTGGATATAATAGAAAGAAGAAGTTTGGCTTACCTGTGGGCCTAAATTTTCCGGTTACCCTAATACCCCAAGAATTTAGGGAATGGAAAGTTAAAGGGCAGTGAGAGAAAAATAGCCCAGGAGAAACCCCAAGTTGGAGAATCAATGGGTGCTGTGACTTTAAAAACTATTGACAGTGGATATATGTGTGTGATGGATGTATGATTTTTACATAGACTGTCTCCTACTAACACATTTTGTTAGCTTGAAGAAAATCTCATCTTTTCTTTTACCAGTGGGAGAGTTTTTCAGGCCTGGTCCTCAATTCATTTTGACCCACACGCCCTTGGAGTATTGTCTAAATTTCCATTTATTTGCCTCTACTCTACTCTTTCGCTCCTGGCTGGGTTTCCCTTACTCTTTCTGGACCTCCGTTTTCTAGACGGGCATCATCTCCCCTGTGTCCAAAGGCTGTTCTCATTTTCCAAGGATGTGGGGATGTGTCTCCATGCAGCTGAAGTGCCCATCTCTCCTCCTCACCCTGGCAGGACCATGGAACATGTCCTTCAGCTCAGAAGTGCATCTCCCCATGCCTTCTCCTCTACCTGCACCCACATGCCCAGCCCTCCTAGGGCTCTTGCTTAGGCAGCAGGATACAAAATCTGCAGGAGTTAACAACTGTACGATGACGAAATAATCAAACCGACACATTCATGCCAGCAGAATTGTGTTTAATTGTTTGAAAAACTGGAGCAGAGACGAAGTTTGCTAGGAAAACATGGTCGGGCACGCTGCTTACGTTTCCAAGCAGCCAACAGGGAAAAGTATACAAGTCAGCAAAGAAGATTAGACGGTTTAGAACCAGATCCTTTTCTAAATGGAAATGGCAGCTGCTAATTAATCAGAAATGGTGATCCAGGAAGCTCCCATCCTGGTGCTGCCTTTTCCACAAGTGTGGCTGCCTCCAGAAGCCGGGGGTGAGTGGTGCTGACAGCTGGCTGGCTGAGACCGGGGAGTGGGCTTCATGGTCTCTGTTCTGCAGGGAGCCTGGCCTCTGGCCCATGCCTGGGGTTTACTTCTGCTTGGACTTCTGGCGCTGCTGAGGGTGTGGGCACTTTGAGACAGAGGGCTCCTTGCCCTTGGGTGGAGGCTGGCCAGGCTGCTTGGTGTGCTGAGGTGGAGTTTAGAACTGCTTTGGTGAGGGGCAGCAGTACCTTGCTGGGGGGCAGCATTGCTGCAGAGGGGGACAGTACTGCTGAAGTGGGGGGCAGCAATACTTTGGTAGTGGGCAGCATGGCTGGGGTGCGGGGCAGCAATACTTTGGTGGGGGGCAGCAATACTTTGGTGGGGGGCAGCATTGCTGGGATGGAGGGCAGCAATACTTTGGTAGCGGGCAGCACAGCTTCTGCTTTGGATGATACATTCTGGTCTGGATGTGCACTGCAAGGGGAAAGACACACAAGTGAGGAAGTCAGGAGCCTTAGAGACGCTCCACCCAGGAGAACCTCCTGCCTCGTTCAAAACTGTCCCATTTCAACCTTGGCCTGGTGCCTTCACTGATTCAATGTGTGTGTGTGTGCAATGAGGTGCTACAGTATAAATTGTAGCTGCAGTTTGTAAGCCATTGCAAGGTTTTAATTGAGACAATAAAGAAATACGGAAGGAAGGAAGGAAGGAAAGAAGGAAGAGAGGAAAAAAGGGAGAAAGGAAAAGAGAAATGGAGAGGGATAGAGAGAAACAAAGACGTAAAAAGGGAGAGAGAGACAGAGAGTGAGAGGAGAGAGAAGGAAAGAGTAAGAAGGAAGGACAGGGGTAATGAGAACAAAAAGTAATATCACGGCACAGCAGATACTGTGGAATTTAGAACATGACTTTCTTGGACCTGAGTTCTGTCTCAAAAATTAACCAGCTGTGTGACTTTGAGCAAGTTACTTAACTTCTCTGTACTCTTAAAGTTGTTGTAAGGATCAAATGAGCATATAACACTCCAGACAAACATGTGTACATACACAGGGAAATATGAGTGTCAATATATATGTGTGTATGTGTGCTCACGTGGTCACACACACACACAAACACACACGAGAACCAAAACATGTTGAGTACTCTTGTAAAGATTTCGACTTTTAAAATAAATTTCTACCCATTGTTTTATAGGGTGGGAGAATATATTTGCAATTCAAATATCCCCAAAGGAACTTGTAATCAGAATATTTTAAGAACTCTTACAAATCAACTATAAAAAAACCCCTATAATTAAAAAGTGGACAGAAGATCTGAATGATAGCTATTCATAGAAAATATACACATGGTTAAAAGCCGGTGAAAGGATGCTCAACGTTATTAGTCATTAAAGAGAAGCATATCAAAACCATGTTAACTTCATGCTTTATATACTGGGAAATTAATGAACATGTAGAGCGGTTGTAGCTTGGGTTAGGGTCATTGTGCTGGTTTTTTAGAGATTCATTTCTTCTTTGAGTGTCTGCTCTTAATCATTCTTCATGCCTCTTCAAAATGCCATGTTCTATATTTCAAGTTTATTCACATTAATTCTCATTAAACCAATCAACGCCTTGTATCATTTCCGACACATTAATGATAGAAATACACTCGCAAGCACTTCCTTAGTTTTCAGACATCATTGATTCACAAGATCTCCAGAGCTCTTTATTACTCTGATTACTATTTTCTTGGACCATGTGACTCTGAGCAATGTTGGAATGTGAAGGTGATCACTACGTTCAGAAAAGCATTGAAGAATTGCCTGCTACAGATTCTTCAGGGAAATCTTCCCTCCCTCTACTGCTGTGGCCAGAGAGGCTTTCTGAAGATTCCAGCGGTGTTTTCCCCAGGAGGGAGGCTACTTCCCAGCAGGATTCACGCTCAAAAAGTCATTCCCTATCACTCAACTTTTTCTGGTTGGTTCTTTATAATGACAACAGCAACAAAATCTTATCACTTTCTTGTGACATGATTGAATATTTTCTACCCAGAGAAATTGTTTTTCATACACTTATCCAGGAACCATGTAAGCAATGATGAAAAATGCACATAAACTCTGATACAACCTGTCATCTTATAGATTCATCAAGTACTTATTTTTCACAGCCCAATGTTGTTGGCGACTAAGCATTTTGACTGCCGAGACCTTAATACACAAATAAATGTGTGTCTAGCTTCTATGTGCCCTCATCCCTGAGTATTTCTGATAGGTCTTAAGCTAAATCACTTTTTTCTCAGCGTTAAGATTCTTCTTTTTTTTTTTTTTCCTTGTCCTTACTTTTTTTTTATTCTTTTATTTTTACATGAGATAAATAGACTGATACCAAGCATTGTAAATGGATGACCACAACAAAAGCAACAATGACGGCAATTACCAAACAGGAAACACACTCATACTATGTCATGATATTGACATTCAGTCCAGTAATCCTCCACTATAACAGCTCCTTTACTTTGCAGTGAACATTTCTACCCATTTTACACATTTTAATTTAATTTAATTTAATATTTAATGTCTACCCATTTTAAAGGAGCATCTTAACCCCTCTCTAAGAGAATTCATAGAAAAGAGGCATCTAGAGACAAAAGGACCGCTTAGATCGACTCTAAATTCTGGTGAGAAAGAAACTCTTAGAGAGGGAAGTCATGGTTCCCCAGGCATTGAGCATACGGGGGTGGAACAATGGTTGCCGACTCCCAGAGCAGGACCTGGCCACTGTACCACCTCCTCTTGTCCTTGCTGCTCTAAGCTCCCTGGGCCTCTGCCCCCTGCTCCCTGAGGAGCTCACCTGCCTCCCTGCATGGGCCTTGCCCTTCAGGGCAGCGCTGCCCCAGAGCCGGTGCCACCCTCTCCTAACCAGCCCCGCTCAGCTCCTGGCCACGCACAACAGTGTCACCACACACGCCAGCAGGAGCCTCAACACCGGACTCTGCACACACCCTGGACCCTCATCTCAGCCCCCGCCCCACACACTTCAGATGTTGACTTGCAGCCCAAGAGAGGTGGGCCCCAAATGGTACGGAGGAGACAGATGCCCACACGAGGCCTTTCTTTGGGACCAACCACCAAGTGCTCCAGCCCCAGCTGCCCGCAGAGTTTGGGACCAGGTAGAGCCAGGCTTCCAGGAGAGGCGTTCCTTTGCCCAACTTACCTTAGTTCACCAGGGGCTGGAACGTGGAGATGCTGAGGCTTTGGGGATGCTCTGAGACTGCACACCTTTTATACATCCCATATCCCTCTTGGAAGCCATGAGGTGGCCTACGATTGGGGCATGCTTGGCCCTAGTCACAATAGGATGCATCTGCCCTTCCTCAAACTTAAGGTTTTACTCATATCCTGGGCTGGCAAACTCCTTCTCGGTTTGATGGCGCTTGGGGATGACAGTGCCTTCACTCGGGCCCTGGCCCCATTTCCCCATCTCTTTACGAGCCCTGGCTTCCTCGGGTTTCCAAACCCACTCATGACGTTTGCCCTAGAATCTTGACATCCGGGATGTTGCTAAGCAAGCATTCAGAACACTGCTGGGTGTGGGAGTAGTGAGGGTAATTGCCCAGAATATTCCAGTTAGTGAGGGAAGGGGTGGGCCGAGCAGCGTAGGCAGCGAGCCTTGTTGTAAGAGAAACGACTACTGAGCGGTGAGTGGCCCTTTGGGAGACCCTGTAAAGTCAGCAAAGTTGGGACCTTGACTTAACCTAGACTCAGAGCCACATTCAGCCTGAATTGGATACAAACCTGGGCAAGCCGCTTTGATTTTTCACCTGTTGTAATATAAACAAAAAGTGGGGGCTGCAACTCTGTGTCCTGCCTCTTGGTGAGCAAAACATTAGTCTTCATTCACAGAAACTGGGCGGTTACTGTTGACAGAACGTATCTCTCTTACAGGTGTATAAGTCACCCAGACTGCAGGCTTCCCAGGGGAATGATTATCATAAGGTGGAGAGGCTGGGGAGCTAAGAAACTTTGACCTGTCATGAGCTGCTGGACGAGTCACCCAGTCTGGCTCCTGGAATTTGATGTCCCAGGGCTTCAGGCCTGATGCCTCCTTCCCCTTCCGCTTAGAGACTCCTGAAGGAAGAGGGATGCCTCAGGGCAGGGAGTAGGTTGAAAAGGTTGAAACAACATCCGTCAAAGGATGAAAGATATCTTAATTAATTCCCCATTTAGTGTTCCAACTGGGGCTCTGATCTTCACCAGCTGGGTGACCTTGGGCACTTAACATCTTTGAGCCTCAGTTTCCTCATCTGCTAAACAGGATAACCCCATTCTGCACGTCAGCTGAAAGGCTTATTTTGGACAACATGTGTAAGTATGTGCACACGGTTGGGCAGAGAATAAGGGCCCAACGATGGTTCGGTGCTCCGTGGAGTCGGGCTCTGAAAGCTGGGGCAAAGCACACTCTTAGAAGTAGGGAGTAGGTCGTTGCCCACATTTGAAGGCCAGTAGTGGCACTTGCTACCAGTGTCCTAAGACCTTGACTGACAGAAAAGGAAATTGGCAAGCTAGTCGTGAGGATGGCACGTTTCATTCTCACACCAGGAATTTAGCCACAGCTCAGCTGAAAGGCCTACAGTATCCCTAGATCTTGGGAATTCACACTGCAGCACGAGAAGACAGCCTTGGAAATCAATGGTGTCTCCTCGGGGACTCACCGGAAGGGCAGGCTATGCATGGGCTCGGCCCCGAGGGAAACCCAGAGGATCCCAGGACTTCCCGGGAGAAGAAACCCTTCCGCCTGTTGTCACTCTGACAGAAGCAACCCTGATAGGCTTGGAGAGGGATTTCAGCTCACGTCCCTAGCAGCAGAGAAGCAAGGCCACGTGGGGCAGGTTACCTGAGATAACTAATAATTCATCAATACCTAGTGAGCTCACACATTGCACCAGGTGCTGGGAACGGTGGTCAGCAAGGAGGGCCAGAGCCTCCCTGGTCCCTAAACTTCTTCACATCCACTTCTCCGCCTACTCCTTCCAAATCTGTAGATACTTTTCAATGGTTTGGCTTGGATTCGCTGAAGAACTCAAACCCAGTTGTGGCAGTAGCAATGCCTGCGTAACTAGGGAAAATGTGAACATGTGGAGATCCATGAGTTTCAGTGTTACATCCTGTCCATCTTTTGTGGCCTAAGCCCTCACTACCCTGAACAGATTTTTTTGGGTGTGGAATCTGCTATCTCAAGCATGCATTACATAGTATTGCTTCTACCACCAGAGGACAGAAGGAACATGTCCTCTAGAAGCCACAGGTACAACTAAACACCTATCCTGGGCATTGGGAATGGTACTGTTCCCTGACTTTCGTTAGCATGGCTCTTTCTCTTTCGCCAAAGCCCTGTCTCTCATGTACACACACACACACACACATACACACACACCACACACACATTAAGGCAAAAGGGACAATTGGGACCAAGGAGGTCTCAGCAGACCTGGGCACAGGCTAAGCCCACTGTATCTTCTGTGCCAGGCATCTGTGATGGAACACCAGTCCGCGGTCCATGCACACATATGCAGGGGAAGGCCGAGCTGACCCTCTGGGGCCAGCCGCATCAAAAGACAGGGCTCCGGACAAAGGACTGCTGGTGGTTGGAGTTAGAGCCTCTCTGCTGAAATCCATCGCCATCTGGGGATCCTCTGGGCCACGGCACGATGTGTGCCCAGCCTCTGGGTCGGTGAGAGATGCCCTCACTTTCCCAGGGTGCTTGTGGTTGGGGGATAAGGGAGGGGCAGGCCTCCACTGCCTGTCAGAATCTCTGTTCGAGTTTGTAATTCAGGACTTGAAGTTTGAGCTATTTTCATGTTACAACATAGAAAGTTTATGTTGGCTAAGGTTACTTAAGTAAAAAGTAGGGAAGAGTGGTTTTGAACCCAAGTCTGCCACCCTCCAGGATGGGTATGTGTTTCTCTTTCTTGCACCATCTACCTTCTAGGAAATTTCTTTGTTTGGAAGACGTAAGTATATTCGTCCCTGAGGAAGGCACACTTCTTTGGAAGGCCTCAGCATCATGCCCTTCATCTGGGGATCTTTGTGCTTGCAAGTGTCCTCAAGGTCAATGGGCGGATAATCTCCTGGAATGATGCACAAGCCTCGCAAAGGGTCTGGACTGTATGTTCTGGTGCCATGCCCATGAGCAAAACTTAGAAAGTGAGCATGGCGTGAGTACCTGTGAGTGTGTGAGTGTGTGTGGGTGTGTGAAGACGTATTTCAGGGTGATGGACAGCATGTGATGGTGTGTCAGTGTGTGTTGTGTGGTGGCCTCATGTGAGGGCTCATGAATGAATCTATGTGGGAATATGAACTTCAGTGTGCAAGAGTGAGTGTGGACAGGGCTGAGAGTCAAGAGGTATGCACAGGTGTTGCTGACTCCATCGTTAAAATGTTCAAGGAACTTCTGTACCAGGTGGCTCCTAGGCTCTGTGCCCTGCCCGCCTGCGTGCCTGCACCCACCCTGACAGGCGGCCAGCTCAGTCCTACAGCATGGAGAAGCTGGGAGGCCGACGCCTGTCCCAGCGGGGGCCTCTGGGACGCTGCTCCAACTTCTTTTCTCAGTGGTCAGTGGAAGTCTCCACACTTGCAGAATTTACGCTGAATAACAACCCCGTGTGTGTCATTGATATGAGCATCTACCCCTGTATAAACACGTGTGAGTGTGAGATTGTGTGAACGTGCTGCCTTTGCCTTCCCAACGGATCAGTGGGTTGTAAGTTCTGGAAAGACGGGGTCCAGGCTTTATGCTTCTTCCAGCCACTGAGACGGTCAGAATACTTGCCACGTTGCAAAGACTACGGACTAGGGTTCGAATCTCATCTCCACCACGTGTAAGTTGTTGGTAATTTGAGCACGTAAGGAGCTTTGCTACACCTCAGCTGTACCTCTCAAGGGAAGAGAAAGACATGCTTCAATGGGGTGGTGTCCGTGTGTGTGAGCGCTTGTCACATGCCGTGCCCTCTCCATGCTTCCTCAGCTTATGAGCCTCCCCCAGGGAGCACGGTCTGCCTCCAAAAGACATGGCTGGCTGTGTACACTGATAGGGAAAAGTCACTGTGGGCCAGAGCTGCCCAACAATGCCTCAAGAGCAGGATCCATCGTGGGCAGGTGTTACAACACGGAATTTCTGGAAACAAGGGTAACAGCACAATGGCGTGATTATGTCCTGGACGAAATGTCGCTTCCGCCTCTGAACATCACTCAGAGGCTTTGCTCTATGCAACTGGACCTTGTCCTTGTCCCGAAGATGTGCCCAGCGCCTCACACCTTTTTCTTAATAAAGGCGTGGAGCCCATGTCCTCAGGTTGCTGGCAATACGTGGAGGATCTTGCTGCTCTGTCAGAAAGTGGGGAATACTAATAAAAGCAAGAGCTAACATTCATTCAACAATTACTATGGGTTACATCCTACTTAATATTTATTTACATCGTCTCATTGAAGACACCCCCCCATCAACCCCAGGTGGCAGGATTTATTCTGCACACTATACAGATGAGAAAAGCGAGGCCTAGGGAAGTATGGGATTCAGTGCATCATAGGGGTGAATCTGGATCTAAACCCAATAGGATGGGGATAAAAGAAAATTGCACATGTTGGTCTGCACATAAGCACATGTGCACATACCCTAAGTAAGATTATTAGTGGGGGAGAAAATTAAGTGAAGCCCAGGGAGGCAAAATTCAACCTTGTACTAATCTGCTGAGTGAGGGAGGGTGAGGAAAGAGAGAGTAAGAACCCAAAGGAGAGTTCTTGGGGAAGGTCATGTATGTGGGGCAAGAGAGGAGCTATTTGGAGACTGTGTGGACTCAGGTATCAGAGGGTGGGGATGGGCTCAAAGTGCTCATCATTTTCAGGGATTTCACTTCAGGTGTCTACAGCCTTTCAATACATTTGGTGTGTCATCCTTGAGTTCTGGTGAATGCAACAGTCTGTGAGAAATAATTACGACACATAGGTCAGGCAACTGGAGGTGCCCTCCAGCTTTCTGTGGTGTTCACCTGGTGCAGGTGGCTGCAGAGGCTATGTGCGCTCTCCACCATGGACCGGGGCTGAGACGTTGGAGGGCCGGTCTCCTGGGAACAGCTGGCACTCGCAGCAACGGCTGCTGCTCTACGCAGTCCTGGAACGCACTCCTGCTTACTTACAAACATCCCACTGTCCTTCCATTCTGAACCCCCCTGCTCCCGGTGTTCCTCCTGGACAGACATGTTCTGGGAGCCCCGTGGTGGGTGCCATGATGATACAGATGGCCACGTTTTCCTTCCTCCCTTCAACAGTCCTAAGTGTTCTCTCTCTGTCTCCTCTGAATTCTGGCCAAAAGGAATGAGATATCTGTAGCTTCCAAGTAATCCATGAATTCCACGGCATTTGGGCAAATTGTTCTTTGTTGTCTTGAGGGTCTCAGCTTGGTCTTCTTATGGATATTGAACCAAGAGATCGGGAACCCTGTGTGTGAGTCTGTGCTTCCACAACACCTGTCACATTCTAAGCAAAGGGAGGGGAGGTACTCACCAAGCATGCAATGATGCATTGCTGGTTGGGATGGATGGATCGGTGATGGATAAATAGAGAGACGGAGGGAGCCTTGCTGAAAGGCATGAACAGAGATGATGGAGGAAGAGACCAGCCAAGCAGGTAAGCAACGCTAAAACTTCTCTCTTTAGCTAATTCTCAATTCTACAGGAGCGGCTATCTATGTTGGGGATAATTCACACTTTTAGTTTATGTGATGTTCCGTTCTGGCTCCTTTGGGGTACTTCTGTGGGTTTTCAGTGATTCCCTTGTAACCCGGAGGGAGGTGTAGGAAAAGAGAAGCAAAGACCTCATTTTGTGCACTATGTTGTGAGCGAAGGATTTGTTCGAAAGGGATGTGTGTAGTGGATGTAATAGAAAGAATCAGTTTGGCTTACCTTTGGGCCTGAATTTTCATGTTACCCTAATTTATACTGACACACCTCATTGCATACACACACACCTTAAATCGGTGAAGCCACCTGGCGGAGGGTGAAATGGGGCAGGTTTGAAGGAGGCAGAAGGATCTCCAGGGTCGAGAGTGCCCCCAAGTGCCAGGGGGGGTCTCTCGACCCTGGAGATCCTTCTGCCTCCTTCAAACCAGGATTTAGGGAATGGAAAGTGAGAGGGCAGTGGGAGAAATATTGCCCAGGAATATTCTAAGCTGCAGAAACAACAAGGGCTCTGACTTTATTAAAATGCTGACATTGGAAATGTGTGTGTGCTGGATGTATGACATTTACATAGGCTGTCTCCTACTTACACATTTGGTTAGCTTGAAGAAACTCTGGTCTTTTCTTGTACCATTGCAAGAGTTTTTCAGGCCCGGTCCTCAATTCATTTTGACCACGCGCCCTTGGAGTGTTGTGTGAATTTCCACTTATTTGCCTGTACTCTACTCTTTAGCTCCTGGCTGGGTTTCCCTTTCGCTTTCTGTGCCTCCGTTTTCTAGACAGACATCATCGCCCCCTTCTCCAAGGGCTGTTCTCATTTTCCAGGGATATTGGGATGAGTCCCATGAGTGAGAAGTGCCCATCTCTTTCCTCACCCTGGCAGGTCGATGGAGAATGTCCCTCAGTCCGGAGTGCATCTCCCAATGCCTTCGCCTCTACCTGAACCCTCATGCCCAGACCTCCATGGGCTCTGGGTTGAGGAGCAGGATACAAACTCTGCAGGAATTAACAACTGCGAGATGACGAAATAATCCACAGACACATTCATGCCAAAGGAATTGTGTTTAATAGTTGGGAAAACTGGAGTAGAAACGAAGGGTGCTAGGAAAGGATGTCCGGCCACGCTGCTTAAGTTTCCAAGAAGCCGACAGGGCGAAGTCGATACAAGGCAGCAAAGAAGGTTAGGCGGTTTAGAACCAGATCCTTTTCTGAGATGGAACTTGCAGCTGCTAATTAATACGAAATCTTGATCCAGGAAGCTGCCATCCTGGTGCTGCTTTTCCCGAAGTGCGGCTGCCTCCGGAAGCCGGGGATGAGTGGCGCTGACAACTGGCTGGCTGAGAGAGGGCAGTGGGCTTCATGGTCTCTGGTCTCCACGGAGCTTGGCCTTAGGTCTCATGGCCAGGGATGACTTCTGCTTGGACATCTGGCATTGTGGCGGGCGTGGGAACTTGTGTTGGCACTTGGGGACACAGGGCACCTTGCACTTGGGTGGAGGCTGGCAAGGCTGCTTGGTGTGCTGAGGGGGGTCTATCACTGCTTGGTGGGGGGCAGAATTACTGGGGAGGGGGACAGTACTGCTGAGGTGCGGGGCAGCAATACTTTGGTAGTGGGCAGGATTGCTGGGGTGCGGGGCAGCAATACTTTGGTAGTGGGCAGCATGGCTGTGGTGCGGGGAAGCAAGACTTTGGTGGGCGGAAGCACAGCTTCTGCTTTTGATGATACATTCTGGTCTGGATGTGCACTGCAAGGGGAAAGACACACAAGTGAGGAAGTCTGGAGACTTAGAAACTCTCGACCCTGGAGATCCTTCTGCCTCCTTCAAACCTGCCCCATTTCACCCTCCGCCAGGTGGCTTCACCGATTTAAGGTGTGTGTGTATGCAATGAGGTGTGTCAGTATAAATTGTATCTACATTTTCTAAACCATTACAAGCTTTTTTTTGAGACAAAGAAATGTGGATGGAAGAAACCAAAGAAGGAAGAGAGAAAAAAGGGAGAAATGAGATGAGAAAGGGAGAGAAGTAGAAGAAAACAAAGAAAGATGTAAAAAAGCTGAGACAGAGCGAGAGACAGAGAGGGAGAAAGAGAGGAGAGAGAAGGAAAGAGGAAGGAGCAAAGACATGGGTAAAGAGAACAAAAAGTAATATCCAGCCACAGCAGAAACGGTGGAATCCAGATGAGGATTTCCTGGGTTCAGAGTCCTGTGTCAAAAATTAACCAGCTTTGTGACTTTGAGCAAGTTACTCAACTTCTCTGTACATTTCCTACGGTTGTAGGAAGGATAAATAAGCGTATAAAACTCCTCACAAAACACAGAAATACACAGGGAAATATGAATGTAAAGATAAATGTGTGTGTATGTACGTGATCCCTTGGCACACGCCGTGCCCTTTCCATGCTCCTCAGCTTATGAGCCTCCTCCAAGGAGCACGGTCTGCCTCCAAAAGACATGGATGGCTGTGGCCATTGATAGGGAAAAGTCACTGTGGGCCAGACTTGCCCAGGACTGCCTCAGGAGCAGGAATCATCGTGGGCAGGTGTTACAAAGGGGAAGATTGTGGAAGAAAAGGGCAACCACCCAATCGGGTGACTAGGCCCTGCACGAAATGTCATTTCCGCCTGTGAACACCCCTCAGATGCTTTGGTCTACACAATTGGTCCTTGTCCTTGTCCCCAAGATGTGCCCTGCCCCTCACACATTGTTCTTACTAAAGGTGTGGAGTCCATGTCGTCAGGTTGGTGGTAAGGAGTGGAGGGTCTTGCTGCTCTGTCAGAAAGTGGAGAATAATAATAAAAGCAAGAGCTAACATTCATCCAACATTTACTATGTGTTACATCCTACTTACTATTTATTTACTTTGTCTCATTGAAGACCCCTCCCCGTCAACCCCAGGTTGCAGGTGTTATTCTGTCCACTATACAGATGAGTAAAGTGCGGCTTAGGGAATTATTGGATTCAGTCCATCATAGGCGTGCAAATGGCATCGCAACCCAGTAGGATGGGGATAAAAGAAAATTCCGCAAGATGGTCTGCACATAAGCACATGTGCACACATCCCAGTATGATCATTAGTGGGGGAGAAGATTAAGTGAAGCCCAGAGTGTCAAATTCAACCTTGTCTTTCTCAGCTGAGTGAGGGAAGGTGAGGAAATAGAGAGTAAGAACCCAAAGGAGAGTTCTGGGGCAAGGTCATGTATGTGAGGCAAGAGAGGAGCTATTTGGAGACTGTGCGGACTCAGGTATCAGAGGGTGGGGATTGACTCAAAGTGCTCATCATTTTCAGGGAGTTCACTTAAGGTGTCTACAGCTTTTCAATTCATTTTGTGTGTCATCCTTGAGTTCTGTTGAATGCAAGGCTCTGTGGGAAATATTGACGACTCATAGGTCTGGAAACTGGAGGCGCCCTCCAGCTTTCTGTGGTGTTCAACTGGTGCAGGTGGCTGCAGAGGCTATGTGCGCTCTCCACCATGGACCGGGGCTGAAACTTTGGAGGGCTGGCCTCCTGGGAACAACTGGCACTCGCAGCATCGGCTGCTGCTCTACGCAGTCCTGAAACGCACTCCTGCTTACTTACACACATCCCACTGTCCTTCCATTCTGAACGCCCCTTCTCCCGGTGTTCCTCCTGGACAGGCATGTTCTGGGAGCCCCGTGGTGGGTGCCATGATGACAGAGATGGCCAAGTTCTCCTTCCTCCCTCAACAGCCTTCAGTGTTCTCTCTCTGTCTCCTCTGAGTTCTGAGGGCAGGAATGAGGTATTTGTGCCTTCCAAGTCATCCATGTATAAGACGTCTTCCGGTCAAATTGTTTTCTGTTGTCTTGAGTGTCTGAGCTTGATTTTATTACAGGGATTAAACCAAGAGTCCTGGAGACTTGCGTGTGACTTTGTGCTTCCACAGCACCCATCACATTCTAAAGAAAGGGAGGAGGAGGTACTTACCAAGGATGCAATGATGCATTGCTGGTTGGGATGGATGGATTGGTGATGGATAAACAGGGAGAGGGATGGAGCCTCGCTGAAGGGCATGAACAGAGATGGTGGAGGAAGAGGAGACCAGCCAAACGTGGAAGCAATGCTAAAACATCTGTCTTTAGCTTATTCTGAATTCTACATGCTCTGTGATCTATGTTGGGAATAATTCACACATTTATTTATGCTTTGCTCCTTTCTGGCTCCTTTGGGTACTTCTGTGGATTTTCAGTGATTCCCTTGTAGCCCACAAACATGAAACGGGGGGCAGGTATAGGAAAAGAGATGCAACTACCTCAATTTTGGGACTTTTTGTGAGAGAAGGATTCGGTAGAAAGGTATGGGTGTGGTGGACATAATAGAAAGAAGAAGTTTGGCTTACCTGTGGGCCTAAATTTTCCGGTTACCCTAATACCCCAAGAATTTAGGGAATGGAAAGTTAAAGGGCAGCGAGAGAAAAAGAGCCCAGGAGAAACCCCAAGTTGGAGAATCAATGGGTGCTGTGACTTTAAAAACTATTGACAGTGGATATATGTGTGTGATGGATGTATGATTTTTACATAGACTGTCTCCTACTAACACATTTTGTTAGCTTGAAGAAAATCTCATCTTTTCTTTTACCAGTGGGAGAGTTTTGCAGGACCGGTCCTCAATTCATTTTGACCCACACGCCCTTGGAGTATTGTCTGAATTTCCATTTATTTGCCTCTACTCTACTCTTTCGCTCCTGGCTGGGTTTCCCTTACTCTTTCTGGACCTCCGTTTTCTAGACGGGCATCATCTCCCCTGTGTCCAAAGGCTGTTCTCATTTTCCAAGGATGTGGGGATGTGTCTCCATGCAGCTGAAGTGCCCATCTCTCCTCCTCACCCTGGCAGGACCATGGAACATGTCCTTCAGCTCAGAAGTGCATCTCCCCATGCCTTCTCCTCTACCTGCACCCACATGCCCAGCCCTCCTAGGGCTCTTGCTTAGGCAGCAGGATACAAAATCTGCAGGAGTTAACAACTGTACGATGACGAAATAATCAAACCGACACATTCATGCCAGCAGAATTGTGTTTAATTGTTTGAAAAACTGGAGCAGAGACGAAGTTTGCTAGGAAAACATGGTCGGGCACGCTGCTTACGTTTCCAAGCAGCCAACAGGGAAAAGTATACAAGTCAGCAAAGAAGATTAGACGGTTTAGAACCAGATCCTTTTCTAAATGGAAATGGCAGCTGCTAATTAATCAGAAATGGTGATCCAGGAAGCTCCCATCCTGGTGCTGCCTTTTCCACAAGTGTGGCTGCCTCCAGAAGCCGGGGGTGAGTGGTGCTGACAGCTGGCTGGCTGAGACCGGGGAGTGGGCTTCATGGTCTCTGTTCTGCAGGGAGCCTGGCCTCTGGCCCATGCCTGGGGTTTACTTCTGCTTGGACTTCTGGCGCTGCTGAGGGTGTGGGCACTTTGAGACAGAGGGCTCCTTGCCCTTGGGTGGAGGCTGGCCAGGCTGCTTGGTGTGCTGAGGTGGAGTTTAGAACTGCTTTGGTGAGGGGCAGCAGTACCTTGCTGGGGGGCAGCATTGCTGCAGAGGGGGACAGTACTGCTGAAGTGGGGGGCAGCAATACTTTGGTAGTGGGCAGCATGGCTGGGGTGCGGGGCAGCAATACTTTGGTGGGGGGCAGCAATACTTTGGTGGGGGGCAGCATTGCTGGGATGGAGGGCAGCAATACTTTGGTAGCGGGCAGCACAGCTTCTGCTTTGGATGATACATTCTGGTCTGGATGTGCACTGCAAGGGGAAAGACACACAAGTGAGGAAGTCAGGAGCCTTAGAGACGCTCCACCCAGGAGAACCTCCTGCCTCGTTCAAAACTGTCCCATTTCAACCTTGGCCTGGTGCCTTCACTGATTCAATGTGTGTGTGTGTGTGCAATGAGGTGCTACAGTATAAATTGTAGCTGCAGTTTGTAAGCCATTGCAAGGTTTTAATTGAGACAATAAAGAAATACGGAAGGAAGGAAGGAAGGAAAGAAGGAAGAGAGGAAAAAAGGGAGAAAGGAAAAGAGAAATGGATAGGGATAGAGAGAAACAAAGACGTAAAAAGGGAGAGAGAGACAGAGAGTGAGAGGAGAGAGAAGGAAAGAGTAAGAAGGAAGGACAGGGGTAATGAGAACAAAAAGTAATATCACGGCACAGCAGATACTGTGGAATTTAGAACATGACTTTCTTGGACCTGAGTTCTGTCTCAAAAATTAACCAGCTGTGTGACTTTGAGCAAGTTACTTAACTTCTCTGTACTCTTAAAGTTGTTGTAAGGATCAAATGAGCATATAACACTCCAGACAAACATGTGTACATACACAGGGAAATATGAGTGTCAATATATATGTGTGTATGTGTGCTCACGTGGTCACACACACACACAAACACACACGAGAACCAAAACATGTTGAGTACTCTTGTAAAGATTTCGACTTTTAAAATAAATTTCTACCCATTGTTTTATAGGGTGGGAGAATATATTTGCAATTCAAATATCCCCAAAGGAACTTGTAATCAGAATATTTTAAGAACTCTTACAAATCAACTATAAAAAAACCCCTATAATTAAAAAGTGGACAGAAGATCTGAATGATAGCTATTCATAGAAAATATACACATGGTTAAAAGCCGGTGAAAGGATGCTCAACGTTATTAGTCATTAAAGAGAAGCATATCAAAACCATGTTAACTTCATGCTTTATATACTGGGAAATTAATGAACATGTAGAGCGGTTGTAGCTTGGGTTAGGGTCATTGTGCTGGTTTTTTAGAGATTCATTTCTTCTTTGAGTGTCTGCTCTTAATCATTCTTCATGCCTCTTCAAAATGCCATGTTCTATATTTCAAGTTTATTCACATTAATTCTCATTAAACCAATCAACGCCTTGTATCATTTCCGACACATTAATGATAGAAATACACTCGCAAGCACTTCCTTAGTTTTCAGACATCATTGATTCACAAGATCTCCAGAGCTCTTTATTACTCTGATTACTATTTTCTTGGACCATGTGACTCTGAGCAATGTTGGAATGTGAAGGTGATCACTACGTTCAGAAAAGCATTGAAGAATTGCCTGCTACAGATTCTTCAGGGAAATCTTCCCTCCCTCTACTGCTGTGGCCAGAGAGGCTTTCTGAAGATTCCAGCGGTGTTTTCCCCAGGAGGGAGGCTACTTCCCAGCAGGATTCACGCTCAAAAAGTCATTCCCTATCACTCAACTTTTTCTGGTTGGTTCTTTATAATGACAACAGCAACAAAATCTTATCACTTTCTTGTGACATGATTGAATATTTTCTACCCAGAGAAATTGTTTTTCATACACTTATCCAGGAACCATGTAAGCAATGATGAAAAATGCACATAAACTCTGATACAACCTGTCATCTTATAGATTCATCAAGTACTTATTTTTCACAGCCCAATGTTGTTGGCGACTAAGCATTTTGACTGCCGAGACCTTAATACACAAATAAATGTGTGTCTAGCTTCTATGTGCCCTCATCCCTGAGTATTTCTGATAGGTCTTAAGCTAAATCACTTTTTTCTCAGCGTTAAGATTCTTCTTTTTTTTTTTTTTCCTTGTCCTTACTTTTTTTTTATTCTTTTATTTTTACATGAGATAAATAGACTGATACCAAGCATTGTAAATGGATGACCACAACAAAAGCAACAATGACGGCAATTACCAAACAGGAAACACACTCATACTATGTCATGATATTGACATTCAGTCCAGTAATCCTCCACTATAACAGCTCCTTTACTTTGCAGTGAACATTTCTACCCATTTTACACATTTTAATTTAATTTAATTTAATATTTAATGTCTACCCATTTTAAAGGAGCATCTTAACCCCTCTCTAAGAGAATTCATAGAAAAGAGGCATCTAGAGACAAAAGGACCGCTTAGATCGACTCTAAATTCTGGTGAGAAAGAAACTCTTAGAGAGGGAAGTCATGGTTCCCCAGGCATTGAGCATACGGGGGTGGAACAATGGTTGCCGACTCCCAGAGCAGGACCTGGCCACTGTACCACCTCCTCTTGTCCTTGCTGCTCTAAGCTCCCTGGGCCTCTGCCCCCTGCTCCCTGAGGAGCTCACCTGCCTCCCTGCATGGGCCTTGCCCTTCAGGGCAGCGCTGCCCCAGAGCCGGTGCCACCCTCTCCTAACCAGCCCCGCTCAGCTCCTGGCCACGCACAACAGTGTCACCACACACGCCAGCAGGAGCCTCAACACCGGACTCTGCACACACCCTGGACCCTCATCTCAGCCCCCGCCCCACACACTTCAGATGTTGACTTGCAGCCCAAGAGAGGTGGGCCCCAAATGGTACGGAGGAGACAGATGCCCACACGAGGCCTTTCTTTGGGACCAACCACCAAGTGCTCCAGCCCCAGCTGCCCGCAGAGTTTGGGACCAGGTAGAGCCAGGCTTCCAGGAGAGGCGTTCCTTTGCCCAACTTACCTTAGTTCACCAGGGGCTGGAACGTGGAGATGCTGAGGCTTTGGGGATGCTCTGAGACTGCACACCTTTTATACATCCCATATCCCTCTTGGAAGCCATGAGGTGGCCTACGATTGGGGCATGCTTGGCCCTAGTCACAATAGGATGCATCTGCCCTTCCTCAAACTTAAGGTTTTACTCATATCCTGGGCTGGCAAACTCCTTCTCGGTTTGATGGCGCTTGGGGATGACAGTGCCTTCACTCGGGCCCTGGCCCCATTTCCCCATCTCTTTACGAGCCCTGGCTTCCTCGGGTTTCCAAACCCACTCATGACGTTTGCCCTAGAATCTTGACATCCGGGATGTTGCTAAGCAAGCATTCAGAACACTGCTGGGTGTGGGAGTAGTGAGGGTAATTGCCCAGAATATTCCAGTTAGTGAGGGAAGGGGTGGGCCGAGCAGCGTAGGCAGCGAGCCTTGTTGTAAGAGAAACGACTACTGAGCGGTGAGTGGCCCTTTGGGAGACCCTGTAAAGTCAGCAAAGTTGGGACCTTGACTTAACCTAGACTCAGAGCCACATTCAGCCTGAATTGGATACAAACCTGGGCAAGCCGCTTTGATTTTTCACCTGTTGTAATATAAACAAAAAGTGGGGGCTGCAACTCTGTGTCCTGCCTCTTGGTGAGCAAAACATTAGTCTTCATTCACAGAAACTGGGCGGTTACTGTTGACAGAACGTATCTCTCTTACAGGTGTATAAGTCACCCAGACTGCAGGCTTCCCAGGGGAATGATTATCATAAGGTGGAGAGGCTGGGGAGCTAAGAAACTTTGACCTGTCATGAGCTGCTGGACGAGTCACCCAGTCTGGCTCCTGGAATTTGATGTCCCAGGGCTTCAGGCCTGATGCCTCCTTCCCCTTCCGCTTAGAGACTCCTGAAGGAAGAGGGATGCCTCAGGGCAGGGAGTAGGTTGAAAAGGTTGAAACAACATCCGTCAAAGGATGAAAGATATCTTAATTAATTCCCCATTTAGTGTTCCAACTGGGGCTCTGATCTTCACCAGCTGGGTGACCTTGGGCACTTAACATCTTTGAGCCTCAGTTTCCTCATCTGCTAAACAGGATAACCCCATTCTGCACGTCAGCTGAAAGGCTTATTTTGGACAACATGTGTAAGTATGTGCACACGGTTGGGCAGAGAATAAGGGCCCAACGATGGTTCGGTGCTCCGTGGAGTCGGGCTCTGAAAGCTGGGGCAAAGCACACTCTTAGAAGTAGGGAGTAGGTCGTTGCCCACATTTGAAGGCCAGTAGTGGCACTTGCTACCAGTGTCCTAAGACCTTGACTGACAGAAAAGGAAATTGGCAAGCTAGTCGTGAGGATGGCACGTTTCATTCTCACACCAGGAATTTAGCCACAGCTCAGCTGAAAGGCCTACAGTATCCCTAGATCTTGGGAATTCACACTGCAGCACGAGAAGACAGCCTTGGAAATCAATGGTGTCTCCTCGGGGACTCACCGAAAGGGCAGGCTATGCATGGGCTCGGCCCCGAGGGAAACCCAGAGGATCCCAGGACTTCCCGGGAGAAGAAACCCTTCCGCCTGTTGTCACTCTGACAGAAGCAACCCTGATAGGCTTGGAGAGGGATTTCAGCTCACGTCCCTAGCAGCAGAGAAGCAAGGCCACGTGGGGCAGGTTACCTGAGATAACTAATAATTCATCAATACCTAGTGAGCTCACACAATGCACCAGGTGCTGGGAACGGTGGTCAGCAAGGAGGGCCAGAGCCTCCCTGGTCCCTAAACTTCTTCACATCCACTTCTCCGCCTACTCCTTCCAAATCTGTAGATACTTTTCAATGGTTTGGCTTGGATTCGCTGAAGAACTCAAACCCAGTTGTGGCAGTAGCAATGCCTGCGTAACTAGGGAAAATGTGAACATGTGGAGATCCATGAGTTTCAGTGTTACATCCTGTCCATCTTTTGTGGCCTAAGCCCTCACTACCCTGAACAGATTTTTTTGGGTGTGGAATCTGCTATCTCAAGCATGCATTACATAGTATTGCTTCTACCACCAGAGGACAGAAGGAACATGTCCTCTAGAAGCCACAGGTACAACTAAACACCTATCCTGGGCATTGGGAATGGTACTGTTCCCTGACTTTCGTTAGCATGGCTCTTTCTCTTTCGCCAAAGCCCTGTCTCTCATGTACACACACACACACACACATACACACACACCACACACACATTAAGGCAAAAGGGACAATTGGGACCAAGGAGGTCTCAGCAGACCTGGGCACAGGCTAAGCCCACTGTATCTTCTGTGCCAGGCATCTGTGATGGAACACCAGTCCGCGGTCCATGCACACATATGCAGGGGAAGGCCGAGCTGACCCTCTGGGGCCAGCCGCATCAAAAGACAGGGCTCCGGACAAAGGACTGCTGGTGGTTGGAGTTAGAGCCTCTCTGCTGAAATCCATCGCCATCTGGGGATCCTCTGGGCCACGGCACGATGTGTGCCCAGCCTCTGGGTCGGTGAGAGATGCCCTCACTTTCCCAGGGTGCTTGTGGTTGGGGGATAAGGGAGGGGCAGGCCTCCACTGCCTGTCAGAATCTCTGTTCGAGTTTGTAATTCAGGACTTGAAGTTTGAGCTATTTTCATGTTACAACATAGAAAGTTTATGTTGGCTAAGGTTACTTAAGTAAAAAGTAGGGAAGAGTGGTTTTGAACCCAAGTCTGCCACCCTCCAGGATGGGTATGTGTTTCTCTTTCTTGCACCATCTACCTTCTAGGAAATTTCTTTGTTTGGAAGACGTAAGTATATTCGTCCCTGAGGAAGGCACACTTCTTTGGAAGGCCTCAGCATCATGCCCTTCATCTGGGGATCTTTGTGCTTGCAAGTGTCCTCAAGGTCAATGGGCGGATAATCTCCTGGAATGATGCACAAGCCTCGCAAAGGGTCTGGACTGTATGTTCTGGTGCCATGCCCATGAGCAAAACTTAGAAAGTGAGCATGGCGTGAGTACCTGTGAGTGTGTGAGTGTGTGTGGGTGTGTGAAGACGTATTTCAGGGTGATGGACAGCATGTGATGGTGTGTCAGTGTGTGTTGTGTGGTGGCCTCATGTGAGGGCTCATGAATGAATCTATGTGGGAATATGAACTTCAGTGTGCAAGAGTGAGTGTGGACAGGGCTGAGAGTCAAGAGGTATGCACAGGTGTTGCTGACTCCATCGTTAAAATGTTCAAGGAACTTCTGTACCAGGTGGCTCCTAGGCTCTGTGCCCTGCCCGCCTGCGTGCCTGCACCCACCCTGACAGGCGGCCAGCTCAGTCCTACAGCATGGAGAAGCTGGGAGGCCGACGCCTGTCCCAGCGGGGGCCTCTGGGACGCTGCTCCAACTTCTTTTCTCAGTGGTCAGTGGAAGTCTCCACACTTGCAGAATTTACGCTGAATAACAACCCCGTGTGTGTCATTGATATGAGCATCTACCCCTGTATAAACACGTGTGAGTGTGAGATTGTGTGAACGTGCTGCCTTTGCCTTCCCAACGGATCAGTGGGTTGTAAGTTCTGGAAAGACGGGGTCCAGGCTTTATGCTTCTTCCAGCCACTGAGACGGTCAGAATACTTGCCACGTTGCAAAGACTACGGACTAGGGTTCGAACCTCATCTCCACCACGTGTAAGTTGTTGGTAATTTGAGCACGTAAGGAGCTTTGCTACACCTCAGCTGTACCTCTCAAGGGAAGAGAAAGACATGCTTCAATGGGGTGGTGTCCGTGTGTGTGAGCGCTTGTCACATGCCGTGCCCTCTCCATGCTTCCTCAGCTTATGAGCCTCCCCCAGGGAGCACGGTCTGCCTCCAAAAGACATGGCTGGCTGTGTACACTGATAGGGAAAAGTCACTGTGGGCCAGAGCTGCCCAACAATGCCTCAAGAGCAGGATCCATCGTGGGCAGGTGTTACAACACGGAATTTCTGGAAACAAGGGTAACAGCACAATGGCGTGATTATGTCCTGGACGAAATGTCGCTTCCGCCTCTGAACATCACTCAGAGGCTTTGCTCTATGCAACTGGACCTTGTCCTTGTCCCGAAGATGTGCCCAGCGCCTCACACCTTTTTCTTAATAAAGGCGTGGAGCCCATGTCCTCAGGTTGCTGGCAATACGTGGAGGATCTTGCTGCTCTGTCAGAAAGTGGGGAATACTAATAAAAGCAAGAGCTAACATTCATTCAACAATTACTATGGGTTACATCCTACTTAATATTTATTTACATCGTCTCATTGAAGACACCCCCCCATCAACCCCAGGTGGCAGGATTTATTCTGCACACTATACAGATGAGAAAAGCGAGGCCTAGGGAAGTATGGGATTCAGTGCATCATAGGGGTGAATCTGGATCTAAACCCAATAGGATGGGGATAAAAGAAAATTGCACATGTTGGTCTGCACATAAGCACATGTGCACATACCCTAAGTAAGATTATTAGTGGGGGAGAAAATTAAGTGAAGCCCAGGGAGGCAAAATTCAACCTTGTACTAATCTGCTGAGTGAGGGAGGGTGAGGAAAGAGAGAGTAAGAACCCAAAGGAGAGTTCTTGGGGAAGGTCATGTATGTGGGGCAAGAGAGGAGCTATTTGGAGACTGTGTGGACTCAGGTATCAGAGGGTGGGGATGGGCTCAAAGTGCTCATCATTTTCAGGGATTTCACTTCAGGTGTCTACAGCCTTTCAATACATTTGGTGTGTCATCCTTGAGTTCTGGTGAATGCAACAGTCTGTGAGAAATAATTACGACACATAGGTCAGGCAACTGGAGGTGCCCTCCAGCTTTCTGTGGTGTTCACCTGGTGCAGGTGGCTGCAGAGGCTATGTGCGCTCTCCACCATGGACCGGGGCTGAGACGTTGGAGGGCCGGTCTCCTGGGAACAGCTGGCACTCGCAGCAACGGCTGCTGCTCTACGCAGTCCTGGAACGCACTCCTGCTTACTTACAAACATCCCACTGTCCTTCCATTCTGAACCCCCCTGCTCCCGGTGTTCCTCCTGGACAGACATGTTCTGGGAGCCCCGTGGTGGGTGCCATGATGATACAGATGGCCACGTTTTCCTTCCTCCCTTCAACAGTCCTAAGTGTTCTCTCTCTGTCTCCTCTGAATTCTGGCCAAAAGGAATGAGATATCTGTAGCTTCCAAGTAATCCATGAATTCCACGGCATTTGGGCAAATTGTTCTTTGTTGTCTTGAGGGTCTCAGCTTGGTCTTCTTATGGATATTGAACCAAGAGATCGGGAACCCTGTGTGTGAGTCTGTGCTTCCACAACACCTGTCACATTCTAAGCAAAGGGAGGGGAGGTACTCACCAAGCATGCAATGATGCATTGCTGGTTGGGATGGATGGATCGGTGATGGATAAATAGAGAGACGGAGGGAGCCTTGCTGAAAGGCATGAACAGAGATGATGGAGGAAGAGACCAGCCAAGCAGGTAAGCAACGCTAAAACTTCTCTCTTTAGCTAATTCTCAATTCTACAGGAGCGGCTATCTATGTTGGGGATAATTCACACTTTTAGTTTATGTGATGTTCCGTTCTGGCTCCTTTGGGGTACTTCTGTGGGTTTTCAGTGATTCCCTTGTAACCCGGAGGGAGGTGTAGGAAAAGAGAAGCAAAGACCTCATTTTGTGCACTATGTTGTGAGCGAAGGATTTGTTCGAAAGGGATGTGTGTAGTGGATGTAATAGAAAGAATCAGTTTGGCTTACCTTTGGGCCTGAATTTTCATGTTACCCTAATTTATACTGACACACCTCATTGCATACACACACACCTTAAATCGGTGAAGCCACCTGGCGGAGGGTGAAATGGGGCAGGTTTGAAGGAGGCAGAAGGATCTCCAGGGTCGAGAGTGCCCCCAAGTGCCAGGGGGGGTCTCTCGACCCTGGAGATCCTTCTGCCTCCTTCAAACCAGGATTTAGGGAATGGAAAGTGAGAGGGCAGTGGGAGAAATATTGCCCAGGAATATTCTAAGCTGCAGAAACAACAAGGGCTCTGACTTTATTAAAATGCTGACATTGGAAATGTGTGTGTGCTGGATGTATGACATTTACATAGGCTGTCTCCTACTTACACATTTGGTTAGCTTGAAGAAACTCTGGTCTTTTCTTGTACCATTGCAAGAGTTTTTCAGGCCCGGTCCTCAATTCATTTTGACCACGCGCCCTTGGAGTGTTGTGTGAATTTCCACTTATTTGCCTGTACTCTACTCTTTAGCTCCTGGCTGGGTTTCCCTTTCGCTTTCTGTGCCTCCGTTTTCTAGACAGACATCATCGCCCCCTTCTCCAAGGGCTGTTCTCATTTTCCAGGGATATTGGGATGAGTCCCATGAGTGAGAAGTGCCCATCTCTTTCCTCACCCTGGCAGGTCGATGGAGAATGTCCCTCAGTCCGGAGTGCATCTCCCAATGCCTTCGCCTCTACCTGAACCCTCATGCCCAGACCTCCATGGGCTCTGGGTTGAGGAGCAGGATACAAACTCTGCAGGAATTAACAACTGCGAGATGACGAAATAATCCACAGACACATTCATGCCAAAGGAATTGTGTTTAATAGTTGGGAAAACTGGAGTAGAAACGAAGGGTGCTAGGAAAGGATGTCCGGCCACGCTGCTTAAGTTTCCAAGAAGCCGACAGGGCGAAGTCGATACAAGGCAGCAAAGAAGGTTAGGCGGTTTAGAACCAGATCCTTTTCTGAGATGGAACTTGCAGCTGCTAATTAATACGAAATCTTGATCCAGGAAGCTGCCATCCTGGTGCTGCTTTTCCCGAAGTGCGGCTGCCTCCGGAAGCCGGGGATGAGTGGCGCTGACAACTGGCTGGCTGAGAGAGGGCAGTGGGCTTCATGGTCTCTGGTCTCCACGGAGCTTGGCCTTAGGTCTCATGGCCAGGGATGACTTCTGCTTGGACATCTGGCATTGTGGCGGGCGTGGGAACTTGTGTTGGCACTTGGGGACACAGGGCACCTTGCACTTGGGTGGAGGCTGGCAAGGCTGCTTGGTGTGCTGAGGGGGGTCTATCACTGCTTGGTGGGGGGCAGAATTACTGGGGAGGGGGACAGTACTGCTGAGGTGCGGGGCAGCAATACTTTGGTAGTGGGCAGGATTGCTGGGGTGCGGGGCAGCAATACTTTGGTAGTGGGCAGCATGGCTGTGGTGCGGGGAAGCAAGACTTTGGTGGGCGGAAGCACAGCTTCTGCTTTTGATGATACATTCTGGTCTGGATGTGCACTGCAAGGGGAAAGACACACAAGTGAGGAAGTCTGGAGACTTAGAAACTCTCGACCCTGGAGATCCTTCTGCCTCCTTCAAACCTGCCCCATTTCACCCTCCGCCAGGTGGCTTCACCGATTTAAGGTGTGTGTGTATGCAATGAGGTGTGTCAGTATAAATTGTATCTACATTTTCTAAACCATTACAAGCTTTTTTTTGAGACAAAGAAATGTGGATGGAAGAAACCAAAGAAGGAAGAGAGAAAAAAGGGAGAAATGAGATGAGAAAGGGAGAGAAGTAGAAGAAAACAAAGAAAGATGTAAAAAAGCTGAGACAGAGCGAGAGACAGAGAGGGAGAAAGAGAGGAGAGAGAAGGAAAGAGGAAGGAGCAAAGACATGGGTAAAGAGAACAAAAAGTAATATCCAGCCACAGCAGAAACGGTGGAATCCAGATGAGGATTTCCTGGGTTCAGAGTCCTGTGTCAAAAATTAACCAGCTTTGTGACTTTGAGCAAGTTACTCAACTTCTCTGTACATTTCCTACGGTTGTAGGAAGGATAAATAAGCGTATAAAACTCCTCACAAAACACAGAAATACACAGGGAAATATGAATGTAAAGATAAATGTGTGTGTATGTACGTGATCCCTTGGCACACGCCGTGCCCTTTCCATGCTCCTCAGCTTATGAGCCTCCTCCAAGGAGCACGGTCTGCCTCCAAAAGACATGGATGGCTGTGGCCATTGATAGGGAAAAGTCACTGTGGGCCAGACTTGCCCAGGACTGCCTCAGGAGCAGGAATCATCGTGGGCAGGTGTTACAAAGGGGAAGATTGTGGAAGAAAAGGGCAACCACCCAATCGGGTGACTAGGCCCTGCACGAAATGTCATTTCCGCCTGTGAACACCCCTCAGATGCTTTGGTCTACACAATTGGTCCTTGTCCTTGTCCCCAAGATGTGCCCTGCCCCTCACACATTGTTCTTACTAAAGGTGTGGAGTCCATGTCGTCAGGTTGGTGGTAAGGAGTGGAGGGTCTTGCTGCTCTGTCAGAAAGTGGAGAATAATAATAAAAGCAAGAGCTAACATTCATCCAACATTTACTATGTGTTACATCCTACTTACTATTTATTTACTTTGTCTCATTGAAGACCCCTCCCCGTCAACCCCAGGTTGCAGGTGTTATTCTGTCCACTATACAGATGAGTAAAGTGCGGCTTAGGGAATTATTGGATTCAGTCCATCATAGGCGTGCAAATGGCATCGCAACCCAGTAGGATGGGGATAAAAGAAAATTCCGCAAGATGGTCTGCACATAAGCACATGTGCACACATCCCAGTATGATCATTAGTGGGGGAGAAGATTAAGTGAAGCCCAGAGTGTCAAATTCAACCTTGTCTTTCTCAGCTGAGTGAGGGAAGGTGAGGAAATAGAGAGTAAGAACCCAAAGGAGAGTTCTGGGGCAAGGTCATGTATGTGAGGCAAGAGAGGAGCTATTTGGAGACTGTGCGGACTCAGGTATCAGAGGGTGGGGATTGACTCAAAGTGCTCATCATTTTCAGGGAGTTCACTTAAGGTGTCTACAGCTTTTCAATTCATTTTGTGTGTCATCCTTGAGTTCTGTTGAATGCAAGGCTCTGTGGGAAATATTGACGACTCATAGGTCTGGAAACTGGAGGCGCCCTCCAGCTTTCTGTGGTGTTCAACTGGTGCAGGTGGCTGCAGAGGCTATGTGCGCTCTCCACCATGGACCGGGGCTGAAACTTTGGAGGGCTGGCCTCCTGGGAACAACTGGCACTCGCAGCATCGGCTGCTGCTCTACGCAGTCCTGAAACGCACTCCTGCTTACTTACACACATCCCACTGTCCTTCCATTCTGAACGCCCCTTCTCCCGGTGTTCCTCCTGGACAGGCATGTTCTGGGAGCCCCGTGGTGGGTGCCATGATGACAGAGATGGCCAAGTTCTCCTTCCTCCCTCAACAGCCTTCAGTGTTCTCTCTCTGTCTCCTCTGAGTTCTGAGGGCAGGAATGAGGTATTTGTGCCTTCCAAGTCATCCATGTATAAGACGTCTTCCGGTCAAATTGTTTTCTGTTGTCTTGAGTGTCTGAGCTTGATTTTATTACAGGGATTAAACCAAGAGTCCTGGAGACTTGCGTGTGACTTTGTGCTTCCACAGCACCCATCACATTCTAAAGAAAGGGAGGAGGAGGTACTTACCAAGGATGCAATGATGCATTGCTGGTTGGGATGGATGGATTGGTGATGGATAAACAGGGAGAGGGATGGAGCCTCGCTGAAGGGCATGAACAGAGATGGTGGAGGAAGAGGAGACCAGCCAAACGTGGAAGCAATGCTAAAACATCTGTCTTTAGCTTATTCTGAATTCTACATGCTCTGTGATCTATGTTGGGAATAATTCACACATTTATTTATGCTTTGCTCCTTTCTGGCTCCTTTGGGTACTTCTGTGGATTTTCAGTGATTCCCTTGTAGCCCACAAACATGAAACGGGGGGCAGGTATAGGAAAAGAGATGCAACTACCTCAATTTTGGGACTTTTTGTGAGAGAAGGATTCGGTAGAAAGGTATGGGTGTGGTGGACATAATAGAAAGAAGAAGTTTGGCTTACCTGTGGGCCTAAATTTTCCGGTTACCCTAATACCCCAAGAATTTAGGGAATGGAAAGTTAAAGGGCAGCGAGAGAAAAAGAGCCCAGGAGAAACCCCAAGTTGGAGAATCAATGGGTGCTGTGACTTTAAAAACTATTGACAGTGGATATATGTGTGTGATGGATGTATGATTTTTACATAGACTGTCTCCTACTAACACATTTTGTTAGCTTGAAGAAAATCTCATCTTTTCTTTTACCAGTGGGAGAGTTTTGCAGGACCGGTCCTCAATTCATTTTGACCCACACGCCCTTGGAGTATTGTCTGAATTTCCATTTATTTGCCTCTACTCTACTCTTTCGCTCCTGGCTGGGTTTCCCTTACTCTTTCTGGACCTCCGTTTTCTAGACGGGCATCATCTCCCCTGTGTCCAAAGGCTGTTCTCATTTTCCAAGGATGTGGGGATGTGTCTCCATGCAGCTGAAGTGCCCATCTCTCCTCCTCACCCTGGCAGGACCATGGAACATGTCCTTCAGCTCAGAAGTGCATCTCCCCATGCCTTCTCCTCTACCTGCACCCACATGCCCAGCCCTCCTAGGGCTCTTGCTTAGGCAGCAGGATACAAAATCTGCAGGAGTTAACAACTGTACGATGACGAAATAATCAAACCGACACATTCATGCCAGCAGAATTGTGTTTAATTGTTTGAAAAACTGGAGCAGAGACGAAGTTTGCTAGGAAAACATGGTCGGGCACGCTGCTTACGTTTCCAAGCAGCCAACAGGGAAAAGTATACAAGTCAGCAAAGAAGATTAGACGGTTTAGAACCAGATCCTTTTCTAAATGGAAATGGCAGCTGCTAATTAATCAGAAATGGTGATCCAGGAAGCTCCCATCCTGGTGCTGCCTTTTCCACAAGTGTGGCTGCCTCCAGAAGCCGGGGGTGAGTGGTGCTGACAGCTGGCTGGCTGAGACCGGGGAGTGGGCTTCATGGTCTCTGTTCTGCAGGGAGCCTGGCCTCTGGCCCATGCCTGGGGTTTACTTCTGCTTGGACTTCTGGCGCTGCTGAGGGTGTGGGCACTTTGAGACAGAGGGCTCCTTGCCCTTGGGTGGAGGCTGGCCAGGCTGCTTGGTGTGCTGAGGTGGAGTTTAGAACTGCTTTGGTGAGGGGCAGCAGTACCTTGCTGGGGGGCAGCATTGCTGCAGAGGGGGACAGTACTGCTGAAGTGGGGGGCAGCAATACTTTGGTAGTGGGCAGCATGGCTGGGGTGCGGGGCAGCAATACTTTGGTGGGGGGCAGCAATACTTTGGTGGGGGGCAGCATTGCTGGGATGGAGGGCAGCAATACTTTGGTAGCGGGCAGCACAGCTTCTGCTTTGGATGATACATTCTGGTCTGGATGTGCACTGCAAGGGGAAAGACACACAAGTGAGGAAGTCAGGAGCCTTAGAGACGCTCCACCCAGGAGAACCTCCTGCCTCGTTCAAAACTGTCCCATTTCAACCTTGGCCTGGTGCCTTCACTGATTCAATGTGTGTGTGTGTGTGCAATGAGGTGCTACAGTATAAATTGTAGCTGCAGTTTGTAAGCCATTGCAAGGTTTTAATTGAGACAATAAAGAAATACGGAAGGAAGGAAGGAAGGAAAGAAGGAAGAGAGGAAAAAAGGGAGAAAGGAAAAGAGAAATGGAGAGGGATAGAGAGAAACAAAGACGTAAAAAGGGAGAGAGAGACAGAGAGTGAGAGGAGAGAGAAGGAAAGAGTAAGAAGGAAGGACAGGGGTAATGAGAACAAAAAGTAATATCACGGCACAGCAGATACTGTGGAATTTAGAACATGACTTTCTTGGACCTGAGTTCTGTCTCAAAAATTAACCAGCTGTGTGACTTTGAGCAAGTTACTTAACTTCTCTGTACTCTTAAAGTTGTTGTAAGGATCAAATGAGCATATAACACTCCAGACAAACATGTGTACATACACAGGGAAATATGAGTGTCAATATATATGTGTGTATGTGTGCTCACGTGGTCACACACACACACAAACACACACGAGAACCAAAACATGTTGAGTACTCTTGTAAAGATTTCGACTTTTAAAATAAATTTCTACCCATTGTTTTATAGGGTGGGAGAATATATTTGCAATTCAAATATCCCCAAAGGAACTTGTAATCAGAATATTTTAAGAACTCTTACAAATCAACTATAAAAAAACCCCTATAATTAAAAAGTGGACAGAAGATCTGAATGATAGCTATTCATAGAAAATATACACATGGTTAAAAGCCGGTGAAAGGATGCTCAACGTTATTAGTCATTAAAGAGAAGCATATCAAAACCATGTTAACTTCATGCTTTATATACTGGGAAATTAATGAACATGTAGAGCGGTTGTAGCTTGGGTTAGGGTCATTGTGCTGGTTTTTTAGAGATTCATTTCTTCTTTGAGTGTCTGCTCTTAATCATTCTTCATGCCTCTTCAAAATGCCATGTTCTATATTTCAAGTTTATTCACATTAATTCTCATTAAACCAATCAACGCCTTGTATCATTTCCGACACATTAATGATAGAAATACACTCGCAAGCACTTCCTTAGTTTTCAGACATCATTGATTCACAAGATCTCCAGAGCTCTTTATTACTCTGATTACTATTTTCTTGGACCATGTGACTCTGAGCAATGTTGGAATGTGAAGGTGATCACTACGTTCAGAAAAGCATTGAAGAATTGCCTGCTACAGATTCTTCAGGGAAATCTTCCCTCCCTCTACTGCTGTGGCCAGAGAGGCTTTCTGAAGATTCCAGCGGTGTTTTCCCCAGGAGGGAGGCTACTTCCCAGCAGGATTCACGCTCAAAAAGTCATTCCCTATCACTCAACTTTTTCTGGTTGGTTCTTTATAATGACAACAGCAACAAAATCTTATCACTTTCTTGTGACATGATTGAATATTTTCTACCCAGAGAAATTGTTTTTCATACACTTATCCAGGAACCATGTAAGCAATGATGAAAAATGCACATAAACTCTGATACAACCTGTCATCTTATAGATTCATCAAGTACTTATTTTTCACAGCCCAATGTTGTTGGCGACTAAGCATTTTGACTGCCGAGACCTTAATACACAAATAAATGTGTGTCTAGCTTCTATGTGCCCTCATCCCTGAGTATTTCTGATAGGTCTTAAGCTAAATCACTTTTTTCTCAGCGTTAAGATTCTTCTTTTTTTTTTTTTTCCTTGTCCTTACTTTTTTTTTATTCTTTTATTTTTACATGAGATAAATAGACTGATACCAAGCATTGTAAATTGATGACCACAACAAAAGCAACAATGACGGCAATTACCAAACAGGAAACACACTCATACTATGTCATGATATTGACATTCAGTCCAGTAATCCTCCACTATAACAGCTCCTTTACTTTGCAGTGAAAATTTCTACCCATTTTACCCATTTTAATTTAATTTAATTTAATTTAATTTAATATTTAATGTCTACCCATTTTAAAGGAGCATCTTAACCCCTCTCTAAGAGAATTCATAGAAAAGAGGCATCTAGAGACAAAAGGACCGCTTAGATCGACTCTACATTCTGGTGAGAAAGAAACTCTTAGAGAGGGAAGTCATGGTTCCCCAGGCACTGAGCATACGGGGGTGGAACAATGGTTGCCGACTCCCAGAGCAGGACCTGGCCACTGTACCACCTCCTCTTGTCCTTGCTGCTCTAAGCTCCCTGGGCCTCTGCCCCCTGCTCCCTGAGGAGCTCACCTGCCTCCCTGCATGGGCCTTGCCCTTCAGGGCAGCGCTGCCCCAGAGCCGGTGCCACCCTCTCCTAACCAGCCCCGCTCAGCTCCTGGCCACGCACAACAGTGTCACCACACACGCCAGCAGGAGCCTCAACACCGGACTCTGCACACACCCTGGACCCTCATCTCAGCCCCCGCCCCACACACTTCAGATGTTGACTTGCAGCCCAAGAGAGGTGGGCCCCAAATGGTACGGAGGAGACAGATGCCCACACGAGGCCTTTCTTTGGGACCAACCACCAAGTGCTCCAGCCCCAGCTGCCCGCAGAGTTTGGGACCAGGTAGAGCCAGGCTTCCAGGAGAGGCGTTCCTTTGCCCAACTTACCTTAGTTCACCAGGGGCTGGAACGTGGAGATGCTGAGGCTTTGGGGATGCTCTGAGACTGCACACCTTTTATACATCCCATATCCCTCTTGGAAGCCATGAGGTGGCCTACGATTGGGGCATGCTTGGCCCTAGTCACAATAGGATGCATCTGCCCTTCCTCAAACTTAAGGTTTTACTCATATCCTGGGCTGGCAAACTCCTTCTCGGTTTGATGGCGCTTGGGGATGACAGTGCCTTCACTCGGGCCCTGGCCCCATTTCCCCATCTCTTTACGAGCCCTGGCTTCCTCGGGTTTCCAAACCCACTCATGACGTTTGCCCTAGAATCTTGACATCCGGGATGTTGCTAAGCAAGCATTCAGAACACTGCTGGGTGTGGGAGTAGTGAGGGTAATTGCCCAGAATATTCCAGTTAGTGAGGGAAGGGGTGGGCCGAGCAGCGTAGGCAGCGAGCCTTGTTGTAAGAGAAACGACTACTGAGCGGTGAGTGGCCCTTTGGGAGACCCTGTAAAGTCAGCAAAGTTGGGACCTTGACTTAACCTAGACTCAGAGCCACATTCAGCCTGAATTGGATACAAACCTGGGCAAGCCGCTTTGATTTTTCACCTGTTGTAATATAAACAAAAAGTGGGGGCTGCAACTCTGTGTCCTGCCTCTTGGTGAGCAAAACATTAGTCTTCATTCACAGAAACTGGGCGGTTACTGTTGACAGAACGTATCTCTCTTACAGGTGTATAAGTCACCCAGACTGCAGGCTTCCCAGGGGAATGATTATCATAAGGTGGAGAGGCTGGGGAGCTAAGAAACTTTGACCTGTCATGAGCTGCTGGACGAGTCACCCAGTCTGGCTCCTGGAATTTGATGTCCCAGGGCTTCAGGCCTGATGCCTCCTTCCCCTTCCGCTTAGAGACTCCTGAAGGAAGAGGGATGCCTCAGGGCAGGGAGTAGGTTGAAAAGGTTGAAACAACATCCGTCAAAGGATGAAAGATATCTTAATTAATTCCCCATTTAGTGTTCCAACTGGGGCTCTGATCTTCACCAGCTGGGTGACCTTGGGCACTTAACATCTTTGAGCCTCAGTTTCCTCATCTGCTAAACAGGATAACCCCATTCTGCACGTCAGCTGAAAGGCTTATTTTGGACAACATGTGTAAGTATGTGCACACGGTTGGGCAGAGAATAAGGGCCCAACGATGGTTCGGTGCTCCGTGGAGTCGGGCTCTGAAAGCTGGGGCAAAGCACACTCTTAGAAGTAGGGAGTAGGTCGTTGCCCACATTTGAAGGCCAGTAGTGGCACTTGCTACCAGTGTCCTAAGACCTTGACTGACAGAAAAGGAAATTGGCAAGCTAGTCGTGAGGATGGCACGTTTCATTCTCACACCAGGAATTTAGCCACAGCTCAGCTGAAAGGCCTACAGTATCCCTAGATCTTGGGAATTCACACTGCAGCACGAGAAGACAGCCTTGGAAATCAATGGTGTCTCCTCGGGGACTCACCGGAAGGGCAGGCTATGCATGGGCTCGGCCCCGAGGGAAACCCAGAGGATCCCAGGACTTCCCGGGAGAAGAAACCCTTCCGCCTGTTGTCACTCTGACAGAAGCAACCCTGATAGGCTTGGAGAGGGATTTCAGCTCACGTCCCTAGCAGCAGAGAAGCAAGGCCACGTGGGGCAGGTTACCTGAGATAACTAATAATTCATCAATACCTAGTGAGCTCACACAATGCACCAGGTGCTGGGAACGGTGGTCAGCAAGGAGGGCCAGAGCCTCCCTGGTCCCTAAACTTCTTCACATCCACTTCTCCGCCTACTCCTTCCAAATCTGTAGATACTTTTCAATGGTTTGGCTTGGATTCGCTGAAGAACTCAAACCCAGTTGTGGCAGTAGCAATGCCTGCGTAACTAGGGAAAATGTGAACATGTGGAGATCCATGAGTTTCAGTGTTACATCCTGTCCATCTTTTGTGGCCTAAGCCCTCACTACCCTGAACAGATTTTTTTGGGTGTGGAATCTGCTATCTCAAGCATGCATTACATAGTATTGCTTCTACCACCAGAGGACAGAAGGAACATGTCCTCTAGAAGCCACAGGTACAACTAAACACCTATCCTGGGCATTGGGAATGGTACTGTTCCCTGACTTTCGTTAGCATGGCTCTTTCTCTTTCGCCAAAGCCCTGTCTCTCATGTACACACACACACACACACATACACACACACCACACACACATTAAGGCAAAAGGGACAATTGGGACCAAGGAGGTCTCAGCAGACCTGGGCACAGGCTAAGCCCACTGTATCTTCTGTGCCAGGCATCTGTGATGGAACACCAGTCCGCGGTCCATGCACACATATGCAGGGGAAGGCCGAGCTGACCCTCTGGGGCCAGCCGCATCAAAAGACAGGGCTCCGGACAAAGGACTGCTGGTGGTTGGAGTTAGAGCCTCTCTGCTGAAATCCATCGCCATCTGGGGATCCTCTGGGCCACGGCACGATGTGTGCCCAGCCTCTGGGTCGGTGAGAGATGCCCTCACTTTCCCAGGGTGCTTGTGGTTGGGGGATAAGGGAGGGGCAGGCCTCCACTGCCTGTCAGAATCTCTGTTCGAGTTTGTAATTCAGGACTTGAAGTTTGAGCTATTTTCATGTTACAACATAGAAAGTTTATGTTGGCTAAGGTTACTTAAGTAAAAAGTAGGGAAGAGTGGTTTTGAACCCAAGTCTGCCACCCTCCAGGATGGGTATGTGTTTCTCTTTCTTGCACCATCTACCTTCTAGGAAATTTCTTTGTTTGGAAGACGTAAGTATATTCGTCCCTGAGGAAGGCACACTTCTTTGGAAGGCCTCAGCATCATGCCCTTCATCTGGGGATCTTTGTGCTTGCAAGTGTCCTCAAGGTCAATGGGCGGATAATCTCCTGGAATGATGCACAAGCCTCGCAAAGGGTCTGGACTGTATGTTCTGGTGCCATGCCCATGAGCAAAACTTAGAAAGTGAGCATGGCGTGAGTACCTGTGAGTGTGTGAGTGTGTGTGGGTGTGTGAAGACGTATTTCAGGGTGATGGACAGCATGTGATGGTGTGTCAGTGTGTGTTGTGTGGTGGCCTCATGTGAGGGCTCATGAATGAATCTATGTGGGAATATGAACTTCAGTGTGCAAGAGTGAGTGTGGACAGGGCTGAGAGTCAAGAGGTATGCACAGGTGTTGCTGACTCCATCGTTAAAATGTTCAAGGAACTTCTGTACCAGGTGGCTCCTAGGCTCTGTGCCCTGCCCGCCTGCGTGCCTGCACCCACCCTGACAGGCGGCCAGCTCAGTCCTACAGCATGGAGAAGCTGGGAGGCCGACGCCTGTCCCAGCGGGGGCCTCTGGGACGCTGCTCCAACTTCTTTTCTCAGTGGTCAGTGGAAGTCTCCACACTTGCAGAATTTACGCTGAATAACAACCCCGTGTGTGTCATTGATATGAGCATCTACCCCTGTATAAACACGTGTGAGTGTGAGATTGTGTGAACGTGCTGCCTTTGCCTTCCCAACGGATCAGTGGGTTGTAAGTTCTGGAAAGACGGGGTCCAGGCTTTATGCTTCTTCCAGCCACTGAGACGGTCAGAATGCTTGCCACGTTGCAAAGACTACGGACTAGGGTTCGAACCTCATCTCCACCACGTGTAAGTTGTTGGTAATTTGAGCACGTAAGGAGCTTTGCTACACCTCAGCTGTACCTCTCAAGGGAAGAGAAAGACATGCTTCAATGGGGTGGTGTCCGTGTGTGTGAGCGCTTGTCACATGCCGTGCCCTCTCCATGCTTCCTCAGCTTATGAGCCTCCCCCAGGGAGCACGGTCTGCCTCCAAAAGACATGGCTGGCTGTGTACACTGATAGGGAAAAGTCACTGTGGGCCAGAGCTGCCCAACAATGCCTCAAGAGCAGGATCCATCGTGGGCAGGTGTTACAACACGGAATTTCTGGAAACAAGGGTAACAGCACAATGGCGTGATTATGTCCTGGACGAAATGTCGCTTCCGCCTCTGAACATCACTCAGAGGCTTTGCTCTATGCAACTGGACCTTGTCCTTGTCCCGAAGATGTGCCCAGCGCCTCACACCTTTTTCTTAATAAAGGCGTGGAGCCCATGTCCTCAGGTTGCTGGCAATACGTGGAGGATCTTGCTGCTCTGTCAGAAAGTGGGGAATACTAATAAAAGCAAGAGCTAACATTCATTCAACAATTACTATGGGTTACATCCTACTTAATATTTATTTACATCGTCTCATTGAAGACACCCCCCCATCAACCCCAGGTGGCAGGATTTATTCTGCACACTATACAGATGAGAAAAGCGAGGCCTAGGGAAGTATGGGATTCAGTGCATCATAGGGGTGAATCTGGATCTAAACCCAATAGGATGGGGATAAAAGAAAATTGCACATGTTGGTCTGCACATAAGCACATGTGCACATACCCTAAGTAAGATTATTAGTGGGGGAGAAAATTAAGTGAAGCCCAGGGAGGCCAACTTCAACGTTGTGCTAATCTGCTGAGTGAGGGAGGGTGAGGAAAGAGAGAGTAAGAACCCAAAGGAGAGTTCTTGGGGAAGGTCATGTATGTGGGGCAAGAGAGGAGCTATTTGGAGACTGTGTGGACTCAGGTATCAGAGGGTGGGGATGGGCTCAAAGTGCTCATCATTTTCAGGGATTTCACTTCAGGTGTCTACAGCCTTTCAATACATTTGGTGTGTCATCCTTGAGTTCTGGTGAATGCAACAGTCTGTGAGAAATAATTACGACACATAGGTCAGGCAACTGGAGGTGCCCTCCAGCTTTCTGTGGTGTTCACCTGGTGCAGGTGGCTGCAGAGGCTATGTGCGCTCTCCACCATGGACCGGGGCTGAGACGTTGGAGGGCCGGTCTCCTGGGAACAGCTGGCACTCGCAGCAACGGCTGCTGCTCTACGCAGTCCTGGAACGCACTCCTGCTTACTTACAAACATCCCACTGTCCTTCCATTCTGAACCCCCCTGCTCCCGGTGTTCCTCCTGGACAGACATGTTCTGGGAGCCCCGTGGTGGGTGCCATGATGATACAGATGGCCACGTTTTCCTTCCTCCCTTCAACAGTCCTAAGTGTTCTCTCTCTGTCTCCTCTGAATTCTGGCCAAAAGGAATGAGATATCTGTAGCTTCCAAGTAATCCATGAATTCCACGGCATTTGGGCAAATTGTTCTTTGTTGTCTTGAGGGTCTCAGCTTGGTCTTCTTATGGATATTGAACCAAGAGATCGGGAACCCTGTGTGTGAGTCTGTGCTTCCACAACACCTGTCACATTCTAAGCAAAGGGAGGGGAGGTACTCACCAAGCATGCAATGATGCATTGCTGGTTGGGATGGATGGATCGGTGATGGATAAATAGAGAGACGGAGGGAGCCTTGCTGAAAGGCATGAACAGAGATGATGGAGGAAGAGACCAGCCAAGCAGGTAAGCAACGCTAAAACTTCTCTCTTTAGCTAATTCTCAATTCTACAGGAGCGGCTATCTATGTTGGGGATAATTCACACTTTTAGTTTATGTGATGTTCCGTTCTGGCTCCTTTGGGGTACTTCTGTGGGTTTTCAGTGATTCCCTTGTAACCCGGAGGGAGGTGTAGGAAAAGAGAAGCAAAGACCTCATTTTGTGCACTATGTTGTGAGCGAAGGATTTGTTCGAAAGGGATGTGTGTAGTGGATGTAATAGAAAGAATCAGTTTGGCTTACCTTTGGGCCTGAATTTTCATGTTACCCTAATTTATACTGACACACCTCATTGCATACACACACACCTTAAATCGGTGAAGCCACCTGGCGGAGGGTGAAATGGGGCAGGTTTGAAGGAGGCAGAAGGATCTCCAGGGTCGAGAGTGCCCCCAAGTGCCAGGGGGGGTCTCTCGACCCTGGAGATCCTTCTGCCTCCTTCAAACCAGGATTTAGGGAATGGAAAGTGAGAGGGCAGTGGGAGAAATATTGCCCAGGAATATTCTAAGCTGCAGAAACAACAAGGGCTCTGACTTTATTAAAATGCTGACATTGGAAATGTGTGTGTGCTGGATGTATGACATTTACATAGGCTGTCTCCTACTTACACATTTGGTTAGCTTGAAGAAACTCTGGTCTTTTCTTGTACCATTGCAAGAGTTTTTCAGGCCCGGTCCTCAATTCATTTTGACCACGCGCCCTTGGAGTGTTGTGTGAATTTCCACTTATTTGCCTGTACTCTACTCTTTAGCTCCTGGCTGGGTTTCCCTTTCGCTTTCTGTGCCTCCGTTTTCTAGACAGACATCATCGCCCCCTTCTCCAAGGGCTGTTCTCATTTTCCAGGGATATTGGGATGAGTCCCATGAGTGAGAAGTGCCCATCTCTTTCCTCACCCTGGCAGGTCGATGGAGAATGTCCCTCAGTCCGGAGTGCATCTCCCAATGCCTTCGCCTCTACCTGAACCCTCATGCCCAGACCTCCATGGGCTCTGGGTTGAGGAGCAGGATACAAACTCTGCAGGAATTAACAACTGCGAGATGACGAAATAATCCACAGACACATTCATGCCAAAGGAATTGTGTTTAATAGTTGGGAAAACTGGAGTAGAAACGAAGGGTGCTAGGAAAGGATGTCCGGCCACGCTGCTTAAGTTTCCAAGAAGCCGACAGGGCGAAGTCGATACAAGGCAGCAAAGAAGGTTAGGCGGTTTAGAACCAGATCCTTTTCTGAGATGGAACTTGCAGCTGCTAATTAATACGAAATCTTGATCCAGGAAGCTGCCATCCTGGTGCTGCTTTTCCCGAAGTGCGGCTGCCTCCGGAAGCCGGGGATGAGTGGCGCTGACAACTGGCTGGCTGAGAGAGGGCAGTGGGCTTCATGGTCTCTGGTCTCCACGGAGCTTGGCCTTAGGTCTCATGGCCAGGGATGACTTCTGCTTGGACATCTGGCATTGTGGCGGGCGTGGGAACTTGTGTTGGCACTTGGGGACACAGGGCACCTTGCACTTGGGTGGAGGCTGGCAAGGCTGCTTGGTGTGCTGAGGGGGGTCTATCACTGCTTGGTGGGGGGCAGAATTACTGGGGAGGGGGACAGTACTGCTGAGGTGCGGGGCAGCAATACTTTGGTAGTGGGCAGGATTGCTGGGGTGCGGGGCAGCAATACTTTGGTAGTGGGCAGCATGGCTGTGGTGCGGGGAAGCAAGACTTTGGTGGGCGGAAGCACAGCTTCTGCTTTTGATGATACATTCTGGTCTGGATGTGCACTGCAAGGGGAAAGACACACAAGTGAGGAAGTCTGGAGACTTAGAAACTCTCGACCCTGGAGATCCTTCTGCCTCCTTCAAACCTGCCCCATTTCACCCTCCGCCAGGTGGCTTCACCGATTTAAGGTGTGTGTGTATGCAATGAGGTGTGTCAGTATAAATTGTATCTACATTTTCTAAACCATTACAAGCTTTTTTTTGAGACAAAGAAATGTGGATGGAAGAAACCAAAGAAGGAAGAGAGAAAAAAGGGAGAAATGAGATGAGAAAGGGAGAGAAGTAGAAGAAAACAAAGAAAGATGTAAAAAAGCTGAGACAGAGCGAGAGACAGAGAGGGAGAAAGAGAGGAGAGAGAAGGAAAGAGGAAGGAGCAAAGACATGGGTAAAGAGAACAAAAAGTAATATCCAGCCACAGCAGAAACGGTGGAATCCAGATGAGGATTTCCTGGGTTCAGAGTCCTGTGTCAAAAATTAACCAGCTTTGTGACTTTGAGCAAGTTACTCAACTTCTCTGTACATTTCCTACGGTTGTAGGAAGGATAAATAAGCGTATAAAACTCCTCACAAAACACAGAAATACACAGGGAAATATGAATGTAAAGATAAATGTGTGTGTATGTACGTGATCCCTTGGCACACGCCGTGCCCTTTCCATGCTCCTCAGCTTATGAGCCTCCTCCAAGGAGCACGGTCTGCCTCCAAAAGACATGGATGGCTGTGGCCATTGATAGGGAAAAGTCACTGTGGGCCAGACTTGCCCAGGACTGCCTCAGGAGCAGGAATCATCGTGGGCAGGTGTTACAAAGGGGAAGATTGTGGAAGAAAAGGGCAACCACCCAATCGGGTGACTAGGCCCTGCACGAAATGTCATTTCCGCCTGTGAACACCCCTCAGATGCTTTGGTCTACACAATTGGTCCTTGTCCTTGTCCCCAAGATGTGCCCTGCCCCTCACACATTGTTCTTACTAAAGGTGTGGAGTCCATGTCGTCAGGTTGGTGGTAAGGAGTGGAGGGTCTTGCTGCTCTGTCAGAAAGTGGAGAATAATAATAAAAGCAAGAGCTAACATTCATCCAACATTTACTATGTGTTACATCCTACTTACTATTTATTTACTTTGTCTCATTGAAGACCCCTCCCCGTCAACCCCAGGTTGCAGGTGTTATTCTGTCCACTATACAGATGAGTAAAGTGCGGCTTAGGGAATTATTGGATTCAGTCCATCATAGGCGTGCAAATGGCATCGCAACCCAGTAGGATGGGGATAAAAGAAAATTCCGCAAGATGGTCTGCACATAAGCACATGTGCACACATCCCAGTATGATCATTAGTGGGGGAGAAGATTAAGTGAAGCCCAGAGTGTCAAATTCAACCTTGTCTTTCTCAGCTGAGTGAGGGAAGGTGAGGAAATAGAGAGTAAGAACCCAAAGGAGAGTTCTGGGGCAAGGTCATGTATGTGAGGCAAGAGAGGAGCTATTTGGAGACTGTGCGGACTCAGCTATCAGAGGGTGGGGATTGACTCAAAGTGCTCATCATTTTCAGGGAGTTCACTTAAGGTGTCTACAGCTTTTCAATTCATTTTGTGTGTCATCCTTGAGTTCTGTTGAATGCAAGGCTCTGTGGGAAATATTGACGACTCATAGGTCTGGAAACTGGAGGCGCCCTCCAGCTTTCTGTGGTGTTCAACTGGTGCAGGTGGCTGCAGAGGCTATGTGCGCTCTCCACCATGGACCGGGGCTGAAACTTTGGAGGGCTGGCCTCCTGGGAACAACTGGCACTCGCAGCATCGGCTGCTGCTCTACGCAGTCCTGAAACGCACTCCTGCTTACTTACACACATCCCACTGTCCTTCCATTCTGAACGCCCCTTCTCCCGGTGTTCCTCCTGGACAGGCATGTTCTGGGAGCCCCGTGGTGGGTGCCATGATGACAGAGATGGCCAAGTTCTCCTTCCTCCCTCAACAGCCTTCAGTGTTCTCTCTCTGTCTCCTCTGAGTTCTGAGGGCAGGAATGAGGTATTTGTGCCTTCCAAGTCATCCATGTATAAGACGTCTTCCGGTCAAATTGTTTTCTGTTGTCTTGAGTGTCTGAGCTTGATTTTATTACAGGGATTAAACCAAGAGTCCTGGAGACTTGCGTGTGACTTTGTGCTTCCACAGCACCCATCACATTCTAAAGAAAGGGAGGAGGAGGTACTTACCAAGGATGCAATGATGCATTGCTGGTTGGGATGGATGGATTGGTGATGGATAAACAGGGAGAGGGATGGAGCCTCGCTGAAGGGCATGAACAGAGATGGTGGAGGAAGAGGAGACCAGCCAAACGTGGAAGCAATGCTAAAACATCTGTCTTTAGCTTATTCTGAATTCTACATGCTCTGTGATCTATGTTGGGAATAATTCACACATTTATTTATGCTTTGCTCCTTTCTGGCTCCTTTGGGTACTTCTGTGGATTTTCAGTGATTCCCTTGTAGCCCACAAACATGAAACGGGGGGCAGGTATAGGAAAAGAGATGCAACTACCTCAATTTTGGGACTTTTTGTGAGAGAAGGATTCGGTAGAAAGGTATGGGTGTGGTGGACATAATAGAAAGAAGAAGTTTGGCTTACCTGTGGGCCTAAATTTTCCGGTTACCCTAATACCCCAAGAATTTAGGGAATGGAAAGTTAAAGGGCAGCGAGAGAAAAAGAGCCCAGGAGAAACCCCAAGTTGGAGAATCAATGGGTGCTGTGACTTTAAAAACTATTGACAGTGGATATATGTGTGTGATGGATGTATGATTTTTACATAGACTGTCTCCTACTAACACATTTTGTTAGCTTGAAGAAAATCTCATCTTTTCTTTTACCAGTGGGAGAGTTTTGCAGGACCGGTCCTCAATTCATTTTGACCCACACGCCCTTGGAGTATTGTCTGAATTTCCATTTATTTGCCTCTACTCTACTCTTTCGCTCCTGGCTGGGTTTCCCTTACTCTTTCTGGACCTCCGTTTTCTAGACGGGCATCATCTCCCCTGTGTCCAAAGGCTGTTCTCATTTTCCAAGGATGTGGGGATGTGTCTCCATGCAGCTGAAGTGCCCATCTCTCCTCCTCACCCTGGCAGGACCATGGAACATGTCCTTCAGCTCAGAAGTGCATCTCCCCATGCCTTCTCCTCTACCTGCACCCACATGCCCAGCCCTCCTAGGGCTCTTGCTTAGGCAGCAGGATACAAAATCTGCAGGAGTTAACAACTGTACGATGACGAAATAATCAAACCGACACATTCATGCCAGCAGAATTGTGTTTAATTGTTTGAAAAACTGGAGCAGAGACGAAGTTTGCTAGGAAAACATGGTCGGGCACGCTGCTTACGTTTCCAAGCAGCCAACAGGGAAAAGTATACAAGTCAGCAAAGAAGATTAGACGGTTTAGAACCAGATCCTTTTCTAAATGGAAATGGCAGCTGCTAATTAATCAGAAATGGTGATCCAGGAAGCTCCCATCCTGGTGCTGCCTTTTCCACAAGTGTGGCTGCCTCCAGAAGCCGGGGGTGAGTGGTGCTGACAGCTGGCTGGCTGAGACCGGGGAGTGGGCTTCATGGTCTCTGTTCTGCAGGGAGCCTGGCCTCTGGCCCATGCCTGGGGTTTACTTCTGCTTGGACTTCTGGCGCTGCTGAGGGTGTGGGCACTTTGAGACAGAGGGCTCCTTGCCCTTGGGTGGAGGCTGGCCAGGCTGCTTGGTGTGCTGAGGTGGAGTTTAGAACTGCTTTGGTGAGGGGCAGCAGTACCTTGCTGGGGGGCAGCATTGCTGCAGAGGGGGACAGTACTGCTGAAGTGGGGGGCAGCAATACTTTGGTAGTGGGCAGCATGGCTGGGGTGCGGGGCAGCAATACTTTGGTGGGGGGCAGCAATACTTTGGTGGGGGGCAGCATTGCTGGGATGGAGGGCAGCAATACTTTGGTAGCGGGCAGCACAGCTTCTGCTTTGGATGATACATTCTGGTCTGGATGTGCACTGCAAGGGGAAAGACACACAAGTGAGGAAGTCAGGAGCCTTAGAGACGCTCCACCCAGGAGAACCTCCTGCCTCGTTCAAAACTGTCCCATTTCAACCTTGGCCTGGTGCCTTCACTGATTCAATGTGTGTGTGTGTGTGCAATGAGGTGCTACAGTATAAATTGTAGCTGCAGTTTGTAAGCCATTGCAAGGTTTTAATTGAGACAATAAAGAAATACGGAAGGAAGGAAGGAAGGAAAGAAGGAAGAGAGGAAAAAAGGGAGAAAGGAAAAGAGAAATGGATAGGGATAGAGAGAAACAAAGACGTAAAAAGGGAGAGAGAGACAGAGAGTGAGAGGAGAGAGAAGGAAAGAGTAAGAAGGAAGGACAGGGGTAATGAGAACAAAAAGTAATATCACGGCACAGCAGATACTGTGGAATTTAGAACATGACTTTCTTGGACCTGAGTTCTGTCTCAAAAATTAACCAGCTGTGTGACTTTGAGCAAGTTACTTAACTTCTCTGTACTCTTAAAGTTGTTGTAAGGATCAAATGAGCATATAACACTCCAGACAAACATGTGTACATACACAGGGAAATATGAGTGTCAATATATATGTGTGTATGTGTGCTCACGTGGTCACACACACACACAAACACACACGAGAACCAAAACATGTTGAGTACTCTTGTAAAGATTTCGACTTTTAAAATAAATTTCTACCCATTTATTTATAGGGTGGGAGAATATATTTGCAATTCAAATATCCCCAAAGGAACTTGTAATCAGAATATTTTAAGAACTCTTACAAATCAACTATAAAAAAACCCCTATAATTAAAAAGTGGACAGAAGATCTGAATGATAGCTATTCATAGAAAATATACACATGGTTAAAAGCCGGTGAAAGGATGCTCAACGTTATTAGTCATTAAAGAGAAGCATATCAAAACCATGTTAACTTCATGCTTTATATACTGGGAAATTAATGAACATGTAGAGCGGTTGTAGCTTGGGTTAGGGTCATTGTGCTGGTTTTTTAGAGATTCATTTCTTCTTTGAGTGTCTGCTCTTAATCATTCTTCATGCCTCTTCAAAATGCCATGTTCTATATTTCAAGTTTATTCACATTAATTCTCATTAAACCAATCAACGCCTTGTATCATTTCCGACACATTAATGATAGAAATACACTCGCAAGCACTTCCTTAGTTTTCAGACATCATTGATTCACAAGATCTCCAGAGCTCTTTATTACTCTGATTACTATTTTCTTGGACCATGTGACTCTGAGCAATGTTGGAATGTGAAGGTGATCACTACGTTCAGAAAAGCATTGAAGAATTGCCTGCTACAGATTCTTCAGGGAAATCTTCCCTCCCTCTACTGCTGTGGCCAGAGAGGCTTTCTGAAGATTCCAGCGGTGTTTTCCCCAGGAGGGAGGCTACTTCCCAGCAGGATTCACGCTCAAAAAGTCATTCCCTATCACTCAACTTTTTCTGGTTGGTTCTTTATAATGACAACAGCAACAAAATCTTATCACTTTCTTGTGACATGATTGAATATTTTCTACCCAGAGAAATTGTTTTTCATACACTTATCCAGGAACCATGTAAGCAATGATGAAAAATGCACATAAACTCTGATACAACCTGTCATCTTATAGATTCATCAAGTACTTATTTTTCACAGCCCAATGTTGTTGGCGACTAAGCATTTTGACTGCCGAGACCTTAATACACAAATAAATGTGTGTCTAGCTTCTATGTGCCCTCATCCCTGAGTATTTCTGATAGGTCTTAAGCTAAATCACTTTTTTCTCAGCGTTAAGATTCTTCTTTTTTTTTTTTTTCCTTGTCCTTACTTTTTTTTTATTCTTTTATTTTTACATGAGATAAATAGACTGATACCAAGCATTGTAAATTGATGACCACAACAAAAGCAACAATGACGGCAATTACCAAACAGGAAACACACTCATACTATGTCATGATATTGACATTCAGTCCAGTAATCCTCCACTATAACAGCTCCTTTACTTTGCAGTGAAAATTTCTACCCATTTTACCCATTTTAATTTAATTTAATTTAATTTAATTTAATATTTAATGTCTACCCATTTTAAAGGAGCATCTTAACCCCTCTCTGAGAGAATTCATAGAAAAGAGGCATCTAGAGACAAAAGGACCGCTTAGATCGACTCTACATTCTGGTGAGAAAGAAACTCTTAGAGAGGGAAGTCATGGTTCCCCAGGCACTGAGCATACGGGGGTGGAACAATGGTTGCCGACTCCCAGAGCAGGACCTGGCCACTGTACCACCTCCTCTTGTCCTTGCTGCTCTAAGCTCCCTGGGCCTCTGCCCCCTGCTCCCTGAGGAGCTCACCTGCCTCCCTGCATGGGCCTTGCCCTTCAGGGCAGCGCTGCCCCAGAGCCGGTGCCACCCTCTCCTAACCAGCCCCGCTCAGCTCCTGGCCACGCACAACAGTGTCACCACACACGCCAGCAGGAGCCTCAACACCGGACTCTGCACACACCCTGGACCCTCATCTCAGCCCCCGCCCCACACACTTCAGATGTTGACTTGCAGCCCAAGAGAGGTGGGCCCCAAATGGTACGGAGGAGACAGATGCCCACACGAGGCCTTTCTTTGGGACCAACCACCAAGTGCTCCAGCCCCAGCTGCCCGCAGAGTTTGGGACCAGGTAGAGCCAGGCTTCCAGGAGAGGCGTTCCTTTGCCCAACTTACCTTAGTTCACCAGGGGCTGGAACGTGGAGATGCTGAGGCTTTGGGGATGCTCTGAGACTGCACACCTTTTATACATCCCATATCGCTCTTGGAAGCCATGAGGTGGCCTACGATTGGGGCATGCTTGGCCCTAGTCACAATAGGATGCATCTGCCCTTCCTCAAACTTAAGGTTTTACTCATATCCTGGGCTGGCAAACTCCTTCTCGGTTTGATGGCGCTTGGGGATGACAGTGCCTTCACTCGGGCCCTGGCCCCATTTCCCCATCTCTTTACGAGCCCTGGCTTCCTCGGGTTTCCAAACCCACTCATGACGTTTGCCCTAGAATCTTGACATCCGGGATGTTGCTAAGCAAGCATTCAGAACACTGCTGGGTGTGGGAGTAGTGAGGGTAATTGCCCAGAATATTCCAGTTAGTGAGGGAAGGGGTGGGCCGAGCAGCGTAGGCAGCGAGCCTTGTTGTAAGAGAAACGACTACTGAGCGGTGAGTGGCCCTTTGGGAGACCCTGTAAAGTCAGCAAAGTTGGGACCTTGACTTAACCTAGACTCAGAGCCACATTCAGCCTGAATTGGATACAAACCTGGGCAAGCCGCTTTGATTTTTCACCTGTTGTAATATAAACAAAAAGTGGGGGCTGCAACTCTGTGTCCTGCCTCTTGGTGAGCAAAACATTAGTCTTCATTCACAGAAACTGGGCGGTTACTGTTGACAGAACGTATCTCTCTTACAGGTGTATAAGTCACCCAGACTGCAGGCTTCCCAGGGGAATGATTATCATAAGGTGGAGAGGCTGGGGAGCTAAGAAACTTTGACCTGTCATGAGCTGCTGGACGAGTCACCCAGTCTGGCTCCTGGAATTTGATGTCCCAGGGCTTCAGGCCTGATGCCTCCTTCCCCTTCCGCTTAGAGACTCCTGAAGGAAGAGGGATGCCTCAGGGCAGGGAGTAGGTTGAAAAGGTTGAAACAACATCCGTCAAAGGATGAAAGATATCTTAATTAATTCCCCATTTAGTGTTCCAACTGGGGCTCTGATCTTCACCAGCTGGGTGACCTTGGGCACTTAACATCTTTGAGCCTCAGTTTCCTCATCTGCTAAACAGGATAACCCCATTCTGCACGTCAGCTGAAAGGCTTATTTTGGACAACATGTGTAAGTATGTGCACACGGTTGGGCAGAGAATAAGGGCCCAACGATGGTTCGGTGCTCCGTGGAGTCGGGCTCTGAAAGCTGGGGCAAAGCACACTCTTAGAAGTAGGGAGTAGGTCGTTGCCCCCATTTGAAGGCCAGTAGTGGCACTTGCTACCAGTGTCCTAAGACCTTGACTGACAGAAAAGGAAATTGGCAAGCTAGTCGTGAGGATGGCACGTTTCATTCTCACACCAGGAATTTAGCCACAGCTCAGCTGAAAGGCCTACAGTATCCCTAGATCTTGGGAATTCACACTGCAGCACGAGAAGACAGCCTTGGAAATCAATGGTGTCTCCTCGGGGACTCACCGGAAGGGCAGGCTATGCATGGGCTCGGCCCCGAGGGAAACCCAGAGGATCCCAGGACTTCCCGGGAGAAGAAACCCTTCCGCCTGTTGTCACTCTGACAGAAGCAACCCTGATAGGCTTGGAGAGGGATTTCAGCTCACGTCCCTAGCAGCAGAGAAGCAAGGCCACGTGGGGCAGGTTACCTGAGATAACTAATAATTCATCAATACCTAGTGAGCTCACACAATGCACCAGGTGCTGGGAACGGTGGTCAGCAAGGAGGGCCAGAGCCTCCCTGGTCCCTAAACTTCTTCACATCCACTTCTCCGCGTACTCCTTCCAAATCTGTAGATACTTTTCAATGGTTTGGCTTGGATTCGCTGAAGAACTCAAACCCAGTTGTGGCAGTAGCAATGCCTGCGTAACTAGGGAAAATGTGAACATGTGGAGATCCATAAGTTTCAGTGTTACATCCTGTCCATCTTTTGTGGCCTAAGCCCTCACTACCCTGAACAGATGTTTTTGGGTGTGGAATCTGCTATCTCAAGCATGCATTACATAGTATTGCTTCTACCACCAGAGGACAGAAGGAACATGTCCTCTAGAAGCCACAGGTACAACTAAACACCTATCCTGGGCATTGGGAATGGTACTGTTCCCTGACTTTCGTTAGCATGGCTCTTTCTCTTTTGCCAAAGCCCTGTCTCTCATGTACACACACACACACACACACATACACACACACCACACACACATTAAGGCAAAAGGGACAATTGGGACCAAGGAGGTCTCAGCAGACCTGGGCACAGGCTAAGCCCACTGTATCTTCTGTGCCAGGCATCTGTGATGGAACACCAGTCCGCGGTCCATGCACACATATGCAGGGGAAGGCCGAGCTGACCCTCTGGGGCCAGCCGCATCAAAAGACAGGGCTCCGGACAAAGGACTGCTGGTGGTTGGAGTTAGAGCCTCTCTGCTGAAATCCATCGCCATCTGGGGATCCTCTGGGCCACGGCACGATGTGTGCCCAGCCTCTGGGTCGGTGAGAGATGCCCTCACTTTCCCAGGGTGCTTGTGGTTGGGGGATAAGGGAGGGGCAGGCCTCCACTGCCTGTCAGAATCTCTGTTCGAGTTTGTAATTCAGGACTTGAAGTTTGAGCTATTTTCATGTTACAACATAGAAAGTTTATGTTGGCTAAGGTTACTTAAGTAAAAAGTAGGGAAGAGTGGTTTTGAACCCAAGTCTGCCACCCTCCAGGATGGGTATGTGTTTCTCTTTCTTGCACCATCTACCTTCTAGGAAATTTCTTTGTTTGGAAGACGTAAGTATATTCGTCCCTGAGGAAGGCACACTTCTTTGGAAGGCCTCAGCATCATGCCCTTCATCTGGGGATCTTTGTGCTTGCAAGTGTCCTCAAGGTCAATGGGCGGATAATCTCCTGGAATGATGCACAAGCCTCGCAAAGGGTCTGGACTGTATGTTCTGGTGCCATGCCCATGAGCAAAACTTAGAAAGTGAGCATGGCGTGAGTACCTGTGAGTGTGTGAGTGTGTGTGGGTGTGTGAAGACGTATTTCAGGGTGATGGACAGCATGTGATGGTGTGTCAGTGTGTGTTGTGTGGTGGCCTCATGTGAGGGCTCATGAATGAATCTATGTGGGAATATGAACTTCAGTGTGCAAGAGTGAGTGTGGACAGGGCTGAGAGTCAAGAGGTATGCACAGGTGTTGCTGACTCCATCGTTAAAATGTTCAAGGAACTTCTGTACCAGGTGGCTCCTAGGCTCTGTGCCCTGCCCGCCTGCGTGCCTGCACCCACCCTGACAGGCGGCCAGCTCAGTCCTACAGCATGGAGAAGCTGGGAGGCCGACGCCTGTCCCAGCGGGGGCCTCTGGGACGCTGCTCCAACTTCTTTTCTCAGTGGTCAGTGGAAGTCTCCACACTTGCAGAATTTACGCTGAATAACAACCCCGTGTGTGTCATTGATATGAGCATCTACCCCTGTATAAACACGTGTGAGTGTGAGATTGTGTGAACGTGCTGCCTTTGCCTTCCCAACGGATCAGTGGGTTGTAAGTTCTGGAAAGACGGGGTCCAGGCTTTATGCTTCTTCCAGCCACTGAGACGGTCAGAATACTTGCCACGTTGCAAAGACTACGGACTAGGGTTCGAATCTCATCTCCACCACGTGTAAGTTGTTGGTAATTTGAGCACGTAAGGAGCTTTGCTACACCTCAGCTGTACCTCTCAAGGGAAGAGAAAGACATGCTTCAATGGGGTGGTGTCCGTGTGTGTGAGCGCTTGTCACATGCCGTGCCCTCTCCATGCTTCCTCAGCTTATGAGCCTCCCCCAGGGAGCACGGTCTGCCTCCAAAAGACATGGCTGGCTGTGTACACTGATAGGGAAAAGTCACTGTGGGCCAGAGCTGCCCAACAATGCCTCAAGAGCAGGATCCATCGTGGGCAGGTGTTACAACACGGAATTTCTGGAAACAAGGGTAACAGCACAATGGCGTGATTATGTCCTGGACGAAATGTCGCTTCCGCCTCTGAACATCACTCAGAGGCTTTGCTCTATGCAACTGGACCTTGTCCTTGTCCCGAAGATGTGCCCAGCGCCTCACACCTTTTTCTTAATAAAGGCGTGGAGCCCATGTCCTCAGGTTGCTGGCAATACGTGGAGGATCTTGCTGCTCTGTCAGAAAGTGGGGAATACTAATAAAAGCAAGAGCTAACATTCATTCAACAATTACTATGGGTTACATCCTACTTAATATTTATTTACATCGTCTCATTGAAGACACCCCCCCATCAACCCCAGGTGGCAGGATTTATTCTGCACACTATACAGATGAGAAAAGCGAGGCCTAGGGAAGTATGGGATTCAGTGCATCATAGGGGTGAATCTGGATCTAAACCCAATAGGATGGGGATAAAAGAAAATTGCACATGTTGGTCTGCACATAAGCACATGTGCACATACCCTAAGTAAGATTATTAGTGGGGGAGAAAATTAAGTGAAGCCCAGGGAGGCCAACTTCAACGTTGTGCTAATCTGCTGAGTGACGGAGGGTGAGGAAAGAGAGAGTAAGAACCCAAAGGAGAGTTCTTGGGGAAGGTCATGTATGTGGGGCAAGAGAGGAGCTATTTGGAGACTGTGTGGACTCAGGTATCAGAGGGTGGGGATGGGCTCAAAGTGCTCATCATTTTCAGGGATTTCACTTCAGGTGTCTACAGCCTTTCAATACATTTGGTGTGTCATCCTTGAGTTCTGGTGAATGCAACAGTCTGTGAGAAATAATTACGACACATAGGTCAGGCAACTGGAGGTGCCCTCCAGCTTTCTGTGGTGTTCACCTGGTGCAGGTGGCTGCAGAGGCTATGTGCGCTCTCCACCATGGACCGGGGCTGAGACGTTGGAGGGCCGGTCTCCTGGGAACAGCTGGCACTCGCAGCAACGGCTGCTGCTCTACGCAGTCCTGGAACGCACTCCTGCTTACTTACAAACATCCCACTGTCCTTCCATTCTGAACCCCCCTGCTCCCGGTGTTCCTCCTGGACAGACATGTTCTGGGAGCCCCGTGGTGGGTGCCATGATGATACAGATGGCCACGTTTTCCTTCCTCCCTTCAACAGTCCTAAGTGTTCTCTCTCTGTCTCCTCTGAATTCTGGCCAAAAGGAATGAGATATCTGTAGCTTCCAAGTAATCCATGAATTCCACGGCATTTGGGCAAATTGTTCTTTGTTGTCTTGAGGGTCTCAGCTTGGTCTTCTTATGGATATTGAACCAAGAGATCGGGAACCCTGTGTGTGAGTCTGTGCTTCCACAACACCTGTCACATTCTAAGCAAAGGGAGGGGAGGTACTCACCAAGCATGCAATGATGCATTGCTGGTTGGGATGGATGGATCGGTGATGGATAAATAGAGAGACGGAGGGAGCCTTGCTGAAAGGCATGAACAGAGATGATGGAGGAAGAGACCAGCCAAGCAGGTAAGCAACGCTAAAACTTCTCTCTTTAGCTAATTCTCAATTCTACAGGAGCGGCTATCTATGTTGGGGATAATTCACACTTTTAGTTTATGTGATGTTCCGTTCTGGCTCCTTTGGGGTACTTCTGTGGGTTTTCAGTGATTCCCTTGTAACCCGGAGGGAGGTGTAGGAAAAGAGAAGCAAAGACCTCATTTTGTGCACTATGTTGTGAGCGAAGGATTTGTTCGAAAGGGATGTGTGTAGTGGATGTAATAGAAAGAATCAGTTTGGCTTACCTTTGGGCCTGAATTTTCATGTTACCCTAATTTATACTGACACACCTCATTGCATACACACACACCTTAAATCGGTGAAGCCACCTGGCGGAGGGTGAAATGGGGCAGGTTTGAAGGAGGCAGAAGGATCTCCAGGGTCGAGAGTGCCCCCAAGTGCCAGGGGGGGTCTCTCGACCCTGGAGATCCTTCTGCCTCCTTCAAACCAGGATTTAGGGAATGGAAAGTGAGAGGGCAGTGGGAGAAATATTGCCCAGGAATATTCTAAGCTGCAGAAACAACAAGGGCTCTGACTTTATTAAAATGCTGACATTGGAAATGTGTGTGTGCTGGATGTATGACATTTACATAGGCTGTCTCCTACTTACACATTTGGTTAGCTTGAAGAAACTCTGGTCTTTTCTTGTACCATTGCAAGAGTTTTTCAGGCCCGGTCCTCAATTCATTTTGACCACGCGCCCTTGGAGTGTTGTGTGAATTTCCACTTATTTGCCTGTACTCTACTCTTTAGCTCCTGGCTGGGTTTCCCTTTCGCTTTCTGTGCCTCCGTTTTCTAGACAGACATCATCGCCCCCTTCTCCAAGGGCTGTTCTCATTTTCCAGGGATATTGGGATGAGTCCCATGAGTGAGAAGTGCCCATCTCTTTCCTCACCCTGGCAGGTCGATGGAGAATGTCCCTCAGTCCGGAGTGCATCTCCCAATGCCTTCGCCTCTACCTGAACCCTCATGCCCAGACCTCCATGGGCTCTGGGTTGAGGAGCAGGATACAAACTCTGCAGGAATTAACAACTGCGAGATGACGAAATAATCCACAGACACATTCATGCCAAAGGAATTGTGTTTAATAGTTGGGAAAACTGGAGTAGAAACGAAGGGTGCTAGGAAAGGATGTCCGGCCACGCTGCTTAAGTTTCCAAGAAGCCGACAGGGCGAAGTCGATACAAGGCAGCAAAGAAGGTTAGGCGGTTTAGAACCAGATCCTTTTCTGAGATGGAACTTGCAGCTGCTAATTAATACGAAATCTTGATCCAGGAAGCTGCCATCCTGGTGCTGCTTTTCCCGAAGTGCGGCTGCCTCCGGAAGCCGGGGATGAGTGGCGCTGACAACTGGCTGGCTGAGAGAGGGCAGTGGGCTTCATGGTCTCTGGTCTCCACGGAGCTTGGCCTTAGGTCTCATGGCCAGGGATGACTTCTGCTTGGACATCTGGCATTGTGGCGGGCGTGGGAACTTGTGTTGGCACTTGGGGACACAGGGCACCTTGCACTTGGGTGGAGGCTGGCAAGGCTGCTTGGTGTGCTGAGGGGGGTCTATCACTGCTTGGTGGGGGGCAGAATTACTGGGGAGGGGGACAGTACTGCTGAGGTGCGGGGCAGCAATACTTTGGTAGTGGGCAGGATTGCTGGGGTGCGGGGCAGCAATACTTTGGTAGTGGGCAGCATGGCTGTGGTGCGGGGAAGCAAGACTTTGGTGGGCGGAAGCACAGCTTCTGCTTTTGATGATACATTCTGGTCTGGATGTGCACTGCAAGGGGAAAGACACACAAGTGAGGAAGTCTGGAGACTTAGAAACTCTCGACCCTGGAGATCCTTCTGCCTCCTTCAAACCTGCCCCATTTCACCCTCCGCCAGGTGGCTTCACCGATTTAAGGTGTGTGTGTATGCAATGAGGTGTGTCAGTATAAATTGTATCTACATTTTCTAAACCATTACAAGCTTTTTTTTGAGACAAAGAAATGTGGATGGAAGAAACCAAAGAAGGAAGAGAGAAAAAAGGGAGAAATGAGATGAGAAAGGGAGAGAAGTAGAAGAAAACAAAGAAAGATGTAAAAAAGCTGAGACAGAGCGAGAGACAGAGAGGGAGAAAGAGAGGAGAGAGAAGGAAAGAGGAAGGAGCAAAGACATGGGTAAAGAGAACAAAAAGTAATATCCAGCCACAGCAGAAACGGTGGAATCCAGATGAGGATTTCCTGGGTTCAGAGTCCTGTGTCAAAAATTAACCAGCTTTGTGACTTTGAGCAAGTTACTCAACTTCTCTGTACATTTCCTACGGTTGTAGGAAGGATACATAAGCGTATAAAACTCCTCACAAAACACAGAAATACACAGGGAAATATGAATGTAAAGATAAATGTGTGTGTATGTACGTGATCCCTTGGCACACGCCGTGCCCTTTCCATGCTCCTCAGCTTATGAGCCTCCTCCAAGGAGCACGGTCTGCCTCCAAAAGACATGGATGGCTGTGGCCATTGATAGGGAAAAGTCACTGTGGGCCAGACTTGCCCAGGACTGCCTCAGGAGCAGGAATCATCGTGGGCAGGTGTTACAAAGGGGAAGATTGTGGAAGAAAAGGGCAACCACCCAATCGGGTGACTAGGCCCTGCACGAAATGTCATTTCCGCCTGTGAACACCCCTCAGATGCTTTGGTCTACACAATTGGTCCTTGTCCTTGTCCCCAAGATGTGCCCTGCCCCTCACACATTGTTCTTACTAAAGGTGTGGAGTCCATGTCGTCAGGTTGGTGGTAAGGAGTGGAGGGTCTTGCTGCTCTGTCAGAAAGTGGAGAATAATAATAAAAGCAAGAGCTAACATTCATCCAACATTTACTATGTGTTACATCCTACTTACTATTTATTTACTTTGTCTCATTGAAGACCCCTCCCCGTCAACCCCAGGTTGCAGGTGTTATTCTGTCCACTATACAGATGAGTAAAGTGCGGCTTAGGGAATTATTGGATTCAGTCCATCATAGGCGTGCAAATGGCATCGCAACCCAGTAGGATGGGGATAAAAGAAAATTCCGCAAGATGGTCTGCACATAAGCACATGTGCACACATCCCAGTATGATCATTAGTGGGGGAGAAGATTAAGTGAAGCCCAGAGTGTCAAATTCAACCTTGTCTTTCTCAGCTGAGTGAGGGAAGGTGAGGAAATAGAGAGTAAGAACCCAAAGGAGAGTTCTGGGGCAAGGTCATGTATGTGAGGCAAGAGAGGAGCTATTTGGAGACTGTGCGGACTCAGGTATCAGAGGGTGGGGATTGACTCAAAGTGCTCATCATTTTCAGGGAGTTCACTTAAGGTGTCTACAGCTTTTCAATTCATTTTGTGTGTCATCCTTGAGTTCTGTTGAATGCAAGGCTCTGTGGGAAATATTGACGACTCATAGGTCTGGAAACTGGAGGCGCCCTCCAGCTTTCTGTGGTGTTCAACTGGTGCAGGTGGCTGCAGAGGCTATGTGCGCTCTCCACCATGGACCGGGGCTGAAACTTTGGAGGGCTGGCCTCCTGGGAACAACTGGCACTCGCAGCATCGGCTGCTGCTCTACGCAGTCCTGAAACGCACTCCTGCTTACTTACACACATCCCACTGTCCTTCCATTCTGAACGCCCCTTCTCCCGGTGTTCCTCCTGGACAGGCATGTTCTGGGAGCCCCGTGGTGGGTGCCATGATGACAGAGATGGCCAAGTTCTCCTTCCTCCCTCAACAGCCTTCAGTGTTCTCTCTCTGTCTCCTCTGAGTTCTGAGGGCAGGAATGAGGTATTTGTGCCTTCCAAGTCATCCATGTATAAGACGTCTTCCGGTCAAATTGTTTTCTGTTGTCTTGAGTGTCTGAGCTTGATTTTATTACAGGGATTAAACCAAGAGTCCTGGAGACTTGCGTGTGAGTTTGTGCTTCCACAGCACCCATCACATTCTAAAGAAAGGGAGGAGGAGGTACTTACCAAGGATGCAATGATGCATTGCTGGTTGGGATGGATGGATTGGTGATGGATAAACAGGGAGAGGGATGGAGCCTCGCTGAAGGGCATGAACAGAGATGGTGGAGGAAGAGGAGACCAGCCAAACGTGGAAGCAATGCTAAAACATCTGTCTTTAGCTTATTCTGAATTCTACATGCTCTGTGATCTATGTTGGGAATAATTCACACATTTATTTATGCTTTGCTCCTTTCTGGCTCCTTTGGGTACTTCTGTGGATTTTCAGTGATTCCCTTGTAGCCCACAAACATGAAACGGGGGGCAGGTATAGGAAAAGAGATGCAACTACCTCAATTTTGGGACTTTTTGTGAGAGAAGGATTCGGTAGAAAGGTATGGGTGTGGTGGACATAATAGAAAGAAGAAGTTTGGCTTACCTGTGGGCCTAAATTTTCCGGTTACCCTAATACCCCAAGAATTTAGGGAATGGAAAGTTAAAGGGCAGCGAGAGAAAAAGAGCCCAGGAGAAACCCCAAGTTGGAGAATCAATGGGTGCTGTGACTTTAAAAACTATTGACAGTGGATATATGTGTGTGATGGATGTATGATTTTTACATAGACTGTCTCCTACTAACACATTTTGTTAGCTTGAAGAAAATCTCATCTTTTCTTTTACCAGTGGGAGAGTTTTGCAGGACCGGTCCTCAATTCATTTTGACCCACACGCCCTTGGAGTATTGTCTGAATTTCCATTTATTTGCCTCTACTCTACTCTTTCGCTCCTGGCTGGGTTTCCCTTACTCTTTCTGGACCTCCGTTTTCTAGACGGGCATCATCTCCCCTGTGTCCAAAGGCTGTTCTCATTTTCCAAGGATGTGGGGATGTGTCTCCATGCAGCTGAAGTGCCCATCTCTCCTCCTCACCCTGGCAGGACCATGGAACATGTCCTTCAGCTCAGAAGTGCATCTCCCCATGCCTTCTCCTCTACCTGCACCCACATGCCCAGCCCTCCTAGGGCTCTTGCTTAGGCAGCAGGATACAAAATCTGCAGGAGTTAACAACTGTACGATGACGAAATAATCAAACCGACACATTCATGCCAGCAGAATTGTGTTTAATTGTTTGAAAAACTGGAGCAGAGACGAAGTTTGCTAGGAAAACATGGTCGGGCACGCTGCTTACGTTTCCAAGCAGCCAACAGGGAAAAGTATACAAGTCAGCAAAGAAGATTAGACGGTTTAGAACCAGATCCTTTTCTAAATGGAAATGGCAGCTGCTAATTAATCAGAAATGGTGATCCAGGAAGCTCCCATCCTGGTGCTGCCTTTTCCACAAGTGTGGCTGCCTCCAGAAGCCGGGGGTGAGTGGTGCTGACAGCTGGCTGGCTGAGACCGGGGAGTGGGCTTCATGGTCTCTGTTCTGCAGGGAGCCTGGCCTCTGGCCCATGCCTGGGGTTTACTTCTGCTTGGACTTCTGGCGCTGCTGAGGGTGTGGGCACTTTGAGACAGAGGGCTCCTTGCCCTTGGGTGGAGGCTGGCCAGGCTGCTTGGTGTGCTGAGGTGGAGTTTAGAACTGCTTTGGTGAGGGGCAGCAGTACCTTGCTGGGGGGCAGCATTGCTGCAGAGGGGGACAGTACTGCTGAAGTGGGGGGCAGCAATACTTTGGTAGTGGGCAGCATGGCTGGGGTGCGGGGCAGCAATACTTTGGTGGGGGGCAGCAATACTTTGGTGGGGGGCAGCATTGCTGGGATGGAGGGCAGCAATACTTTGGTAGCGGGCAGCACAGCTTCTGCTTTGGATGATACATTCTGGTCTGGATGTGCACTGCAAGGGGAAAGACACACAAGTGAGGAAGTCAGGAGCCTTAGAGACGCTCCACCCAGGAGAACCTCCTGCCTCGTTCAAAACTGTCCCATTTCAACCTTGGCCTGGTGCCTTCACTGATTCAATGTGTGTGTGTGTGCAATGAGGTGCGACAGTATAAATTGTAGCTGCAGTTGGTAAGCCATTGCAAGGTTTTAATTGAGACAATAAAGAAATACGGAAGGAAGGAAGGAAGGAAAGAAGGAAGAGAGGAAAAAAGGGAGAAAGGAAAAGAGAAATGGATAGGGATAGAGAGAAACAAAGACGTAAAAAGGGAGAGAGAGACAGAGAGTGAGAGGAGAGAGAAGGAAAGAGTAAGAAGGAAGGACAGGGGTAATGAGAACAAAAAGTAATATCACGGCACAGCAGATACTGTGGAATTTAGAACATGACTTTCTTGGACCTGAGTTCTGTCTCAAAAATTAACCAGCTGTGTGACTTTGAGCAAGTTACTTAACTTCTCTGTACTCTTAAAGTTGTTGTAAGGATCAAATGAGCATATAACACTCCAGACAAACATGTGTACATACACAGGGAAATATGAGTGTCAATATATATGTGTGTATGTGTGCTCACGTGGTCACACACACACACAAACACACACGAGAACCAAAACATGTTGAGTACTCTTGTAAAGATTTCGACTTTTAAAATAAATTTCTACCCATTTATTTATAGGGTGGGAGAATATATTTGCAATTCAAATATCCCCAAAGGAACTTGTAATCAGAATATTTTAAGAACTCTTACAAATCAACTATAAAAAAACCCCTATAATTAAAAAGTGGACAGAAGATCTGAATGATAGCTATTCATAGAAAATATACACATGGTTAAAAGCCGGTGAAAGGATGCTCAACGTTATTAGTCATTAAAGAGAAGCATATCAAAACCATGTTAACTTCATGCTTTATATACTGGGAAATTAATGAACATGTAGAGCGGTTGTAGCTTGGGTTAGGGTCATTGTGCTGGTTTTTTAGAGATTCATTTCTTCTTTGAGTGTCTGCTCTTAATCATTCTTCATGCCTCTTCAAAATGCCATGTTCTATATTTCAAGTTTATTCACATTAATTCTCATTAAACCAATCAACGCCTTGTATCATTTCCGACACATTAATGATAGAAATACACTCGCAAGCACTTCCTTAGTTTTCAGACATCATTGATTCACAAGATCTCCAGAGCTCTTTATTACTCTGATTACTATTTTCTTGGACCATGTGACTCTGAGCAATGTTGGAATGTGAAGGTGATCACTACGTTCAGAAAAGCATTGAAGAATTGCCTGCTACAGATTCTTCAGGGAAATCTTCCCTCCCTCTACTGCTGTGGCCAGAGAGGCTTTCTGAAGATTCCAGCGGTGTTTTCCCCAGGAGGGAGGCTACTTCCCAGCAGGATTCACGCTCAAAAAGTCATTCCCTATCACTCAACTTTTTCTGGTTGGTTCTTTATAATGACAACAGCAACAAAATCTTATCACTTTCTTGTGACATGATTGAATATTTTCTACCCAGAGAAATTGTTTTTCATACACTTATCCAGGAACCATGTAAGCAATGATGAAAAATGCACATAAACTCTGATACAACCTGTCATCTTATAGATTCATCAAGTACTTATTTTTCACAGCCCAATGTTGTTGGCGACTAAGCATTTTGACTGCCGAGACCTTAATACACAAATAAATGTGTGTCTAGCTTCTATGTGCCCTCATCCCTGAGTATTTCTGATAGGTCTTAAGCTAAATCACTTTTTTCTCAGCGTTAAGATTCTTCTTTTTTTTTTTTTCCTTGTCCTTACTTTTTTTTTATTCTTTTATTTTTACATGAGATAAATAGACTGATACCAAGCCATTGTAAATTGATGACCACAACAAAAGCAACAATGACGGCAATTACCAAACAGGAAACACACTCATACTATGTCATGATATTGACATTCAGTCCAGTAATCCTCCACTATAACAGCTCCTTTACTTTGCAGTGAAAATTTCTACCCATTTTACCCATTTTAATTTAATTTAATTTAATTTAATTTAATATTTAATGTCTACCCATTTTAAAGGAGCATCTTAACCCCTCTCTGAGAGAATTCATAGAAAAGAGGCATCTAGAGACAAAAGGACCGCTTAGATCGACTCTACATTCTGGTGAGAAAGAAACTCTTAGAGAGGGAAGTCATGGTTCCCCAGGCACTGAGCATACGGGGGTGGAACAATGGTTGCCGACTCCCAGAGCAGGACCTGGCCACTGTACCACCTCCTCTTGTCCTTGCTGCTCTAAGCTCCCTGGGCCTCTGCCCCCTGCTCCCTGAGGAGCTCACCTGCCTCCCTGCATGGGCCTTGCCCTTCAGGGCAGCGCTGCCCCAGAGCCGGTGCCACCCTCTCCTAACCAGCCCCGCTCAGCTCCTGGCCACGCACAACAGTGTCACCACACACGCCAGCAGGAGCCTCAACACCGGACTCTGCACACACCCTGGACCCTCATCTCAGCCCCCGCCCCACACACTTCAGATGTTGACTTGCAGCCCAAGAGAGGTGGGCCCCAAATGGTACGGAGGAGACAGATGCCCACACGAGGCCTTTCTTTGGGACCAACCACCAAGTGCTCCAGCCCCAGCTGCCCGCAGAGTTTGGGACCAGGTAGAGCCAGGCTTCCAGGAGAGGCGTTCCTTTGCCCAACTTACCTTAGTTCACCAGGGGCTGGAACGTGGAGATGCTGAGGCTTTGGGGATGCTCTGAGACTGCACACCTTTTATACATCCCATATCGCTCTTGGAAGCCATGAGGTGGCCTACGATTGGGGCATGCTTGGCCCTAGTCACAATAGGATGCATCTGCCCTTCCTCAAACTTAAGGTTTTACTCATATCCTGGGCTGGCAAACTCCTTCTCGGTTTGATGGCGCTTGGGGATGACAGTGCCTTCACTCGGGCCCTGGCCCCATTTCCCCATCTCTTTACGAGCCCTGGCTTCCTCGGGTTTCCAAACCCACTCATGACGTTTGCCCTAGAATCTTGACATCCGGGATGTTGCTAAGCAAGCATTCAGAACACTGCTGGGTGTGGGAGTAGTGAGGGTAATTGCCCAGAATATTCCAGTTAGTGAGGGAAGGGGTGGGCCGAGCAGCGTAGGCAGCGAGCCTTGTTGTAAGAGAAACGACTACTGAGCGGTGAGTGGCCCTTTGGGAGACCCTGTAAAGTCAGCAAAGTTGGGACCTTGACTTAACCTAGACTCAGAGCCACATTCAGCCTGAATTGGATACAAACCTGGGCAAGCCGCTTTGATTTTTCACCTGTTGTAATATAAACAAAAAGTGGGGGCTGCAACTCTGTGTCCTGCCTCTTGGTGAGCAAAACATTAGTCTTCATTCACAGAAACTGGGCGGTTACTGTTGACAGAACGTATCTCTCTTACAGGTGTATAAGTCACCCAGACTGCAGGCTTCCCAGGGGAATGATTATCATAAGGTGGAGAGGCTGGGGAGCTAAGAAACTTTGACCTGTCATGAGCTGCTGGACGAGTCACCCAGTCTGGCTCCTGGAATTTGATGTCCCAGGGCTTCAGGCCTGATGCCTCCTTCCCCTTCCGCTTAGAGACTCCTGAAGGAAGAGGGATGCCTCAGGGCAGGGAGTAGGTTGAAAAGGTTGAAACAACATCCGTCAAAGGATGAAAGATATCTTAATTAATTCCCCATTTAGTGTTCCAACTGGGGCTCTGATCTTCACCAGCTGGGTGACCTTGGGCACTTAACATCTTTGAGCCTCAGTTTCCTCATCTGCTAAACAGGATAACCCCATTCTGCACGTCAGCTGAAAGGCTTATTTTGGACAACATGTGTAAGTATGTGCACACGGTTGGGCAGAGAATAAGGGCCCAACGATGGTTCGGTGCTCCGTGGAGTCGGGCTCTGAAAGCTGGGGCAAAGCACACTCTTAGAAGTAGGGAGTAGGTCGTTGCCCCCATTTGAAGGCCAGTAGTGGCACTTGCTACCAGTGTCCTAAGACCTTGACTGACAGAAAAGGAAATTGGCAAGCTAGTCGTGAGGATGGCACGTTTCATTCTCACACCAGGAATTTAGCCACAGCTCAGCTGAAAGGCCTACAGTATCCCTAGATCTTGGGAATTCACACTGCAGCACGAGAAGACAGCCTTGGAAATCAATGGTGTCTCCTCGGGGACTCACCGGAAGGGCAGGCTATGCATGGGCTCGGCCCCGAGGGAAACCCAGAGGATCCCAGGACTTCCCGGGAGAAGAAACCCTTCCGCCTGTTGTCACTCTGACAGAAGCAACCCTGATAGGCTTGGAGAGGGATTTCAGCTCACGTCCCTAGCAGCAGAGAAGCAAGGCCACGTGGGGCAGGTTACCTGAGATAACTAATAATTCATCAATACCTAGTGAGCTCACACAATGCACCAGGTGCTGGGAACGGTGGTCAGCAAGGAGGGCCAGAGCCTCCCTGGTCCCTAAACTTCTTCACATCCACTTCTCCGCGTACTCCTTCCAAATCTGTAGATACTTTTCAATGGTTTGGCTTGGATTCGCTGAAGAACTCAAACCCAGTTGTGGCAGTAGCAATGCCTGCGTAACTAGGGAAAATGTGAACATGTGGAGATCCATAAGTTTCAGTGTTACATCCTGTCCATCTTTTGTGGCCTAAGCCCTCACTACCCTGAACAGATGTTTTTGGGTGTGGAATCTGCTATCTCAAGCATGCATTACATAGTATTGCTTCTACCACCAGAGGACAGAAGGAACATGTCCTCTAGAAGCCACAGGTACAACTAAACACCTATCCTGGGCATTGGGAATGGTACTGTTCCCTGACTTTCGTTAGCATGGCTCTTTCTCTTTTGCCAAAGCCCTGTCTCTCATGTACACACACACACACACACACATACACACACACCACACACACATTAAGGCAAAAGGGACAATTGGGACCAAGGAGGTCTCAGCAGACCTGGGCACAGGCTAAGCCCACTGTATCTTCTGTGCCAGGCATCTGTGATGGAACACCAGTCCGCGGTCCATGCACACATATGCAGGGGAAGGCCGAGCTGACCCTCTGGGGCCAGCCGCATCAAAAGACAGGGCTCCGGACAAAGGACTGCTGGTGGTTGGAGTTAGAGCCTCTCTGCTGAAATCCATCGCCATCTGGGGATCCTCTGGGCCACGGCACGATGTGTGCCCAGCCTCTGGGTCGGTGAGAGATGCCCTCACTTTCCCAGGGTGCTTGTGGTTGGGGGATAAGGGAGGGGCAGGCCTCCACTGCCTGTCAGAATCTCTGTTCGAGTTTGTAATTCAGGACTTGAAGTTTGAGCTATTTTCATGTTACAACATAGAAAGTTTATGTTGGCTAAGGTTACTTAAGTAAAAAGTAGGGAAGAGTGGTTTTGAACCCAAGTCTGCCACCCTCCAGGATGGGTATGTGTTTCTCTTTCTTGCACCATCTACCTTCTAGGAAATTTCTTTGTTTGGAAGACGTAAGTATATTCGTCCCTGAGGAAGGCACACTTCTTTGGAAGGCCTCAGCATCATGCCCTTCATCTGGGGATCTTTGTGCTTGCAAGTGTCCTCAAGGTCAATGGGCGGATAATCTCCTGGAATGATGCACAAGCCTCGCAAAGGGTCTGGACTGTATGTTCTGGTGCCATGCCCATGAGCAAAACTTAGAAAGTGAGCATGGCGTGAGTACCTGTGAGTGTGTGAGTGTGTGTGGGTGTGTGAAGACGTATTTCAGGGTGATGGACAGCATGTGATGGTGTGTCAGTGTGTGTTGTGTGGTGGCCTCATGTGAGGGCTCATGAATGAATCTATGTGGGAATATGAACTTCAGTGTGCAAGAGTGAGTGTGGACAGGGCTGAGAGTCAAGAGGTATGCACAGGTGTTGCTGACTCCATCGTTAAAATGTTCAAGGAACTTCTGTACCAGGTGGCTCCTAGGCTCTGTGCCCTGCCCGCCTGCGTGCCTGCACCCACCCTGACAGGCGGCCAGCTCAGTCCTACAGCATGGAGAAGCTGGGAGGCCGACGCCTGTCCCAGCGGGGGCCTCTGGGACGCTGCTCCAACTTCTTTTCTCAGTGGTCAGTGGAAGTCTCCACACTTGCAGAATTTACGCTGAATAACAACCCCGTGTGTGTCATTGATATGAGCATCTACCCCTGTATAAACACGTGTGAGTGTGAGATTGTGTGAACGTGCTGCCTTTGCCTTCCCAACGGATCAGTGGGTTGTAAGTTCTGGAAAGACGGGGTCCAGGCTTTATGCTTCTTCCAGCCACTGAGACGGTCAGAATACTTGCCACGTTGCAAAGACTACGGACTAGGGTTCGAATCTCATCTCCACCACGTGTAAGTTGTTGGTAATTTGAGCACGTAAGGAGCTTTGCTACACCTCAGCTGTACCTCTCAAGGGAAGAGAAAGACATGCTTCAATGGGGTGGTGTCCGTGTGTGTGAGCGCTTGTCACATGCCGTGCCCTCTCCATGCTTCCTCAGCTTATGAGCCTCCCCCAGGGAGCACGGTCTGCCTCCAAAAGACATGGCTGGCTGTGTACACTGATAGGGAAAAGTCACTGTGGGCCAGAGCTGCCCAACAATGCCTCAAGAGCAGGATCCATCGTGGGCAGGTGTTACAACACGGAATTTCTGGAAACAAGGGTAACAGCACAATGGCGTGATTATGTCCTGGACGAAATGTCGCTTCCGCCTCTGAACATCACTCAGAGGCTTTGCTCTATGCAACTGGACCTTGTCCTTGTCCCGAAGATGTGCCCAGCGCCTCACACCTTTTTCTTAATAAAGGCGTGGAGCCCATGTCCTCAGGTTGCTGGCAATACGTGGAGGATCTTGCTGCTCTGTCAGAAAGTGGGGAATACTAATAAAAGCAAGAGCTAACATTCATTCAACAATTACTATGGGTTACATCCTACTTAATATTTATTTACATCGTCTCATTGAAGACACCCCCCCATCAACCCCAGGTGGCAGGATTTATTCTGCACACTATACAGATGAGAAAAGCGAGGCCTAGGGAAGTATGGGATTCAGTGCATCATAGGGGTGAATCTGGATCTAAACCCAATAGGATGGGGATAAAAGAAAATTGCACATGTTGGTCTGCACATAAGCACATGTGCACATACCCTAAGTAAGATTATTAGTGGGGGAGAAAATTAAGTGAAGCCCAGGGAGGCCAACTTCAACGTTGTGCTAATCTGCTGAGTGAGGGAGGGTGAGGAAAGAGAGAGTAAGAACCCAAAGGAGAGTTCTTGGGGAAGGTCATGTATGTGGGGCAAGAGAGGAGCTATTTGGAGACTGTGTGGACTCAGGTATCAGAGGGTGGGGATGGGCTCAAAGTGCTCATCATTTTCAGGGATTTCACTTCAGGTGTCTACAGCCTTTCAATACATTTGGTGTGTCATCCTTGAGTTCTGGTGAATGCAACAGTCTGTGAGAAATAATTACGACACATAGGTCAGGCAACTGGAGGTGCCCTCCAGCTTTCTGTGGTGTTCACCTGGTGCAGGTGGCTGCAGAGGCTATGTGCGCTCTCCACCATGGACCGGGGCTGAGACGTTGGAGGGCCGGTCTCCTGGGAACAGCTGGCACTCGCAGCAACGGCTGCTGCTCTACGCAGTCCTGGAACGCACTCCTGCTTACTTACAAACATCCCACTGTCCTTCCATTCTGAACCCCCCTGCTCCCGGTGTTCCTCCTGGACAGACATGTTCTGGGAGCCCCGTGGTGGGTGCCATGATGATACAGATGGCCACGTTTTCCTTCCTCCCTTCAACAGTCCTAAGTGTTCTCTCTCTGTCTCCTCTGAATTCTGGCCAAAAGGAATGAGATATCTGTAGCTTCCAAGTAATCCATGAATTCCACGGCATTTGGGCAAATTGTTCTTTGTTGTCTTGAGGGTCTCAGCTTGGTCTTCTTATGGATATTGAACCAAGAGATCGGGAACCCTGTGTGTGAGTCTGTGCTTCCACAACACCTGTCACATTCTAAGCAAAGGGAGGGGAGGTACTCACCAAGCATGCAATGATGCATTGCTGGTTGGGATGGATGGATCGGTGATGGATAAATAGATAGACGGAGGGAGCCTTGCTGAAAGGCATGAACAGAGATGATGGAGGAAGAGACCAGCCAAGCAGGTAAGCAACGCTAAAACTTCTCTCTTTAGCTAATTCTCAATTCTACAGGAGCGGCTATCTATGTTGGGGATAATTCACACTTTTAGTTTATGTGATGTTCCGTTCTGGCTCCTTTGGGGTACTTCTGTGGGTTTTCAGTGATTCCCTTGTAACCCGGAGGGAGGTGTAGGAAAAGAGAAGCAAAGACCTCATTTTGTGCACTATGTTGTGAGCGAAGGATTTGTTCGAAAGGGATGTGTGTAGTGGATGTAATAGAAAGAATCAGTTTGGCTTACCTTTGGGCCTGAATTTTCATGTTACCCTAATTTATACTGACACACCTCATTGCATACACACACACCTTAAATCGGTGAAGCCACCTGGCGGAGGGTGAAATGGGGCAGGTTTGAAGGAGGCAGAAGGATCTCCAGGGTCGAGAGTGCCCCCAAGTGCCAGGGGGGGTCTCTCGACCCTGGAGATCCTTCTGCCTCCTTCAAACCAGGATTTAGGGAATGGAAAGTGAGAGGGCAGTGGGAGAAATATTGCCCAGGAATATTCTAAGCTGCAGAAACAACAAGGGCTCTGACTTTATTAAAATGCTGACATTGGAAATGTGTGTGTGCTGGATGTATGACATTTACATAGGCTGTCTCCTACTTACACATTTGGTTAGCTTGAAGAAACTCTGGTCTTTTCTTGTACCATTGCAAGAGTTTTTCAGGCCCGGTCCTCAATTCATTTTGACCACGCGCCCTTGGAGTGTTGTGTGAATTTCCACTTATTTGCCTGTACTCTACTCTTTAGCTCCTGGCTGGGTTTCCCTTTCGCTTTCTGTGCCTCCGTTTTCTAGACAGACATCATCGCCCCCTTCTCCAAGGGCTGTTCTCATTTTCCAGGGATATTGGGATGAGTCCCATGAGTGAGAAGTGCCCATCTCTTTCCTCACCCTGGCAGGTCGATGGAGAATGTCCCTCAGTCCGGAGTGCATCTCCCAATGCCTTCGCCTCTACCTGAACCCTCATGCCCAGACCTCCATGGGCTCTGGGTTGAGGAGCAGGATACAAACTCTGCAGGAATTAACAACTGCGAGATGACGAAATAATCCACAGACACATTCATGCCAAAGGAATTGTGTTTAATAGTTGGGAAAACTGGAGTAGAAACGAAGGGTGCTAGGAAAGGATGTCCGGCCACGCTGCTTAAGTTTCCAAGAAGCCGACAGGGCGAAGTCGATACAAGGCAGCAAAGAAGGTTAGGCGGTTTAGAACCAGATCCTTTTCTGAGATGGAACTTGCAGCTGCTAATTAATACGAAATCTTGATCCAGGAAGCTGCCATCCTGGTGCTGCTTTTCCCGAAGTGCGGCTGCCTCCGGAAGCCGGGGATGAGTGGCGCTGACAACTGGCTGGCTGAGAGAGGGCAGTGGGCTTCATGGTCTCTGGTCTCCACGGAGCTTGGCCTTAGGTCTCATGGCCAGGGATGACTTCTGCTTGGACATCTGGCATTGTGGCGGGCGTGGGAACTTGTGTTGGCACTTGGGGACACAGGGCACCTTGCACTTGGGTGGAGGCTGGCAAGGCTGCTTGGTGTGCTGAGGGGGGTCTATCACTGCTTGGTGGGGGGCAGAATTACTGGGGAGGGGGACAGTACTGCTGAGGTGCGGGGCAGCAATACTTTGGTAGTGGGCAGGATTGCTGGGGTGCGGGGCAGCAATACTTTGGTAGTGGGCAGCATGGCTGTGGTGCGGGGAAGCAAGACTTTGGTGGGCGGAAGCACAGCTTCTGCTTTTGATGATACATTCTGGTCTGGATGTGCACTGCAAGGGGAAAGACACACAAGTGAGGAAGTCTGGAGACTTAGAAACTCTCGACCCTGGAGATCCTTCTGCCTCCTTCAAACCTGCCCCATTTCACCCTCCGCCAGGTGGCTTCACCGATTTAAGGTGTGTGTGTATGCAATGAGGTGTGTCAGTATAAATTGTATCTACATTTTCTAAACCATTACAAGCTTTTTTTTGAGACAAAGAAATGTGGATGGAAGAAACCAAAGAAGGAAGAGAGAAAAAAGGGAGAAATGAGATGAGAAAGGGAGAGAAGTAGAAGAAAACAAAGAAAGATGTAAAAAAGCTGAGACAGAGCGAGAGACAGAGAGGGAGAAAGAGAGGAGAGAGAAGGAAAGAGGAAGGAGCAAAGACATGGGTAAAGAGAACAAAAAGTAATATCCAGCCACAGCAGAAACGGTGGAATCCAGATGAGGATTTCCTGGGTTCAGAGTCCTGTGTCAAAAATTAACCAGCTTTGTGACTTTGAGCAAGTTACTCAACTTCTCTGTACATTTCCTACGGTTGTAGGAAGGATACATAAGCGTATAAAACTCCTCACAAAACACAGAAATACACAGGGAAATATGAATGTAAAGATAAATGTGTGTGTATGTACGTGATCCCTTGGCACACGCCGTGCCCTTTCCATGCTCCTCAGCTTATGAGCCTCCTCCAAGGAGCACGGTCTGCCTCCAAAAGACATGGATGGCTGTGGCCATTGATAGGGAAAAGTCACTGTGGGCCAGACTTGCCCAGGACTGCCTCAGGAGCAGGAATCATCGTGGGCAGGTGTTACAAAGGGGAAGATTGTGGAAGAAAAGGGCAACCACCCAATCGGGTGACTAGGCCCTGCACGAAATGTCATTTCCGCCTGTGAACACCCCTCAGATGCTTTGGTCTACACAATTGGTCCTTGTCCTTGTCCCCAAGATGTGCCCTGCCCCTCACACATTGTTCTTACTAAAGGTGTGGAGTCCATGTCGTCAGGTTGGTGGTAAGGAGTGGAGGGTCTTGCTGCTCTGTCAGAAAGTGGAGAATAATAATAAAAGCAAGAGCTAACATTCATCCAACATTTACTATGTGTTACATCCTACTTACTATTTATTTACTTTGTCTCATTGAAGACCCCTCCCCGTCAACCCCAGGTTGCAGGTGTTATTCTGTCCACTATACAGATGAGTAAAGTGCGGCTTAGGGAATTATTGGATTCAGTCCATCATAGGCGTGCAAATGGCATCGCAACCCAGTAGGATGGGGATAAAAGAAAATTCCGCAAGATGGTCTGCACATAAGCACATGTGCACACATCCCAGTATGATCATTAGTGGGGGAGAAGATTAAGTGAAGCCCAGAGTGTCAAATTCAACCTTGTCTTTCTCAGCTGAGTGAGGGAAGGTGAGGAAATAGAGAGTAAGAACCCAAAGGAGAGTTCTGGGGCAAGGTCATGTATGTGAGGCAAGAGAGGAGCTATTTGGAGACTGTGCGGACTCAGGTATCAGAGGGTGGGGATTGACTCAAAGTGCTCATCATTTTCAGGGAGTTCACTTAAGGTGTCTACAGCTTTTCAATTCATTTTGTGTGTCATCCTTGAGTTCTGTTGAATGCAAGGCTCTGTGGGAAATATTGACGACTCATAGGTCTGGAAACTGGAGGCGCCCTCCAGCTTTCTGTGGTGTTCAACTGGTGCAGGTGGCTGCAGAGGCTATGTGCGCTCTCCACCATGGACCGGGGCTGAAACTTTGGAGGGCTGGCCTCCTGGGAACAACTGGCACTCGCAGCATCGGCTGCTGCTCTACGCAGTCCTGAAACGCACTCCTGCTTACTTACACACATCCCACTGTCCTTCCATTCTGAACGCCCCTTCTCCCGGTGTTCCTCCTGGACAGGCATGTTCTGGGAGCCCCGTGGTGGGTGCCATGATGACAGAGATGGCCAAGTTCTCCTTCCTCCCTCAACAGCCTTCAGTGTTCTCTCTCTGTCTCCTCTGAGTTCTGAGGGCAGGAATGAGGTATTTGTGCCTTCCAAGTCATCCATGTATAAGACGTCTTCCGGTCAAATTGTTTTCTGTTGTCTTGAGTGTCTGAGCTTGATTTTATTACAGGGATTAAACCAAGAGTCCTGGAGACTTGCGTGTGAGTTTGTGCTTCCACAGCACCCATCACATTCTAAAGAAAGGGAGGAGGAGGTACTTACCAAGGATGCAATGATGCATTGCTGGTTGGGATGGATGGATTGGTGATGGATAAACAGGGAGAGGGATGGAGCCTCGCTGAAGGGCATGAACAGAGATGGTGGAGGAAGAGGAGACCAGCCAAACGTGGAAGCAATGCTAAAACATCTGTCTTTAGCTTATTCTGAATTCTACATGCTCTGTGATCTATGTTGGGAATAATTCACACATTTATTTATGCTTTGCTCCTTTCTGGCTCCTTTGGGTACTTCTGTGGATTTTCAGTGATTCCCTTGTAGCCCACAAACATGAAACGGGGGGCAGGTATAGGAAAAGAGATGCAACTACCTCAATTTTGGGACTTTTTGTGAGAGAAGGATTCGGTAGAAAGGTATGGGTGTGGTGGACATAATAGAAAGAAGAAGTTTGGCTTACCTGTGGGCCTAAATTTTCCGGTTACCCTAATACCCCAAGAATTTAGGGAATGGAAAGTTAAAGGGCAGCGAGAGAAAAAGAGCCCAGGAGAAACCCCAAGTTGGAGAATCAATGGGTGCTGTGACTTTAAAAACTATTGACAGTGGATATATGTGTGTGATGGATGTATGATTTTTACATAGACTGTCTCCTACTAACACATTTTGTTAGCTTGAAGAAAATCTCATCTTTTCTTTTACCAGTGGGAGAGTTTTGCAGGACCGGTCCTCAATTCATTTTGACCCACACGCCCTTGGAGTATTGTCTGAATTTCCATTTATTTGCCTCTACTCTACTCTTTCGCTCCTGGCTGGGTTTCCCTTACTCTTTCTGGACCTCCGTTTTCTAGACGGGCATCATCTCCCCTGTGTCCAAAGGCTGTTCTCATTTTCCAAGGATGTGGGGATGTGTCTCCATGCAGCTGAAGTGCCCATCTCTCCTCCTCACCCTGGCAGGACCATGGAACATGTCCTTCAGCTCAGAAGTGCATCTCCCCATGCCTTCTCCTCTACCTGCACCCACATGCCCAGCCCTCCTAGGGCTCTTGCTTAGGCAGCAGGATACAAAATCTGCAGGAGTTAACAACTGTACGATGACGAAATAATCAAACCGACACATTCATGCCAGCAGAATTGTGTTTAATTGTTTGAAAAACTGGAGCAGAGACGAAGTTTGCTAGGAAAACATGGTCGGGCACGCTGCTTACGTTTCCAAGCAGCCAACAGGGAAAAGTATACAAGTCAGCAAAGAAGATTAGACGGTTTAGAACCAGATCCTTTTCTAAATGGAAATGGCAGCTGCTAATTAATCAGAAATGGTGATCCAGGAAGCTCCCATCCTGGTGCTGCCTTTTCCACAAGTGTGGCTGCCTCCAGAAGCCGGGGGTGAGTGGTGCTGACAGCTGGCTGGCTGAGACCGGGGAGTGGGCTTCATGGTCTCTGTTCTGCAGGGAGCCTGGCCTCTGGCCCATGCCTGGGGTTTACTTCTGCTTGGACTTCTGGCGCTGCTGAGGGTGTGGGCACTTTGAGACAGAGGGCTCCTTGCCCTTGGGTGGAGGCTGGCCAGGCTGCTTGGTGTGCTGAGGTGGAGTTTAGAACTGCTTTGGTGAGGGGCAGCAGTACCTTGCTGGGGGGCAGCATTGCTGCAGAGGGGGACAGTACTGCTGAAGTGGGGGGCAGCAATACTTTGGTAGTGGGCAGCATGGCTGGGGTGCGGGGCAGCAATACTTTGGTGGGGGGCAGCAATACTTTGGTGGGGGGCAGCATTGCTGGGATGGAGGGCAGCAATACTTTGGTAGCGGGCAGCACAGCTTCTGCTTTGGATGATACATTCTGGTCTGGATGTGCACTGCAAGGGGAAAGACACACAAGTGAGGAAGTCAGGAGCCTTAGAGACGCTCCACCCAGGAGAACCTCCTGCCTCGTTCAAAACTGTCCCATTTCAACCTTGGCCTGGTGCCTTCACTGATTCAATGTGTGTGTGTGTGCAATGAGGTGCGACAGTATAAATTGTAGCTGCAGTTGGTAAGCCATTGCAAGGTTTTAATTGAGACAATAAAGAAATACGGAAGGAAGGAAGGAAGGAAAGAAGGAAGAGAGGAAAAAAGGGAGAAAGGAAAAGAGAAATGGATAGGGATAGAGAGAAACAAAGACGTAAAAAGGGAGAGAGAGACAGAGAGTGAGAGGAGAGAGAAGGAAAGAGTAAGAAGGAAGGACAGGGGTAATGAGAACAAAAAGTAATATCACGGCACAGCAGATACTGTGGAATTTAGAACATGACTTTCTTGGACCTGAGTTCTGTCTCAAAAATTAACCAGCTGTGTGACTTTGAGCAAGTTACTTAACTTCTCTGTACTCTTAAAGTTGTTGTAAGGATCAAATGAGCATATAACACTCCAGACAAACATGTGTACATACACAGGGAAATATGAGTGTCAATATATATGTGTGTATGTGTGCTCACGTGGTCACACACACACACAAACACACGCGAGAACCAAAACATGTTGAGTACTCTTGTAAAGATTTCGACTTTTAAAATAAATTTCTACCCATTTTTTTATAGGGTGGGAGAATATATTTGCAATTCAAATATCCCCAAAGGAACTTGTAATCAGAATATTTTAAGAACTCTTACAAATCAACTATAAAAAAAACCCTATAATTAAAAAGTGGACAGAAGATCTGAATGATAGCTATTCATAGAAAATATACGCATGGTTAAAAGCCGGTGAAAGGATGCTCAACATTATTAGTCATTAAAGAAAAGCATATCAAAACCATGTTAACTTCATGCTTTATATACTGGGAAATTAATGAATATTTAGAGCAGTTGTAGCTTGGGTTAGGGTCATTTTGCTGGTTTTTTATAAATTCATTTCTTCTTTGAGTGTCTGCTCTCAATCATTCTTCATGCATCTTCAAAATGCCATGTTCTATATTTCAAGTTTATTCACATTAATTCTCATTAAACCAATCAACGCCTTGTATCATTTCCGACACATTAATGATAGAAATACACTCGCAAGCACTTCCTTAGTTTTCAGACATCATTGATTCACAAGATCTCCAGAGCTCTTTATTACTCTGATTACTATTTTCTTGGACCATGTGACTCTGAGCAATGTTGGAATGTGAAGGTGATCACTACGTTCAGAAAAGCATTGAAGAATTGCCTGCTACAGATTCTTCAGGGAAATCTTCCCTCCCTCTACTGCTGTGGCCAGAGAGGCTTTCTGAAGATTCCAGCGGTGTTTTCCCCAGGAGGGAGGCTACTTCCCAGCAGGATTCACGCTCAAAAAGTCATTCCCTATCACTCAACTTTTTCTGGTTGGTTCTTTATAATGACAACAGCAACAAAATCTTATCACTTTCTTGTGACATGATTGAATATTTTCTACCCAGAGAAATTGTTTTTCATACACTTATCCAGGAACCATGTAAGCAATGATGAAAAATGCACATAAACTCTGATACAACCTGTCATCTTATAGATTCATCAAGTACTTATTTTTCCCAGCCCAATGTTGTTGGCGACTAAGCATTTTGACTGCCGAGACCTTAATACACAAATAAATGTGTGTCTAGCTTCTATGTGCCCTCATCCCTGAGTATTTCTGGTAGTTCTTAAGCTAAATCACTTTTTTCTCAGCGTTAAGATTCTTCTTTTTTTTTTTTTCCTTGTCCTTACTTTTTTTTTATTCTTTTATTTTTACAAGAGATAAATAGACTGATACCAAGCATTGTAATTGGATGACGACAACAAAAGCAAGAAAGACGGCAATTACCAAACAGGAAACACACTCCTACTATTTCATAATATTGACATTCAGTCCAGTAATCCTCCACTGTAAGAGCTCCTTTACTTTGCAGTGAAAATTTCTACCCATTTTACCCATTTTAATTTAATTTAATTTAATTTAATTTAATATTTAATGTCTACCCATTTTAAAGGAGCATCTTAACCCCTCTCTAAGAGACTTCATAGAAAAGAGGCATCTACAGACAAAAGGACCGCTTAGATCGACTCTAAATTCTGGTGAGAAAGAAACTCTTAGAGAGGGCAGTCATGGTTCCCCAGGCACTGAGCATACGGGGGTGGAACAATGGTTGCCGACTCCCAGAGAAGGACCTGGCCACCGGAACACCTCCTCTTGTCCTTGCTGCTCTAAGCTCCCTGGGCCTCTGCCCCCTGCTCCCTGAGGAGCTCACCTGCCTCCCTGCATGGGCCTTGCCCTTCAGGGCAGCGCTGCCCCAGAGCCGGTGCCACCCTCTCCTAACCAGCCCCGCTCAGCTCCTGGCCACGCACAACAGTGTCACCACACACGCCAGCAGGAGCCTCAACACCGGACTCTGCACACACCCTGGACCCTCATCTCAGCCCCCGCCCCACACACTTCAGATGTTGACTTGCAGCCCAAGAGAGGTGGGCCCCAAATGGTACGGAGCAGACAGATGCCCACACGAGGCCTTTCTTTGGGACCAACCACCAAGTGCTCCAGCCCCAGCTGCCCGCAGAGTTTGGGACCAGGTAGAGCCAGGCTTCCAGGAGAGGCGTTCCTTTGCCCAACTTACCTTAGTTCACCAGGGGCTGGAACGTGGAGATGCTGAGGCTTTCGGGATGCTCTGAGACTGCACACCTTTTATACATCCCATATCCCTCTTGGAAGCCATGAGGTGGCCTACGATTGGGGCATGCTTGGCCCTAGTCACAATAGGATGCATCTGCCCTTCCTCAAACTTAAGGTTTTACTCATATCCTGGGCTGGCAAACTCCTTCTCAGTTTGATGGCGCTTGGGGATGACAGTGCCTTCACTCGGGCCCTGGCCCCATTTCCCCATCTCTTTATGAGCCCTGGCTTCCTCGGGTTTCCAAACCCACTCATGACGTTTGCCCTAGAATCTTGACATCCGGGATGTTGCTAAGCAAGCATTCAGAACACTGCTGGGTGTGGGAGTAGTGAGGGTAATTGCCCAGAATATTCCAGTTAGTGAGGGAAGGGGTGGGCCGAGCAGCGTACGCAGCGAGCCTTGTTGTAAGAGAAACGACTACTGAGCGGTGAGTGGCCCTTTGGGAGACCCTGTAAAGTCAGCAAAGTTGGGACCTTGACTTAACCTAGACTCAGAGCCACATTCAGCCTGAATTGGATACAAACCTGGGCAAGCCGCTTTGAATTTTCACCTGTTGTAATATAAACAAAAAATGGGGGCTGCAACTTTGTGTCCTGCCTCTTGGTGAGCAAAATATTAGTCTACATTCACAGAAACTGGGCGGTTACTGTTGACAGAACGTATCTCTCTTACAGGTGTATAAGTCACCCAGACTGCAGGCTTCCCAGGGGAATGATTATCATAAGGTGGAGAGGCTGGGGAGCTAAGAAACTTTGACCTGTCATGAGCTGCTGGACGAGTCACCCAGTCTGGCTCCTGGAATTTGATGTCCCAGGGCTTCAGGCCTGATGCCTCCTTCCCCTTCCGCTTAGAGACTCCTGAAGGAAGAGGGATGCCTCAGGGCAGGGAGTAGGTTGAAAAGGTTGAAACAACATCCGTCAAAGGATGAAAGATATCTTAATTAATTCCCCATTTAGTGTTCCAACTGGGGCTCTGATCTTCACCAGCTGGGTGACCTTGGGCACTTAACATCTTTGAGCCTCAGTTTCCTCATCTGCTAAACAGGATAACCCCATTCTGCACGTCAGCTGAAAGGCTTATTTTGGACAACATGTGTAAGTATGTGCACACGGTTGGGCAGAGAATAAGGGCCCAACGATGGTTCGGTGCTCCGTGGAGTCGGGCTCTGAAAGCTGGGGCAAAGCACACTCTTAGAAGTAGGGAGTAGGTCGTTGCCCACATATGAAGGCCAGTAGTGGCACTTGCTACCAGTGTCCTAAGACCTTGACTGACAGAAAAGGAAATTGGCAAGCTAGTCGTGAGGATGGCACGTTTCATTCTCACACCAGGAATTTAGCCACAGCTCAGCTGAAAGGCCTACAGTATCCCTAGATCTTGGGAATTCACACTGCAGCACGAGAAGACAGCCTTGGAAATCAATGGTGTCTCCTCGGGGACTCACCGGAAGGGCAGGCTATGCATGGGCTCGGCCCCGAGGGAAACCCAGAGGATCCCAGGACTTCCCGGGAGAAGAAACCCTTCCGCCTGTTGTCACTCTGACAGAAGCAACCCTGATAGGCTTGGAGAGGGATTTCAGCTCACGTCCCTAGCAGCAGAGAAGCAAGGCCACGTGGGGCAGGTTACCTGAGATAACTAATAATTCATCAATACCTAGTGAGCTCACACAATGCACCAGGTGCTGGGAACGGTGGTCAGCAAGGAGGGCCAGAGCCTCCCTGGTCCCTAAACTTCTTCACATCCACTTCTCCGCCTACTCCTTCCAAATCTGTAGATACTTTTCAATGGTTTGGCTTGGATTCGCTGAAGAACTCAAACCCAGTTGTGGCAGTAGCAATGCCTGCGTAACTAGAGAAAATGTGAACATCTGGAGATCCATGAGTTTCGGTGTTACATCCTGTCCATCTTTTCTGGCCTAAACCCTCACTACCCTGAACAGATTTTTTTGGGTGTGGAATCTGCTATCTCAAGCATGCATTACATAGTATTGCTTCTACCACCAGAGGACAGAAGGAACATGTCCTCTAGAAGCCACAGGTACAACTAAACACCTATCCTGGGCATTGGGAATGGTACTGTTCCCTGACTTTCGTTAGCATGGCTCTTTCTCTTTCGCCAAAGCCCTGTCTCTCATGTACACACACACACACACACATACACACACACCACACACACATTAAGGCAAAAGGGACAATTGGGACCAAGGAGGTCTCAGCAGACCTGGGCACAGTCTAAGCCCACTGTATCTTCTGTGCCAGGCATCTGTGATGGAACACCAGTCTGCGGTCCATGCACACATATGCAGGGGAAGGCCGAGCTGACCCTCTGGGGCCAGCCGCATCAAAAGACAGGGCTCCGGACAAAGGACTGCTGGTGGTTGGTGTTAGAGCCTCTCTGCTGAAATCCATCGCCATCTGGGGATCCTCTGGGCCACGGCACGATGTGTGCCCAGCCTCTGGGTCGGTGAGAGATGCCCTCACTTTCCCAGGGTGCTTGTGGTTGGGGGATAAGGGAGGGGCAGGCCTCCACTGCCTGTCAGAATCTCTGTTCGAGTTTGTAATTCAGGACTTGAAGTTTGAGCTATTTTCATGTTACAACATAGAAAGTTTATGTTGGCTAAGGTTACTTAAGTAAAAAGTAGGGAAGAGTGGTTTTGAACCCAAGACTGCCACCCTCCAGGATGGGTATGTGTTCTCCTTCTTGCACCATCTACCTTCTAGGAAATTTCTTTGTTTGGAAGACGTAAGTATATTCGTCCCTGAGGAAGGCACACTTCTTTGGAAGGCCTCAGCATCATGCCCTTCATCTGGGGATCTTTGTGCTTGCAAGTGTCCTCAAGGTCAATGGGCGGATAATCTCCTGGAATGATGCACAAGCCTCGCAAAGGGTCTGGACTGTATGTTCTGGTGCCATGCCCATGAGCAAAACTTAGAAAGTGAGCATGTGCGTGAGTACCTGTGTGTGTGTGATTGTGTGTGGGTGTGTGAAGACGTATTTCAGGGTGATGGACAGCATGTGATGGTGTGTCAGTGTGTGTTGTGTGGTGGCCTCATGTGAGGGCTCATGAATGAATCTATGTGGGAATATGAACTTCAGTGTGCAAGAGTAAGTGTGCACAGGGCTGAGAGTCAAGAGGTATGCACAGGTGTTGCTGACCCCATCGTTAAAATGTTCAAAGAACTCCTGTACCAGGTGGCTCCTAGGCTCTGTGCCCTGCCAGCCTGCGTGCCTGCACACAGCTGGACAGGCAACCAGCTCAGTCCTACAGCATGGAGAAGCTGGGAGGCCGACGCCTGTCCCAGCGGGGGCCTCTGGGACGCTGCTCCAACTTCTTTTCTCAGTGGTCAGTGGAAGTCTCCACACTTGCAGAATTTACGCTGAATAACAACCCCGTGTGTGTCATGGATATGAGCATGTACCCCTGTATAAACACGTGTGAGTGTGAGATTGTGTGAACGTGTTGCCTTTGCCTTCCCAACGGATCAGTGGGTTGTAAGTTCTGGAAAGACGGGGTCCAGGCTTTATGCTTCTTCCAGCCACTGAGACGGTCAGAATCCTTGCCATGTTGCAAAGACTACGGACTAGGGTTCGAATCTCACCTCCAGCACGTGTAAGTTGTTGGTACTGTGAGCACGTAAGGAGCTCTGCTGCCCCTCAGCTGTACCTCTCAAGGGAAGAGAAAGACATGCTTCAGTGGGGCGGTGCCCGTGTGTGTGAGCGCTTGTCACACGCCGTGCCCTCTCCATGCTTCCTCAGCTTATGAGCCTCCCCCAGGGAGCACGGTCTGCCTCCAAAAGACATGGCTGGCTGTGTACACTGATAGGGAAAAGTCACTGTGGGCCAGAGCTGCCCAACAATGCCTCAAGAGCAGGATCCATCGTGGGCAGGTGTTACAACACGGAATTTCTCTAAACAGCACAATGGCGTGATTATGTCCTGGACGAAATGTCGCTTCCGCCTCTGAACATCACTCAGAGGCTTTGCTCTATGCAACTGGACCTTGTCCTTGTCCCGAAGATGTGCCCAGCGCCTCACACCTTTTTCTTAATAAAGGCGTGGAGCCCATGTCCTCAGGTTGCTGGCAATACGTGGAGGATCTTGCTGCTCTGTCAGAAAGTGGGGAATACTAATAAAAGCAAGAGCTAACATTCATTCAACAATTACTATGGGTTACATCCTACTTAATATTTATTTACATCGTCTCATTGAAGACACCCCCCCATCAACCCCAGGTGGCAGGATTTATTCTGCACACTATACAGATGAGAAAAGCGAGGCCTAGGGAAGTATGGGATTCAGTGCATCATAGGGGTGAATCTGGATCTAAACCCAATAGGATGGGGATAAAAGAAAATTGCACATGTTGGTCTGCACATAAGCACATGTGCACATACCCTAAGTAAGATTATTAGTGGAGGAGAAAATTAAGTGAAGCCCAGGGAGGCCAAATTCAACGTTGTACTAATCTGCTGAGTGAGGGAGGGTGAGGAAAGAGAGAGTAAGAACCCAAAGGAGAGTTCTTGGGGAAGGTCATGTATGTGGGGCAAGAGAGGAGCTATTTGGAGACTGTGTGGACTCAGGTATCAGAGGGTGGGGATGGGCTCAAAGTGCTCATCATTTTCAGGGATTTCACTTCAGGTGTCTACAGCCTTTCAATACATTTGGTGTGTCATCCTTGAGTTCTGGTGAATGCAACAGTCTGTGAGAAATAATTACGACACATAGGTCAGGCAACTGGAGGTGCCCTCCAGCTTTCTGTGGTGTTCACCTGGTGCAGGTGGCTGCAGAGGCTATGTGCGCTCTCCACCATGGACCGGGGCTGAGACGTTGGAGGGCCGGTCTCCTGGGAACAGCTGGCACTCGCAGCAACGGCTGCTGCTCTACGCAGTCCTGGAACGCACTCCTGCTTACTTACAAACATCCCACTGTCCTTCCATTCTGAACCCCCCTGCTCCCGGTGTTCCTCCTGGACAGACATGTTCTGGGAGCCCCGTGGTGGGTGCCATGATGATACAGATGGCCACGTTTTCCTCCCTCCCTTCAACAGTCCTAAGTGTTCTCTCTCTGTCTCCTCTGAATTCTGGCCAAAAGGAATGAGGTATCTGTAACTTCCAAGTAATCCATGAATTCCACCGCATCTGGGCAAATTGTTCTTTGTTGTCTTGAGGGTCTCAGCTTGGTCTTCTTATGGATATTGAACCAAGAGATCGGGAACCCTGTGTGTGAGTCTGTGCTTCCACAACACCTGTCACATTCTAAGCAAAGGGAGGGGAGGCATTCACCAAGCATGCAATGATGCATTGCTGGTTGGGATGGATGGATCGGTGATGGATAAAAAGATAGACGGAGGGAGCCTTGCTGAAAGGCATGAACAGAGATGATGGAGGAAGAGACCAGCCAAGCAGGTAAGCAACGCTAAAACTTCTCTCTTTAGCTAATTCTCAATTCTACAGGAGCGGCTATCTATGTTGGGGATAATTCACACTTTTAGTTTATGTGATGTTCCGTTCTGGCTCCTTTGGGGTACTTCTGTGGGTTTTCAGTGATTCCCTTGTAACCCGGAGGGAGGTGTAGAAAAAGAGAAGCAAAGACCTCATTTTGTGCACTATGTTGTGAGCGAAGGATTTGTTCGAAAGGGATGTGTGTAGTGGATGTAATAGAAAGAAGCAGTTTGGCTTACCTTTGGGCCTGAATTTTCATGTTACCCTAATGCCCCAAGGATTTAGGGAATGGAAAGTGAGAGGGCAGTGGGAGAAATATTGCCCAGGAATATTCTAAGCTGCAGAAACAACAAGGGCTCTGACTTTATTAAAATGCTGACATTGGAAATGTGTGTGTGCTGGATGTATGACATTTACATAGGCTGTCTCCTACTTACACATTTGGTTAGCTTGAAGAAACTCTGGTCTTTTCTTGTACCATTGCAAGAGTTTTTCAGGCCCGGTCCTCAATTCATTTTGACCACGCACCCTTGGAGTGTTGTGTGAATTTCCATTTATTTGCCTCTACTCTACTCTTTAGCTCCTGGCTGGGTTTCCCTTACTCTTTCTGTGCCTCCATTCTCTAGACAGACATCATCTCCCCCTTTCTCCAAGGGCTGTTCTCATTTTCCAGGGATATTGGGATGAGTCCCATGAGTGAGAAGTGCCCATCTCTTTCCTCACCCTGGCAGGTCGATGGAGAATGTCCCTCAGTCCGGAGTGCATCTCGCAATGCCTTCGCCTCTACCTGAACCCTCATGCCCATACCTCCATGGGCTCTGGGTTGAGGAGCAGGATACAAACTCTGCAGGAATTAACAACTGCGAGATGACGAAATAATCCACAGACACATTCATGCCAAAGGAATTGTGTTTAATAGTTGGGAAAACTGGAGTAGAAACGAAGGGTGCTAGGAAAGGATGTCCGGCCACGCTGCTTAAGTTTCCAAGAAGCCGACAGGGCGAAGTCGATACAAGGCAGCAAAGAAGGTTAGGCGGTTTAGAACCAGATCCTTTTCTGAGATGGAACTTGCAGCTGCTAATTAATACGAAATCTTGATCCAGGAAGCTGCCATCCTGGTGCTGCTTTTCCCGAAGTGCGGCTGCCTCCAGAAGCCGGGGATGAGTGGCGCTGACAACTGGCTGTCTGAGAGAGGGCAGTGGGCTTCATGGTCTCTGGTCTCCACGGAGCTTGGCCTTAGGTCTCATGGCCAGGGATGACTTCTGCTTGGACATCTGGCATTGTGGCGGGCGTGGGAACTTGTTTTGGCACTTGGGGACACAGGGCACCTTGCACTTGGGTGGAGGCTGGCAAGGCTGCTTGGTGTGCTGAGGGGGGTCTATCACTGCTTGGTGGGGGGCAGAATTACTGGGGAGGGGGACAGTACTGCTGAGGTGCGGGGCAGCAATACTTTGGTAGTGGGCAGGATTGCTGGGGTGCGGGGCAGCAATACTTTGGTAGTGGGCAGCATGGCTGTGGTGCGGGGAAGCAAGACTTTGGTGGGCGGAAGCACAGCTTCTGCTTTTGATGATACATTCTGGTCTGGATGTGCACTGCAAGGGGAGAGACATACAAGTGAGGAAGTCTGGAGACTTAGAAACTCTCGACCCTGGAGATCCTTCTGCCTCCTTCAAACCTGCCCCATTTCACCCTCCGCCAGGTGGCTTCACCGATTTAAGGTGTGTGTGTATGCAATGAGGTGTGTCAGTATAAATTGTATCTACATTTTCTAAACCATTACAAGCTTTTTTTTGAGACAAAGAAATGTGGATGGAAGAAACCAAAGAAGGAAGAGAGAAAAAAGGGTGAAATGAGATGAGAAAGGGAGAGAAGTAGAAGAAAACAAAGAAAGATGTAAAAAAGCTGAGACAGAGCGAGAGACAGAGAGGGAGAAAGAGAGGAGAGAGAAGGAAAGAGGAAGGAGCAAAGACATGGGTAAAGAGAACAAAAAGTAATATCCAGCCACAGCAGAAACGGTGGAATCCAGATCAGGATTTCCTGGGTTCAGAGTCCTGTGTCAAAAATTAACCAGCTTTGTGACTTTGAGCAAGTTACTCAACTTCTCTGTACATTTCCTACGGTTGTAGGAAGGATAAATAAGCGTATAAAACTCCTCACAAAACACAGAAATACACAGGGAAATATGAATGTAAAGATAAATGTGTGTGTATGTACGTGATCCCTTGGCACACGCCGTGCCCGTTCCATGCTCCTCAGCTTATGAGCCTCCTCCAAGGAGCACGGTCTGCCTCCAAAAGACATGGATGGCTGTGGCCATTGATAGGGAAAAGTCACTGTGGGCCAGACTTGCCCAGGACTGCCTCAGGAGCAGGAATCATCGTGGGCAGGTGTTACAAAGGGGGAGATTGTGGAAGAAAAGGGCAACCACCCAATGGGGTGACTAAGCCCTGCACGAAATGTCATTTCCGCCTGTGAACACCCCTCAGATGCTTTGGTCTACACAATTGGTCCTTGTCCTTGTCCCCAAGATGTGCCCTGCCCCTCACACATTGTTCTTACTAAAGGTGTGGAGTCCATGTCGTCAGGTTGGTGGTAAGGAGTGGAGGGTCTTGCTGCTCTGTCAGAAAGTGGAGAATAATAATAAAAGCAAGAGCTAACATTCATCCAACATTTACTATGTGTTACATCCTACTTACTATTTATTTACTTTGTCTCATTGAAGACCCCTCCCCGTCAACCCCAGGTTGCAGGTGTTATTCTGTCCACTATACAGATGAGTAAAGTGCGGCTTAGGGAATTATTGGATTCAGTCCATCATAGGCGTGCAAATGGCATCGCAACCCAGTAGGATGGTGATAAAAGAAAATTCCGCAAGATGGTCTGCACATAAGCACATGTGCACACATCCCAGTATGATCATTAGTGGGGGAGAAGATTAAGTGAAGCCCAGAGTGTCAAATTCAACCTTGTCTTTCTCAGCTGAGTGAGGGAAGGTGAGGAAATAGAGAGTAAGAACCCAAAGGAGAGTTCTGGGGCAAGGTCATGTATGTGAGGCAAGAGAGGAGCTATTTGGAGACTGTGCGGACTCAGCTATCAGAGGGTGGGGATTGACTCAAAGTGCTCATCATTTTCAGGGAGTTCACTTAAGGTGTCTACAGCTTTTCAATTCATTTTGTGTGTCATCCTTGAGTTCTGTTGAATGCAAGGCTCTGTGGGAAATATTGACGACTCATAGGTCTGGAAACTGGAGGCGCCCTCCAGCTTTCTGTGGTGTTCAACTGGTGCAGGTGGCTGCAGAGGCTATGTGCGCTCTCCACCATGGACCGGGGCTGAAACTTTGGAGGGCTGGCCTCCTGGGAACAACTGGCACTCGCAGCATCGGCTGCTGCTCTACGCAGTCCTGAAACGCACTCCTGCTTACTTACACACATCCCACTGTCCTTCCATTCTGAACCCCCCTTCTCCCGGTGTTCCTCCTGGACAGGCATGTTCTGGGAGCCCCGTGGTGGGTGCCATGATGACAGAGATGGCCAAGTTCTCCTTCCTCCCTCAACAGCCTTCAGTGTTCTCTCTCTGTCTCCTCTGAGTTCTGAGGGCAGGAATGAGGTATTTGTACCTTCCAAGTCATCCATGTATAAGACGTCTTCCGGTCAAATTGTTTTCTGTTGTCTTGAGTGTCTGAGCTTGATTTTATTACAGGGATTAAGCCGAGAGTCTTGGAGACTTGCGTGTGAGTTTGTGCTTCCACAGCACCCATCACATTCTAAAGAAAGGGAGGAGGAGGTACTTACCAAGGATGCAATGATGCATTGCTGGTTGGGATGGATGGATTGGTGATGGATAAACAGGGAGAGGGATGGAGCCTCGCTGAAGGGCATGAACAGAGATGGTGGAGGAAGAGGAGACCAGCCAAACGTGGAAGCAATGTTAAAACATCTGTCTTTAGCTTATTCTGAATTCTACATGCTCTGTGATCTATGTTGGGAATAATTCACACATTTATTTATGCTTTGCTCCTTTCTGGCTCCTTTGGGTACTTCTGTGGATTTTCAGTGATTCCCTTGTAGCCCACAAACATGAAACGGGGGGCAGGTATAGGAAAAGAGATGCAACTACCTCAATTTTGGGACTTTTTGTGAGAGAAGGATTCGGTGGAAAGGTATGGGTGTGGTGGATATAATAGAAAGAAGAAGTTTGGCTTACCTGTGGGCCTAAATTTTCCGGTTACCCTAATACCCCAAGAATTTAGGGAATGGAAAGTTAAAGGGCAGCGAGAGAAAAAGAGCCCAGGAGAAACCCCAAGTTGGAGAATCAATGGGTGCTGTGACTTTAAAAACTATTGACAGTGGATATATGTGTGTGATGGATGTATGATTTTTACATAGACTGTCTCCTACTAACACATTTTGTTAGCTTGAAGAAAATCTCATCTTTTCTTTTACCAGTGGGAGAGTTTTTCAGGCCTGGTCCTCAATTCATTTTGACCCACACGCCCTTGGAGTATTGTCTAAATTTCCATTTATTTGCCTCTACTCTACTCTTTCGCTCCTGGCTGGGTTTCCCTTACTCTTTCTGGACCTCCGTTTTCTAGACGGGCATCATCTCCCCTGTGTCCAAAGGCTGTTCTCACTTTCCAAGGATGTGGGGATGTGTCTCCATGCAGCTGAAGTGCCCATCTCTCCTCCTCACCCTGGCAGGACCATGGAACATGTCCTTCAGCTCAGAAGTGCATCTCCCCATGCCTTCTCCTCTACCTGCACCCACATGCCCAGCCCTCCTAGGGCTCTTGCTTAGGCAGCAGGATACAAAATCTGCAGGAGTTAACAACTGTACGATGACGAAATAATCAAACCGACACATTCATGCCAGCAGAATTGTGTTTAATTGTTTGAAAAACTGGAGCAGAGACGAAGTTTGCTAGGAAAACATGGTCGGGCACGCTGCTTACGTTTCCAAGCAGCCAACAGGGAAAACTATACAAGTCAGCAAAGAAGATTAGACGGTTTAGAACCAGATCCTTTTCTAAATGGAAATGGCAGCTGCTAATTAATCAGAAATGGTGATCCAGGAAGCTCCCATCCTGGTGCTGCCTTTTCCACAAGTGTGGCTGCCTCCAGAAGCCGGGGGTGAGTGGTGCTGACAGCTGGCTGGCTGAGACCGGGGAGTGGGCTTCATGGTCTCTGTTCTGCAGGGAGCCTGGCCTCTGGCCCATGCCTGGGGTTTACTTCTGCTTGGACTTCTGGCGCTGCTGAGGGTGTGGGCACTTTGAGACAGAGGGCTCCTTGCCCTTGGGTGGAGGCTGGCCAGGCTGCTTGGTGTGCTGAGGTGGAGTTTAGAACTGCTTTGGTGAGGGGCAGCAGTACCTTGCTGGGGGGCAGCATTGCTGCAGAGGGGGACAGTACTGCTGAAGTGGGGGGCAGCAATACTTTGGTAGTGGGCAGCATGGCTGGGGTGCGGGGCAGCAATACTTTGGTGGGGGGCAGCAATACTTTGGTGGGGGGCAGCATTGCTGGGATGGAGGGCAGCAATACTTTGGTAGCGGGCAGCACAGCTTCTGCTTTGGATGATACATTCTGGTCTGGATGTGCACTGCAAGGGGAAAGACACACAAGTGAGGAAGTCAGGAGCCTTAGAGACGCTCCACCCAGGAGAACCTCCTGCCTCGTTCAAAACTGTCCCATTTCAACCTTGGCCTGGTGCCTTCACTGATTCAATGTGTGTGTGTGTGTGCAATGAGGTGCTACAGTATAAATTGTAGCTGCAGTTTGTAAGCCATTGCAAGGTTTTAATTGAGACAATAAAGAAATACGGAAGGAAGGAAGGAAGGAAAGAAGGAAGAGAGGAAAAAAGGGAGAAAGGAAAAGAGAAATGGAGAGGGATAGAGAGAAACAAAGACGTAAAAAGGGAGAGAGAGACAGAGAGTGAGAGGAGAGAGAAGGAAAGAGTAAGAAGGAAGGACAGGGGTAATGAGAACAAAAAGTAATATCACGGCACAGCAGATACTGTGGAATTTAGAACATGACTTTCTTGGACCTGAGTTCTGTCTCAAAAATTAACCAGCTGTGTGACTTTGAGCAAGTTACTTAACTTCTCTGTACTCTTAAAGTTGTTGTAAGGATCAAATGAGCATATAACACTCCAGACAAACATGTGTACATACACAGGGAAATATGAGTGTCAATATATATGTGTGTATGTGTGCTCACGTGGTCACACACACACACAAACACACACGAGAACCAAAACATGTTGAGTACTCTTGTAAAGATTTCGACTTTTAAAATAAATTTCTACCCATTGTTTTATAGGGTGGGAGAATATATTTGCAATTCAAATATCCCCAAAGGAACTTGTAATCAGAATATTTTAAGAACTCTTACAAATCAACTATAAAAAAACCCCTATAATTAAAAAGTGGACAGAAGATCTGAATGATAGCTATTCATAGAAAATATACACATGGTTAAAAGCCGGTGAAAGGATGCTCAACATTATTAGTCATTAAAGAAAAGCATATCAAAACCATGTTAACTTCATGCTTTATATACTGGGAAATTAATGAACATGTAGAGCGGTTGTAGCTTGGGTTAGGGTCATTGTGCTGGTTTTTTAGAGATTCATTTCTTCTTTGAGTGTCTGCTCTTAATCATTCTTCATGCCTCTTCAAAATGCCATGTTCTATATTTCAAGTTTATTCACATTAATTCTCATTAAACCAATCAACGCCTTGTATCATTTCCGACACATTAATGATAGAAATACACTCGCAAGCACTTCCTTAGTTTTCAGACATCATTGATTCACAAGATCTCCAGAGCTCTTTATTACTCTGATTACTATTTTCTTGGACCATGTGACTCTGAGCAATGTTGGAATGTGAAGGTGATCACTACGTTCAGAAAAGCATTGAAGAATTGCCTGCTACAGATTCTTCAGGGAAATCGTCCCTCCCTCTACTGCTGTGGCCAGAGAGGCTTTCTGAAGATTCCAGCGGTGTTTTCCCCAGGAGGGAGGCTCCTTCCCAGCAGGATTCATGCTCAAAAAGTCATTCCCTATCACTCAACTTTTTCTGGTTGGTTCTTTATAATGACAACAGCAACACAATCTTATCACTTTCTTGTGACATGATTGAATATTTTCTACCCAGAGAAATTGTTTTTCATACACTTATCCAGGAACCATGTAAGCAATGATGAAAAATGCACATAAACTCTGATACAACCTGTCATCTTATAGATTCATCAAGTACTAATTTTTCACAGCCCAATGTTGTTGGCGACTAAGCATTTTGACTGCCGAGACCTTAATACACAAATAAATGTGTGTCTAGCTTCTATGTGCCCTCATCCCTGAGTATTTCTGATAGGTCTTAAGCTAAGTCACTTTTTTCTCAGCGTTAAGATTCTTCTTTTTTTTTTTTTCCTTGTCCTTACTTTTTTTTTATTCTTTTATTTTTACATGAGATAAATAGACTGATACCAAGCATTGTAAATGGATGACCACAACAAAAGCAACAATGACGGCAATTACCAAACAGGAAACACACTCCTACTATGTCATGATATTGACATTCAGTCCAGTAATCCTCCACTATAACAGCTCCTTTACTTTGCAGTGAAAATTTCTACCCATTTTACCCATTTTAATTTAATTTAATTTAATTTAATTTAATATTTAATGTCTACCCATTTTAAAGGAGCATCTTAACCCCTCTCTAAGAGAATTCATAGAAAAGAGGCATCTAGAGACAAAAGGACCGCTTAGATCGACTCTAAATTCTGGTGAGAAAGAAACTCTTAGAGAGGGAAGTCATGGTTCCCCAGGCACTGAGCATACGGGGGTGGAACAATGGTTGCCGACTCCCAGAGCAGGACCTGGCCACTGTACCACCTCCTCTTGTCCTTGCTGCTCTAAGCTGCCTGGGCCTCTGCCCCCTGCTCCCTGAGGAGCTCACCTGCCTCCCTGCATGGGCCTTGCCCTTCAGGGCAGCGCTGCCCCAGAGCCGGTGCCACCCTCTCCTAACCAGCCCCGCTCAGCTCCTGGCCACGCACAACAGTGTCACCACACACGCCAGCAGGAGCCTCAACACCGGACTCTTCACACACCCTGGACCCTCATCTCAGCGCCCGCCCCACACACTTCAGATGTTGACTTGCAGCCCAAGAGAGGTGGGCCCCAAATGGTACGGAGGAGACAGATGCCCACACGAGGCCTTTCTTTGGGACCAACCACCAAGTGCTCCAGCCCCAGCTGCCCGCAGAGTTTGGGACCAGGTAGAGCCAGGCTTCCAGGAGAGGCGTTCCTTTGCCCAACTTACCTTAGTTCACCAGGGGCTGGAACGTGGAGATGCTGAGGCTTTGGGGATGCTCTGAGACTGCACACCTTTTATACATCCCATATCGCTCTTGGAAGCCATGAGGTGGCCTACGATTGGGGCATGCTTGGCCCTAGTCACAATAGGATGCATCTGCCCTTCCTCAAACTTAAAGTTTTACTCATATCCTGGGCTGGCAAACTCCTTCTCAGTTTGATGGCGCTTGGGGATGACAGTGCCTTCACTCGGGCCCTGGACCCATTTCCCCATCTCTTTACGAGCCCTGGCTTCCTCGGGTTTCCAAACCCACTCATGACGTTTGCCCTAGAATCTTGACATCCGGGATGTTGCTAAGCAAGCATTCAGAACACTGCTGGGTGTGGGAGTAGTGAGGGTAATTGCCCAGGATATTCCAGTTAGTGAGGGAAGGGGTGGGCCGAGCAGCGTACGCAGCGAGCCTTGTTGTAAGAGAAACGACTACTGAGCGGTGAGTGGCCCTTTGGGAGACCCTGTAAAGTCAGCAAAGTTGGGACCTTGACTTAACCTAGACTCAGAGCCACATTCAGCCTGAATTGGATACAAACCTGGGCAAGCCGCTTTGATTTTTCACCTGTTGTAATATAAACAAAAAATGGGGGCTGCAACTCTGTGTCCTGCCTCTTGGTGAGCAAAACATTAGTCTTCATTCACAGAAACTGGGCGGTTACTGTTGACAGAACGTATCTCTCTTACAGGTGTATAAGTCACCCAGACTGCAGGCTTCCCAGGGGAATGATTATCATAAGGTGGAGAGGCTGGGGAGCTAAGAAACTTTGACCTGTCATGAGCTGCTGGACGAGTCACCCAGTCTGGCTCCTGGAATTTGATGTCCCAGGGCTTCAGGCCTGATGCCTCCTTCCCCTTCCGCTTAGAGACTCCTGAAGGAAGAGGGATGCCTCAGGGCAGGGAGTAGGTTGAAAAGGTTGAAACAACATCCGTCAAAGGATGAAAGATATCTTAATTAATTCCCCATTTAGTGTTCCGACTGGGGCTCTGATCTTCACCAGCTGGGTGACTTTCGGCCCTTTACATCTTTGAGCCTCAATTTCCTCATCTGCTAAACAGGATAACCCCATTCTGCACGTCAGCTGAAAGGCTTATTTTGGACAACATGTGTAAGTATGTGCACACGGTTGGGCAGAGAATAAGGGCCCAACGATGGTTCGGTGCTCCGTGGAGTCGGGCTCTGAAAGCTGGGGCAAAGCACACTCTTAGAAGTAGGGAGTAGGTCGTTGCCCCCATTTGAAGGCCAGTAGTGGCACTTGCTACCAGTGTCCTAAGACCTTGACTGACAGAAAAGGAAATTGGCAAGCTAGTCGTGAGGATGGCACGTTTCATTCTCACACCAGGAATTTAGCCACAGCTCAGCTGAAAGGCCTACAGTATCCCTAGATCTTGGGAATTCACACTGCAGCACGAGAAGACAGCCTTGGAAATCAATGGTGTCTCCTCGGGGACTCACCGGAAGGGCAGGCTATGCATGGGCTCGGCCCCGAGGGAAACCCAGAGGATCCCAGGACTTCCCGGGAGAAGAAACCCTTCCGCCTGTTGTCACTCTGACAGAAGCAACCCTGATAGGCTTGGAGAGGGATTTCAGCTCACGTCCCTAGCAGCAGAGAAGCAAGGCCACGTGGGGCAGGTTACCTGAGATAACTAATAATTCATCAATACCTAGTGAGCTCACACAATGCACCAGGTGCTGGGAACGGTGGTCAGCAAGGAGGGCCAGAGCCTCCCTGGTCCCTAAACTTCTTCACATCCACTTCTCCGCCTACTCCTTCCAAATCTGTAGATACTTTTCAATGGTTTGGCTTGGATTCGCTGAAGAACTCAAACCCAGTTGTGGCAGTAGCAATGCCTGCGTAACTAGAGAAAATGTGAACATCTGGAGATCCATGAGTTTCGGTGTTACATCCTGTCCATCTTTTCTGGCCTAAGCCCTCACTACCCTGAACAGATTTTTTTGGGTGTGGAATCTGCTATCTCAAGCATGCATTACATAGTATTGCTTCTACCACCAGAGGACAGAAGGAACATGTCCTCTAGAAGCCACAGGTACAACTAAACACCTATCCTGGGCATTGGGAATGGTACTGTTCCCTGACTTTCGTTAGCATGGCTCTTTCTCTTTCGCCAAAGCCCTGTCTCTCATGTACACACACACACACACACACATACACACACACCACACACACATTAAGGCAAAAGGGACAATTGGGACCAAGGAGGTCTCAGCAGACCTGGGCACAGGCTAAGCCCACTGTATCTTCTGTGCCAGGCATCTGTGATGGAACTCCAGTCCGCGGTCCATGCACACATATGCAGGGGAAGGCCGAGCTGACCCTCTGGGGCCAGCCGCATCAAAAGACAGGGCTCCGGACAAAGGACTGCTGGTGGTTGGAGTTAGAGCCTCTCTGCTGAAATCCATCGCCATCTGGGGATCCTCTGGGCCACGGCACGATGTGTGCCCAGCCTCTGGGTCGGTGAGAGATGCTGTCACTTTCCCAGGGTGCTTGTGGTTGGGGGATAAGGGAGGGGCAGGCCTCCACTGCCTGTCAGAATCTCTGTTCGAGTTTGTAATTCAGGACTTGAAGTTTGAGCTATTTTCATGTTACAACATAGAAAGTTTATGTTGGCTAAGGTTACTTAAGTAAAAAGTAGGGAAGAGTGGTTTTGAACCCAAGTCTGCCACCCTCCAGGATGGGTATGTGTTCTCTTTCTTGCACCATCTACCTTCTAGGAAATTTCTTTGTTTGGAAGACGTAAGTATATTCGTCCCTGAGGAAGGCACACTTCTTTGGAAGGCCTCAGCATCATGCCCTTCATCTGGGGATCTTTGTGCTTGCAAGTGTCCTCAAGGTCAATGGGCGGATAATCTCCTGGAATGATGCACAAGCCTCGCAAAGGGTCTGGACTGTATGTTCTGGTGCCATGCCCATGAGCAAAACTTAGAAAGTGAGCATGTGTGTGAGTACCTGTGTGTGTGTGAGTGTGTGTGGGTGTGTGAAGACGTATTTCAGGGTGATGGACAGCATGTGATGGTGTGTCAGTGTGTGTTGTGTGGTGGCCTCATGTGAGGGCTCATGAATGAATCTATGTGGGAATATGAACTTCAGTGTGCAAGAGTGAGTGTGCACAGGGCTGAGAGTCAAGAGGTATGCACAGGTGTTGCTGACTCCATCGTTAAAATGTTCAAAGAACTTCTGTACCAGGTGGCTCCTAGGCTCTGTGCCCTGCCCGCCTGCGTGCCTGCACCCACCCTGACAGGCGGCCAGCTCAGTCCTACAGCATGGAGAAGCTGGGAGGCCGACGCCTGTCCCAGCGGGGGCCTCTGGGACGCTGCTCCAACTTCTTTTCTCAGTGGTCAGTGGAAGTCTCCACACTTGCAGAATTTACGCTGAATAACAACCCCGTGTGTGTCATTGATATGAGCATCTACCCCTGTATAAACACGTGTGAGTGTGAGATTGTGTGAACGTGCTGCCTTTGCCTTCCCAACGGATCAGTGGGTTGTAAGTTCTGGAAAGACGGGGTCCAGGCTTTATGCTTCTTCCAGCCACTGAGACGGTCAGAATACTTGCCACGTTGCAAAGACTACGGACTAGGGTTCGAACCTCATCTCCACCACGTGTAAGTTGTTGGTAATTTGAGCACGTAAGGAGCTTTGCTACACCTCAGCTGTACCTCTCAAGGGAAGAGAAAGACATGCTTCAATGGGGTGGTGTCCGTGTGTGTGAGCGCTTGTCACATGCCGTGCCCTCTCCATGCTTCCTCAGCTTATGAGCCTCCCCCAGGGAGCACGGTCTGCCTCCAAAAGACATGGCTGGCTGTGTACACTGATAGGGAAAAGTCACTGTGGGCCAGAGCTGCCCAACAATGCCTCAAGAGCAGGATCCATCGTGGGCAGGTGTTACAACACGGAATTTCTGGAAACAAGGGTAACAGCACAATGGCGTGATTATGTCCTGGACGAAATGTCGCTTCCGCCTCTGAACATCACTCAGAGGCTTTGCTCTATGCAACTGGACCTTGTCCTTGTCCCGAAGATGTGCCCAGCGCCTCACACCTTTTTCTTAATAAAGGCGTGGAGCCCATGTCCTCAGGTTGCTGGCAGTACGTGGAGGATCTTGCTGCTCTCTCAGAAAGTGGGGAATACTAATAAAAGCAAGAGCTAACATTCATTCAACAATTACTATGGGTTACATCCTACTTAATATTTATTTACATCGTCTCATTGAAGACACCCCCCCATCAACCCCAGGTGGCAGGATTTATTCTGCACACTATACAGATGAGAAAAGCGAGGCCTAGGGAAGTATGGGATTCAGTGCATCATAGGGGTGAATCTGGATCTAAACCCAATAGGATGGGGATAAAAGAAAATTGCACATGTTGGTCTGCACATAAGCACATGTGCACATACCCTAAGTAAGATTATTAGTGGGGGAGAAAATTAAGTGAAGCCCAGGGAGGCAAAATTCAACCTTGTACTAATCTGCTGAGTGAGGGAGGGTGAGGAAAGAGAGAGTAAGAACCCAAAGGAGAGTTCTTGGGGAAGGTCATGTATGTGGGGCAAGAGAGGAGCTATTTGGAGACTGTGTGGACTCAGGTATCAGAGGGTGGGGATGGGCTCAAAGTGCTCATCATTTTCAGGGATTTCACTTCAGGTGTCTACAGCCTTTCAATACATTTGGTGTGTCATCCTTGAGTTCTGGTGAATGCAACAGTCTGTGAGAAATAATTACGACACATAGGTCAGGCAACTGGAGGTGCCCTCCAGCTTTCTGTGGTGTTCACCTGGTGCAGGTGGCCGCAGAGGCTATGTGCGCTCTCCACCATGGACCGGGGCTGAGACGTTGGAGGGCCGGTCTCCTGGGAACAGCTGGCACTCGCAGCAACGGCTGCTGCTCTACGCAGTCCTGGAACGCACTCCTGCTTACTTACACACATCCCACTGTCCTTCCATTCTGAACTCCCCTGCTCCCGGTGTTCCTCCTGGACAGACATGTTCTGGGAGCCCCGTGGTGGGTGCCATGATGATACAGATGGCCACGTTTTCCTTCCTCCCTTCAACAGCCCTAAGTGTTCTCTCTCTGTCTCCTCTGAATTCTGGCCAAAAGGAATGAGGTATCTGTAGCTTCCAAGTAATCCATGAATTCCACGGCATCTGGGCAAATTGTTCTTTGTTGTCTTGAGGGTCTCAGCTTGGTCTTCTTATGGATATTGAACCAAGAGATCGGGAACCCTGTGTGTGAGTCTGTGCTTCCACAACACCTGTCACATTCTAAGCAAAGGGAGGGGAGGTACTCACCAAGCATGCAATGATGCATTGCTGGTTGGGATGGATGGATCGGTGATGGATAAATAGATAGACGGAGGGAGCCTTGCTGAAAGGCATGAACAGAGATGATGGAGGAAGAGACCAGCCAAGCAGGTAAGCAACGCTAAAACTTCTCTCTTTAGCTAATTCTCAATTCTACAGGAGCGGCTATCTATGTTGGGGATAATTCACACTTTTAGTTTATGTGATGTTCCGTTCTGGCTCCTTTGGGGTACTTCTGTGGGTTTTCAGTGATTCCCTTGTAACCCGGAGGGAGGTGTAGAAAAAGAGAAGCAAAGACCTCATTTTGTGCACTATGTTGTGAGCGAAGGATTTGTTCGAAAGGGATGTGTGTAGTGGATGTAATAGAAAGAAGCAGTTTGGCTTACCTTTGGGCCTGAATTTTCATGTTACCCTAATGCCCCAAGGATTTAGGGAATGGAAAGTGAGAGGGCAGTGGGAGAAATATTGCCCAGGAATATTCTAAGCTGCAGAAACAACAAGGGCTCTGACTTTATTAAAATGCTGACATTGGAAATGTGTGTGTGCTGGATGTATGACATTTACATAGGCTGTCTCCTACTTACACATTTGGTTAGCTTGAAGAAACTCTGGTCTTTTCTTGTACCATTGCAAGAGTTTTTCAGGCCCGGTCCTCAATTCATTTTGACCACGCGCCCTTGGAGTGTTGTGTGAATTTCCATTTATTTGCCTCTACTCTACTCTTTAGCTCCTGGCTGGGTTTCCCTTACTCTTTCTGTGCCTCCATTTTCTAGACAGACATCATCGCCCCCTTCTCCGAGAGCTGTTCTCATTTTCCAGGGATATTGGGATGAGTCCCATGAGTGAGAAGTGCCCATCTCTTTCCTCACCCTGGCAGGTCGATGGAGAATGTCCCTCAGTCCGGAGTGCATCTCCCAATGCCTTCGCCTCTACCTGAACCCTCATGCCCAGACCTCCATGGGCTCTGGGTTGAGGAGCAGGATACAAACTCTGCAGGAATTAACAACTGCGAGATGACGAAATAATCCACAGACACATTCATGCCAAAGGAATTGTGTTTAATAGTTGGGAAAACTGGAGTAGAAACGAAGGGTGCTAGGAAAGGATGTCCGGCCACGCTGCTTAAGTTTCCAAGAAGCCGACAGGGCGAAGTCGATACAAGGCAGCAAAGAAGGTTAGGCGGTTTAGAACCAGATCCTTTTCTGAGATGGAACTTGCAGCTGCTAATTAATACGAAATCTTGATCCAGGAAGCTGCCATCCTGGTGCTGCTTTTCCCGAAGTGCGGCTGCCTCTGGAAGCCGGGGATGAGTGGCGCTGACAACTGGCTGGCTGAGAGAGGGCAGTGGGCTTCATGGTCTCTGGTCTCCACGGAGCTTGGCCTTAGGTCTCATGGCCAGGGATGACTTCTGCTTGGACATCTGGCATTGTGGCGGGCGTGGGAACTTGTGTTGGCACTTGGGGACACAGGGCACCTTGCACTTGGGTGGAGGCTGGCAAGGCTGCTTGGTGTGCTGAGGGGGGTCTATCACTGCTTGGTGGGGGGCAGAATTACTGGGGAGGGGGACAGTACTGCTGAGGTACGGGGCAGCAATACTTTGGTAGTGGGCAGGATTGCTGGGGTGCGGGGCAGCAATACTTTGGTAGTGGGCAGCATGGCTGTGGTGCGGGGAAGCAAGACTTTGGTGGACGGAAGCACAGCTTCTGCTTTTGATGATACATTCTGGTCTGGATGTGCACTGCAAGGGGAAAGACACACAAGTGAGGAAGTCTGGAGACTTAGAAACTCTCGACCCTGGAGATCCTTCTGCCTCCTTCAAACCTGCCCCATTTCACCCTCCGCCAGGTGGCTTCACCGATTTAAGGTGTGTGTGTATGCAATGAGGTGTGTCAGTATAAATTGTATCTGCATTTTCTAAACCATTACAAGCTTTTTTTTGAGACAAAGAAATGTGGATGGAAGAAACCAAAGAAGGAAGAGAGAAAAAAAGGAGAAATGAGATGAGAAAGGGAGAGAAGTAGAAGAAAGATGTAAAAAAGCTGAGACAGAGCGAGAGACAGACAGGGAGAAAGAGAGGAGAGAGAAGGAAAGAGGAAGGAGCAAAGACATGGGTAAAGAGAACAAAAAGTAATATCCAGCCACAGCAGAAACGGTGGAATCCAGATGAGGATTTCCTGGGTTCAGAGTCCTGTGTCAAAAATTAACCAGCTTTGTGACTTTGAGCAAGTTACTCAACTTCTCTGTACATTTCCTACGGTTGTAGGAAGGATAAATAAGCGTATAAAACTCCTCACAAAACACAGAAATACACAGCGAAATATGAATGTAAAGATAAATGTGTGTGTATGTACGTGATCCCTTGGCACACGCCGTGCCCTTTCCATGCTCCTCAGCTTATGAGCCTCCTCCAAGGAGCACGGTCTGCCTCCAAAAGACATGGATGGCTGTGGCCATTGATAGGGAAAAGTCACTGTGGGCCAGACTTGCCCAGGACTGCCTCAGGAGCAGGAATCATCGTGGGCAGGTGTTACAAAGGGGAAGATTGTGGAAGAAAAGGGCAACCACCCAATGGGGTGATTAGGCCCTGCACGAAATGTCATTTCCGCCTGTGAACACCCCTCAGATGCTTTGGTCTACACAATTGGTCCTTGTCCTTGTCCCCAAGATGTGCCCTGCCCCTCACACATTGTTCTTACTAAAGGTGTGGAGTCCATGTCGTCGGGTTGGTGGTAAGGAGTGGAGGGTCTTGCTGCTCTGTCAGAAAGTGGAGAATAATAATAAAAGCTAGAGCTAACATTCATCCAACATTTACTATGTGTTACATCCTACTTACTATTTATTTACTTGGTCTCATTGAAGACCCCTCCCCGTCAACCCCAGGTTGCAGGTGTTATTCTGTCCACTATACAGATGAGTAAAGTGAGGCTTAGGGAATTATTGGATTCAGTCCATCATAGGCGTGCAAATGGCATCGCAACCCAGTAGGATGGGGATAAAAGAAAATTCCGCAAGATGGTCTGCACATAAGCACATGTGCACACATCCCAGTATGATCATTAGTGGGGGAGAAGATTAAGTGAAGCCCAGAGTGTCAAATTCAACCTTGTCTTTCTCAGCTGAGTAAGGGAAGGTGAGGAAATAGAGAGTAAGAACCCAAAGGAGAGTTCTGGGGCAAGGTCATGTATGTGAGGCAAGAGAGGAGCTATTTGGAGACTGTGCGGACTCAGGTATCAGAGGGTGGGGATTGACTCAAAGTGCTCATCATTTTCAGGGAGTTCACTTAAGGTGTCTACAGCTTTTCAATTCATTTTGTGTGTCATCCTTGAGTTCTGTTGAATGCAAGGCTCTGTGGGAAATATTGACGACTCATAGGTCTGGAAACTGGAGGCGCCCTCCAGCTTTCTGTGGTGTTCAACTGGTGCAGGTGGCTGCAGAGGCTATGTGCGCTCTCCACCATGGACCGGGGCTGAAACTTTGGAGGGCTGGCCTCCTGGGAACAACTGGCACTCGCAGCATCGGCTGCTGCTCTACGCAGTCCTGAAACGCACTCCTGCTTACTTACACACATCCCACTGTCCTTCCATTCTGAACGCCCCTTCTCCCGGTGTTCCTCCTGGACAGGCATGTTCTGGGAGCCCCGTGGTGGGTGCCATGATGACAGAGATGGCCAAGTTCTCCTTCCTCCCTCAACAGCCTTCAGTGTTCTCTCTCTGTCTCCTCTGAGTTCTGAGGGCAGGAATGAGGTATTTGTGCCTTCCAAGTCATCCATGTATAAGACGTCTTCCGGTCAAATTGTTTTCTGTTGTCTTGAGTGTCTGAGCTTGATTTTATTACAGGGATTAAACCAAGAGTCCTGGAGACTTGCGTGTGACTTTGTGCTTCCACAGCACCCATCACATTCTAAAGAAAGGGAGGAGGAGGTACTTACCAAGGATGCAATGATGCATTGCTGGTTGGGATGGATGGATTGGTGATGGATAAACAGGGAGAGGGATGGAGCCTCGCTGAAGGGCATGAACAGAGATGGTGGAGGAAGAGGAGACCAGCCAAACGTGGAAGCAATGCTAAAACATCTGTCTTTAGCTTATTCTGAATTCTACATGCTCTGTGATCTATGTTGGGAATAATTCACACATTTATTTATGCTTTGCTCCTTTCTGGCTCCTTTGGGTACTTCTGTGGATTTTCAGTGATTCCCTTGTAGCCCACAAACATGAAACGGGGGGCAGGTATAGGAAAAGAGATGCAACTACCTCAATTTTGGGACTTTTTGTGAGAGAAGGATTCGGTAGAAAGGTATGGGTGTGGTGGACATAATAGAAAGAAGAAGTTTGGCTTACCTGTGGGCCTAAATTTTCCGGTTACCCTAATACCCCAAGAATTTAGGGAATGGAAAGTTAAAGGGCAGCGAGAGAAAAAGAGCCCAGGAGAAACCCCAAGTTGGAGAATCAATGGGTGCTGTGACTTTAAAAACTATTGACAGTGGATATATGTGTGTGATGGATGTATGATTTTTACATAGACTGTCTCCTACTAACACATTTTGTTAGCTTGAAGAAAATCTCATCTTTTCTTTTACCAGTGGGAGAGTTTTGCAGGACCGGTCCTCAATTCATTTTGACCCACACGCCCTTGGAGTATTGTCTGAATTTCCATTTATTTGCCTCTACTCTACTCTTTCGCTCCTGGCTGGGTTTCCCTTACTCTTTCTGGACCTCCGTTTTCTAGACGGGCATCATCTCCCCTGTGTCCAAAGGCTGTTCTCATTTTCCAAGGATGTGGGGATGTGTCTCCATGCAGCTGAAGTGCCCATCTCTCCTCCTCACCCTGGCAGGACCATGGAACATGTCCTTCAGCTCAGAAGTGCATCTCCCCATGCCTTCTCCTCTACCTGCACCCACATGCCCAGCCCTCCTAGGGCTCTTGCTTAGGCAGCAGGATACAAAATCTGCAGGAGTTAACAACTGTACGATGACGAAATAATCAAACCGACACATTCATGCCAGCAGAATTGTGTTTAATTGTTTGAAAAACTGGAGCAGAGACGAAGTTTGCTAGGAAAACATGGTCGGGCACGCTGCTTACGTTTCCAAGCAGCCAACAGGGAAAAGTATACAAGTCAGCAAAGAAGATTAGACGGTTTAGAACCAGATCCTTTTCTAAATGGAAATGGCAGCTGCTAATTAATCAGAAATGGTGATCCAGGAAGCTCCCATCCTGGTGCTGCCTTTTCCACAAGTGTGGCTGCCTCCAGAAGCCGGGGGTGAGTGGTGCTGACAGCTGGCTGGCTGAGACCGGGGAGTGGGCTTCATGGTCTCTGTTCTGCAGGGAGCCTGGCCTCTGGCCCATGCCTGGGGTTTACTTCTGCTTGGACTTCTGGCGCTGCTGAGGGTGTGGGCAATGTGGGACAGAGGGCTCCTTGCCCTTGGGTGGAGGCTGGCCAGGCTGCTTGGTGTGCTGAGGTGGAGTTCAGAACTGCTTTCGTGAGGGGCAGCAGTACCTTGCTGGGGGGCAGCATTGCTGCAGAGGGGGACAGTACTGCTGAAGTGGGGGGCAGCAATACTTTGGTAGTGGGCAGCATGGCTGGGGTGCGGGGCAGCAATACTTTGGTGGGGGGCAGCAATACTTTGGTGGGGGGCAGCATTGCTGGGATGGAGGGCAGCAATACTTTGGTAGCGGGCAGCACAGCTTCTGCTTTGGATGATACATTCTGGTCTGGATGTGCACTGCAAGGGGAAAGACACACAAGTGAGGAAGTCAGGAGCCTTAGAGACGCTCCACCCAGGAGAACCTCCTGCCTCGTTCAAAACTGTCCCATTTCAACCTTGGCCTGGTGCCTTCACTGATTCAATGTGTGTGTGTGTGTGCAATGAGGTGCTACAGTATAAATTGTAGCTGCAGTTTGTAAGCCATTGCAAGGTTTTAATTGAGACAATAAAGAAATACGGAAGGAAGGAAGGAAGGAAAGAAGGAAGAGAGGAAAAAAGGGAGAAAGGAAAAGAGAAATGGAGAGGGATAGAGAGAAACAAAGACGTAAAAAGGGAGAGAGAGACAGAGAGTGAGAGGAGAGAGAAGGAAAGAGTAAGAAGGAAGGACAGGGGTAATGAGAACAAAAAGTAATATCACGGCACAGCAGATACTGTGGAATTTAGAACATGACTTTCTTGGACCTGAGTTCTGTCTCAAAAATTAACCAGCTGTGTGACTTTGAGCAAGTTACTTAACTTCTCTGTACTCTTAAAGTTGTTGTAAGGATCAAATGAGCATATAACACTCCAGACAAACATGTGTACATACACAGGGAAATATGAGTGTCAATATATATGTGTGTATGTGTGCTCACGTGGTCACACACACACACAAACACACACGAGAACCAAAACATGTTGAGTACTCTTGTAAAGATTTCGACTTTTAAAATAAATTTCTACCCATTTATTTATAGGGTGGGAGAATATATTTGCAATTCAAATATCCCCAAAGGAACTTGTAATCAGAATATTTTAAGAACTCTTACAAATCAACTATAAAAAAACCCCTATAATTAAAAAGTGGACAGAAGATCTGAATGATAGCTATTCATAGAAAATATACACATGGTTAAAAGCCGGTGAAAGGATGCTCAACGTTATTAGTCATTAAAGAGAAGCATATCAAAACCATGTTAACTTCATGCTTTATATACTGGGAAATTAATGAACATGTAGAGCGGTTGTAGCTTGGGTTAGGGTCATTGTGCTGGTTTTTTAGAGATTCATTTCTTCTTTGAGTGTCTGCTCTTAATCATTCTTCATGCCTCTTCAAAATGCCATGTTCTATATTTCAAGTTTATTCACATTAATTCTCATTAAACCAATCAACGCCTTGTATCATTTCCGACACATTAATGATAGAAATACACTCGCAAGCACTTCCTTAGTTTTCAGACATCATTGATTCACAAGATCTCCAGAGCTCTTTATTACTCTGATTACTATTTTCTTGGACCATGTGACTCTGAGCAATGTTGGAATGTGAAGGTGATCACTACGTTCAGAAAAGCATTGAAGAATTGCCTGCTACAGATTCTTCAGGGAAATCTTCCCTCCCTCTACTGCTGTGGCCAGAGAGGCTTTCTGAAGATTCCAGCGGTGTTTTCCCCAGGAGGGAGGCTACTTCCCAGCAGGATTCACGCTCAAAAAGTCATTCCCTATCACTCAACTTTTTCTGGTTGGTTCTTTATAATGACAACAGCAACAAAATCTTATCACTTTCTTGTGACATGATTGAATATTTTCTACCCAGAGAAATTGTTTTTCATACACTTATCCAGGAACCATGTAAGCAATGATGAAAAATGCACATAAACTCTGATACAACCTGTCATCTTATAGATTCATCAAGTACTTATTTTTCACAGCCCAATGTTGTTGGCGACTAAGCATTTTGACTGCCGAGACCTTAATACACAAATAAATGTGTGTCTAGCTTCTATGTGCCCTCATCCCTGAGTATTTCTGATAGGTCTTAAGCTAAATCACTTTTTTCTCAGCGTTAAGATTCTTCTTTTTTTTTTTTTTCCTTGTCCTTACTTTTTTTTTATTCTTTTATTTTTACATGAGATAAATAGACTGATACCAAGCATTGTAAATTGATGACCACAACAAAAGCAACAATGACGGCAATTACCAAACAGGAAACACACTCATACTATGTCATGATATTGACATTCAGTCCAGTAATCCTCCACTATAACAGCTCCTTTACTTTGCAGTGAAAATTTCTACCCATTTTACCCATTTTAATTTAATTTAATTTAATTTAATTTAATATTTAATGTCTACCCATTTTAAAGGAGCATCTTAACCCCTCTCTGAGAGAATTCATAGAAAAGAGGCATCTAGAGACAAAAGGACCGCTTAGATCGACTCTAAATTCTGGTGAGAAAGAAACTCTTAGAGAGGGAAGTCATGGTTCCCCAGGCACTGAGCATACGGGGGTGGAACAATGGTTGCCGACTCCCAGAGCAGGACCTGGCCACTGTACCACCTCCTCTTGTCCTTGCTGCTCTAAGCTCCCTGGGCCTCTGCCCCCTGCTCCCTGAGGAGCTCACCTGCCTCCCTGCATGGGCCTTGCCCTTCAGGGCAGCGCTGCCCCAGAGCCGGTGCCACCCTCTCCTAACCAGCCCCGCTCAGCTCCTGGCCACGCACAACAGTGTCACCACACACGCCAGCAGGAGCCTCAACACCGGACTCTGCACACACCCTGGACCCTCATCTCAGCCCCCGCCCCACACACTTCAGATGTTGACTTGCAGCCCAAGAGAGGTGGGCCCCAAATGGTACGGAGGAGACAGATGCCCACACGAGGCCTTTCTTTGGGACCAACCACCAAGTGCTCCAGCCCCAGCTGCCCGCAGAGTTTGGGACCAGGTAGAGCCAGGCTTCCAGGAGAGGCGTTCCTTTGCCCAACTTACCTTAGTTCACCAGGGGCTGGAACGTGGAGATGCTGAGGCTTTGGGGATGCTCTGAGACTGCACACCTTTTATACATCCCATATCGCTCTTGGAAGCCATGAGGTGGCCTACGATTGGGGCATGCTTGGCCCTAGTCACAATAGGATGCATCTGCCCTTCCTCAAACTTAAGGTTTTACTCATATCCTGGGCTGGCAAACTCCTTCTCAGTTTGATGGCGCTTGGGGATGACAGTGCCTTCACTCGGGCCCTGGCCCCATTTCCCCATCTCTTTACGAGCCCTGGCTTCCTCGGGTTTCCAAACCCACTCATGACGTTTGCCCTAGAATCTTGACATCCGGGATGTTGCTAAGCAAGCATTCAGAACACTGCTGGGTGTGGGAGTAGTGAGGGTAATTGCCCAGAATATTCCAGTTAGTGAGGGAAGGGGTGGGCCGAGCAGCGTAGGCAGCGAGCCTTGTTGTAAGAGAAACGACTACTGAGCGGTGAGTGGCCCTTTGGGAGACCCTGTAAAGTCAGCAAAGTTGGGACCTTGACTTAACCTAGACTCAGAGCCACATTCAGCCTGAATTGGATACAAACCTGGGCAAGCCGCTTTGATTTTTCACCTGTTGTAATATAAACAAAAAGTGGGGGCTGCAACTCTGTGTCCTGCCTCTTGGTGAGCAAAACATTAGTCTTCATTCACAGAAACTGGGCGGTTACTGTTGACAGAACGTATCTCTCTTACAGGTGTATAAGTCACCCAGACTGCAGGCTTCCCAGGGGAATGATTATCATAAGGTGGAGAGGCTGGGGAGCTAAGAAACTTTGACCTGTCATGAGCTGCTGGACGAGTCACCCAGTCTGGCTCCTGGAATTTGATGTCCCAGGGCTTCAGGCCTGATGCCTCCTTCCCCTTCCGCTTAGAGACTCCTGAAGGAAGAGGGATGCCTCAGGGCAGGGAGTAGGTTGAAAAGGTTGAAACAACATCCGTCAAAGGATGAAAGATATCTTAATTAATTCCCCATTTAGTGTTCCAACTGGGGCTCTGATCTTCACCAGCTGGGTGACCTTGGGCACTTAACATCTTTGAGCCTCAGTTTCCTCATCTGCTAAACAGGATAACCCCATTCTGCACGTCAGCTGAAAGGCTTATTTTGGACAACATGTGTAAGTATGTGCACACGGTTGGGCAGAGAATAAGGGCCCAACGATGGTTCGGTGCTCCGTGGAGTCGGGCTCTGAAAGCTGGGGCAAAGCACACTCTTAGAATTGGGAGTAGTTGGTTACCCACATTAGAAGGCAAGTAGTGGCACTTGCTATCAGTGTCCTAAGACTTTCACTGACAGAAATGGAAATCGGCAAGCTAGTCCTGAGGATGGCACGTTTCATTCTCACACCTGGAATTTAGCCACAGCTCAGCTGAAAGGCCTACAGTATCCCTAGATCTTGGGAATTCACACTGCAGCACGAGAAGACAGCCTTGGAAATCAATGGTGTCTCCTCGGGACTCACCGGAAGGGCAGGCTATGCATGGGCTCGGCCCCGAGGGAAACCCAGAGGATCCCAGGACTTCCCGGGAGAAGAAACCCTTCCGCCTGTTGTCACTCTGACAGAAGCAACCCTGATAGGCTTGGAGAGGGATTTCAGCTCACGTCCCTAGCAGCAGAGAAGCAAGGCCACGTGGGGCAGGTTACCTGAGATAACTAATAATTCATCAATACCTAGTGAGCTCACACAATGCACCAGGTGCTGGGAACGGTGGTCAGCAAGGAGGGCCAGAGCCTCCCTGGTCCCTAAACTTCTTCACATCCACTTCTCCGCCTACTCCTTCCAAATCTGTAGATACTTTTCAATGGTTTGGCTTGGATTCGCTGAAGAACTCAAACCCAGTTGTGGCAGTAGCAATGCCTGCGTAACTAGGGAAAATGTGAACATGTGGAGATCCATAAGTTTCAGTGTTACATCCTGTCCATCTTTTGTGGCCTAAGCCCTCACTACCCTGAACAGATTTTTTTGGGTGTGGAATCTGCTATCTCAAGCATGCATTACATAGTATTGCTTCTACCACCAGAGGACAGAAGGAACATGTCCTCTAGAAGCCACAGGTACAACTAAACACCTATCCTGGGCATTGGGAATGGTACTGTTCCCTGACTTTCGTTAGCATGGCTCTTTCTCTTTCGCCAAAGCCCTGTCTCTCATGTACACACACACACACACACATACACACACACCACACACACATTAAGGCAAAAGGGACAATTGGGACCAAGGAGGTCTCAGCAGACCTGGGCACAGGCTAAGCCCACTGTATCTTCTGTGCCAGGCATCTGTGATGGAACACCAGTCCGCGGTCCATGCACACATATGCAGGGGAAGGCCGAGCTGACCCTCTGGGGCCAGCCGCATCAAAAGACAGGGCTCCGGACAAAGGACTGCTGGTGGTTGGAGTTCGAGCCTCTCTGCTGAAATCCATCGCCATCTGGGGATCCTCTGGGCCACGGCACGATGTGTGCCCAGCCTCTGGGTCGGTGAGAGATGCCCTCACTTTCCCAGTGTGCTTGTGGTTGGGGGATAAGGGAGGGGCAGGCCTCCACTGCCTGTCAGAATCTCTGTTCGAGTTTGTAATTCAGGACTTGAAGTTTGAGCTATTTTCATGTTACAACATAGAAAGTTTATGTTGGCTAAGGTTACTTAAGTAAAAAGTAGGGAAGAGTGGTTTTGAACCCAAGTCTGCCACCCTCCAGGATGGGTATGTGTTTCTCTTTCTTGCACCATCTACCTTCTAGGAAATTTCTTTGTTTGGAAGACGTAAGTATATTCGTCCCTGAGGAAGGCACACTTCTTTGGAAGGCCTCAGCATCATGCCCTTCATCTGGGGATCTTTGTGCTTGCAAGTGTCCTCAAGGTCAATGGGCGGATAATCTCCTGGAATGATGCACAAGCCTCGCAAAGGGTCTGGACTGTATGTTCTGGTGCCATGCCCATGAGCAAAACTTAGAAAGTGAGCATGTGTGTGAGTACCTGTGTGTGTGTGAGTGTGTGTGGGTGTGTGAAGACGTATTTCAGGGTGATGGACAGCATGTGATGGTGTGTCAGTGTGTGTTGTGTGGTGGCCTCATGTGAGGGCTCATGAATGAATCTATGTGGGAATATGAACTTCAGTGTGCAAGAGTGAGTGTGGACAGGGCTGAGAGTCAAGAGGTATGCACAGGTGTTGCTGACTCCATCGTTAAAATGTTCAAAGAACTTCTGTACCAGGTGGCTCCTAGGCTCTGTGCCCTGCCCGCCTGCGTGCCTGCACCCACCCTGACAGGCGGCCAGCTCAGTCCTACAGCATGGAGAAGCTGGGAGGCCGACGCCTGTCCCAGCGGGGGCCTCTGGGACGCTGCTCCAACTTCTTTTCTCAGTGGTCAGTGGAAGTCTCCACACTTGCAGAATTTACGCTGAATAACAACCCCGTGTGTGTCATTGATATGAGCATCTACCCCTGTATAAACACGTGTGAGTGTGAGATTGTGTGAACGTGCTGCCTTTGCCTTCCCAACGGATCAGTGGGTTGTAAGTTCTGGAAAGACGGGGTCCAGGCTTTATGCTTCTTCCAGCCACTGAGACGGTCAGAATACTTGCCACGTTGCAAAGACTATGGACTAGGGTTCGAACCTCATCTCCACCACGTGTAAGTTGTTGGTAATTTGAGCACGTAAGGAGCTTTGCTACACCTCAGCTGTACCTCTCAAGGGAAGAGAAAGACATGCTTCAATGGGGTGGTGTCCGTGTGTGTGAGCGCTTGTCACATGCCGTGCCCTCTCCATGCTTCCTCAGCTTATGAGCCTCCCCCAGGGAGCACGGTCTGCCTCCAAAAGACATGGCTGGCTGTGTACACTGATAGGGAAAAGTCACTGTGGGCCAGAGCTGCCCAACAATGCCTCAAGAGCAGGATCCATCGTGGGCAGGTGTTACAACACGGAATTTCTGGAAACAAGGGTAACAGCACAATGGCGTGATTATGTCCTGGACGAAATGTCGCTTCCGCCTCTGAACATCACTCAGAGGCTTTGCTCTATGCAACTGGACCTTGTCCTTGTCCCGAAGATGTGCCCAGCGCCTCACACCTTTTTCTTAATAAAGGCGTGGAGCCCATGTCCTCAGGTTGCTGGCAGTACGTGGAGGATCTTGCTGCTCTGTCAGAAAGTGGGGAATACTAATAAAAGCAAGAGCTAACATTCATTCAACAATTACTATGGGTTACATCCTACTTAATATTTATTTACATCGTCTCATTGAAGACACCCCCCCATCAACCCCAGGTGGCAGGATTTATTCTGCACACTATACAGATGAGAAAAGCGAGGCCTAGGGAAGTATGGGATTCAGTGCATCATAGGGGTGAATCTGGATCTAAACCCAATAGGATGGGGATAAAAGAAAATTGCACATGTTGGTCTGCACATAAGCACATGTGCACATACCCTAAGTAAGATTATTAGTGGGGGAGAAAATTAAGTGAAGCCCAGGGAGGCAAAATTCAACCTTGTACTAATCTGCTGAGTGAGGGAGGGTGAGGAAAGAGAGAGTAAGAACCCAAAGGAGAGTTCTTGGGGAAGGTCATGTATGTGGGGCAAGAGAGGAGCTATTTGGAGACTGTGTGGACTCAGGTATCAGAGGGTGGGGATGGGCTCAAAGTGCTCATCATTTTCAGGGATTTCACTTCAGGTGTCTACAGCCTTTCAATACATTTGGTGTGTCATCCTTGAGTTCTGGTGAATGCAACAGTCTGTGAGAAATAATTACGACACATAGGTCAGGCAACTGGAGGTGCCCTCCAGCTTTCTGTGGTGTTCACCTGGTGCAGGTGGCTGCAGAGGCTATGTGCGCTCTCCACCATGGACCGGGGCTGAGACGTTGGAGGGCCGGTCTCCTGGGAACAGCTGGCACTCGCAGCAACGGCTGCTGCTCTACGCAGTCCTGGAACGCACTCCTGCTTACTTACACACATCCCACTGTCCTTCCATTCTGAACCCCCCTGCTCCCGGTGTTCCTCCTGGACAGACATGTTCTGGGAGCCCCGTGGTGGGTGCCATGATGATACAGATGGCCACGTTTTCCTTCCTCCCTTCAACAGTCCTAAGTGTTCTCTCTCTGTCTCCTCTGAATTCTGGCCAAAAGGAATGAGGTATCTGTAGCTTCCAAGTAATCCATGAATTCCACGGCATCTGGGCAAATTGTTCTTTGTTGTCTTGAGGGTCTCAGCTTGGTCTTCTTATGGATATTGAACCAAGAGATCGGGAACCCTGTGTGTGAGTCTGTGCTTCCACAACACCTGTCACATTCTAAGCAAAGGGAGGGGAGGTACTCACCAAGCATGCAATGATGCATTGCTGGTTGGGATGGATGGATCGGTGATGGATAAATAGATAGACGGAGGGAGCCTTGCTGAAAGGCATGAACAGAGATGATGGAGGAAGAGACCAGCCAAGCAGGTAAGCAACGCTAAAACTTCTCTCTTTAGCTAATTCTCAATTCTACAGGAGCGGCTATCTATGTTGGGGATAATTCACACTTTTAGTTTATGTGATGTTCCGTTCTGGCTCCTTTGGGGTACTTCTGTGGGTTTTCAGTGATTCCCTTGTAACCCGGAGGGAGGTGTAGAAAAAGAGAAGCAAAGACCTCATTTTGTGCACTATGTTGTGAGCGAAGGATTTGTTCGAAAGGGATGTGTGTAGTGGATGTAATAGAAAGAAGCAGTTTGGCTTACCTTTGGGCCTGAATTTTCATAATGCCCCAAGGATTTAGGGAATGGAAAGTGAGAGGGCAGTGGGAGAAATATTGCCCAGGAATAGTCTAAGCTGCAGAAACAACAAGGGCTCTGACTTTATTAAAATGCTGACATTGGAAATGTGTGTGTGCTGGATGTATGACATTTACATAGGCTGTCTCCTACTTACACATTTGGTTAGCTTGAAGAAACTCTGGTCTTTTCTTGTACCATTGCAAGAGTTTTTCAGGCCCGGTCCTCAATTCATTTTGACCACGCGCCCTTGGAGTGTTGTGTGAATTTCCATTTATTTGCCTCTACTCTACTCTTTAGCTCCTGGCTGGGTTTCCCTTACTCTTTCTGTGCCTCCATTTCCTAGACAGACATCATCGCCCCCTTCTCCGAGAGCTGTTCTCATTTTCCAGGGATATTGGGATGAGTCCCATGAGTGAGAAGTGCCCATCTCTTTCCTCACCCTGGCAGGTCGATGGAGAATGTCCCTCAGTCCGGAGTGCATCTCCCAATGCCTTCGCCTCTACCTGAACCCTCATGCCCAGACCTCCATGGGCTCTGGGTTGAGGAGCAGGATACAAACTCTGCAGGAATTAACAACTGCGAGATGACGAAATAATCCACAGACACATTCATGCCAAAGGAATTGTGTTAAATAGTTGGGAAAACTGGAGTAGAAACGAAGGGTGCTAGGAAAGGATGTCCGGCCACGCTGCTTAAGTTTCCAAGAAGCCGACAGGGCGAAGTCGATACAAGGCAGCAAAGAAGGTTAGGCGGTTTAGAACCAGATCCTTTTCTGAGATGGAACTTGCAGCTGCTAATTAATACGAAATCTTGATCCAGGAAGCTGCCATCCTGGTGCTGCTTTTCCCGAAGTGCGGCTGCCTCCGGAAGCCGGGGATGAGTGGCGCTGACAACTGGCTGGCTGAGAGAGGGCAGTGGGCTTCATGGTCTCTGGTCTCCACGGAGCTTGGCCTTAGGTCTCATGGCCAGGGATGACTTCTGCTTGGACATCTGGCATTGTGGCGGGCGTGGGAACTTGTGTTGGCACTTGGGGACACAGGGCACCTTGCACTTGGGTGGAGGCTGGCAAGGCTGCTTGGTGTGCTGAGGGGGGTCTATCACTGCTTGGTGGGGGGCAGAATTACTGGGGAGGGGGACAGTACTGCTGAGGTGCGGGGCAGCAATACTTTGGTAGTGGGCAGGATTGCTGGGGTGCGGGGCAGCAATACTTTGGTAGTGGGCAGCATGGCTGTGGTGCGGGGAAGCAAGACTTTGGTGGGCGGAAGCACAGCTTCTGCTTTTGATGATACATTCTGGTCTGGATGTGCACTGCAAGGGGAAAGACACACAAGTGAGGAAGTCTGGAGACTTAGAAACTCTCGACCCTGGAGATCCTTCTGCCTCCTTCAAACCTGCCCCATTTCACCCTCCGCCAGGTGGCTTCACCGATTTAAGGTGTGTGTGTATGCAATGAGGTGTGTCAGTATAAATTGTATCTACATTTTCTAAACCATTACAAGCTTTTTTTTGAGACAAAGAAATGTGGATGGAAGAAACCAAAGAAGGAAGAGAGAAAAAAGGGAGAAATGAGATGAGAAAGGGAGAGAAGTAGAAGAAAACAAAGAAAGATGTAAAAAAGCTGAGACAGAGCGAGAGACAGAGAGGGAGAAAGAGAGGAGAGAGAAGGAAAGAGGAAGGAGCAAAGACATGGGTAAAGAGAACAAAAAGTAATATCCAGCCACAGCAGAAACGGTGGAATCCAGATGAGGATTTCCTGGGTTCAGAGTCCTGTGTCAAAAATTAACCAGCTTTGTGACTTTGAGCAAGTTACTCAACTTCTCTGTACATTTCCTACGGTTGTAGGAAGGATAAATAAGCGTATAAAACTCCTCACAAAACACAGAAATACACAGCGAAATATGAATGTAAAGATAAATGTGTGTGTATGTACGTGATCCCTTGGCACACGCCGTGCCCTTTCCATGCTCCTCAGCTTATGAGCCTCCTCCAAGGAGCACGGTCTGCCTCCAAAAGACATGGATGGCTGTGGCCATTGATAGGGAAAAGTCACTGTGGGCCAGACTTGCCCAGGACTGCCTCAGGAGCAGGAATCATCGTGGGCAGGTGTTACAAAGGGGAAGATTGTGGAAGAAAAGGGCAACCACCCAATGGGGTGACTAGGCCCTGCACGAAATGTCATTTCCGCCTGTGAACACCCCTCAGATGCTTTGGTCTACACAATTGGTCCTTGTCCTTGTCCCCAAGATGTGCCCTGCCCCTCACACATTGTTCTTACTAAAGGTGTGGAGTCCATGTCGTCGGGTTGGTGGTAAGGAGTGGAGGGTCTTGCTGCTCTGTCAGAAAGTGGAGAATAATAATAAAAGCAAGAGCTAACATTCATCCAACATTTACTATGTGTTACATCCTACTTACTATTTATTTACTTGGTCTCATTGAAGACCCCTCCCCGTCAACCCCAGGTTGCAGGTGTTATTCTGTCCACTATACAGATGAGTAAAGTGAGGCTTAGGGAATTATTGGATTCAGTCCATCATAGGCGTGCAAATGGCATCGCAACCCAGTAGGATGGGGATAAAAGAAAATTCCGCAAGATGGTCTGCACATAAGCACATGTGCACACATCCCAGTATGATCATTAGTGGGGGAGAAGATTAAGTGAAGCCCAGAGTGTCAAATTCAACCTTGTCTTTCTCAGCTGAGTGAGGGAAGGTGAGGAAATAGAGAGTAAGAACCCAAAGGAGAGTTCTGGGGCAAGGTCATGTATGTGAGGCAAGAGAGGAGCTATTTGGAGACTGTGCGGACTCAGGTATCAGAGGGTGGGGATTGACTCAAAGTGCTCATCATTTTCAGGGAGTTCACTTAAGGTGTCTACAGCTTTTCAATTCATTTTGTGTGTCATCCTTGAGTTCTGTTGAATGCAAGGCTCTGTGGGAAATATTGACGACTCATAGGTCTGGAAACTGGAGGCGCCCTCCAGCTTTCTGTGGTGTTCAACTGGTGCAGGTGGCTGCAGAGGCTATGTGCGCTCTCCACCATGGACCGGGGCTGAAACTTTGGAGGGCTGGCCTCCTGGGAACAACTGGCACTCGCAGCATCGGCTGCTGCTCTACGCAGTCCTGAAACGCACTCCTGCTTACTTACACACATCCCACTGTCCTTCCATTCTGAACCCCCCTTCTCCCGGTGTTCCTCCTGGACAGACATGTTCTGGGAGCCCCGTGGTGGGTGCCATGATGACAGAGATGGCCAAGTTCTCCTTCCTCCCTCAACAGCCTTCAGTGTTCTCTCTCTGTCTCCTCTGAGTTCTGAGGGCAGGAATGAGGTATTTGTGCCTTCCAAGTCATCCATGTATAAGACGTCTTCCGGTCAAATTGTTTTCTGTTGTCTTGAGTGTCTGAGCTTGGTTTTCTTACAGGGATTAAACCAAGAGTCCTGGAGACTTGTGTGTGAGTTTGTGCTTCCACAGCACCCATCACATTCTAAAGAAAGGGAGGAGGAGGTACTTACCAAGGATGCAAGGATGCATTGCTGGTTGGGATGGATGGATTGGTGATGGATAAACAGGGAGATGGATGGAGCCTCGCTGAAGGGCATGAACAGAGATGGTGGAGGAAGAGGAGACCAGCCAACCACGGAAGCAATGCTAAAACATCTGTCTTTAGCTTATTCTGAATTCTACATGCTCTGTGATCTATGTTGGGAATAATTCACACATTTATTTATGCTTTGTTCCTTTCTGGCTCCTTTGGGTACTTCTGTGGATTTTCAGTGATTCCCTTGTAGCCCACAAACATGAAACGGGGGGCAGGTATAGGAAAAGAGATGCAACTACCTCAATTTTGGGACTTTTTGTGAGAGAAGGATTCGGTGGAAAGGTATGGGTGTGGTGGATATAATAGAAAGAAGAAGTTTGGCTTACCTGTGGGCCTGAATTTTCCGGTTACCCTAATACCCCAAGAATTTAGGGAATGGAAAGTAAAAGGGCAGTGAGAGAAAAATAGCCCAGGAGAAACCCCAAGTTGGAGAATCAATGGGTGCTGTGACTTTAAAAACTATTGACAGTGGATATATGTGTGTGATGGATGTATGATTTTTACATAGACTGTCTCCTACTAACACATTTTGTTAGCTTGAAGAATATCTCATCTTTTCTTTTACCAGTGGGAGAGTTTTGCAGGACGGGTCCTCAATTCATTTTGACCCACACGCCCTTGGAGTATTGTCTGAATTTCCATTTATTTGCCTCTACTCTACTCTTTCGCTCCTGGCTGGGTTTCCCTTACTCTTTCTGGACCTCCGTTTTCTAGACGGGCATCATCTCCCCTGTGTCCAAAGGCTGTTCTCATTTTCCAAGGATGTGGGGATGTGTCTCCATGCAGCTGAAGTGCCCATCTCTCCTCCTCACCCTGGCAGGACCATGGAACATGTCCTTCAGCTCAGAAGTGCATCTCCCCATGCCTTCTCCTCTACCTGCACCCACATGCCCAGCCCTCCTAGGGCTCTTGCTTAGGCAGCAGGATACAAAATCTGCAGGAGTTAACAACTGTACGATGACGAAATAATCAAACCGACACATTCATGCCAGCAGAATTGTGTTTAATTGTTTGAAAAACTGGAGCAGAGACGAAGTTTGCTAGGAAAACATGGTCGGGCACGCTGCTTACGTTTCCAAGCAGCCAACAGGGAAAACTATACAAGTCAGCAAAGAAGATTAGACGGTTTAGAACCAGATCCTTTTCTAAATGGAAATGGCAGCTGCTAATTAATCAGAAATGGTGATCCAGGAAGCTCCCATCCTGGTGCTGCCTTTTCCACAAGTGTGGCTGCCTCCAGAAGCCGGGGGTGAGTGGTGCTGACAGCTGGCTGGCTGAGACCGGGGAGTGGGCTTCATGGTCTCTGTTCTGCAGGGAGCCTGGCCTCTGGCCCATGCCTGGGGTTTACTTCTGCTTGGACTTCTGGCGCTGCTGAGGGTGTGGGCAATGTGGGACAGAGGGCTCCTTGCCCTTGGGTGGAGGCTGGCCAGGCTGCTTGGTGTGCTGAGGTGGAGTTTAGAACTGCTTTGGTGAGGGGCAGCAGTACCTTGCTGGGGGGCAGCATTGCTGTAGAGGGGGACAGTACTGCTGAAGTGGGGGGCAGCAATACTTTGGTAGTGGGCAGCATGGCTGGGGTGCGGGGCAGCAATACTTTGGTGGGGGGCAGCAATACTTTGGTGGGGGGCAGCATTGCTGGGATGGAGGGCAGCAATACTTTGGTAGCGGGCAGCACAGCTTCTGCTTTGGATGATACATTCTGGTCTGGATGTGCACTGCAAGGGGAAAGACACACAAGTGAGGAAGTCAGGAGCCTTAGAGACGCTCCACCCAGGAGAACCTCCTGCCTCGTTCAAAACTGTCCCATTTCAACCTTGGCCTGGTGCCTTCACTGATTCAATGTGTGTGTGTGTGTGCAATGAGGTGCTACAGTATAAATTGTAGCTGCAGTTTGTAAGCCATTGCAAGGTTTTAATTGAGACAATAAAGAAATACGGAAGGAAGGAAGGAAGGAAAGAAGGAAGAGAGGAAAAAAGGGAGAAAGGAAAAGAGAAATGGATAGGGATAGAGAGAAACAAAGACGTAAAAAGGGAGAGAGAGACAGAGAGTGAGAGGAGAGAGAAGGAAAGAGTAAGAAGGAAGGACAGGGGTAATGAGAACAAAAAGTAATATCACGGCACAGCAGATACTGTGGAATTTAGAACATGACTTTCTTGGACCTGAGTTCTGTCTCAAAAATTAACCAGCTGTGTGACTTTGAGCAAGTTACTTAACTTCTCTGTACTCTTAAAGTTGTTGTAAGGATCAAATGAGCATATAACACTCCAGACAAACATGTGTACATACACAGGGAAATATGAGTGTCAATATATATGTGTGTATGTGTGCTCACGTGGTCACACACACACACAAACACACACGAGAACCAAAACATGTTGAGTACTCTTGTAAAGATTTCGACTTTTAAAATAAATTTCTACCCATTGTTTTATAGGGTGGGAGAATATATTTGCAATTCAAATATCCCCAAAGGAACTTGTAATCAGAATATTTTAAGAACTCTTACAAATCAACTATAAAAAAACCCCTATAATTAAAAAGTGGACAGAAGATCTGAATGATAGCTATTCATAGAAAATATACACATGGTTAAAAGCCGGTGAAAGGATGCTCAACATTATTAGTCATTAAAGAAAAGCATATCAAAACCATGTTAACTTCATGCTTTATATACTGGGAAATTAATGAACATGTAGAGCGGTTGTAGCTTGGGTTAGGGTCATTGTGCTGGTTTTTTAGAGATTCATTTCTTCTTTGAGTGTCTGCTCTTAATCATTCTTCATGCCTCTTCAAAATGCCATGTTCTATATTTCAAGTTTATTCACATTAATTCTCATTAAACCAATCAACGCCTTGTATCATTTCCGACACATTAATGATAGAAATACACTCGCAAGCACTTCCTTAGTTTTCAGACATCATTGATTCACAAGATCTCCAGAGCTCTTTATTACTCTGATTACTATTTTCTTGGACCATGTGACTCTGAGCAATGTTGGAATGTGAAGGTGATCACTACGTTCAGAAAAGCATTGAAGAATTGCCTGCTACAGATTCTTCAGGGAAATCGTCCCTCCCTCTACTGCTGTGGCCAGAGAGGCTTTCTGAAGATTCCAGCGGTGTTTTCCCCAGGAGGGAGGCTCCTTCCCAGCAGGATTCATGCTCAAAAAGTCATTCCCTATCACTCAACTTTTTCTGGTTGGTTCTTTATAATGACAACAGCAACACAATCTTATCACTTTCTTGTGACATGATTGAATATTTTCTACCCAGAGAAATTGTTTTTCATACACTTATCCAGGAACCATGTAAGCAATGATGAAAAATGCACATAAACTCTGATACAACCTGTCATCTTATAGATTCATCAAGTACTAATTTTTCACAGCCCAATGTTGTTGGCGACTAAGCATTTTGACTGCCGAGACCTTAATACACAAATAAATGTGTGTCTAGCTTCTATGTGCCCTCATCCCTGAGTATTTCTGATAGGTCTTAAGCTAAGTCACTTTTTTCTCAGCGTTAAGATTCTTCTTTTTTTTTTTTTCCTTATCCTTACTTTTTTTTTATTCTTTTATTTTTACATGAGATAAATAGACTGATACCAAGCATTGTAAATGGATGACCACAACAAAAGCAACAATGACGGCAATTACCAAACAGGAAACACACTCCTACTATGTCATGATATTGACATTCAGTCCAGTAATCCTCCACTATAACAGCTCCTTTACTTTGCAGTGAAAATTTCTACCCATTTTACCCATTTTAATTTAATTTAATTTAATTTAATTTAATATTTAATGTCTACCCATTTTAAAGGAGCATCTTAACCCCTCTCTAAGAGAATTCATAGAAAAGAGGCATCTAGAGACAAAAGGACCGCTTAGATCGACTCTAAATTCTGGTGAGAAAGAAACTCTTAGAGAGGGAAGTCATGGTTCCCCAGGCACTGAGCATACGGGGGTGGAACAATGGTTGCCGACTCCCAGAGCAGGACCTGGCCACTGTACCACCTCCTCTTGTCCTTGCTGCTCTAAGCTGCCTGGGCCTCTGCCCCCTGCTCCCTGAGGAGCTCACCTGCCTCCCTGCATGGGCCTTGCGCTTCAGGGCAGCGCTGCCCCAGAGCCGGTGCCACCCTCTCCTAACCAGCCCCGCTCAGCTCCTGGCCACGCACAACAGTGTCACCACACACGCCAGCAGGAGCCTCAACACCGGACTCTTCACACACCCTGGACCCTCATCTCAGCGCCCGCCCCACACACTTCAGATGTTGACTTGCAGCCCAAGAGAGGTGGGCCCCAAATGGTACGGAGGAGACAGATGCCCACACGAGGCCTTTCTTTGGGACCAACCACCAAGTGCTCCAGCCCCAGCTGCCCGCAGAGTTTGGGACCAGGTAGAGCCAGGCTTCCAGGAGAGGCGTTCCTTTGCCCAACTTACCTTAGTTCACCAGGGGCTGGAACGTGGAGATGCTGAGGCTTTGGGGATGCTCTGAGACTGCACACCTTTTATACATCCCATATCGCTCTTGGAAGCCATGAGGTGGCCTACGATTGGGGCATGCTTGGCCCTAGTCACAATAGGATGCATCTGCCCTTCCTCAAACTTAAAGTTTTACTCATATCCTGGGCTGGCAAACTCCTTCTCAGTTTGATGGCGCTTGGGGATGACAGTGCCTTCACTCGGGCCCTGGCCCCATTTCCCCATCTCTTTACGAGCCCTGGCTTCCTCGGGTTTCCAAACCCACTCATGACGTTTGCCCTAGAATCTTGACATCCGGGATGTTGCTAAGCAAGCATTCAGAACACTGCTGGGTGTGGGAGTAGTGAGGGTAATTGCCCAGAATATTCCAGTTAGTGAGGGAAGGGGTGGGCCGAGCAGCGTAGGCAGCGAGCCTTGTTGTAAGAGAAACGACTACTGAGCGGTGAGTGGCCCTTTGGGAGACCCTGTAAAGTCAGCAAAGTTGGGACCTTGACTTAACCTAGACTCAGAGCCACATTCAGCCTGAATTGGATACAAACCTGGGCAAGCCGCTTTGATTTTTCACCTGTTGTAATATAAACAAAAAGTGGGGGCTGCAACTCTGTGTCCTGCCTCTTGGTGAGCAAAACATTAGTCTTCATTCACAGAAACTGGGCGGTTACTGTTGACAGAACGTATCTCTCTTACAGGTGTATAAGTCACCCAGACTGCAGGCTTCCCAGGGGAATGATTATCATAAGGTGGAGAGGCTGGGGAGCTAAGAAACTTTGACCTGTCATGAGCTGCTGGACGAGTCACCCAGTCTGGCTCCTGGAATTTGATGTCCCAGGGCTTCAGGCCTGATGCCTCCTTCCCCTTCCGCTTAGAGACTCCTGAAGGAAGAGGGATGCCTCAGGGCAGGGAGTAGGTTGAAAAGGTTGAAACAACATCCGTCAAAGGATGAAAGATATCTTAATTAATTCCCCATTTAGTGTTCCAACTGGGGCTCTGATCTTCACCAGCTGGGTGACCTTGGGCACTTAACATCTTTGAGCCTCAGTTTCCTCATCTGCTAAACAGGATAACCCCATTCTGCACGTCAGCTGAAAGGCTTATTTTGGACAACATGTGTAAGTATGTGCACACGGTTGGGCAGAGAATAAGGGCCCAACGATGGTTCGGTGCTCCGTGGAGTCGGGCTCTGAAAGCTGGGGCAAAGCACACTCTTAGAATTGGGAGTAGTTGGTTACCCACATTAGAAGGCAAGTAGTGGCACTTGCTATCAGTGTCCTAAGACTTTCACTGACAGAAATGGAAATCGGCAAGCTAGTCCTGAGGATGGCACGTTTCATTCTCACACCTGGAATTTAGCCACAGCTCAGCTGAAAGGCCTACAGTATCCCTAGATCTTGGGAATTCACACTGCAGCACGAGAAGACAGCCTTGGAAATCAATGGTGTCTCCTCGGGGACTCACCGGAAGGGCAGGCTATGCATGGGCTCGGCCCCGAGGGAAACCCAGAGGATCCCAGGACTTCCCGGGAGAAGAAACCCTTCCGCCTGTTGTCACTCTGACAGAAGCAACCCTGATAGGCTTGGAGAGGGATTTCAGCTCACGTCCCTAGCAGCAGAGAAGCAAGGCCACGTGGGGCAGGTTACCTGAGATAACTAATAATTCATCAATACCTAGTGAGCTCACACAATGCACCAGGTGCTGGGAACGGTGGTCAGCAAGGAGGGCCAGAGCCTCCCTGGTCCCTAAACTTCTTCACATCCACTTCTCCGCCTACTCCTTCCAAATCTGTAGATACTTTTCAATGGTTTGGCTTGGATTCGCTGAAGAACTCAAACCCAGTTGTGGCAGTAGCAATGCCTGCGTAACTAGGGAAAATGTGAACATGTGGAGATCCATAAGTTTCAGTGTTACATCCTGTCCATCTTTTGTGGCCTAAGCCCTCACTACCCTGAACAGATTTTTTTGGGTGTGGAATCTGCTATCTCAAGCATGCATTACATAGTATTGCTTCTACCACCAGAGGACAGAAGGAACATGTCCTCTAGAAGCCACAGGTACAACTAAACACCTATCCTGGGCATTGGGAATGGTACTGTTCCCTGACTTTCGTTAGCATGGCTCTTTCTCTTTCGCCAAAGCCCTGTCTCTCATGTACACACACACACACACACATACACACACACCACACACACATTAAGGCAAAAGGGACAATTGGGACCAAGGAGGTCTCAGCAGACCTGGGCACAGGCTAAGCCCACTGTATCTTCTGTGCCAGGCATCTGTGATGGAACACCAGTCCGCGGTCCATGCACACATATGCAGGGGAAGGCCGAGCTGACCCTCTGGGGCCAGCCGCATCAAAAGACAGGGCTCCGGACAAAGGACTGCTGGTGGTTGGAGTTCGAGCCTCTCTGCTGAAATCCATCGCCATCTGGGGATCCTCTGGGCCACGGCACGATGTGTGCCCAGCCTCTGGGTCGGTGAGAGATGCCCTCACTTTCCCAGGGTGCTTGTGGTTGGGGGATAAGGGAGGGGCAGGCCTCCACTGCCTGTCAGAATCTCTGTTCGAGTTTGTAATTCAGGACTTGAAGTTTGAGCTATTTTCATGTTACAACATAGAAAGTTTATGTTGGCTAAGGTTACTTAAGTAAAAAGTAGGGAAGAGTGGTTTTGAACCCAAGTCTGCCACCCTCCAGGATGGGTATGTGTTTCTCTTTCTTGCACCATCTACCTTCTAGGAAATTTCTTTGTTTGGAAGACGTAAGTATATTCGTCCCTGAGGAAGGCACACTTCTTTGGAAGGCCTCAGCATCATGCCCTTCATCTGGGGATCTTTGTGCTTGCAAGTGTCCTCAAGGTCAATGGGCGGATAATCTCCTGGAATGATGCACAAGCCTCGCAAAGGGTCTGGACTGTATGTTCTGGTGCCATGCCCATGAGCAAAACTTAGAAAGTGAGCATGTGTGTGAGTACCTGTGTGTGTGTGAGTGTGTGTGGGTGTGTGAAGACGTATTTCAGGGTGATGGACAGCATGTGATGGTGTGTCAGTGTGTGTTGTGTGGTGGCCTCATGTGAGGGCTCATGAATGAATCTATGTGGGAATATGAACTTCAGTGTGCAAGAGTGAGTGTGGACAGGGCTGAGAGTCAAGAGGTATGCACAGGTGTTGCTGACTCCATCGTTAAAATGTTCAAAGAACTTCTGTACCAGGTGGCTCCTAGGCTCTGTGCCCTGCCCGCCTGCGTGCCTGCACCCACCCTGACAGGCGGCCAGCTCAGTCCTACAGCATGGAGAAGCTGGGAGGCCGACGCCTGTCCCAGCGGGGGCCTCTGGGACGCTGCTCCAACTTCTTTTCTCAGTGGTCAGTGGAAGTCTCCACACTTGCAGAATTTACGCTGAATAACAACCCCGTGTGTGTCATTGATATGAGCATCTACCCCTGTATAAACACGTGTGAGTGTGAGATTGTGTGAACGTGCTGCCTTTGCCTTCCCAACGGATCAGTGGGTTGTAAGTTCTGGAAAGACGGGGTCCAGGCTTTATGCTTCTTCCAGCCACTGAGACGGTCAGAATACTTGCCACGTTGCAAAGACTACGGACTAGGGTTCGAACCTCATCTCCACCACGTGTATGTTGTTGGTAATTTGAGCACGTAAGGAGCTTTGCTACACCTCAGCTGTACCTCTCAAGGGAAGAGAAAGACATGCTTCAATGGGGTGGTGTCCGTGTGTGTGAGCGCTTGTCACATGCCGTGCCCTCTCCATGCTTCCTCAGCTTATGAGCCTCCCCCAGGGAGCACGGTCTGCCTCCAAAAGACATGGCTGGCTGTGTACACTGATAGGGAAAAGTCACTGTGGGCCAGAGCTGCCCAACAATGCCTCAAGAGCAGGATCCATCGTGGGCAGGTGTTACAACACGGAATTTCTGGAAACAAGGGTAACAGCACAATGGCGTGATTATGTCCTGGACGAAATGTCGCTTCCGCCTCTGAACATCACTCAGAGGCTTTGCTCTATGCAACTGGACCTTGTCCTTGTCCCGAAGATGTGCCCAGCGCCTCACACCTTTTTCTTAATAAAGGCGTGGAGCCCATGTCCTCAGGTTGCTGGCAGTACGTGGAGGATCTTGCTGCTCTGTCAGAAAGTGGGGAATACTAATAAAAGCAAGAGCTAACATTCATTCAACAATTACTATGGGTTACGTCCTACTTAATATTTATTAACATCGTCTCATTGAAGACACCCCCCCATCAACCCCAGGTGGCAGGATTTATTCTGCACACTATACAGATGAGAAAAGCGAGGCCTAGGGAAGTATGGGATTCAGTGCATCATAGGGGTGAATCTGGATCTAAACCCAATAGGATGGGGATAAAAGAAAATTGCACATGTTGGTCTGCACATAAGCACATGTGCACATACCCTAAGTAAGATTATTAGTGGGGGAGAAAATTAAGTGAAGCCCAGGGAGGCAAAATTCAACCTTGTACTAATCTGCTGAGTGAGGGAGGGTGAGGAAAGAGAGAGTAAGAACCCAAAGGAGAGTTCTTGGGGAAGGTCATGTATGTGGGGCAAGAGAGGAGCTATTTGGAGACTGTGTGGACTCAGGTATCAGAGGGTGGGGATGGGCTCAAAGTGCTCATCATTTTCAGGGATTTCACTTCAGGTGTCTACAGCCTTTCAATACATTTGGTGTGTCATCCTTGAGTTCTGGTGAATGCAACAGTCTGTGAGAAATAATTACGACACATAGGTCAGGCAACTGGAGGTGCCCTCCAGCTTTCTGTGGTGTTCACCTGGTGCAGGTGGCTGCAGAGGCTATGTGCGCTCTCCACCATGGACCGGGGCTGAGACGTTGGAGGGCCGGTCTCCTGGGAACAGCTGGCACTCGCAGCAACGGCTGCTGCTCTACGCAGTCCTGGAACGCACTCCTGCTTACTTACACACATCCCACTGTCCTTCCATTCTGAACCCCCCTGCTCCCGGTGTTCCTCCTGGACAGACATGTTCTGGGAGCCCCGTGGTGGGTGCCATGATGATACAGATGGCCACGTTTTCCTTCCTCCCTTCAACAGTCCTAAGTGTTCTCTCTCTGTCTCCTCTGAATTCTGGCCAAAAGGAATGAGGTATCTGTAGCTTCCAAGTAATCCATGAATTCCACGGCATCTGGGCAAATTGTTCTTTGTTGTCTTGAGGGTCTCAGCTTGGTCTTCTTATGGATATTGAACCAAGAGATCGGGAACCCTGTGTGTGAGTCTGTGCTTCCACAACACCTGTCACATTCTAAGCAAAGGGAGGGGAGGTACTCACCAAGCATGCAATGATGCATTGCTGGTTGGGATGGATGGATCGGTGATGGATAAATAGATAGACGGAGGGAGCCTTGCTGAAAGGCATGAACAGAGATGATGGAGGAAGAGACCAGCCAAGCAGGTAAGCAACGCTAAAACTTCTCTCTTTAGCTAATTCTCAATTCTACAGGAGCGGCTATCTATGTTGGGGATAATTCACACTTTTAGTTTATGTGATGTTCCGTTCTGGCTCCTTTGGGGTACTTCTGTGGGTTTTCAGTGATTCCCTTGTAACCCGGAGGGAGGTGTAGAAAAAGAGAAGCAAAGACCTCATTTTGTGCACTATGTTGTGAGCGAAGGATTTGTTCGAAAGGGATGTGTGTAGTGGATGTAATAGAAAGAAGCAGTTTGGCTTACCTTTGGGCCTGAATTTTCATAATGCCCCAAGGATTTAGGGAATGGAAAGTGAGAGGGCAGTGGGAGAAATATTGCCCAGGAATAGTCTAAGCTGCAGAAACAACAAGGGCTCTGACTTTATTAAAATGCTGACATTGGAAATGTGTGTGTGCTGGATGTATGACATTTACATAGGCTGTCTCCTACTTACACATTTGGTTAGCTTGAAGAAACTCTGGTCTTTTCTTGTACCATTGCAAGAGTTTTTCAGGCCCGGTCCTCAATTCATTTTGACCACGCGCCCTTGGAGTGTTGTGTGAATTTCCATTTATTTGCCTCTACTCTACTCTTTAGCTCCTGGCTGGGTTTCCCTTACTCTTTCTGTGCCTCCATTTCCTAGACAGACATCATCGCCCCCTTCTCCGAGAGCTGTTCTCATTTTCCAGGGATATTGGGATGAGTCCCATGAGTGAGAAGTGCCCATCTCTTTCCTCACCCTGGCAGGTCGATGGAGAATGTCCCTCAGTCCGGAGTGCATCTCCCAATGCCTTCGCCTCTACCTGAACCCTCATGCCCAGACCTCCATGGGCTCTGGGTTGAGGAGCAGGATACAAACTCTGCAGGAATTAACAACTGCGAGATGACGAAATAATCCACAGACACATTCATGCCAAAGGAATTGTGTTAAATAGTTGGGAAAACTGGAGTAGAAACGAAGGGTGCTAGGAAAGGATGTCCGGCCACGCTGCTTAAGTTTCCAAGAAGCCGACAGGGCGAAGTCGATACAAGGCAGCAAAGAAGGTTAGGCGGTTTAGAACCAGATCCTTTTCTGAGATGGAACTTGCAGCTGCTAATTAATACGAAATCTTGATCCAGGAAGCTGCCATCCTGGTGCTGCTTTTCCCGAAGTGCGGCTGCCTCCGGAAGCCGGGGATGAGTGGCGCTGACAACTGGCTGGCTGAGAGAGGGCAGTGGGCTTCATGGTCTCTGGTCTCCACGGAGCTTGGCCTTAGGTCTCATGGCCAGGGATGACTTCTGCTTGGACATCTGGCATTGTGGCGGGCGTGGGAACTTGTGTTGGCACTTGGGGACACAGGGCACCTTGCACTTGGGTGGAGGCTGGCAAGGCTGCTTGGTGTGCTGAGGGGGGTCTATCACTGCTTGGTGGGGGGCAGAATTACTGGGGAGGGGGACAGTACTGCTGAGGTGCGGGGCAGCAATACTTTGGTAGTGGGCAGGATTGCTGGGGTGCGGGGCAGCAATACTTTGGTAGTGGGCAGCATGGCTGTGGTGCGGGGAAGCAAGACTTTGGTGGGCGGAAGCACAGCTTCTGCTTTTGATGATACATTCTGGTCTGGATGTGCACTGCAAGGGGAAAGACACACAAGTGAGGAAGTCTGGAGACTTAGAAACTCTCGACCCTGGAGATCCTTCTGCCTCCTTCAAACCTGCCCCATTTCACCCTCCGCCAGGTGGCTTCACCGATTTAAGGTGTGTGTGTATGCAATGAGGTGTGTCAGTATAAATTGTATCTACATTTTCTAAACCATTACAAGCTTTTTTTTGAGACAAAGAAATGTGGATGGAAGAAACCAAAGAAGGAAGAGAGAAAAAAGGGAGAAATGAGATGAGAAAGGGAGAGAAGTAGAAGAAAACAAAGAAAGATGTAAAAAAGCTGAGACAGAGCGAGAGACAGAGAGGGAGAAAGAGAGGAGAGAGAAGGAAAGAGGAAGGAGCAAAGACATGGGTAAAGAGAACAAAAAGTAATATCCAGCCACAGCAGAAACGGTGGAATCCAGATGAGGATTTCCTGGGTTCAGAGTCCTGTGTCAAAAATTAACCAGCTTTGTGACTTTGAGCAAGTTACTCAACTTCTCTGTACATTTCCTACGGTTGTAGGAAGGATAAATAAGCGTATAAAACTCCTCACAAAACACAGAAATACACAGCGAAATATGAATGTAAAGATAAATGTGTGTGTATGTACGTGATCCCTTGGCACACGCCGTGCCCTTTCCATGCTCCTCAGCTTATGAGCCTCCTCCAAGGAGCACGGTCTGCCTCCAAAAGACATGGATGGCTGTGGCCATTGATAGGGAAAAGTCACTGTGGGCCAGACTTGCCCAGGACTGCCTCAGGAGCAGGAATCATCGTGGGCAGGTGTTACAAAGGGGAAGATTGTGGAAGAAAAGGGCAACCACCCAATGGGGTGACTAGGCCCTGCACGAAATGTCATTTCCGCCTGTGAACACCCCTCAGATGCTTTGGTCTACACAATTGGTCCTTGTCCTTGTCCCCAAGATGTGCCCTGCCCCTCACACATTGTTCTTACTAAAGGTGTGGAGTCCATGTCGTCGGGTTGGTGGTAAGGAGTGGAGGGTCTTGCTGCTCTGTCAGAAAGTGGAGAATAATAATAAAAGCAAGAGCTAACATTCATCCAACATTTACTATGTGTTACATCCTACTTACTATTTATTTACTTGGTCTCATTGAAGACCCCTCCCCGTCAACCCCAGGTTGCAGGTGTTATTCTGTCCACTATACAGATGAGTAAAGTGAGGCTTAGGGAATTATTGGATTCAGTCCATCATAGGCGTGCAAATGGCATCGCAACCCAGTAGGATGGGGATAAAAGAAAATTCCGCAAGATGGTCTGCACATAAGCACATGTGCACACATCCCAGTATGATCATTAGTGGGGGAGAAGATTAAGTGAAGCCCAGAGTGTCAAATTCAACCTTGTCTTTCTCAGCTGAGTGAGGGAAGGTGAGGAAATAGAGAGTAAGAACCCAAAGGAGAGTTCTGGGGCAAGGTCATGTATGTGAGGCAAGAGAGGAGCTATTTGGAGACTGTGCGGACTCAGGTATCAGAGGGTGGGGATTGACTCAAAGTGCTCATCATTTTCAGGGAGTTCACTTAAGGTGTCTACAGCTTTTCAATTCATTTTGTGTGTCATCCTTGAGTTCTGTTGAATGCAAGGCTCTGTGGGAAATATTGACGACTCATAGGTCTGGAAACTGGAGGCGCCCTCCAGCTTTCTGTGGTGTTCAACTGGTGCAGGTGGCTGCAGAGGCTATGTGCGCTCTCCACCATGGACCGGGGCTGAAACTTTGGAGGGCTGGCCTCCTGGGAACAACTGGCACTCGCAGCATCGGCTGCTGCTCTACGCAGTCCTGAAACGCACTCCTGCTTACTTACACACATCCCACTGTCCTTCCATTCTGAACCCCCCTTCTCCCGGTGTTCCTCCTGGACAGACATGTTCTGGGAGCCCCGTGGTGGGTGCCATGATGACAGAGATGGCCAAGTTCTCCTTCCTCCCTCAACAGCCTTCAGTGTTCTCTCTCTGTCTCCTCTGAGTTCTGAGGGCAGGAATGAGGTATTTGTGCCTTCCAAGTCATCCATGTATAAGACGTCTTCCGGTCAAATTGTTTTCTGTTGTCTTGAGTGTCTGAGCTTGGTTTTCTTACAGGGATTAAACCAAGAGTCCTGGAGACTTGTGTGTGAGTTTGTGCTTCCACAGCACCCATCACATTCTAAAGAAAGGGAGGAGGAGGTACTTACCAAGGATGCAAGGATGCATTGCTGGTTGGGATGGATGGATTGGTGATGGATAAACAGGGAGATGGATGGAGCCTCGCTGAAGGGCATGAACAGAGATGGTGGAGGAAGAGGAGACCAGCCAACCACGGAAGCAATGCTAAAACATCTGTCTTTAGCTTATTCTGAATTCTACATGCTCTGTGATCTATGTTGGGAATAATTCACACATTTATTTATGCTTTGTTCCTTTCTGGCTCCTTTGGGTACTTCTGTGGATTTTCAGTGATTCCCTTGTAGCCCACAAACATGAAACGGGGGGCAGGTATAGGAAAAGAGATGCAACTACCTCAATTTTGGGACTTTTTGTGAGAGAAGGATTCGGTGGAAAGGTATGGGTGTGGTGGATATAATAGAAAGAAGAAGTTTGGCTTACCTGTGGGCCTGAATTTTCCGGTTACCCTAATACCCCAAGAATTTAGGGAATGGAAAGTAAAAGGGCAGTGAGAGAAAAATAGCCCAGGAGAAACCCCAAGTTGGAGAATCAATGGGTGCTGTGACTTTAAAAACTATTGACAGTGGATATATGTGTGTGATGGATGTATGATTTTTACATAGACTGTCTCCTACTAACACATTTTGTTAGCTTGAAGAATATCTCATCTTTTCTTTTACCAGTGGGAGAGTTTTGCAGGACGGGTCCTCAATTCATTTTGACCCACACGCCCTTGGAGTATTGTCTGAATTTCCATTTATTTGCCTCTACTCTACTCTTTCGCTCCTGGCTGGGTTTCCCTTACTCTTTCTGGACCTCCGTTTTCTAGACGGGCATCATCTCCCCTGTGTCCAAAGGCTGTTCTCATTTTCCAAGGATGTGGGGATGTGTCTCCATGCAGCTGAAGTGCCCATCTCTCCTCCTCACCCTGGCAGGACCATGGAACATGTCCTTCAGCTCAGAAGTGCATCTCCCCATGCCTTCTCCTCTACCTGCACCCACATGCCCAGCCCTCCTAGGGCTCTTGCTTAGGCAGCAGGATACAAACTCTGCAGGAGTTAACAACTGTACGATGACGAAATAATCAAACCGACACATTCATGCCAGCAGAATTGTGTTTAATTGTTTGAAAAACTGGAGCAGAGACGAAGTTTGCTAGGAAAACATGGTCGGGCACGCTGCTTACGTTTCCAAGCAGCCAACAGGGAAAAGTATACAAGTCAGCAAAGAAGATTAGACGGTTTAGAACCAGATCCTTTTCTAAATGGAAATGGCAGCTGCTAATTAATCAGAAATGGTGATCCAGGAAGCTCCCATCCTGGTGCTGCCTTTTCGACAAGTGTCACTGCCTCCAGAAGCCGGGGGTGAGTGGTGCTGACAGCTGGCTGGCTGAGACCGGGGAGTGGGCTTCATGGTCTCTGTTCTGCAGGGAGCCTGGCCTCTGGCCCATGCCTGGGGTTTACTTCTGCTTGGACTTCTGGCACTGCTGAGGGTGTGGGCAATGTGGGACAGAGGGCTCCTTGCCCTTGGGTGGAGGCTGGCCAGGCTGCTTGGTGTGCTGAGGTGGAGTTTAGAACTGCTTTGGTGAGGGGCAGCAGTACCTTGCTGGGGGGCAGCATTGCTGTAGAGGGGGACAGTACTGCTGAAGTGGGGGGCAGCAATACTTTGGTAGTGGGCAGCATGGCTGGGGTGCGGGGCAGCAATACTTTGGTGGGGGGCAGCAATACTTTGGTGGGGGGCAGCATTGCTGGGATGGAGGGCAGCAATACTTTGGTAGCGGGCAGCACAGCTTCTGCTTTGGATGATACATTCTGGTCTGGATGTGCACTGCAAGGGGAAAGACACACAAGTGAGGAAGTCAGGAGCCTTAGAGACGCTCCACCCAGGAGAACCTCCTGCCTCGTTCAAAACTGTCCCATTTCAACCTTGGCCTGGTGCCTTCACTGATTCAATGTGTGTGTGTGTGTGCAATGAGGTGCTACAGTATAAATTGTAGCTGCAGTTTGTAAGCCATTGCAAGGTTTTAATTGAGACAATAAAGAAATACGGAAGGAAGGAAGGAAGGAAAGAAGGAAGAGAGGAAAAAAGGGAGAAAGGAAAAGAGAAATGGATAGGGATAGAGAGAAACAAAGACGTAAAAAGGGAGAGAGAGACAGAGAGTGAGAGGAGAGAGAAGGAAAGAGTAAGAAGGAAGGACAGGGGTAATGAGAACAAAAAGTAATATCACGGCACAGCAGATACTGTGGAATTTAGAACATGACTTTCTTGGACCTGAGTTCTGTCTCAAAAATTAACCAGCTGTGTGACTTTGAGCAAGTTACTTAACTTCTCTGTACTCTTAAAGTTGTTGTAAGGATCAAATGAGCATATAACACTCCAGACAAACATGTGTACATACACAGGGAAATATGAGTGTCAATATATATGTGTGTATGTGTGCTCACGTGGTCACACACACACACAAACACACACGAGAACCAAAACATGTTGAGTACTCTTGTAAAGATTTCGACTTTTAAAATAAATTTCTACCCATTGTTTTATAGGGTGGGAGAATATATTTGCAATTCAAATATCCCCAAAGGAACTTGTAATCAGAATATTTTAAGAACTCTTACAAATCAACTATAAAAAAACCCCTATAATTAAAAAGTGGACAGAAGATCTGAATGATAGCTATTCATAGAAAATATACACATGGTTAAAAGCCGGTGAAAGGATGCTCAACATTATTAGTCATTAAAGAAAAGCATATCAAAACCATGTTAACTTCATGCTTTATATACTGGGAAATTAATGAACATGTAGAGCGGTTGTAGCTTGGGTTAGGGTCATTGTGCTGGTTTTTTAGAGATTCATTTCTTCTTTGAGTGTCTGCTCTTAATCATTCTTCATGCCTCTTCAAAATGCCATGTTCTATATTTCAAGTTTATTCACATTAATTCTCATTAAACCAATCAACGCCTTGTATCATTTCCGACACATTAATGATAGAAATACACTCGCAAGCACTTCCTTAGTTTTCAGACATCATTGATTCACAAGATCTCCAGAGCTCTTTATTACTCTGATTACTATTTTCTTGGACCATGTGACTCTGAGCAATGTTGGAATGTGAAGGTGATCACTACGTTCAGAAAAGCATTGAAGAATTGCCTGCTACAGATTCTTCAGGGAAATCGTCCCTCCCTCTACTGCTGTGGCCAGAGAGGCTTTCTGAAGATTCCAGCGGTGTTTTCCCCAGGAGGGAGGCTCCTTCCCAGCAGGATTCATGCTCAAAAAGTCATTCCCTATCACTCAACTTTTTCTGGTTGGTTCTTTATAATGACAACAGCAACACAATCTTATCACTTTCTTGTGACATGATTGAATATTTTCTACCCAGAGAAATTGTTTTTCATACACTTATCCAGGAACCATGTAAGCAATGATGAAAAATGCACATAAACTCTGATACAACCTGTCATCTTATAGATTCATCAAGTACTAATTTTTCACAGCCCAATGTTGTTGGCGACTAAGCATTTTGACTGCCGAGACCTTAATACACAAATAAATGTGTGTCTAGCTTCTATGTGCCCTCATCCCTGAGTATTTCTGATAGGTCTTAAGCTAAGTCACTTTTTTCTCAGCGTTAAGATTCTTCTTTTTTTTTTTTTCCTTATCCTTACTTTTTTTTTATTCTTTTATTTTTACATGAGATAAATAGACTGATACCAAGCATTGTAAATGGATGACCACAACAAAAGCAACAATGACGGCAATTACCAAACAGGAAACACACTCCTACTATGTCATGATATTGACATTCAGTCCAGTAATCCTCCACTATAACAGCTCCTTTACTTTGCAGTGAAAATTTCTACCCATTTTACCCATTTTAATTTAATTTAATTTAATTTAATTTAATATTTAATGTCTACCCATTTTAAAGGAGCATCTTAACCCCTCTCTAAGAGAATTCATAGAAAAGAGGCATCTAGAGACAAAAGGACCGCTTAGATCGACTCTAAATTCTGGTGAGAAAGAAACTCTTAGAGAGGGAAGTCATGGTTCCCCAGGCACTGAGCATACGGGGGTGGAACAATGGTTGCCGACTCCCAGAGCAGGACCTGGCCACTGTACCACCTCCTCTTGTCCTTGCTGCTCTAAGCTGCCTGGGCCTCTGCCCCCTGCTCCCTGAGGAGCTCACCTGCCTCCCTGCATGGGCCTTGCGCTTCAGGGCAGCGCTGCCCCAGAGCCGGTGCCACCCTCTCCTAACCAGCCCCGCTCAGCTCCTGGCCACGCACAACAGTGTCACCACACACGCCAGCAGGAGCCTCAACACCGGACTCTTCACACACCCTGGACCCTCATCTCAGCGCCCGCCCCACACACTTCAGATGTTGACTTGCAGCCCAAGAGAGGTGGGCCCCAAATGGTACGGAGGAGACAGATGCCCACACGAGGCCTTTCTTTGGGACCAACCACCAAGTGCTCCAGCCCCAGCTGCCCGCAGAGTTTGGGACCAGGTAGAGCCAGGCTTCCAGGAGAGGCGTTCCTTTGCCCAACTTACCTTAGTTCACCAGGGGCTGGAACGTGGAGATGCTGAGGCTTTGGGGATGCTCTGAGACTGCACACCTTTTATACATCCCATATCGCTCTTGGAAGCCATGAGGTGGCCTACGATTGGGGCATGCTTGGCCCTAGTCACAATAGGATGCATCTGCCCTTCCTCAAACTTAAAGTTTTACTCATATCCTGGGCTGGCAAACTCCTTCTCAGTTTGATGGCGCTTGGGGATGACAGTGCCTTCACTCGGGCCCTGGCCCCATTTCCCCATCTCTTTACGAGCCCTGGCTTCCTCGGGTTTCCAAACCCACTCATGACGTTTGCCCTAGAATCTTGACATCCGGGATGTTGCTAAGCAAGCATTCAGAACACTGCTGGGTGTGGGAGTAGTGAGGGTAATTGCCCAGAATATTCCAGTTAGTGAGGGAAGGGGTGGGCCGAGCAGCGTACGCAGCGAGCCTTGTTGTAAGAGAAACGACTACTGAGCGGTGAGTGGCCCTTTGGGAGACCCTGTAAAGTCAGCAAAGTTGGGACCTTGACTTAACCTAGACTCAGAGCCACATTCAGCCTGAATTGGATACAAACCTGGGCAAGCCGCTTTGATTTTTCACCTGTTGTAATATAAACAAAAAGTGGGGGCTGCAACTCTGTGTCCTGCCTCTTGGTGAGCAAAACATTAGTCTTCATTCACAGAAACTGGGCGGTTACTGTTGACAGAACGTATCTCTCTTACAGGTGTATAAGTCACCCAGACTGCAGGCTTCCCAGGGGAATGATTATCATAAGGTGGAGAGGCTGGGGAGCTAAGAAACTTTGACCTGTCATGAGCTGCTGGACGAGTCACCCAGTCTGGCTCCTGGAATTTGATGTCCCAGGGCTTCAGGCCTGATGCCTCCTTCCCCTTCCGCTTAGAGACTCCTGAAGGAAGAGGGATGCCTCAGGGCAGGGAGTAGGTTGAAAAGGTTGAAACAACATCCGTCAAAGGATGAAAGATATCTTAATTAATTCCCCATTTAGTGTTCCAACTGGGGCTCTGATCTTCACCAGCTGGGTGACCTTGGGCACTTAACATCTTTGAGCCTCAGTTTCCTCATCTGCTAAACAGGATAACCCCATTCTGCACGTCAGCTGAAAGGCTTATTTTGGACAACATGTGTAAGTATGTGCACACGGTTGGGCAGAGAATAAGGGCCCAACGATGGTTCGGTGCTCCGTGGAGTCGGGCTCTGAAAGCTGGGGCAAAGCACACTCTTAGAATTGGGAGTAGTTGGTTACCCACATTAGAAGGCAAGTAGTGGCACTTGCTATCAGTGTCCTAAGACTTTCACTGACAGAAATGGAAATCGGCAAGCTAGTCCTGAGGATGGCACGTTTCATTCTCACACCTGGAATTTAGCCACAGCTCAGCTGAAAGGCCTACAGTATCCCTAGATCTTGGGAATTCACACTGCAGCACGAGAAGACAGCCTTGGAAATCAATGGTGTCTCCTCGGGGACTCACCGGAAGGGCAGGCTATGCATGGGCTCGGCCCCGAGGGAAACCCAGAGGATCCCAGGACTTCCCGGGAGAAGAAACCCTTCCGCCTGTTGTCACTCTGACAGAAGCAACCCTGATAGGCTTGGAGAGGGATTTCAGCTCACGTCCCTAGCAGCAGAGAAGCAAGGCCACGTGGGGCAGGTTACCTGAGATAACTAATAATTCATCAATACCTAGTGAGCTCACACAATGCACCAGGTGCTGGGAACGGTGGTCAGCAAGGAGGGCCAGAGCCTCCCTGGTCCCTAAACTTCTTCACATCCACTTCTCCGCCTACTCCTTCCAAATCTGTAGATACTTTTCAATGGTTTGGCTTGGATTCGCTGAAGAACTCAAACCCAGTTGTGGCAGTAGCAATGCCTGCGTAACTAGGGAAAATGTGAACATGTGGAGATCCATGAGTTTCGGTGTTCCATCCTGTCCATCTTTTCTGGCCTAAGCCCTCACTACCCTGAACAGATTTTTTTGGGTGTGGAATCTGCTATCTCAAGCATGCATTACATAGTATTGCTTCTACCACCAGAGGACAGAAGGAACATGTCCTCTAGAAGCCACAGGTACAACTAAACACCTATCCTGGGCATTGGGAATGGTACTGTTCCCTGACTTTCGTTAGCATGGCTCTTTCTCTTTCGCCAAAGCCCTGTCTCTCATGTACACACACACACACACACACATACACACACACCACACACACATTAAGGCAAAAGGGACAATTGGGACCAAGGAGGTCTCAGCAGACCTGGGCACAGGCTAAGCCCACTGTATCTTCTGTGCCCGGCATCTGTGATGGAACACCAGTCCGCGGTCCATGCACACATATGCAGGGGAAGGCCGAGCTGACCCTCTGGGGCCAGCCGCATCAAAAGACAGGGCTCCGGACAAAGGACTGCTGGTGGTTGGAGTTAGAGCCTCTCTGCTGAAATCCATCGCCATCTGGGGATCCTCTGGGCCACGGCACGATGTGTGCCCAGCCTCTGGGTCGGTGAGAGATGCCCTCACTTTCCCAGGGTGCTTGTGGTTGGGGGATAAGGGAGGGGCAGGCCTCCACTGCCTGTCAGAATCTCTGTTCGAGTTTGTAATTCAGGACTTGAAGTTTGAGCTATTTTCATGTTACAACATAGAAAGTTTATGTTGGCTAAGGTTACTTAAGTAAAAAGTAGGGAAGAGTGGTTTTGAACCCAAGTCTGCCACCCTCCAGGATGGGTATGTGTTCTCTTTCTTGCACCATCTACCTTCTAGGAAATTTCTTTGTTTGGAAGACGTAAGTATATTCGTCCCTGAGGAAGGCACACTTCTTTGGAAGGCCTCAGCATCATGCCCTTCATCTGGGGATCTTTGTGCTTGCAAGTGTCCTCAAGGTCAATGGGCGGATAATCTCCTGGAATGATGCACAAGCCTCGCAAAGGGTCTGGACTGTATGTTCTGGTGCCATGCCCATGAGCAAAACTTAGAAAGTGAGCATGTGTGTGAGTACCTGTGTGTGTGTGAGTGTGTGTGGGTGTGTGAAGACGTATTTCAGGGTGATGGACAGCATGTGATGGTGTGTCAGTGTGTGTTGTGTGGTGGCCTCATGTGAGGGCTCATGAATGAATCTATGTGGGAATATGAACTTCAGTGTGCAAGAGTGAGTGTGGACAGGGCTGAGAGTCAAGAGGTATGCACAGGTGTTGCTGACTCCATCGTTAAAATGTTCAAAGAACTTCTGTACCAGGTGGCTCCTAGGCTCTGTGCCCTGCCCGCCTGCGTGCCTGCACCCACCCTGACAGGCGGCAGCTCAGTCCTACAGCATGGAGAAGCTGGGAGGCCGACGCCTGTCCCAGCGGGGGCCTCTGGGACGCTGCTCCAACTTCTTTTCTCAGTGGTCAGTGGAAGTCTCCACACTTGCAGAATTTACGCTGAATAACAACCCCGTGTGTGTCATTGATATGAGCATCTACCCCTGTATAAACACGTGTGAGTGTGAGATTGTGTGAACGTGCTGCCTTTGCCTTCCCAACGGATCAGTGGGTTGTAAGTTCTGGAAAGACGGGGTCCAGGCTTTATGCTTCTTCCAGCCACTGAGACGGTCAGAATACTTGCCACGTTGCAAAGACTACGGACTAGGGTTCGAACCTCATCTCCACCACGTGTATGTTGTTGGTAATTTGAGCACGTAAGGAGCTTTGCTACACCTCAGCTGTACCTCTCAAGGGAAGAGAAAGACATGCTTCAATGGGGTGGTGTCCGTGTGTGTGAGCGCTTGTCACATGCCGTGCCCTCTCCATGCTTCCTCAGCTTATGAGCCTCCCCCAGGGAGCACGGTCTGCCTCCAAAAGACATGGCTGGCTGTGTACACTGATAGGGAAAAGTCACTGTGGGCCAGAGCTGCCCAACAATGCCTCAAGAGCAGGATCCATCGTGGGCAGGTGTTACAACACGGAATTTCTGGAAACAAGGGTAACAGCACAATGGCGTGATTATGTCCTGGACGAAATGTCGCTTCCGCCTCTGAACATCACTCAGAGGCTTTGCTCTATGCAACTGGACCTTGTCCTTGTCCCGAAGATGTGCCCAGCGCCTCACACCTTTTTCTTAATAAAGGCGTGGAGCCCATGTCCTCAGGTTGCTGGCAGTACGTGGAGGATCTTGCTGCTCTGTCAGAAAGTGGGGAATACTAATAAAAGCAAGAGCTAACATTCATTCAACAATTACTATGGGTTACGTCCTACTTAATATTTATTAACATCGTCTCATTGAAGACACCCCCCCATCAACCCCAGGTGGCAGGATTTATTCTGCACACTATACAGATGAGAAAAGCGAGGCCTAGGGAAGTATGGGATTCAGTGCATCATAGGGGTGAATCTGGATCTAAACCCAATAGGATGGGGATAAAAGAAAATTGCACATGTTGGTCTGCACATAAGCACATGTGCACATACCCTAAGTAAGATTATTAGTGGGGGAGAAAATTAAGTGAAGCCCAGGGAGGCAAAATTCAACCTTGTACTAATCTGCTGAGTGAGGGAGGGTGAGGAAAGAGAGAGTAAGAACCCAAAGGAGAGTTCTTGGGGAAGGTCATGTATGTGGGGCAAGAGAGGAGCTATTTGGAGACTGTGTGGACTCAGGTATCAGAGGGTGGGGATGGGCTCAAAGTGCTCATCATTTTCAGGGATTTCACTTCAGGTGTCTACAGCCTTTCAATACATTTGGTGTGTCATCCTTGAGTTCTGGTGAATGCAACAGTCTGTGAGAAATAATTACGACACATAGGTCAGGCAACTGGAGGTGCCCTCCAGCTTTCTGTGGTGTTCACCTGGTGCAGGTGGCTGCAGAGGCTATGTGCGCTCTCCACCATGGACCGGGGCTGAGACGTTGGAGGGCCGGTCTCCTGGGAACAGCTGGCACTCGCAGCAACGGCTGCTGCTCTACGCAGTCCTGGAACGCACTCCTGCTTACTTACACACATCCCACTGTCCTTCCATTCTGAACCCCCCTGCTCCCGGTGTTCCTCCTGGACAGACATGTTCTGGGAGCCCCGTGGTGGGTGCCATGATGATACAGATGGCCACGTTTTCCTTCCTCCCTTCAACAGTCCTAAGTGTTCTCTCTCTGTCTCCTCTGAATTCTGGCCAAAAGGAATGAGGTATCTGTAGCTTCCAAGTAATCCATGAATTCCACGGCATCTGGGCAAATTGTTCTTTGTTGTCTTGAGGGTCTCAGCTTGGTCTTCTTATGGATATTGAACCAAGAGATCGGGAACCCTGTGTGTGAGTCTGTGCTTCCACAACACCTGTCACATTCTAAGCAAAGGGAGGGGAGGTACTCACCAAGCATGCAATGATGCATTGCTGGTTGGGATGGATGGATCGGTGATGGATAAATAGATAGACGGAGGGAGCCTTGCTGAAAGGCATGAACAGAGATGATGGAGGAAGAGACCAGCCAAGCAGGTAAGCAACGCTAAAACTTCTCTCTTTAGCTAATTCTCAATTCTACAGGAGCGGCTATCTATGTTGGGGATAATTCACACTTTTAGTTTATGTGATGTTCCGTTCTGGCTCCTTTGGGGTACTTCTGTGGGTTTTCAGTGATTCCCTTGTAACCCGAAGGGAGGTGTAGAAAAAGAGAAGCAAAGACCTCATTTTGTGCACTATGTTGTGAGCGAAGGATTTGTTCGAAAGGGATGTGTGTAGTGGATGTAATAGAAAGAAGCAGTTTGGCTTACCTTTGGGCCTGAATTTTCATGTTACCCTAATGCCCCAAGGATTTAGGGAATGGAAAGTGAGAGGGCAGTGGGAGAAATATTGCCCAGGAATAGTCTAAGCTGCAGAAACAACAAGGGCTCTGACTTTATTAAAATGCTGACATTGGAAATGTGTGTGTGCTGGATGTATGACATTTACATAGGCTGTCTCCTACTTACACATTTGGTTAGCTTGAAGAAACTCTGGTCTTTTCTTGTACCATTGCAAGAGTTTTTCAGGCCCGGTCCTCAATTCATTTTGACCACGCGCCCTTGGAGTGTTGTGTGAATTTCCATTTATTTGCCTCTACTCTACTCTTTAGCTCCTGGCTGGGTTTCCCTTACTCTTTCTGTGCCTCCATTTTCTAGACAGACATCATCGCCCCCTTCTCCGAGAGCTGTTCTCATTTTCCAGGGATATTGGGATGAGTCCCATGAGTGAGAAGTGCCCATCTCTTTCCTCACCCTGGCAGGTCGATGGAGAATGTCCCTCAGTCCGGAGTGCATCTCCCAATGCCTTCGCCTCTACCTGAACCCTCATGCCCAGACCTCCATGGGCTCTGGGTTGAGGAGCAGGATACAAACTCTGCAGGAATTAACAACTGCGAGATGACGAAATAATCCACAGACACATTCATGCCAAAGGAATTGTGTTAAATAGTTGGGAAAACTGGAGTAGAAACGAAGGGTGCTAGGAAAGGATGTCCGGCCACGCTGCTTAAGTTTCCAAGAAGCCGACAGGGCGAAGTCGATACAAGGCAGCAAAGAAGGTTAGGCGGTTTAGAACCAGATCCTTTTCTGAGATGGAACTTGCAGCTGCTAATTAATACGAAATCTTGATCCAGGAAGCTGCCATCCTGGTGCTGCTTTTCCCGAAGTGCGGCTGCCTCCGGAAGCCGGGGATGAGTGGCGCTGACAACTGGCTGGCTGAGAGAGGGCAGTGGGCTTCATGGTCTCTGGTCTCCACGGAGCTTGGCCTTAGGTCTCATGGCCAGGGATGACTTCTGCTTGGACATCTGGCATTGTGGCGGGCGTGGGAACTTGTGTTGGCACTTGGGGACACAGGGCACCTTGCACTTGGGTGGAGGCTGGCAAGGCTGCTTGGTGTGCTGAGGGGGGTCTATCACTGCTTGGTGGGGGGCAGAATTACTGGGGAGGGGGACAGTACTGCTGAGGTGCGGGGCAGCAATACTTTGGTAGTGGGCAGGATTGCTGGGGTGCGGGGCAGCAATACTTTGGTAGTGGGCAGCATGGCTGTGGTGCGGGGAAGCAAGACTTTGGTGGGCGGAAGCACAGCTTCTGCTTTTGATGATACATTCTGGTCTGGATGTGTACTGCAAGGGGAAAGACACACAAGTGAGGAAGTCTGGAGACTTAGAAACTCTCGACCCTGGAGATCCTTCTGCCTCCTTCAAACCTGCCCCATTTCACCCTCCGCCAGGTGGCTTCACCGATTTAAGGTGTGTGTGTATGCAATGAGGTGTGTCAGTATAAATTGTATCTGCATTTTCTAAACCATTACAAGCTTTTTTTTGAGACAAAGAAATGTGGATGGAAGAAACCAAAGAAGGAAGAGAGAAAAAAGGGAGAAATGAGATGAGAAAGGGAGAGAAGTAGAAGAAAGATGTAAAAAAGCTGAGACAGAGCGAGAGACAGAGAGGGAGAAAGAGAGGAGAGAGAAGGAAAGAGGAAGGAGCAAAGACATGGGTAAAGAGAACAAAAAGTAATATCCAGCCACAGCAGAAACGGTGGAATCCAGATGAGGATTTCCTGGGTTCAGAGTCCTGTGTCAAAAATTAAGCAGCTTTGTGACTTTGAGCAAGTTACTCAACTTCTCTGTACATTTCCTACGGTTGTAGGAAGGATAAATAAGCGTATAAAACTCCTCACAAAACACAGAAATACACAGCGAAATATGAATGTAAAGATAAATGTGTGTGTATGTACGTGATCCCTTGGCACACGCCGTGCCCTTTCCATGCTCCTCAGCTTATGAGCCTCCTCCAAGGAGCACGGTCTGCCTCCAAAAGACATGGATGGCTGTGGCCATTGATAGGGAAAAGTCACTGTGGGCCAGACTTGCCCAGGACTGCCTCAGGAGCAGGAATCATCGTGGGCAGGTGTTACAAAAGGGAAGATTGTGGAAGAAAAGGGCAACCACCCAATGTGGTGATTAGGCCCTGCACGAAATGTCATTTCCGCCTGTGAACACCCCTCAGATGCTTTGGTCTACACAATTGGTCCTTGTCCTTGTCCCCAAGATGTGCCCTGCCCCTCACACATTGTTCTTACTAAAGGTGTGGAGTCCATGTCGTCGGGTTGGTGGTAAGGAGTGGAGGGTCTTGCTGCTCTGTCAGAAAGTGGAGAATAATAATAAAAGCTAGAGCTAACATTCATCCAACATTTACTATGTGTTACATCCTACTTACTATTTATTTACTTGGTCTCATTGAAGACCCCTCCCCGTCAACCCCAGGTTGCAGGTGTTATTCTGTCCACTATACAGATGAGTAAAGTGAGGCTTAGGGAATTATTGGATTCAGTCCATCATAGGCGTGCAAATGGCATCGCAACCCAGTAGGATGGGGATAAAAGAAAATTCCGCAAGATGGTCTGCACATAAGCACATGTGCACACATCCCAGTATGATCATTAGTGGGGGAGAAGATTAAGTGAAGCCCAGAGTGTCAAATTCAACCTTGTCTTTCTCAGCTGAGTGAGGGAAGGTGAGGAAATAGAGAGTAAGAACCCAAAGGAGAGTTCTGGGGCAAGGTCATGTATGTGAGGCAAGAGAGGAGCTATTTGGAGACTGTGCGGACTCAGGTATCAGAGGGTGGGGATTGACTCAAAGTGCTCATCATTTTCAGGGAGTTCACTTAAGGTGTCTACAGCTTTTCAATTCATTTTGTGTGTCATCCTTGAGTTCTGTTGAATGCAAGGCTCTGTGGGAAATATTGACGACTCATAGGTCTGGAAACTGGAGGCGCCCTCCAGCTTTCTGTGGTGTTCAACTGGTGCAGGTGGCTGCAGAGGCTATGTGCGCTCTCCACCATGGACCGGGGCTGAAATTTTGGAGGGCTGGCCTCCTGGGAACAACTGGCACTCGCAGCATCGGCTGCTGCTCTACGCAGTCCTGAAACGCACTCCTGCTTACTTACACACATCCCACTGTCCTTCCATTCTGAACCCCCCTTCTCCCGGTGTTACTCCTGGACAGACATGTTCTGGGAGCCCCGTGGTGGGTGCCATGATGACAGAGATGGCCAAGTCCTCCTTCCTCCCTCAACAGCCTTCAGTGTTCTCTCTCTGTCTCCTCTGAGTTCTGAGGGCAGGAATGAGGTATTTGTGCCTTCCAAGTCATCCATGTATAAGACGTCTTCCGGTCAAATTGTTTTCTGTTGTCTTGAGTGTCTGAGCTTGGTTTTCTTACAGGGATTAAACCAAGAGTCCTGGAGACTTGTGTGTGAGTTTGTGCTTCCACAGCACCCATCACATTCTAAAGAAAGGGAGGAGGAGGTACTTACCAAGGATGCAAGGATGCATTGCTGGTTGGGATGGATGGATTGGTGATGGATAAACAGGGAGATGGATGGAGCCTCGCTGAAGGGCATGAACAGAGATGGTGGAGGAAGAGGAGACCAGCCAACCACGGAAGCAATGCTAAAACATCTGTCTTTAGCTTATTCTGAATTCTACATGCTCTGTGATCTATGTTGGGAATAATTCACACATTTATTTATGCTTTGTTCCTTTCTGGCTCCTTTGGGTACTTCTGTGGATTTTCAGTGATTCCCTTGTAGCCCACAAACATGAAACGGGGGGCAGGTATAGGAAAAGAGATGCAACTACCTCAATTTTGGGACTTTTTGTGAGAGAAGGATTCGGTGGAAAGGTATGGGTGTGGTGGATATAATAGAAAGAAGAAGTTTGGCTTACCTGTGGGCCTGAATTTTCTGGTTACCCTAATACCCCAAGAATTTAGGGAATGGAAAGTAAAAGGGCAGTGAGAGAAAAATAGCCCAGGAGAAACCCCAAGTTGGAGAATCAATGGGTGCTGTGACTTTAAAAACTATTGACAGTGGATATATGTGTGTGATGGATGTATGATTTTTACATAGACTGTCTCCTACTAACACATTTTGTTAGCTTGAAGAATATCTCATCTTTTCTTTTACCAGTGGGAGAGTTTTGCAGGACCGGTCCTCAATTCATTTTGACCCACACGCCCTTGGAGTATTGTCTGAATTTCCATTTATTTGCCTCTACTCTACTCTTTCGCTCCTGGCTGGGTTTCCCTTACTCTTTCTGGACCTCCGTTTTCTAGACGGGCATCATCTCCCCTGTGTCCAAAGGCTGTTCTCATTTTCCAAGGATGTGGGGATGTGTCTCCATGCAGCTGAAGTGCCCATCTCTCCTCCTCACCCTGGCAGGACCATGGAACATGTCCTTCAGCTCAGAAGTGCATCTCCCCATGCCTTCTCCTCTACCTGCATCCACATGCCCAGCCCTCCTAGGGCTCTTGCTTAGGCAGCAGGATACAAAATCTGCAGGAGTTAACAACTGTACGATGACGAAATAATCAAACCGACACATTCATGCCAGCAGAATTGTGTTTAATTGTTTGAAAAACTGGAGCAGAGACGAAGTTTGCTAGGAAAACATGGTCGGGCACGCTGCTTACGTTTCCAAGCAGCCAACAGGGAAAAGTATACAAGTCAGCAAAGAAGATTAGACGGTTTAGAACCAGATCCTTTTCTAAATGGAAATGGCAGCTGCTAATTAATCAGAAATGGTGATCCAGGAAGCTCCCATCCTGGTGCTGCCTTTTCCACAAGTGTGGCTGCCTCCAGAAGCCGGGGGTGAGTGGTGCTGACAGCTGGCTGGCTGAGACCGGGGAGTGGGCTTCATGGTCTCTGTTCTGCAGGGAGCCTGGCCTCTGGCCCATGCCTGGGGTTTACTTCTGCTTGGACTTCTGGCGCTGCTGAGGGTGTGGGCAATGTGGGACAGAGGGCTCCTTGCCCTTGGGTGGAGGCTGGCCAGGCTGCTTGGTGTGCTGAGGTGGAGTTTAGAACTGCTTTGGTGAGGGGCAGCAGTACCTTGCTGGGGGGCAGCATTGCTGTAGAGGGGGACAGTACTGCTGAAGTGGGGGGCAGCAATACTTTGGTAGTGGGCAGCATGGCTGGGGTGCGGGGCAGCAATACTTTGGTGGGGGGCAGCAATACTTTGGTGGGGGGCAGCATTGCTGGGATGGAGGGCAGCAATACTTTGGTAGCGGGCAGCACAGCTTCTGCTTTGGATGATACATTCTGGTCTGGATGTGCACTGCAAGGGGAAAGACACACAAGTGAGGAAGTCAGGAGCCTTAGAGACGCTCCACCCAGGAGAACCTCCTGCCTCGTTCAAAACTGTCCCATTTCAACCTTGGCCTGGTGCCTTCACTGATTCAATGTGTGTGTGTGTGTGCAATGAGGTGCTACAGTATAAATTGTAGCTGCAGTTTGTAAGCCATTGCAAGGTTTTAACTGAGACAATAAAGAAATACGGAAGGAAGGAAGGAAGGAAAGAAGGAAGAGAGGAAAAAAGGGAGAAAGGAAAAGAGAAATGGATAGGGATAGAGAGAAACAAAGACGTAAAAAGGGAGAGAGAGACAGAGAGTGAGAGGAGAGAGAAGGAAAGAGTAAGAAGGAAGGACAGGGGTAATGAGAACAAAAAGTAATATCACGGCACAGCAGATACTGTGGAATTTAGAACATGACTTTCTTGGACCTGAGTTCTGTCTCAAAAATTAACCAGCTGTGTGACTTTGAGCAAGTTACTTAACTTCTCTGTACTCTTAAAGTTGTTGTAAGGATCAAATGAGCATATAACACTCCAGACAAACATGTGTACATACACAGGGAAATATGAGTGTCAATATATATGTGTGTATGTGTGCTCACGTGGTCACACACACACACAAACACACACGAGAACCAAAACATGTTGAGTACTCTTGTAAAGATTTCGACTTTTAAAATAAATTTCTACCCATTGTTTTATAGGGTGGGAGAATATATTTGCAATTCAAATATCCCCAAAGGAACTTGTAATCAGAATATTTTAAGAACTCTTACAAATCAACTATAAAAAAACCCCTATAATTAAAAAGTGGACAGAAGATCTGAATGATAGCTATTCATAGAAAATATACACATGGTTAAAAGCCGGTGAAAGGATGCTCAACATTATTAGTCATTAAAGAAAAGCATATCAAAACCATGTTAACTTCATGCTTTATATACTGGGAAATTAATGAACATGTAGAGCGGTTGTAGCTTGGGTTAGGGTCATTGTGCTGGTTTTTTAGAGATTCATTTCTTCTTTGAGTGTCTGCTCTTAATCATTCTTCATGCCTCTTCAAAATGCCATGTTCTATATTTCAAGTTTATTCACATTAATTCTCATTAAACCAATCAACGCCTTGTATCATTTCCGACACATTAATGATAGAAATACACTCGCAAGCACTTCCTTAGTTTTCAGACATCATTGATTCACAAGATCTCCAGAGCTCTTTATTACTCTGATTACTATTTTCTTGGACCATGTGACTCTGAGCAATGTTGGAATGTGAAGGTGATCACTACGTTCAGAAAAGCATTGAAGAATTGCCTGCTACAGATTCTTCAGGGAAATCGTCCCTCCCTCTACTGCTGTGGCCAGAGAGGCTTTCTGAAGATTCCAGCGGTGTTTTCCCCAGGAGGGAGGCTCCTTCCCAGCAGGATTCATGCTCAAAAAGTCATTCCCTATCACTCAACTTTTTCTGGTTGGTTCTTTATAATGACAACAGCAACACAATCTTATCACTTTCTTGTGACATGATTGAATATTTTCTACCCAGAGAAATTGTTTTTCATACACTTATCCAGGAACCATGTAAGCAATGATGAAAAATGCACATAAACTCTGATACAACCTGTCATCTTATAGATTCATCAAGTACTAATTTTTCACAGCCCAATGTTGTTGGCGACTAAGCATTTTGACTGCCGAGACCTTAATACACAAATAAATGTGTGTCTAGCTTCTATGTGCCCTCATCCCTGAGTATTTCTGATAGGTCTTAAGCTAAGTCACTTTTTTCTCAGCGTTAAGATTCTTCTTTTTTTTTTTTTCCTTATCCTTACTTTTTTTTTATTCTTTTATTTTTACATGAGATAAATAGACTGATACCAAGCATTGTAAATGGATGACCACAACAAAAGCAACAATGACGGCAATTACCAAACAGGAAACACACTCCTACTATGTCATGATATTGACATTCAGTCCAGTAATCCTCCACTATAACAGCTCCTTTACTTTGCAGTGAAAATTTCTACCCATTTTACCCATTTTAATTTAATTTAATTTAATTTAATTTAATATTTAATGTCTACCCATTTTAAAGGAGCATCTTAACCCCTCTCTAAGAGAATTCATAGAAAAGAGGCATCTAGAGACAAAAGGACCGCTTAGATCGACTCTAAATTCTGGTGAGAAAGAAACTCTTAGAGAGGGAAGTCATGGTTCCCCAGGCACTGAGCATACGGGGGTGGAACAATGGTTGCCGACTCCCAGAGCAGGACCTGGCCACTGTACCACCTCCTCTTGTCCTTGCTGCTCTAAGCTGCCTGGGCCTCTGCCCCCTGCTCCCTGAGGAGCTCACCTGCCTCCCTGCATGGGCCTTGCGCTTCAGGGCAGCGCTGCCCCAGAGCCGGTGCCACCCTCTCCTAACCAGCCCCGCTCAGCTCCTGGCCACGCACAACAGTGTCACCACACACGCCAGCAGGAGCCTCAACACCGGACTCTTCACACACCCTGGACCCTCATCTCAGCGCCCGCCCCACACACTTCAGATGTTGACTTGCAGCCCAAGAGAGGTGGGCCCCAAATGGTACGGAGGAGACAGATGCCCACACGAGGCCTTTCTTTGGGACCAACCACCAAGTGCTCCAGCCCCAGCTGCCCGCAGAGTTTGGGACCAGGTAGAGCCAGGCTTCCAGGAGAGGCGTTCCTTTGCCCAACTTACCTTAGTTCACCAGGGGCTGGAACGTGGAGATGCTGAGGCTTTGGGGATGCTCTGAGACTGCACACCTTTTATACATCCCATATCGCTCTTGGAAGCCATGAGGTGGCCTACGATTGGGGCATGCTTGGCCCTAGTCACAATAGGATGCATCTGCCCTTCCTCAAACTTAAAGTTTTACTCATATCCTGGGCTGGCAAACTCCTTCTCAGTTTGATGGCGCTTGGGGATGACAGTGCCTTCACTCGGGCCCTGGCCCCATTTCCCCATCTCTTTACGAGCCCTGGCTTCCTCGGGTTTCCAAACCCACTCATGACGTTTGCCCTAGAATCTTGACATCCGGGATGTTGCTAAGCAAGCATTCAGAACACTGCTGGGTGTGGGAGTAGTGAGGGTAATTGCCCAGAATATTCCAGTTAGTGAGGGAAGGGGTGGGCCGAGCAGCGTACGCAGCGAGCCTTGTTGTAAGAGAAACGACTACTGAGCGGTGAGTGGCCCTTTGGGAGACCCTGTAAAGTCAGCAAAGTTGGGACCTTGACTTAACCTAGACTCAGAGCCACATTCAGCCTGAATTGGATACAAACCTGGGCAAGCCGCTTTGATTTTTCACCTGTTGTAATATAAACAAAAAGTGGGGGCTGCAACTCTGTGTCCTGCCTCTTGGTGAGCAAAACATTAGTCTTCATTCACAGAAACTGGGCGGTTACTGTTGACAGAACGTATCTCTCTTACAGGTGTATAAGTCACCCAGACTGCAGGCTTCCCAGGGGAATGATTATCATAAGGTGGAGAGGCTGGGGAGCTAAGAAACTTTGACCTGTCATGAGCTGCTGGACGAGTCACCCAGTCTGGCTCCTGGAATTTGATGTCCCAGGGCTTCAGGCCTGATGCCTCCTTCCCCTTCCGCTTAGAGACTCCTGAAGGAAGAGGGATGCCTCAGGGCAGGGAGTAGGTTGAAAAGGTTGAAACAACATCCGTCAAAGGATGAAAGATATCTTAATTAATTCCCCATTTAGTGTTCCAACTGGGGCTCTGATCTTCACCAGCTGGGTGACCTTGGGCACTTAACATCTTTGAGCCTCAGTTTCCTCATCTGCTAAACAGGATAACCCCATTCTGCACGTCAGCTGAAAGGCTTATTTTGGACAACATGTGTAAGTATGTGCACACGGTTGGGCAGAGAATAAGGGCCCAACGATGGTTCGGTGCTCCGTGGAGTCGGGCTCTGAAAGCTGGGGCAAAGCACACTCTTAGAATTGGGAGTAGTTGGTTACCCACATTAGAAGGCAAGTAGTGGCACTTGCTATCAGTGTCCTAAGACTTTCACTGACAGAAATGGAAATCGGCAAGCTAGTCCTGAGGATGGCACGTTTCATTCTCACACCTGGAATTTAGCCACAGCTCAGCTGAAAGGCCTACAGTATCCCTAGATCTTGGGAATTCACACTGCAGCACGAGAAGACAGCCTTGGAAATCAATGGTGTCTCCTCGGGGACTCACCGGAAGGGCAGGCTATGCATGGGCTCGGCCCCGAGGGAAACCCAGAGGATCCCAGGACTTCCCGGGAGAAGAAACCCTTCCGCCTGTTGTCACTCTGACAGAAGCAACCCTGATAGGCTTGGAGAGGGATTTCAGCTCACGTCCCTAGCAGCAGAGAAGCAAGGCCACGTGGGGCAGGTTACCTGAGATAACTAATAATTCATCAATACCTAGTGAGCTCACACAATGCACCAGGTGCTGGGAACGGTGGTCAGCAAGGAGGGCCAGAGCCTCCCTGGTCCCTAAACTTCTTCACATCCACTTCTCCGCCTACTCCTTCCAAATCTGTAGATACTTTTCAATGGTTTGGCTTGGATTCGCTGAAGAACTCAAACCCAGTTGTGGCAGTAGCAATGCCTGCGTAACTAGGGAAAATGTGAACATGTGGAGATCCATGAGTTTCGGTGTTCCATCCTGTCCATCTTTTCTGGCCTAAGCCCTCACTACCCTGAACAGATTTTTTTGGGTGTGGAATCTGCTATCTCAAGCATGCATTACATAGTATTGCTTCTACCACCAGAGGACAGAAGGAACATGTCCTCTAGAAGCCACAGGTACAACTAAACACCTATCCTGGGCATTGGGAATGGTACTGTTCCCTGACTTTCGTTAGCATGGCTCTTTCTCTTTCGCCAAAGCCCTGTCTCTCATGTACACACACACACACACACACATACACACACACCACACACACATTAAGGCAAAAGGGACAATTGGGACCAAGGAGGTCTCAGCAGACCTGGGCACAGGCTAAGCCCACTGTATCTTCTGTGCCCGGCATCTGTGATGGAACACCAGTCCGCGGTCCATGCACACATATGCAGGGGAAGGCCGAGCTGACCCTCTGGGGCCAGCCGCATCAAAAGACAGGGCTCCGGACAAAGGACTGCTGGTGGTTGGAGTTAGAGCCTCTCTGCTGAAATCCATCGCCATCTGGGGATCCTCTGGGCCACGGCACGATGTGTGCCCAGCCTCTGGGTCGGTGAGAGATGCCCTCACTTTCCCAGGGTGCTTGTGGTTGGGGGATAAGGGAGGGGCAGGCCTCCACTGCCTGTCAGAATCTCTGTTCGAGTTTGTAATTCAGGACTTGAAGTTTGAGCTATTTTCATGTTACAACATAGAAAGTTTATGTTGGCTAAGGTTACTTAAGTAAAAAGTAGGGAAGAGTGGTTTTGAACCCAAGTCTGCCACCCTCCAGGATGGGTATGTGTTCTCTTTCTTGCACCATCTACCTTCTAGGAAATTTCTTTGTTTGGAAGACGTAAGTATATTCGTCCCTGAGGAAGGCACACTTCTTTGGAAGGCCTCAGCATCATGCCCTTCATCTGGGGATCTTTGTGCTTGCAAGTGTCCTCAAGGTCAATGGGCGGATAATCTCCTGGAATGATGCACAAGCCTCGCAAAGGGTCTGGACTGTATGTTCTGGTGCCATGCCCATGAGCAAAACTTAGAAAGTGAGCATGTGTGTGAGTACCTGTGTGTGTGTGAGTGTGTGTGGGTGTGTGAAGACGTATTTCAGGGTGATGGACAGCATGTGATGGTGTGTCAGTGTGTGTTGTGTGGTGGCCTCATGTGAGGGCTCATGAATGAATCTATGTGGGAATATGAACTTCAGTGTGCAAGAGTGAGTGTGGACAGGGCTGAGAGTCAAGAGGTATGCACAGGTGTTGCTGACTCCATCGTTAAAATGTTCAAAGAACTTCTGTACCAGGTGGCTCCTAGGCTCTGTGCCCTGCCCGCCTGCGTGCCTGCACCCACCCTGACAGGCGGCAGCTCAGTCCTACAGCATGGAGAAGCTGGGAGGCCGACGCCTGTCCCAGCGGGGGCCTCTGGGACGCTGCTCCAACTTCTTTTCTCAGTGGTCAGTGGAAGTCTCCACACTTGCAGAATTTACGCTGAATAACAACCCCGTGTGTGTCATTGATATGAGCATCTACCCCTGTATAAACACGTGTGAGTGTGAGATTGTGTGAACGTGCTGCCTTTGCCTTCCCAACGGATCAGTGGGTTGTAAGTTCTGGAAAGACGGGGTCCAGGCTTTATGCTTCTTCCAGCCACTGAGACGGTCAGAATACTTGCCACGTTGCAAAGACTACGGACTAGGGTTCGAACCTCATCTCCACCACGTGTATGTTGTTGGTAATTTGAGCACGTAAGGAGCTTTGCTACACCTCAGCTGTACCTCTCAAGGGAAGAGAAAGACATGCTTCAATGGGGTGGTGTCCGTGTGTGTGAGCGCTTGTCACATGCCGTGCCCTCTCCATGCTTCCTCAGCTTATGAGCCTCCCCCAGGGAGCACGGTCTGCCTCCAAAAGACATGGCTGGCTGTGTACACTGATAGGGAAAAGTCACTGTGGGCCAGAGCTGCCCAACAATGCCTCAAGAGCAGGATCCATCGTGGGCAGGTGTTACAACACGGAATTTCTGGAAACAAGGGTAACAGCACAATGGCGTGATTATGTCCTGGACGAAATGTCGCTTCCGCCTCTGAACATCACTCAGAGGCTTTGCTCTATGCAACTGGACCTTGTCCTTGTCCCGAAGATGTGCCCAGCGCCTCACACCTTTTTCTTAATAAAGGCGTGGAGCCCATGTCCTCAGGTTGCTGGCAGTACGTGGAGGATCTTGCTGCTCTGTCAGAAAGTGGGGAATACTAATAAAAGCAAGAGCTAACATTCATTCAACAATTACTATGGGTTACGTCCTACTTAATATTTATTAACATCGTCTCATTGAAGACACCCCCCCATCAACCCCAGGTGGCAGGATTTATTCTGCACACTATACAGATGAGAAAAGCGAGGCCTAGGGAAGTATGGGATTCAGTGCATCATAGGGGTGAATCTGGATCTAAACCCAATAGGATGGGGATAAAAGAAAATTGCACATGTTGGTCTGCACATAAGCACATGTGCACATACCCTAAGTAAGATTATTAGTGGGGGAGAAAATTAAGTGAAGCCCAGGGAGGCAAAATTCAACCTTGTACTAATCTGCTGAGTGAGGGAGGGTGAGGAAAGAGAGAGTAAGAACCCAAAGGAGAGTTCTTGGGGAAGGTCATGTATGTGGGGCAAGAGAGGAGCTATTTGGAGACTGTGTGGACTCAGGTATCAGAGGGTGGGGATGGGCTCAAAGTGCTCATCATTTTCAGGGATTTCACTTCAGGTGTCTACAGCCTTTCAATACATTTGGTGTGTCATCCTTGAGTTCTGGTGAATGCAACAGTCTGTGAGAAATAATTACGACACATAGGTCAGGCAACTGGAGGTGCCCTCCAGCTTTCTGTGGTGTTCACCTGGTGCAGGTGGCTGCAGAGGCTATGTGCGCTCTCCACCATGGACCGGGGCTGAGACGTTGGAGGGCCGGTCTCCTGGGAACAGCTGGCACTCGCAGCAACGGCTGCTGCTCTACGCAGTCCTGGAACGCACTCCTGCTTACTTACACACATCCCACTGTCCTTCCATTCTGAACCCCCCTGCTCCCGGTGTTCCTCCTGGACAGACATGTTCTGGGAGCCCCGTGGTGGGTGCCATGATGATACAGATGGCCACGTTTTCCTTCCTCCCTTCAACAGTCCTAAGTGTTCTCTCTCTGTCTCCTCTGAATTCTGGCCAAAAGGAATGAGGTATCTGTAGCTTCCAAGTAATCCATGAATTCCACGGCATCTGGGCAAATTGTTCTTTGTTGTCTTGAGGGTCTCAGCTTGGTCTTCTTATGGATATTGAACCAAGAGATCGGGAACCCTGTGTGTGAGTCTGTGCTTCCACAACACCTGTCACATTCTAAGCAAAGGGAGGGGAGGTACTCACCAAGCATGCAATGATGCATTGCTGGTTGGGATGGATGGATCGGTGATGGATAAATAGATAGACGGAGGGAGCCTTGCTGAAAGGCATGAACAGAGATGATGGAGGAAGAGACCAGCCAAGCAGGTAAGCAACGCTAAAACTTCTCTCTTTAGCTAATTCTCAATTCTACAGGAGCGGCTATCTATGTTGGGGATAATTCACACTTTTAGTTTATGTGATGTTCCGTTCTGGCTCCTTTGGGGTACTTCTGTGGGTTTTCAGTGATTCCCTTGTAACCCGAAGGGAGGTGTAGAAAAAGAGAAGCAAAGACCTCATTTTGTGCACTATGTTGTGAGCGAAGGATTTGTTCGAAAGGGATGTGTGTAGTGGATGTAATAGAAAGAAGCAGTTTGGCTTACCTTTGGGCCTGAATTTTCATGTTACCCTAATGCCCCAAGGATTTAGGGAATGGAAAGTGAGAGGGCAGTGGGAGAAATATTGCCCAGGAATAGTCTAAGCTGCAGAAACAACAAGGGCTCTGACTTTATTAAAATGCTGACATTGGAAATGTGTGTGTGCTGGATGTATGACATTTACATAGGCTGTCTCCTACTTACACATTTGGTTAGCTTGAAGAAACTCTGGTCTTTTCTTGTACCATTGCAAGAGTTTTTCAGGCCCGGTCCTCAATTCATTTTGACCACGCGCCCTTGGAGTGTTGTGTGAATTTCCATTTATTTGCCTCTACTCTACTCTTTAGCTCCTGGCTGGGTTTCCCTTACTCTTTCTGTGCCTCCATTTTCTAGACAGACATCATCGCCCCCTTCTCCGAGAGCTGTTCTCATTTTCCAGGGATATTGGGATGAGTCCCATGAGTGAGAAGTGCCCATCTCTTTCCTCACCCTGGCAGGTCGATGGAGAATGTCCCTCAGTCCGGAGTGCATCTCCCAATGCCTTCGCCTCTACCTGAACCCTCATGCCCAGACCTCCATGGGCTCTGGGTTGAGGAGCAGGATACAAACTCTGCAGGAATTAACAACTGCGAGATGACGAAATAATCCACAGACACATTCATGCCAAAGGAATTGTGTTAAATAGTTGGGAAAACTGGAGTAGAAACGAAGGGTGCTAGGAAAGGATGTCCGGCCACGCTGCTTAAGTTTCCAAGAAGCCGACAGGGCGAAGTCGATACAAGGCAGCAAAGAAGGTTAGGCGGTTTAGAACCAGATCCTTTTCTGAGATGGAACTTGCAGCTGCTAATTAATACGAAATCTTGATCCAGGAAGCTGCCATCCTGGTGCTGCTTTTCCCGAAGTGCGGCTGCCTCCGGAAGCCGGGGATGAGTGGCGCTGACAACTGGCTGGCTGAGAGAGGGCAGTGGGCTTCATGGTCTCTGGTCTCCACGGAGCTTGGCCTTAGGTCTCATGGCCAGGGATGACTTCTGCTTGGACATCTGGCATTGTGGCGGGCGTGGGAACTTGTGTTGGCACTTGGGGACACAGGGCACCTTGCACTTGGGTGGAGGCTGGCAAGGCTGCTTGGTGTGCTGAGGGGGGTCTATCACTGCTTGGTGGGGGGCAGAATTACTGGGGAGGGGGACAGTACTGCTGAGGTGCGGGGCAGCAATACTTTGGTAGTGGGCAGGATTGCTGGGGTGCGGGGCAGCAATACTTTGGTAGTGGGCAGCATGGCTGTGGTGCGGGGAAGCAAGACTTTGGTGGGCGGAAGCACAGCTTCTGCTTTTGATGATACATTCTGGTCTGGATGTGTACTGCAAGGGGAAAGACACACAAGTGAGGAAGTCTGGAGACTTAGAAACTCTCGACCCTGGAGATCCTTCTGCCTCCTTCAAACCTGCCCCATTTCACCCTCCGCCAGGTGGCTTCACCGATTTAAGGTGTGTGTGTATGCAATGAGGTGTGTCAGTATAAATTGTATCTGCATTTTCTAAACCATTACAAGCTTTTTTTTGAGACAAAGAAATGTGGATGGAAGAAACCAAAGAAGGAAGAGAGAAAAAAGGGAGAAATGAGATGAGAAAGGGAGAGAAGTAGAAGAAAGATGTAAAAAAGCTGAGACAGAGCGAGAGACAGAGAGGGAGAAAGAGAGGAGAGAGAAGGAAAGAGGAAGGAGCAAAGACATGGGTAAAGAGAACAAAAAGTAATATCCAGCCACAGCAGAAACGGTGGAATCCAGATGAGGATTTCCTGGGTTCAGAGTCCTGTGTCAAAAATTAAGCAGCTTTGTGACTTTGAGCAAGTTACTCAACTTCTCTGTACATTTCCTACGGTTGTAGGAAGGATAAATAAGCGTATAAAACTCCTCACAAAACACAGAAATACACAGCGAAATATGAATGTAAAGATAAATGTGTGTGTATGTACGTGATCCCTTGGCACACGCCGTGCCCTTTCCATGCTCCTCAGCTTATGAGCCTCCTCCAAGGAGCACGGTCTGCCTCCAAAAGACATGGATGGCTGTGGCCATTGATAGGGAAAAGTCACTGTGGGCCAGACTTGCCCAGGACTGCCTCAGGAGCAGGAATCATCGTGGGCAGGTGTTACAAAAGGGAAGATTGTGGAAGAAAAGGGCAACCACCCAATGTGGTGATTAGGCCCTGCACGAAATGTCATTTCCGCCTGTGAACACCCCTCAGATGCTTTGGTCTACACAATTGGTCCTTGTCCTTGTCCCCAAGATGTGCCCTGCCCCTCACACATTGTTCTTACTAAAGGTGTGGAGTCCATGTCGTCGGGTTGGTGGTAAGGAGTGGAGGGTCTTGCTGCTCTGTCAGAAAGTGGAGAATAATAATAAAAGCTAGAGCTAACATTCATCCAACATTTACTATGTGTTACATCCTACTTACTATTTATTTACTTGGTCTCATTGAAGACCCCTCCCCGTCAACCCCAGGTTGCAGGTGTTATTCTGTCCACTATACAGATGAGTAAAGTGAGGCTTAGGGAATTATTGGATTCAGTCCATCATAGGCGTGCAAATGGCATCGCAACCCAGTAGGATGGGGATAAAAGAAAATTCCGCAAGATGGTCTGCACATAAGCACATGTGCACACATCCCAGTATGATCATTAGTGGGGGAGAAGATTAAGTGAAGCCCAGAGTGTCAAATTCAACCTTGTCTTTCTCAGCTGAGTGAGGGAAGGTGAGGAAATAGAGAGTAAGAACCCAAAGGAGAGTTCTGGGGCAAGGTCATGTATGTGAGGCAAGAGAGGAGCTATTTGGAGACTGTGCGGACTCAGGTATCAGAGGGTGGGGATTGACTCAAAGTGCTCATCATTTTCAGGGAGTTCACTTAAGGTGTCTACAGCTTTTCAATTCATTTTGTGTGTCATCCTTGAGTTCTGTTGAATGCAAGGCTCTGTGGGAAATATTGACGACTCATAGGTCTGGAAACTGGAGGCGCCCTCCAGCTTTCTGTGGTGTTCAACTGGTGCAGGTGGCTGCAGAGGCTATGTGCGCTCTCCACCATGGACCGGGGCTGAAATTTTGGAGGGCTGGCCTCCTGGGAACAACTGGCACTCGCAGCATCGGCTGCTGCTCTACGCAGTCCTGAAACGCACTCCTGCTTACTTACACACATCCCACTGTCCTTCCATTCTGAACCCCCCTTCTCCCGGTGTTACTCCTGGACAGACATGTTCTGGGAGCCCCGTGGTGGGTGCCATGATGACAGAGATGGCCAAGTCCTCCTTCCTCCCTCAACAGCCTTCAGTGTTCTCTCTCTGTCTCCTCTGAGTTCTGAGGGCAGGAATGAGGTATTTGTGCCTTCCAAGTCATCCATGTATAAGACGTCTTCCGGTCAAATTGTTTTCTGTTGTCTTGAGTGTCTGAGCTTGGTTTTCTTACAGGGATTAAACCAAGAGTCCTGGAGACTTGTGTGTGAGTTTGTGCTTCCACAGCACCCATCACATTCTAAAGAAAGGGAGGAGGAGGTACTTACCAAGGATGCAAGGATGCATTGCTGGTTGGGATGGATGGATTGGTGATGGATAAACAGGGAGATGGATGGAGCCTCGCTGAAGGGCATGAACAGAGATGGTGGAGGAAGAGGAGACCAGCCAACCACGGAAGCAATGCTAAAACATCTGTCTTTAGCTTATTCTGAATTCTACATGCTCTGTGATCTATGTTGGGAATAATTCACACATTTATTTATGCTTTGTTCCTTTCTGGCTCCTTTGGGTACTTCTGTGGATTTTCAGTGATTCCCTTGTAGCCCACAAACATGAAACGGGGGGCAGGTATAGGAAAAGAGATGCAACTACCTCAATTTTGGGACTTTTTGTGAGAGAAGGATTCGGTGGAAAGGTATGGGTGTGGTGGATATAATAGAAAGAAGAAGTTTGGCTTACCTGTGGGCCTGAATTTTCTGGTTACCCTAATACCCCAAGAATTTAGGGAATGGAAAGTAAAAGGGCAGTGAGAGAAAAATAGCCCAGGAGAAACCCCAAGTTGGAGAATCAATGGGTGCTGTGACTTTAAAAACTATTGACAGTGGATATATGTGTGTGATGGATGTATGATTTTTACATAGACTGTCTCCTACTAACACATTTTGTTAGCTTGAAGAATATCTCATCTTTTCTTTTACCAGTGGGAGAGTTTTGCAGGACCGGTCCTCAATTCATTTTGACCCACACGCCCTTGGAGTATTGTCTGAATTTCCATTTATTTGCCTCTACTCTACTCTTTCGCTCCTGGCTGGGTTTCCCTTACTCTTTCTGGACCTCCGTTTTCTAGACGGGCATCATCTCCCCTGTGTCCAAAGGCTGTTCTCATTTTCCAAGGATGTGGGGATGTGTCTCCATGCAGCTGAAGTGCCCATCTCTCCTCCTCACCCTGGCAGGACCATGGAACATGTCCTTCAGCTCAGAAGTGCATCTCCCCATGCCTTCTCCTCTACCTGCATCCACATGCCCAGCCCTCCTAGGGCTCTTGCTTAGGCAGCAGGATACAAAATCTGCAGGAGTTAACAACTGTACGATGACGAAATAATCAAACCGACACATTCATGCCAGCAGAATTGTGTTTAATTGTTTGAAAAACTGGAGCAGAGACGAAGTTTGCTAGGAAAACATGGTCGGGCACGCTGCTTACGTTTCCAAGCAGCCAACAGGGAAAAGTATACAAGTCAGCAAAGAAGATTAGACGGTTTAGAACCAGATCCTTTTCTAAATGGAAATGGCAGCTGCTAATTAATCAGAAATGGTGATCCAGGAAGCTCCCATCCTGGTGCTGCCTTTTCCACAAGTGTGGCTGCCTCCAGAAGCCGGGGGTGAGTGGTGCTGACAGCTGGCTGGCTGAGACCGGGGAGTGGGCTTCATGGTCTCTGTTCTGCAGGGAGCCTGGCCTCTGGCCCATGCCTGGGGTTTACTTCTGCTTGGACTTCTGGCGCTGCTGAGGGTGTGGGCAATGTGGGACAGAGGGCTCCTTGCCCTTGGGTGGAGGCTGGCCAGGCTGCTTGGTGTGCTGAGGTGGAGTTTAGAACTGCTTTGGTGAGGGGCAGCAGTACCTTGCTGGGGGGCAGCATTGCTGCAGAGGGGCACAGTACTGCTGAAGTGGGGGGCAGCAATACTTTGGTAGTGGGCAGCATGGCTGGGGTGCGGGGCAGCAATACTTTGGTGGGGGGCAGCAATACTTTGGTGGGGGGCAGCATTGCTGGGATGGAGGGCAGCAATACTTTGGTAGCGGGCAGCACAGCTTCTGCTTTGGATGATACATTCTGGTCTGGATGTGCACTGCAAGGGGAAAGACACACAAGTGAGGAAGTCAGGAGCCTTAGAGACGCTCCACCCAGGAGAACCTCCTGCCTCGTTCAAAACTGTCCCATTTCAACCTTGGCCTGGTGCCTTCACTGATTCAATGTGTGTGTGTGTGTGCAATGAGGTGCTACAGTATAAATTGTAGCTGCAGTTGGTAAGCCATTGCAAGGTTTTAACTGAGACAATAAAGAAATACGGAAGGAAGGAAGGAAGGAAAGAAGGAAGAGAGGAAAAAAGGGAGAAAGGAAAAGAGAAATGGATAGGGATAGAGAGAAACAAAGATGTAAAAAGGGAGAGAGAGACAGAGAGTGAGAGGAGAGAGAAGGAAAGAGTAAGAAGGAAGGACAGGGGTAATGAGAACAAAAAGTAATATCACGGCACAGCAGATACTGTGGAATTTAGAACATGACTTTCTTGGACCTGAGTTCTGTCTCAAAAATTAACCAGCTGTGTGACTTTGAGCAAGTTACTTAACTTCTCTGTACTCTTAAAGTTGTTGTAAGGATCAAATGAGCATATAACACTCCAGAAAAACATGTGTACATACACAGGGAAATATGAGTGTCAATATATATGTGTGTATGTGTGCTCACGTGGTCACACACACACACAAACACACACGAGAACCAAAACATGTTGAGTACTCTTGTAAAGATTTCGACTTTTAAAATAAATTTCTACCCATTGTTTTATAGGGTGGGAGAATATATTTGCAATTCAAATATCCCCAAAGGAACTTGTAATCAGAATATTTTAAGAACTCTTACAACTCAACTATAAAAAAAAACCCTATAATTAAAAAGTGGACAGAAGATCTGAATGATAGCTATTCATAGAAAATATACACATGGTTAAAAGCCGGTGAAAGGATGCTCAACATTATTAGTCATTAAAGAAAAGCATATCAAAACCATGTTAACTTCATGCTTTATATACTGGGAAATTAATGAACATGTAGAGCGGTTGTAGCTTGGGTTAGGGTCATTGTGCTGGTTTTTTAGAGATTCATTTCTTCTTTGAGTGTCTGCTCTTAATCATTCTTCATGCCTCTTCAAAATGCCATGTTCTATATTTCAAGTTTATTCACATTAATTCTCATTAAACCAATCAACGCCTTGTATCATTTCCGACACATTAATGATAGAAATACACTCGCAAGCACTTCCTTAGTTTTCAGACATCATTGATTCACAAGATCTCCAGAGCTCTTTATTACTCTGATTACTATTTTCTTGGACCATGTGACTCTGAGCAATGTTGGAATGTGAAGGTGATCACTACGTTCAGAAAAGCATTGAAGAATTGCCTGCTACAGATTCTTCAGGGAAATCTTCCCTCCCTCTACTGCTGTGGCCAGAGAGGCTTTCTGAAGATTCCAGCGGTGTTTTCCCCAGGAGGGAGGCTCCTTCCCAGCAGGATTCATGCTCAAAAAGTCATTCCCTATCACTCAACTTTTTCTGGTTGGTTCTTTATAATGACAACAGCAACACAATCTTATCACTTTCTTGTGACATGATTGAATATTTTCTACCCAGAGAAATTGTTTTTCATACACTTATCCAGGAACCATGTAAGCAATGATGAAAAATGCACATAAACTCTGATACAACCTGTCATCTTATAGATTCATCAAGTACTTATTTTTCACAGCCCAATGTTGTTGGCGACTAAGCATTTTGACTGCCGAGACCTTAATACACAAATAAATGTGTGTCTAGCTTCTATGTGCCCTCATCCCTGAGTATTTCTGATAGGTCTTAAGCTAAATCACTTTTTTCTCAGCGTTAAGATTCTTCTTTTTTTTTTTCCTTGTCCTTACTTTTTTTTTATTCCTTTATTTTTACATGAGATAAATAGACTGATACCAAGCATTGTAAATGGATGACCACAACAAAAGCAACAATGACGGCAATTACCAAACAGGAAACACACTCATACTATGTCATGATATTGACATTCAGTCCAGTAATCCTCCACTATAACAGCTCCTTTACTTTGCAGTGAAAATTTCTACCCTTTTTACCCATTTTAATTTAATTTAATTTAATTTAATTTAATTTAATATTTAATATCTACCCATTTTAAAGGAGCATCTTAACCCCTCTCTAAGAGAATTCATAGAAAAGAGGCATCTAGAGACAAAAGGACCGCTTAGATCGACTCTAAATTCTGGTGAGAAAGAAACTCTTAGAGAGGGAAGTCATGGTTCCCCAGGCACTGAGCATACGGGGGTGGAACAATGGTTGCCGACTCCCAGAGCAGGACCTGGCCACTGTACCACCTCCTCTTGTCCTTGCTGCTCTAAGCTCCCTGGGCCTCTGCCCCCTGCTCCCTGAGGAGCTCACTTGCCTCCCTGCATGGGCCTTGCCCTTCAGGGCAGCGCTGCCCCAGAGCCGGTGCCACCCTCTCCTAACCAGCCCCGCTCAGCTCCTGGCCACGCACAACAGTGTCACCACACACGCCAGCAGGAGCCTCAACACCGGACTCTGCACACACCCTGGACCCTCATCTCAGCCCCCGCCCCACACACTTCAGATGTTGACTTGCAGCCCAAGAGAGGTGGGCCCCAAATGGTACGGAGGAGACAGATGCCCACACGAGGCCTTTCTTTGGGACCAACCACCAAGTGCTCCAACCCCAGCTGCCCGCAGAGTTTGGGACCAGGTAGAGCCAGGCTTCCAGGAGAGGCGTTCCTTTGCCCAACTTACCTTAGTTCACCAGGGGCTGGAACGTGGAGATGCTGAGGCTTTGGGGATGCTCTGAGACTGCACACCTTTTATACATCCCATATCGCTCTTGGAAGCCATGAGGTGGCCTACGATTGGGGCATGCTTGGCCCTAGTCACAATAGGATGCATCTGCCCTTCCTCAAACTTAAGGTTTTACTCATATCCTGGGCTGGCAAACTCCTTCTCAGTTTGATGGCGCTTGGGGATGACAGTGCCTTCACTCGGGCCCTGGCCCCATTTCCCCATCTCTTTACGAGCCCTGGCTTCCTCGGGTTTCCAAACCCACTCATGACGTTTGCCCTAGAATCTTGACATCCGGGATGTTGCTAAGCAAGCATTCAGAACACTGCTGGGTGTGGGAGTAGTGAGGGTAATTGCCCAGAATATTCCAGTTAGTGAGGGAAGGGGTGGGCCGAGCAGCGTAGGCAGCGAGCCTTGTTGTAAGAGAAACGACTACTGAGCGGTGAGTGGCCCTTTGGGAGACCCTGTAAAGTCAGCAAAGTTGGGACCTTGACTTAACCTAGACTCAGAGCCACATTCAGCCTGAATTGGATACAAACCTGGGCAAGCCGCTTTGATTTTTCACCTGTTGTAATATAAACAAAAAGTGGGGGCTGCAACTCTGTGTCCTGCCTCTTGGTGAGCAAAACATTAGTCTTCATTCACAGAAACTGGGCGGTTACTGTTGACAGAACGTATCTCTCTTACAGGTGTATAAGTCACCCAGACTGCAGGCTTCCCAGGGGAATGATTATCATAAGGTGGAGAGGCTGGGGAGCTAAGAAACTTTGACCTGTCATGAGCTGCTGGACGAGTCACCCAGTCTGGCTCCTGGAATTTGATGTCCCAGGGCTTCAGGCCTGATGCCTCCTTCCCCTTCCGCTTAGAGACTCCTGAAGGAAGAGGGATGCCTCAGGGCAGGGAATAGGTTGAAAAGGTTGAAACAACATCCGTCAAAGGATGAAAGATATCTTAATTAATTCCCCATTTAGTGTTCCAACTGGGGCTCTAATCTTCACCAGCTGGGTGACCTTGGGCACTTAACATCTTTGAGCCTCAGTTTCCTCATCTGCTAAACAGGATAACCCCATTCTGCACGTCAGCTGAAAGGCTTATTTTGGACAACATGTGTAAGTATGTGCACACGGTTGGGCAGAGAATAAGGGCCCAACGATGGTTCGGTGCTCCGTGGAGTCGGGCTCTGAAAGCTGGGGCAAAGCACACTCTTAGAAGTTGGGAGTAGGTCGTTGCCCCCATTTGAAGGCCAGTAGTGGCACTTGCTACCAGTGTCCTAAGACCTTGACTGACAGAAAAGGAAATTGGCAAGCTAGTCGTGAGGATGGCACGTTTCATTCTCACACCAGGAATTTAGCCACAGCTCAGCTGAAAGGCCTACAGTATCCCTAGATCTTGGGAATTCACACTGCAGCACGAGAAGACAGCCTTGGAAATCAATGGTTTCTCCTCGGGGACTCACCGGAAGGGCAGGCTATGCATGGGCTCGGCCCCGAGGGAAACCCAGAGGATCCCAGGACTTCCCGGGAGAAGAAACCCTTCCGCCTGTTGTCACTCTGACAGAAGCAACCCTGATAGGCTTGGAGAGGGATTTCAGCTCACGTCCCTAGCAGCAGAGAAGCAAGGCCACGTGGGGCAGGTTACCTGAGATAACTAATAATTCATCAATACCTAGTGAGCTCACACAATGCACCAGGTGCTGGGAACGGTGGTCAGCAAGGAGGGCCAGAGCCTCCCTGGTCCCTAAACTTCTTCACATCCACTTCTCCGCCTACTCCTTCCAAATCTGTAGATACTTTTCAATGGTTTGGCTTGGATTCGCTGAAGAACTCAAACCCAGTTGTGGCAGTAGCAATGCCTGCGTAACTAGGGAAAATGTGAACATGTGGAGATCCATGAGTTTCGGTGTTACATCCTGTCCATCTTTTCTGGCCTAAGCCCTCACTACCCTGAACAGATTTTTTTTGGGTGTGGAATCTGCTATCTCAAGCATGCATTACATAGTATTGCTTCTACCACCAGAACACAGAAGGAACATGTCCTCTAGAAGCCACAGGTACAACTAAACACCTATCCTGGGCATTGGGAATGGTACTGTTCCCTGACTTTCGTTAGCATGGCTCTTTCTCTTTCACCCAAGCCCTGTCTCTCATGTACACACACACACAAACACATACACACACACCACACACACATTAAGGCAAAAGGGACAATTGGGACCAAGGAGGTCTCAGCAGACCTGGGCACAGGCTAAGCCCACTGTATCTTCTGTGCCCGGCATCTGTGATGGAACACCAGTCCGCGGTCCATGCACACATATGCAGGGGAAGGCCGAGCTGACCCTCTGGGGCCAGCCGCATCAAAAGACAGGGCTCCGGACAAAGGACTGCTGGTGGTTGGAGTTAGAGCCTCTCTGCTGAAATCCATCGCCATCTGGGGATCCTCTGGGCCACGGCACGATGTGTGCCCAGCCTCTGGGTCGGTGAGAGATGCCCTCACTTTCCCAGGGTGCTTGTGGTTGGGGGATAAGGGAGGGGCAGGCCTCCACTGCCTGTCAGAATCTCTGTTCGAGTTTGTAATTCAGGACTTGAAGTTTGAGCTATTTTCATGTTACAACATAGAAAGTTTATGTTGGCTAAGGTTACTTAAGTAAAAAGTAGGGAAGAGTGGTTTTGAACCCAAGTCTGCCACCCTCCAGGATGGGTATGTGTTCTCTTTCTTGCACCATCTACCTTCTAGGAAATTTCTTTGTTTGGAAGACGTAAGTATATTCGTCCCTGAGGAAGGCACACTTCTTTGGAAGGCCTCAGCATCATGCCCTTCATCTGGGGATCTTTGTGCTTGCAAGTGTCCTCAAGGTCAATGGGCGGATAATCTCCTGGAATGATGCACAAGCCTCGCAAAGGGTCTGGACTGTATGTTCTGGTGCCATGCCCATGAGCAAAACTTAGAAAGTGAGCATGTGTGTGAGTACCTGTGTGTGTGTGAGTGTGTGTGGGTGTGTGAAGACGTATTTCAGGGTGATGGACAGCATGTGATGGTGTGTCAGTGTGTGTTGTGTGGTGGCCTCATGTGAGGGCTCATGAATGAATCTATGTGGGAATATGAACTTCAGTGTGCAAGAGTGAGTGTGGACAGGGCTGAGAGTCAAGAGGTATGCACAGGTGTTGCTGACTCCATCGTTAAAATGTTCAAAGAACTTCTGTACCAGGTGGCTCCTAGGCTCTGTGCCCTGCCCGCCTGCGTGCCTGCACCCACCCTGACAGGCGGCCAGCTCAGTCCTACAGCATGGAGAAGCTGGGAGGCCGACGCCTGTCCCAGCGGGGGCCTCTGGGACGCTGCTCCAACTTCTTTTCTCAGTGGTCAGTGGAAGTCTCCACACTTGCAGAATTTACGCTGAATAACAACCCCGTGTGTGTCATTGATATGAGCATCTACCCCTGTATAAACACGTGTGAGTGTGAGATTGTGTGAACGTGCTGCCTTTGCCTTCCCAACGGATCAGTGGGTTGTAAGTTCTGGAAAGACGGGGTCCAGGCTTTATGCTTCTTCCAGCCACTGAGACGGTCAGAATACTTGCCACGTTGCAAAGACTACGGACTAGGGTTCGAACCTCATCTCCACCACGTGTAAGTTGTTGGTAATTTGAGCACGTAAGGAGCTTTGCTACACCTCAGCTGTACCTCTCAAGGGAAGAGAAAGACATGCTTCAATGGGGTGGTGTCCGTGTGTGTGAGCGCTTGTCACATGCCGTGCCCTCTCCATGCTTCCTCAGCTTATGAGCCTCCCCCAGGGAGCACGGTCTGCCTCCAAAAGACATGGCTGGCTGTGTACACTGATAGGGAAAAGTCACTGTGGGCCAGAGCTGCCCAACAATGCCTCAAGAGCAGGATCCATCGTGGGCAGGTGTTACAACACGGAATTTCTGGAAACAAGGGTAACAGCACAATGGCGTGATTATGTCCTGGACGAAATGTCGCTTCCGCCTCTGAACATCACTCAGAGGCTTTGCTCTATGCAACTGGACCTTGTCCTTGTCCCGAAGATGTGCCCAGCGCCTCACACCTTTTTCTTAATAAAGGCGTGGAGCCCATGTCCTCAGGTTGCTGGCAGTACGTGGAGGATCTTGCTGCTCTCTCAGAAAGTGGGGAATACTAATAAAAGCAAGAGCTAACATTCATTCAACAATTACTATGGGTTACATCCTACTTAATATTTATTTACATCGTCTCATTGAAGACACCCCCCCATCAACCCCAGGTGGCAGGATTTATTCTGCACACTATACAGATGAGAAAAGCGAGGCCTAGGGAAGTATGGGATTCAGTGCATCATAGGGGTGAATCTGGATCTAAACCCAATAGGATGGGGATAAAAGAAAATTGCACATGTTGGTCTGCACATAAGCACATGTGCACATACCCTAAGTAAGATTATTAGTGGGGGAGAAAATTAAGTGAAGCCCAGGGAGGCAAAATTCAACCTTGTACTAATCTGCTGAGTGAGGGAGGGTGAGGAAAGAGAGAGTAAGAACCCAAAGGAGAGTTCTTGGGGAAGGTCATGTATGTGGGGCAAGAGAGGAGCTATTTGGAGACTGTGTGGACTCAGGTATCAGAGGGTGGGGATGGGCTCAAAGTGCTCATCATTTTCAGGGATTTCACTTCAGGTGTCTACAGCCTTTCAATACATTTGGTGTGTCATCCTTGAGTTCTGGTGAATGCAACAGTCTGTGAGAAATAATTACGACACATAGGTCAGGCAACTGGAGGTGCCCTCCAGCTTTCTGTGGTGTTCACCTGGTGCAGGTGGCCGCAGAGGCTATGTGCGCTCTCCACCATGGACCGGGGCTGAGACGTTGGAGGGCCGGTCTCCTGGGAACAGCTGGCACTCGCAGCAACGGCTGCTGCTCTACGCAGTCCTGGAACGCACTCCTGCTTACTTACACACATCCCACTGTCCTTCCATTCTGAACTCCCCTGCTCCCGGTGTTCCTCCTGGACAGACATGTTCTGGGAGCCCCGTGGTGGGTGCCATGATGATACAGATGGCCACGTTTTCCTTCCTCCCTTCAACAGCCCTAAGTGTTCTCTCTCTGTCTCCTCTGAATTCTGGCCAAAAGGAATGAGGTATCTGTAGCTTCCAAGTAATCCATGAATTCCACGGCATCTGGGCAAATTGTTCTTTGTTGTCTTGAGGGTCTCAGCTTGGTCTTCTTATGGATATTGAACCAAGAGATCGGGAACCCTGTGTGTGAGTCTGTGCTTCCACAACACCTGTCACATTCTAAGCAAAGGGAGGGGAGGTACTCACCAAGCATGCAATGATGCATTGCTGGTTGGGATGGATGGATCGGTGATGGATAAATAGATAGACGGAGGGAGCCTTGCTGAAAGGCATGAACAGAGATGATGGAGGAAGAGACCAGCCAAGCAGGTAAGCAACGCTAAAACTTCTCTCTTTAGCTAATTCTCAATTCTACAGGAGCGGCTATCTATGTTGGGGATAATTCACACTTTTAGTTTATGTGATGTTCCGTTCTGGCTCCTTTGGGGTACTTCTGTGGGTTTTCAGTGATTCCCTTGTAACCCGGAGGGAGGTGTAGAAAAAGAGAAGCAAAGACCTCATTTTGTGCACTATGTTGTGAGCGAAGGATTTGTTCGAAAGGGATGTGTGTAGTGGATGTAATAGAAAGAAGCAGTTTGGCTTACCTTTGGGCCTGAATTTTCATGTTACCCTAATGCCCCAAGGATTTAGGGAATGGAAAGTGAGAGGGCAGTGGGAGAAATATTGCCCAGGAATATTCTAAGCTGCAGAAACAACAAGGGCTCTGACTTTATTAAAATGCTGACATTGGAAATGTGTGTGTGCTGGATGTATGACATTTACATAGGCTGTCTCCTACTTACACATTTGGTTAGCTTGAAGAAACTCTGGTCTTTTCTTGTACCATTGCAAGAGTTTTTCAGGCCCGGTCCTCAATTCATTTTGACCACGCGCCCTTGGAGTGTTGTGTGAATTTCCATTTATTTGCCTCTACTCTACTCTTTAGCTCCTGGCTGGGTTTCCCTTACTCTTTCTGTGCCTCCATTTTCTAGACAGACATCATCGCCCCCTTCTCCGAGAGCTGTTCTCATTTTCCAGGGATATTGGGATGAGTCCCATGAGTGAGAAGTGCCCATCTCTTTCCTCACCCTGGCAGGTCGATGGAGAATGTCCCTCAGTCCGGAGTGCATCTCCCAATGCCTTCGCCTCTACCTGAACCCTCATGCCCAGACCTCCATGGGCTCTGGGTTGAGGAGCAGGATACAAACTCTGCAGGAATTAACAACTGCGAGATGACGAAATAATCCACAGACACATTCATGCCAAAGGAATTGTGTTTAATAGTTGGGAAAACTGGAGTAGAAACGAAGGGTGCTAGGAAAGGATGTCCGGCCACGCTGCTTAAGTTTCCAAGAAGCCGACAGGGCGAAGTCGATACAAGGCAGCAAAGAAGGTTAGGCGGTTTAGAACCAGATCCTTTTCTGAGATGGAACTTGCAGCTGCTAATTAATACGAAATCTTGATCCAGGAAGCTGCCATCCTGGTGCTGCTTTTCCCGAAGTGCGGCTGCCTCTGGAAGCCGGGGATGAGTGGCGCTGACAACTGGCTGGCTGAGAGAGGGCAGTGGGCTTCATGGTCTCTGGTCTCCACGGAGCTTGGCCTTAGGTCTCATGGCCAGGGATGACTTCTGCTTGGACATCTGGCATTGTGGCGGGCGTGGGAACTTGTGTTGGCACTTGGGGACACAGGGCACCTTGCACTTGGGTGGAGGCTGGCAAGGCTGCTTGGTGTGCTGAGGGGGGTCTATCACTGCTTGGTGGGGGGCAGAATTACTGGGGAGGGGGACAGTACTGCTGAGGTACGGGGCAGCAATACTTTGGTAGTGGGCAGGATTGCTGGGGTGCGGGGCAGCAATACTTTGGTAGTGGGCAGCATGGCTGTGGTGCGGGGAAGCAAGACTTTGGTGGACGGAAGCACAGCTTCTGCTTTTGATGATACATTCTGGTCTGGATGTGCACTGCAAGGGGAAAGACACACAAGTGAGGAAGTCTGGAGACTTAGAAACTCTCGACCCTGGAGATCCTTCTGCCTCCTTCAAACCTGCCCCATTTCACCCTCCGCCAGGTGGCTTCACCGATTTAAGGTGTGTGTGTATGCAATGAGGTGTGTCAGTATAAATTGTATCTGCATTTTCTAAACCATTACAAGCTTTTTTTTGAGACAAAGAAATGTGGATGGAAGAAACCAAAGAAGGAAGAGAGAAAAAAAGGAGAAATGAGATGAGAAAGGGAGAGAAGTAGAAGAAAGATGTAAAAAAGCTGAGACAGAGCGAGAGACAGACAGGGAGAAAGAGAGGAGAGAGAAGGAAAGAGGAAGGAGCAAAGACATGGGTAAAGAGAACAAAAAGTAATATCCAGCCACAGCAGAAACGGTGGAATCCAGATGAGGATTTCCTGGGTTCAGAGTCCTGTGTCAAAAATTAACCAGCTTTGTGACTTTGAGCAAGTTACTCAACTTCTCTGTACATTTCCTACGGTTGTAGGAAGGATAAATAAGCGTATAAAACTCCTCACAAAACACAGAAATACACAGCGAAATATGAATGTAAAGATAAATGTGTGTGTATGTACGTGATCCCTTGGCACACGCCGTGCCCTTTCCATGCTCCTCAGCTTATGAGCCTCCTCCAAGGAGCACGGTCTGCCTCCAAAAGACATGGATGGCTGTGGCCATTGATAGGGAAAAGTCACTGTGGGCCAGACTTGCCCAGGACTGCCTCAGGAGCAGGAATCATCGTGGGCAGGTGTTACAAAGGGGAAGATTGTGGAAGAAAAGGGCAACCACCCAATGGGGTGATTAGGCCCTGCACGAAATGTCATTTCCGCCTGTGAACACCCCTCAGATGCTTTGGTCTACACAATTGGTCCTTGTCCTTGTCCCCAAGATGTGCCCTGCCCCTCACACATTGTTCTTACTAAAGGTGTGGAGTCCATGTCGTCGGGTTGGTGGTAAGGAGTGGAGGGTCTTGCTGCTCTGTCAGAAAGTGGAGAATAATAATAAAAGCTAGAGCTAACATTCATCCAACATTTACTATGTGTTACATCCTACTTACTATTTATTTACTTGGTCTCATTGAAGACCCCTCCCCGTCAACCCCAGGTTGCAGGTGTTATTCTGTCCACTATACAGATGAGTAAAGTGAGGCTTAGGGAATTATTGGATTCAGTCCATCATAGGCGTGCAAATGGCATCGCAACCCAGTAGGATGGGGATAAAAGAAAATTCCGCAAGATGGTCTGCACATAAGCACATGTGCACACATCCCAGTATGATCATTAGTGGGGGAGAAGATTAAGTGAAGCCCAGAGTGTCAAATTCAACCTTGTCTTTCTCAGCTGAGTAAGGGAAGGTGAGGAAATAGAGAGTAAGAACCCAAAGGAGAGTTCTGGGGCAAGGTCATGTATGTGAGGCAAGAGAGGAGCTATTTGGAGACTGTGCGGACTCAGGTATCAGAGGGTGGGGATTGACTCAAAGTGCTCATCATTTTCAGGGAGTTCACTTAAGGTGTCTACAGCTTTTCAATTCATTTTGTGTGTCATCCTTGAGTTCTGTTGAATGCAAGGCTCTGTGGGAAATATTGACGACTCATAGGTCTGGAAACTGGAGGCGCCCTCCAGCTTTCTGTGGTGTTCAACTGGTGCAGGTGGCTGCAGAGGCTATGTGCGCTCTCCACCATGGACCGGGGCTGAAACTTTGGAGGGCTGGCCTCCTGGGAACAACTGGCACTCGCAGCATCGGCTGCTGCTCTACGCAGTCCTGAAACGCACTCCTGCTTACTTACACACATCCCACTGTCCTTCCATTCTGAACGCCCCTTCTCCCGGTGTTCCTCCTGGACAGGCATGTTCTGGGAGCCCCGTGGTGGGTGCCATGATGACAGAGATGGCCAAGTTCTCCTTCCTCCCTCAACAGCCTTCAGTGTTCTCTCTCTGTCTCCTCTGAGTTCTGAGGGCAGGAATGAGGTATTTGTGCCTTCCAAGTCATCCATGTATAAGACGTCTTCCGGTCAAATTGTTTTCTGTTGTCTTGAGTGTCTGAGCTTGATTTTATTACAGGGATTAAACCAAGAGTCCTGGAGACTTGCGTGTGACTTTGTGCTTCCACAGCACCCATCACATTCTAAAGAAAGGGAGGAGGAGGTACTTACCAAGGATGCAATGATGCATTGCTGGTTGGGATGGATGGATTGGTGATGGATAAACAGGGAGAGGGATGGAGCCTCGCTGAAGGGCATGAACAGAGATGGTGGAGGAAGAGGAGACCAGCCAAACGTGGAAGCAATGCTAAAACATCTGTCTTTAGCTTATTCTGAATTCTACATGCTCTGTGATCTATGTTGGGAATAATTCACACATTTATTTATGCTTTGCTCCTTTCTGGCTCCTTTGGGTACTTCTGTGGATTTTCAGTGATTCCCTTGTAGCCCACAAACATGAAACGGGGGGCAGGTATAGGAAAAGAGATGCAACTACCTCAATTTTGGGACTTTTTGTGAGAGAAGGATTCGGTAGAAAGGTATGGGTGTGGTGGACATAATAGAAAGAAGAAGTTTGGCTTACCTGTGGGCCTAAATTTTCCGGTTACCCTAATACCCCAAGAATTTAGGGAATGGAAAGTTAAAGGGCAGCGAGAGAAAAAGAGCCCAGGAGAAACCCCAAGTTGGAGAATCAATGGGTGCTGTGACTTTAAAAACTATTGACAGTGGATATATGTGTGTGATGGATGTATGATTTTTACATAGACTGTCTCCTACTAACACATTTTGTTAGCTTGAAGAAAATCTCATCTTTTCTTTTACCAGTGGGAGAGTTTTGCAGGACCGGTCCTCAATTCATTTTGACCCACACGCCCTTGGAGTATTGTCTGAATTTCCATTTATTTGCCTCTACTCTACTCTTTCGCTCCTGGCTGGGTTTCCCTTACTCTTTCTGGACCTCCGTTTTCTAGACGGGCATCATCTCCCCTGTGTCCAAAGGCTGTTCTCATTTTCCAAGGATGTGGGGATGTGTCTCCATGCAGCTGAAGTGCCCATCTCTCCTCCTCACCCTGGCAGGACCATGGAACATGTCCTTCAGCTCAGAAGTGCATCTCCCCATGCCTTCTCCTCTACCTGCACCCACATGCCCAGCCCTCCTAGGGCTCTTGCTTAGGCAGCAGGATACAAAATCTGCAGGAGTTAACAACTGTACGATGACGAAATAATCAAACCGACACATTCATGCCAGCAGAATTGTGTTTAATTGTTTGAAAAACTGGAGCAGAGACGAAGTTTGCTAGGAAAACATGGTCGGGCACGCTGCTTACGTTTCCAAGCAGCCAACAGGGAAAAGTATACAAGTCAGCAAAGAAGATTAGACGGTTTAGAACCAGATCCTTTTCTAAATGGAAATGGCAGCTGCTAATTAATCAGAAATGGTGATCCAGGAAGCTCCCATCCTGGTGCTGCCTTTTCCACAAGTGTGGCTGCCTCCAGAAGCCGGGGGTGAGTGGTGCTGACAGCTGGCTGGCTGAGACCGGGGAGTGGGCTTCATGGTCTCTGTTCTGCAGGGAGCCTGGCCTCTGGCCCATGCCTGGGGTTTACTTCTGCTTGGACTTCTGGCGCTGCTGAGGGTGTGGGCACTTTGAGACAGAGGGCTCCTTGCCCTTGGGTGGAGGCTGGCCAGGCTGCTTGGTGTGCTGAGGTGGAGTTTAGAACTGCTTTGGTGAGGGGCAGCAGTACCTTGCTGGGGGGCAGCATTGCTGCAGAGGGGGACAGTACTGCTGAAGTGGGGGGCAGCAATACTTTGGTAGTGGGCAGCATGGCTGGGGTGCGGGGCAGCAATACTTTGGTGGGGGGCAGCAATACTTTGGTGGGGGGCAGCATTGCTGGGATGGAGGGCAGCAATACTTTGGTAGCGGGCAGCACAGCTTCTGCTTTGGATGATACATTCTGGTCTGGATGTGCACTGCAAGGGGAAAGACACACAAGTGAGGAAGTCAGGAGCCTTAGAGACGCTCCACCCAGGAGAACCTCCTGCCTCGTTCAAAACTGTCCCATTTCAACCTTGGCCTGGTGCCTTCACTGATTCAATGTGTGTGTGTGTGTGCAATGAGGTGCTACAGTATAAATTGTAGCTGCAGTTTGTAAGCCATTGCAAGGTTTTAATTGAGACAATAAAGAAATACGGAAGGAAGGAAGGAAGGAAAGAAGGAAGAGAGGAAAAAAGGGAGAAAGGAAAAGAGAAATGGAGAGGGATAGAGAGAAACAAAGACGTAAAAAGGGAGAGAGAGACAGAGAGTGAGAGGAGAGAGAAGGAAAGAGTAAGAAGGAAGGACAGGGGTAATGAGAACAAAAAGTAATATCACGGCACAGCAGATACTGTGGAATTTAGAACATGACTTTCTTGGACCTGAGTTCTGTCTCAAAAATTAACCAGCTGTGTGACTTTGAGCAAGTTACTTAACTTCTCTGTACTCTTAAAGTTGTTGTAAGGATCAAATGAGCATATAACACTCCAGAAAAACATGTGTACATACACAGGGAAATATGAGTGTCAATATATATGTGTGTATGTGTGCTCACGTGGTCACACACACACACAAACACACACGAGAACCAAAACATGTTGAGTACTCTTGTAAAGATTTCGACTTTTAAAATAAATTTCTACCCATTTATTTATAGGGTGGGAGAATATATTTGCAATTCAAATATCCCCAAAGGAACTTGTAATCAGAATATTTTAAGAACTCTTACAAATCAACTATAAAAAAACCCCTATAATTAAAAAGTGGACAGAAGATCTGAATGATAGCTATTCATAGAAAATATACACATGGTTAAAAGCCGGTGAAAGGATGCTCAACGTTATTAGTCATTAAAGAGAAGCATATCAAAACCATGTTAACTTCATGCTTTATATACTGGGAAATTAATGAACATGTAGAGCGGTTGTAGCTTGGGTTAGGGTCATTGTGCTGGTTTTTTAGAGATTCATTTCTTCTTTGAGTGTCTGCTCTTAATCATTCTTCATGCCTCTTCAAAATGCCATGTTCTATATTTCAAGTTTATTCACATTAATTCTCATTAAACCAATCAACGCCTTGTATCATTTCCGACACATTAATGATAGAAATACACTCGCAAGCACTTCCTTAGTTTTCAGACATCATTGATTCACAAGATCTCCAGAGCTCTTTATTACTCTGATTACTATTTTCTTGGACCATGTGACTCTGAGCAATGTTGGAATGTGAAGGTGATCACTACGTTCAGAAAAGCATTGAAGAATTGCCTGCTACAGATTCTTCAGGGAAATCTTCCCTCCCTCTACTGCTGTGGCCAGAGAGGCTTTCTGAAGATTCCAGCGGTGTTTTCCCCAGGAGGGAGGCTACTTCCCAGCAGGATTCACGCTCAAAAAGTCATTCCCTATCACTCAACTTTTTCTGGTTGGTTCTTTATAATGACAACAGCAACAAAATCTTATCACTTTCTTGTGACATGATTGAATATTTTCTACCCAGAGAAATTGTTTTTCATACACTTATCCAGGAACCATGTAAGCAATGATGAAAAATGCACATAAACTCTGATACAACCTGTCATCTTATAGATTCATCAAGTACTTATTTTTCACAGCCCAATGTTGTTGGCGACTAAGCATTTTGACTGCCGAGACCTTAATACACAAATAAATGTGTGTCTAGCTTCTATGTGCCCTCATCCCTGAGTATTTCTGATAGGTCTTAAGCTAAATCACTTTTTTCTCAGCGTTAAGATTCTTCTTTTTTTTTTTTTTCCTTGTCCTTACTTTTTTTTTATTCTTTTATTTTTACATGAGATAAATAGACTGATACCAAGCATTGTAAATTGATGACCACAACAAAAGCAACAATGACGGCAATTACCAAACAGGAAACACACTCATACTATGTCATGATATTGACATTCAGTCCAGTAATCCTCCACTATAACAGCTCCTTTACTTTGCAGTGAAAATTTCTACCCATTTTACCCATTTTAATTTAATTTAATTTAATTTAATTTAATATTTAATGTCTACCCATTTTAAAGGAGCATCTTAACCCCTCTCTGAGAGAATTCATAGAAAAGAGGCATCTAGAGACAAAAGGACCGCTTAGATCGACTCTAAATTCTGGTGAGAAAGAAACTCTTAGAGAGGGAAGTCATGGTTCCCCAGGCACTGAGCATACGGGGGTGGAACAATGGTTGCCGACTCCCAGAGCAGGACCTGGCCACTGTACCACCTCCTCTTGTCCTTGCTGCTCTAAGCTCCCTGGGCCTCTGCCCCCTGCTCCCTGAGGAGCTCACCTGCCTCCCTGCATGGGCCTTGCCCTTCAGGGCAGCGCTGCCCCAGAGCCGGTGCCACCCTCTCCTAACCAGCCCCGCTCAGCTCCTGGCCACGCACAACAGTGTCACCACACACGCCAGCAGGAGCCTCAACACCGGACTCTGCACACACCCTGGACCCTCATCTCAGCCCCCGCCCCACACACTTCAGATGTTGACTTGCAGCCCAAGAGAGGTGGGCCCCAAATGGTACGGAGGAGACAGATGCCCACACGAGGCCTTTCTTTGGGACCAACCACCAAGTGCTCCAGCCCCAGCTGCCCGCAGAGTTTGGGACCAGGTAGAGCCAGGCTTCCAGGAGAGGCGTTCCTTTGCCCAACTTACCTTAGTTCACCAGGGGCTGGAACGTGGAGATGCTGAGGCTTTGGGGATGCTCTGAGACTGCACACCTTTTATACATCCCATATCGCTCTTGGAAGCCATGAGGTGGCCTACGATTGGGGCATGCTTGGCCCTAGTCACAATAGGATGCATCTGCCCTTCCTCAAACTTAAGGTTTTACTCATATCCTGGGCTGGCAAACTCCTTCTCAGTTTGATGGCGCTTGGGGATGACAGTGCCTTCACTCGGGCCCTGGCCCCATTTCCCCATCTCTTTACGAGCCCTGGCTTCCTCGGGTTTCCAAACCCACTCATGACGTTTGCCCTAGAATCTTGACATCCGGGATGTTGCTAAGCAAGCATTCAGAACACTGCTGGGTGTGGGAGTAGTGAGGGTAATTGCCCAGAATATTCCAGTTAGTGAGGGAAGGGGTGGGCCGAGCAGCGTAGGCAGCGAGCCTTGTTGTAAGAGAAACGACTACTGAGCGGTGAGTGGCCCTTTGGGAGACCCTGTAAAGTCAGCAAAGTTGGGACCTTGACTTAACCTAGACTCAGAGCCACATTCAGCCTGAATTGGATACAAACCTGGGCAAGCCGCTTTGATTTTTCACCTGTTGTAATATAAACAAAAAGTGGGGGCTGCAACTCTGTGTCCTGCCTCTTGGTGAGCAAAACATTAGTCTTCATTCACAGAAACTGGGCGGTTACTGTTGACAGAACGTATCTCTCTTACAGGTGTATAAGTCACCCAGACTGCAGGCTTCCCAGGGGAATGATTATCATAAGGTGGAGAGGCTGGGGAGCTAAGAAACTTTGACCTGTCATGAGCTGCTGGACGAGTCACCCAGTCTGGCTCCTGGAATTTGATGTCCCAGGGCTTCAGGCCTGATGCCTCCTTCCCCTTCCGCTTAGAGACTCCTGAAGGAAGAGGGATGCCTCAGGGCAGGGAGTAGGTTGAAAAGGTTGAAACAACATCCGTCAAAGGATGAAAGATATCTTAATTAATTCCCCATTTAGTGTTCCAACTGGGGCTCTGATCTTCACCAGCTGGGTGACCTTGGGCACTTAACATCTTTGAGCCTCAGTTTCCTCATCTGCTAAACAGGATAACCCCATTCTGCACGTCAGCTGAAAGGCTTATTTTGGACAACATGTGTAAGTATGTGCACACGGTTGGGCAGAGAATAAGGGCCCAACGATGGTTCGGTGCTCCGTGGAGTCGGGCTCTGAAAGCTGGGGCAAAGCACACTCTTAGAATTGGGAGTAGTTGGTTACCCACATTAGAAGGCAAGTAGTGGCACTTGCTATCAGTGTCCTAAGACTTTCACTGACAGAAATGGAAATCGGCAAGCTAGTCCTGAGGATGGCACGTTTCATTCTCACACCTGGAATTTAGCCACAGCTCAGCTGAAAGGCCTACAGTATCCCTAGATCTTGGGAATTCACACTGCAGCACGAGAAGACAGCCTTGGAAATCAATGGTGTCTCCTCGGGGACTCACCGGAAGGGCAGGCTATGCATGGGCTCGGCCCCGAGGGAAACCCAGAGGATCCCAGGACTTCCCGGGAGAAGAAACCCTTCCGCCTGTTGTCACTCTGACAGAAGCAACCCTGATAGGCTTGGAGAGGGATTTCAGCTCACGTCCCTAGCAGCAGAGAAGCAAGGCCACGTGGGGCAGGTTACCTGAGATAACTAATAATTCATCAATACCTAGTGAGCTCACACAATGCACCAGGTGCTGGGAACGGTGGTCAGCAAGGAGGGCCAGAGCCTCCCTGGTCCCTAAACTTCTTCACATCCACTTCTCCGCCTACTCCTTCCAAATCTGTAGATACTTTTCAATGGTTTGGCTTGGATTCGCTGAAGAACTCAAACCCAGTTGTGGCAGTAGCAATGCCTGCGTAACTAGGGAAAATGTGAACATGTGGAGATCCATAAGTTTCAGTGTTACATCCTGTCCATCTTTTGTGGCCTAAGCCCTCACTACCCTGAACAGATTTTTTTGGGTGTGGAATCTGCTATCTCAAGCATGCATTACATAGTATTGCTTCTACCACCAGAGGACAGAAGGAACATGTCCTCTAGAAGCCACAGGTACAACTAAACACCTATCCTGGGCATTGGGAATGGTACTGTTCCCTGACTTTCGTTAGCATGGCTCTTTCTCTTTCGCCAAAGCCCTGTCTCTCATGTACACACACACACACACACATACACACACACCACACACACATTAAGGCAAAAGGGACAATTGGGACCAAGGAGGTCTCAGCAGACCTGGGCACAGGCTAAGCCCACTGTATCTTCTGTGCCAGGCATCTGTGATGGAACACCAGTCCGCGGTCCATGCACACATATGCAGGGGAAGGCCGAGCTGACCCTCTGGGGCCAGCCGCATCAAAAGACAGGGCTCCGGACAAAGGACTGCTGGTGGTTGGAGTTCGAGCCTCTCTGCTGAAATCCATCGCCATCTGGGGATCCTCTGGGCCACGGCACGATGTGTGCCCAGCCTCTGGGTCGGTGAGAGATGCCCTCACTTTCCCAGGGTGCTTGTGGTTGGGGGATAAGGGAGGGGCAGGCCTCCACTGCCTGTCAGAATCTCTGTTCGAGTTTGTAATTCAGGACTTGAAGTTTGAGCTATTTTCATGTTACAACATAGAAAGTTTATGTTGGCTAAGGTTACTTAAGTAAAAAGTAGGGAAGAGTGGTTTTGAACCCAAGTCTGCCACCCTCCAGGATGGGTATGTGTTCTCTTTCTTGCACCATCTACCTTCTAGGAAATTTCTTTGTTTGGAAGACGTAAGTATATTCGTCCCTGAGGAAGGCACACTTCTTTGGAAGGCCTCAGCATCATGCCCTTCATCTGGGGATCTTTGTGCTTGCAAGTGTCCTCAAGGTCAATGGGCGGATAATCTCCTGGAATGATGCACAAGCCTCGCAAAGGGTCTGGACTGTATGTTCTGGTGCCATGCCCATGAGCAAAACTTAGAAAGTGAGCATGTGTGTGAGTACCTGTGTGTGTGTGAGTGTGTGTGGGTGTGTGAAGACGTATTTCAGGGTGATGGACAGCATGTGATGGTGTGTCAGTGTGTGTTGTGTGGTGGCCTCATGTGAGGGCTCATGAATGAATCTATGTGGGAATATGAACTTCAGTGTGCAAGAGTGAGTGTGGACAGGGCTGAGAGTCAAGAGGTATGCACAGGTGTTGCTGACTCCATCGTTAAAATGTTCAAAGAACTTCTGTACCAGGTGGCTCCTAGGCTCTGTGCCCTGCCCGCCTGCGTGCCTGCACCCACCCTGACAGGCGGCCAGCTCAGTCCTACAGCATGGAGAAGCTGGGAGGCCGACGCCTGTCCCAGCGGGGGCCTCTGGGACGCTGCTCCAACTTCTTTTCTCAGTGGTCAGTGGAAGTCTCCACACTTGCAGAATTTACGCTGAATAACAACCCCGTGTGTGTCATTGATATGAGCATCTACCCCTGTATAAACACGTGTGAGTGTGAGATTGTGTGAACGTGCTGCCTTTGCCTTCCCAACGGATCAGTGGGTTGTAAGTTCTGGAAAGACGGGGTCCAGGCTTTATGCTTCTTCCAGCCACTGAGACGGTCAGAATACTTGCCACGTTGCAAAGACTACGGACTAGGGTTCGAACCTCATCTCCACCACGTGTAAGTTGTTGGTAATTTGAGCACGTAAGGAGCTTTGCTACACCTCAGCTGTACCTCTCAAGGGAAGAGAAAGACATGCTTCAATGGGGTGGTGTCCGTGTGTGTGAGCGCTTGTCACATGCCGTGCCCTCTCCATGCTTCCTCAGCTTATGAGCCTCCCCCAGGGAGCACGGTCTGCCTCCAAAAGACATGGCTGGCTGTGTACACTGATAGGGAAAAGTCACTGTGGGCCAGAGCTGCCCAACAATGCCTCAAGAGCAGGATCCATCGTGGGCAGGTGTTACAACACGGAATTTCTGGAAACAAGGGTAACAGCACAATGGCGTGATTATGTCCTGGACGAAATGTCGCTTCCGCCTCTGAACATCACTCAGAGGCTTTGCTCTATGCAACTGGACCTTGTCCTTGTCCCGAAGATGTGCCCAGCGCCTCACACCTTTTTCTTAATAAAGGCGTGGAGCCCATGTCCTCAGGTTGCTGGCAATACGTGGAGGATCTTGCTGCTCTGTCAGAAAGTGGGGAATACTAATAAAAGCAAGAGCTAACATTCATTCAACAATTACTATGGGTTACGTCCTACTTAATATTTATTTACATCGTCTCATTGAAGACACCCCCCCATCAACCCCAGGTGGCAGGATTTATTCTGCACACTATACAGATGAGAAAAGCGAGGCCTAGGGAAGTATAGGATTCAGTGCATCATAGGGGTGAATCTGGATCTAAACCCAATAGGATGGGGATAAAAGAAAATTGCACATGTTGGTCCGCACATAAGCACATGTGCAAATACCCTAAGTAAGATAATTAGTGGGGGAGAAAATTAAGTGAAGCCCAGGGAGGCAAAATTCAACGTTGTACTAATCTGCTGAGTGAGGGCGGGTGAGGAAATAGAGAGTAAGAACACTAAGGAGAGTTCTTGGGGAAGTTCATATATGTGGGGCAAGAGAGGAGCTATTTGGAGACTGTGTGGACTCAGGTATCAGAGAGTGGGGATTGGCTCAAAGTACTCATCATTTTCAGGGATTTCACTTCAGGTGTCTACAGCCGTTCAATACATTTGATGTGTCATCCTTGAGTTCTGGTGAATGCAACAGTCTGTGAGAAATAATTACGACACATAGGTCAGGCAACTGGAGGTGCCCTCCAGCTTTCTGTGGTGTTCATCTGGTGCAGGTGGCTGCAGAGGCTATGTGCGCTCTCCACCATGGACCGGGGCTGAGACGTTGGAGGGCCGGTCTCCTGGGAACAGCTGGCACTCGCAGTAACGGCTGCTGCTCTACGCAGTCCTGGAATGCACTCCTGCTTACTTACAAACATCCCACTGTCCTTCCATTCTGAACCCCCCTGCTCCCGGTGTTCCTCCTGGACAGACATGTTCTGGGAGCCCCGTGGTGGGTGCCATGATGATACAGATGGCCATGTTTTCCTTCCTCCCTTCAACAGTCCTAAGTGTTCTCTCTCTGTCTCCTCTGAATTCTGGCCAAAAGGAATGAGGTATCTGTAGCTTCCAAGTAATCCATGAATTCCACGGCATCTGGGCAAATTGTTCTTTGTTGTCTTGAGGGTCTCAGCTTGGTCTTCTTATGGATATTGAACCAAGAGATCGGGAACCCTGTGTGTGAGTCTGTGCTTCCACAACACCTGTCACATTCTAAGCAAAGGGAGGGGAGGTACTCACCAAGCATGCAATGATGCATTGCTGGTTGGGATGGATGGATCGGTGATGGATAAATAGAGAGACGGAGGGAGCCTTGCTGAAAGGCATGAACAGAGATGATGGAGGAAGAGACCAGCCAAGCAGGTAAGCAACGCTAAAACTTCTCTCTTTAGCTAATTCTCAATTCTACAGGAGCTGCTATCTATGTTGGGGATAATTCACACTTTTAGTTTATGTGATGTTCCGTTCTGGCTCCTTTGGGGTACTTCTGTGGGTTTTCAGTGATTCCCTTGTAAACCGGAGGGAGGTGTAGGAAAAGAGAAACAAAGACCTCATTTTGTGCACTATGTTGTGAGCGAAGGATTTGTTCGAAAGGGATGTGTGTAGTGGATGTAATAGAAAGAAGCAGTTTGGCTTACCTTTGGGCCTGAATTTTCATGTTACCCTAATGCCCCAAGGATTCAGGGAATGGAAAGTACGAGGGCAGTGGGAGAAATATTGCCCAGGAATATTCTAAGCTGCTGAAACAACAAGGGCTCTGACTTTATTAAAATGCTGACATTGGAAATGTGTGTGTGCTGGATGTATGACATTTACATAGGCTGTCTCCTACTTACACATTTGGTTAGCTTGAAGAAACTCTGGTCTTTTCTTGTACCATTGCAAGAGTTTTTCAGGCCCGGTTCTCAATTCATTTTGACCACGCGCCCTTGGAGTGTTGTGTGAATTTCCATTTATTTGCCTCTACTCTACTCTTTAGCTCCTGGCTGCGTTTCCCTTACTCTTTCTGTGCCTCCATTTTCTAGACAGACTTCATCTCCCCCTTTCTCCAAGGGCTGGTCTCATTTTCCAGGGATATTGGGATGAGTCCCATAAGTGAGAAGTGCCCATCTCTTTCCTCACCCTGGCAGGTCGATGGAGAATGTCCCTCAGTCCGGAGTGCATCTCCCAATGCCTTCGCCTCTACCTGAACCCTCATGCCCAGACCTCCATGGGCTCTGGGTTGAGGAGCAGGATACAAACTCTGCAGGAATTAACAACTGCGAGATGACGAAATAATCCACAGACACATTCATGCCAAAGGAATTGTGTTAAATAGTTGGGAAAACTGGAGTAGAAACGAAGGGTGCTAGGAAAGGATGTCCGGCCACGCTGCTTAAGTTTCCAAGAAGCCGACAGGGCGAAGTCGATACAAGGCAGCAGAGAAGGTTAGGCGGTTTAGAACCAGATCCTTTTCTGAGAAGGAACTTGCAGCTGCTAATTAATACGAAATCTTGATCCAGGAAGCTGCCATCCTGGTGCTGCTTTTCCTGAAGTGCGGCTGCCTCCGGAAGCACGGGGTGAGGAGCGCTGACAGCTGGCTGGCTGAGAGAGGGCAGTGGGCTTCATGGTCTCTGGTCTCCACGGAGTTTGGCCTTAGGTCCCATGGACAGGGATGACTTCTGCTTGGATATCTGGCATTGTTGCAGGCGTGGGAACTTGTGTTGGCACTTGGGGACACAGGGCACCTTGCACTTGGGTGGAGGCTGGCAAGGCTGCTTGGTGTGCTGAGGGGAGTCTAACACTGCTTTGGTGGGGGGCAGAATTATTGGGGAGGGGGACAGTACTGCTGAGGTGCGAGGCAGCAATACTTTGGTAGTGGGCAGGATTGCTGGGGTGCGGGGCAACAATACTTTGGTAGTGGGCAGCATTGCTAGGGTGCGGGGCATCAATACTTTGGTAGTGGGCAGGATTGCTGAGGTGCGGGGCACCAATACTTTGGTAGTGGGCAGGAGTGCTGGGGTGCGGGGCAGCAATACTTTGGTAGTGGGCAGCGTTGCTGCGGTGCAGGGAAGGAAGACTCTGGTGGGGGGAAGCACAGCTTCTGCTTTTGATGATACATTCTGGTCTGGATGTGCACTGCAAGGGGAAAAACACACAAGTGAGGAAGTCTGGAGACTTAGAAACTCTCGACCCTGGAGAACCTTCTGCCTCCTTCAATCCTGCCCCATTTCACCCTCCGCCAGGTTGCTTCACCGATTTAAGGTGTGTGTGTATGCAATGAGGTGTATCAGTATAAATTGTATCTACATTTTCTAAACCATTACAAGCTTTTTTTTTGAGACAAAGAAATGTGGATGGAAGGAACGAAAGAAGGAAGAGAGATAAAAGGGAGAAATGAGATGAGAAAGAGAGAGAAGTAGAAGAAAACAAAGAAAGATGTAAAAAAGCTGAGACAGAGCGAGCGACAGAGAGGGAGAGAGAGAGGAGAGAGAAGGAAAGAGGAAGGAGAAAAGACATGGATAAAGAGAACAAAAGGTAATATCCAGCCACAGCAGAAACGGTGGAATCCAGATCAGGATTTCCTGGGTTCAGAGTCCTGTGTCAAAAATTAAGCAGCTTTGTGACTTTGTGCAAGTTACTCAACTTCTCTGTACATTTCCTATGGTTGTTGTAAGGATAAATAAGCGTATAAAACTCCTCACAAAACACAGAAATACACAGGGAAATATGAATGGAAAGATAAATGTGTGTGTATGTATGTGATCCCTTGGCACAAGCCGTGCCCTCTCCATGCTCCTCAGTTTATGAGCCTCCTCCAAGGAGCACGGTCTGCCTCCAAAACACATGGATGGCTGTGGCCATTGATAGGGAAAAGTCACTGTTGGCCAGACTTGCCCAGGACTGCCTCAGGAGCAGGAATCACCATGGGCAGGTGTTACAAAGGGGAAGATTGTGGAAGAAAAGGGCAACAACCCAATGGGGTGATTAGGTCCTGCACGAAATGTCATTTCCGCCTGTGAACACCCTTCAGATGCTTTGGTATACACAATTGGTCCTTGTCCTTCTCCCCAAGATATGCCCTGCCCCTCACACATTGTTCTTACTAAAGGTGTGGACCCATGTCGTCAGGTTGGTGGTAATAAGTAGAGGGTTTTGCGGCTCTGTCAGAAAGTGGATAATAATAAAAGTAAGAGCAAACATTCATCCAACATTTACTATGTGTTACATCCTACTTACTATTTATTTACTTTGTCTCATTGAAGACCCCTCCCCGTCAACCCCAGGTTGCAGGTGTTATTCTGTCCACTATACAGATGAGTAAAGTGAGGCTTAGGGAATTATTGGATTCAGTCCATCATAGGAGTGCAAATGGCATCGCAACCCAGTAGGATGGGGATAAAAGAAAATTCCGCAAGATGGTCTGCACATAAGCATATGTGCACACATCCCAGTATGATCATTAGTGGGGGAGAAGATTAAGTGAAGCCCAGAGTGTCAAATACAACCTTGTCTTTCTCAGCTGAGTGAGGGAAGGTGAGGAAATAGAGAGTAAGAACCCAAAGGAGAGTTCTGGGGCAAGGTCATGTATGTGAGGCAAGAGAGGAGCTATTTGGAGACTGTGCGGACTCAGGTATCAGAGGGTGGGGATTGACTCAAAGTGCTCATCATTTTCAGGGAGTTCACTTAAGGTGTCTACAGCTTTTCAATTCATTTTGTGTGTCATCCTTGAGTTCTGTTGAATGCAAGGCTCTGTGGGAAATATTTACGACTCATAGGTCTGGAAACTGGAGGCGCCCTCCAGCTTTCTGTGGTGTTCAACTGGTGCAGGTGGCTGCAGAGGCTATGTGCGCTCTCCACCATGGACCGGGGCTGAGACGTTGGAGGGCCAGTCTCCTGGGAACAGCTGGCACTCGCAGTAACGGCTGCTGCTCTACGCAGTCCTGGAATGCACTCCTGCTTACTTACAAACATCCCACTGTCCTTCCATTCTGAACCCCCCTGCTCCCGGTGTTCCTCCTGGACAGACATGTTCTGGGAGCCCCGTGGTGGGTGCCATGATGATACAGATGGCCATGTTTTCCTTCCTCCCTTCAACAGTCCTAAGTGTTCTCTCTCTGTCTCCTCTGAATTCTGGCCAAAAGGAATGAGGTATCTGTAGCTTCCAAGTAATCCATGAATTCCACGGCATCTGGGCAAATTGTTCTTTGTTGTCTTGAGGGTCTCAGCTTGGTCTTCTTATGGATATTGAACCAAGAGATCGGGAACCCTGTGTGTGAGTCTGTGCTTCCACAACACCTGTCACATTCTAAGCAAAGGGAGGGGAGGTACTCACCAAACATGCAATGATGCATTGCTGGTTGGGATGGATGGATCGGTGATGGATAAATAGAGAGACGGAGGGAGCCTTGCTGAAAGGCATGAACAGAGATGATGGAGGAAGAGACCAGCCAAGCAGGTAAGCAACGCTAAAACTTCTCTCTTTAGCTAATTCTCAATTCTACAGGAGCTGCTATCTATGTTGGGGATAATTCACACTTTTAGTTTATGTGATGTTCCGTTCTGGCTCCTTTGGGGTACTTCTGTGGGTTTTCAGTGATTCCCTTGTAAACCGGAGGGAGGTGTAGGAAAAGAGAAACAAAGACCTCATTTTGTGCACTATGTTGTGAGCGAAGGATTTGTTCGAAAGGGATGTGTGTAGTGGATGTAATAGAAAGAAGCAGTTTGGCTTACCTTTGGGCCTGAATTTTCATGTTACCCTAATGCCCCAAGGATTCAGGGAATGGAAAGTACGAGGGCAGTGGGAGAAATATTGCCCAGGAATATTCTAAGCTGCTGAAACAACAAGGGCTCTGACTTTATTAAAATGCCTACATTGGAAATGTGTGTGCGTTGGATGTATGACATTTACATAGGCTGTCTCCTACTTACACATTTGGTTAGCTTGAAGAAACTCTGGTCTTTTCTTGTACCATTGCAAGAGTTTTTCAGGCCCGGTTCTCAATTCATTTTGACCACGCGCCCTTGGAGTGTTGTGTGAATTTCCATTTATTTGCCTCTACTCTACTCTTTAGCTCCTGGCTGCGTTTCCCTTACTCTTTCTGTGCCTCCATTTTCTAGACAGACTTCATCTCCCCCTTTCTCCAAGGGCTGGTCTCATTTTCCAGGGATATTGGGATGAGTCCCATGAGTGAGAAGTGCCCATCTCTTTCCTCACCCTGGCAGGTCGATGGAGAATGTCCCTCAGTCCGGAGTGCATCTCCCAATGCCTTCGCCTCTACCTGAACCCTCATGCCCAGACCTCCATGGGCTCTGGGTTGAGGAGCAGGATACAAACTCTGCAGGAATTAACAACTGCGAGATGACGAAATAATCCACAGACACATTCATGCCAAAGGAATTGTGTTAAATAGTTGGGAAAACTGGAGTAGAAACGAAGGGTGCTAGGAAAGGATGTCCGGCCACGCTGCTTAAGTTTCCAAGAAGCCGACAGGGCGAAGTCGATACAAGGCAGCAAAGAAGGTTAGGCGGTTTAGAACCAGATCCTTTTCTGAGATGGAACTTGCAGCTGCTAATTAATACGAAATCTTGATCCAGGAAGCTGCCATCCTGGTGCTGCTTTTCCTGAAGTGCGGCTGCCTCCGGAAGCACGGGGTGAGGAGCGCTGACAGCTGGCTGGCTGAGAGAGGGCAGTGGGCTTCATGGTCTCTGGTCTCCACGGAGTTTGGCCTTAGGTCCCATGGCCAGGGATGACTTCTGCTTGGATATCTGGCATTGTTGCAGGCGTGGGAACTTGTGTTGGCACTTGGGGACACAGGGCACCTTGCACTTGGGTGGAGGCTGGCAAGGCTGCTTGGTGTGCTGAGGGGAGTCTAACACTGCTTTGGTGGGGGGCAGAATTATTGGGGAGGGGGACAGTACTGCTGAGGTGCGAGGCAGCAATACTTTGGTAGTGGGCAGGATTGCTGGGGTGCGGGGCAACAATACTTTGGTAGTGGGCAGCATTGCTAGGGTGCGGGGCATCAATACTTTGGTAGTGGGCAGGATTGCTGAGGTGCGGGGCACCAATACTTTGGTAGTGGGCAGGAGTGCTGGGGTGCGGGGCAGCAATACTTTGGTAGTGGGCAGCGTTGCTGCGGTGCAGGGAAGGAAGACTCTGGTGGGGGGAAGCACAGCTTCTGCTTTTGATGATACATTCTGGTCTGGATGTGCACTGCAAGGGGAAAAACACACAAGTGAGGAAGTCTGGAGACTTAGAAACTCTCGACCCTGGAGAACCTTCTGCCTCCTTCAATCCTGCCCCATTTCACCCTCCGCCAGGTTGCTTCACCGATTTAAGGTGTGTGTGTATGCAATGAGGTGTATCAGTATAAATTGTATCTACATTTTCTAAACCATTACAAGCTTTTTTTTTGAGACAAAGAAATGTGGATGGAAGGAACGAAAGAAGGAAGAGAGATAAAAGGGAGAAATGAGATGAGAAAGAGAGAGAAGTAGAAGAAAACAAAGAAAGATGTAAAAAAGCTGAGACAGAGCGAGCGACAGAGAGGGAGAGAGAGAGGAGAGAGAAGGAAAGAGGAAGGAGAAAAGACATGGATAAAGAGAACAAAAGGTAATATCCAGCCACAGCAGAAACGGTGGAATCCAGATCAGGATTTCCTGGGTTCAGAGTCCTGTGTCAAAAATTAAGCAGCTTTGTGACTTTGTGCAAGTTACTCAACTTCTCTGTACATTTCCTATGGTTGTTGTAAGGATAAATAAGCGTATAAAACTCCTCACAAAACACAGAAATACACAGGGAAATATGAATGGAAAGATAAATGTGTGTGTATGTATGTGATCCCTTGGCACAAGCCGTGCCCTCTCCATGCTCCTCAGTTTATGAGCCTCCTCCAAGGAGCACGGTCTGCCTCCAAAACACATGGATGGCTGTGGCCATTGATAGGGAAAAGTCACTGTTGGCCAGACTTGCCCAGGACTGCCTCAGGAGCAGGAATCACCATGGGCAGGTGTTACAAAGGGGAAGATTGTGGAAGAAAAGGGCAACAACCCAATGGGGTGATTAGGTCCTGCACGAAATGTCATTTCCGCCTGTGAACACCCTTCAGATGCTTTGGTATACACAATTGGTCCTTGTCCTTCTCCCCAAGATATGCCCTGCCCCTCACACATTGTTCTTACTAAAGGTGTGGACCCATGTCGTCAGGTTGGTGGTAATAAGTAGAGGGTTTTGCGGCTCTGTCAGAAAGTGGATAATAATAAAAGTAAGAGCAAACATTCATCCAACATTTACTATGTGTTACATCCTACTTACTATTTATTTACTTTGTCTCATTGAAGACCCCTCCCCGTCAACCCCAGGTTGCAGGTGTTATTCTGTCCACTATACAGATGAGTAAAGTGAGGCTTAGGGAATTATTGGATTCAGTCCATCATAGGAGTGCAAATGGCATCGCAACCCAGTAGGATGGGGATAACAGAAAATTCCGCAAGATGGTCTGCACATAAGCATATGTGCACACATCCCAGTATGATCATTAGTGGGGGAGAAGATTAAGTGAAGCCCAGAGTGTCAAATTCAACCTTGTCTTTCTCAGCTGAGTAAGGGAAGGTGAGGAAATAGAGAGTAAGAACCCAAAGGAGAGTTCTGGGGCAAGGTCATGTATGTGAGGCAAGAGAGGAGCTATTTGGAGACTGTGCGGACTCAGGTATCAGAGGGTGGGGATTGACTCAAAGTGCTCATCATTTTCAGGGAGTTCACTTAAGGTGTCTACAGATTTTCAATTCATTTTGTGTGTCATCCTTGAGTTCTGTTGAATGCAAGGCTCTGTGGGAAATATTTACGACTCATAGGTCTGGAAACTGGAGGCACCCTCCAGCTTTCTGTGGTGTTCACCTGGTGCAGGTGGCTGCAGAGGCTATGTGCGCTCTCCACCATGGACCGGGGCTGAAACTTTGGAGGGCTGGCCTCCTGGGAACAACTGGCACTCGCAGCATCGGCTGCTGCTCTACGCAGTCCTGAAACGCACTCCTGCTTACTTACACACATCCCACTGTCCTTCCATTCTGAACCCCCCTTCTCCCGGTGTTCCTCCTGGACAGACATGTTCTGGGAGCCCCGTGGTGGGTGCCATGATGACAGAGATGGCGAAGTTCTCCTACCTCCCTCAACAGCCTTCAGTGTTCTCTCTCTGTCTCCTCTGAGTTCTGAGGGCAGGAATGAGGTATTTGTGCCTTCCAAGTCATCCATGTATAAGACCACTTCCGGTCAAATTGTTTTCTGTTGTCTTGAGGGTCTGAGCTTGGTTTTCTTACAGGGATTAAACCGAGTCCTGGAGACTTGTGTGTGAGTTTGTGCTTCCTCAGCACACATCACATTCTAAAGAAAGGGAGGAGGAGGTACTTACCAAGGATGCAAGGATGCATTGCTGGTTGGGATGGATGGATTGGTGATGGATAAACAGGGAGATGGATGGAGCCTCGCTGAAGGGCATGAACAGAGATGGTGGAGGAAGAGGAGACCAGCCAACCACGGAAGCAATGCTAAAACATCTGTCTTTAGCTTATTCTGAATTCTACATGCTCTGTGATCTATGTTGGGAATAATTCACACATTTATTTATGCTTTGTTCCTTTCTGGCTCCTTTGGGTACTTCTGTGGATTTTCAGTGATTCCCTTGTAGCCCACAAACATGAAACGGGGGGCAGGTATAGGAAAAGAGATGCAAATACCTCAATTTTGGGACTTTTTGTGAGAGAAGGATTCGGTGGAAAGGTATGGGTGTGGTGGATATAATAGAAAGAAGAAGTTTGGCTTACCTGTGGGCCTGAATTTTCCGGTTACCCTAATACTCCAAGAATTTAGGGAATGGAAAGTTAAAGGGCAGCGAGAGAAAAATAGCCCAGGAGAAACCCCAAGTTGGAGAATCAATGGGTGCTGTGACTTTAAAAACTATTGACAGTGGATATATGTGTGTGATGGATGTATGATTTTTATATAGACTGTCTCCTACTAACACATTTTGTTAGCTTGAAGAAAATCTCATCTTTTCTTTTACCAGTGGGAGAGTTTTTCAGGCCCGGTCCTCAATTCATTTTGACCCACACGCCCTTGGAGTATTGTCTGAATTTCCATTTATTTGCCTCTACTGTACTCTTTCGCTCCTGGCTGGGTTTCCCTTACTCTTTCTGGACCTCCGTTTTCTAGATGGGCATCATCTCCCCTGTGTCCAAAGGCTGTTCTCACTTTCCAAGGATGTGGGGATGTGTCTCCATGCAGCTGAAGTGCCCATCTCTCCTCCTCACCCTGGCAGGACCATGGAACATGTCCTTCAGCTCAGAAGTGCATCTCCCCATGCCTTCTCCTCTACCTGCACCCACATGCCCAGCCCTCCTAGGGCTCTTGCTTAGGCAGCAGGATACAAACTCTGCAGGAGTTAACAACTGTACGATGACGAAATAATCAAACCGACACATTCATGCCAGCAGAATTGTGTTTAATTGTTTGAAACACTGGAGCAGAGACGAAGTTTGCTAGGAAAACATGGTCGGGCACGCTGCTTACGTTTCCAAGCAGCCAACAGGGAAAAGTATACAAGTCAGCAAAGAAGATTAGACGGTTTAGAACCAGATCCTTTTCTAAATGGAAATTGCAGCTGCTAATTAATAAGAAATGGTGATCCAGGAAGCTCCCATCCTGGTGCTGCCTTTTCCACAAGTGTCACTGCCTCCAGAAGCCGGGGGTGAGTGGTGCTGACAGCTGGCTGGCTGAGACCGGGGAGTGGGCTTCATGGTCTCTGTTCTGCAGGGAGCCTGGCCTCTGGCCCATGCCTGGGGTTTACTTCTGCTTGGACTTCTGGCACTGCTGAGGGTGTGGGCACTTTGAGACAGAGGGCTCCTTGCCCTTGGGTGGAGGCTGGCCAGGCTGCTTGGTGTGCTGAGGTGGAGTTTAGAACTGCTTTGGTGAGGGGCAGCAGTACCTTGCTGGGGGGCAGCATTGCTGTAGAGGGGGACAGTACTGCTGAAGTGGGGGGCAGCAATACTTTGGTAGTGGGCAGCATGGCTGGGGTGCGGGGCAGCAATACTTTGGTGGGGGGCAGCAATACTTTGGTGGGGGGCAGCATTGCTGGGATGGAGGGCAGCAATACTTTGGTAGCGGGCAGCACAGCTTCTGCTTTGGATGATACATTCTGGTCTGGATGTGCACTGCAAGGGGAAAGACACACAAGTGAGGAAGTCAGGAGCCTTAGAGACGCTCCACCCAGGAGAACCTCCTGCCTCGTTCAAAACTGTCCCATTTCAACCTTGGCCTGGTGCCTTCACTGATTCAATGTGTCTGTGTGTGCAATGAGGTGCAACAGTATAAATTGTAGCTGCAGTTGGTAAGCCATTGCAAGGTTTTAATTGAGACAAATAAAGAAATACGGAAGGAAGGAAGGAAGGAAAGAAGGAAGAGAAGAAAAAAGGGAGAAAGGAAAAGAGAAATAGAGAGGGATAGAGAAAAACAAAGATGTAAAAAGGGAGAGAGAGACAGAGAGTGAGAGGAGAGAGAAGGAAAGAGTAAGAAGGAAGGACAGGGGTAATGAGAACAAAAAGTAATATCACGGCACAGCAGATACTGTGGAATTTAGAACATGACTTTCTTGGACCTGAGTTCTGTCTCAAAAATTAACCAGCTGTGTGACTTTGAGCAAGTTACTTAACTTCTCTGTACTCTTAAAGTTGTTGTAAGGATCAAATGACCATATAACACTCCAGACAAACATGTGTACATACACAGGGAAATATGAGTGTAAATATATATGTGTGTATGTGTGCTCACGTGGTCACACACATACACAAACACACACGAGAACCAAAACATGTTGAGTACTGTTGTAAAGATTTCGACTTTTAAAATAAATTTCTACCCATTTATTTATAGGGTGGGAGAATATATTTGCAATTCAAATATCCCCAAAGGAACTTGTAATCAGAATATTTTAAGAACTCTTACAAATCAACTATAAAAAAAAAAACCCCTATAATTAAAAAGTGGACAGAAGATCTGAATGATAGCTATTCATAGAAAATATACAAATGGTTAAAAGCCAGTGAAAGGATGCTCAACATTATTAGTCATTAAAGAAAAGCATATCAAAACCATGTTAACTTCATGCTTTATATACTGGGAAATTAATGAACATGTAGATCAGTTGTAGCTTGGTTTAGGGTCATTGTGCTGGTTTTTTATAGATTCATTTCTTCTTTGAGTGTCTGCTCTTAATCATTCTTCATGCCTCTTCAAAATGCCATGTTCTATATTTCAAGTTTATTCACATTAATTCTCATTAAACCAATCAACGCCTTGTATCATTTCCGACACATTAATGATAGAAATACACTCGCAAGCACTTCCTTAGTTTTCAGACATCATTGATTCACAAGATCTCCAGAGCTCTTTATTACTCTGACTACTATTTTTTTGGACCATGTGACTCTGAGCAATGTTGGAATGTGAAGGTCATCACTACGCTCAGAAAAGCACTGAAGAATTGCCTACTACAGATTCTTCCGGGAAATCTTCCCTACCTCTACTGCTGTGGCCAGAGAGGCTTTCTGAAGATTCCAGCGGTGTTTTCCCCAGGAGGGAGGCTACTTCCCAGCAGGATTCATGCTCAAAAAGACATTCCCTATCACTCAACTTTTTCTCATTGGTTCTTTATAATGACAACAGCAACAAAATCTTATCACTTTCTTGTGACATGATTGAATATTTTCTACCCAGAGAAATTGTTTTTCATACACTTTTCCATGAACCATGTAAGCAATGATGAAAAATGCACATAAACTCTGATACAACCTGTCATCTTATTGATTCATCAAGTACTTATTTTTCACAGCCCAATGTTGTTGGCAACTAAGCATGTTGACTGCCGAGACCTTATACACAAATAAATGTGTGTCTAGCTTCTATGTGCCCTCATCCCTGAGTTTTTCTGATATGTGTTAAGCTAAATCACTTTGTTCTCAGCGTTAATCTTTTTTTTTTTCCTTGTTCTTACTTTTTTTTTAATACTTTGATTTTTACAAGAGATAAATAGACTGCTACCAAGCATTGTAATTGGATGACCACAACAAAAGCAACAATAACTGCAATTATCAAACAGGAAACACACTCCTACTATTTCATAATATTGACATTCAGTCCAGTAATCCTCCACTGTAAGAGCTCCTTTACTTTGCAGTGAAAATTTTTACACATTTTAATTTAATTTAATTTAATTTAATTTAATATTTAATGTCTACCCATTTTAAAGGAGCATCTTAAACCCTCTCTAAGAGACTTCATAGAAAAGAGGCATCTAGAGACAAAAGGACCGCTTAGATCGACTCTAAATACTGGTGAGAAAGAAACTCTTAGAGAGGGAAGTCATGGTTCCCCAGGCACTGAGCACACGGGGGTGGAACAATGGCTCCCGACTCCCAGAGCAGGACCTGGCCACTGTACCACCTCCTCTTGTCCTTGCTGCTCTAAGCTCCCTGGGCCTCTGCCCCCTGCTCCCTGAGGAGCTCACCTGCCTCCCTGCATGGGCCTTGCCCTTCAGGGCAGCGCTGCCCCAGAGCCGGTGCCACCCTCTCCTAACCAGCCCCGCTCAGCTCCTGGCCACGCACAACAGTGTCACCACACACGCCAGCAGGAGCCTCAACACCGGACTCTGCACACACCCTGGAACCCCATCTCAGCCCCCGCCCCACACACTTCAGATGTTGACTTGCAGCCCAAGAGAGGTGGGCCCCAAATGGTACGGAGGAGACAGATGCCCACACGAGGCCTTTCTTTGGGAACAACCACCAAGTGCTCCAGCCCCAGCTGCCCGCAGAGTTTGGGACCAGGTAGAGCCAGGCTTCCAGGAGAGGCGTTCTTTGCGCAACTTACCTTAGTTCACCAGGGGCTGGAACGTGGAGATGCTGAGGCTTTGGGGATGCTCTGAGACTGCACACCTTTTATACATCCCATATCCCTCTTGGAAGCCATGAGGTGGCCTACGATTGGGGCATGCTTGGCCCTAGTCACAATAGGATGCATCTGCCCTTCCTCAAACTTAAGGTTTTACTCATATCCTGGGCTGGCAAACTCCTTCTCAGTTCGATGGCGCTTGGGGATGACAGTGCCTTCACTCAGGCCCTGGCCCCATTTCCCCATCACTTTACGAGCCCTGGCTTCCCCGGGTTTCCAAACCCACTCATGACGTTTGCCCTACAAACTTGACATCTGGGATGTTGCTAAACAAGCATTCAGGACACTGCTGGGTGTGCGAGTAATGAGGGTAATTGCCCAGAATATTCCAGTTAGTGAGGGAAGGGGTGGGCCGAGCAGCGTACGCAGCGAGCCTTGTTGTAAGAGAAACGACTACTGAGCGGTGAGTGGCCCTTTGGGAGACCCTGTAAAATCAGCAAAGTTGGGACCTTGACTTAACCTAGATTCAGAGCCACATTCAGCCTGAATTGGATACAAACCTGGGCAAGCCGCTTTGATTTTTCACCTGTTGTAATATAAACAAAAAATGGGGGATGCAACTCTGTGTCCTGCCTCTTGGTGAGCAAAACATTAGTCTTCATTCACAGAAACTGGGCGGTTACTGTTGACAGAACGTATCTCTCTTACAGGTGTATAAGTCACCCAGACTGCAGGCTTCCCAGGGGAATGATTATCATAAGGTGGAGAGGCTAGGGAGCTAAGAAACTTTGACCTGTCATGAGCTGCTGGACGAGTCACCCAGTCTGGCTCCTGGAATTTGATGTCCCAGGGCTTCAGGCCTGATGCCTCCTTCCCCTTCCGCTTAGAGACTCCTGAAGGAAGTGGGATGCCTCAGGGCAGGGAGTAGGTTGAAAAGGTTGAAACAACATCCTTCAAAGGATGAAAGATATCTTAATTAATTCCCCATTTAGTGTTCCAACTGGGGCTCTGATCTTCATCAGCTGGGTGACCTTGGGCACTTAACATCTTTGAGCCTCAATTTCCTCATCTGCTAAACAGGATAACCCCATTCTGCACGTCAGCTGAAAGGCTTATTTTGGACAACATGTGTAAGTATGTGCACACTGTTGGGCAGAGAATAAGGGCCCAACGATGGTTCGGTGCTCCGTGGAGTCGGGCTCTGAAAGCTGGGGCAAAGCACACTCTTAGAATTGGGAGTAGTTGGTTACCCACATTAGAAGGCAAGTAGTGGCACTTGCTATCAGTGTCCTAAGACTTTCACTGACAGAAATGGAAATCGGCAAGCTAGTCCTGAGGATGGCACGTTTCATTCTCACACCTGGAATTTAGCCACAGCTCAGCTGAAAGGCCTACAGTATCCCTAGATCTTGGGAATTCACACTGCAGCACGAGAAGACAGCCTTGGAAATCAATGGTGTCTCCTCGGGGACTCACCGGAAGGGCAGGCTATGCATGGGCTCGGCCCCGAGGGAAACCCAGAGGATCCCAGGACTTCCCGGGAGAAGAAACCCTTCCGCCTGTTGTCACTCTGACAGAAGCAACCCTGATAGGCTTGGAGAGGGATTTCAGCTCACGTCCCTAGCAGCAGAGAAGCAAGGCCACGTGGGGCAGGTTACCTGAGATAACTAATAATTCATCAATACCTAGTGAGCTCACACAATGCACCAGGTGCTGGGAACGGTGGTCAGCAAGGAGGGCCAGAGCCTCCCTGGTCCCTAAACTTCTTCACATCCACTTCTCCGCCTACTCCTTCCAAATCTGTAGATACTTTTCAATGGTTTGGCTTGGATTCGCTGAAGAACTCAAACCCAGTTGTGGCAGTAGCAATGCCTGCGTAACTAGGGAAAATGTGAACATCTGGAGATCCATGAGTTTCGGTGTTACATCCTGTCCATCTTTTCTGGCCTAAGCCCTCATTACCCTGAACAGATTTTTTTGGGTGTGGAATCTGCTATCTCAAGCATGCATTACATAGTATTGCTTCTACCACCAGAGGACAGAAGGAACATGTCCTCTAGAAGCCACAGGTACAACTAAACACCTATCCTGGGCATTGGGAATGGTACTGTTCCCTGACTTTCGTTAGCATGGCTCTTTCTCTTTCGCCAAAGCCCTGTCTCTCATGTACACACACACACACACACATACACACACACCACACACACATTAAGGCAAAAGGGACAATTGGGACCAAGGAGGTCTCAGCAGACCTGGGCACAGGCTAAGCCCACTGTATCTTCTGTGCCAGGCATCTGTGATGGAACACCAGTCCGCGGTCCATGCACACATATGCAGGGGAAGGCCGAGCTGACCCTCTGGGGCCAGCCGCATCAAAAGACAGGGCTCCGGACAAAGGACTGCTGGTGGTTGGAGTTAGAGCCTCTCTGCTGAAATCCATCGCCATCTGGGGATCCTCTGGGCCACGGCACGATGTGTGCCCAGCCTCTGGGTCGGTGAGAGTTGCCCTCACTTTCCCAGGGTGCTTGTGGTTGGGGGATAAGGGAGGGGCAGGCCTCCACTGCCTGTCAGAATCTCTGTACGAGTTTGTAATTCAGGACTTGAAGTTTGAGCTATTTTCATGTTACAACATAGAAAGTTTATGTTGGCTAAGGTTACTTAAGTAAAAAGTAGGGAAGAGTGGTTTTGAACCCAAGTCTGCCACCCTCCAGGATGGGTATGTGTTCTCTTTCTTGCACTATCTACCTTCTAGGAAATTTCTTTGTTTGGAAGACGTAAGTATATTCGTCCCTGAGGAAGGCACACTTCTTTGGAAGGCCTCAGCATCATGCCCTTCATCTGGGGATCTTTGTGCTTGCAAGTGTCCTCAAGGTCAATGGGTGGATAATCTCCTGGAATGATGCACAAGCCTCGCAAAGGGTCTGGACTGTATGTTCTGGTGCCATGCCCATGAGCAAAAATTAGAAAGTGAGCATGTGCGTGAGTACCTGTGTGTGTGTGAGTGTGTGTGGGTGTGTGAAGACGTATTTCAGGGTGATGGACAGCATGTGATGGTGTGTCAGTGTGTGTTGTGTGGTGGCCTCATGTGAGGGCTCATGAATGAATCTATGGGGGAATATGAACTTCAGTGTGCAAGAGTGAGTGTGGACAGGGCTGAGAGTCAAGAGGTATGACCAGGTGTTACTGACTCCATCGTTAAAATGTTCAAAGAACTTCTGTACCAGGTGGCTCCTAGGCTCTGTGCCCTGCCCGCCTGCGTGCCTGCACCCACCCTGACAGGCGGCCAGCTCAGTCGTACGGCATGGAGAAGCTGGGAGACCGACACCTGTCCCAGCGGGGGCCTCTGGGACGCTGCTCCAACTTCTTTTCTCAGTGGTCAGTGGAAGTCTCCACACTTGCAGAATTTACGCTGAATAACAACCCCGTGTGTGTCATTGATATGAGCATCTACCCCTGTATAAACACGTGTGAGTGTGAGATTGTGTGAACGTGCTGCCTTTGCCTTCCCAACGGATCAGTGGGTTGTAAGTTCTGGAAGGACGGGGTCCAGGCTTTATGCTTCTTCCAGCCACTGAGACGGTCAGAATACTTGCCACGTTGCAAAGACTACGGACTAGGGTTCGAATCTCATCTCCACCACGTGTAAGTTGTTGGTAATTTGAGCACGTAAGGAGCTTTGCTACACCTCAGCTGTACCTCTCAAGGGAAGAGAAAGACATGCTTCAATGGGGTGGTGTCCGTGTGTGTGAGCGCTTGTCACACGCCGTGCCCTCTCCATGCTTCCTCAGCTTATGAGCCTCCCCCAGGGAGCACGGTCTGCCTCCAAAAGACATGGCTGGCTGTGTACACTGATAGGGAAAAGTCACTGTGGGCCAGAGCTGCCCAACAATGCCTCAAGAGCAGGATCCATCGTGAGCAGGTGTTACAACACGGAATTTCTGGAAACAAGGGTAACAGCACAATGGCGTGATTATGTCCTGGACGAAATGTCGCTTCCGCCTCTGAACATCACTCAGAGGCTTTGCTCTATGCAACTGGACCTTGTCCTTGTCCCGAAGATGTGCCCAGCGCCTCACACCTTTTTCTTAATAAAGGCGTGGAGCCCATGTCCTCAGGTTGCTGGCAATACGTGGAGGATCTTGCTGCTCTGTCAGAAAGTGGGGAATACTAATAAAAGCAAGAGCTAACATTCATTCAACAATTACTATGGGTTACATCCTACTTAATATTTATTTACATCGTCTCATTGAAGACACCCCCCCATCAACCCCAGGTGGCAGGATTTATTCTGCACACTATACAGATGAGAAAAGCGAGGCCTAGGGAAGTATGGGATTCAGTGCATCATAGGGGTGAATCTGGATCTAAACCCAATAGGATGGGGATAAAAGAAAATTGCACATGTTGGTCTGCACATAAGCACATGTGCATATACCCTAAGTAAGATTATTAGTGGAGGAGAAAATTAAGTGAAACCCAGGGAGGCAAAATTCAACGTTGTACTAATCTGCTGAGTGAGGGAGGGTGAGGAAAGAGAGAGTAAGAACCCAAAGGAGAGTTCTTGGGGAAGGTCATGTATGTGGGGCAAGAGAGGAGCTATTTGGAGACTGTGTGGACTCAGGTATCAGAGGGTGGGGATGGGCTCAAAGTGCTCATCATTTTCAGGGATTTCACTTCAGGTGTCTACAGCCTTTCAATACATTTGGTGTTTCATCCTTGAGTTCTGGTGAATGCAACAGTCTGTGAGAAATAATTACGACACATAGGTCAGGCAACTGGAGGTGCCCTCCAGCTTTCTGTGGTGTTCACCTGGTGCAGGTGGCTACAGAGGCTATGTGCGCTCTCCACCATGGACCGGGGCTGAGACGTTGGAGGGCCGGTCTCCTGGGAACAGCTGGCACTCGCAGCAACGGCTGCTGCTCTATGTAGTCCTGGAACGCACTCCTGCTTACTTACAAACATCCCACTGTCCTTCCATTCTGAACCCCCCTGCTCCCGGTGTTCCTCCTGGACAGACATGTTCTGGGAGCCCCGTGGTGGGTGCCATGATGATACAGATGGCCACGTTTTCCTTCCTCCCTTCAACAGCCCTAAGTGTTCTCTCTCTGTCTCCTCTGAATTCTGGCCAAAAGGAATGAGGTATCTGTAGCTTCCAAGTAATCCATGAATTCCACGGCATCTGGGCAAATTGTTCTTTGTTGTCTTGAGGGTCTCAGCTTGGTCTTCTTATGGATATTGAACCAAGAGATCGGGAACCCAGTGTGTGAGTCTGTGCTTCCACAACACCTGTCTCATTCTAAGCAAAGGGAGGGGAGGTACTCACCAAGCATGCAATGATGCATTGCTGGTTGGGATGGATGGATCGGTGATGGATAAATAGATAGACGGAGGGAGCCTTGCTGAAAGGCATGAACAGAGATGATGGAGGAAGAGACCAGCCAAGCAGGTAAGCAACGCTAAAACTTCTCTCTTTAGCTAATTCTCAATTCTACAGGAGCGGCTATCTATGTTGGGGATAATTCACACTTTTAGTTTATGTGATGTTCCGTTCTGGCTCCTTTGGGGTACTTCTGTGGGTTTTCAGTGATTCCCTTGTAACCCGGAGGGAGGTGTAGAAAAAGAGAAGCAAAGACCTCATTTTGTGCACTATGTTGTGAGCGAAGGATTTGTTCGAAAGGGATGTGTGTAGTGGATGTAATAGAAAGAAGCAGTTTGGCTTACCTTTGGGCCTGAATTTTCATGTTACCCTAATGCCCCAAGGATTTAGGGAATGGAAAGTGAGAGGGCAGTGGGAGAAATATTGCCCAGGAATAGTCTAAGCTGCAGAAACAACAAGGGCTCTGACTTTATTAAAATGCTGACATTGGAAATGTGTGTGTGCTGGATGTATGACATTTACATAGGCTGTCTCCTACTTACACATTTGGTTAGCTTGAAGAAACTCTGGTCTTTTCTTGTACCATTGCAAGAGTTTTTCAGGCCCGGTCCTCAATTCATTTTGACCACGCGCCCTTGGAGTGAGTGTTGTGTGAATTTCCATTTATTTGCCTCTACTCTACTCTTTAGCTCCTGGCTGGGTTTCCCTTACTCTTTCTGTGCCTCCATTTTCTAGACAGACATCATCGCCCCCTTCTCCGAGAGCTGTTCTCATTTTCCAGGGATATTGGGATGAGTCCCATGAGTGAGAAGTGCCCATCTCTTTCCTCACCCTGGCAGGTCGATGGAGAATGTCCCTCAGTCCGGAGTGCATCTCCCAATGCCTTCGCCTCTACCTGAACCCTCATGCCCAGACCTCCATGGGCTCTGGGTTGAGGAGCAGGATACAAACTCTGCAGGAATTAACAACTGCGAGATGACGAAATAATCCACAGACACATTCATGCCAAAGGAATTGTGTTAAATAGTTGGGAAAACTGGAGTAGAAACGAAGGGTGCTAGGAAAGGATGTCCGGCCACGCTGCTTAAGTTTCCAAGAAGCCGACAGGGCGAAGTCGATACAAGGCAGCAAAGAAGGTTAGGCGGTTTAGAACCAGATCCTTTTCTGAGATGGAACTTGCAGCTGCTAATTAATACGAAATCTTGATCCAGGAAGCTGCCATCCTGGTGCTGCTTTTCCCGAAGTGCGGCTGCCTCCAGAAGCTGGGGATGAGTGGCGCTGACAACTGGCTGGCTGAGAGAGGGCAGTGGGCTTCATGGTCTCTGGTCTCCACGGAGCTTGGCCTTAGGTCTCATGGCCAGGGATGACTTCTGCTTGGACATCTGGCATTGTGGCGGGCGTGGGAACTTGTGTTGGCACTTGGGGACACAGGGCACCTTGCACTTGGGTGGAGGCTGGCAAGGCTGCTTGGTGTGCTGAGGGGGGTCTATCACTGCTTGGTGGGGGGCAGAATTACTGGGGAGGGGGACAGTACTGCTGAGGTACGGGGCAGCAATACTTTGGTAGTGGGCAGGATTGCTGGGGTGCGGGGCAGCAATACTTTGGTAGTGGGCAGCATGGCTGTGGTGCGGGGAAGCAAGACTTTGGTGGACGGAAGCACAGCTTCTGCTTTTGATGATACATTCTGGTCTGGATGTGCACTGCAAGGGGAAAGACACACAAGTGAGGAAGTCTGGAGACTTAGAAACTCTCGACCCTGGAGATCCTTCTGCCTCCTTCAAACCTGCCCCATTTCACCCTCCGCCAGGTGGCTTCACCGATTTAAGGTGTGTGTGTATGCAATGAGGTGTGTCAGTATAAATTGTATCTGCATTTTCTAAACCATTACAAGCTTTTTTTTGAGACAAAGAAATGTGGATGGAAGAAACCAAAGAAGGAAGAGAGAAAAAAGGGAGAAATGAGATGAGAAAGGGAGAGAAGTAGAAGAAAGATGTAAAAAAGCTGAGACAGAGCGAGAGACAGAGAGGGAGAAAGAGAGGAGAGAGAAGGAAAGAGGAAGGAGCAAAGACATGGGTAAAGAGAACAAAAAGTAATATCCAGCCACAGCAGAAACGGTGGAATCCAGATCAGGATTTCCTGGGTTCAGAGTCCTGTGTCAAAAATTAACCAGCTTTGTGACTTTGAGCAAGTTACTCAACTTCTCTGTACATTTCCTACGGTTGTAGGAAGGATAAATAAGCGTATAAAACTCCTCACAAAACACAGAAATACACAGCGAAATATGAATGTAAAGATAAATGTGTGTGTATGTACGTGATCCCTTGGCACACGCCGTGCCCTTTCCATGCTCCTCAGCTTATGAGCCTCCTCCAAGGAGCACGGTCTGCCTCCAAAAGACATGGATGGCTGTGGCCATTGATAGGGAAAAGTCACTGTGGGCCAGACTTGCCCAGGACTGCCTCAGGAGCAGGAATCATCGTGGGCAGGTGTTACAAAGGGGAAGATTGTGGAAGAAAAGGGCAACCACCCAATGGGGTGACTAGGCCCTGCACGAAATGTCATTTCCGCCTGTGAACACCCCTCAGATGCTTTGGTCTACACAATTGGTCCTTGTCCTTGTCCCCAAGATGTGCCCTGCCCCTCACACATTGTTCTTACTAAAGGTGTGGAGTCCATGTCGTCGGGTTGGTGGTAAGGAGTGGAGGGTCTTGCTGCTCTGTCAGAAAGTGGAGAATAATAATAAAAGCAAGAGCTAACATTCATCCAACATTTACTATGTGTTACATCCTACTTACTATTTATTTACTTGGTCTCATTGAAGACCCCTCCCCGTCAACCCCAGGTTGCAGGTGTTATTCTGTCCACTATACAGATGAGTAAAGTGAGGCTTAGGGAATTATTGGATTCAGTCCATCATAGGAGTGCAAATGGCATCGCAACCCAGTAGGATGGGGATAAAAGAAAATTCCGCAAGATGGTCTGCACATAAGCACATGTGCACACATCCCAGTATGATCATTAGTGGGGGAGAAGATTAAGTGAAGCCCAGAGTGTCAAATTCAACCTTGTCTTTCTCAGCTGAGTGAGGGAAGGTGAGGAAATAGAGAGTAAGAACCCAAAGGAGAGTTCTGGGGCAAGGTCATGTATGTGAGGCAAGAGAGGAGCTATTTGGAGACTGTGCGGACTCAGGTATCAGAGGGTGGGGATTGACTCAAAGTGCTCATCATTTTCAGGGAGTTCACTTAAGGTGTCTACAGCTTTTCAATTCATTTTGTGTGTCATCCTTGAGTTCTGTTGAATGCAAGGCTCTGTGGGAAATATTGACGACTCATAGGTCTGGAAACTGGAGGCGCCCTCCAGCTTTCTGTGGTGTTCAACTGGTGCAGGTGGCTGCAGAGGCTATGTGCGCTCTCCACCATGGACCGGGGCTGAAACTTTGGAGGGCTGGCCTCCTGGGAACAACTGGCACTCGCAGCATCGGCTGCTGCTCTACGCAGTCCTGAAACGCACTCCTGCTTACTTACACACATCCCACTGTCCTTCCATTCTGAACCCCCCTTCTCCCGGTGTTCCTCCTGGACAGACATGTTCTGGGAGCCCCGTGGTGGGTGCCATGATGACAGAGATGGCCAAGTTCTCCTTCCTCCCTCAACAGCCTTCAGTGTTCTCTCTCTGTCTCCTCTGAGTTCTGAGGGCAGGAATGAGGTATTTGTGCCTTCCAAGTCATCCATGTATAAGACGTCTTCCGGTCAAATTGTTTTCTGTTGTCTTGAGTGTCTGAGCTTGGTTTTCTTACAGGGATTAAACCAAGAGTCCTGGAGACTTGTGTGTGAGTTTGTGCTTCCACAGCACCCATCACATTCTAAAGAAAGGGAGGAGGAGGTACTTACCAAGGATGCAAGGATGCATTGCTGGTTGGGATGGATGGATTGGTGATGGATAAACAGGGAGATGGATGGAGCCTCGCTGAAGGGCATGAACAGAGATGGTGGAGGAAGAGGAGACCAGCCAACCACGGAAGCAATGCTAAAACATCTGTCTTTAGCTTATTCTGAATTCTACATGCTCTGTGATCTATGTTGGGAATAATTCACACATTTATTTATGCTTTGTTCCTTTCTGGCTCCTTTGGGTACTTCTGTGGATTTTCAGTGATTCCCTTGTAGCCCACAAACATGAAACGGGGGGCAGGTATAGGAAAAGAGATGCAACTACCTCAATTTTGGGACTTTTTGTGAGAGAAGGATTCGGTGGAAAGGTATGGGTGTGGTGGATATAATAGAAAGAAGAAGTTTGGCTTACCTGTGGGCCTGAATTTTCCGGTTACCCTAATACCCCAAGAATTTAGGGAATGGAAAGTAAAAGGGCAGTGAGAGAAAAATAGCCCAGGAGAAACCCCAAGTTGGAGAATCAATGGGTGCTGTGACTTTAAAAACTATTGACAGTGGATATATGTGTGTGATGGATGTATGATTTTTACATAGACTGTCTCCTACTAACACATTTTGTTAGCTTGAAGAATATCTCATCTTTTCTTTTACCAGTGGGAGAGTTTTGCAGGCCCGGTCCTCAATTCATTTTGACCCACACGCCCTTGGAGTATTGTCTGAATTTCCATTTATTTGCCTCTACTCTACTCTTTCGCTCCTGGCTGGGTTTCCCTTACTCTTTCTGGACCTCCGTTTTCTAGACGGGCATCATCTCCCCTGTGTCCAAAGGCTGTTCTCATTTTCCAAGGATGTGGGGATGTGTCTCCATGCAGCTGAAGTGCCCATCTCTCCTCCTCACCCTGGCAGGACCATGGAACATGTCCTTCAGCTCAGAAGTGCATCTCCCCATGCCTTCTCCTCTACCTGCACCCACATGCCCAGCCCTCCTAGGGCTCTTGCTTAGGCAGCAGGATACAAACTCTGCAGGAGTTAACAACTGTACGATGACGAAATAATCAAACCGACACATTCATGCCAGCAGAATTGTGTTTAATTGTTTGAAAAACTGGAGCAGAGACGAAGTTTGCTAGGAAAACATGGTCGGGCACGCTGCTTACGTTTCCAAGCAGCCAACAGGGAAAACTATACAAGTCAGCAAAGAAGATTAGACGGTTTAGAACCAGATCCTTTTCTAAATGGAAATGGCAGCTGCTAATTAATCAGAAATGGTGATCCAGGAAGCTCCCATCCTGGTGCTGCCTTTTCCACAAGTGTGGCTGCCTCCAGAAGCCGGGGGTGAGTGGTGCTGACAGCTGGCTGGCTGAGACCGGGGAGTGGGCTTCATGGTCTCTGTTCTGCAGGGAGCCTGGCCTCTGGCCCATGCCTGGGGTTTACTTCTGCTTGGACTTCTGGCGCTGCTGAGGGTGTGGGCAATGTGGGACAGAGGGCTCCTTGCCCTTGGGTGGAGGCTGGCCAGGCTGCTTGGTGTGCTGAGGTGGAGTTTAGAACTGCTTTGGTGAGGGGCAGCAGTACCTTGCTGGGGGGCAGCATTGCTGCAGAGGGGGACAGTACTGCTGAAGTGGGGGGCAGCAATACTTTGGTAGTGGGCAGCATGGCTGGGGTGCGGGGCAGCAATACTTTGGTGGGGGGCAGCAATACTTTGGTGGGGGGCAGCATTGCTGGGATGGAGGGCAGCAATACTTTGGTAGCGGGCAGCACAGCTTCTGCTTTGGATGATACATTCTGGTCTGGATGTGCACTGCAAGGGGAAAGACACACAAGTGAGGAAGTCAGGAGCCTTAGAGACGCTCCACCCAGGAGAACCTCCTGCCTCGTTCAAAACTGTCCCATTTCAACCTTGGCCTGGTGCCTTCACTGATTCAATGTGTGTGTGTGTGCAATGAGGTGCTACAGTATAAATTGTAGCTGCAGTTTGTAAGCCATTGCAAGGTTTTAATTGAGACAATAAAGAAATACGGAAGGAAGGAAGGAAGGAAAGAAGGAAGAGAGGAAAAAAGGGAGAAAGGAAAAGAGAAATGGATAGGGATAGAGAGAAACAAAGACGTAAAAAGGGAGAGAGAGACAGAGAGTGAGAGGAGAGAGAAGGAAAGAGTAAGAAGGAAGGACAGGGGTAATGAGAACAAAAAGTAATATCACGGCACAGCAGATACTGTGGAATTTAGAACATGACTTTCTTGGACCTGAGTTCTGTCTCAAAAATTAACCAGCTGTGTGACTTTGAGCAAGTTACTTAACTTCTCTGTACTCTTAAAGTTGTTGTAAGGATCAAATGAGCATATAACAGTCCAGACAAACATGTGTACATACACAGGGAAATATGAGTGTCAATATATATGTGTGTATGTGTGCTCACGTGGTCACACACACACACAAACACACGCGAGAACCAAAACATGTTGAGTATTCTTGTAAAGATTTCGACTTTTAAAATAAATTTCTACCCATTTATTTATAGGGTGGGAGAATATATTTGCAATTCAAATATCCCCAAAGGAACTTGTAATCAGAATATTTTAAGAACTCTTACAAATCAACTATAAAAAAACCCCTATAATTAAAAAGTGGACAGAAGATCTGAATGATAGCTATTCATAGAAAATATACACATGGTTAAAAGCCGGTGAAAGGATGCTCAACATTATTAGTCATTAAAGAAAAGCATATCAAAACCATGTTAACTTCATGCTTTATATACTGGGAAATTAATGAACATGTAGAGCGGTTGTAGCTTGGGTTAGGGTCATTGTGCTGGTTTTTTATAGATTCATTTCTTCTTTGAGTGTCTGCTCTTAATCATTCTTCATGCCTCTTCAAAATGCCATGTTCTATATTTCAAGTTTATTCACATTAATTCTCATTAAACCAATCAACGCCTTGTATCATTTCCGACACATTAATGATAGAAATACACTCGCAAGCACTTCCTTAGTTTTCAGACATCATTGATTCACAAGATCTCCAGAGCTCTTTATTACTCTGATTACTATTTTCTGGGACCATGTGACTCTGAGCAATGTTGGAATGTGAAGGTGATCACTACGTTCAGAAAAGCACTGAAGAATTGCCTACTACAGATTCTTCCGGGAAATCTTCCCTCCCTCTACTGCTGTGGCCAGAGAGGCTTTCTGAAGATTCCAGCGGTGTTTTCCCCAGGAGGGAGGCTCCTTCCCAGCAGGATTCATGCTCAAAAAGTCATTCCCTATCACTCAACTTTTTCTGGTTGGTTCTTTATAATGACAACAGCAACAAAATCTTATCACTTTCTTGTGACATGATTGAATATTTTCTACCCAGAGAAATTGTTTTTCATACACTTATCCAGGAACCATGTAAGCAATGATGAAAAATGCACATAAACTCTGATACAACCTGTCATCTTATAGATTCATCAAGTACTAATTTTTCACAGCCCAATGTTGTTGGCGACTAAGCATTTTGACTGCCGAGACCTTAATACACAAATAAATGTGTGTCTAGCTTCTATGTGCCCTCATCCCTGAGTATTTCTGATAGGTCTTAAGCTAAATCACTTTTTTCTCAGCGTTAAGATTCTTCTTTTTTTTTTTTCCTTGTCCTTACTTTTTTTTTATTCTTTTATTTTTACATGAGATAAATAGACTGATACCAAGCATTGTAAATGGATGACCACAACAAAAGCAACAATGACGGCAATTACCAAACAGGAAACACACTCATACTATGTCATGATATTGACATTCAGTCCAGTAATCCTCCACTATAACAGCTCCTTTACTTTGCAGTGAAAATTTCTACCCATTTTACCCATTTTAATTTAATTTAATTTAATTTAATTTAATATTTAATGTCTACCCATTTTAAAGGAGCATCTTAACCCCTCTCTAAGAGAATTCATAGAAAAGAGGCATCTAGAGACAAAAGGACCACTTAGATCGACTCTAAATTCTGGTGAGAAAGAAACTCTTAGAGAGGGAAGTCATGGTTCCCCAGGCACTGAGCATACGGGGGTGGAACAATGGTTGCCGACTCCCATAGAAGGACCTGGCCACTGTACCACCTCCTCTTGTCCTTGCTGCTCTAAGCTCCCTGGGCCTCTGCCCCCTGCTCCCTGAGGAGCTCACCTGCCTCCCTGCATGGGCCTTGCCCTTCAGGGCAGCGCTGCCCAGAGCCGGTGCCACCCTCTCCTAACCAGCCCCGCTCAGCTCCTGGCCACGCACAACAGTGTCACCACACACGCCAGCAGGAGCCTCAACACCGGACTCTGCGCACACCGTGGACCCTCATCTCAGCCCCCACCCCACACACTTCAGATGTTGACTTGCAGCCCAAGAGAGGTGGGCCCCAAATGGTACGGAGGAGACAGATGCCCACACGAGGCCTTTCTTTGGGACCAACCACCAAGTGCTCCAGCCCCAGCTGCCCGCAGAGTTTGGGACCAGGTAGAGCCAGGCTTCCAGGAGAGGCGTTCCTTTGCCCAACTTACCTTAGTTCACCAGGGGCTGGAACGTGGAGATGCTGAGGCTTTGGGGATGCTCTGAGACTGCACACCTTTTATACATCCCATATCCCTCTTGGAAGCCATGAGGTGGCCTACGATTGGGGCATGCTTGGCCCTAGTCACAATAGGATGCATCTGCCCTTCCTCAAACTTAAGGTTTTACTCATATCCTGGGCTGGCAAACTCCTTCTCAGTTTGATGGCGCTTGGGGATGACAGTGCCTTCACTCGGGCCCTGGCCCCATTTCCCCATCTCTTTACGAGCCCTGGCTTCCTCGGGTTTCCAAACCCACTCATGACGTTTGCCCTAGAATCTTGACATCCGGGATGTTGCTAAGCAAGCATTCAGAACACTGCTGGGTGTGGGAGTAGTGAGGGTAATTGCCCAGAATATTCCAGTTAGTGAGGGAAGGGGTGGGCCGAGCAGCGTACGCAGCGAGCCTTGTTGTAAGAGAAACGACTACTGAGCGGTGAGTGGCCCTTTGGCAGACCCTGTAAAGTCAGCAAAGTTGGGACCTTGACTTAACCTAGACTCAGAGCCACATTCAGCCTGAATTGGATACAAACCTGGGCAAGCCGCTTTGATTTTTCACCTGTTGTAATATAAACAAAAAGTGGGGGCTGCAACTCTGTGTCCTGCCTCTTGGTGAGCAAAACATTACTCTTCATTCACAGAAACTGGGCGGTTACTGTTGACAGAACGTATCTCTCTTACAGGTGTATAAGTCACCCAGACTGCAGGCTTCCCAGGGGAATGATTATCATAAGGTGGAGAGGCTGGGGAGCTAAGAAACTTTGACCTGTCATGAGCTGCTGGACGAGTCACCCAGTCTGGCTCCTGGAATTTGATGTCCCAGGGCTTCAGGCCTGATGCCTCCTTCCCCTTCCGCTTAGAGACTCCTGAAGGAAGAGGGATGCCTCAGGGCAGGGAGTAGGTTGAAAAGGTTGAAACAACATCCGTCAAAGGATGAAAGATATCTTAATTAATTCCCCATTTAGTGTTCCAACTGGGGCTCTGATCTTCACCAGCTGGGTGACCTTGGGCACTTAACATCTTTGAGCCTCAGTTTCCTCATCTGCTAAACAGGATAACCCCATTCTGCACGTCAGCTGAAAGGCTTATTTTGGACAACATGTGTAAGTATGTGCACACGGTTGGGCAGAGAATAAGGGCCCAACGATGGTTCGGTGCTCCGTGGAGTCGGGCTCTGAAAGCTGGGGCAAAGCACACTCTTAGAAGTAGGGAGTAGGTCGTTGCCCCCATTTGAAGGCCAGTAGTGGCACTTGCTACCAGTGTCCTAAGACCTTGACTGACAGAAAAGGAAATTGGCAAGCTAGTCGTGAGGATGGCACGTTTCATTCTCACACCAGGAATTTAGCCACAGCTCAGCTGAAAGGCCTACAGTATCCCTAGATCTTGGGAATTCACACTGCAGCACGAGAAGACAGCCTTGGAAATCAATGGTGTCTCCTCGGGGACTCACCGGAAGGGCAGGCTATGCATGGGCTCGGCCCCGAGGGAAACCCAGAGGATCCCAGGACTTCCCGGGAGAAGAAACCCTTCCGCCTGTTGTCACTCTGACAGAAGCAACCCTGATAGGCTTGGAGAGGGATTTCAGCTCACGTCCCTAGCAGCAGAGAAGCAAGGCCACGTGGGGCAGGTTACCTGAGATAACTAATAATTCATCAATACCTAGTGAGCTCACACAATGCACCAGGTGCTGGGAACGGTGGTCAGCAAGGAGGGCCAGAGCCTCCCTGGTCCCTAAACTTCTTCACATCCACTTCTCCGCCTACTCCTTCCAAATCTGTAGATACTTTTCAATGGTTTGGCTTGGATTCGCTGAAGAACTCAAACCCAGTTGTGGCAGTAGCAATGCCTGCGTAACTAGAGAAAATGTGAACATCTGGAGATCCATGAGTTTCGGTGTTACATCCTGTCCATCTTTTCTGGCCTAAGCCCTCACTACCCTGAACAGATTTTTTTGGGTGTGGAATCTGCTATCTCAAGCATGCATTACATAGTATTGCTTCTACCACCAGAGGACAGAAGGAACATGTCCTCTAGAAGCCACAGGTACAACTAAACACCTATCCTGGGCATTGGGAATGGTACTGTTCCCTGACTTTCGTTAGCATGGCTCTTTCTCTTTCGCCAAAGCCCTGTCTCTCATGTACACACACACACACACACACATACACACACACCACACACACATTAAGGCAAAAGGGACAATTGGGACCAAGGAGGTCTCAGCAGACCTGGGCACAGGCTAAGCCCACTGTATCTTCTGTGCCAGGCATCTGTGATGGAACTCCAGTCCGCGGTCCATGCACACATATGCAGGGGAAGGCCGAGCTGACCCTCTGGGGCCAGCCGCATCAAAAGACAGGGCTCCGGACAAAGGACTGCTGGTGGTTGGAGTTAGAGCCTCTCTGCTGAAATCCATCGCCATCTGGGGATCCTCTGGGCCACGGCACGATGTGTGCCCAGCCTCTGGGTCGGTGAGAGATGCCCTCACTTTCCCAGGGTGCTTGTGGTTGGGGGATAAGGGAGGGGCAGGCCTCCACTGCCTGTCAGAATCTCTGTTCGAGTTTGTAATTCAGGACTTGAAGTTTGAGCTATTTTCATGTTACAACATAGAAAGTTTATGTTGGCTAAGGTTACTTAAGTAAAAAGTAGGGAAGAGTGGTTTTGAACCCAAGTCTGCCACCCTCCAGGATGGGTATGTGTTCTCTTTCTTGCACCATCTACCTTCTAGGAAATTTCTTTGTTTGGAAGACGTAAGTATATTCGTCCCTGAGGAAGGCACACTTCTTTGGAAGGCCTCAGCATCATGCCCTTCATCTGGGGATCTTTGTGCTTGCAAGTGTCCTCAAGGTCAATGGGCGGATAATCTCCTGGAATGATGCACAAGCCTCGCAAAGGGTCTGGACTGTATGTTCTGGTGCCATGCCCATGAGCAAAACTTAGAAAGTGAGCATGTGTGTGAGTACCTGTGTGTGTGTGAGTGTGTGTGGGTGTGTGAAGACGTATTTCAGGGTGATGGACAGCATGTGATGGTGTGTCAGTGTGTGTTGTGTGGTGGCCTCATGTGAGGGCTCATGAATGAATCTATGTGGGAATATGAACTTCAGTGTGCAAGAGTGAGTGTGGACAGGGCTGAGAGTCAAGAGGTATGCACAGGTGTTGCTGACTCCATCGTTAAAATGTTCAAAGAACTTCTGTACCAGGTGGCTCCTAGGCTCTGTGCCCTGCCCGCCTGCGTGCCTGCACCCACCCTGACAGGCGGCCAGCTCAGTCCTACAGCATGGAGAAGCTGGGAGGCCGACGCCTGTCCCAGCGGGGGCCTCTGGGACGCTGCTCCAACTTCTTTTCTCAGTGGTCAGTGGAAGTCTCCACACTTGCAGAATTTACGCTGAATAACAACCCCGTGTGTGTCATTGATATGAGCATCTACCCCTGTATAAACACGTGTGAGTGTGAGATTGTGTGAACGTGCTGCCTTTGCCTTCCCAACGGATCAGTGGGTTGTAAGTTCTGGAAAGACGGGGTCCAGGCTTTATGCTTCTTCCAGCCACTGAGACGGTCAGAATACTTGCCACGTTGCAAAGACTACGGACTAGGGTTCGAACCTCATCTCCACCACGTGTAAGTTGTTGGTAATTTGAGCACGTAAGGAGCTTTGCTACACCTCAGCTGTACCTCTCAAGGGAAGAGAAAGACATGCTTCAATGGGGTGGTGTCCGTGTGTGTGAGCGCTTGTCACATGCCGTGCCCTCTCCATGCTTCCTCAGCTTATGAGCCTCCCCCAGGGAGCACGGTCTGCCTCCAAAAGACATGGCTGGCTGTGTACACTGATAGGGAAAAGTCACTGTGGGCCAGAGCTGCCCAACAATGCCTCAAGAGCAGGATCCATCGTGGGCAGGTGTTACAACACGGAATTTCTGGAAACAAGGGTAACAGCACAATGGCGTGATTATGTCCTGGACGAAATGTCGCTTCCGCCTCTGAACATCACTCAGAGGCTTTGCTCTATGCAACTGGACCTTGTCCTTGTCCCGAAGATGTGCCCAGCGCCTCACACCTTTTTCTTAATAAAGGCGTGGAGCCCATGTCCTCAGGTTGCTGGCAATACGTGGAGGATCTTGCTGCTCTGTCAGAAAGTGGGGAATACTAATAAAAGCAAGAGCTAACATTCATTCAACAATTACTATGGGTTACATCCTACTTAATATTTATTTACATCGTCTCATTGAAGACACCCCCCCATCAACCCCAGGTGGCAGGATTTATTCTGCACACTATACAGATGAGAAAAGCGAGGCCTAGGGAAGTATGGGATTCAGTGCATCATAGGGGTGAATCTGGATCTAAACCCAATAGGATGGGGATAAAAGAAAATTGCACATGTTGGTCTGCACATAAGCACATGTGCACATACCCTAAGTAAGATTATTAGTGGGGGAGAAAATTAAGTGAAGCCCAGGGAGGCAAAATTCAACGTTGTACTAATCTGCTGAGTGAGGGAGGGTGAGGAAAGAGAGAGTAAGAACCCAAAGGAGAGTTCTTGGGGAAGGTCATGTATGTGGGGCAAGAGAGGAGCTATTTGGAGACTGTGTGGACTCAGGTATCAGAGGGTGGGGATGGGCTCAAAGTGCTCATCATTTTCAGGGATTTCACTTCAGGTGTCTACAGCCTTTCAATACATTTGGTGTGTCATCCTTGAGTTCTGGTGAATGCAACAGTCTGTGAGAAATAATTACGACACATAGGTCAGGCAACTGGAGGTGCCCTCCAGCTTTCTGTGGTGTTCACCTCTTGCAGGTGGCTGCAGAGGCTATGTGCGCTCTCCACCATGGACCGGGGCTGAGACGTTGGAGGGCCGGTCTCCTGGGAACAGTTGGCACTCGCAGCAACGGCTGCTGCTCTACGCAGTCCTGGAACGCACTCCTGCTTACTTACAAATATCCCACTGTCCTTTCATTCTGAACCCCCCTGCTCCCGGTGTTCCTCCTGGACAGACATGTTCTGGGAGCCCCATGGTGGGTGCCATGATGATACAGATGGCCACGTTCTCCTTCCTCCCTTCAACAGTCCTAAGTGTTCTCTCTCTGTCTCCTCTGAATTCTGACCAAAAGGAATGAGGTATCTGTAGCTTCCAAGTAATCCATGAATTACACGTCATCTGGGCTAATTGTTCTTTGTTGTCTTGAGGGTCTCAGCTTGGTCTTCTTATGGATATTGCACCAAGAGATCGGGAACCCTGTGTGTGAGTCTGTGCTTCCACAACACCTATCACATTCTAAGCAAAGGGAGGGGAGGTACTCACCAAGCATGCAATGATGCATTGCTGGTTGGGATGGATGGATTGGTGATGGATAAATAGAGAGACGGAGGGAGCCTTGCTGAAAGGCATGAACAGAGATGATGGAGGAAGAGACCAGCCAAGCAGGTAAGCAACGCTAAAACTTCTCTCTTTAGCTAATTCTCAATTCTACAGGAGCGGCTATCTATGTTGGGGATAATTCACACTTTTAGTTTATGTGATGTTCCGTTCTGGCTCCTTTGGGGTACTTCTGTGGGTTTTCAGTGATTCCCTTGTAACCCGGAGGGAGGTGTAGAAAAAGAGAAGCAAAGACCTCATTTTGTGCACTATGTTGTGAGCGAAGGATTTGTTCGAAAGGGATGTGTGTAGTGGATGTAATAGAAAGAAGCAGTTTGGCTTACCTTTGGGCCTGAATTTTCATGTTACCCTAATGCCCCAAGGATTTAGGGAATGGAAAGTGAGAGGGCAGTGGGAGAAATATTGCCCAGGAATATTCTAAGCTGCAGAAACAACAAGGGCTCTGACTTTATTAAAATGCTGACATTGGAAATGTGTGTGTGCTGGATGTATGACATTTACATAGGCTGTCTCCTACTTACACATTTGGTTAGCTTGAAGAAACTCTGGTCTTTTCTTGTACCATTGCAAGAGTTTTTCAGGCCCGGTTCTCAATTCATTTTGACCACGCGCCCTTGGAGTGTTGTGTGAATTTCCATTTATTTGCCTCTACTCTACTCTTTAGCTCCTGGCTGGGTTTCCCTTACTCTTTCTGTGCCTCCATTTTCTAGACAGACATCATCGCCCCCTTCTCCGAGAGCTGTTCTCATTTTCCAGGGATATTGGGATGAGTCCCATGAGTGAGAAGTGCCCATCTCTTTCCTCACCCTGGCAGGTCGATGGAGAATGTCCCTCAGTCCGGAGTGCATCTCCCAATGCCTTCGCCTCTACCTGAACCCTCATGCCCAGACCTCCATGGGCTCTGGGTTGAGGAGCAGGATACAAACTCTGCAGGAATTAACAAATGCGAGATGACGAAATAATCCACAGACACATTCATGCCAAAGGAATTGTGTTTAATAGTTGGGAAAACTGGAGTAGAAACGAAGGGTGCTAGGAAAGGATGTCCGGCCACGCTGCTTAAGTTTCCAAGAAGCCGACAGGGCGAAGTCGATACAAGGCAGCAAAGAAGGTTAGGCGGTTTAGAACCAGATCCTTTTCTGAGATGGAACTTGCAGCTGCTAATTAATACGAAATCTTGATCCAGGAAGCTGCCATCCTGGTGCTGCTTTTCCCGAAGTGCGGCTGCCTCCAGAAGCCGGGGATGAGTGGCGCTGACAACTGGCTGGCTGAGAGAGGGCAGTGGGCTTCATGGTCTCTGGTCTCCACGGAGCTTGGCCTTAGGTCTCATGGCCAGGGATGACTTCTGCTTGGACATCTGGCATTGTGGCGGGCGTGGGAACTTGTGTTGGCACTTGGGGACACAGGGCACCTTGCACTTGGGTGGAGGCTGGCAAGGCTGCTTGGTGTGCTGAGGGGGGTCTATCACTGCTTGGTGGGGGGCAGAATTACTGGGGAGGGGGACAGTACTGCTGAGGTACGGGGCAGCAATACTTTGGTAGTGGGCAGGATTGCTGGGGTGCGGGGCAGCAATACTTTGGTAGTGGGCAGCATGGCTGTGGTGCGGGGAAGCAAGACTTTGGTGGACGGAAGCACAGCTTCTGCTTTTGATGATACATTCTGGTCTGGATGTGCACTGCAAGGGGAAAGACACACAAGTGAGGAAGTCTGGAGACTTAGAAACTCTCGACCCTGGAGATCCTTCTGCCTCCTTCAAACCTGCCCCATTTCACCCTCCGCCAGGTGGCTTCACCGATTTAAGGTGTGTGTGTATGCAATGAGGTGTGTCAGTATAAATTGTATCTGCATTTTCTAAACCATTACAAGCTTTTTTTTGAGACAAAGAAATGTGGATGGAAGAAACCAAAGAAGGAAGAGAGAAAAAAAGGAGAAATGAGATGAGAAAGGGAGAGAAGTAGAAGAAAGATGTAAAAAAGCTGAGACAGAGCGAGAGACAGAGAGGGAGAAAGAGAGGAGAGAGAAGGAAAGAGGAAGGAGCAAAGACATGGGTAAAGAGAACAAAAAGTAATATCCAGCCACAGCAGAAACGGTGGAATCCAGATGAGGATTTCCTGGGTTCAGAGTCCTGTGTCAAAAATTAACCAGCTTTGTGACTTTGAGCAAGTTACTCAACTTCTCTGTACATTTCCTACGGTTGTAGGAAGGATAAATAAGCGTATAAAACTCCTCACAAAACACAGAAATACACAGGGAAATATGAATGTAAAGATAAATGTGTGTGTATGTACGTGATCCCTTGGCACACGCCGTGCCCTTTCCATGCTCCTCAGCTTATGAGCCTCCTCCAAGGAGCACGGTCTGCCTCCAAAAGACATGGATGGCTGTGGCCATTGATAGGGAAAAGTCACTGTGGGCCAGACTTGCCCAGGACTGCCTCAGGAGCAGGAATCATCGTGGGCAGGTGTTACAAAGGGGAAGATTGTGGAAGAAAAGGGCAACCACCCAATGGGGTGACTAGGCCCTGCACGAAATGTCATTTCCGCCTGTGAACACCCCTCAGATGCTTTGGTCTACACAATTGGTCCTTGTCCTTGTCCCCAAGATGTGCCCTGCCCCTCACACATTGTTCTTACTAAAGGTGTGGAGTCCATGTCGTCGGGTTGGTGGTAAGGAGTGGAGGGTCTTGCTGCTCTGTCAGAAAGTGGAGAATAATAATAAAAGCTAGAGCTAACATTCATCCAACATTTACTATGTGTTACATCCTACTTACTATTTATTTACTTGGTCTCATTGAAGACCCCTCCCCGTCAACCCCAGGTTGCAGGTGTTATTCTGTCCACTATACAGATGAGTAAAGTGAGGCTTAGGGAATTTTTGGATTCAGTCCATCATAGGCGTGCAAATGGCATCGCAACCCAGTAGGATGGGGATAAAAGAAAATTCCGCAAGATGGTCTGCACATAAGCACATGTGCACACATCCCAGTATGATCATTAGTGGGGGAGAAGATTAAGTGAAGCCCAGAGTGTCAAATTCAACCTTGTCTTTCTCAGCTGAGTAAGGGAAGGTGAGGAAATAGAGAGTAAGAACCCAAAGGAGAGTTCTGGGGCAAGGTCATGTATGTGAGGCAAGAGAGGAGCTATTTGGAGACTGTGCGGACTCAGGTATCAGAGGGTGGGGATTGACTCAAAGTGCTCATCATTTTCAGGGAGTTCACTTAAGGTGTCTACAGCTTTTCAATTCATTTTGTGTGTCATCCTTGAGTTCTGTTGAATGCAAGGCTCTGTGGGAAATATTGACGACTCATAGGTCTGGAAACTGGAGGCGCCCTCCAGCTTTCTGTGGTGTTCAACTGGTGCAGGTGGCTGCAGAGGCTATGTGCGCTCTCCACCATGGACCGGGGCTGAAACTTTGGAGGGCTGGCCTCCTGGGAACAACTGGCACTCGCAGCATCGGCTGCTGCTCTACGCAGTCCTGAAACGCACTCCTGCTTACTTACACACATCCCACTGTCCTTCCATTCTGAACCCCCCTTCTCCCGGTGTTCCTCCTGGACAGACATGTTCTGGGAGCCCCGTGGTGGGTGCCATGATGACAGAGATGGCCAAGTTCTCCTTCCTCCCTCAACAGCCTTCAGTGTTCTCTCTCTGTCTCCTCTGAGTTCTGAGGGCAGGAATGAGGTATTTGTGCCTTCCAAGTCATCCATGTATAAGACGTCTTCCGGTCAAATTGTTTTCTGTTGTCTTGAGTGTCTGAGCTTGGTTTTCTTACAGGGATTAAACCAAGAGTCCTGGAGCCTTGTGTGTGAGTTTGTGCTTCCACAGCACCCATCACATTCTAAAGAAAGGGAGGAGGAGGTACTTACCAAGGATGCAAGGATGCATTGCTGGTTGGGATGGATGGATTGGTGATGGATAAACAGGGAGATGGATGGAGCCTCGCTGAAGGGCATGAACAGAGATGGTGGAGGAAGAGGAGACCAGCCAACCACGGAAGCAATGCTAAAACATCTGTCTTTAGCTTATTCTGAATTCTACATGCTCTGTGATCTATTTTGGGGATAATTCACACATTTATTTATGCTTTGTTCCTTTCTGTCTCCTTTGGGTACGTCTGTGGATTTTCAGTGATTCCCTTGTAGCCCACAAACATGAAACGGGGGGCAGGTATAGGAAAAGAGATGCAAATACCTCAATTTTGGGACTTTTTGTGAGAGAAGGATTCGGTGAAAAGGTATGGGTGTGGTGGATATAATAGAAAGAAGAAGTTTGGCTTACCTGTGGGCCTGAATTTTCCAGTTACCCTAATACCCCAAGAATTTAGGGAATGGAAAGTAAAAGGGCAGTGAGAGAAAAATAGCCCAGGAGAAACCCCAAGTTGGAGAATCAATGGGTGCTGTGACTTTCAAAACTATTGACAGTGGATATATGTGTGTGATGGATGTATGATTTTTATATAGACTGTCTCCTACTAACACATTTTGTTAGCTTGAAGAAAATCTCATCTTTTCTTTTACCAGTGGGAGAGTATTTCAGGCCCGGTCCTCAATTCATTTTGACCCACACGCCCTTGGAGTATTGTCTGAATTTCCATTTATTTGATTCTACTCTACTCTTTCGCTCCTGGCTGGGTTTCCCTTACTCTTTCTGGACCTCCGTTTTCTAGACGGGCATCATCTCCCCTGTGTCCAAAGGCTGTTCTCATTTTCCAAGGATGTGGGGATGTGTCTCCATGCAGCTGAAGTGCCCATCTCTCCTCCTCACCCTGGCAGGACCATGGAACATGTCCTTCAGCTCAGAAGTGCATCTCCCCATGCCCTCTCCTCTACCTGCACCCACATGCCCAGCCCTCCTAGGGCTCTTGCTTAGGCAGCAGGATACAAAATCTGCAGGAGTTAACAACTGTACGATGACGAAATAATCAAACCGACACATTCATGCCAGTAGAATTGTGTTTAGTTGTTTGGAAAACTGGAGCAGAGACGAAGTTTGCTAGGAAAACGTGGTCGGGCACGCTGCTTGAGTTTCCAAGCAGCCATCAGGGCAAAGTATAGAAGTCAGCAAAGACGGTTAGACGGTTTAGAACCAGATCCTTTTCTAAATGGAAATGGCAGCTGCTAATTAATCAGAAATGGTGATCCAGGAAGCTCCCATCCTGGTGCTGCCTTTTCCACAAGTGTGGCTGCCTCCAGAAGCCGGGGGTGAGTGGTGCTGACAGCTGGCTGGCTGAGACCGGGGAGTGGGCTTCATGGTCTCTGTTCTGCAGGGAGCCTGGCCTCTGGCCCATGCCTGGGGTTTACTTCTGCTTGGACTTCTGGCGCTGCTGAGGGTGTGGGCAATGTGGGACAGAGGGCTCCTTGCCCTTGGGTGGAGGCTGGCCAGGCTGCTTGGTGTGCTGAGGTGGAGTTTAGAACTGCTTTGGTGAGGGGCAGCAGTACCTTGCTGGGGGGCAGCATTGCTGCAGAGGGGGACAGTACTGCTGAAGTGGGGGGCAGCAATACTTTGGTAGTGGGCAGCATGGCTGGGGTGCGGGGCAGCAATACTTTGGTGGGGGGCAGCAATACTTTGGTGGGGGGCAGCATTGCTGGGATGGAGGGCAGCAATACTTTGGTAGCGGGCAGCACAGCTTCTGCTTTGGATGATACATTCTGGTCTGGATGTGCACTGCAAGGGGAAAGACACACAAGTGAGGAAGTCAGGAGCCTTAGAGACGCTCCACCCAGGAGAACCTCCTGCCTCGTTCAAAACTGTCCCATTTCAACCTTGGCCTGGTGCCTTCACTGATTCAATGTGTGTGTGTGTGCAATGAGGTGCTACAGTATAAATTGTAGCTGCAGTTTGTAAGCCATTGCAAGGTTTTAATTGAGACAATAAAGAAATACGGAAGGAAGGAAGGAAGGAAAGAAGGAAGAGAGGAAAAAAGGGAGAAAGGAAAAGAGAAATGGATAGGGATAGAGAGAAACAAAGACGTAAAAAGGGAGAGAGAGACAGAGAGTGAGAGGAGAGAGAAGGGAAGAGTAAGAAGGAAGGACAGGGGTAATGAGAACAAAAAGTAATATCACGGCACAGCAGATACTGTGGAATTTAGAACATGACTTTCTTGGACCTGAGTTCTGTCTCAAAAATTAACCAGCTGTGTGACTTTGAGCAAGTTACTTAACTTCTCTGTACACTTAAAGTTGTTGTAAGGATCAAATGAGCATATAAAACTCCAGACAAACATGTGTACATACACAGGGAAATATGAGTGTAAATATATATGTGTGTATGTGTGCTCACGTGGTCACACACACACACAAACACACACGGGAACCAAAACATGTTGAGTACTCTTGTAAAGATTTCGACCATTAAAATAAATTTCTAACCATTTTTTTATAGGGTGGGAGAATATATTTGCAATTCAAATATCCCCAAAGGAACTTGTAATCAGAATATTTTAAGAACTCTTACAAATCAACTATAAAAAAAACCCCTATAATTAAAAAGTGGACAGAAGATCTGAATGATATCTATTCATAGAAAATATACACATGGTTAAAAGCCGGTGAAAGGATGCTCAACATTATTAGTCATTAAAGAAAAGCATATCAAAACCATGTTAACTTCATGCTTTATATACTGGGAAATTAATGAACATGTAGACCAGTTGTAGCTTGGGTTAGGGTCATTATGCTGGTTTTTTAGAGATTCATTTCTTCTTTGAGTGTCTGCTCTTAATCATTCTTCATGCCTCTTCAAAATGCCATGTTCTATATTTCAAGTTTATTCACATTAACTCTCATTACACCAATCAACGCCTTGTATCATTGCCGACACATTAATGATAGAAATACACTCACAAGCACTTTCTTAGTTTTCAGACATCATTGATTCACAAGATCTCCAGAGTTCTTTATTACTCTGATTACTATTTTCTTGAACCATGTGACTCTGAGCAATGCTGGAATGTGAAGGTGATCACTACGTTCAGAAAAGCATTGAAGAATTGCCTGCTACAGATTCTTCAGGGAAATCTTCCCTCCCTCTACTGCTGTGGCCAGAGAGGCTTTCTGAAGATTCCAGCGGTGTTTTCCCCAGGAGGGAGGCTACTTCCCAGCAGGATTCATGCTCAAAAAGTCATTCCCTATCACTCAACTTTTTCTGGTTGGTTCTTTATAATGACAACAGCAACACAATCTTATCACTTTCTTGTGACATGATTGAATATTTTCTACCCAGAGAAATTGTTTTTCATACACTTATCCATGAACCATGTAAGCAATGATGAAAAATGCACCTAACCTCTGATACAACCTGTCATCTTATAGATTCATCAAGTACTTATTTTTCACAGCCCAATGTTGTTGGCAACTAAGCATTTTGACTGCCGAGACCTTAATACACAAATAAATGTGTGTCTAGCTTCTATGTGTCCTCATCTCTGAGTATTTCTGATAGGTCTTAAGCTAAATCACTTTTTTCTCAGCGTTCAGATTTTTTTTTTCCTTGTCCTTACTTTTTTTTTTATTCTTTTATTTTTACAAGAGATAAATAGACTTATACCAAGCATTGTAAATGGATGACCACAACAAAAGCAACAATGACGGCAATTACCAAACAGGAAACACACTCATACTATGTCATAATATTGACATTCAGTCCAGTAATCCTCCACTGTAACAGCTCCTTTACTTTGCAGTGAAAATTTCTACCCATTTTACCCATTTTAATTTAATTTAATTTAATTTAATTTAATATTTAATGTCTACCCATTTTAAAGGAGCATCTTAACCCCTCTCTAAGAGAATTCATAGAAAAGAGGCCTCTAGAGACAAAAGGACCGCTTAGATCGACTCTAAATTCTGGTGAGAAAGAAACTCTTAGAGAGGGAAGTCATGGTTCCCCAGGCACTGAGCACACGGGGGTGGAACAATGGTTGCCGACTCCCAGAGCAGGACCTGGCCACTGTACCACCTCCTCTTGTCCTTGCTGCCCTAAGCTCCCTGGGCCTCTGCCCCCTGCTAACGGAGGAGCTCACCTGCCTCCCTGCATGGGCCTTGCCCTTCAGGGCAGCACTGCCCCAGAGCCGGTGCCACCCTCTCCTAACCAGCCCCGCTCAGCTCCTGGCCACGCACAACAGTGTCACCACACACAGCAGCAGGAGCCTCAACACCGGACTCTGCGCACACCCTGGACCCCCATCTCAGCCACCGCCCCACACACTTCAGATGTTGACTTGCAGCCCAAGAGAGGTGGGCCCCAAATGGTACGGAGGAGACAGATGCCCACACGAGGCCTTTCTTTGGGACCAACCACCAAGTGCTCCAGCCCCAGCTGCCCGCAGAGTTTGGGACCAGGTAGAGCCAGGCTTCCAGGAGAGGCGTTCCTTTGCCCAACTTACCTTAGTTCACCAGGGGTTGGAACGTGGAGATGTTGAGGCTTTGGGGGTGGTCTGAGACTGCACACCTTTTATACATCCCATATCCCTCTTGGAAGCCATGAGGTGGCCTACGATTTTGGCATGCTTGGCCCTAGTCACAATAGGATGCATCTGCCCTTCCTCAAACTTAAGGTTTTACTCATATCCTGGGCTGGCAAACTCCTTCTCAGTTTGATGGCGCTTGGGGATGACAGTGCCTTCACTCGGGCCCTGGCCCCATTTCCCCATCACTTTACGAGCCCTGGCTTCCCCGGGTTTCCAAACCCACTCATGACGTTTGCCCTAGAATCTTGACATCTGGGATGTTGCTAAGCAAGCATTCAGGACACTGCTGGGTGTGGGAGTAGTGAGGGTAATTGCCCAGAATATTCCAGTTAGTGAGGGAAGGGGTGGGCCGAGCAGCGTACGCAGCGAGCCTTGTTGTAAGAGACACGACTACTGAGCGGTGAGTGGCCCTTTGGGAGACCCTGTAAAGTCAGCAAAGTTGGGACCTTGACTTAACGTAGACTCAGAGCCACATTCAGCCTGAATTGGATACAAACCTGGGCAAGCCGCTTTGGTTTTTCACCTGTTGTAATATAAACAAAAAATGGGGGCTGCAACTCTGTGTCCTGCCTCTTGGTGAGCAAAACATTAGTCTTCATTCACAGAAACTGGGCGGTTACTGTTGACAGCACGTATCTCTCTTACAGGTGTATAAGTCACCCAGACTGCAGGCTTCCCAGGGGAATGATTATCATAAGGTGGAGAGGCTGGGGAGCTAAGAAACTTTAACCTGTCATGAGCTGCTGGACGAGTCACCCAGTCTGGCTCCTGGAATTTGATGTCCCAGGGCTTCAGACCTGATGAGTCCTTCCCCTTCAGCTTAGAGACTCCTGAAGTAAGTGGGATGCCTCAGGGCAGGGAGTAGGTTGAAAAGGTTGAAACAACATCCTTCAAAGGATGAAAGATATCTTAAATAATTCCCCATTTAGTGTTCCAACTGGGGCTCTGATCTTCGCCAGCTGGGTGACCTTGGGCACTTAACATCTTTGAGCCTCAGTTTCCTCATCTGCTAAACAGGATAACCCCATTCTGCACGTCAGCTGAAAGGCTTATTTTGGACAACATGTGTAAGTATGTGCACACTGTTGGGCAGAGAATAAGGGCCCAACAATGGTTCGGTGCTCCGTGGAGTCGGGCTCTGAAAGCTGGGGCAAAGCACACTCTTAGAAGTAGGGAGTAGGTCGTTGCCCACATTTGAAGGCAAGTAGTGGCACTTGCTACCAGTGTCCTAAGACCTTGACTGACAGAAAAGGAAATTGGCAAGCTAGTCGTGAGGATGGCACGTTTCATTCTCACACCAGGAATTTAGCCACAGCTCAGCTGAAAGGCCTACAGTATCCCTAGATCTTGGGAATTCACACTGCAGCACGAGAAGACAGCCTTGGAAATCAATGGTGTCTCCTCGGGGACTCACCGGAAGGGCAGGCTATGCATGGGCTCGGCCCCGAGGGAAACCCAGAGGATCCCAGGCCTTCCCGGGAGAAGAACCCCTTCCGCCTGTTGTCACTCTGACAGAATCAACCCTGATAGGCTTGGAGAGGGATTTCAGCTCACGTCCCTAGCAGCAGAGAAGCAAGGCCACGTGGGGCAGGTTACCTGGGATAACTAATAATTCATCAATACCTAGTGAGCTCACACAATGCACCAGGTGCTGGGAACGGTGGTCAGCAAGGAGGGCCATAGCCTCCCTGGTCCCTAAACTTCTTCACATCCACTTCTCCGCCTACTCCTTCCGACTCTGTAGATACTTTTCAATGGTTTGGCTTCGATTCGCTGAAGAACTCAAACCCAGTTGTGGCAGTAGCAATGCCTGCAAAACTAGAGAAAATGTGAACATCTGAATATCCATGAGTTTCAGTGTTCCATCCTGTACATCTTTTCTGGCCTAAGCCCTCACTACCCTGAACAGATGTTTTTGGGTGTGGAATCTGCTATCTCAAGCATGCATTACATAGTATTGCTTCTACCACCAGAGGACAGAAGGAACATGTCCTCTAGAAGCCACAGGTACAACTAAACACCTATCCTGGGCATTGGGAATGGTACTGTTCCCTGACTTTCGTTAGCATGGCTCTTTCTCTTTCTCCAAAGCCCTGTCTCTCATGTACACACACACACACACACACACACACACACACATACACACACACCACACACACACTAAGGCAAAAGGGACAATTGGGACCAAGGAGGTCTCAGCAGACCTGGGCACAGGCTAAGCCCACTGTATCTTCTGTGCCAGGCATGTGTGATGGAACACCAGTCCGCGGTCCATGCACACATATGCAGGGGAAGGCCGAGCTGACCCGCTGGGGCCAGCCGCATCAAAAGACAGGGCTCCGGACAAAGGACTGCTGGTGGTTGGAGTTAGAGTCTCTCTGCTGAAATCCATCACCATCTGGGGATCCTCTGGGCCACGGCACGATGTGTGCCCAGCCTCTGGGTCGGTGAGAGATGCCCTCACTTTCCCAGGGTGCTTGTGGTTGGGGGATAAGGGAGGGGCAGGCCTCCAATGCCTGTCAAATCTCTGTTCGAGTTTGTAATTCAGGACTTGAAGTTTGAGCTATTTTCATGTTACAACATAGAAAGTTTATGTTGGCTACGGTTACTTAAGTTAAAAGTAGGGAAGAGTGGTTTTGAACCCAAGTCTGCCACCCTCCAGGATGGGTATGTGTTCTCTTTCTTGCACCATCTACCTTCTAGGAAATTTCTTTGTTTGGAAGATGTAAGTATATTCGTCCCTGAGGAAGGCACACTTCTTTGGAAGGCCTCAGCATCATGCCCTTCATCTGGGGATCTTTGTGCTTGCAAGTGTCCTCAAGGTCAATGGGCGGATAATCTCCTGGAATGATGCACAAGCCTCGCAAAGGGTCTGGACTGTATGTTCTGGTGCCATGCCCATGAGCAAAAATTAGAAAGTGAGCATGTGCGTGAGTACCTGTGTGTGTGTGAGTGTGTGTGGGTGTGTGAAGACGTATTTCAGGGTGATGGACAGCATGTGATGGTGTGTCAGTGTGTGTTGTGTGGTGGCCTCATGTGAGGGCTCATGAATGAATCTATGTGGGAATATGAACTTCAGTGTGCAAGAGTGAGTGTGGACAGGGCTGAGAGTCAAGAGGTATGCACAGGTGTTGCTGACTCCATCGTTAAAATGTTCAAGGAACTTCTGTACCAGGTGGCTCCTAGGCTCTGTGCCCTGCCCGCCTGCGTGCCTGCACCCACCCTGACAGGCAGCCAGCTCAGTCCTACAGCATGGAGAAGCTGGGAGGCCGACACATGTCCCAGCGGGGGCCTCTGGGACGCTGCTCCAACTTCTTTTCTCAGTGGTCAGTGGAAGTCTCCACACTTGCAGAATTTACGCTGAATAACAACCCCGTGTGTGTCATGGATATGAGCATCTACCACTGTATAAACACGTGTGAGTGTGAGATTGTGTGAACGTGCTGCCTTTGCCTTCCCAACGGATCAGTGGGTTGTAAGTTCCGGAAAGACGGGGTCCAGGCTTTATGCTTCTTCCAGCCACTGAGACGGTCAGAATACTTGCCACGTTGCAAAGACTACGGACTAGGGTTCGAATCTAATCTACACCACGTGTAAATTGTTGGTAATTTGGGCACGTAAGGAGCTTTGCTGCACCTCAGCTCTACCTCTCAAGGGAAGAGAAAGACATGCTTCAATGGGGTGGTGTCCGTGTGTGTGAGCGCTTGTCACATGCCGTGCCCTCTCCATGCTTCCTCAGCTTATGAGCCTCCCCCAGGGAGCACGGTCTGCCTCCAAAAGACATGGCTGGCTGTGTACACTGATAGGGAAAAGTCACTGTGGGCCAGAGCTGCCCAACAATGCCTCAAGAGCAGAATCCATCGTGGGCAGGTGTTACAACACGGAAGTTTCTGGAAACAAGGGTAACAGCACAATGGCGTGATTATGTCCTGGACCAAATATCGCTTCCGCCTCTGAACATCACTCAGAGGCTTTGCTCTACGCAACTGGACCTTGTCCTTGTCCCGAAGATGTGCCCAGCGCCTCACACCTTTTTCTTAATAAAGGCGTGGAGCCCATGTCCTCAGGTTGCTGGCAATACGTGGAGGATCTTGCTGCTCTGTCAGAAAGTGGGGAATACTAATAAAAGCAAGAGCTAACATTCATTCAACATTTACTATGGGTTACATCCTACTTAATATTTATTTACATCGTCTCATTGAAGACACCCCCCCATCAACCCCAGGTGGCAGGATTTATTCTGCACACTATACAGATGAGAAAAGCGAGGCCTAGGGAAGTATGGGATTCAGTGCATCATAGGGGTGAATCTGGATCTAAACCCAATAGGATGGGGATAAAAGAAAATTGCACATGTTGGTCTGCACATAAGCACATGTGCACATACCCTAAGTAAGATAATTAGTGGGGGAGAAAATTAAGTGAAGCCCAGGGAGGCAAAATTCAACGTTGTACTAATCTGCTGACTGAGGGAGGGTGAGGAAAGAGAGAGTAAGAACCCAAAGGAGAGTTCTTGGGGAAGGTCATGCATGTGGGGCAAGAGAGGAGCTATTTGGAGACTGTATGGACTCAGGTATCAGAGGGTGGGGATTGGCTCAAAGTGCTCATCATTTTCAGGGATTTCTCCTCAGGTGTCTACAGACTTTCAATACATTTGGTGTGTCATCCTTGAGTTCTGGTGAATGCAACAGTCTGTGAGAAATAATTACGACACATAGGTCAGGCAACTGGAGGTGCCCTCCAGCTTTCTGTGGTGTTCACCTGGTGCAGGTGGCTGCAGAGGCTATGTGCGCTCTCCACCATGGACCGGGGCTGAGACGTTGGAGGGCCGGTCTCCTGGGAACAGCTGGCACTCGCAGCAACGGCTGCTGCTCTACGCACTCCTGGAACGCACTCCTGCTTACTTACAAACATCCCACTGTCCTTCCATTCTGAACCCCCCTGCTCCCGGTGTTCCTCCTGGACAGACATGTTCTGGGAGCCCCGTGGTGGGTGCCATGATGATACAGATGGCCACGTTTTCCTCCCTCCCTTCAACAGTCCTAAGTGTTCTGTCTCTGTCTCCTCTGAATTCTGGCCAAAAGGAATGAGGTATCTGTAGCTTCCAAGTAATCCATGAATTCCACGGCATCTGGGCAAATTGTTCCGTATTGTCTTGAGGGTCTCAGCTTGGACTTCTTATGGATATTGCACCAAGAGATCGGGAACCCTCTGTGTGAGTCTGTGCTTCCACAACACCTGTCACATTCTAAGCAAAGGGAGGGGAGGTACTCACCAAGCATGCAATGATGCATTGCTGGTTGGGATGGATGGATCGGTGATGGATAAATAGAGAGACGGAGGGAGCCTTGCTGAAAGGCATGAACAGAGATGATGAAGGAAGAGACCAGCCAAGCAGGTAAGCAACGCTAAAACTTCTCTCTTTAGCTAATTCTCAATTCTACAGGAGCTGCTATCTATGTTGGGGATAATTCACACTTTTAGTTTATGTGCTGCTCCATTCTGGCTCCTTTGGGGTACTTCTGTGGGTTTTCAGTGATTCCCTTGTAACCCGGAGGGAGGTGTAGGAAAAGAGAAGCAAAGACCTCATTTTGTGCACTATGTTGTGAGCGAAGGATTTCTTCAAAAGGGATGTGTGTAGTGGATGTAATAGAAAGAAGCAGTTTGGCTTACCTTTGGGCCTGAATTTTCATGTTACCCTAATGCCCCAAGGATTTAGGGAATGGAAAGTGAGAGGGCAGTGGGAGAAATATTGCCCAGGAATATTCTAAGCTGCAGAAACAACAAGGGCTCTGACTTTATTAAAATGCTGACATTGGAAATGTGTGTGCGTTGGATGTATGACATTTACATAGGCTGCCTCCTACTTACACATTTGGTTAGCTTGAAGAAACTCTGGTCTTTTCTTGTACCATTGCGAGAGTTTTTCAGGCCCGGTCCTCAATTCATTTTGACCACGCGCCCTTGGAGTGTTGTGTGAATTTCCATTTATTTGCCTCTACTCTACTCTTTAGCTCCTGGCTGGGTTTCCCTTACTCTTTCTGTGCCTCCGTTTTCTAGACAGACATCATCGCCCCCTTCTCCGAGGGCTGTTCTGATTTTCCAGGGATATTGGGATGAGTCCCATGAGTGAGAAGTGCCCATCTCTTTCCTCACCCTGGCAGGTCGATGGAGAATGTCCCTCAGTCCGGAGTGCATCTCGCAATGCCTTCGCTTCTACCTGAACCCTCATGCCCAGACCTCCATGGGCTCTGGGTTGAGGAGCAGGATACAAACTCTGCAGGAATTAACAACTGCGAGATGACGAAATAATCCACAGACACATTCATGCCAGAGGAATTGTTTTTAATAGTTGGGAAAACTGGAGTAGAAACGAAGGGTGCTAGGAAAGGATGTCCGGCAAGGCTGCTTAAGTTTCCAAGAAGCCGATAGGGCGAAGTCGATACAAGGCAGCAAAGAAGGTTAGGCGGTTTAGAACCAGATCCTTTTCTGAGATGGAACTTGCAGCTGCTAATTAATACGAAAACTTGATCCAGGAAGCTGCCATCCTGGTGCTGCTTTTCCCGAAGTGCGGCTGCCTCCGGAAGCCGGGGATGAGTGGCCCTGACAACTGGCTGGCTGAGAGAGGGCAGTGGGCTTCATGGTCTCTGGTCTCCACGGAGCTTGGCCTTAGGTCTCATGGCCAGGGATGACTTCTGCTTGGACATCTGGCATTGTGGCGGGCGTGGGAACTTGTGTTGGCACGTGGGGACACAAGGCACCTTGCACTTGGGTGGAGGCTGGCAAGGCTGCTTGGTGTGCTGAGGGGGGGTCTAACACTGCTTGGTGGGGGGCAGAAGTACTGGGGAGGGGGACAGTACTGCTGAGGTGCGGGGCAGAAAATCTTTGGTAGTGGGCAGGATTGCTGGGGTGCGGGGCAGAAATACTTTGGTAGTGGGCAGGATTGCTGGGGTGCGGGGCAGCAATACTTTGGTAGTGGGCAGGATTGCTGAGGTGCGGGGCAGCAATACTTTGGTAGTGGGCAGCATGGCTGTGGTGCGGGGAAGCAAGACTTTGGTGGGCGGAAGCACAGCTTCTGCTTTTGATGATACATTCTGGTCTGGATGTGCACTGCAAGGGGAAAGACACACAAGTGAGGAAGTCTGGAGACTTAGAAACTCTCGACCCTGGAGATCCTTCTGCCTCCTTCAAACCTGCCCCATTTCACCCTCCGCCAGGTGGCTTCACCGATTTAAGGTGTGTGTGTATGCAATGAGGTGTGTCAGTATAAATTGTATCTACATTTTCTAAACCATTACAAGCTTTTTTTTGAGACAAAGAAATGTGGATGGAAGAAACCAAAGAAGGAAGAGAGAAAAAAGGGAGAAATGAGATGAGAAAGGGAGAGAAGTAGAAGAAAACAAAGAAAGATGTAAAAAAGCTGAGACAGAGCGAGAGACAGAGAGGGAGAGAGAGAGGAGAGAGAAGGAAAGAGGAAGGAGCAAAGACATGGGTAAAGAGAACAAAAAGGAATATCCAGCCACAGCAGAAACGGTGGAATCCAGATCAGGATTTCCTGGGTTCAGAGTCCTGTGTCAAAAATTAACCAGCTTTGTGACTTTGAGCAAGTTACTCAACTTCTCTGTACATTTCCTACGGTTGTAGGAAGGATACATAAGCGTATAAAACTCCTCACAAAACACAGAAATACACAGGGAAATATGAATGTAAAGATAAATGTGTGTGTATGTATGTGATCCCTTGGCACACGCCGTGCCCTTTCCATGCTCCCCAGCTTATGAGCCTCCTCCAAGGAGCACGGTCTGCCTCCAAAAGACATGGATGGCTGTGGCCATTGATAGGGAAAAGTCACTGTGGGCCAGACTTGCCCAGGACTGCCTCAGGAGCAGGAATCATCGTGGGCAGGTGTTACAAAGGGGAAGATTGTGGAAGAAAAGGGCAACCACCCAATGGGGTGACTAGGCCCTGCACGAAATGTCATTTCCGCCTGTGAACACCCCTCAGATGCTTTGGTCTACACAATTGGTCCTTGTCCTTGTCCCCAAGATGTGCCCTGCCCCTCACACATTGTTCTTACTAAAGGTGTGGAGTCCATGTCGTCAGGTTGGTGGTAAGGAGTGGAGGGTCTTGCTGCTCTGTCAGAAAGTGGAGAATAATAATAAAAGCAAGAGCTAACATTCATCCAACATTTACTATGTGTTACATCCTACTTACTATTTATTTACTTTGTCTCATTGAAGACCCCTCCCCGTCAACCCCAGGTTGCAGGTGTTATTCTGTCCACTATACAGATGAGTAAAGTGAGGCTTAGGGAATTATTGGATTCACTCCATCATAGGTGTGCGAATGGCATCGCAACCCAGTAGGATGGGGATAAAAGAAAATTCCACAAGATGGTCTGCACATAAGCACATGTGCACACATCCCAGTATGATCATTAGTGGGAGAGAAAATTAAGTGAAGCCCAGAGTGTCAAATTCAACCTTGTCTTTATCAGCTGAGTGAGGGAAGGTGAGGAAATAGAGAGTAAGAACCCAAAGGAGAGTTCTGGGGCAAGGTCATGTATGTGAAGCAAGAGAGGAGCTATTTGGAGACTGTGCGGACTCAGGTATCAGAGGGTGGGGATTGACTCAAAGTGCTCATCATTTTCAGGGAGTTCACTTAAGGTGTCTACAGCTTTTCAATTCATTTTGTGTGTCATCCTTGAGTTCTGGTGAATGCAAGGCTCTGTGGGAAATATTTACGACTCATAGGTCTGGAAACTGGAGGCGCCCTCCAGCTTTCTGTGCTGTTCAAATGGTGCAGGTGGCTGCAGAGGCTATGTGCGCTCTCCACCATGGACCGGGGCTGAGACGTTGGAGGGCTGGCCTCCTGGGAACAACTGGCACTCGCAGCATCGGCTGCTGCTCTACGCAGTCCTGAAACGCACTCCTGCTTATTTACACACATCCCACTGTCCTTCCATTCTGAACCCCCCTGCTCCCGGTGTTCCTCCTGGACAGACATGTTCTGGGAGCCCCGTGGTGGGTGCCATGACGACAGAGATGGCCAAGTTCTCCTTCCTCCCTCAACAGCCTTCAGTGTTCTCTCTCTGTCTCCTCTGAGTTCTGAGGGCAGGAATGAGGTATTTGTGCCTTCCAAGTCATCCATCAATAAGACGTCTTCCGGTCAAATTGTTTTCTGTTGTCTTGAGGGTCTGAGCTTGGTTTTCTTACAGGGATTAAACCAAGAGTCCTGGAGCCTTGTGTGTGAGTTTGTGCTTCCACAGCACCCATCACATTCTAAAGAAAGGGAGGAGGAGGTACTTACCAAGGATGCAAGGATGCATTGCTGGTTGGGATGGATGGATTGGTGATGGATAGACAGGTAGATGGATGGAGCCTCGCTGCAGGGCATGAACAGAGATGGTGGAAGAAGAAGAGACCAGCCAACCATGGAAGCAATGCTAAAACATCTGTCTTTAGCTTATTCTGAATTCTACATGCTCTGTGATCTATGTTGGGGATAATTCACACATTTACTTGATGCTTTGTTCGTTTCTGGCTCCTTTGGGTACTTCTATGGATTTTCAGTGATTCCCTTGTAGCCCACAAACATGAAACGGGGGGCAGGTATAGGAAAAGAGATGCAAATACCTCAATTTTGGGACTTTTTGTGAGAGAGGTATTCGGTGGAAAGGTATGGGTGTAGTGGATGTAATAGAAAGAAGAAGTTTGGCTTACCTGTGGGCCTGAATTTTCCGGTTACCCTAATACCCCAAGAATTTAGGGAATGGAAAGTAAGAGGGCAGTGAGAGAAAAATAGCCCAGGAGAAACACCAAGCTGGAGAATCAATGGGTGCTATGACTTTAAAAAATATTGACAGTGGATATATGTGTGTGATAGATGTATGATTTTTACATAGACTGTCTCCTACTAACACATTTTGTTAGCTTGAAGAAAATCTCATCTTTTCTTTTACCAGTGGGAGAATTTTTCAGGCCCGGTCCTCAATTCATTTTGACCCACACGCCCTTGGAGTATTGTCTGAATTTCCATTTATTTGCCTCTACTCTACTCTTTCGCTCCTGGCTGGGTTTCCCTTACTCTTTCTGGACCTCCGTTTTCTAGACGGGCATCATCTCCCCTGTGTCCAAAGGCTGTTCTCATTTTCCAAGGATGTGGGGATGTGTCTCCATGCAGCTGAAGTGCCCATCTCTCCTCCTCACCCTGGCAGGACCATGGAACATGTCCTTCAGCTCAGAAGTGCATCTCCCCATGCCTTCTCCTCTACCTGCACCCACATGCCCAGCCCTCCTAGGGCTCTTGCTTAGGCAGCAGGATACAAAATCTGCAGGAGTTAACAACTGTACGATGACGAAATAATCAAACCGACACATTCATGCCAGCAGAATTGTGTTTAATTGTTTGAAAAACTGGAGCAGAGACGAAGTTTGCTAGGAAAACATGGTCGGGCACGCTGCTTACGTTTCCAAGCAGCCAACAGGGAAAACTATACAAGTCAGCAAAGAAGATTAGACGGTTTAGAACCAGATCCTTTTCTAAATGGAAATGGCAGCTGCTAATTAATCAGAAATGGTGATCCAGGAAGCTCCCATCCTGGTGCTGCCTTTTCCACAAGTGTGGCTGCCTCCAGAAGCCGGGGGTGAGTGGTGCTGACAGCTGGCTGGCTGAGACCGGGGAGTGGGCTTCATGGTCTCTGTTCTGCAGGGAGCCTGGCCTCTGGCCCATGCCTGGGGTTTACTTCTGCTTGGACTTCTGGCGCTGCTGAGGGTGTGGGCACTTTGAGACAGAGGGCTCCTTGCCCTTGGGTGGAGGCTGGCCAGGCTGCTTGGTGTGCTGAGGTGGAGTTTAGAACTGCTTTGGTGAGGGGCAGCAGTACCTTGCTGGGGGGCAGCATTGCTGCAGAGGGGGACAGTACTGCTGAAGTGGGGGGCAGCAATACTTTGGTAGTGGGCAGCATGGCTGGGGTGCGGGGCAGCAATACTTTGGTGGGGGGCAGCAATACTTTGGTGGGGGGCAGCATTGCTGGGATGGAGGGCAGCAATACTTTGGTAGCGGGCAGCACAGCTTCTGCTTTGGATGATACATTCTGGTCTGGATGTGCACTGCAAGGGGAAAGACACACAAGTGAGGAAGTCAGGAGCCTTAGAGACGCTCCACCCAGGAGAACCTCCTGCCTCGTTCAAAACTGTCCCATTTCAACCTTGGCCTGGTGCCTTCACTGATTCAATGTGTGTGTGTGTGTGCAATGAGGTGCTACAGTATAAATTGTAGCTGCAGTTTGTAAGCCATTGCAAGGTTTTAATTGAGACAATAAAGAAATACGGAAGGAAGGAAGGAAGGAAAGAAGGAAGAGAGGAAAAAAGGGAGAAAGGAAAAGAGAAATGGAGAGGGATAGAGAGAAACAAAGACGTAAAAAGGGAGAGAGAGACAGAGAGTGAGAGGAGAGAGAAGGAAAGAGTAAGAAGGAAGGACAGGGGTAATGAGAACAAAAAGTAATATCACGGCACAGCAGATACTGTGGAATTTAGAACATGACTTTCTTGGACCTGAGTTCTGTCTCAAAAATTAACCAGCTGTGTGACTTTGAGCAAGTTACTTAACTTCTCTGTACTCTTAAAGTTGTTGTAAGGATCAAATGAGCATATAACACTCCAGACAAACATGTGTACATACACAGGGAAATATGAGTGTCAATATATATGTGTGTATGTGTGCTCACGTGGTCACACACACACACAAACACACACGAGAACCAAAACATGTTGAGTACTCTTGTAAAGATTTCGACTTTTAAAATAAATTTCTACCCATTGTTTTATAGGGTGGGAGAATATATTTGCAATTCAAATATCCCCAAAGGAACTTGTAATCAGAATATTTTAAGAACTCTTACAAATCAACTATAAAAAAACCCCTATAATTAAAAAGTGGACAGAAGATCTGAATGATAGCTATTCATAGAAAATATACACATGGTTAAAAGCCGGTGAAAGGATGCTCAACATTATTAGTCATTAAAGAAAAGCATATCAAAACCATGTTAACTTCATGCTTTATATACTGGGAAATTAATGAACATGTAGAGCGGTTGTAGCTTGGGTTAGGGTCATTGTGCTGGTTTTTTAGAGATTCATTTCTTCTTTGAGTGTCTGCTCTTAATCATTCTTCATGCCTCTTCAAAATGCCATGTTCTATATTTCAAGTTTATTCACATTAATTCTCATTAAACCAATCAACGCCTTGTATCATTTCCGACACATTAATGATAGAAATACACTCGCAAGCACTTCCTTAGTTTTCAGACATCATTGATTCACAAGATCTCCAGAGCTCTTTATTACTCTGATTACTATTTTCTTGGACCATGTGACTCTGAGCAATGTTGGAATGTGAAGGTGATCACTACGTTCAGAAAAGCATTGAAGAATTGCCTGCTACAGATTCTTCAGGGAAATCGTCCCTCCCTCTACTGCTGTGGCCAGAGAGGCTTTCTGAAGATTCCAGCGGTGTTTTCCCCAGGAGGGAGGCTCCTTCCCAGCAGGATTCATGCTCAAAAAGTCATTCCCTATCACTCAACTTTTTCTGGTTGGTTCTTTATAATGACAACAGCAACACAATCTTATCACTTTCTTGTGACATGATTGAATATTTTCTACCCAGAGAAATTGTTTTTCATACACTTATCCAGGAACCATGTAAGCAATGATGAAAAATGCACATAAACTCTGATACAACCTGTCATCTTATAGATTCATCAAGTACTAATTTTTCACAGCCCAATGTTGTTGGCGACTAAGCATTTTGACTGCCGAGACCTTAATACACAAATAAATGTGTGTCTAGCTTCTATGTGCCCTCATCCCTGAGTATTTCTGATAGGTCTTAAGCTAAGTCACTTTTTTCTCAGCGTTAAGATTCTTCTTTTTTTTTTTTTCCTTATCCTTACTTTTTTTTTATTCTTTTATTTTTACATGAGATAAATAGACTGATACCAAGCATTGTAAATGGATGACCACAACAAAAGCAACAATGACGGCAATTACCAAACAGGAAACACACTCCTACTATGTCATGATATTGACATTCAGTCCAGTAATCCTCCACTATAACAGCTCCTTTACTTTGCAGTGAAAATTTCTACCCATTTTACCCATTTTAATTTAATTTAATTTAATTTAATTTAATATTTAATGTCTACCCATTTTAAAGGAGCATCTTAACCCCTCTCTAAGAGAATTCATAGAAAAGAGGCATCTAGAGACAAAAGGACCGCTTAGATCGACTCTAAATTCTGGTGAGAAAGAAACTCTTAGAGAGGGAAGTCATGGTTCCCCAGGCACTGAGCATACGGGGGTGGAACAATGGTTGCCGACTCCCAGAGCAGGACCTGGCCACTGTACCACCTCCTCTTGTCCTTGCTGCTCTAAGCTGCCTGGGCCTCTGCCCCCTGCTCCCTGAGGAGCTCACCTGCCTCCCTGCATGGGCCTTGCGCTTCAGGGCAGCGCTGCCCCAGAGCCGGTGCCACCCTCTCCTAACCAGCCCCGCTCAGCTCCTGGCCACGCACAACAGTGTCACCACACACGCCAGCAGGAGCCTCAACACCGGACTCTTCACACACCCTGGACCCTCATCTCAGCGCCCGCCCCACACACTTCAGATGTTGACTTGCAGCCCAAGAGAGGTGGGCCCCAAATGGTACGGAGGAGACAGATGCCCACACGAGGCCTTTCTTTGGGACCAACCACCAAGTGCTCCAGCCCCAGCTGCCCGCAGAGTTTGGGACCAGGTAGAGCCAGGCTTCCAGGAGAGGCGTTCCTTTGCCCAACTTACCTTAGTTCACCAGGGGTTGGAACGTGGAGATGTTGAGGCTTTGGGGGTGGTCTGAGACTGCACACCTTTTATACATCCCATATCCCTCTTGGAAGCCATGAGGTGGCCTACGATTTTGGCATGCTTGGCCCTAGTCACAATAGGATGCATCTGCCCTTCCTCAAACTTAAGGTTTTACTCATATCCTGGGCTGGCAAACTCCTTCTCAGTTTGATGGCGCTTGGGGATGACAGTGCCTTCACTCGGGCCCTGGCCCCATTTCCCCATCACTTTACGAGCCCTGGCTTCCCCGGGTTTCCAAACCCACTCATGACGTTTGCCCTAGAATCTTGACATCTGGGATGTTGCTAAGCAAGCATTCAGGACACTGCTGGGTGTGGGAGTAGTGAGGGTAATTGCCCAGAATATTCCAGTTAGTGAGGGAAGGGGTGGGCCGAGCAGCGTACGCAGCGAGCCTTGTTGTAAGAGACACGACTACTGAGCGGTGAGTGGCCCTTTGGGAGACCCTGTAAAGTCAGCAAAGTTGGGACCTTGACTTAACGTAGACTCAGAGCCACATTCAGCCTGAATTGGATACAAACCTGGGCAAGCCGCTTTGGTTTTTCACCTGTTGTAATATAAACAAAAAATGGGGGCTGCAACTCTGTGTCCTGCCTCTTGGTGAGCAAAACATTAGTCTTCATTCACAGAAACTGGGCGGTTACTGTTGACAGCACGTATCTCTCTTACAGGTGTATAAGTCACCCAGACTGCAGGCTTCCCAGGGGAATGATTATCATAAGGTGGAGAGGCTGGGGAGCTAAGAAACTTTAACCTGTCATGAGCTGCTGGACGAGTCACCCAGTCTGGCTCCTGGAATTTGATGTCCCAGGGCTTCAGACCTGATGAGTCCTTCCCCTTCAGCTTAGAGACTCCTGAAGTAAGTGGGATGCCTCAGGGCAGGGAGTAGGTTGAAAAGGTTGAAACAACATCCTTCAAAGGATGAAAGATATCTTAAATAATTCCCCATTTAGTGTTCCAACTGGGGCTCTGATCTTCGCCAGCTGGGTGACCTTGGGCACTTAACATCTTTGAGCCTCAGTTTCCTCATCTGCTAAACAGGATAACCCCATTCTGCACGTCAGCTGAAAGGCTTATTTTGGACAACATGTGTAAGTATGTGCACACTGTTGGGCAGAGAATAAGGGCCCAACAATGGTTCGGTGCTCCGTGGAGTCGGGCTCTGAAAGCTGGGGCAAAGCACACTCTTAGAAGTAGGGAGTAGGTCGTTGCCCACATTTGAAGGCAAGTAGTGGCACTTGCTACCAGTGTCCTAAGACCTTGACTGACAGAAAAGGAAATTGGCAAGCTAGTCGTGAGGATGGCACGTTTCATTCTCACACCAGGAATTTAGCCACAGCTCAGCTGAAAGGCCTACAGTATCCCTAGATCTTGGGAATTCACACTGCAGCACGAGAAGACAGCCTTGGAAATCAATGGTGTCTCCTCGGGGACTCACCGGAAGGGCAGGCTATGCATGGGCTCGGCCCCGAGGGAAACCCAGAGGATCCCAGGCCTTCCCGGGAGAAGAACCCCTTCCGCCTGTTGTCACTCTGACAGAAGCAACCCTGATAGGCTTGGAGAGGGATTTCAGCTCACGTCCCTAGCAGCAGAGAAGCAAGGCCACGTGGGGCAGGTTACCTGGGATAACTAATAATTCATCAATACCTAGTGAGCTCACACAATGCACCAGGTGCTGGGAACGGTGGTCAGCAAGGAGGGCCATAGCCTCCCTGGTCCCTAAACTTCTTCACATCCACTTCTCCGCCTACTCCTTCCGACTCTGTAGATACTTTTCAATGGTTTGGCTTCGATTCGCTGAAGAACTCAAACCCAGTTGTGGCAGTAGCAATGCCTGCAAAACTAGAGAAAATGTGAACATCTGAATATCCATGAGTTTCAGTGTTCCATCCTGTACATCTTTTCTGGCCTAAGCCCTCACTACCCTGAACAGATGTTTTTGGGTGTGGAATCTGCTATCTCAAGCATGCATTACATAGTATTGCTTCTACCACCAGAGGACAGAAGGAACATGTCCTCTAGAAGCCACAGGTACAACTAAACACCTATCCTGGGCATTGGGAATGGTACTGTTCCCTGACTTTCGTTAGCATGGCTCTTTCTCTTTCTCCAAAGCCCTGTCTCTCATGTACACACACACACACACACACACACACACACACATACACACACACCACACACACACTAAGGCAAAAGGGACAATTGGGACCAAGGAGGTCTCAGCAGACCTGGGCACAGGCTAAGCCCACTGTATCTTCTGTGCCAGGCATGTGTGATGGAACACCAGTCCGCGGTCCATGCACACATATGCAGGGGAAGGCCGAGCTGACCCGCTGGGGCCAGCCGCATCAAAAGACAGGGCTCCGGACAAAGGACTGCTGGTGGTTGGAGTTAGAGTCTCTCTGCTGAAATCCATCACCATCTGGGGATCCTCTGGGCCACGGCACGATGTGTGCCCAGCCTCTGGGTCGGTGAGAGATGCCCTCACTTTCCCAGGGTGCTTGTGGTTGGGGGATAAGGGAGGGGCAGGCCTCCAATGCCTGTCAAATCTCTGTTCGAGTTTGTAATTCAGGACTTGAAGTTTGAGCTATTTTCATGTTACAACATAGAAAGTTTATGTTGGCTACGGTTACTTAAGTTAAAAGTAGGGAAGAGTGGTTTTGAACCCAAGTCTGCCACCCTCCAGGATGGGTATGTGTTCTCTTTCTTGCACCATCTACCTTCTAGGAAATTTCTTTGTTTGGAAGATGTAAGTATATTCGTCCCTGAGGAAGGCACACTTCTTTGGAAGGCCTCAGCATCATGCCCTTCATCTGGGGATCTTTGTGCTTGCAAGTGTCCTCAAGGTCAATGGGCGGATAATCTCCTGGAATGATGCACAAGCCTCGCAAAGGGTCTGGACTGTATGTTCTGGTGCCATGCCCATGAGCAAAAATTAGAAAGTGAGCATGTGCGTGAGTACCTGTGTGTGTGTGAGTGTGTGTGGGTGTGTGAAGACGTATTTCAGGGTGATGGACAGCATGTGATGGTGTGTCAGTGTGTGTTGTGTGGTGGCCTCATGTGAGGGCTCATGAATGAATCTATGTGGGAATATGAACTTCAGTGTGCAAGAGTGAGTGTGGACAGGGCTGAGAGTCAAGAGGTATGCACAGGTGTTGCTGACTCCATCGTTAAAATGTTCAAGGAACTTCTGTACCAGGTGGCTCCTAGGCTCTGTGCCCTGCCCGCCTGCGTGCCTGCACCCACCCTGACAGGCAGCCAGCTCAGTCCTACAGCATGGAGAAGCTGGGAGGCCGACACATGTCCCAGCGGGGGCCTCTGGGACGCTGCTCCAACTTCTTTTCTCAGTGGTCAGTGGAAGTCTCCACACTTGCAGAATTTACGCTGAATAACAACCCCGTGTGTGTCATGGATATGAGCATCTACCACTGTATAAACACGTGTGAGTGTGAGATTGTGTGAACGTGCTGCCTTTGCCTTCCCAACGGATCAGTGGGTTGTAAGTTCCGGAAAGACGGGGTCCAGGCTTTATGCTTCTTCCAGCCACTGAGACGGTCAGAATACTTGCCACGTTGCAAAGACTACGGACTAGGGTTCGAATCTAATCTACACCACGTGTAAATTGTTGGTAATTTGGGCACGTAAGGAGCTTTGCTGCACCTCAGCTCTACCTCTCAAGGGAAGAGAAAGACATGCTTCAATGGGGTGGTGTCCGTGTGTGTGAGCGCTTGTCACATGCCGTGCCCTCTCCATGCTTCCTCAGCTTATGAGCCTCCCCCAGGGAGCACGGTCTGCCTCCAAAAGACATGGCTGGCTGTGTACACTGATAGGGAAAAGTCACTGTGGGCCAGAGCTGCCCAACAATGCCTCAAGAGCAGAATCCATCGTGGGCAGGTGTTACAACACGGAAGTTTCTGGAAACAAGGGTAACAGCACAATGGCGTGATTATGTCCTGGACCAAATATCGCTTCCGCCTCTGAACATCACTCAGAGGCTTTGCTCTACGCAACTGGACCTTGTCCTTGTCCCGAAGATGTGCCCAGCGCCTCACACCTTTTTCTTAATAAAGGCGTGGAGCCCATGTCCTCAGGTTGCTGGCAATACGTGGAGGATCTTGCTGCTCTGTCAGAAAGTGGGGAATACTAATAAAAGCAAGAGCTAACATTCATTCAACATTTACTATGGGTTACATCCTACTTAATATTTATTTACATCGTCTCATTGAAGACACCCCCCCATCAACCCCAGGTGGCAGGATTTATTCTGCACACTATACAGATGAGAAAAGCGAGGCCTAGGGAAGTATGGGATTCAGTGCATCATAGGGGTGAATCTGGATCTAAACCCAATAGGATGGGGATAAAAGAAAATTGCACATGTTGGTCTGCACATAAGCACATGTGCACATACCCTAAGTAAGATAATTAGTGGGGGAGAAAATTAAGTGAAGCCCAGGGAGGCAAAATTCAACGTTGTACTAATCTGCTGACTGAGGGAGGGTGAGGAAAGAGAGAGTAAGAACCCAAAGGAGAGTTCTTGGGGAAGGTCATGCATGTGGGGCAAGAGAGGAGCTATTTGGAGACTGTATGGACTCAGGTATCAGAGGGTGGGGATTGGCTCAAAGTGCTCATCATTTTCAGGGATTTCTCCTCAGGTGTCTACAGACTTTCAATACATTTGGTGTGTCATCCTTGAGTTCTGGTGAATGCAACAGTCTGTGAGAAATAATTACGACACATAGGTCAGGCAACTGGAGGTGCCCTCCAGCTTTCTGTGGTGTTCACCTGGTGCAGGTGGCTGCAGAGGCTATGTGCGCTCTCCACCATGGACCGGGGCTGAGACGTTGGAGGGCCGGTCTCCTGGGAACAGCTGGCACTCGCAGCAACGGCTGCTGCTCTACGCACTCCTGGAACGCACTCCTGCTTACTTACAAACATCCCACTGTCCTTCCATTCTGAACCCCCCTGCTCCCGGTGTTCCTCCTGGACAGACATGTTCTGGGAGCCCCGTGGTGGGTGCCATGATGATACAGATGGCCACGTTTTCCTCCCTCCCTTCAACAGTCCTAAGTGTTCTGTCTCTGTCTCCTCTGAATTCTGGCCAAAAGGAATGAGGTATCTGTAGCTTCCAAGTAATCCATGAATTCCACGGCATCTGGGCAAATTGTTCCGTATTGTCTTGAGGGTCTCAGCTTGGACTTCTTATGGATATTGCACCAAGAGATCGGGAACCCTCTGTGTGAGTCTGTGCTTCCACAACACCTGTCACATTCTAAGCAAAGGGAGGGGAGGTACTCACCAAGCATGCAATGATGCATTGCTGGTTGGGATGGATGGATCGGTGATGGATAAATAGAGAGACGGAGGGAGCCTTGCTGAAAGGCATGAACAGAGATGATGAAGGAAGAGACCAGCCAAGCAGGTAAGCAACGCTAAAACTTCTCTCTTTAGCTAATTCTCAATTCTACAGGAGCTGCTATCTATGTTGGGGATAATTCACACTTTTAGTTTATGTGCTGCTCCATTCTGGCTCCTTTGGGGTACTTCTGTGGGTTTTCAGTGATTCCCTTGTAACCCGGAGGGAGGTGTAGGAAAAGAGAAGCAAAGACCTCATTTTGTGCACTATGTTGTGAGCGAAGGATTTCTTCAAAAGGGATGTGTGTAGTGGATGTAATAGAAAGAAGCAGTTTGGCTTACCTTTGGGCCTGAATTTTCATGTTACCCTAATGCCCCAAGGATTTAGGGAATGGAAAGTGAGAGGGCAGTGGGAGAAATATTGCCCAGGAATATTCTAAGCTGCAGAAACAACAAGGGCTCTGACTTTATTAAAATGCTGACATTGGAAATGTGTGTGCGTTGGATGTATGACATTTACATAGGCTGCCTCCTACTTACACATTTGGTTAGCTTGAAGAAACTCTGGTCTTTTCTTGTACCATTGCGAGAGTTTTTCAGGCCCGGTCCTCAATTCATTTTGACCACGCGCCCTTGGAGTGTTGTGTGAATTTCCATTTATTTGCCTCTACTCTACTCTTTAGCTCCTGGCTGGGTTTCCCTTACTCTTTCTGTGCCTCCGTTTTCTAGACAGACATCATCGCCCCCTTCTCCGAGGGCTGTTCTGATTTTCCAGGGATATTGGGATGAGTCCCATGAGTGAGAAGTGCCCATCTCTTTCCTCACCCTGGCAGGTCGATGGAGAATGTCCCTCAGTCCGGAGTGCATCTCGCAATGCCTTCGCTTCTACCTGAACCCTCATGCCCAGACCTCCATGGGCTCTGGGTTGAGGAGCAGGATACAAACTCTGCAGGAATTAACAACTGCGAGATGACGAAATAATCCACAGACACATTCATGCCAGAGGAATTGTTTTTAATAGTTGGGAAAACTGGAGTAGAAACGAAGGGTGCTAGGAAAGGATGTCCGGCAAGGCTGCTTAAGTTTCCAAGAAGCCGATAGGGCGAAGTCGATACAAGGCAGCAAAGAAGGTTAGGCGGTTTAGAACCAGATCCTTTTCTGAGATGGAACTTGCAGCTGCTAATTAATACGAAAACTTGATCCAGGAAGCTGCCATCCTGGTGCTGCTTTTCCCGAAGTGCGGCTGCCTCCGGAAGCCGGGGATGAGTGGCCCTGACAACTGGCTGGCTGAGAGAGGGCAGTGGGCTTCATGGTCTCTGGTCTCCACGGAGCTTGGCCTTAGGTCTCATGGCCAGGGATGACTTCTGCTTGGACATCTGGCATTGTGGCGGGCGTGGGAACTTGTGTTGGCACGTGGGGACACAAGGCACCTTGCACTTGGGTGGAGGCTGGCAAGGCTGCTTGGTGTGCTGAGGGGGGGTCTAACACTGCTTGGTGGGGGGCAGAAGTACTGGGGAGGGGGACAGTACTGCTGAGGTGCGGGGCAGAAAATCTTTGGTAGTGGGCAGGATTGCTGGGGTGCGGGGCAGAAATACTTTGGTAGTGGGCAGGATTGCTGGGGTGCGGGGCAGCAATACTTTGGTAGTGGGCAGGATTGCTGAGGTGCGGGGCAGCAATACTTTGGTAGTGGGCAGCATGGCTGTGGTGCGGGGAAGCAAGACTTTGGTGGGCGGAAGCACAGCTTCTGCTTTTGATGATACATTCTGGTCTGGATGTGCACTGCAAGGGGAAAGACACACAAGTGAGGAAGTCTGGAGACTTAGAAACTCTCGACCCTGGAGATCCTTCTGCCTCCTTCAAACCTGCCCCATTTCACCCTCCGCCAGGTGGCTTCACCGATTTAAGGTGTGTGTGTATGCAATGAGGTGTGTCAGTATAAATTGTATCTACATTTTCTAAACCATTACAAGCTTTTTTTTGAGACAAAGAAATGTGGATGGAAGAAACCAAAGAAGGAAGAGAGAAAAAAGGGAGAAATGAGATGAGAAAGGGAGAGAAGTAGAAGAAAACAAAGAAAGATGTAAAAAAGCTGAGACAGAGCGAGAGACAGAGAGGGAGAGAGAGAGGAGAGAGAAGGAAAGAGGAAGGAGCAAAGACATGGGTAAAGAGAACAAAAAGGAATATCCAGCCACAGCAGAAACGGTGGAATCCAGATCAGGATTTCCTGGGTTCAGAGTCCTGTGTCAAAAATTAACCAGCTTTGTGACTTTGAGCAAGTTACTCAACTTCTCTGTACATTTCCTACGGTTGTAGGAAGGATACATAAGCGTATAAAACTCCTCACAAAACACAGAAATACACAGGGAAATATGAATGTAAAGATAAATGTGTGTGTATGTATGTGATCCCTTGGCACACGCCGTGCCCTTTCCATGCTCCCCAGCTTATGAGCCTCCTCCAAGGAGCACGGTCTGCCTCCAAAAGACATGGATGGCTGTGGCCATTGATAGGGAAAAGTCACTGTGGGCCAGACTTGCCCAGGACTGCCTCAGGAGCAGGAATCATCGTGGGCAGGTGTTACAAAGGGGAAGATTGTGGAAGAAAAGGGCAACCACCCAATGGGGTGACTAGGCCCTGCACGAAATGTCATTTCCGCCTGTGAACACCCCTCAGATGCTTTGGTCTACACAATTGGTCCTTGTCCTTGTCCCCAAGATGTGCCCTGCCCCTCACACATTGTTCTTACTAAAGGTGTGGAGTCCATGTCGTCAGGTTGGTGGTAAGGAGTGGAGGGTCTTGCTGCTCTGTCAGAAAGTGGAGAATAATAATAAAAGCAAGAGCTAACATTCATCCAACATTTACTATGTGTTACATCCTACTTACTATTTATTTACTTTGTCTCATTGAAGACCCCTCCCCGTCAACCCCAGGTTGCAGGTGTTATTCTGTCCACTATACAGATGAGTAAAGTGAGGCTTAGGGAATTATTGGATTCACTCCATCATAGGTGTGCGAATGGCATCGCAACCCAGTAGGATGGGGATAAAAGAAAATTCCACAAGATGGTCTGCACATAAGCACATGTGCACACATCCCAGTATGATCATTAGTGGGAGAGAAAATTAAGTGAAGCCCAGAGTGTCAAATTCAACCTTGTCTTTATCAGCTGAGTGAGGGAAGGTGAGGAAATAGAGAGTAAGAACCCAAAGGAGAGTTCTGGGGCAAGGTCATGTATGTGAAGCAAGAGAGGAGCTATTTGGAGACTGTGCGGACTCAGGTATCAGAGGGTGGGGATTGACTCAAAGTGCTCATCATTTTCAGGGAGTTCACTTAAGGTGTCTACAGCTTTTCAATTCATTTTGTGTGTCATCCTTGAGTTCTGGTGAATGCAAGGCTCTGTGGGAAATATTTACGACTCATAGGTCTGGAAACTGGAGGCGCCCTCCAGCTTTCTGTGCTGTTCAAATGGTGCAGGTGGCTGCAGAGGCTATGTGCGCTCTCCACCATGGACCGGGGCTGAGACGTTGGAGGGCTGGCCTCCTGGGAACAACTGGCACTCGCAGCATCGGCTGCTGCTCTACGCAGTCCTGAAACGCACTCCTGCTTATTTACACACATCCCACTGTCCTTCCATTCTGAACCCCCCTGCTCCCGGTGTTCCTCCTGGACAGACATGTTCTGGGAGCCCCGTGGTGGGTGCCATGACGACAGAGATGGCCAAGTTCTCCTTCCTCCCTCAACAGCCTTCAGTGTTCTCTCTCTGTCTCCTCTGAGTTCTGAGGGCAGGAATGAGGTATTTGTGCCTTCCAAGTCATCCATCAATAAGACGTCTTCCGGTCAAATTGTTTTCTGTTGTCTTGAGGGTCTGAGCTTGGTTTTCTTACAGGGATTAAACCAAGAGTCCTGGAGCCTTGTGTGTGAGTTTGTGCTTCCACAGCACCCATCACATTCTAAAGAAAGGGAGGAGGAGGTACTTACCAAGGATGCAAGGATGCATTGCTGGTTGGGATGGATGGATTGGTGATGGATAGACAGGTAGATGGATGGAGCCTCGCTGCAGGGCATGAACAGAGATGGTGGAAGAAGAAGAGACCAGCCAACCATGGAAGCAATGCTAAAACATCTGTCTTTAGCTTATTCTGAATTCTACATGCTCTGTGATCTATGTTGGGGATAATTCACACATTTACTTGATGCTTTGTTCGTTTCTGGCTCCTTTGGGTACTTCTATGGATTTTCAGTGATTCCCTTGTAGCCCACAAACATGAAACGGGGGGCAGGTATAGGAAAAGAGATGCAAATACCTCAATTTTGGGACTTTTTGTGAGAGAGGTATTCGGTGGAAAGGTATGGGTGTAGTGGATGTAATAGAAAGAAGAAGTTTGGCTTACCTGTGGGCCTGAATTTTCCGGTTACCCTAATACCCCAAGAATTTAGGGAATGGAAAGTAAGAGGGCAGTGAGAGAAAAATAGCCCAGGAGAAACACCAAGCTGGAGAATCAATGGGTGCTATGACTTTAAAAAATATTGACAGTGGATATATGTGTGTGATAGATGTATGATTTTTACATAGACTGTCTCCTACTAACACATTTTGTTAGCTTGAAGAAAATCTCATCTTTTCTTTTACCAGTGGGAGAATTTTTCAGGCCCGGTCCTCAATTCATTTTGACCCACACGCCCTTGGAGTATTGTCTGAATTTCCATTTATTTGCCTCTACTCTACTCTTTCGCTCCTGGCTGGGTTTCCCTTACTCTTTCTGGACCTCCGTTTTCTAGACGGGCATCATCTCCCCTGTGTCCAAAGGCTGTTCTCATTTTCCAAGGATGTGGGGATGTGTCTCCATGCAGCTGAAGTGCCCATCTCTCCTCCTCACCCTGGCAGGACCATGGAACATGTCCTTCAGCTCAGAAGTGCATCTCCCCATGCCTTCTCCTCTACCTGCACCCACATGCCCAGCCCTCCTAGGGCTCTTGCTTAGGCAGCAGGATACAAAATCTGCAGGAGTTAACAACTGTACGATGACGAAATAATCAAACCGACACATTCATGCCAGCAGAATTGTGTTTAATTGTTTGAAAAACTGGAGCAGAGACGAAGTTTGCTAGGAAAACATGGTCGGGCACGCTGCTTACGTTTCCAAGCAGCCAACAGGGAAAACTATACAAGTCAGCAAAGAAGATTAGACGGTTTAGAACCAGATCCTTTTCTAAATGGAAATGGCAGCTGCTAATTAATCAGAAATGGTGATCCAGGAAGCTCCCATCCTGGTGCTGCCTTTTCCACAAGTGTGGCTGCCTCCAGAAGCCGGGGGTGAGTGGTGCTGACAGCTGGCTGGCTGAGACCGGGGAGTGGGCTTCATGGTCTCTGTTCTGCAGGGAGCCTGGCCTCTGGCCCATGCCTGGGGTTTACTTCTGCTTGGACTTCTGGCGCTGCTGAGGGTGTGGGCACTTTGAGACAGAGGGCTCCTTGCCCTTGGGTGGAGGCTGGCCAGGCTGCTTGGTGTGCTGAGGTGGAGTTTAGAACTGCTTTGGTGAGGGGCAGCAGTACCTTGCTGGGGGGCAGCATTGCTGCAGAGGGGGACAGTACTGCTGAAGTGGGGGGCAGCAATACTTTGGTAGTGGGCAGCATGGCTGGGGTGCGGGGCAGCAATACTTTGGTGGGGGGCAGCAATACTTTGGTGGGGGGCAGCATTGCTGGGATGGAGGGCAGCAATACTTTGGTAGCGGGCAGCACAGCTTCTGCTTTGGATGATACATTCTGGTCTGGATGTGCACTGCAAGGGGAAAGACACACAAGTGAGGAAGTCAGGAGCCTTAGAGACGCTCCACCCAGGAGAACCTCCTGCCTCGTTCAAAACTGTCCCATTTCAACCTTGGCCTGGTGCCTTCACTGATTCAATGTGTGTGTGTGTGTGCAATGAGGTGCTACAGTATAAATTGTAGCTGCAGTTTGTAAGCCATTGCAAGGTTTTAATTGAGACAATAAAGAAATACGGAAGGAAGGAAGGAAGGAAAGAAGGAAGAGAGGAAAAAAGGGAGAAAGGAAAAGAGAAATGGATAGGGATAGAGAGAAACAAAGACGTAAAAAGGGAGAGAGAGACAGAGAGTGAGAGGAGAGAGAAGGGAAGAGTAAGAAGGAAGGACAGGGGTAATGAGAACAAAAAGTAATATCACGGCACAGCAGATACTGTGGAATTTAGAACATGACTTTCTTGGACCTGAGTTCTGTCTCAAAAATTAACCAGCTGTGTGACTTTGAGCAAGTTACTTAACTTCTCTGTACACTTAAAGTTGTTGTAAGGATCAAATGAGCATATAACACTCCAGACAAACATGTGTACATACACAGGGAAATATGAGTGTAAATATATATGTGTGTATGTGTGCTCACGTGGTCACACACACACACAAACACACACGAGAACCAAAACATGTTGAGTACTCTTGTAAAGATTTCGACTTTTAAAATAAATTTCTACCCATTGTTTTATAGGGTGGGAGAATATATTTGCAATTCAAATATCCCCAAAGGAACTTGTAATCAGAATATTTTAAGAACTCTTACAACTCAACTATAAAAAAAAACCCTATAATTAAAAAGTGGACAGAAGATCTGAATGATAGCTATTCATAGAAAATATACACATGGTTAAAAGCCTGCGAAAAGATGCTCAACATTATTAGTCATTAAAGAAAAGCATATCAAAACCATGTTAACTTCATGCTTTATATACTGGGAAATTAATGAACATGTAGACCAGTTGTAGCTTGGGTTAGGGTCATTGTGCTGGTTTTTTAGAGATTCATTTCTTCTTTGAGTGTCTGCTCTTAATCATTCTTCATGCCTCTTCAAAATGCCATGTTCTATATTTCAAGTTTATTCACATTAATTCTCATTAAACCAATCAACGCCTTGTATCATTTCCGACACATTAATGATAGAAATACACTCACAAGCACTTTCTTAGTTTTCAGACATCATTGATTCACAAGATCTCCAGAGCTCTTTATTACTCTGATTACTATTTTCTTGGACCATGTGACTCTGAGCAATGCTGGAATGTGAAGGTGATCACTACGTTCAGAAAAGCATTGAAGAATTGCCTGCTACAGATTCTTCAGGGAAATCTTCCCTCCCTCTACTGCTGTGGCCAGAGAGGCTTTCTGAAGATTCCAGCGGTGTTTTCCCCAGGAGGGAGCCTACTTCCCAGCAGGATTCATGCTCAAAAAGTCATTCCCTATCACTCAACTTTTTCTGGTTGGTTCTTTATAATGACAACAGCAACACAATCTTATCACTTTCTTGTGACATGATTGAATATTTTCTACCCAGAGAAATTGTTTTTCATACACTTATCCATGAACCATGTAAGCAATGATGAAAAATGCACCTAACCTCTGATACAACCTGTCATCTTATAGATTCATCAAGTACTTATTTTTCACAGCCCAATGTTGTTGGCAACTAAGCATTTTGACTGCCGAGACCTTAATACACAAATAAATGTGTGTCTAGCTTCTATGTGTCCTCATCTCTGAGTATTTCTGATAGGTCTTAAGCTAAATCACTTTTTTCTCAGCGTTCAGATTTTTTTTTCCTTGTCCTTACTTTTTTTTTTATTCTTTTATTTTTACAAGAGATAAATAGACTTATACCAAGCATTGTAAATGGATGACCACAACAAAAGCAACAATGACGGCAATTACCAAACAGGAAACACACTCATACTATGTCATAATATTGACATTCAGTCCAGTAATCCTCCACTGTAACAGCTCCTTTACTTTGCAGTGAAAATTTCTACCCATTTTACCCATTTTAATTTAATTTAATTTAATATTTAATGTCTACCCATTTTAAAGGAGCATCTTAACCCCTCTCTAAGAGAATTCATAGAAAAGAGGCCTCTAGAGACAAAAGGACCGCTTAGATCGACTCTAAATTCTGGTGAGAAAGAAACTCTTAGAGAGGGAAGTCATGGTTCCCCAGGCACTGAGCACACGGGGGTGGAACAATGGTTCCTGACTCCCAGAGCAGGACCTGGCCACTGTACCACCTCCTCTTGTCCTTGCTGCTCTGAGCTCCCTGGGCCTCGGCCCCCTGCTCCCTGAGGAGGTCTCCTGCCTCCCTGCATGGACCTTGCCCTTCAGGGCAGCGCTGCCCCAGAGCCGGTTCCACCCTCTCCTAACCAGCCCCGCTCAGCTCCTGGCCATGCACAACAGCATCACCACACACGCCAGCAGGAGCCTCAACACCGGACTCTGCGCCCACCCTGGACCCCCATCTCAGCCCCCGCCCCACACACTTCAGATGTTGACTTGCAGCCCAAGAGAGGTGGGTCCCAAATGGTACGGAGGAGACAGATGCCCACACGAGGCCTTTCTTTGGGACCAACCACCAAGTGCTCCAGCCCCAGCTGCCCACAGAGTTTGGGACCAGGTAGAGCCAGGCTTCCAGGAGAGGCGTTCCTTTGCCCAACTTACCTTAGTTCACCAGGGGCTGGAACGTGGAGATGCTGAGGCTTTGGGGATGCTCTGAGAGTGCACACCTTTTATACATCCCATATCCCTCTTGGACGCCATGAGGTGGCCTACGATTTTGGCATGCTTGGCCCTAGTCACAATAAGATGCATCTGCCCTTCCTCAAACTTAAGGTTTTACTCATATCCTGGGCTGGCAAACTTCTTCTCGATTTGATGGCGCTTGGGGATGACAGTGCCTTCACTCGGGCCCTGGCCCCATTTCCCCATCACTTTACGAGCCTTGGCTTCCTCGTGTTTCGAAACCCAATCATGACGTTTGCCCTAGAACCTTGACATCTGGGATGGTGCTAAGCAAGCATTCAGGACACTGATGGGTGTGGGAGCGGTGAGGGTATTTGCCCAGAATATTCCAGTTAGTGAGGGAAGGGGTGGGTCGAGCAGCATACGCAGCGAACCTTGTTGTAAAAGAAATGACTACTGAGCGGTGAATGGCCCTTTGGGAGACCCTGTAAAGTCAGCAAAGTTGGGACCTTGACTTAACCTAGACTCAGAGCCACATTCAGCCTGAACTGAAAACAAACCTGGGCAAGCCGCTTTGATTTTTTACCTGTTGTAATATAAACAAAAAATGGGGGCTACAGCTCTGTGCCCTGCCTCTTGGTGAGCAAAACATTAGTCTTCATTCACAGAAACTGGGCGGTTACTGTTGACAGCACGTATCTCTCTTACAGGTGTATAAGTCACCCAGACTGCAGGCTTCCCAGGGGAATGATTATCATAAGGTGGAGAGGCTGGGGAGCTAAGAAACTTTGACCTGTCATGAGCTGCTGGACGAGTCACCCAGTCTGGCTCCTGGAATCTGATCTCCCAGGGCTTCAGGCCTGATGCCTCCTTCCCCTTCCGCTTAGAGACTCCTGAAGGAAGAGGGATGCCTCAGGGCAGCGAGTAGGTTGAAAAGGTTGAAACAACATCTGTCAAAGGATGAAAGATATCTTAAATGATTCCCCAATTAGTGTTCCGACTGGGGCTCTGATCTTTACCAGCTGGGTAACTTTGGGCACTTAACATCTTTGAGCCTCAGTTTCCTCATCTGCTAAGCAGGATAACCCCATTCTGCACGTCAGCTGAAAGGCTTATTTTGGACAACATGTGTAAGTATGTGCACACTGTTGGGCAGAGAATAAGGGCCCAACGATGGTTCAGTGCTCCGTGGAGTCGGGCTCTGAAAGCTGGGGCAAAGCACACTCTTAGAAGTAGGGAGTAGGTCGTTGCCCACATTTGAAGGCAAGTAGTGGCACTTGCTACCAGTGTCCTAAGACCTTGACTGACAGAAAAGGAAATTGGCAAGCTACTCCTGAGGATGGCACGTTTCATTCTCACACCAGGAATTTAGCCACAGCTCAGCTCAAAGGCCTATAGTATCCCTAGATCTTGGGAATTCACACTGCAGCACGAGAAGACAGCCCTGGAAATCAATGGTGTCTCCTCTGGGACTCACTGGAAGGGCAGGCTATGCATGGGCTCGGCCCCGAGGGAAACCCAAGAATCCCAGGCCTTCCCGGGAGAAGAACCCCTTCCGCCTGTTGTCACTCTGACAGAAACAATCCTGATAGGCTTGGAGGGGGATTTCAGCTCACGTCCCTAATAGCAGAGAAGCAAGGCCACGTGGGGCAGGTTACCTGGGATAACTAATTATTCATCAAGACCTAGTGAGCTCACACAATGCACCAGGTGCTGGGAACGGTGGTCAGCAAGGAGGGCCAGAGCCTCCCTGGTCCCTAAACTTCTTCACATCCACTTCTCCGCCTACTCCTTCCAACTCTGTAGATACTTTTCAATGGTTTGGCTTCGATTCGCTGAAGAACTCAAACCCAGGTGTGGCAGTAGCAATGCCTGCGTAACTAGAGAAAATGTGAACATCGGAAGATCCATGAGTTTCGGTGTTCCATCCTGTCCATCTTTTCTGGCCTAAGCCCTCACTACCCTGAACAGAATATTTTGGGTGTGGAATCTGCTATCTGAAGCATGCATTACATAGTATTGCTTCTACCGCCAGAGGACAGAAGGATCATGTCCTCTAGAAGCCACAGGTACAACTAAACACCTATCCTGGGCTTTGGGAATGGTACTGTTCCCTGACTTTCATTAGCATCGCTCATTCCCTTTCGCCAAAGCCCTCTCTCTCATGTACACACAAACAGACACACACACACACACACACACACACACTAAGGCAAAAGGGACAATTGGGACCAAGGAGGTCTCAGCAGACCTGGGCACAGGCGAAGCCCCCTGTATCTTCTGTGCTAGGCATCTGTGATGGAACACCAGTCCGCGGTCCATGCACACATATGCAGGGGAAGGCCGAGCTGACCCTCTGGGGCCAGCCGCATCAAAAGACAGGGCTCCGGACAAAGGATTCCTGGTGGTTGGAGTTAGACCCTCTCTGCTGAAATCCTTCGCCTTCTGGGGATCCTCTGGGGCACGGCAGGATGTGTGCCCAGCCTCTGGGTCGAGGAAAGATGCCCTCACTTTCCCAGGGTGCTTGTGGTTGGGGGATGAGGGAGGGGCAGGCCTCCACTGCCTGTCAGAATCTCTGTTCGAGATTCTACTTCAGACCTTGAAGTTTGAGCTATTCTCATGTTACAGCTTAGAAAGTTTATATTGGCTAAGGTTACTTAAGTAAAAAGTAGGATATAGAGGTTTTGACCGCAGCTCTGCCAGGCTCCAGGATGGGTATGTGGTATCTTTCTTGCGCCATCCTACCTTCTAGGAAATTTCTTTGTTCGGAAGATGTAAGTATATTCTTCCCTGAGGAAGACACACTTCTTTGGAAGGCCTCAGCATCATGCCCGTCATCTGGGGATCTTTGTGCTTGCAAATATCCTCAAGATCAATGGGCGGATAATCTCCCGGAATGTTGCAGAAGCCCGGCGAGGATCTGGACTGTATGTTCTGGGACCATGCCCATGAGCAAGAATGAGAATGTGAGCATGTGCGTTGGTGCCTGTGTGTGTGAGTGTGTGTGGGTGTGTGAAGACGTATTTCAGGGTGATGGACAGCATGTGATGGTGTGTCAGTGTGTGTTGTGTGGTGGCCTCATGTGAGGGCTCATGAATGAATCTATGGGGGAATATGAACTTCAGTGTGCAAGAGTGAGTGTGCACAGGGCTGAGAGTCAAGAGGTATGCACAGGTGTTGCTGACTCCATCGTTAAAATGTTCAAAGAACTTCTGTAACAGGTGGCTCCTAGGCTCTGTGCCCTGCCCGCCTGCGTGCCTGAACCCACCGTGACAGGCAGCCAGCTCAGTCCTACAGCATGGAGAAGCTGGGAGGCCGACGCCTATCCCAGCGGGGGCCTCTGGGACCCTGCTTAAACTTCTTTTCTCAGTGGACAGTGGAAGTCTCCACACTTGCAGAATTTACGCTGAATAACAACCCCGTGTCTGTCATTGATATGAGCATGTACCCCTGTATAAACACGTGTGAGTGTGAGATTGTGTGAACGTGCTGCCTTTGCCTTCCCAAAGGATCAGTGGGTTGTAAGTTCTGGAAAGACAGGGTCCAGGCTTTATGCTTCTTCCAGCCACTGAGACGGTCCGAGCACTTGCCTCGTTGCAAAGACTACGGACTAGTGTTCGAATCTCACCTCCAGCACGTGTAAGTTGTTGGTACTATGAGCACGTAAGGAGCTTTGCTGCACCTGAGCTGTACCTCTCAAGGGAAGAGAAAGACATGCTTCAATGGGGCGGTGTCCGTGTGTGTGAGTGCTTGTCACACGCCGTGCCCTCTCCATGCTTCCTCAGCTTATGAGCCTCCCCCAGGGAGCACGGTCTGCCTCCAAAAGACATGGCTGGATGTGTACACTGATAGGGAAAAGTCACTGTGGGCCAGAGCTGCCCAAGAATGCCTCAAGAGCAGGATCCATCGTGGGCAGGGGTTACAACACTGAAGTTTCTGGAAACAAGGGTAACAACACAATGGCGTGATTATGCCCTGGGCGAATTGTCGCTTCCGCCCCTGAACACCACTCAGAGGCTTTGCTCTACACAACTGCACATTGTGCTTGTCACGAAGATGTGTCCAGCGCCTCACACCTTTTTCTTAATAAATGTGTGGAACCCATGTCCTCAGGATGGTGGCAATACGTGGAAGGACTTGCTGCTCTGTCAGAAAGTGGGTAATACTAATGAAAGCAAGAGCTAACATTCATTCAACATTTACTATGTGTTACATCCTACTTAATATTTATTTACATCGCCTCATTGAAGACACCCCCCCCATCATCCCCAGGTGGCAGGATTTATTCTAAACACTATAAAGATGAGAAAAGCGAGGCCTAGGGAAGTATGGGATTCAGTGCATCATAGGGGTGAATCTGGATCTAAACCCAATAGGATGGGGATAAAAGAAAATTGCACATGTTGGTCCGCACATAAGCACATGTGCACATACCCTAAGTATGATCATTAGTGGGGGAGAAAATTAAGTGAAGCCCAGGGAGGCAAAATTCAACGTTGTACTAATCTGCTGAGTGAGGGAGGGTGAGGAAAGAGAGAGTAAGAACCCAAAGGAGAGTCCTTGGGGAAGGTCATGCATGTGGGGCAAGAGAGGAGCTATTTGGAGACTGTGTGGACTCAGGTATCAGAGAGTGGGGATTGGCTCAAAGTGCTCATCATTTTCAGGGATTTCACTTAAGGTGTCTACAGCCTTTCAATACATTTGGTGTGTCATCCTTGAGTTCTGGTGAATGCAACAGTCTGTGAGAAATAATTACGACACATAGGTCAGGCAACTGGAGGTGCCCTCCAGCTTTCTGTGGTGTTCACCTCTTGCAGGTGGCTGCAGAGGCTATGTGCGCTCTCCACCATGGACCGGGGCTGAGACGTTGGAGGGCCGGTCTCCTGGGAACAGTTGGCACTCGCAGCAACGGCTGCTGCTCTACGCAGTCCTGGAACGCACTCCTGCTTACTTACAAATATCCCACTGTCCTTTCATTCTGAACCCCCCTGCTCCCGGTGTTCCTCCTGGACAGACATGTTCTGGGAGCCCCGTGGTGGGTGCCATGATGATACAGATGGCCACGTTCTCCTTCCTCCCTTCAACAGTCCTAAGTGTTCTCTCTCTGTCTCCTCTGAATTCTGACCAAAAGGAATGAGGTATCTGTAGCTTCCAAGTAATCCATGAATTACACGTCATCTGGGCTAATTGTTCTTTGTTGTCTTGAGGGTCTCAGCTTGGTCTTCTTATGGATATTGCACCAAGAGATCGGGAACCCTGTGTGTGAGTCTGTGCTTCCACAACACCTATCACATTCTAAGCAAAGGGAGGGGAGGTACTCACCAAGCATGCAATGATGCATTGCTGGTTGGGATGGATGGATCGGTGATGGATAAATAGAGAGACGGAGGGAGCCTTGCTGAAAGGCATGAACAGAGATGATGGAGGAAGAGACCAGCCAAGCAGGTAAGCAACGCTAAAACTTCTCTCTTTAGCTAATTCTCAATTCTACAGGAGCGGCTATCTATGTTGGGGATAATTCACACTTTTAGTTTATGTGATGTTCCATTCTGGCTCCTTTGGGGTACTTCTGTGGGTTTTCAGTGATTCCCTTGTAACCCGGAGGGAGGTGTAGGAAAATAGAAGCAAAGACCTCATTTTGTGCACTATGTTGTGAGCGAAGTATTTGTTCGAAAGGGATGTGTGTAGTGGATGTAATAGAAAGAAGCAGTTTGGCTTACCTTTGGGCCTGAATTTTCATGTTACCCTAATGCCCCAAGGATTTAGGGAATGGAAAGTAAGAGGGCAGTGGGAGAAATATTGCCCAGGAATATTCTAAGCTGCAGAAACAACAAGGGCTCTGACTTTATTAAAATGCCTACATTGGAAATGTGTGTTCGTTGGTTGTATGACATTTACATAGGCTGTCTCCTACTTACACATTTGGTTACCTTGAAGAAACTCTGGTCTTTTCTTCTACCATTGCGAGAGTTTTTCAGGCCTGGTCCTCAATTCATTTTGACCACGCGCCCTTGGAGTGTTGTGTGAATTTCCATTTATTTGCCTCTACTCTACTCTTTAGCTCCTGGCTGGGTTTCCCTTACTCTTTCTGTGCCTCCATTTTCTAGACAGACATCATCGCCCCCTTTCTCCAAGGGCTGTTCTCATTTTCCAGGGATATTGGGATGAGTCCCATGAGTGAGAAGTGCCCATCTCTTTCCTCACCCTGGCAGGTCGATGGAGAATGTCCCTCAGTCCGGAGTGCATCTCCCAATGCCTTCGCCTCTACCTGAACCCTCATGCCCAGACCTCCATGGGCTCTGGGTTGAGGAGCAGGATACAAAATCTGCAGGAATTAACAACTGCGAGATGACGAAATAATCCACAGACACATTCATGCCAAAGGAATTGTGTTTAATAGTTGGGAAAACTGGAGTAGAAACGAAGGGTGCTAGGAAAGGATGTCCGGCCACGCTGATTAAGTTTCCAAGAAGCCGACAGGGCGAAGTCGATACAAGGCAGCAAAGAAGGTTAGGCGGTTTAGAACCAGATCCTTTTCTGAGATGGAACTTGCAGCTGCTAATTAATACGAAAACTTGATCCAGGAAGCTGCCATCCTGGTGCTGCTTTTCCCGAAGTGCGGATGCCTCCGGAAGCCGGGGATGAGTGGCCCTGACAACTGGCTGGCTGAGAGAGGGCAGTGGGCTTCATGGTCTCTGGTCTCCACGGAGCTTGGCCTTAGGTCTCATGGCCAGGGATGACTTCTGCTTGGACATCTGGCATTGTGGCGGGCGTGGGAACTTGTGTTGGCACGTGGGGACACAAGGCACCTTGCACTTGGGTGGAGGCTGGCAAGGCTGCTTGGTGTGCTGAGGGGGGTCTAACACTGCTTGGTGGGGGGCAGAAGTACTGGGGAGGGGGACAGTACTGCTGAGGTGCGGGGCAGAAAATCTTTGGTAGTGGGCAGGATTGCTGGGGTGCGGGGCAGAAATACTTTGGTAGTGGGCAGGATTGCTGGGGTGCGGGGCAGCAATACTTTGGTAGTGGGCAGGATTGCTGAGGTGCGGGGCAGCAATACTTTGGTAGTGGGCAGCATGGCTGTGGTGCGGGGAAGCAAGACTTTGGTGGGCGGAAGCACAGCTTCTGCTTTTGATGATACATTCTGGTCTGGATGTGCACTGCAAGGGGAAAGACACACAAGTGAGGAAGTCTGGAGACTTAGAAACTCTCGACCCTGGAGATCCTTCTGCCTCCTTCAAACCTGCCCCATTTCACCCTCCGCCAGGTGGCTTCACCGATTTAAGGTGTGTGTGTATGCAATGAGGTGTGTCAGTATAAATTGTATCTACATTTTCTAAACCATTACAAGCTTTTTTTTGAGACAAAGAAATGTGGATGGAAGAAACCAAAGAAGGAAGAGAGAAAAAAGGGAGAAATGAGATGAGAAAGGGAGAGAAGTAGAAGAAAACAAAGAAAGATGTAAAAAAGCTGAGACAGAGCGAGAGACAGAGAGGGAGAGAGAGAGGAGAGAGAAGGAAAGAGGAAGGAGCAAAGACATGGGTAAAGAGAACAAAAAGGAATATCCAGCCACAGCAGAAACGGTGGAATCCAGATCAGGATTTCCTGGGTTCAGAGTCCTGTGTCAAAAATTAACCAGCTTTGTGACTTTGAGCAAGTTACTCAACTTCTCTGTACATTTCCTACGGTTGTAGGAAGGATACATAAGCGTATAAAACTCCTCACAAAACACAGAAATACACAGGGAAATATGAATGTAAAGATAAATGTGTGTGTATGTATGTGATCCCTTGGCACACGCCGTGCCCTTTCCATGCTCCCCAGCTTATGAGCCTCCTCCAAGGAGCACGGTCTGCCTCCAAAAGACATGGATGGCTGTGGCCATTGATAGGGAAAAGTCACTGTGGGCCAGACTTGCCCAGGACTGCCTCAGGAGCAGGAATCATCGTGGGCAGGTGTTACAAAGGGGAAGATTGTGGAAGAAAAGGGCAACCACCCAATGGGGTGACTAGGCCCTGCACGAAATGTCATTTCCGCCTGTGAACACCCCTCAGATGCTTTGGTCTACACAATTGGTCCTTGTCCTTGTCCCCAAGATGTGCCCTGCCCCTCACACATTGTTCTTACTAAAGGTGTGGAGTCCATGTCGTCAGGTTGGTGGTAAGGAGTGGAGGGTCTTGCTGCTCTGTCAGAAAGTGGAGAATAATAATAAAAGCAAGAGCTAACATTCATCCAACATTTACTATGTGTTACATCCTACTTACTATTTATTTACTTTGTCTCATTGAAGACCCCTCCCCGTCAACCCCAGGTTGCAGGTGTTATTCTGTCCACTATACAGATGAGTAAAGTGAGGCTTAGGGAATTATTGGATTCACTCCATCATAGGTGTGCGAATGGCATCGCAACCCAGTAGGATGGGGATAAAAGAAAATTCCACAAGATGGTCTGCACATAAGCACATGTGCACACATCCCAGTATGATCATTAGTGGGAGAGAAAATTAAGTGAAGCCCAGAGTGTCAAATTCAACCTTGTCTTTATCAGCTGAGTGAGGGAAGGTGAGGAAATAGAGAGTAAGAACCCAAAGGAGAGTTCTGGGGCAAGGTCATGTATGTGAAGCAAGAGAGGAGCTATTTGGAGACTGTGCGGACTCAGGTATCAGAGGGTGGGGATTGACTCAAAGTGCTCATCATTTTCAGGGAGTTCACTTAAGGTGTCTACAGCTTTTCAATTCATTTTGTGTGTCATCCTTGAGTTCTGGTGAATGCAAGGCTCTGTGGGAAATATTTACGACTCATAGGTCTGGAAACTGGAGGCGCCCTCCAGCTTTCTGTGCTGTTCAAATGGTGCAGGTGGCTGCAGAGGCTATGTGCGCTCTCCACCATGGACCGGGGCTGAGACGTTGGAGGGCTGGCCTCCTGGGAACAACTGGCACTCGCAGCATCGGCTGCTGCTCTACGCAGTCCTGAAACGCACTCCTGCTTATTTACACACATCCCACTGTCCTTCCATTCTGAACCCCCCTGCTCCCGGTATTCCTCCTGGACAGACATGTTCTGGGAGCCCCGTGGTGGGTGCCATGACGACAGAGATGGCCAAGTTCTCCTTCCTCCCTCAACAGCCTTCAGTGTTCTCTCTCTGTCTCCTCTGAGTTCTGAGGGCAGGAATGAGGTATTTGTGCCTTCCAAGTCATCCATCAATAAGACGTCTTCCGGTCAAATTGTTTTCTGTTGTCTTGAGGGTCTGAGCTTGGTTTTCTTACAGGGATTAAACCAAGAGTCCTGGAGCCTTGTGTGTGAGTTTGTGCTTCCACAGCACCCATCACATTCTAAAGAAAGGGAGGAGGAGGTACTTACCAAGGATGCAAGGATGCATTGCTGGTTGGGATGGATGGATTGGTGATGGATAGACAGGTAGATGGATGGAGCCTCGCTGCAGGGCATGAACAGAGATGGTGGAAGAAGAAGAGACCAGCCAACCATGGAAGCAATGCTAAAACATCTGTCTTTAGCTTATTCTGAATTCTACATGCTCTGTGATCTATGTTGGGGATAATTCACACATTTACTTGATGCTTTGTTCGTTTCTGGCTCCTTTGGGTACTTCTATGGATTTTCAGTGATTCCCTTGTAGCCCACAAACATGAAACGGGGGGCAGGTATAGGAAAAGAGATGCAAATACCTCAATTTTGGGACTTTTTGTGAGAGAGGTATTCGGTGGAAAGGTATGGGTGTAGTGGATGTAATAGAAAGAAGAAGTTTGGCTTACCTGTGGGCCTGAATTTTCCGGTTACCCTAATACCCCAAGAATTTAGGGAATGGAAAGTAAGAGGGCAGTGAGAGAAAAATAGCCCAGGAGAAACACCAAGCTGGAGAATCAATGGGTGCTATGACTTTAAAAAATATTGACAGTGGATATATGTGTGTGATAGATGTATGATTTTTACATAGACTGTCTCCTACTAACACATTTTGTTAGCTTGAAGAAAATCTCATCTTTTCTTTTACCAGTGGGAGAATTTTTCAGGCCCGGTCCTCAATTCATTTTGACCCACACGCCCTTGGAGTATTGTCTGAATTTCCATTTATTTGCCTCTACTCTACTCTTTCGCTCCTGGCTGGGTTTCCCTTACTCTTTCTGGACCTCCGTTTTCTAGACGGGCATCATCTCCCCTGTGTCCAAAGGCTGTTCTCATTTTCCAAGGATGTGGGGATGTGTCTCCATGCAGCTGAAGTGCCCATCTCTCCTCCTCACCCTGGCAGGACCATGGAACATGTCCTTCAGCTCAGAAGTGCATCTCCCCATGCCTTCTCCTCTACCTGCACCCACATGCCCAGCCCTCCTAGGGCTCTTGCTTAGGCAGCAGGATACAAACTCTGCAGGAGTTAACAACGGTAAGATGACGAAATAATCAAACCGACACATTCATGCCAGCAGAATTGTGTTTAATTGTTTGAAAAACTGGAGCAGAGACGAAGTTTGCTACGAAAACGTGGTCGGGCATGCTGCTTAAGTTTCCAAGCAGCCAACAGGGCAAAGTATAGAAGTCAGCAAAGAAGATTAGACGGTTTAGAACCAGATCCTTTTCTAAATGGAAATGGCAGCTGCTAATTAATCAGAAATGGTGATCCAGGAAGCTCCCATCCTGGTGCTGCCTTTTCCACAAGTGTGGCTGCCTCCAGAAGCCGGGGGTGAGTGGTGCTGACAGCTGGCTGGCTGAGACCGGGGAGTGGGCTTCATGGTCTCTGTTCTGCAGGGAGCCTGGCCTCTGGCCCATGCCTGGGGTTTACTTCTGCTTGGACTTCTGGCGCTGCTGAGGGTGTGGGCAATGTGGGACAGAGGGCTCCTTGCCCTTGGGTGGAGGCTGGCCAGGCTGCTTGGTGTGCTGAGGTGGAGTTCAGAACTGCTTTCGTGAGGGGTAGAAATACTTTCCTGGGGGGCAGCATTGCTGCAGAGGGGGACAGTACTGCTGAGGTGGGGGGCAGCAATACTTTGGTAGGGGGCAGCATGGCTGGGGTGCGGGGTAGCAATACTTTGGTGGGGGGCAGCAATACTTTGGTGGTGGGCAGCAATACTTTGATGGGGGGCAGTATTGCTGGGATGGAGGGCAGCAATACTTTGGTAGCGGGCAGCACAGCTTCTGCTTTGGATGATACATTCTGGTCCGGATGTGCACTGCAAGGGGAAAGACACACAAGTGAGGAAGTCAGGAGCCTTAGAGACGCTCCACCCAGGAGAACCTCCTGCCTCGTTCAAAACTGTCCCATTTCAACCTTGGCCTGGTGCCTTCACTGATTCAATGTGTCTGTGTGTGCAATGAGGTGCGACAGTATAAATTGTAGCTGCAGTTGGTAAGCCATTGCAAGGTTTTATTTGAGACAAATAAAGAAATACGGAAGGAAGGAAGGAAAGAAGGAAGAGAGGAAAAAAGGGAGAAAGGAGAAGAGAAATGGAGAGGGATAGAAAAAAACAAAGATGTAAAAAGGGAGAGAGAGACAGAGAGACAGAGAGAGAGGAGAGAGAAGGAAAGAGTAAGAAGGAACGACAGGGGTAATGAGAACAAGAAGTAGTATCATTCCACAGCAGATACTGTGGAATTTAGAACATGATTTTCTTGGATCTGAGTCCTGTCTCAAAAATTAACCAGCTGTGTGACTTTGAGCAAGTTACTTAACTTCTCTGTACTCTTCTTAAAATTATTGTAAGGATCAAATGAGCATATATAACTCCACACAAACACATGTAAATACACAGGTAATTATGAATATAAAGATATATGTATGTGTGTGCTCACGTGGTCACACACACACACACACACACACACGTGACAACCAAAACATGTTGAGTACTCTTGTAAAGATTTCGACTTTTTAAATAAATTTCTAACAATTTTAACAGATCATCTTAACCACTCTCTAAGAGAATTCATAAAAAAGAGGCATCTAGAGACAAAAGGACCGTTTAGATCGATTCTAAATTCTAGGTGAGAAAGCAAATCTTAGAGAGGGAAGTCATGGTTCCCCAGGCACTGAGCACGCGGGGGTGGAACAATGGTCCCCGACTCCCAGAGCAGGACCTGGCCACTGTACCACCTCCTCTTCTCCTTGCTGCTCTGAGCTCCCTGGGCCTCTGCCCCCTGCTCCCTGAGGAGCTCTCCTGCCTCCCTGCATGGGCCTTGCCCTTCAGGGCAGCCCTGCCCCAGAGTTGGTGCCACCCTCTCCTAACCAGCCCCGCTCAGCTCCTGGCCACGCACAGCAGCGCCGCCACACAAGCCAGCAGGAGCCTCAACACCAGACTCTGCGCACACCCTGGACCCCCATCTCAGCCCCCGCCCCACACACTTCAGATGTTGACTTGCAGCCCAAGAGAGGTGGGTCCCAAATGGTACGGAGGAGACAGATGCCCACACGAGGCCTTTCTTTGGGACCAACCACCAAGTGCTCCAGCCCCAGCTGCCCGCAGATTTTGGAACCAGGTAGAGCCAGGCTTCCAGGAGAGGCGTTCCTTTGCCCAACTTACCTTAGTTCACCAGGGGCTGGAACTTGGAGATGCTGAGGCTTTGGGGATGCTCTGAGAGTGCACACCTTTTATACATCCCATATCCCTCTTGGAAGCCATGAGGTGGCCTACGATTGGTGCGTGCTTGGCCCTAGTCACAATAGGATGCATCTGCCCTTCCTCAAACTTAAGGTTTTACTCATATCCTGGGCTGGCAAACTCTTTCTTGGTTTGATGGCGCTTGGGGATGACAGTGCCTTCACTCTGGCCCTGGCCCCATTTCCGCATCATTTTACGAGCCCTGGCTTCCCCGGGTTTCCAAACCCACTTGTGATGTTTGCCCTAGAACATTGACATCTGGGATTGTGCTAAGCAAGCATTCAGGACACTGCTGGGTGTGGGGCGGGGGATGAGGGCAGTATTCCCGGATATTCCCATTGGTGGGGGAAGTGGTGGGCGGCACCGGGTACCCAGAGAACCTTGTTTTAAGGAAAACGACTACTGCGGGATGAGTGGCTCTCTGGGAGACCCATTAAACTCAGTAAAGTGCTGACCTTGACTTAACATTGACTCAGAGCCACATTCAGCCTGAACTGGATAGAAAACAGGTCAAGCCACTATGATGTTTCACCTGTTGTAGTATAAGCAAAAAATGGGTGCTGCAGCCTTGTCTCCTGCCTCTTAGTGAGCAAACCATTAGGCTTCATTCAACGAAACTGGGTGTTTACAGTAGACAGTACATATCTCTCTACATGTGTATAGGTCACCAGACTCCAGGGTTCCCAGCGAAATGATTATCATAAGGTGGAGAGGCTGGGGAGCTAAGAAACTTTGACCTGTCATGAGCTGCTGGAAGAGCCACCCAGTCTGGCTCCTGGAATCTGATCTCCCAGGGCTGCAGGCCTGATGCGTCCTTCCCCTTCCACTTAGAGATTCCAGAACAAAGAGGGATGACACAGGGTATATACTTGGATGAAAATGATGAAACAGCATCCGAGAAAGGATGAAGCATATCTTTAAAATATCCCCAAGTAATATGCAGACTGGGGCTCTGACTTTTACCAGTTGGGTGACATTGGTCACTATCATCTTTCAGTCCCACTTTCCTCATTTGCTAAAGAGGATAACACCATTCTTTTTTTTATGGGAGTTCCTTTAATTTTAAATATAGCAGTGTATACATGTCAATCCCAAACTCCCAATTTATCCCTCCCCCCTACCCTTCCCATCTGATAACCATAAGTTCACTCTCTAAGTTTGTGAGTCTGTTTATGTTTTGTAACTAAGTTCATTTGTATCTTACTTTTTAGATTCCACATGTAAGCAATATCATATGACATTTGTCTTTCTCTGTCTGACTTACTTCACTTAACATGATATTATCCAGGTCCATCCTTTTTACTGCAAATTGCATTATTTCTTTCTTTTCTATGGCTGAGTAATATTCCATTGTATATATGTACCACATCTTCTTTATCAATTCATCGTTCTTGGACTTTTAGGTTGCTTCCCTGTCTTGGTTATTGTAAATAGTGCTGCAGTGAACATTGGGGTGCATGTTTCCTTTTGAACCATGGTTTTCTCTGGATATATGCCCAAGTATTGGATTGCTGGATCATATGGTAGCTCTATTTTTACTTTTTTAGGAACCTCCATACAGTTCTCAGTAGTGGTTGTGCTTATTTACATTGCCCCTAGCAGTGTAAGAGGGTTCCCTTTTCTCCACAGCCTCTCCAGCATTTATTGTTTGCAGATTTTTGATGATGGCCATTCTGGCTGGTGTGAGGTGATACTTCATTGCAGTTTTGATTTTCATTTCTCTAATAATTAGTGATTTTAAGCATCGTTTCGTGTGCCCCTTTGGCCATTTGTATGCCTTCTTTGGAGAAATGTCTCTTTGGGTTTTCTGCCCATTTTTTGATTGAGTTGTTGGTTTCCTTTTTTTGATATTGAGCTGCATGAGTTGTTTGCACAATATATTTTGGAGACTAATCCCCTGTTGGTTGCCTCATTTGCAAATATTTTCTCCCATTCTGTAGCTTGTCCTTTCATTTGTTTATGATTTCCTTTGCTGTGCAGCCCTTTTGAGTTTAATTAGGTCCAGTTTGTTTATTTTTGTTTTTATTTCCATTACTCTAGGAGGCGGATCAAAAAAAATCTTGCTGCAATTTATATCAGAGTGTGTTCTGCCTATATTTTCCTCTAAGAATTTTATAGTATCCAGTCTTACATTTAGGTCTTTAATCCAGCTTGATTACATTTTATTTAATGCATTTTATTTTTGTGTATGGTGTTAAAGAATGTTCTAATTTCATTTTTTTACATGTAGCTATCCAGTTTTCCCATTATTATTTATTTAAGAGACTGTTTTTCCTCCATTTTATAGTCTTTCCTCCTTTGTCATAGATTAATTGGCATAGGTGTGTGGCTTTACTTCTGGGGTTTCTATCCTGTTCCATTGATCTATATTTCTGTTTTGTGCCAGTACCATACTGTTTTTATGACTGTAGCTTTGTAGTATAGTCTGAAGGAGTCTGAAGGAGTCAGGGAGTCTGCACATCTGTAGTAAAGATTGTAATGGGCAACATACATAAAGTATGTGCCTAGTGTTTGGTGCAAAATAAGTGCTCAACAAATTTTGTGTGCTCCATGGAGTCAGGCTATGAAGACTAGGGCAAAGCACTCTCAGAAGTAGGGAGTAGGTCATTTCTACATTTGAAGACAAGTAGTGGCATTTGTTATCAGTGTCCTCTGACCTTGACTGACAGAAATGGAAATAGGCAAGGTAGTCCTGAGGATGGACAGGATGACATTTTTCTCTCAGACCTGGAATTTAGCCATAGCTCTGCTGAAAGCCTTACAATATCTGTAGATCTTGTGAATTCCCACTGCAGCATGAGAAGACAGGCTTGGAAATCAATGGTCTCTCCCCTGGGACTCACCAGAAGGGCAGGCTGTGCATGGGCTCAACACTGAGGCAGACCCAGAGGAACCCAGGCCTTCCTGGGAGAAGAATCCCTTTCACGTGGTGTCACTCTGACAGAAACAACCCTGATAGCCTTGGAGAGGGATTTCAGCTCAGGCCCCTAGTAGCAGAGAAGAAAGGCCACGTGAGGTAGCTGTCCTGGGACACTAATTCATCAAGAAGTAGTGAGCTCACACAATGCACCGGACACTGGGGACGGTGGTCAGCAAGAAGGGCCAGACCTTAGCTGTTCCCTAAACTGCTTGACATCCTCTTCTCCACCTACTGCTTCCAAAGCTGTAGATACTTTTCAATGGTTTGGCTTGGATTAGCAGAACTCAAACCCAGCTGTTGTATTAGCAATACCTGCATAACTAGAGAAAATATGAACATCAGCAGATCCATGAGTTTTGGGTGTTACATCCTGTCAATCTTCTGGCCTAAGCCCTCACTACCCAGAACAGATTTTTTGGGGGTGGAATCTGCTATCTCAAGCATGCATTATGTAGTATTGCTTCTACCACCAGAGGACAGAAGAAACAGGTACTCTAGAAGCCACAGGCACAACTAAACCCTTATCCTGGGCATTGGGACTGGTATTGTTCCCTGACTTTCATTAGCATCACTCTTTCTCTTTCTCCAAGCCTCTGTCTCTCATGTACACACACATACACACACACACACACACACACACACACACACACATGAGTCTCTCCCATACTGTAGCAGTAAGTGTTTGTGGGGGCATAATGCCAATTCTCAGTAAAGGTGATTGGATGGGAGGTGGCATTTTCTACCAATTTCCAAAACACATGTACATACTCCCTACCTACCATTGATCCATGTCTAGCAGGCATATGACCCTGCTTCCTTTGTATGGCTCCCATACCCTAAGACTCCATATGGTTCTTGAGAACATTTTTCCCTTTCAGGTTTCCCTTGGTGTTCGTATCATCTTCATTTTACTTGCATGAACATGAATATTTTGGTGAGGTATTGGGGATGAGAGGAAGGAGGTGGATGCTGGACCTTACTCCCCCAGATGTCTCTGTCTTGCAAATAGACAACTGCTAGCTTGATTTATAGTTCTAGGCACTTGGTAGCACATTCTACCTGAGAAAGACCAGGACCTAGCTGCGTAGAAGGTGAAGGGGCTGAGTTTGTAGGGATCTAGTCAGTCATCAAATGCACAGGAAGCAGACACCATGCCTAGTATTCTGGAGTCTGGGGAACTGAGTGACACACAGGCCCAGCCTTCTAGGAGCAGCTGATCTTCCTCGGGAGGTAAAGCCAGCCCAATGTGACAGAGGCACTAGATCTGGGCGGCAAACACCATGAATCAGGACCTAAGGGATGATACGGACCAAGGGAGGCACAGGACTCAGAGGAGTGGTCACCCCTCTGGGCTGGGTCAGTGTTGACAGCGAAGCATCAGGGCAGACAGGAAAAGCTCCTTGACATGGGGCTCCTTCAGGGCAGAAACACTGACTTCATCTCTGTATCCTGGTACCTAACAAAGGTTCTGGCTCAGATTCAGAGCTAAATACATTTCTGTGAAACGAATGAGGACATTCCAGGAAAGGGAATATAGACCGAGAAAACATGTGAAGGTGGGGAGATGCTATGTGTGTTGGGGGGAAAAAAGAGACCAACCTGGCTGGAATGGATGGTCCGTTCTAGTGAGCCGTGGGCAGTGGAGGTGGGACCAGACCCCAAGGAAAGCAGAGCAGCCAGGAGAGCTAAAGAGCTGAAGCCAGGAGAGCTGAAATTGCAGGGCAGAAGGCACAATCAGGAGGCCTAGGCTTTGATTCTAAATACTGCAGAGGTGCCCCTTTATCACACACCATACATTAAAAAAAAATTCTATTGGTTAGCTTAGAGAGGCAGATAGGCATTGGCTTATAGTCCGAAGGCCTGAGTACATTTCTGGCTCTCAAAATAATTAACTGTGTGTTTTTGGACAACTGGCTTTCCCACTCTGGGGCTCAAATTTTCTACTCTGTAGAACATGATAATTCCTAAGGCCCTTTCCAGGTGTAAGCACAGTGTGATTTTCCCATAGCGAATGGGAGCCAAAGGAGAGACATGACTAAAAATGTGTTTTTGGAGGCCAGTGTGGCCGTAGTGCACACAGTGAGGTGGAAGTAGGGGTGAAGTGGGAGAGATGGAGGTGGGGGACCCGACCTAATGTGGCAGTGATAGGAGTGGAAAGGGGGAGACAGGTTTAAGAATGTTTTTGAATTAAGAACACACAGGACTGGAGGACTAAGAGGATGGAAGGAGAGGAAGGGAGGAGTCAGGGGAACCCTTCTGATTCTATGTGACAAAAATGGGGATTGCAGAGATTAGCGCTGGGAGGAGGGAAAAGGAAGACAAGATGCCTGTTCATACACGCTGTGTCTGGTACAGCAGGACCCCCAGGGAGTTGCGATTACCATACACTGTATCCATACTGCTGCATATCATATGCGTGCTGTATATAAACAGTGTGTATACACTATTATATATTGTATATACATTGTATAAAGTGTGCATATGTTGCTGTGTATTGTATATACACTGTATATAAACTGTGTATACATTGTTGTATATTGTATATACTCTGTATATAAACAGTGTGTATATATTGCTGTATATTGTATGTACACTGTGTATAAATGGTATGTGTACACTGCTGTGTATGGTATACTGTATCTAAACATCGAGTACACACTGCTGTGAATTGTATGTGCACTGTATAGAAACAGCATGCGTACACTGTTGTATATGTACTGTATATAAACACAAAGTACACACTGCTGGGCAGCAGTAGAGAGGGAGTAGTGAGGGAATGGAAGGAGAGAGATTTCACCTATTGAGTACCAGGTTTGTGCTGAGCACTTAGAAAGAAACACGAAAAGCAAAACAAGGAAGTTCTAGGTCCCAGAAGTCCCATCCTCCTTCCTGGTAGCAGGGCTTGGTCAGGGAACAGGAAAGCATTCTAGACTAGCAGGTTCCAGGGCTGGAAGGAGCCCAAGAATCAGACAAAATGCTCCCAATTTGTGGTTCAAGGACTGTGTCATCACTTGATGACACTCTCAACAAGCCACTGAGAAATGAGAAATGTTACTATATTTTATAGAGGTTAGTATACGGTTGTTGACTTTTATTTCTTTGGAAGGTCTTCTTTTTTGTTTGCTTTTTGAGACTATACTCTTTCCAGAGTTGTTGGTTTTAATATTACCTTTATATATTGAAGTGATGGCAATCATAAAAGGCCTTTGCCCTTACTTGGAAAATAAAATGTTGGCCCTCTTTACTGAATGCAGTTTTAAAAAAATATAATTTTAGTTTTAAGTGAAATCCAAAAGCTTTGGTATCATTAATGTGGGTCCATCCAGTCTTTTTTTTGTTGGCTTGCTTTTTTTTCTTCTTCTTCTTTTTTATTTTATTGAAGTGTAGTTGATTTACAATGTCATGTTAGTTTCAGGTATACAGCACAGTGATTCAGAAATATATATATATACTTTTTCAGATTCTTTACCCTTATAGGTTCTTACAAAATATGGAGTATAGTTCCCTGTGCTATACAGCAGTTCTTTGATGGTTATCTAGTTTATATATAGTAGTGTGCATGCGTTAATCCCAAACTCCTAATTAATCTCTCCTCCCCCCTTTCCCCTTTGGTAACCATAAGTTTGGTTTTCTATGTCTGTGGGTCTATTTCTGTTTTGTATCTTTTTTTTTAAGATTCCACATATAAGGGATATCATATGATATTTGTCTTTTTCTGGTTTACTTCACTAATCTCTAGGTCCATCCATGTTGCTGTAAATGGCATTTTTCATTCTTTTTTATGGAGGAGTAATATTCCATTGTATAAATATACTACATCTTCTTTATCCATTCATCTGTTGATGGACATTTAGGTTGCTTCATGTCTTGGTATTATAAATAGTGCTGCAATGAACCTTGGGGTGCATGTATCTTTTCAACTTATGATTTTCTCCAGATATATGCCCAGGAGTGGGACTGCAGGATCATATGGTAACTCTATTTTTAGTTTTTTAAGGAACCTCCAGACTATTCTCCATAGTGGCTGTACCAATTTACATTCCTACCAACAGTGCAAGAGGGTTCCTTTTTCTCCACACTCTCTTCAGCATTTATTATTTATAAATTTTTTGATGATGGCCATTTGGACCTGTGTGAGGTGATACCTCATTGTAATTTTGATTTCCATTTCTCTAATAATTAGTGATGTTGAGCATCTTTTCATGTGCCTGTTGGCCACCTGTATGTCTTCTTTGGAAAAATGTCTATTTAAGTCTTCCGCCCATTTTTTGATTGGGTTGTTTGTTTTTTTGATATTGAGCTGTATGAGCTGTTTATATATTTTGGAAATTAATCCCTTGTTGGTTGCTTCTTTTGCAAATATTTTCTCCAATTCTGTAGGTTGCCTTTTCCTTTTGTTTATGGTTCCCTTTGCTGTTCAAAAGCTTTTGAGTTTAATTAGGTCCCATTTGTTTATTTCTGTTTTTATTTCCATTACTCTAGGAAATGGATCAAAAAAGATATTCCTGCAGTTTATGTCAGAGAGTGTTCTACTTATGTTTTACTCTAGGAGTTTTATAGTACAGTTTTATAGTTACACCATCCAGTCTGATCATGAACAAATATGGAAAAAGTGAGGTAGACAAGGGAAGTGACTTATGTGGTATCACAGCTTATAAAACGACAGAAACAGGACTTGAACTCTGGGTACCTGACCAAAACCCAGCCAAACTGAATGAAAAACAACCAACCAAACAAAGAAAACAGGACTTTGGCTGATGTCAGAATCTTAGGAAATTCTCCTCCTGTCCTGTCTGCCCCGCCCTCCCCCACCCTGCATCATCTAAAAGCCAGGCCTTTGCAGTGATGGCAGGACCAGGCTTGTGCAGCACCCACACCCCACGCTTCTCCCAGACTCTCCCAGTCATGGTGTGAGGCTCTGGCTTGCCCTTCTTGGCCTGCCCCTCTCCTTGGGAGACACGCTGTGGCCTGCACTGTGACCTCATTAGAATGGAACCTCTTCTCTCTTGCCTTTCACCAGCCTTTCACGTCAAAGGGATTAACCCCTTCAAGTCACCTCTCCCCTTCCTGACTCTTAGGAAGCCCCCAATTGTGAGAAGTGAGTAATTTACCTCCAAGCCCCCCACAGCTGGCTCCTCAGCCACCTGGCTTCTCCATGCCCAGAACCAGTGGCTTCACTGTCAATGATAGGGACGTCCTGGGATACTTTGCTGCCCCAGGGAACTAAGGCTTAACTTTGTTCTGCAGTGGCCCCAAGATATGGAATGAGGTCCCTAAAAAGTTGAGTTTCCACAAGGATCTGCCTCCAGACTCCTCATTTCCTTTGGTGATCTCACTCACTCCTGTACTTCTAATCATGACCTTTCTACTAATGACTTGCAAATCTGTATTTCCAACCCGGTCCTCTACCTCGTGCTTCAGATCCATGGCACATCGTTGCTTCTTCAGTATCTCCATCTGGATGTCTCAAAGGCACACTGGTCCCAACATGCCCAGAACAGAACTTGTCATCCCACCGCTGCTCACTCCCCATTTCAGTGCACAACACACCACCTACTATCTACCCAGCAGATGTGTCCACAAACATGGCACCACCACTAACCACACCCCATCATTGACCAGTCCCATTGATTTACCACCTGGATATGTAATGATCTAGATCTATCACCACACACAATGTATGTGATTTTAAGAAGCCCCTACCCTGGTCTGGCCTTCATCAGTTCTTGCCTTGACTGCCAAAGAGATTTCTTAACCCATTTCCCTATCTGTGTCTCTCTAGAGGCAAACCATTTTCTACACAGAAGCCAAAATAATAATTTTGAAAGGTAAGTGTATGAGAATTTCTTTTTTTTAGGAAATATACACTGTAGTATTTAGGGGCAAAGCGACATCACATCTGCAATTTACTCTCAAAATGTTCAGGAAAATGAAAACAAAACATAGATAAATAGATACAAATATACAGATATATATGTATATACATGTATATATCTATATGTATATAGATATGCCACAGCTTTATATCTATTTATAGATATACATATATACATATCTATATATCTATGAATCTCTCTGTATGTATATATATATATGTCTTGTTTTCTTTTTCCTGCCAAAAATATATATCTGTATCTATATATGTAAGTAAAAAGAGAGAGAGAGAGAAAGAAACATTTGAAATCCGGGTGAATCTGCATAAGCATATCCAGGAATTCTATGTACTGTTCTTGACACTTTTCTATAAGTCTGAAACTATGTTAAAATAAACAATTTTACAAAGCTACAGTAATCAAGACAGTTTGGTACTGGCACAAAAACAGAAATATAGATCAATGGAACAGGATAGAAAGCCCAGAGATAAACCCACGCACATATGGTCACCTTATCTTTGATAAAGGAGGCAAGCATATACAGTGGAGAAAAGACAGCCTCTTCAATAAGTGGTGCTGGGAAAATTGGACAGGAACATGTAAAAGTATGAAATTAGAACACTCCCTGACACCATACACAAAAATAAACTCAAAATGGATTAAAGACCTAAGTGTAAGGCCAGACACTATCAAACTCTTAGAGGAAAACATAGGCAGAACACTCTGTGACATAAATTACAGCAAGATCCTTTTTGACCCAGCTCCTAGAGAAATGGAAATAAAAACACAAATAAACAAATGGGACCTAATGAAACTTAAAAGCTTTTGCACAGCAAAGGAAACCATAAACAAGACCAAAAGACAACTCTCAGAATGGGAGAAAATATTTGCAAATGAAGCAACTGAGAAGGGATTAATCTCCAAGGTTTACAAGCAGCTCATGCAGCTCAATAACAAAAAAACAAACAACCCAATCCAAAAATGGGCAGAAGACCTAAATAAAATAAACACATTTTAAATGTAAGTGAGCCAATGTCATTCTCCTACAAAGAATCCCTCAAGTGGCCCTCATTCCCTTACCTACAGGCTAAAGCCTAAGGTCTACCTCTCCAGCTCTATCTCACCCCTCCCCGGTTCAGGCTTCTGCCCCACCAATAAGGATCTGCTTGTAGTTCCTGGCAGACAACCTGTTATTTCTCATTGCAAACTCTTTGCTCACATAGTCTTTCTGACGGGAACCCCTAACAGTCACCTGGCACTAAGTAAGTGGATAAGTCACAGGAACTATTCACACTCAGATCATGGTGGATGGAGCTAAGTGAGCTTCCTGTCTCCCCATAATCTTTTCCCTCCAGATGGTTATGGTTGTTTCCTCTCCCCCTGCAGTACAGACACAGGGTTTCTGAGGAGCACCCTATGGTTCTAAGTGTGTTCGAGACAGGTAAAGAGAACTTGAGAAGTGTCTTTGGTGAGACCACAGTCTCCCAGTGGGGCTCCTGGATCTTTGGTTTTATGTTTTGTCCATCGGGGAGAGGACAGTTGTCATTTAGTCTGGCCCTGCTCAATCCCTGATTCTCCTAAAAGAGACAACCAAACCTCCAGGGAGTCCCCTCTAAAGTGCATCAAGTAAGTTTAAGCTGGAGTCCAGGGGCATTTGGGTGCTCACACCTGTGTGTGTACATGGGTGAGGGAGAGGGGTAAGAGGCAGACAAGGTCACATTTCCTCTTCCTGGAAGTATCCCACCCTTCACCCCAGCTTCAGGGCTGCCAACCAGTTAGTACATTTCATTTTAAAAAGCATTAATGAGACATCCCCTCCCCATGCTAAGCTCCCATGGCTGGGGAGGAAAGACATCAGCTAGCCTGAAAAGTCCAGATCTATAGGATACTGCATTTGCTTGTAACGTCTCTGACCTGGGAGGGATGAATTGAGCCAGAGATCTCTGTTCCCTCAGTAGCATTTGTAGAACCAACTATCCTCTTGCTAGATTTAGATTTGATGAAGATTAAAAGGAAGCTATGATAAGTGGCTTCAAACCATCTTGTTCCTCCAAATGGAGGGCTCTTACTTGTCTTTCTGTATTGTTCAGAATCAGGGAAATGGGCAATTGAGAAAAATGAAAACTAAGCTGAAGGAAATAGAAAGGCTAAGTTGATCTCCATATTAAAGAACTGAGCCTTAAAAGAGAGGGAAGGAGAAATGAGAGTGAATACACAACATTGAGTGCCTGGTGTCAGTACAGTTTCTATGAAATTTTAGAAAGGAAGGAGAGAGATTTTTTTTGGAAGAGGGTGATCTCTGTTGATGATATCTACATCTACTTAGCTAGCTGTCTATATCTAGATAGGGTAGTAAGATATATAATTTTAAGAAATTTTGCTCTGAGTGTTAATGGAAACTTTCCTTGGCATTCTTCTAGCGACCTAATTTAAACATTTAATTGTTTTTTGAGTACTTCTTTGGATGTGATAGCTCTCTTAAACCAGGCCACAAAACTGTCCAATTATATGCAGGTTTCCAAAAATTACATTTCAAATGCATTGTGGACTGTTCTAAAGTTGGCCTAACATATTTAACTATGGATACATGGAAATCTATAAACACATTACTATTTACCTATGTAAAATGCATTCTTACAAAATTAAAATGTAGGCTGGCTCCTTGGTTCTTAATAGACCTAAAGAGAAATGCATTAAATAATCAGTTTAAAATATAGCTCCATTTTAGGCAATAAAGAATCAGGCAAAAGGGCTGGGGACTGGTCTCTCAACACCTATGGGCCTGAGACAAGGGAGTTCCACAAAGCATGGAAGAGAAGATCCTGAGTGGGGTCCCAGGAGCCTCAGGTCCCAACACCCCAGCTTCTGTTCTCTGGCTTACTTCCTTCTGCTTTCAGCAGTGAGTCTGGGTCTGCACAGACAAAGGCGGTGAAAGGCCCCCTCCCTGCATCCTTCTCCTTTTCCATGCATACCCTTCAGCTGGGATGATACTGACAAGTGGGTGTGTGGAACCTAGACAAGCAGTTCTCATGTTTGCATCTAGGTAGAGATATCAGACTTTGTGTCTGAAATTCTGAGTCATACCAAGGTTCTGTGAGGTTGGGTCTCTCTATAACCTGTGTTACACACACACACACACACACACACAAACACACACACACACACACCCTCAGCTGGCCCATTACTATGCAGGGTACTCTCTCTGTGTGCAATGTACTTTGCTAGGCACTGAAGGAAGTACATACAAATAAGATGCCTCCCCAGGTGTTTGCTGAGCATTTATCCTTTAGCTAAGCACAGGGTTGGGTACCAAAAAGAATGGAAGAAGTGTAAAATTTAGGTCTTCAAGATGTTTAGGTCTTCAAGATGTTTAGAGTCTAGCTGGAGAAAATAAAATTGAACAAAAGGGGAGCTCAATTTTTATATAAATATAGAATTCTATGTTTCCACTGAAAATCAGGCTATGGACAGAAGGATAAGACTCTCAGAGGAGATGAGAGAAGAGTAGAACGGTGCTGAGTTGGGGAGAATGGAGTCGGGTAGAGGGCTGCACCTGTGCATTCCCCATCATCACTGTGGGTCCAGAAAGAAAAGCAGCAGGATTACAGTGTAAGGCTGACCTAGGGCTGAGGAACTCATGGGGGCCAAAAAGAAGGCCCTACTAGCAATGGAAACCTTGCGGGTGCGGTAGTTCAGACTGTGGTCCAAGGCTGGGGAAGGAGGCAAGTGGTGGAAATTTAGAGATTACAACAGGGATGTGATTGATGATTCTCAGAGACAGTGGAGCCCAGAGCTGTAGTAGCAAAGAGAGAATGGAAGTACTGTCCGGTATGGAGGTCAAAGCCAACTTGAGAAGCAATTTAGTGCTCTTGGAAATGAAGCTTAGACAAACCCAGAGGGAGCAGAGAAGATGTAGTGAGAAGTCAGCTATCTCCATGTTAAATGAGTAGCTTCTGATATTTTGAGTTTCCCATATAGAGTATAAAAAATACACTTGAAGTATAAAATTGAAATGGTATCTTCTTCATGAAGCCTTTTTCATCCCCAAGAAATATGACCTCTCTGCCTAGAGAAACAACTCTCTCTCTCTTTCATAGTCTTTCCTACATCTACTAGGAAGTGTAGAATGTTCTTCTTGGTTCTTGAGTATTTGGGTATTAACCCCAGTGTCAAACCTGTAGGACAAAGCCAGAGATGTCCTCCGCAAAGACCAAAACAGAGCCAGGCACAAGATCCCAGTAAATATTCCAGGAATTGAAGTCATGCTGTGTCATGGAGGAGACCCGTGGTAGAGGTAGTTTTTGCTTTGGGGAATATTAAATAGCAGTCTTAAGGAATAAAGTCATCCAAGATCACCTACTAGCAAGCTCAAATGAATGTGGAGCTAAACAATAAATATTTGTTGAATGACTGGTCCAAACAGAAGGTTATGGGAGGCTGAGTTGAGGGATACAGTCATGCAGACGACAGCTTCTTCACCCTCTATCCCGAAAGAGATGCCTGAGCACACATGTGCCTACGCACGTGTACCCCAACCCCCCACAAGCATACTTGCAGACTTAGGTGTGTGGAGATCTTTCATGTTTACAAATATGTCTGTTTCTTTTCGAGGAAGGGTATAAGTAGAGTGGTATCTTCGTGATGCAAGTCCCAGATTTGCCTCTAGGCTCCTCCTTTTGTTGTGAGGCTGTTTGGGAACTTGTCCTCACAGCCCGTGGGTCTATGCTGGGGTGTGGTCTTGGATGGGCAACAATGAGTGGCTGCTTGCATGGAAAGTCCACCTCAAGAGTGGTATAGAAATAGAGAACTCACTCCGGCACACCCCAAAATATATTCACCCCACAGTTAGTGAGCACCTACAGTGTTCTAGGCACTGAGGATTCGGAGGTAAATAAGACATATTTTCTGCTCTATAAGTCCTCAGAACCTAGAGCAGGTAGCAGGCTATATAAATGACTTCAGTAGTATATGGTGAGTGCTTTGGTGGAGTTATTTGGAGGTTGTTGTAACAGGTAGAAGAGGACATAAACCAGCTGGGAGGCACAGCTGAAGGCTTCCTAGGAGGCAGACCATGCTCTGTGTTGTCTCCTCAATGCTCTCATGGCAAGCTGAGGTCAAGGACTTCCTCCGTTTTCTCCTAGAGCTTTCCTGGTTTGGGAGATAACTTTACCCATCCTTCTGGCTCAGAGAAATCTTCCTTCTTCACCTATTCCCCTCTACTCCTACCCAACTCTCTGCTAAACCATTCCACCATACCACTATTATTCTAAGGAAAGTCCAAAAGAGCCTGAGGATTGGGCATCTGGAGGGTGAGTCCAGGAGCTGGCTCAAGGCACTGACCAATTTCTAGGTCCATGGGCTGTGGGATAGGGTCTTGTTCTTATTACACCTCAGGGCCTTTGTGAGGCCTGATCCAGTGGAGAAGGGTGGGAATCACTAACAACACCCCACATGTGGAAAACTTGGTCTACAGAGAGCCACTCTGTCCATAGCAACACATGAGCATTGAGTGCCTACCATGCCCTGGCCACCTTCTAGGCAGAGAGAACACAGAGCACAGTGAGGCCCACACAAGCTCTTCTCCCTAGGAGCTTACATCCTCATAGGGAACGAGAGGTGATAAGTACATATACAACCAAAGAACAAGTATTGGGGTTGGCCCAAAAGTTCGTTCGGGCTTTTCCGTAACATCTTATGAAAAAACCTGAACAAACTTTTTGGCCAACCCAATAAAGAGTGTGATTTCAGGTAAGTCATGGGGCTATGGAGAAACTACAACATGGTCATGTTTAACTAGGGTGTGTAAGAAAGGCTTCTCTGAGGCAGAGACATTGGAGCTGGGTCTGGAGGATGGCAAGATGGTCATACAAAGGTCTGTGGATAGAGGCTGATCAAGAGCAAGTGCAAAGGCCCTGAGATGGGGATGGTCTTGATGTGTCCAGTGAGCATCATATGACTAGAGCCTGGGGGACCAGGAGCGGGTGAATTCAGGGAGTCAAGCAGGGACTGATTTCCATGGAGTGCGGGGTTATGGAGGGGTCTGGGCTGGTAGTGACTTGATCTAAGGTTTGCTTGAGAAACCTCACCCTGACTGCTCTTAGAAGGTGGGCTGAGCCAAGGCAAGAGTCGAGGCTCCTGTCTTCTCCCTTATCTTGGATCCTAATCAGAACCCAGAGAGCATACTTCTATTCTAAATTTTTATTTTAAATTTTGTCAGGAGGAAACCAACATTTAGTAAGGTAACGATGATACAATTACTAATGCCAAGTGTAGTCCCTTTGCACTGTATTGTATGTCATGGTTTTTCTGGAAAGGTGTCCTGTTTTAAAAGTGTGTTCTTTGTCCAGCCGACTACATTTGACCTTGGTAGACCACACACTGTCATTTGAGGTCCAGAGGAGAGTGTCACTGTACCAAGTGGCCTCTTGCCTCTCCTACTCTCCTTCTCCCAGGCAGAACTGCCATCTCAGACTAACCTTACTGGACTTGTTAACTTGGCCTTCACCTGGTCCTCCCACTTCTGCCCCTCAGAGTGCCTGGCTGCTCTGGGGCATCCCTGCTGATCAGTAAGAGTGACACACGGCTGGTGGGTTCTGTCTTTCCACATGGGTTGGAAACAACACCTCTTATTTCAATTTCAGCTGCCTTGTGCCTATCGCAGGGGACTTAAGAACACAGTGGGAAGAACACAGAACATAGTAACAAAGGCAGCCAGCATTTCCATTTTTTTCCCTCTGCTTCCTACCCTGCAGCCAACCTGAACCACTCATTCCATTCACACCCAGTGTTTTGTCAGGCTATGCCTTCATTCAGCTCGTTTCCTCTGGACCCTGTTCCATCCCCTTTTGGGATCCCTTCCTTGGTGTTCATTCTTCAAAGCCCAGATCGTATGTCATCTCCTTCAGGAAGTCCATCTCCTTTAGACTGTCCACTAACCCTCACGAGATTTCCCATCGCTTATTCTCCAAAGCATTACCTGCTCTCTGGGTTCAGACATACACGAGTTTGAGTTTCAGTGACTAGCTGAGTGACCTTGGGTGCATGACTTCTCCTCTCTGAACCTCAGTCTCCTTGACTCTGAGGTAAGGAGGCTAATCACACCTACACCATGGTGTTGTTGTGTCAGAAAGATGAGATCATGCATGTAAAGATTTTGATGCTGTGACTGATGTATGGCCAGTACTAAATAAATGGTGGAGGTTATTGTTAGTAGAGTCATCAGTGCATTTGTCTTATGCACCTGCTCACTCTGAATCCTTCAGAGCACAAACTGTCCTGTTCATCACCATTTCTTTGGAGGTGTCCTACATGGGTACCCAAGCCTTGCTTTTTGGAACTTCCTTGGGTGGAGCCCTTCCCTTCTAGTCTTGCACTTCTGCATCATGACACTAGAGGGTGGTGAGAGACCACAGACACTTTGGAAGACAGTCCAGCTTGGATGCCCTTCCTCTTAGCTAGCCTGTACCATGATGGGCCACCCACGGTAGTTTCTTCTTGCTTGGACTGTACTCTCATTCCTTTGTGCTAGGAAAATTCTAAAATCACGTAAGCCAAGAGCCAATCATTGTAGTCCTTTTGGGAAGGCTTCCTCACTCCCCAAGTTTGCTTAAGCAGATTGGTTAATCAAAATCAGCCAGGAATTCCTGGTACTTATATCTCCTTTACTATGTTTCATGTTTTAAGGATTAAATGGCTTCAAGAATGCAAAATGCTTTGAACATTGCCTGGCACGTAAGAAAGAAATCAAGCTTATTTTAATGGGCCAGTTAGGGAAGTGAATAAAAGGCAACAAGGAAAACAGAAGAAGCTTCTGAAATCCCAAATGCACAGTGTTTCATTTGCTGAGCTCTGGCTGTGTGCTAGATGGCTAGTGCCAAGTACTTTCCAAATATTCTTTCATAACCAAACCAATGCTGAAAAGTCAGTGCATTTCAACCATTGGCATAGACTGAATGTTTGTTTCCCCCCCAAACTCAGGCCCTGGCCCCTAATGTGATGGAATTAGGAGGTGGGAAGGGGGGGTCTGACTCTAGCATGTATTTTTTGAACCTCCACAATGGTGCCTCATCTGGTCAGGTTGTTTATTTGTTACTTTAATAATAATAGTTATTATTATTATTATTATTATTATTATTATTATTATTATTATTACTATTATTATTATTATTACCTAGTAGATTTGTCCAAATGTTTATCTCTGAGGGGTAAGAGCCAAGGTTGGCTTTCCTGTATGAGATATTGTGGCATTACAATAACATCTACTACTGGACATGACATTCAGGAGGAAATTAGAAAATGCTTAACACTAAACAGTAACATATACAATGCATACAAAAACTCATGGGAGGAGATTGGTTCAAGATGGCAGAGTAGAAGAACATGCTCTAACTCCCTCTTGCAAGAGCACTGGAATCACAATTAACTGCTGAACAATCATCGACAGGAACACACTGAAACTCACCAAAAAAGATACCCCACATCCAAAGACAAAGGAGAAGCCACAATGAGATGGTAGGAGGAGCACAATCACAATAAAATCTAATCCCATAACTGCTGGGTGGGTGACTCACAAACTGGAGAACACTTATACCACAGAAGTCCACCCACTGGAGTGAATGTTCTGAGCCTCACGTCAGGCTTCCAACCTAGGGGTCCGGCAATGGGAGGAGGAATTCCTAGAGAATCAGACTTTGAAGACTAGCGGGCTTTCACTGCAGGTGTTCGACAGGAATGGGGGAAACAGAGACTCAACTCTTGGAGGGCACACACAAAGTAGTGTGCGCATCGGAACTCAGGGGAAGGAGCAGTGACCCCATAGGAGACTGAACCAGACGTACCCGCTAGTGTTGGAGGGTCTCCTGCAGAGGTGGGGGGTGGCTGTGTCTCACTGTGAAGACAAGGACACTGGCAGCAGAAGTTCTGGGAAGTACTCCTTGGAGTGAGCCCTCCCAGAGTCCGCCATTAGCCCCACCAAAGAGCCCGGGTAGGCTGCAGTGTTGGGTCGCCTCAGGCCAAACACCCAACAGGGAGGGAATGCAGCCCCACCCATCAGCAGACAAGAGGATTAAAGTTTTACTGAGCTCTGCCCACCAGAGCAACAGCCAGTTCTACCCACCACCAGTCCCTCCTATCAGGAAACTTGCACAAAGCTCTTAGATAGCCTCATCCACCAGAGGGCAGACAGGAGAAGCAAGAAGAACTACAGTCCTGCAACCTGTGGGGAAAAAAACACAGTCACTGAAAGATAGACAAGATGAAAAGGCAGAGGGCTATGTACCAGATGAAGGAACAAGATAAAACCCCAGAAAAACAACTAAATGAAGTGGAGATAGGCAGCCTTCCAGAAAAAGAATTCAGAATAATGATAGTGAAGATGATCCAGGACCTCGGAAAAAGAATGGAGGCAAAGATCAAGAAGATGCAAGAAATGTTTAACAAAGACCAAGAAGAATTATAGAACAAACAAACAGAGATGAACAACACAATAACTGAAATGAAAACTATACTAGAAGGAATCAATAGCAAAATGACTGAGGCAGAAGGACGGATAAGTGACCTGGAAAATGGAATGGTGGAATTCACTGTTGTGGAACAGAAAAAAGAAAACAGAATGAAAAGAAATGAAGACAGCCTAAGAGACCTCTGGGACAACATTAAATGCAACAAACATTGGCATTATAGGGGTCCCAAAAGGAGAAGAGAGAGAAAGGACCCAAGAAAATATTTGAAGAGCTTATAGTTGAAAACTTCCCTAACATTGGAAAGGAAATAGCCACCCAAATCCAGGAAGTGCAGAGAGTCCCATATAGTATAAAACCAGGGAGAAACACACCAAAACACATAGTAATCAAATTGGCAAAAATTAAAGACAAAGAAAAATTATTGAAAGCAGCAAGGGAAAAACAACAAATAACATACAAGGGAACTCCCATAAGGTAAACGGCTGATTTCTCAGCAGAAATTCTACAAGCCTGAAGGGAGTGGCATGACATATTTAAACTGATGAAAGGGAAGAACCTACAGCCAAGATTACTCTACCAAGCAAGGATCTCATTCAGATTTGATGGAGAAATCAAAAGCTTTACAGACAAGCAAACACTAGGAGAATTCAGCACCACCAAACTAGCTCTACAACAAATGCTAAAGGAATTTCTCTAACTGGGAAACACAACAGAAGAAAAGGACCTACAAAAACAAAGAAAACACTTAAGAAAATGGTAATAGGAGCATACATATCAATAATTACCTTAAACATGAATGGATTAAATGCTCCAACCAAAAGACACAGGCTTGCTGAATGGATACAAAAACAAGACCCATATATATACTGTGTAAAAGAGGCCAACTTCAGACCTAGGGACACACACAGACTGAAAGTGAGAGGATGGAAAAAGATATTCCATGCAAATGGAAATCAAAGAAAGCTTGAGTAGCAATACTCATATCAGATAACATACACTTTAAAATAAAGAATGTTACAAGAGACAAAGAAGGACACTATATAATGATCAAGGGATCAATCCAAGAAGAAGATATAACAATTATAAATATATATGCACCCAACATAGGAGCACCTCCATACATAAGGTTACTGCCAACAGCCTTAAAAGAGGAAATCGACAGTAACACAATAATAGTGGGGGACTTTAACACCTCACTTACACCAATGGACGGATCATCCACACAGAAAATTAATAAGTAAACACAAGCTTTAAATGACACAGTAGACCAGGTAGATTTAATTGATATTTATAGAACATTCCATCCAAAAACAGCAGATTACACTTTCTTCTCAAGTGAACATGGAACATTCTCCAGGATAGATCACATCTTGGGTCACAAATCAAGCCTCAGTAAATTTAAGAAAATTGAAATCATATCAAGCATCTTTTCTGACCACAACGCTATGAGATTAGAAGTGAATTACAAGGGAAAAAACGTAAAAAACACAAACACATGGAGGCTAAACAATACGTTACTAAATAACCAAGAGATCACTGAAGAAATCAAAGGGGAAATCAAAAAATACCTAGAGAAAAATGACAATGAAAACATGACGATCCAAAACCTATGGGATGCAGCAAAAGCAGTTCTAAGAGGGAAGTTTATAGCAATACAAGCCAACCTCAAGAAACCAGAAGAATCTCAAATAAACAATCTAACCTTCCACCTAAAGGAACTAGAGAAAGAAGAATAAACAAAACCCAAAGTTAGCAGAAGGAAAAAAATCATAAAGATCAGAGCAGAAATAAAAGAAATCAAAACAAAGAAAACAATAGCAAAGGTCAATAAAATTAAAAGCTGGTTCTTTGAGAAGATAAACCGAGTTGATAAACTTTTAGCCAGACTCATCAAGAAAAAGAGGGAGCGGACTCAAATCAATAAAATTAGAAATGAAAAAGGAGAAGTTACAATGGACACCGCAGAAACACAGAGCATCATAAGAGACTACTACAAGCAACTCTATGCCAATAAAATGGACAACCTGGAAGAAATGGACAAATTCTTAGAAAGATATAACCTTCCAAGACTGAACCAGGAAAAAATAGAAAATATGAACATACAAGTCACAAGTAATGAAATTGAAACTGTGGTTAAAAACCTTCCAGCAAACAGAAGTCTGGGACCATATGGCTTCACAGGTGAATTCTATCAAACATTCAGAGAAGAGCTAACACCCATCCTTCTCAAACTCTTCCAAAAAAATTGTAGAGGAAGGAACACTCCCAAACTCATTCTAGAAGGCCACAATCACCCTGATACCAAAACCAGACAGAGATACTACCAAAAAAAAGAAAATTACAGACCAATATCACTGATGAACATAGACGCAAAAATCCTCAACAAAATACTAGCAAACAGAATACAACAGCACATTAAAATGATCATCCACCATGATCAAGTGGGGTTTATCCCAGGGATGCAAGGATTCTTCAATGTATGCAAATCAATCACTGTGATACACCATATTGACAAACTGAAGAATGAAAACCATATGATCATCTCAATAGATGCAGAAAAAGCTTTTGACAAAATTCAACACCCATTTATGATAAAAACTCTTCAGAAAGTGGCACAGAGGGAACTTACCTCAACATAATAAAAGCCATATACAACAAAACCACAGCAAACATTGTTCTCAATGGTGAAAAACTGAAAGCATTTCCTCTAAAATCAGAAACAAGACAAGGATGTCCACTCTCACCACTATTATTCAACATAGTTTTTGAAGTCCTAGCCATGGCAATCAGAGAAGAAAAAGAAATAAAAGAACACAAATTGGAAAAGAAGAAGTAAAACTGTCGACTGTTTGCAGATGATATGATACTATATGTAGGTAATCCTAAAGATGTCACCAGAAAACTACTAGATCTAATCAATGAATCTGGTAAAGTTGCAGGATACAAAATTAATGCACAGAAATCTCTTGCATTCCTATACACTAACAATGAATGATCAGAAAGAGAAATTAAGGAAAAAATCCCATTCACCACTGCAACAAAAAGAATAAAATACCTAGGAATAAACCTACCTAAGGAGGTAAAAGACCTGGACTCAGAAAATTATAAGACACTGATGAAGGAAATCAAAGATGACACAAACAGATGGAGAGATATATCAAGTTCTTGGATTGGAAGAATCAATATTGTGAAAATGGCTACACTACCCATAACACTCTATAGATTCAATGCAATCCCTATTAAAACACAAATGGCCTTTTTTACAGAACTTGAACAAAAAAATCTTAAAATTTGTATGGAGACACAAAAGACCCCCAATAGACAAAGCAATCTTGAGGGATAAAAAATGAGCTGGAGGAATCAGACTCCCTGACTTCAGACTATACTACAAAGCTACAGTAATCAGGACAATATGGTACTGGCACAAAAACAGAAATATAGATCAATGGAACAGGATAGAAAGCCCAGAGGTAAACCCACGCACCTATGGTCAACTAATCTTTGACAAAGGAGGCAAGGATATACAATGGAGAAAAGACAGTCTCTTCAATAAGTGGTGCTGGGAAACCTGGACAGCTACATGCAAAAGAATGAAATTAGATGGGAGAGAAGATGACGGAAGAGTAAGACGCAGAGATCACCTTCCTTCCCACAGATACAGTAGAAATACATCTACACGTGGAACTGCTCCTACAGAACACCCACTGAATGCTGGCAGAAAACGTCCGACCTCCAAAAAGGCAAGAAACTCCCCCTGTACTTGGGTAGGGCAAAAGAAAAAAGAGATAACAGAGACAAAAGAATAGGGACGGCACCTGCACCAGTGGGAGGGAGCTGTGAAGGAGGAAAGGTTTCCACGCACTAGGAAGCCCCTTCGCGGACAGAGACTGCGGGTGGCAGAGGGGGGAAGCTTTGGAGCCACGGAGGAGAGCGCAGCCACAGGGGTGCGGAGGGCAACGCGGAGAGGTTCCCGCACGGAGGATCAGTGCCGAGCAGCACTCACCAGCCCGAGAGGCTTGTCTGCTCCCCCGCCGGGGCGGGCGGGGCTGGGAGCTGAGGCTCGGGCTTCGGTTGGATTGCAGGGAGAGGACTGGGGTTGGCGGCGTGAACACAGCCTGAAGGGCTTAGCGCACCACAGCTAGCCGGGAGGGAGTCCGGGGAAAAAGTCTGCAGCTGCCGAAGAGGCAAGAGACTTTTTCTTGCCTCTTTGTTTCCCGGTGCGCAAGGAGAGGGGATTCAGAGCGCCGCCTAAACGAACTCCAGAGACTGGCGCGAGCCGCAGCTATCAGCGCGGACCCCACAGCAACAGGGGCGCAGAGGGAAAAACGGAGAGATTCCCACACAGAGGCTTGGCGCCGAGCAGCACTCACCAGCCCGACAGTCTTGTCTGCTCACCCACCGGGGCAGGCAGGGCTGGGAGCTGAGGCTCGGCTTCGGTCGGATCGCAGGGAGAGGACTGGGGTTGGCGGCGTGAACACAGGCTGAAGGGGTTGGTGCACCACAGCTGCCTGGGAGGGAGACCGGGAAAAGGTCTGCAGCTGCCGAAGAGGCAAGAGACTTTTTCTTGCCTCTTTGTTTCCCGGTGCACAAGGAGAGGGGATTCAGAGCGCCGCCTAAACGAACTCCAGAGAAGGGCGCGAGCCGCGGCGATCAGCGCGGACCCCAGAGACGGGCCTGAGACGCTGGGGCTGCTGCTGCCACCTCCAAAAAGCCTGTGTGTGAGCACAGGTCACTCTCCACACAGGCCCTCCCGGTAGCCTGTGCAGCCCGCCACTGCCAGGGTCCCGGGATCCGGGGACAACATCCCCGGGAGAACGCACTGCGCGCCTCAGGCTGGTGCAACGTCACGCCGGCCTCTGACGCTGCAGGCTCGCCCCGCCTCCTCTGTACCCCTCCCTCCCCGCGGCCTGGGTGAGCCAGAGCCCCCGAAGCAGCTGCTCCTTTAACCCCGTCCTGTCTGGGCGGGGAACAGACGCCCTCAGGCGACCTACACGCAGAGGCGGGTCCAAATCCAAAGCTGAACCCCAGGAGCTGTGCGAACAGGGAAGAGAAGGGGAAATCTCTCCCAGCAGCCTCAGAAGCAGCGGATTAAAGCTCCACAAACAACTTGATGTGCCTGCATCTGTTGAATACCTGAATAGACAACGAATCAGCCCAAATTCAGGAGGTGGACTTTGGGAGCAGGAGATATTAATTTTTCCCCTTTTCCTTTTTTTTGTGAGTGTATATGTATATGCTTCTGGGTGAGATTTTGTCTGTATAACTTTGCTTTACAATAGCTTTATTTTACTTCACTATATTATAGCCTCTTTCTTTCTTTCTTTCTATTTTTTCTCCCTTTTACTCTGAGCCGTGTGGATGAAAGGCTCTTGGTGCTCCAGCCAGGCATCAGGGCCGTGCCTCTGAGGTGGGAGAGCCAACTTCAGAACACTGGTCCACAAGAGACCTCCCAGCTCCACGTAACACCAAACGGCAAAAATCTCCCAGAGATCTCCATCTCAACATCAAGACCCAGCTTCACTCAATGACCAGCAAGCTACAGTGCTGGACACCCTATGCCAAACAACTAGCTAGACAGGAACACAACCCCATGCATTAGCAGAGAGGCTGCCTAAAATCATAATAAGGCCACAGACACCCCAAAATACACCACCAGACGTGGACGTGCCCACCAGAAAGACAAGATCCAGCCTCATCCACCAGAACGCAGGCACTAGTTCCCTCCACCAGGAAGCCTACACAACCCACTGAACCAACCTTAGCCACTGGGGACACATACCAAAAACAACGGGAACTACGAACCTGCAGCCTGTGAAAAGGAGGCCCCAAACACAGTAAGATAAGCAAAATGAGACGACAGAAAAACACACAGCAGATGAAGGAGCAGGGTCAAAACACATCAGACTTAACAAATGAAGAGGAAATAGGTAGTCTACCTGAAAAAGAATTCAGAATAATGATAGTAAGGATGATCCAAAATCTTGGAAATAGAATAGACAAAATGCAAGAAACATTTAACAAGGATGTAGAAGAACTAAAGAGGAAACCAAGCAATGATGAAAAACACAATAAATGAAATTAAAAATACTCTAGATGGGATCAATAGTAGAATAACTGAGGCAGAAGAAAGGATAAGTGACCTGGAAGATAAAATGGTGGAAATAACTACTACAGAGCAGGATAAAGAAAAAAGAATGAAAAGAACTGAGGACAGTCTCAGGGACCTCTGGGACAACATTAAACGCACCAACATTCGAATTATAGGGGTCCCAGAAGAAGAAGAGAAAAAGAAAGGGACTGAGAAAATATTTGAAGAGATTATAGTTGAAAACTTCCCTAATATGGGAAAGGAAATAGTTAATCAAGTCCTGGAAGCACAGCGAGTCCCATACAGGATAAACCCAAGGAGAAACACGCCAAGACACATATTAATCAAACTGTCAAAAATTAAATATAAGGAAAACATATTAAAGGCAGCAAGGGAAAAACAACAAATAACACACAAGGGAATCCCCATAAGGTTAACAGCTGATCTTTCAGCAGAAACTCTGCAAGCCAGAAGGGAGTGGCAGAATATACTTAAAGTGATGAAGGAGAAAAACCTACAACCAAGACTACTCTACCCAGCAAGGATCTCATTCAGATTCGATGGAGAAATTAAAACCTTTCAGACAAGCAAAAGCTGAGAGAGTTCAGCACCACCAAACCAGCTTTACAACAAATGCTAAAGGAACTTCTCTAGGCAAGAAACACAAGAGAAGGAAAACACCTACAATAACAAACCCAAAACATTTAAGAAAATGGGAATAGGAACATACATATCGATAATTACCTTGAATGTAAATGGATTAAATGCTCCCACCAAAAGACACAGGCTGGCTGAATGGATACAAAAACAAGACCCATATATATGCTGTCTACAAGAGACCCACTTCAGACCTAGAGACACATACAGACTGAAAGTGAGGGGATGGAAAAAGATATTCCATGCAAATGGAAATCAAAAGAAAGCTGGAGTAGCAATTCTCATATCAGACAAAATAGACTTGAAAATAAAGACTATTACAAGAGACAAAGAAGGACACTACATAATGATCAAGGGATCGATCCAAGAGGAAGGTATAACAATTGTAAATATTTATGCACCCAACATAGGAGCACCTCAATACATAAGGCAAATACTAACAGCCATAAAAGGGGAAATCGACAGCAACACAATCATAGTAGGGGACTTTAACACCCCACTTTCACCAATGGACAGATCATCCAAAATGAAAATAAATAAGGAAACACAAGCTTTAAATGATACATTAAACAAAATGGACTTAATTGATATTTATAGGACATTCCACCCAAAAACAACAGAATACACATTTTTCTCAAGTGCTCATGGAACATTCTCCAGGATAGATCATATCTTGGGTCACAAATCAAGCCTTGGTAAATTTAAGAAAATTGAAATCGTATCAAGTATCTTTTCCAACCACAACGCTATGAGACTAGATATCAATTACAGGAAAAGATCTGTAAAAAATAGAAACACATGGAGGCTACACAATACATTACTTAATAACGAAGTGATTACTGAAGAAATCAAAGGGGAAATCAAAAAATACCTAGAAACAAATGACAATGGAGATACGACGACCCAAAACCTATGGGACGCAGCAAAAGCAGTGCTAAGAGGGAAGTTTATAGCAATACAAGCCTACCTCAAGAAACAGGAAACATCTCGAATAAACAACCTAATCTTGCACCTAAAGCAATTAGAGAAAGAAGAACAAAAAAACCCCAAAGCCAGCAGAAGGAAAGAAATTATAAAGATCAGGTCAGAAATAAATGAAAAAGAAATGAAGGAAACAATAGCAAAAATCAGTGAAACTAAAAGCTGGTTCTTTGAGAAGATAAACAAAATTGATAAACCATTAGCCAGACTCATCAAGAGAAAAAGGGAGAAGACTCAGATCAATAGAATTAGAAATGAAAAAGGAGAAGTAACCACTGACACTGCAGAAATACAAAAGATCATGAGAGATTATTACAAGCAACTCTATGCCAATAAAATGGACAACCTGGAAGAAATGGACACATTCTTAGAAATGCACAAACTGCCGAGACTGAACCAGGAAGAAATAGAAAATATGAACAGACCAATCACAAGCACTGAAATTGAAACTGTGATTAAAAACCTTCCAACAAACAAAAGCCCAGGACCAGATGGCTTCACAGGTGAATTCTATCAAACATTTAGAGAAGAGCTAACACCTATCCTTCTCAAAGTCTTCCAAAATATTGCAGAGGGAGGAACACTCCCAAACTCATTCTACGAGGCCACCATCACCCTGATACCAAAACCAGACAAAGATGTCACAAAGAAAGAAAACTACAGGCCAATATCACTGATGAACATAGATGCAAAAATCCTCAACAAAATACTAGCAAACAGAATCCAACAGCACATTAAAAGGATCATACACCATGATCAGGTGGGGTTTATCCCAGGAATGCAAGGATTCTTCAATATACGCAAATCAATCAATGTGATACACCATATTAACAAATTGAAGGAGAAAAACCATATGGTCATCTCAATAGATGCAGAGAAAGCTTTCGACAAAATTCAACACCCATTTATGATAAAAGCCCTGCAGAAAGTAGGCATAGAGGGAACTTTCCTCAACATAATAAACGCCATATATGACAAACCCACAGCCAACATTGTCCTCAATGGTGAAAAACTGAAACCATTTCCACTAAGATCAGGAACAAGACAAGGTTGCCCACTCTCACCACTATTATTCAACATAGTTTTGGAAGTGTTAGCCACAGCAATCAGAGAAGACAAAGAAATAAAAGGAATCCAAATCGGAAAAGAAGAAGTAAAGCTGTCACTATTTGCAGATGACATGATACTATACATAGAGAATCCTAAAGATGCTACCAGAAAACTCCTAGAGCTAATCAATGAATTTGGTAAAGTAGCAGGATACAAAATTAATGCACAGAAATCTCTTGCATTTCTATACACTAATGACGAAAAATCTGAAAGTGAAATTAAGAAAACACTCCCATTTACCATTGCAACAAAAAGAATAAAATATCTAGGAATAAACCTACCTAAGGAGACAAAAGACCTGTATGCCAAAAATTATAAGACACTGATGAAAGAAATTAAAGATGATACAAGTAGATGGAGAGATATACCATGTTCCTGGATTGGAAGAATCAACATTGTGAAAATGACTCTACTACCCAAAGCAATCTACAGATTCAATGCAATCCCTATCAAACTACCACTGGCATTTTTCACAGAACTAGAACAAAAAATTTCACAATTTGTATGGAAACACAAAAGACCCCGAATAGCCAAAGCAATCTTGAGAACGAAAAATGGAGCTGGGGGAATCAGGCTCCCTGACTTCAGACTATATTACAAAGCTGCAGTAATCAAGACAGTTTGGTACTGGCACAAAAACAGAAATATAGATCAATGGAACAGGATAGAATGCCCAGAGATAAACCCACACACATATGGTCACCTTATCTTTGATAAAGGAGGCAAGCATATACAGTGGAGAAAAGACAGCCTCTTCAATAAGTGGTGCTGGGAAAATTGGACAGGAACATGTAAAAGTATGAAATTAGAACGCTCCCTGACACCATGCACAAAAATAAACTCAAAATGGATTAAAGACCTAAGTGTAAGGCCAGACACTATCAAACTCTTAGAGGAAAACATAGGCAGAACACTCTATGACATACATCACAGCAAGATTCTTTTTGACCCAGCTCCCAGAGAAATGGAAATAAGAACACAAATAAACAAATGGGACCTAATGAAACTTAAAAGCTTTTGCACAGCAAAGGAAACCATAAACAAGACCAAAAGACAACCCTCAGAATGGGAGAAAATATTTGCAAATGAAGCAACTGACAAAGGATTAATCTCCAAGATTTACAAGCAGCTCATGCAGCTCAATAACAAAAAAACGAACAACCCAATCCAAAAATGGGCAGAAGGTCTAAATAGACATTTCTCCAAAGAAGATATACAGATGGCCTACAGACACATGAAAGAATGCTCAACATCATTAATCATTAGAGAAATGCAAATCAAAACTACAATGAGATATCATCTCACACCGGTCAGAATGGCCATCATCAAAAAATCTAGAAACAATAAATGCTGGAGAGGGTGTGGAGGAAAGGGAACACTCTTGCACTGTTGGTGGGAATGTAAATTGATACAGCCACTATGGAGAACAGTATGGAGGTTCCTTAAAAAACTACAAATAGAACTACCATACGACCCAGCAATCCCACTACTGGGCATATACCCGGAGAAAACCATAGGTCAAAAAGAGTCATGTACCAAAATGTTCATTGCAGCTCTATTTACAATAGCCAGGACATGGAAGCAACCTAAATGTCCATCGACAGATGAATGGATAAAGAAGATGTGGCACATATATACAATGGAATATTACTCAGCCATAAAAAGAAATGAAATGGAGGTATTTGTAATGAGGTGGATGGAGTTAGAGTCTGTCATACAGAGTAAAGTAAGTCAGAAAGAGAAAAACAAATACAGTATGCTAACACATATATACGGAATCTAAGGGGGAAAAAAAAAAAAAAGGCCATGAAGAACCTAGTGGCAAGACGGGAATAAAGACACAGACATACTAGAGAATGGACTTGAGGATATGGGGAGGGGGTGGGGTGAGATGTGACAGGGTAAGAGAGTGTCATGGACATATATACACTACCAAATGTAAAATAGATAACTAGTGGGAAGCAGCCGCATAGCACAGGGAGATCAGCTCAGTGCTTTGTGACCACCTAGAGGGGTGGGATGGGGAGGGTGGGAGGGAGGGAGATGCAAGAGGGAAGAGAAATGGGAACATATTGTATATGTATAACTGATTCACTTTGTTAGAAAGCAGAAGCTAACACACCATTGTAAGGCAAATATACTTCAATAAAGATGTTTAAAAAAAAAAAAAGAATGAAATTAGTACACTCCCTAACACCATACATAAATATAAACTCCAAATGGATTATAGACCTAAATGTAACACCAGATACTATAAAACTCTTAGAGGATAGGTAGAACACTCTTTGACATAAATCACAGAAAGATCTTTTGTGATCCATCTCCTAGAGTAGTGGAAATAAAAACAAAAATAAACAAATGGGACCTAATGAAACTTAAATTTTTTGCGCAGCAAAGGAAAGTACAAACAACACGAAAAGACAACCCTCAGAATGGTAGAAAATATTTGCAAATGAATCAACGGAAAAAAGATTAATCTCCAAAATATATAAACAGCTCATGCAGCTCAGTATTAAAAAAACAAACAACCCAATCCAAAAATGGGCAGAAGACCTAAATAGACATTTCTCCAAAGAAGACATACAGATGGCCAAGAGGCACATGAAAAGCTGCTCAACATCACTAATTATTAGAGAAATGAAAATCAAAACTATAATGAGGTATCACTTCACACTGGTTAGAGTGGGCATCATCAAAAAATCTACAAACAACAAATGCTGGAGAGGGTGTGGGCAAAAGGGAACACTCTTGCACTGTTAGTGGGAACGTAAATTAATACAGCCGTTATGGAGAACAGTATGGAGGTTCCTTAAAAAACTAAAAATAGAATTACCATACGATTCTGCAGTCCCACTCCTATCTGGAGAAAATCATAAGTCAAAAAGATACATGCACCCCAATGTTCATTGCAGCACTATTTACAATATCCAGGCCATGGAAGCAACCTAACTGCCCATCAACAGAGAAATGGATAAAGAAGCTGTGGTACATAAATACAATGGAATATTACTCAGCCATAAAAAGAACGAAATTGGGTCATTTGTAGAGACGTGGCTGAATCTAGAGACGGTCATACACAGTGAAGTAAGTCAGAAAGAGAAAAACAAATATCGTATATTAACGCATATATGTGGAATCTAGAAAAATGGTACAGATGAACTGGTTTGCAAGGCAGAAATAGAGGCACAGATGTAGAGAACAAACATATGGACACCAAGGGGTGAAAGTGTGGGGAGGGTGCGGGTGGAGGTGGTGGGATGAATTGGGAGATTGTGATTGACATATATACACTAATATGTATAAAATGGATAACTAATAAGAACCTGCTGTATAAAAAAACAAAATAAAATTGAAAAATTCAAAAAAAAGAAGAACCTGCTTTATAAAATATATATATATATATAATTAAATTTAAAAAAGAAAATACAACAGAGGGGAATCAACAGAGGCAAATGGCTTATTTGAACAGATGAAAAAAATTAGTTAAGACTGACAATATTTACCAGGGTGAAAAAGACAAAAAATAATACTGGGAATTAAAAAAGGGGGATCATGACTATAGTTAGAGCAGAAACTGCAAAGAAAAACAAATTTATAACAAATTTAACTTCAAATGAAAAAGGGAAATTTCTAGGAAAATAATTCAGTTGCTGTCAAACTTTATTATATGTATTTTCTTTTAGTAAGGGGAGACTTTATATGAAGCGATAATTTTAGTGGGGTTGGGGAGAGATGCGGTTGCAGTAGGGAGACTGCTCTGACCATAAGGTCTCCAAGTGTCTCCCGTCAGACTTTTTAGATTCTTACTGTCTGACATCTTCTATGTGCCATTTCCTATTTTCCTGACCCCCTTTTTTGCCTAGGAGTGTGTAGCTGTGTCAACTGCATATGCTCAGGGGTAGTATGACAGCATTTCACTTCATCCACACCAGGGATCTCTTCCTTCTCTCCCAGGGCATAGTGACAGGAACACTCAGGAGCCTGCCCCATCATGTGGGTGCAAGAACAGTGTGGAAGCCTGAGGGAGTTAGCACCCCCTACAGCAACCGCTCACTAGAAGACAGGAGTCCAAGGAGAGATAACATCCTTTCCTATCTTAGGTGGACCATTCTGACCCACATTCTACACAGTCCTTAGAAGCTCCCTAGTGGGTACCCACAGTAACACCCAGCTCAACGACACACCTTTGGACTGACTTTCTTTCCTGTCTTGTTTTACTCTTTCTAGTGCCCCTGACTTCTGCTTCTTGGGGTCACTTATCAGAAAAACTACTTATCTCATACTGTGTTTCTTTGGGAGAACCAAGTGAAGACATCTCTATAAAATATTTCAAAAGTTCTGCTCTGCTCTTTACATTTCAAGTTAAAAATCTAATTTTTTTACTCTATGTTTAGTTACAAAGGATATAATTTCTATATTGTTTATATTAGCATTTTTAAATGTATTTTTTACTATTTTATGGGAAATTTTAAACATATACAAAAGTGGACAGAATAGTAAAAAGAATGTCATGTATATCACCCAGCTTTTATAATTATCGAATTATGGCCAATTTCACTTCATTTATATGCCCACTCACTGGCCCCCTTCAATATTTTTTTTTTTTAAAGATTTTATTTTTTTATTGATTAATTGATTGATTGATTGATTGCTATGTTGGGTCTTCGTTTCTGTGCTAGGGCTTTCTCTAGTTGTGGCAAGCGGGAGCCACTCTTCATCACGGTGCGCGGGCCTCTCACTGTCACGGCCTCTCTTGTTGCGGAGCACAGGCTCCAGACGCGCAGGCTCAGTAATTGTGGCTCACGGGCCCAGCCGCTCTGCGGCATGTGGGATCTTCCCAGACCAGGGCTCGAACCCGTGTCCCCTGCATTAGCAGGCAGATTCTCAACCACTGCGCCACCAGGGAAGCCCCCTTCAATATTTTTTTAAAGCAAATTCCAGACTCATGTCATTTTATCTATAGATATCTCCAAATTGACTCTTTTTTTTCCCTCCGAAGTTATAGTAAATATTATCACACCTTAAAAATACCAAAAATATTTTTTATTATGCAATGTCCACTCAGTGTTCACATTTCCAATGATCTCATAAAAGTCATTATTTTTCTAACAATTTATTTGAATTGATATCAAAACAAGGTAGGTACATTGTTATTGCTTAATCTATCTCTTATTTTCATGTATAGATTCCCTGTCCATTTTTCTTTTTTTGCCTCCTTTGAATTTTTTAACTGAAGAAAGTGTATTATTATCTGTCATACAGGGTGTTTCACATCTGGATTTTGCTGACCGCATCCGCATGGAGTTATTCAGCACCACGTGGGCTTTGGTATGGTTCTCTCTCCATTTGGTCACATGGTGGTGCTTCTTCAGATGACTGCCCTTGAGCAACCTAATCTGCTCCGTCCTCACAGGCAGAAAGCCTGAGGTACCTGGCATTGTATGTCTCCCTGGAGTGGCCCTCAACCAGTGATTTATAGGCACAAAAGCACAACAGCCCAGCTCTCTTGCCTCCTGCCAACACAGCTCTGAGGCTTGTTCTACATTCTAGAGTTCTCCTGTGGGGGCAGGTTGATGCTCCCCTCCCCCATCCATCTTTGCCTGAAACCACACCCACATGGCTCCTTCTCCTTCACAGTCCTGCTTCTCCTACTCCCTGACTAGTTTCCCCTGGAAACACAACCCTAATAAATTACTTGCAAATAAATCCTCATCTCAGGGCGGGAGATGATACCAGCTGTGGTTCCAGGAACCTGATTCTGGTGGTGGAATTTTGGAGTTGGCTTGCTTGCTGGCTGCAAGGAAACAAAACTCCCTTCACTGGTTTTGGGAGCTCTTGGCATGTTGCACTATCTTTTATGGTGCATTGAGGCAAGATCCAATGGAAGGTGATGCACTGGCTTGTGCAATATCTTTGACATTTGAGGTATATGGAGGAAATGGTAACCATAAGGATAGTGGGCTTGGGCAGTTGTTGCTGGATGCTATTGGTGCTTTAAAGAGAAAAAAAGTGACAAACTCAGGTCATCCACTCATTATTTTAAGACGTGATGTGAAAGTCAGAAGGCATCCATAGTAGTGTTTAAAGACACCCTCATCAACTGCAAAGGGCAGATGGTGCTAAACGCCAGGCCTAGGACCTAATAGTAACCTTTATAGAAAGCTGAATTTATAGCATCCACATGTTTCTTATACCAAGGGAAGGCCCCTAACAGGGAAAGAATGGAACCTCAAAACTTGGGATGGGAACATATTCACGTCTGTGCTTGGTAACACTGAACTCCAGAGTCCTCTGAATTTTCTCAGCTTGCAAAAGCAGGCCACTCTCCTTGGATAGAAGACATCAGTCTCCACATCCCCACTGGCTGAAGATATGAAGAGGATTCACCTGAAACAGATGCTTTGTAAGGCATTATCATCTAACTTAAGATCTCCCCCACCTCCTCTCCTAGCCATTGGTTCAAGTCTTAGCAAAGCCAACTGAATTAGTGCTGATCCTGCTAAGGGAGGGAATAATTATTCACTGATCGATCTGCAGGAAATGCGTACCAGCACATGGGAGCACTTACCAGATGTCATGATTGTCTATACAGAAAATCCCAAAGAATCAACTACAATAAACCTTTTGGAACTAACAGCAATTATAGCAAGATCACAGGATACAAGGTTAATATACAGAAGTCAATTGTTTTCCTATATCCCAGCAGTAAACACATGGAATTTGATATTAAAAGCATAATGCCACTTACCAAAAAAAAAAGAAACTCAGGTAAAAATCTAATAAAATATGTATAGGATCTATATGTGAAAACTACAATTATCTGAAGAAAGAGATCAAAGATCTAAACAAATGGAAGGATATTCCATGTTCATGGATGCAAAGACTCAATATTGTTAAGATGTAAATTCTTCCCAAACTGATCTATAGATTCAATGTAATCAAAAACAGAATCCTAGCAAGCTGTTTTGTGAATATCAACAGACTAATTCTAAAGTTTATATGAAAAGGTGAAAGACTCAAAATACCCAACACAAGACTAAAGAAAAACAAAGTTAGAGGACTGACATTACCTAATTTTAAGTCTTACTATAAAGCACAGTAATCAAAACAGCATGATATTGGTGAAAGAGTAGATCTACAGTTTAATGTAACTGAATAGAGAAGCAAAAATAGACCTACACAAGCATAGTCAACTGATCTTTGACAAAGGAGCAAAGGCATTTCAGTGGAGAAGGATAACCTTTTCAACAAGTCAGGTTGGAACAATTGGACATTCATATACAAAAATAATGAATTGAGACCCAGATCTTACACTTTTCATAAAAATTAACTTAAAATTGATCATGGACCTAAATGTAAAATGTAAAATTATAAAATTTCTATAGGATAACCTAGGAGAAAATCCAAGTGACCTTGGGATTGTTGATCAGTTTTTATTTTTTAATTTTTATTTTTTTAATTAAAAAATTTATGCATTTTAAAGAAATTAACATTTTCTAATCACAACAGGTATCCACTACCACATTTCATTAACCAAAGCAGCTCTCATCTATCACCACTCTAGACCCTATTTTCACTAGTGCCTGCCTCTGTAATTAATTCTCTTCAGAGCTGTGGTCTCTTAAAAAATGTAAATCATGTTGCCCCCCTGCTCAAATCCTCTAATGGCTTCTGTGATCCTCCAAAATAAAATTCAAATGTATTGTCTTGGCATGCAAAGTCACATGTGATCTTTTCTTACCTCTCTGATTTTATCCCATATCATGTTGGTGAGTTTTTAGATACAACACCAAACCATGATTGCCCAAAGAAAATATTAATAAGTTGAACTTTATTAAAATTTAAATCTTGTGCTCTGTGAAAGACACTATTAAGCTGCAGACTGGGAGAAAATATTTGCAAGACACATGTCTGAGCAACCCAGTATATACAAAGAATTTTTAAAAATCAACAATAAGAAAATGAGCAACTTAATTTAAAGATGAGCAAAAGATCAGGACACCTCACAAAAGAAGATAGATAACAAATAAGTATAATGAAAATATGCTCAACATCATTCTTCATTAGGGAATTGCAAATTAAAACAATAAGATACCTCTACACACCTATTAGAATGGTTAAAATCCATAAAGTTGTCAATATCAAATGCTGATGAAGATGCCAGGCAACAGAAACTCTCATTCATTGCTAGTGGCAATACAAAATACTGCAGACACTTTGGAAGAGAGAATACCTGTTTCTGACAAAGCTAAACATAGTCTTACCATACACTCCAGCAACTGTGCTCATAAGGGTTTACCTAACTGATTTAAAAACCTAAGTCCACAAAAAAACCTACGCACAAAGATTTATAGAAGCTTTTTTCATAATTGCCCCAAAATGGAAGCAACCAAGGTATCTTTTGATAGGTGAATGGATAAACAAACTGTGGTACTTCCATAAAATAGAATATTAGTGACAAAGAGAAATAAGCCATCAAACCACAAAAAGACATGGGTGAACCTTAAATGCCTATATCTAAGTCAAAGAAGCCAGTCTGAAAGGCTATATGCTGTACATTTCAATTATATGACATTCTAGAAAGGCAAAACTATAGAGACAGAATAAAGATCAGTGGTTGTCAGGGGTTCAGCAAGAGAAAGGAAAGGGTTGAATAGGTGAAGCATAGGAGATTCTTTTTTAGGGCGGTGAAAATACTCTGTATGATAATGTACTAGTGGATACATGTCATTATGTATTTGTCAAAACCAGTAGAATTTTATAGTACAAAAAGTGAAACAATGTATGCATAATTTTAAAAATTAGGAAATTGGGGGATCTTAGGAAGGAATACAGACTGTGACAATAGAATCTGTGTTACAAATGTATGAAACTACCTCACCCAGGGGGTGAGAGAAAAAGACGCTAACTTAAATAACTTTGGAAATGAGAGAAATCTGTAGGACTTTTAAAGCCAAAGGAACTGCTCTTAAGCACTGCGGTATAGTTGATAAGGATACTTACACTGGAAGTATGGGGTTTCAGGTTAACAATTCTGATTCTGCTATAAATGTAAACTAGAAATGAGCAACTAAGAAAATGGATGGTGTGCGTGAGGTTTCTCACTGCTGGAGTCAGAATTTACAGATGAGAAAGGGGAAGAGGCTAGTGTGATAATGGATTACAGTTGGAGGTCGTAATATGAACTATGTTTAGCTTAATATTCTATAAATACAGATGGTTACATATAAAAATGCACACACACATGTACATACACGTGGGTTAGTATACACACATATATTTCCTTTGTCAGCTGAGAGGACCCAAAAGAAATAATAAAATAGTAGCAATGAGCACACCAAGTACCTATATCTTAGTTTCTAATACCATTATCCAGTAAAATCAACAAGGGCTCCTTGAAGAAATTATTGACTCTAGGACTGGGGCAGGAATATACAAGATGCGCCTGGAGCACCTTGTAGCACCAGAAAGGATGGAAATGCTCAAAAGACAAAACAAAGGAACAAAGGAAAAAACAGAAAATAAAACAAAATTTTAAAACTCCACATTGATATTTAATGAAGGACATAGGAGCCAACTGAAAGAGCTCCTGATGGCCAAAGCTGGAACAATCTGAGCAACAAAATAAAGAAAATACTATTCAGGTCCTTTGCCCATTTTAAAATCAGATTATTTGTTGTTTGTTTTGTTTTATTTTTGTTTTTTGCTATTGAGTTGTAAGAGTTCCTTACAAAGCTAAACATAGTCTAATCATGAAGAAAACATCAGACAAACCCAAATTGAGGGATATTCTATAAAATACCTGACCAGGACCCCTCAAAACTGTCAAGGTCATCAAAAAACAAGGAAAGTGAGAAACTGTCACAGTCAAGAGGAGCCTAAGGAGACAAGACAACTAAATGTAATGTGATATTCTAGATGGGATCCTGAAACAGAAAAAGGCATTAGGTAAAAACTAAAATAATAGGGGCTTCCCTGGTGGCGCAGTGGTTGAGAATCTGCCTGCCAATGCAGGGGACACGGGTTTGAGCCCTGGTCTGGGAAGATCCCACATGCCGCGGAGCAACTGGGCCCGTGAGCCACAATTACTGAGCCTGCGCGTCTGGAGCCTGTGCTCCGCAACAAGAGAGGCCGCGATAGTAAGAGGCCCGCGCACCTCGATGAAGAGTGGCCCCCGCTTGCCACAACTAGAAGAAAGCCCTCGCACAGAAACGAAGACCCAACACAGCCATAAATAAATAAATAAATAAGTAAATAAATAAATAAATAAATAAAAACTAAAATAATAGGAATAAACGATGAACTTCAGTTAATAATCATGTACCAATACAGTTTTGTTAATTATAATAATAAATGTGCTGTACTAACGTAAGATGTTAATAATAAGGGAAACTGGGTGTGAAGTGTATGGTAACTCTTTTTTACTGTCTTCTTGACTTTTTCATAAATTGAAAACTGTTCTAAAAAAAGGCCTATTACACCTACTACTATATGTAAAATAGATATACAACAAGGATTTGCTGCATAGCATATGGAACTATATTCAATATCTTGTAATAACCTATAATGGAAAAGAATCTGAAGCTGTACAGCTGAAACTAACACAATATTGTATATCAACTATAGTTAAATAAACAAATTTAAAAAAGAAAATAACAGAAAAATACGGTCTACTAAAAAATCAAAACCTAAGACTTCAAAAAAATTTGCACATATTCTGGGTGTTTCTGATTACTTCTCACTGTGCCCCCAATCTTCCCAACCAGTTCTACTCAGACTTCCTTTTAACTCTTGTCCTGTTAGAAGGACCTGAGCCTTCATTCTCATCCTCTGAATAATGAGAGCCGCCGCCAAGCATTAACTCAAGGAGTGAAGTAGTTAGATCAGAATTTTAAGTAGAACACCCTGTCCTCTGTGTGATCGGTGGATTGCAGGGTGTGTGGAGACAGGGAGCAAAGGAGAACAGCTTGAGAGCCATTGCAATAGTTCAGGTGAGAAATGACCTCAGTCAAAGCTTGGGAGGTGTGGGTAAGGATAGCAAGGACTTGGTCTCTGGTGGGGAGTAGGGAAGCAAAGGAAAGGAGTGGAGAATGATGTGTTGTCTCTGGCTTCGGTGAATGCAGAGAAGGTATCATTTCCCGAGAGAGAGAATACCTAAGAAGGAATGACAGTGGGTGTCCCTGGAGTTGGGTGGGCAGTAAGAGACACTAAGTGCCCTTCAACCTATTGAGCTTGGGTGCCTATGGCAGTCTCAAAAGGGATGTCCCTGACATATGCTCATGGCTGTGATGAAATAGCTTTGGGTAACTTGAGACAACCTGCCTGAGATGATGTGGTTAAATAGTTAGAGCCAGGTGATTCCCAGGAAGGAGAGAGCCCCCACGTCCTGATGTGACTGATAGCAGGAAAGGCTACAGAAATGTCAGGGAGGGTAACCACTGCAGTGACCTTGGATCTGTATTTCTCCAGGCAATTCAGCACTTTGGCTTCCATGATTCCAGCTGGCCCAACCTTTATTTCCTTTAGTGACACTGTCACTTTCTCCTTCAGAGACCAGTCCCAGGAGTCTCTCCTCTCCCCATGTTGCCCAGTTCTGCTTCTTTGCTTTCCTAAAGTCTTCCTTAACCATGGAGGCAGTTAGTAAGACTCTTGGAAACCATGAGGACATTCTATGGAGAGAAAACCTGGGCAGGGACCAGAACCCAGGTGGAGCCTCCACTCCCTCCCTGTGCCTTTGGCCATGGGCTAGGATTGGGCTCGGTGGGTATAATGTAAAGCACTGTTGAACTGAGATGAATAGATCCTCTTCCCCCAACCAGAATAACCTATCTCCTCTTCATGACTGCCAAGTGCTACTTTCAGGTGCATGAATGAAGTTGTTTCATGACTGCTAAGTGCTCCTTTCAGGTGCATGAATGAAGTTGTTTTGTTTTCTTTTGGTGTTGTTATGATTTCATTTTTAGAAGCTGTTGAATGTATTGAGTGGTTTGGGGAGCAGAATTAAAAAGGGGTCAAAATGTCTGTCCTCCTTTGGAAATTGGCCAAGAGTCATTTGCAACCATTAACCCCCACACAGGTTTTTATATGGTGAGCCGACAGAGGGTAAAAAGCCAAAGAGAATACAGGATCCCAGGCCTTCCAACATTTATTCTGTATTATTGTACGCACTCACAGATTCAGCAATAGTAGTGGGGATGCAGTCAGAGTTGCTATAGTCACTGTCTCTTCAAGCAGAGGCTCTGGCCACCTGAGGTTGGGATTGGGCTCATCAGGGGTGGGAGCTGGGCAATAGCTCCCCTCCCTTCCCAAGCCCTATCCAAGAGACATGCAGAAGGACAGGGTCAGGCAGGTTCACAGATAAGGTGGGCCACCCAGGCTGGGGACTGTAGGTAAGCCAGGCCACTGGCTCTCTCTTCACTTGTGTGGGATTTCCAGGGGCCTCTGGGACCCTGGGGGTGGTTACATATGTTTGGGGGACAATACACCTCCTGCTTCTTTAGGGGGCAAGACTTCTCCCTTCAGGGGCTGGACTGGGTCAGTCTCTTAGACCTGGCCAGGAGCTGGGACAAGCAGAGGCTGCTTCAGTGGCCCCTCCTGCTGCACCAGCAGCTGCTCCCCTTTCTTTTCCAGTTGCTCATCTTTCTTTGCTGGCTCTTGATCCAGCCGCTGGCCCAAGACCTTCTTCTCCTGCTCCAGCTGTTGCACATGCTGGTCCTGCTTCTGTGATTCTTGCTGTTGCTGCTGCTGTTCTACATGCTTTTCCTGCTTCTGTGACTCTTGCTGCTTCTGCTGCTGTTCTACGTGCTTTTCTTGCTTCTGTGACTCTTGCTGCTTCTGCTGCTGTTCTACGTGCTTTTCTTGCTTCTGTGACTCTTGCTGCTTCTGCTGCTGTTCCACATGCTTTTCCTGCTTCTGTGATTCTTGCTGCTTCTGCTGCTGTTCTACATGCTTTTCCTGCTTCTGTGACTCTTGCTGCTTCTGCTGCTGTTCTACATGCTTTTCTTGCTTCTGTGACTCTTGCTGCTTCTGCTGCTGTTCTACGTGCTTTTCTTGCTTCTGTGACTCTTGCTGCTTCTGCTGCTGTTCTACATGCTTTTCTTGCTTCTGTGACTCTTGCTGCTTCTGCTGCTGTTCTACATGCTTTTCCTGCTTCTGTGACTCTTGCTGCTGCTGCTGTTCCACATGCTTTTCTTGCTTCTGTGACTCTTGCTGCTTCTGCTGCTGTTCTACATGCTTTTCTTGCTTCTGTGACTCTTGCTGCTGCTGCTGTTCCACATGCTTTTCCTGCTTCTGTGACTCTTGCTGCTTCTGCTGCTGTTCTACATGCTTTTCTTGCTTCTGTGACTCTTGCTGCTTCTGCTGCTGTTCTACATGCTTTTCTTGCTTCTGTGACTCTTGCTGCTGCTGCTGTTCCACATGCTTTTCCTGCTTCTGTGACTCTTGCTGCTTCTGCTGCTGTTCTACATGCTTTTCTTGCTTCTGTGACTCTTGCTGCTTCTGCTGCTGTTCTACATGCTTTTTTTGCTTCTGTGACTCTTGCTGCTTCTGCTGTTGTTCTACATGCTTTTCTTGCTTCTGTGACTCTTGCTGCTGCTGCTGCTGCTGCTGCTGCTGTTCTACATGCTTTTCTTGCTTCTGTGACTCTTGCTGCTGCTGCTGCTGCTGTTCTACATGCTTTTCTTGCTTCTGTGACTCTTGCTGCTGCTGCTGCTGCTGTTCTACATGCTTTTCTTGCTTCTGTGACTCTTGCTGCTGCTGCTGCTGCTGCTGTTCTACATGCTTTTCTTGCTTCTGTGACTCTTGCTGCTGCTGCTGCTGCTGCTGTTCTACATGCTTTTCTTGCTTCTGTGACTCTTGCTGCTGCTGCTGCTGCTGCTGTTCCGGATGTTGTTCCGGATGCTCTGGCTCCTGTTGCTGTGGCTTACACCCTTGCTCGGGCACCTCCTTCACAGGAGTTGTGTGTTTCTCCCCGAGCTCCAAGGGATCCTTCCCTGGGATGACCTTCTGGCATGGGGCAGGCAGTGGAGTTGGCTGCTTCACTTGCTCCTGCTGGATATTGGTGGGAGGAGAAACAGGCTTGACAGGCTCCTTACAGAGGGCAGGGGGCAGGGTCACTGGCAGAGTACCTTGCTTGGACATCTTGGAAGCTGCTTTAGGTCAACCTGAAAAACAGGAGGGGTCAGAGGGTTAATTGAAGGCGAGGAAGTAGATGAACCGCTGGAAATATGCAGCAGCGCCTGGTTTCTCAGCATCCCCTCTTCCCTTCGGTGGGGGTACTCTCCCACTCACGCTGGGCTATCATTCCCCAGAAGCAGCAGAGTGAAGGGTAGGAATGGAGAGGGGCAGGGAAAGGCCCTCCTGGGAGCCTCTTGTTCCCAAGAGCCAACAAAGAGGACTCTCTCCAGAGGTGCTCTGCAAAGGTGGTCTGGGTACCCCTTCACCTCCTGCCCTTGCCTATCCTTGTCTCTCCCTTGTTTCTGACCTTCACATACAAAGAAGAGAGATGAGCTCTGGGATTATGACAAGAAGAGGGAAGGTGCTAGGAAAAGAAAGGTCTCCTGCAGGACTCCCGAGTCCTGGAAAATCAGTAGCCCATCCCGAGAGGATCTGAGAGGTGAGGGTGCACGCCCTGGACTGGAGTCACATGATGTGATCTCGGCTTAAATCTCCCAGTGAAATGCTGTGTGGTTCTGAACAAGTCATTTAGCCCCTCTGGACCTCAGATTTCTCCTCTGTAAAATGAACAGATTGGCCTATTCAGCTCCAGAGCTGCTTTCTCTCCTGACCATCTGAGCTTTAGCTGGTGGTGGTAGGAGGGGGCTGGAAGGTTGCTGAGAGTTGGAGCTGGTTCTTTCAAGTCTCCTACTTCTAAGCTGGGTTTCCCTGCCCCTGCTCAGCCTGGGTTCTCCAAATAGAAAGTGTTCCCCATGCTGCATTTCTCCCTTTGGTAGCACAGCCAAGAGTTACAAGCATGTCCCCGGACACCCTGCCTCCATAAAGAAGGCAAAATCACAGTCAGCCCAAATCAATCAGTTTTAGGAGAGAAATTGGCCATATTTCCCCTTCATCCCCATCTTACTCCTCTCTCTGTCTCTTTCTGTCTCTCTGCCTCTCTCTCTCTCTCTAAAATACGGTCCCAAAAAAGTATGGGGTAGGAGGAGCTTGCTGTCTGTTCTGTGTTTCCATACCATGGCACCTAGCCCTCAGCACAGTGACCTGAGCCCTCCTAGAAGAACAGTAGTCTTGTTGAATCCAGCACACAAGTGATACCTGCACCCACCTGGCTGGCCACCCCCAGCCATGTTCTGGCCTGTGGGAGGCCCCCGGTCCCAACCTTGGTTCTGCCAGCTAGCACTTACCTGACTCACAGTGAGGACGGCTGGAGGAGCTTCTAGAGTGGAGCACTGAGCCAAGCAGGGGCCGGGATGCCCTTTATACTGTTCTCCAGCCTGGCCTCTTTCCCAAGGTGAAGGAGATGGACTGGTTTCACCGCTCCAGTTGGTCAATTTCCTCTAGCCCCTTCCTGACTCATCATAGGAACCTTAAGCAAAAAACCCCTCAGGGCCCCTTTTTGCAGGGACACACAGCTCCTGCCTGGCCAGCGGGCTCTGGGGGCTCATTCACTCCTGTGATACTTGTGACCTGGGCACAGGGAGGTGAGGGAGGCATCTCAGGAACCTGGTCCCCTTTTCCTCTTGTTTTGTGACCTCAGCCAAGCTTTTTTTCTGAATCTCAGTTTCTCCACCTGTAAAATGGGTTGTTCCTCACTATTAGGCTGTGGGATTCATTTCCAAGGGCACAGAATAGAAAGTTATATGTCCTTCTGGGATGTCCAGTCTGGAGATGTTGTGTAAATGTGGGAGGAATCACTTTTCATGAAGGGGTGGGGCTGTTGGGGGGTGCTCTTGGCCACTAGCCCACAACCCATCTGCTCTCAAGACACATCTATAATTCCATTCTGTGTGGAAATAAACTCTGTCCTGGGATGGGGTAGGGTTGAGTCTGACAACTTTAGGCCCAAAAAGTCAAGCAGAAGGCTTTGCAGGGGCTACCATGTGCTAGGGGCTATCCAGGCCCTATGCTGCAGGCTGTAGTTACAGAAGTTCCCAAGAATGCCATGCTCACCAAAACTCCAAGGCATGGACCATTCTAAGTCTGTAATATATAAATCTATATATATATTTAAAATAAATATATAATATATAAAAATTAAATAATAAGGATTGCTTCTTATGGTGATAAAACAAACATTTCATACAATGTTTTGGGGAAATGCATGAAGGTATAAAATCAAAACTAGATCATCCATTACTTTCTCTAAACTACTCTCTAAAAATAGCTTATGCCAGCTTTCAGAGTGGGGATTAGAGCTTGCTTGTCCCTCCCCGGTGCTGATGACGACCTAACACTCCTGGAATACAATCCAAACGACTGCCTCGGGTTCAAAGACCCTTGCTGAGGGTCCTCAGTTACTAGGACAAGCCCAGTGCTCCCCACCTCTGGGGGCTCTCTGTGTTTTTCAGCTTCACTGTAAATGTGGGGACCTGCCAGAGAGCCTCCCTGAGACCCCATCTAGAGGGTTATTCCCTGTTTCACTTCATTTCACTAAGAACAATTGAGGGCCCTTTTATATGCTTTTGTTCACTTGTTTATTTTCCATATCTCCCATTGGAAAATAAGCTCTAAAAGGCAGGAGTTTTGCCTGGTGTGTTTTCTACTATGTCCCCAAAACCTGCCATAACCGTCGAATATAATCAGTGCTCTATAAACATTTGTCGAAGGAATGAAAGAACAGTGCATCTCACCACCTGGAGACAATTACCATTGAGCATTTTAGTGTTGTGTGTGTGTGTGTATGTGTGTATAAACAAAACTGAACTGTGACTTGCCTTTCTTTTTAATGATTGGTTAATAGCTTACTTTATGAACATCATTTGAACTCTCTTCTTCACAACCTAATCAAAAAAGAAATATTAGAATAATATCAAGGAAAATACTCATTTCTGGGGCTAACTTTGAGATGCATTCTGATTTCCCCATAGTTTTCCTCACAGGCACCTACCTCCCTCCCAGCCCCCAATAGATCTATTTATAGTGCTAATTTTGCCATGCTCCTGGGGCTTAGTCTGGAAAGACAGATGGAGGGACTCCTGCCTCCAGATTACTACCCTCTGCTCATGCCCTCTCTGGCCCCTGAGCCCAGCTGGGACCTCACATGTTCTCCCCCTTAGCACAGGGATGGCCATCTTCTGGGGCTGGGAAAGCCCTTTCCACCCTGCCCCCTGCCATCCCCCTCCCCCAAGCAGAACCGACCCAGTATCCTCACACATGGGCACCCATGCCTTGTGCTCTGCTGCTGACATCACAGAGGAGGCATCTGCCCCTCCCCAGCTCATGACAGTCAGTCCCAGGGCAGCAGACCCTGCTCCAGGTAGTCACACTGGTCTTATGGGTTTCCAAGGGCTAGTACCCGCCAGATCTACCTCCCGCCCTCTGATTCATAGCATAATGAGAGCTTTGCAGGGAAGACAGTGTGTGTGAGCCTTCGGCTGCTGGGTAAAGCTAGGGTGTGGTGAGGAAGGCGAAGCATGGAGCTGAGGTGTGTGTGTGCAGGGGAGGGGTTGGAGGAGCCCCAGCCGTTTAGGGGCTCAGAGGCCCCATGCCCTGCCCTCACGTTGCCCCATCTGGGGCACAGACAGGCATGTGTACAGGGGAGATTCTCTCGGTGCCTGTGCGAGTGACCCCACAGGCCCACATGAAGAGGCCGGGTAGCTGTCCATCCCCCGCCCAGGATAATGAGGATGAGCTCATATACCATGACACATGCAGAGGCCCTGATGTCAGCTCATCCCCAGCTCAGAGAGGCCCCGGCTCTTTCTCTTGCAGAGCTAGAAACTCTCCAAATGAAACAACCTTCTCGAACTGTTGCTTAGCTGTGGGGGCAGGAGGAATGGGTCACGAATTTCACTGCCTGGGGGGATGAGGACAGCCCTTCGTAAGGGTCAGGATGAGGGCAGATGGTCCTGAGAGGCAGACTTGGACCAGGAGGTCTCACGTTCCCACCTTGGGTCACCATGACTAGGCTGTTTCCCGAAGAGGCAATACCTCCATCCTCTGAGGCCACTAACTTCCTCTCCATCCCCTGAGGCCTCCTCCTCTGCTCAGTGCACTGTTGCCTACATCATCTCACAATCTGCAGCCCGCACTGGTCACCTTCCCACAGGCCCAGAATCCTCACTCTCCTCCTCCGTGGCCTCCTGAACCTGACCTCCGTGCCTCATTTGTCTTTTATGCCCATCTGCTGCTCCAAGAAGGGGGAGAAGACCAAGAAAGGGCCAAGAGGCTGATTCTTCCTCTCCGGGCTCCTGGGTTGGCCTGTCTGATGTGCCCTGGTTGCCTTCCTTATGTCTTCCTCTGGCTTCCCCTCCTTGGCCTATGGGGTTGCTGGTTCCCAATTTCAGTCCCCATCGCTGGCCCTTGTTTGTGAATCTGATCCCTGTGGAGAGACAGTCACAGTTCTGCCCCTGGTGCAAAAAGTGGGGCAAAGCCATGAACGTTTATTAGTAGCAGAGAAAAGGAGCTGTTCAGTGTCCTCTCCTCCAGCTGGCAGGATGCCCTCCCCTGGGGCTCCCTGGGAAATCACATTCTGGGCAACATAAGAGTACTATACAGAGGATTGGCATCACCTGATCCTGGAGAAGAGGCTTTCACCAAGAGGAGTTAATTGCCTTACTGGGTTCCTGCTCAGCCCCACTGTGAGCAGCCCCAGTGTGGCCCTTTTCTAACCTCACCTGTTCTTTGTATTTGTGCACTGTTTCACTGTCATTAAGCTGTCTAACTGCTCCAGGCATCCAGATGGGTCTGTCTGGTGCAGAGTATCAAAGAGTGCCTCTTCCTTCTTCCCTAAAACGTGCCTCCCTGCTTACTATCTGCATCAAACCAGGCCACAATGCAGAGTCAAGGCGAGTCTTGGTCTCTGGGGCCCCAGTTGGGTCAGTGTACTGGGGAGGGCCTTGACTACCACCCCAGCCTCCCAGGGAGATACAACCCCTGACCTCAGAAAGCCCCACATTTAGGAGGACACAGCTCCTGCTCCCAGGAAACTCCCATCTGATGGGAAGACAGGTACAGGAACAGAGCGATGGGTATGATTCAATGCCATGCCACATGAGCACACAACTAACTGGCCTAGGCATAGATGCAGGGGTGAACAGACCAGGGCTGTGAGTCTCCCTGAGGAGAAGGCAAAGGAGGCAAACCTTCAAAGCCTACTGTTTACCAGACATGATGCTAAACAAGCCTCATCCACTATCTCATTTAACCCTCTGCACTTCACAGACGAGCAGCTGCGGCTCAGAGCAGAGGTCCCCCAGCCAGCAAATGGAGCAAGCGTGGGTGTGTCTGCTCCCAGGCCAGTCTCTCCACCAGGGAAGGCAGGGATGTCCATCAAGTGCAATAGATACCGGAGATACCGGAGAAGCAGCGTCCAGGGTTGCCACAGAGGAAGATTGGAGAGCTGCAAACCAGAAGACGCCTGAGCTGGAAACTGCAGGAGTGGCCGAAAAGTTATTTTCCTGCCACTCAGGTTTTACTAGAAAGCCTGCTTGGAGTGGGGTGTGGGGGGCAGGGCAGGAAGGAGAGAGAGAAGTCAGAAGGCTTTGGGGGAGAAAGGCAAGCCCAGGTCTTCCTCTTACAGGCAAGTCCTTGCGTGCTCAGCTATAGCCTCGCCTTTTCTCTCCCCTGTGGTCCAGCCTCCAGTACTTCTTCTAGGAGCCTCAGGCCCCAGGCACCCCCAAACTAGCTCCTTCCCCAGCTTAGGATCCACATCTGAGAAAGCTGGTGCTGGAGGAGCCTTCACGGTCATCAAGTTCAACCCTGGCTTCATGAAGGATGACACAGTCTAGAGACAGGAAGGAAGAGCAGGGATCACACAGGGGGTCAGTGGCAGGTCCTGGCCAGGTCCAGATCTCCTCATTTCCTGAGTTCACCTTTACTCACCTCTGTGCTTCTGTGCTGGAAATCCCTTTATCACCTTCTGCCTTACTGATCTTTTGTCCATTGAGAGCAGATTGAGAGCTTCCCATGTGCCTGTGTTCCAGACACTTAGGGGCACAGCCTTGAACAAAACAGGTGAAAGTCCCCACCCTCCTAAAATTTTCATTCCAGTGTGGGAGGCAGGTGGCAAGTGAAATAAACACATACCTGGAATATAAAGCGTGTTAGAAATACTGTGTAGAAAAATAGGGCAAAGAAGAGGTTTATGGAGCCCTCAGGGAGGGGATGTTGTGTATTTTAAATGGAGTAGTCAAGAAAGGCCTACAGCAAGAACCTGAAGGAATGAGGTCAAGGTGAGGATAAGTGGAGGGAGAGGGAACAGCAAGGGCCATGTCCCTAAGGCATGTTCTGACACCAGCAAGGAGGCCAGTATAGCTGGGCATGTGTGAATGAGGGAAAGAGCTGTCAGAGGTGAGTGTGGAGGAGTGGATGATGCCGGGCAGTGGGAGAAATCATGCAGCAACTTGGGCTTTTACGGTGAATGAGATGAGAAGCCACTGCAGAGTACTGCACAGAGGATTGGCATCATTTGACTTACTTTAAAAGGATCTCTCTGGCAAGGGTGGAAGCAGGTAGAACTGTAAGAGGCAACCACAGCCACATAGCAGCTGCTTAGGACTCGGGTGACAGTAGCAGAGGCAGGGAGAAGTGGTCAGATTATAGATATGCTTTGACAATAGAATCAGTAATACTCACTAACAGATTAGATGTAAGGTATAGGTGAGAGCAAACAATGACTCAAAAATTCTTGGCCTGAATGAATGACTAAGGATGGAGCTGCCATTTAACAGATATAGAGAAGACCACAGGAGGGGCTGGCTTTGTGGGAAAAATCAACAGTGAGCTTTGGGACATGTTAAGTTTGAGATACCCATTAGACACACCCAAGTAGAATTGTCAAGTAGGCAGTTAGATATACTAGTGGAGTTCAGAAGAAGGTTCATGCTGTAGACATAAATTTGGAAATCATCAGTGTATAAATGGCATGTGAAGTCACGAGCCAGGGTGAGGTTATCAAGGGAATGAATACAGATAGTAAAGAGAAGAGGCTCAAGGACCATCCCCTGAATTACTCCAGTGTCAAGGGGTCAGATGAGAAGGAACAAGTCAAGAAAACTGGGACAAACTGAGAAGGAGCAGGTAAGAAACCCATCAGGAGAATGGGGTATCCCGGAAGACACGTGGAGACGTTGAGGAGAAGGGATGAACAACTGGAGGAAATGCTGTAAAGATGAGGACCAAGAACACCCATTGGGCTGGGCAACATGGAGTCCATTGGAGACCTTGACAAAGGCAGTCAAGGGCAGAGGTGAGGATGAAAGCCAGATTGCAGTGACTTCAAGAGAGAATGAGAAGAGAGGGCTTGGGACAGTGAAAATAGACAGCATTTTCAAAAAGTCTTATAGGGAAGAGAAGCAGATAAATGGGAGAATAGCCAGTGCTGATTCCCTTCCTCCAACATCTTCTAAACTCTACTCATGACTCTACCCTTCCTCTGCTGGGAAGTCGTCACTGACAGACCAAAGTCCACGAGCCCCTGACAGCTCTACAGCCCATGCTCATTTCAACCCCATCTCCCCACTCCTCTGCTCCTGCCTGTAGAGGTTTGGATCCAGGCTGGGACTTTCCCACTTCTTCTCTGTTCCTGGAGACCTCTTCTGCAAATATCTCCATGACTTACTTCTGCACCTCATTCAGACCTCTACTCGAAATGTCACTTCCCTGAGATGGCTCCTCCAGCCACCCTATCTAAAATAGACCACTCACTCCACCATGCTATTTATCTCATTAGAATGCTCGTCACCATTTGAACTTATGGTTTTTATTTGTGTGCTTGCTCCGCTAGAATGTAAGTTCACGAGAGGAGAGCTCTTTACTGTATTAATTTCTCGACTTTCCCAATACTTAGGACCATACTTGGCACATGGTCTCCTCAACATGTCCAATATGTCTGTCACCTATGTAAATACTTCTGGAAGGAATGTCTACTCATGTTAAAAAGATGTAACTGTGTTTTCCCATAAATAAATTTAACCTCTATTATCTAGTCACTGTTCTTGATGAGAGAAAACTTAATGCATTCAAGTCCGGATAAACTCAATCAACTCTGGCTTAACCTCAGGCAATGTAAGATCCCCTCTTCCATTCCTTCTCCTCTTACCCCTCAGATTATTTTAAGACTGCTTTCTGGAAAGTATAAGATTTTAGATCTCTGCCATGAATCCCAAAATCCTGTTTAGAAACAATTTTTGTTTTGAAGATCCAGCTATAGACCCTCCTCTGGGGTCTGTGCAGCTGACAAGATGGAAGACGGCTCCTCAGGGAGTCTTGTGTGAGAGAAAGGATGGGATTAAAATATTCCAAAATTTCACCCCCTATGTAGTCTCTCCTTCTTTGTAGCAGTAGTGATCATGTGACTTTGTAAACATTCCTTCCTCACCATTAATAGTCTCAAGCTTTAGAGAGCAAAACCAGGACCCCATTTTCCCTCCTGCATCTGCCCTGGCTCTTTTTTGGTAGTATTTCTGTGCTTAGAGTTTCACTTCTCCACTCCCTGCCTCCAGCCCTAGCAATACAGGAATTCCAGCCATCCTCTGCCCCTGCCTCTAAGTAGTTCCAAGCAGCAGGTGGAGCTAACTGGCCATGAGGCCAAACAGAAATGTGAAATCTGCATTCAGGGATGAGACTAGGAGAGACAGTCCTGGCATCCCTGCAGGCACTGGGGGCTAATAGAGCCAAGCCAGCCCCAGCCCTTCTGGAGGGTCTGTGCTATGCCCACCTCCAGGAGGCAAGAAAGAGGAGGGGGCTGGAGCCAGGGTAAGTATAGTATTATTTTAACTGGGGAAGGAGGAGCATTCAGTCTGGCTGAGGTTCAAGGAGCCCCATCTTCCATGCTTAACTTGCCATTGCAGCTTCCTGGGTCTCACATAGTACAAGCATCTCTGGTGTGTGCAGCAAGATATCAGAGTTTAAAAATTCAGTTTGTAATTTTTGTCCATGACTCCTAAATGTAACCCAACCACTTCATCCAATGCTTAACCAAGCAAACAACAATTGATCTAGTGTTGAGTGGAGGGGAGAGGAGACATTAAGTCTCCCCAGTTTGTACCTTCCTAACCTGAGTTTTCTGCCATTGAAATGGTTCCTCTTTTTTCCAGCTTTATTGAGATATAATTGATAAAAATCATGTAAGTTTAAGGTATACAATGTGATGCTTTGATACACATATATATTACAAAGTAATTACCACGATAAGGTTAGTTAACATATTTATCGCATAATTACCATTTGTTTGTGTGTATGGTAAGAACATTTAAGATCTACTCTACTAGCAGTTTTCAAATAAATAAGACAATATTGTTGCTTACAGTCACCATTTTGTACATTAAATTCCCAGAGCTTATTTACCTTATAACTGGTGGTTTCTACCCCTATTCCCTCCCCCATCTGCCCCCACCCAGTCTCTGGCAACAACTACTTCACTCTGTCTCAATGAGGCTTTTTTTTTTTTTTAAGATTCCACACATAAGTGAGAGAATACAGTATTTGTCTTTCTGTCTGAGTTATCTCACTTAGAAATTATCCAAAATGAAATACAGAAAGACAATTTTAAAAGAAAAGGAACACTGCTTCAGTGAGCTGTGGGAAAATATCAAGCAGCCTAATACAAGCACAGCTGAAGTCCCTGAAAGATGGAGTAGAAGGGCAATTACTGAAATGTTTAAAAACTGAGGTGGGGGGGCTCTATACAGATACAAAAATATTAATGAACTCAAGCACAAGAAATGTGAAGCAAATTATATCATCACATCAAAATAAAATTGCTTCTAGCAAGTGATAAAGAAAATAATCACAAAAACCAGCACAGAAAAATAGACACATTGCACAAGGAAGGTCATATTACAGAGGGAAAAAGAGTAAGAACAAATTGCTCACTCTTCACAATGCAAGCCAGAAAATAACAGAGCAAGTGTACTGAAAGAGAAACTATATATACATTGGAATTCTATATTCAGTAAAATATCTTTATAAAATGAAGACTTTTTCAGACATTTCAAAGCTGAAATTATTTAACACCAGAAGACTCTGAACTCTAAGAAATGTTAAAGGTAATCCTTCAGGATGAATAGGAGTGATATAAAATGGAATTATAGATCCACACAAAGGAAGAAAGACCACTCTACCCAGATAAAAGCAAAAGACTTTTGCTTACTATTTAAAACTACTTGGAGAATAAATAATTATTTAAAGCAAAATTGATAGCAATGTATTATGAGGTTTTTAACATATGTAAAAGAAAAGTGTATCACACCAAAGCACAAAGGTCAGAAAGAAAGAAATGGATGAATATTGTTTATAGGTTCTTAGGCTGCAAGTAAAGTGGTGTAATATGAAGGTAAGCTATCCTAAGTGAAGGATCTGTACAACGCAATTTAACCACCAAAATCACAAAGAGTTATAGAGTAAGTCAACAAAGGAGATGAGATGGGATTATATAAAAGACTCAGTGGAAAGGAAAAACAAAGGCAAAAGAAAACAGAACATAGGTGAGACAGAAAACAAATAGTAAGATGGTAGATTTAAACTCAACCATATCAATAATCACATTAAAAGTATTGATCTCAATACTCATTAAAAAGCAGAGATTATCAGTTTGAATAAAAAAGACCCAAATATATATTATCTGGAAGGAACCCATTTTAAATATAAAGATGCTGATAGGGTGAAAATAAAGTGATGGAAAAAGAAATGTCTTGCTTATACCAATCAAAAGAATACTGAAGTGACTAAATTGAGTTGAAAGTAGATTTTAGAGCAAAGAATATCACCAGTGACAAAGAAAGTCATTCTGTGATGATTATGAGGCAATTTATGGAGAGGATATAATAAACCCTAAATGTTTATGCATTTAATAAAAGATTTTCAAAATATATGAATCAAAACTGTTAGAGTTAAAAGAAATAATAGAAGAGTTTATGGTTATCTTTAGAGATATCAACACTACTCATTTAATAATTGATAAGTGGCCATAACATCAGTAGAAATATAGAAGACTGAAATCACACTGTCACAAAAATTAACCTAATTGACACTATAGAACATTCTGTGCAAAACAGATTCCACTTTCTTTTTGAGTGTACCTGGAGCATTCACCAAGATAGAGCATATTCTGGCCCATAAAACAAGTCTCAATAAGTTTAAAAGGATTCAAGTAATACAAACTGTGCTATTTGACCACAGAGGAATAAAATTAGAATTAACATAAAGATCTTTTAAAAATCTCCCAACCTGGGGCTTCCCTGGTGGCGCAGTGGTTAAGAATCTGCCTGCCAATGCAGGGGACACAGGTTCGAGCCCTGGTCTGGGAAGATCCCACATGCCGCGGAGCAACTAAGCCCCTGAGCCACAACTACTGAGCCTGCGCATCTGGAGCCTGTGCTCCACAATGGGAGAGGTCGCGACAGTGAGAGGCCTGCGCACCGCGATGAAGAGTGACTCCCGCTCGCCACAACTGGAGAAAGCCCTCGAACAGAAACGAAGACCCAACACAGCCAAAAATAAATAAATAAATAAATTTATTTAAAAAAAAGAATCTCCCAACATTTAGCAAAAAAAATAATAATAATAAGTAACACATAGATCAAAGGACAACTTAAAAAGTTAGGAAGTCTTTTGATCTAGAAAAGTCAAAACACAACATATAAAAAAATTTTGAAACTAGCTAAAACAGTACTGAGAGGAAAATTAATAGCATTAAATGTGCATACTAGAAGAGGAAAGACTTCAAGTTAATGGCCTTGGCTTTCATGTTAAGAAACTAGAAAAGAGAAGAACAAAGTAAGCCCAAAGTAAGCAGAAGAAAGGAAATAACAAAAATCAGCTCAGACATCAGTGAAATAGAAAAGTGAAAACAACATAGAAAACCAATGAAACAAAAAGCTGATTCTTTAATACTGATAAAATTGATGAAAACACCAGCCAGACTAAGCAGGAAAAAAAGGGAGAAGACATAAATCACCAATATCAGAAATGAAAGGACTTCCCTGGTGACACAGTGATTAAGAATCCGTCTGCCAATGCAGGGGACACAGGTTCGAGCCCTGGTCTGGGAAATCCCACATGCCGCGGAGCAACTAAGCCCGTGTGCCACAGCTACTGAGCCTGTGCTCTAGAGCCCTTGAGCCACAACTACTGAGCCCACATGCCACAACTACTGAAGCCCACGCACCTAGAGCCCATGCTCCGCAACAAGAGAAGCCACGGCAATGAGAAGCCCACACACTGCAACGAAGAGTAGCCCCTGCTCACCACAACTAGAGAAAGCCCGTGTGCAGCAACAAAGACCCAACACAGCCAAAGATAAGTAAATAAAAATAAATATTTTTTTTTATAAAAGAGCAATGAAAGAGGTGACCTTACTACAAATTCTATAGGTATTAAAAAATATTAAGGACATATTATAAAACACTTTATGCCAACAAATTCAAAAACAGATAATATGGATAAATTTCTTAAAAGAAAAAAATTAGCAAAGTTCTTTCAAGAGGAAATAGATAATCTGAAAAACTCTAAATCAGTTAGAGAAATTATATTTTAAATTAAAAACTTTCCCACAAAGAAACACTGGTGAATTCTACCAAACATCTAAGGAAGAAATTATACCAAATTCTCTGCAAGATACTCCAGAAAACTGAAGAGAAGGGACTACTTCTCACTTCATAAGGACATTATTTTGACACCAAAACCAGAAAAAGACATTACAAGAAAAGTAAACTATAGACCAATATCCCTCCTTAACATAGAGGGAAAAAGGTAACAAGAATTTGGCAAATCAAACTTAAACACATGTAAAAAGGACTAAACAACACAATCAAATAGGGTTTGTCTCAGGAATGCAAGGCTGTTTTAATACTCAAAAATCAATCAATGCAATTCACCATATTAATAGACGAAAAAAGAAAAACTGTATGATCATTTCAATAGATGCAGAAGAAAACATTTTTCAAAATTCAACATCCATTTTTTGTTAAAAACTCTCAGCAAAGTAGAAAGAGAAGGATCATCCTGAAATGGCAGCAAAAAAAGAGATAAGAAACGTCCAGATTGGAAAGGAAAAAGTAAAACTCTCTTTATGCTCAGATGACCTGATCACATATATTGAAAATCTTATGGAATTTACATGAAGCTATTGAAACTAATAAGCAGTATACAAGATTATTATACAAAAATTGCATTTTCATATACTAACAATGAATAATCAGAAACTGAAATTTTAAAACCCATTTAAATTATGATCAAAATAGATGAAATACCTAGGGAAAATGTGACAAAATATGTGCAAAACCTTTTCACTGAAAACTACAAAACTTAAAAAGAAATTAAAATGACCTATATAAATGGTTAGATATTCCATGTTTATGAATTGAAAGACTCAATATTGTTAAGATGTCCATTCCTCTTCAATTTATTCTACAGATTTAATTCAATCCCAGTCAAAATCTCAGCAGGCTTTCTTTTTTTTTTTTTTTTTTTTGTACAAATGGACAAGTTTATTGTAAAATTCATATGGCAGTGCAAAGGACCTAGAATAGCTAAAGCAACTTGGAAAAAGAACAAAATTAGAGGACTTACATTATCTGACTTCAAGACATTTTAAAGCTATAGTAAATAAGATGAGAGTGTCAGGAAGGACAAATAGATCAATGTAACAAAGTAAGAATTTGGAGGTAAATACAAACAAATATGGTCAGTTGATTTTTGACAAAGATGCAAAGGCAATTCAGTAGAGAAAGGAACAATTGAATATCCATTTATTCCCCTCCACACTGCCCCCCCCCAAAATAAATCCTTTGTCCAAAACTTTCACCATATACAAAAAATAACTTATAGAAGAACACATAGGAGAAAATCTTTGTGTCCTAGGATTAGGCAAAGATTTATTAGATATGACACTCAATGCAAGATCCATAAAAGAAAAAAAATTAATTGGATTTTGTCAAAATTAAGAACTCCTCCTCTTTGAAAGAAACTCTTTAAGAGCACAAAAAGATAAGCCACAGACTGGGGAAAATATGTGCAGATAGCTTATGTGATAAAGGACATATCAAAATGTATATATATCTTTAAAAAACTTTCAGAATTCAATAATAAGAAACCAAACATCTCAGCAAAGTAATGCAGGAAATATTCAAACAGATAATTCACCAAGGAAGATACCTGGAGACAAATGAGCACATGGAAAGATGCTCATATCAGTAGCCATTAAGGAAATGCAAATTAAACTCAATTAACATATCAATTAGGATGTCTAAAAATAAAAAACTGAGCATACAAAATGTCAGCAAAGATGTGCAGCAACCAGAATTCTCATGTACTTCCAGTGGGAATGTAGAATGGCACAACCATTTTGGAAAACAGTTGGGCAGTTTCTTAAAAAGTAAAACATATACCTACCATGTAACACAGTTATTCTACTCTTAGGTCTCTACCCGAGAGAAATGAAAGCATATACTCATCCAAAAACTTGTCATGAATGTTCAGGGCAGCTTTGTTTGTAATAGTCAAAACCTGGAAACAATCCAAATGTCCATCAATAGATTAATGGATAGACAAAATGTGGTATTATCCATACAATGAGGGCATTTACTTCCCAGCAATAAAAAAGAATGAACAATTGATACATGCAACAACTTGTTTGAATCATCTCAAAGTAGTTTTGCTGAGTGAAAGAAGCCAGGCATAAGAGAATACATACTGGATGATACCACTTGTATAAAATTCTTGAAAGTTCAAACTAACTTATAGGGACCAAAAGGAGATCAGTTGTTTTCTGGAGATTGGTGGGCAGAGAGAATCATGAGGGAGGAAACACAAAAGGTCATTAGAAAAATTCTGAAGGTGATGAATATGTCAGCTGTATAACAAGAAAGCAGGAAAAAATGAAGTTTACAAGTATAGTGAAAGAGGCTGATTTCTCTATTTCTACCTGTCCACCTAGATTAATGGAGGTGTGTTTTGGGGACAAATTGCTGGAGCATGGTGGCTTCTTTGGAGAGAAATAGAGACCTGGTAACAGAGACAGAAGTTTGAGGAGAACCATGCATTGCGTATCCATGATGTGTCAGGTCCTATGTTAAGCACTTTAAATGAATGATCCCATTTAATTCTCACAAAAACCCTTTGAAGTAAGTACCATTATCCTCATTTTACAGATGAGGAAATGGAGCCTGAGAGGGTCCAACAACTTGCTCCACCATCGTAGAGCTGGTATTGATGCCGTAAGACTCTGCTGCCTGGGCCAGCTGCAGTGCTGTGCTGAGTCCTGGGAGCTCCACCTCTACGAAAATCTCTGGGATAAGGGAGGGGAATCACTCCTCGGCATGTGCTCTTGCTGGTTTGACCTCAAAGGTGGTGCGCAGGGGCCCAGGGGCACTGGAATTCCTGCTCTTAGGTGACTGACCGCCCCCTTTTCCTGGGACTGGAGGGATTCCTGGAACGCAGGACTTTCATTTTAAAACAAGGATGAGTCAGTCACACTAATTCTGGCTCAGCAGAAGTCGTGTACTTCTGGACTCTGGTTTTCTGGGTCCTGGGCCCTTGATGACATGCCTAGAATATTTTCTTGGACTTAGGCCGGACAGGTGAGATGGTTTCACAGGTAAAGGAGGAAACAGAGGCAATTTTGTATTGCTCTTTTATTTTTGTGCTGTCTAACATCAGGATCGCTAGGCAAGGTGTTCCTAGCCTCTTCAACCTTCCATTTCCAGTTGGGGCCTCCCTAGGTTGGGAGGCTATGAAGGGAAATAGGGGCTTCTGGTTGGGAGGAATTGGTGGTCAATGAGAATCAGCTTTTCTAAAAGTAGGTCTAGCCTGACCCTACCAGGCGGCGGGCATGGCACTGTCCACTTGTTTGTGACAGTCTACTTGTTCGGCTGCTTCTGCCCCCGGGGGACCTGATTTGGGCGCCAGTTTTGGACTTTGGGACTGCTGTTGGCTTAGGGAGTTATTGTTCTGAGTTTGTGGTGCAGTGGGATCAGTCTCCTTATTAAGGCACGTGCACTCAGGCTTGGGCTCCAAACAGCAGCACGTGGGCTGAATGTAACACGGGGGCTTCGGCGGGCAGCATGTGTTGCATTTTGGTGGGCAGCTTGGGTTGCACTTTGGTTGGTCACACATCTTCTCAAGTTTTGGAGGTCCTAGAACAAAAAGAACATTTTCAGAGGGAAAGCTGGCTGCCTGCATTCACTCCCCCCTTCTTTGACCCCCAGATACATCCATCTTCAGAGTGATGACACAGACCAGCACTGGGAAAGCAGGGCCGGATGCTCAGAGGGAACCCAGTCCCACAGTTCTGTGCCTTCATATGGGTCAGTGTGCTGGTTCCTCACTAGGGAGCCGTTTTCCAGATAGAAAAAGGAAAGACCGGAATATGTAAGAATTTTGCCGAAGGTCTCTTAGCTAATGAGGAAGAGTATGACCCTTGGCAGCCGAGTCTGAGTTCAGTGGCAGGCACTTCAAAAACTTCATCTCATGAATGGTTACAGCCAGCCTGAGAGGTCGGTGTTTTCACCCCATTTTACCTATGAGTATGATTGAAGTTCAGAGATCTACCTCAGTTGCTAGTAAGTGGATTCAAGTCAGGTTCCATCCCAACTCAGAGCATGTGCTTGGTCTGGTGTCCAACGTGGTACCCAGGGACCCAGGTGCAACGGGACTCTTTCTAGGGTGACCGACTGTCTTGAGACAGATGGATGTATTTGTCTCGCCCTTCCTGAAAGCATCATCCCCCCCATGCCCCTCAGCACGTAGGAAGTGTCTGCCTTGGGGGTCTTTCCAGCAAAGGAGACGGAAAGGTCATTGCTCTTGGCATGGAGGGCTGAGTTCCAGGCTTGGCTCTATGACTCCTGAGCCAGGGGGCGGGGCAGCTCTTTCACCTCTCTGACCTTTATCTCTTCCTTTGTGTGGGGGCAGCGTTAGGGGTGAAGAGGATACAACTGGACCTTGTAGATGTCCTCAAATTCAACCATTCAGGGCTTCTGTAATCTCCCGATTCTTCTAGGGGTAGGAAAAACCCAAACAACTCTTTCTTTGCTCCTTATCAACCCACCTACCTCCCACCCAGGAAATCCAGGAAAGTTCTCCTTAAGTCCATACACCTAGGACTCAATATATGGCCCCTAGGGTAGCACCGCTATGGTTTCTGCCCAGTCCCTCTTATGGCGCGTGGACAAAAGCCACTGGGAGGTCCCAGAGCAGGACAGAGTGTCTAGAAGCGGCCCAGAGTCAGCAGACAGAGGGATCTGGAGTGTCTTCTAGCCCAGGGGGAGACGTGGAGGAGAAGAAATGAGCAAGCACCCTGGCTGGGGGCTCATCCCACAAGGCCACACACCCACATCAGGGAGGTGCCAGGTCTGTCAGAGCCTGTCACCTGGGTGGAGGAGGATGGGTGTGGGAGTTCAAGTGACAACTGCTGAGATCAAGTTGCCACCACCCTCCAGCCTCCAGAACCCACAGATAAGCCACTGGCCCAAAATGGTTTTTCTTTTTTTTTGATTTAAAAAATTTTTTTCAACTGCGTAGCTTGTGGGATCTTAGTTCCCCGACAAGGGATCAAACCCAGGCCCCCTGCAGTGGAAGCGCAGAGTCCTAACCACTGGACCACCAGGGAAGTCCTTCCAAAATGGTTTTTTAAACTGAACCAGTTACTGCCGTGGGCTTTCCACTAGACACACACACTTGTGTATCTGTGTGTGTGCATGTGTGCACCCACCTGTGTGTGAGTGTGTGTGTGTGTCCACGCAGAAGGACAAGCACAAGGAAGGAAGAACTTGAAGTTTATGACCATGGCTGCGTGGCTGGACCAAACTGAGATTTCATTGTATTTGTTCATCAGGCTTTAAAATTGGAGCCTGTGTGAATAACTCCTAAGGAGATCACTTCTGTTCTGGCCTCGGCCCCTCCTGCAGGTGGATTCTTCCCCGTCCTCTATCCCACCCCTGCCCTGCCATCCACCACCCCCTCCCAGCCCTACTCCAAATACTCCATCCGGTGCTGAGAAAGCCATGGCTCTCATCTTTTTGTTTTTTTCTCTGTGTCCTGAGGATGGGGGGACTCCTGGGGACAGGAGTTAAAAATCCCCCTCACACCAAAGGTTTCCTGAGGGTTCCCTGAGCAGGACGGAAAGCCTTACCATCCCCTTTTTGCCACTGAAGGCAGATCTGCTTCCCGGAAGGTGTGTGGGATTCTCACATTAGGTGGTTCCTGAAGGAAACCTGTCCGATGACCCACTTTGCTGTAGACCCAGGGCCTCGGCTGTCTCGGATGATGGGTGTCAGGCCCATAGCTCAGCCCTTTCTTCTGGGGATCCACCTCACTCAGCTCGGGTGCACAAGCTGGGCCCCACTGAGCCAGGCGTGGCTGACGCCTCTGCCCTGCCCAGCCTCTCTCCACCTCAACTTTCAGAACCACCAGACCCTCATCGTGTGGTTTCTCTGGGGGAAGGAGCCACCGCCACGAGCCTGAGAAGGCTGTCACTGTGCTGCTTGCTGTTGGCTGAGGACAGACTGGGGTGACTACCCTTTGGGGTCCACTAGGCTTTGCATCTCCTGAGCTAGAGCACCAGGAGGGAAAGACATCTGAGAAGGGTCACCTCACGGGGTCCCTACCGCTGGGTCTGCACCCTCCACACTCCCAAGTCCCTGGCAGTCTGGCTGCAGGCTCAGCTGGGTCAGGGGCAGGTTCTCACCTGAGAGGCAAAAGTGACTTGTGGGGTAGGGTGTTGGCCTCAATTCATTTATGACTCTATGCCTGCCAGTTATTCAGGGATTAATTCTGTCATCCAGGAAGAGGTCTCTGCTCAGTTTTAGGCACACGACGCTGGACCAGGGCTCCTAAGGGGTGGGAGTAGGGGACAAGTGACACAGTCCCTCCCTCCAGGTCAAGAGACTCTGCAGAGAGGCTGAGGTGGCAGAGTTCTGCCCTGTCAATGCCCTGACTTGCCTGGGATGGAAGAGGAAGGAGAGGCAGGGCAAAGGGAGACACACAGACATGAAAATAGAACCCAGACATCAGCAGGAAAATGGGGAAAAAGAGGGGAGAGTTAAGGGCCATAGGAGCCTTGCTCAGTGCCTCCTTCATGGTCTTTGAAGCTGTTTGACAGAAAGTCTGTGTGCACTTGGGCGCCCTGGAGCCCTGGGGGGTGAGCTTGGGCATGTGCGTGTGTATGCGCGCACGTGCGCACGTGAACGTGTGCGAGGAGCCTGGTATCTGGCACGGTCTCCTTGTTGTCTGAATCTGTCCCGTGGGGGAGTCAGACCTGAGACCAGGGGAGAGAAGAAGGTGGCGAGGGAGGGGGGAGGGGAGCAGGAGAGTGGATAGTGAGCCCTTTAAAATTTTTTGTTGCTTTTCTGTGTGCCTGTTTTGCTTCCTTTACAATTTCTTCTCCCTGCCTCTCTGTCTCTCTCTGTCACTGTTCTCCGTTCTCTCTTTCTCTCCTCCTCTGTGTCTGTGGTTTACCTTTCTCTCTCTGTAGCCAGTGCCTCTGGACTGACAGTTGAGAGCCTCCTGTCCACCAGGAAGTCCAGCATGGCAGGCTCCATCCTTCCAAGTCCAGGCTGGGCTGTTTCTACAGGAGCAGTTCTCATCCCAGTGGCCAGAGGGTACCCAGAGCTCCCATCCAGGGGTTCACCTGGCTGCTTCCAGACATCCCCTCCCAGCACGTTCCCTTTGGGCAGGTCCCGGGAACAGGTCCCGATTGGGGGTGGGGTGCCGCATCAAAGATGGAGAGCATCTTAGGCATCAGTCCTGCGCACTAAAGCACAGAGAGGGAAAGGACAATGCCCTCAGGTCCCATGCCTTCCGAGCCAGTGCTGTCTCCTTTGTCCCACTGCCCTCTCTTTGACCTCTGCCCACCAGCCCAGCCTCATCTCTAGCCACTGTTCCTTCCATGTCATCAGACTGGCCCAGAGCAGATCCCTGCTAAATTCTGCTGGCCTCTGTCTGGATCTTTGTACCGCTCTTCCCGTGGCCTAGAACACCTATCCCCGCACCCTCACTAAATATTACTCAAACCTGAAGTCTCAGCTTACACATCACTTGAGGAAAACGACACTAACGCATAGGGTTTGTGGCCCTGATATAAGTTCTTGGTGCTCCCTATACTTCTCGCTACATTTTTATCATGATTTCCCTAATGGTCTGGCTTCCCCTCTAGTCTGTTAGTTTCACGGGCACAGGCATCCTCTCTGTCCTGCTCACCACCGTTCTCAGCATCTAACACAGTGTATGACATTATGTGGACTTCAGTACTAAGGAATGAATGAATGGATGAATGGACAGCCATGAAGGCAGGACCCATCGACGAGTTTTCTCCGGGTTACCTGCTCTGGGCACTTCTTTTTTGTCTCTTTTCAATTCGTGGATCTCAAACTTGGCTTCCGAAAACTGTCTTCCCTGGACTGGCAGCAGATATGCCCCTCCCTCAGCAGCCTAGTGAATCCATGACTATTAGAAGCCAAATGGTTTCTGTTCCCTCCGGATGCCAAGCTTCCGAGGTTCTAAGCCTCTGTGACCTTGTCATTCTCTCTCCCCAAGATTCTGTGACACTGACTGACTCACAGGCGCCCCCTGCTGGCTGGATAGCAGGGTTCCTCTTGGTTTCTTCTCTCCTGAAGGGCACAGGCAGCTCTTGAGTAAACCCATAATGGTTCGATACCTAAGGCATAAGCCTAACGCACACATAGGTACTGAGTGTCTACTGTCTACCAGGCTCCGTCCTGAACATGAAGTGTACAAGCTCAATAGTTGACATTCTCAAAACTCTTTTAATTCGGTATAGAGACAGTAGACGGCGTCAGTACTGTGTGATGAGAATGATGGCAGGGGAAGCACAGGTTGCCAAGAGAGCACATGGGGTCGGGTTTGGGGTCTGGCATGCTTTCCAGAAGGAGTGATGTTTAAGCAGGGATTGGATGGCAACGGGAGATAGGGAGTGGGACATGGAGGTGTCCTGTGTAGGGGAGAAGCTCGGTGTGGCTGGAGCACAGCGGGGAGAAAGGAGAAGAGGTGGACGCTGTACCGATGAGGGTCTTATACCCATGGGAAAGGGTTTGGATTTAACCTGAGGACAATGGGAGCCACTGAGGAGTTCTAAATAAGGGAGAAACAAGGATCCCCTGGGGGGGAAGGACTCTATTTTATTCATTTCTAGCTCAGCATAAACACCACCCCCCTCCACCTAGGGCCCTTTGCTGGTACTGGCTGGAATAGTCTCCCCAAGAGATCTTCATCACTAACTCCCTCGCTTCCTTCAAGTCTTTGCTTAAATGTGGCTTTATAAGTGAGATATTACACCCTCATCTTCCTATTTAAAATTACAATCTGCCAATAGAGACACGGATGTAGAGAACAAACATATGGACACCAAGGGTGGAAAGCAGGGGTGGGGGTGGTGGTGGGATGAACTGGGAGATTGGGATTGACATATATACACTAATATGTATAAAATAGATGACTAATAAGAACCTGCTGTATACACAGGGAACTCCACTTCACTGTACAGTAGAAACTAACATGACATTGTAAAACAACTATACCCCAATAAATTAATTAATTAATTAATTAATTAAAATTACAATCTGCTACCCTTTCCCTCACTCCAATCACCTTTATACAGTTCTACTTTCTTTTCCTAGGTAACACTTTTTATATACATACAATATACTCTACGTATAATTTCTTTGTTCTGTTTTTGTCTATTGTCTTTCTTCTCTCACCAAAATGTCACCTCCGAATGGGCAAAACTAATTTTTTTTTTCACGGACTCGCCTCAAGCTTCTAGAATAGTTTCTGACATATAGGGAATAAACAATGTTGGTTGAATGCATGAATGCGGATTGTTAGTTACTTTTTTTTTGTGGGCTGTGGTCTCTGCTGTAACTCCGAACTTCATTTGCCCAAGATGAGAAACCTGTTTTTAAAGTCTGTTCTCCAAACATCATCCAAACTAACAGAATGTGTCCCTTCACAGCCCCACTCTTACCTCCTATTTTTTTTTTTTTTGCCTCTGTCATCAAAATTAGGGATGATTATGACCATCTTCTTTAGCTATAGGAGCTAAATTTATTGGTGATGAGAAAATTGAGGTCAGTTTGCTCTGTAATGGAGCAAATCCTTGTGGTCTCTCACTTCTGGGTTCAGGTCCCTGAGGCCCAGCTTCCTGCACTTCTCCTTTGATATTATCCATTATTATCATATATTTATTTGGTTCGAAACCCAAAAGGTAAAAAGGACACACAGTGCAATTTCCCCCTGCTACTCCAATCCCTTCATCCAATAGCAATCAGTTTCTCACATATCTTTCCAGGGATATTTTATATGCAAAAAGCCACACACAAACATGTATGCCTTTCCTTCTTTTAACAAAATAAGAGAAACTCCATATTGTTTTGCTCACTGCTTTTTCTCTTGTTGGGGATCATTCCATTTCGGTACGTAAAGAGTATCTTCATTCAGTTTGCTGCCTGAATAATAATCTAGAGACACATGGGAATTCCCAATTTGGGCTCTTGCAAACAATGCTGTGGTGTAACACTGTACATACATCGTGCCTTGGGGAGAATAGATACAGCATACATTTCCCTAAGTGCAGTTGCTTCCTCAAAAGATAAAACTGAGAGACATTGTCAATTTTTCTTCCATGGATGTTTCACCAATTTACATCATTCCTCACAATGTGTAAAACTGCATATTTCCCCACAAACTCACACAATGAATTCATTATTAAATTAATTGTGCTCTATCAACCTCATAAAACTGATATTTCAGAGTAGGTTTGAGTTTTTCTTAGTAAGTCAGCTCAATTTTCTTTCATTATGCTTGGGAGCCATAATATTTCTTTTTCTGGAAACTGCCCAGTTATGCAATTTACCTGATATTTAATTCGATTGTTGATCATTTTATTATCGATTTGTGGTGTTCATACTATATTGGGAAAATTAGCCCATTTTTGTGCTATGAGATGCACAATTTCTTCTGGTATGTTTTTAGACTTTTGACTTTGTGTGTTAGATTTCAGCCATATAGAAACTATTCATTTTTACGGAAACACTTTAGAAAATATTTTCCTTTATTGTTTTTGATTGTGTGTCTTATAATGGTAAAACTGATGCCAATTTTGAAATTATAGAAGAACACTCCTAAAGTTTCTTAAGGAATAATTTGTAATGTTTTGAACCTTTAGGAACTCATCTTAGTATAAAATGAGAGGCTTTTTTCTTAATGGCTACCTAGCTGTGGCAACATAATTCATTGATCTTTCTTCATAGATTTGAGGGTGTGTTTATCATGTATTAATTTCCCCTATATACTTGGTCCCAGCTCTGAGCTTCCCACTGAGTCCTATTGATCTGTCTGTATATTCATGGTCTAGTACCACACTATCTATATAACAGCTTTGTAATATATTATAAATATATAATATCTGGTAGAGCTAGTCCCTGCAAATTACTCCTGTTTTTTAGAATTGTCTTGGCCATTTTAATATTATGCTTTTGTGCTCAACATCACTAATTATTAGAGAAATGCACATCAAAACTACAATGAGATATCACCTCACACCAGTCAGAATGGCCATCATCAAAAAATCTACAAACAGTGAATGCTGGAGAGGGTGTGGAGGAACTGGAATCCTCTTACACTGTTGGAAGGAATGTAAATTGGTGCAGCCAATATGGAGAACCGTATGGAGGCTCCTCAAAATAACTAAAAACAGAGCTACCATGTGATCCAGCAATCCCACTCCTGGCATATACCTGGAGAAAAACATGGTTCAAAAGGGTACATGCACCCCAATGTCCATTGCAACACTGTTTACAATAGCCAAGACATGGAAGCAACCTAAATGTCCATCGACAGATGAATGGATAAAGAGGATGTGGTAACTATATACAATGGAATATTACTCAGCCATAAAAAAGAATGAAATAATGCCATTTGCAGCAATATGAGTGGACCTGGAGATTATCATACTAAGTAAAGTAAGTCAGACAGAGGAAGACAAATATCATATGATATTGCTTATATGCGGAATCTAAAAAAATGATACAAATGAATTTATTTACAAAACATAAACAGACTCACAGACTTAGAGAACAAATTTATGGTTACCGGGGCAGGGGGAGGAGGGGGGAGGGATAGATTGGGAATTTGGGATTGACATGTACACACTGCTATACTTAAAATAGATAACCAACAAGGACCTACTGTAGAGCATGGGGAACTCTGCTCAATATTCTGTAATAACCTAAATAGGAAAAGAATTTGAAAAAGAAGAGTTACATGTATATGTATAACTGAATCACTTTTGCTGTACACCTGAAACTAATACAACATTGTTAATCGACTATGCTCCAATATAAAATAAAAATTTTAAAAAAGAACCATAGTCCTGAAGGATGGGCAGAGCATTGCTGTTGCCTGTGGCCCACTGTTGGGTTGGAAAAAGTACCTTGAGAACTTGCCCCCCACAACCCATATTTGTCCAATTAAATAGAAGAGGAAAAGAAACCACATAGGGTGGATAGCAACACCAAGGCCCAAATGTCTCTTGGGGGTATTATGCTCACTGGACCACGGTGTACATTCCCACCAGATTCTGGCGCCTGTGTGAAGAGAAGGCGTGAGGGACTCAGTCAGGAGGATTCACTCAAGGAGAGTGTTTCTCATGGCTTTTTGAACTGAGATCTGAAAACTACAAGTACCCCTGTGGCATTTCCTTCTTAAGCACGTGATTCCCCCAAATAAAAAGGATCTGGAGGCTAAATTCTGGGACTGGGAAGTATCGTGTCCTTTATGAGTAGGAAGAAATTTCAGTGATGGTGGCAAATGTGGCAATAGCAGTGGAACAGGGTCACTGATACTTTGGGAACATCCCCTTCTTATTCCCTTCTGGATATTTTTTTCACAGCCCTGTCAGACTGCTCAGACCCAGGATCTACCTAGAGGGAATTTCCCATCTGGTGGCTATTTGTGGGAATCTGCTTAAGGAATCCAGGTTCCTGGAAGCTCCTCAAAGCTGAGGATGGGGGGAATCAACAAATTCTAAGAAGTTTTGGGTGCCAGGAAAGATAAGCTTTATTTGTGCACACTGATAAGGCTTTGGGAAGTAGAGTTTTCTCCAGCGTTCAGGTCTTCTTGACCTAGGACCAGGAAGTGTGAGATTTTCAGGAAAAAGAGGAATCCATCATGTATACATCTAGGCAGCTTAATTCAGGAGGAGAGGGACGAATAAAACCGAGAGTGAGAAGTGACATCAACTCCAGACTGGTCCTTGGCTGTGGCTCTTTGGCTCCTCAAAGGTTGCAGGTCAGCTGTAGCCCCCAAAACCATGGCAGCAACTGGAACATCCAGAAAGCTCCACCTCACAGCAGTTGGAAGGCTGGGGCTGGCATAGGTAGACACTTGGAAACCGGTGGGACACCAGAGAGCAGCAGCTTCCAAAGCCAGAAATACAGCAGCTGGGGACACAGCAGGAGGGGGCAGGAGGGGGGCAGGGAGCCAGGGCCTGAGGAGCCTTTGGGGGGTGCTTGGGTGGATATTTGGGGAGGCACTTGGCAGGGAGCTGGCACTTCTGCTGGTTTTGTTGGCAGGACACCTTGGAGAATGTTCAGTTGCTCTATAAAGCAATGCAGATATTTCAAAAGTTCAGTGATTATAAATCTCATTTGTATCAGTATTTTTCCTACAGAGTCTGAAGTTCTGTAATTGATTTTATGGTTCCAGGACCCATGTCTTTACAGCAGAGTAGCTCTACTTTCCTGGCATAGGAGAAATCAGGCAGTTGGTAAGTTAGACTTTGGTAACACCTTCTCTTACCTGTCCTGGTTCTCCTACGACTCCTGACTTTAAAGGCAGTAACGTAGGGCACTAGGCAGTTTCAAAAATCTTAAGTTTTTTTTATGACATTATCTGGTTTATGCATTCTAGAAACCACACGTTTAGCCTGAGCCCATGGTCACTCCACCTGTTTTCATCATCTCCCTTTTTTTCATTCTTACATCATGGGCTCTGCCTTCAGCCCTGTCTGGCTGTCTCTTGTCCTACAAAGTAGCCTCCCCCACCACTGGCCCAATCTCTGGTTACCATTTATCCCCCCTAGGATTGCTACTTCTGAGCCATCCCAATGATTTCCATGAGCCTTATCTTCCTGCAATTACCAGGTAGTTCCCATTCTCTCCAACCTGTCCCATTCAGCTGATGTGTGGCAGTCCCGGCCACCCCCAAATTGCCATCAGATCAATGAGGACACTCACCTTGTTCTTCTAACCTTGGGCAAGTGATGATATGTTAAATGCAATGAGGAGATAGTCTGATCTGACATCTTTTATACATATCCTGCACCTAACTCAAGGGAATAAACCACAATCATGTGAAAGCTGTTCTCAACCAGGTGGTTATGATGACAATTTCCCACATTCAAGTGGCTCTGTCACTCTGACACTGTGTCACACTGGGTCACTATTGGATGTTCATGAGTATCTTTCCAGAGCATCTCTCCCCTCCATAATCCCTGGAATTATTTCCATAAAGATGAGAAGATCGTGATTTATAAGGGAGTTTATAATGGCACAGCTTCGGGATTGAATTTAGGGTTTCTGGAGGAATCCAACGCATGCTTGAGATAAAAATCAAAGGCCAGGGCTTCCCTGGTGGCGCAGTGGTTGAGAATCTGCCTGCCAATGCAGGGGACACAGGTTCGAGCCCTGGTCTGGGAAGATCCCACATGCCGCGGAGCAACTGGGCCCGTGAGCCACAACTACTGAGCCTGCGCGTCTGGAGCTTGTGCTCCGCAGCAAGAGAGGCCGCGATAGTGAGGCTCGCGCACCGCGATGAAGAGTGGCCCCCGCTCGCCGCAACTAGAGAAAGCCCTCGCACAGAAACGAAGACCCAACACAGCCAAAATTAAATAAATTTAAAAAATAATAATAAAAATAAATGAATTCCTTTAAAAAAAAAAAAAAAACAAAGGCCACAAATGTTGGGTCACCCGAACATATAAAGGAGTTTCTGAAAACTCTATCAACAGGTTTGGGGTCAATAATCCAAGCACCCTTGGGCCACAGCCAAAGACTCAGTGTATCTGATTCAGATCCCAAAGTGCCTAAAACATTAACCAACAATGTAGCCTCATAGAAAGGCCCAGCTGGAAAGGATTTCAGGCCACTATTTACCCTCCACACATGGATGACGAAACTGAAAGCCAGAGCAGATGAAGGAGGTGCTCTGAGTCCTGCAGAGTCTGAACTAGAAGCCAGGTCTCCTAACTCTCTGAGACCATGAATCCAGCCACCTCTTTCTTTGATCACAGTTCCTTGTTTCCAACTTGCTTCATTATATCCACTGGAATCTACTAGCGCCTTGCCCACCAGCAACCTTTCCTAGTTTGCTTTTCTTAGTTCATCATTTCAACCACTCTTTGGCCAATATAATAAACTTTCTTGCCCCTTCGGCTTGTTAATGCACTTGACGGACAAAACGCAGACCCTGGCTGAATCTGCCCTGCTATGCCTAGCTGCTATAAAAAGTAAAAACAAAACAAAAACAGATCCTTTGGAAAGTTGGCATTATCTTAAGATCATAATCATCCACCTGGTTGAGCCCAAAATACTGCTTGGCAATCCTGTATACTTCTCTGTATTTACTGTGCACACACATCATGCCTTTTCTCCTCTCTTGAACCTCTGAAACATTTGCTGCTGCCTCTAGATAGATGATACTGCCCCTACTTCATGGGGTAAACAGCACCCGTCAAGTGTAAAGTACTCCGCTTCCTACCACCAGGTCTACTCATGCCTGCAACCATCCTTTGTGACTTCTTGTGTTGGAGAAGGATCAGCTCCTTTTCTTTTCTAATGCCTGTCCCTACTCCTTTGCTCTGAATCCTTGTATCCCCTATGAAATGCTGCCACAGTTTCCTGTATTTCTCATAACACCATGCTTGTATTTATTTTTCGATATCTGTCATCCTGGATAGAGTGAAATCTCGGTGTTTGCTGGTTCACTCTTTATCCTCAGCACCTGCACAGTGCCTGACATCTTGTAAGTGCTCAAAAAGTATTTGCTCAGTGAATTAATGAGTTGTGGTTGAGACAAAAGTCTCTCTCCTTTCACTCCTGGAGAGAGTACCTGGGAGGTCAGGTTAGCAGCAAGCAAATGGGTCAGGTGTGGCAGGCTGCTCCCAGGATAAAGTCATCAATGCCAATGAGTCACAAGAACTTGACAATGGAAGTCAGGCATCTAGTCCTGGCTCTGTTACTCCCCCTGGGTTTCAGAGGAGACTGGACCGGATGGTCTCAGTACATCTTCAAGTGTGTATTTGCATTTATGAGCATCAGACCTCCAAGGATTAACATCCAAGTGCTACCTTTCCTGGTTTGCTGTTTTCCCTGAACTTATTTTATCTGAGGTTGGGAGCGGTGGTGAACTTGATGAAGAGGGGAGAGATGATGGCTGGTGTGTATGTGAGGATGTGAAACATTGCAAGATAAGCCACATGATGAAGAAGCAACTCCATATAGTCTATTTATTTCATCCCACTTATTAGAGGAAATTACTTAACTCGTCTGGTTGTGACAAAGGAGAGTATTGTGTATATATGTGACTCTTGCTTAATCGTGGCCCCCCTATCTACGAGTGTGAGCTATTGAAGCCCAGATCTGTGGGATGGGCAAAATTATGCTCCTTCTTTGCATGGCCCCCACTAAAATATTACAAATAATTTTCAAAGGTTGGAAAATATTGTTCTATTGTATTGATCCAAAATCATCAATGAATTACTGGTTCAATAATGAAAAATTATTTATCCCAACAGAAACTCCTTTCTTGCGGTAACTTTGAAATGACCATTTTAATGACATTAATTTTTCACTGAGTACCTGTTAGGTGCAGGGTTTTGTGAATTCAAAGATTAAGATACTTCTTTGCCCTTAAAGAATGAATGATACAAGTGGGATGATATGAGAGAAAGGAAGGGAATTAAGATTTATTCTCAACCTCTCATCCATCAAACATGTTATTTTCATTATTCCAACACATTATTTCTTTGAGTTTCTTGCTGTTAATCCCATGTTACAGATAAAACAAGACTGAGGCTCAAAAACAGAGTGAGAGTTAGTCAGGGGGTGAGAGGGAAACAGGCATTCTAGGTAGAGGCAAGCAGAACACATGCATAGGCACAGAGATGTGAAAGGGCTTGATCTTTTCTGGAAACAGAGTGGCCATACTATTGGATAAAAGCAAGAAGTGGGACACTAACTGGACAGAAAGGAAAGGAGGGTCCAGAGCATTAAAAGCTTTACTTGCTGGGTTGTGTACTTTAGCCTATAGATGAATGGCTTCCAGAATTATATCCCTTGGAACGCTGTTGCCCAGGTTGTGCAAACGTCACCTCTTCGGAGAGCCACACCTGCAGACAGTATGAGTTGCTCTGTCTGGGGGCGCTTCCAGCCCTCCCTCCCTGCCTCCACCCTTGTCTATGTGTCAGTTTCATGTCTTTGCATGCACAGAAGCTGGAAGAAGATGGGGCTTGGAATTGGGGCACTGGCCTTTGAACCATGGGTATGTTATTTAATATTTTTGAGCCTCATCTCTTTTTTTTTTTTAACGTGTAAAATACAGTTAACCATAAGAATCTCATAGAGCTATTTACTGTGATAATGCAAATAATGTTTGACAGGTAGTACATTGAAAATACATTTTAGTTTCCTTCCTTTCCCTCACCATTCTACTGATATGGGGGTTCCTAAAAACTTTGAGTCAGATTTTAAAAGATTGTTTATCCTAAATTCTTGACTATTTGGGCTACCTGAGAGGAGGAGCCTGAGCAGACAGCAATCTGGACCTTCCACTTACCCCCTGTTGCAATAAGAGTCATTGCACCTTTACCCGCTTTATGTATTAAAGGCAAACAATCAATTTCATCTGAAAACTAGATCATGCTGCCTAAAAACTTTTGACTAGAGACAACTGGGTCATCCTTGACCATTTAAGCAAAGGAGGGACATGATGAGATTTATATTTTAGAAAGATTACTTGGGTTAGGTGGCCTTAGGTGCCTTGATTTGGTTACTTAAGCTGAAGTCTATGGTGACAACCAGGCTACAAATCTGATGTGAGGATCAGAGCTGGACTTGGGGGAGCTCTTTGTTAATGAGCTTGTAGACAGAGGGACTGGTTAGAAGGTGATTGGAGGGTCTTCTCTTCACCGAGGGCTGCCTGGACCTCGTATATTCCTCTACTCTATCCTCATCTGCCCAAGCATTTCCTCACCATCCTGCCTGCCTGAGGATTCAAGCATGCTCTGGATTCCTGCTGTCTCGGGTGTGCCCTTAATAGAAGGGTGAGGTACCAATCAGGCCAGCATTGATATGCATGAGATTCTTATCAAGCTAATTCCTAAGTGATGAAATAAAGGAAAATAAGGATCTTCTTTCTGACTGAGCGGTCAGATCTTTGAACAGTCCTCCTATGGGACAGAATCCCAATGGGAAGGCAGACATGTGGGTCTGACTCTGGCAAACTGCACTGGGAGAGGATTCATGGTCCTCTCAAGGGCAGTGGGATTCACACCCGCATTGCTGAAGGACCCATGCTGCTTGTGCTTTCCTTGGGGTGGAAGGAACAGTCATGACCCATGTTCAATGACCTGGCCCCGGGGGTCTGAGACCATCCCAATTAGTGGATAGGAGAAAGGGACAAGATCTGCTCAGCATAACACATCCCCATGACTTCTGTGACATGGCCACAAAAGTCAACCCCCCACCCTTGTCGGTATAGTGTCGACTAGAGACATAGGCCCACTATATATAGGATGGTGGTTTGAACGAAGAAACCAACACCAGCATTGAGTGGGGTTCTGTAAGCTGTAGGTACAGTATGAACATCATTATTTATTGCAGTCCCAAGTATTCCCCGACTGCTGAGTCCTATACCTGTGGTATTGGGGAACACACACCAATGTCATCTGGTGCCAGTATTATGGCCCCTCCTTTCTCTAAAGTCTCCAACTGTAGAAAACTCCCTTAGAATGAAGTAGCAGGTCATCCCTGGGGCACAGGCCCAGTCCTGACACTGACCAGCTGTGGGTCACTTGCCTCTTCCAGGCCTCAGTGTCTTCACTTGTAAAATGAGTGTTGTTATTGGTGTTTTTTTTATCTTGATCTCTGAGGTAATGATGAGACCTCTGTGCTTAGGGGCTGCTTGATCATATTAAGAGCTGAGTGACTTTCTGACTGGTCATCTTTGATGGTTGTTGTGGTAACAAATGTAAGCATCCCTCTTTGAATCCTAGGCTCTACCCTGGCCCTTCAGTTGACCTCAGTGAGTGGAGCAATAACTAAGACCTCCTATTGCGGCTTGTAATTACAAATGTCACCATCAAATGATGCCTTTTAGCCCTAAGATTAGAAAGGATGCAGAGAGATCACCTTGCCTACGCTTCTCCTCCAGACAAAGATCCCAAGAAGATATTTATAAATCTTCCAAGAAATGAGACACCACAACCTACAGTAACAGAGCTTTCCTGCTCTTGTATAACTTCATCCCCTCTCTTCTGATATTCGCCAAGGTGAACAGAGCAGATCTTTGGCTCCACCATCCTCCCATACTTAGTGACTGCTGTACTCATAATATCTCTGGCTCGTCACAACCCCATGCTAAAGACTTCACCATCATTCTCTCCACTGTGTCAAAAAGAGATAACCCAGTAGGTTGTATCTTTCAGCTTGCAATTAACACATCTTAAGGAAAAGGCAGGGATGGTGATACCACCCCTCACTGAAAAGCCAGCTTCCAGTTGGATCAAGAGTGTTATCTTTACCTAGGAAAGACAGTTCTATAAAGTATAAGAGGATAGGGGGCAGGCATTAAGAAGCCTCAGGCAAGTTGCTCAGTTTGTGGCATCAGGACTTTCTGCTCTGTCAGTCTGTGGACCTGTAGTTCTAAGCCATTCATACTTTAGAGATGATAGTAGTCCCACAAGGGGAGTCCCTCACATTCCCCCACATTTGTCTTACATTTCACAGGTTTTACTTTCTCCTCTGAACAACACTGTGAGTTAGGTGTTACTGCCTATGGAAAAACTGAATATTGGAAAGTTTATGAGCAAGTGAAGATCACACAGTTCTAGGCTGAAGAATAATAGGGTTAACCCAGCAAGGAACTGCATGAAGCAAGGAAAGAGTTCTTTCAGTCTTGATCTTGGTGCTGTTATAGATCAGAGACTCTAAACCTTCTGTGCATCTGAGCTATCTGGGAAGCACTGTTAAAACGCAGATTCCTAGTTCTCAACTAAGACCTATTGAGTTATAATCTCTGAGGAGTGGGTCCTAAGTATTTACATTGTTTAAATATTCTCTGGGTGATTCTGCTAGTTTGGGAAGTACTGTCCTAAAGTGTAGTATGTATGTATGGTAGTACCATAGAATGAAAGTCAGCCCTAGTACCTTCGGGCAGCACTGTTTCCTCAGCCTGCTAAACCCTTCCTCCAAGCTCCTCCAGGGATCTTCACAGGCAATTAAAAGATGTAAGGAGCACTGGCAACTCACAAACTCATTCCGCCTTGGAGGGGTCTTAGCAAACATTTAGTCAGGTGCTTATATCCCCTCTCCCATATGCCTAATGCTGAGCTTTCTGGCCTGAAATGAAATGCTTTTATTTGGAGAACTCATTACCTCACAAAGTAGGCCATTTCCTTTCTGTTATTTTTGTTAGAGAATTTTATCTAATAAATGCATGAGATCAGATAATAAAGAAATAATGGCAATACCTCGAAAACTGTTCTTGACATATAGTCAGTAGTTATTTATTTGTTGAATGAGTGAATTAACTGCAAAGAAAATATGATGTTTGGCTTGGTTATATGGTTTCATTTCACACATGAGAGTTGAAGGATCAGATTGTGATGTGTGTTGTGATGATTACATAAATAATATGCATACAGTCGTTAGAAGTAAGGTTGTACATAGTAGGTGCTCTATAAATACAGATTGTTGCTGTTGCTTTTTGTGTTGTTGTTGGTATTATTATATTACTATTTGGCTAGTTCAGTGTCACTCAGTGATGAGGGTCTATATTTTTATTTCTCTAAAGATTTATAAATAACAATGAATATCATGAGAACATGTCAGTGACTGGGAAAAGCTGGTTTCACAACACTCTTCCCACCTCCCGTCCCCAACAGGACCACCACCATCTCCTCCAAATATCCCCATGAGTCATGCATGGGTTGAGGCTGTAAGCTGTGACAATGGACATTGGGATGGATCAGGCAAGGATTCAGGGTTGATTGGAGTCATATATTTGAAAAATGGCTCTCATATATCAGAGCTATTATATAAAGCTATAATGAGGAAAGTTCCCTAAAAATCATTTGCCTGTAGGGTCTGAGAGCAAACTTATTAACTAGGCACTAGAGAAATGAGTAGAGTTAGTGCTCGATCCAGGCAGGGACTGAGTTTGTATGGGGTTCAGAGTATGTCCATCCCTCTACTCCACTGGCAATCAAAGCAGGACAGAGAGAACCTGTCAGAGATAAGGGTAGAACTTCTGGGACTTCAACCAGAAGGAGAAGAATGGAGACATCAAAGGTCCACGTCGAGAGGGCATACTGAAGCTCAAGGGAGGAGGAGGGATCCGTGAGAATTCAGGGACTTGAGAGAACTGACAGAGCTGCTGTAGAGAGAGAGAGCAGTCTGGGACTTAGGTTCTGTACTTGTTAGGTGTTAGAAGATGCCTGAGCAGGTGGATAACAGAGCAGTAAGAAAGGTTTATTTAGACCCCTTTATCTTATTTGAGCATCATTTCACACCAGAATGAAGAATGGAGGTAATTTTATTATCCATGTTTCACAGATGGGTGAGTTACATCCTTTGTGAACAAAGCTATGACTAGACCTGTGAGACCTTCTGTTTTCAGGCTTCCTTATACTCTCGGTTGACCCTCTCTGCCATGTTAATAAGCAGCAATTTGTTTTAATGTGACTTGCTTTTCTCAGTGGGAGGTAAAACAATAGTGTTGTCATCCATCTGTAATTTTGTTCTAGTAATGTTTTTCAGTGTATCTCTGATCATTGCAAACAATTTCTTTTAGAATCCATTGTTAGGAAGGGCAATCCTTCTCTTGAAGACTATATATATCAGATAATTTGTCTCTTTAGATTTTATCTACCAGAAAGTTCAGAACTAATTATTAGTCTGAGGTATAGTAACTATTTAGGTCACAAATTTAATACTTGTGTTCTTTTATCTACCTATAGGCTGTCCCCTACTGTTTTCTGATCTCCTACATGCAGTTTTGTGACAGAGATGCTATGCCCTCTCCTGCCCTGATTCATAGGGAGAATCCAAACTGGTCCTAACCCATGCCTGGGTATGGAATGAGGCTTTCTCATGCCAATAGTCCCACACAAGGTGTCTGTGATCTCATGTTTTACACCCAAGCCATGTGATGAGTTTGCTCATGGGAAGTGAGTCTGCTAAAGTGGGATGGCGGGAGGAGGAAGCTGAGCAGAGTCTATGTTTAGCAGATGATTTCTGGGGAGTGGAAGTCCTCATGGAGTGACAGTCCATTTCAGTTTAGTCTCTTGGTCTTCAGGATGCCTGGTCTCTATCCTGACACGTCTTTACCCAGCTTCAAGGACCCTGGCTCACCATTCTTTCCTCTTTAATCAATAGTCTATATAGCCTCCAGAGGCAAGAAAAAAAGTTGCTTGCACAGCATGAAATTACTTCTGGGCTTTCATAACTTTGTTTTCAAAACAGACTGCACCATTCCTGCATACTGGGAATGAACAAATAAGTGAATGTGTGGCAAATGGTGGGAGCTAATTTCTCATTGTTGGAGTGGAAGATTACAGATAAACAAAGAAAGAGGCTAGGATAAACCATGTGATACTGAATTAGAGTTGAAGACATCAGTATGAATTCATTTTCAGCTGAATATAGATACCGACGGATAACTATTGAAAGGATTACAGACCCGTGCCTATACACTGGTTAGTATGCACATGTATATTTCAAAGCTCCATCCACTGCGAAGGCCAAGAAGCAATGACACCCCAGTATCAGTGAACACAACCAACACCCAGATCTTGGTTTATAATATAATTTCCCAATAAAACAAACCAGGGCTCACAAGACAAATAGCTGAATCTAGGTCTGGGGCAGAGAATATGCAAAATGAACCTGGTTCATCTTATAATGACATAAAACAAGGAAGTGCTTAAAAAAGAATCCAAATGGGGTTAAGGCAAAGGGACACTGGAGCTCACTGAAAGAGCTCCCAAAGCTGGAATAATATGAACAACAAAATAAATAAATTGGCATTGGATTAGAACCCAAAGTATAAAATAAATAGATACCCAATATCTATGAGTTCCTACTGATATAAATAAATGATTGAATAAATTTAAATAAAGAGAGAGAGAAACAGAGAGAAACAGATAAATCTTCCTACAGAAAAATTCCAAATAATTTGTGTAGCTACTGCCCGCTCAAGGAGGTAGAGCATAACTTCCTACCCCTTTGAATGGGCTTGCATATAGTGACTTCCTTCCAGAGAGGAGTACAGAAATGAAAGGAAAAAGAGTAAACTTACAGTTTGGAAACCTGACAAACACTACCTCACCCAGGTGATCAAGGTCAGTACCAACAGCGATGTCATGTTGATAGTATGTACCGTTGATATGATGATATGATATATGATATGATATGATAAGAATGGCATTTTACCCCTGTGATCCTCCTGCCTCAAATCCATAACCTCCTTCTAATCATGAGAAAAACACCACACAAATCCCAACTGAGAGACGTTCTACGAAATGCCGGACCAGTACTCGTCAAAACTGTCAAAGTCATCCAAAATAAGGAGAGTTTAAGAAACTGTCACAGTCAAGAGGAGCCTAAGGAGACAAGACAACTGAATGTAATATGGTGTCCTGGATGGAATCCAGAAACACAAAAGAGACACTAGTTAAAAATTAAAAGACAAAGAATATACAAATCAATTTTCACTGCAAAGTAAAGGAGCTGTTACAGTGAGAAAAAAAAAATTAAAAGAAATCTGAATAAAGTATGGGTATGGACTTTAGTTAATAATAATGTATCAATATTTATTTTTTAATTGTAATAAATGTACCATACTAGTGTAAGATCTCAACAACAGGGGAAACTGTTACAGGGGACGTGGGAAATTCTCTGTACTATCTTTGCAACTTTCCTGTAAATCTAAAACTATGTTAAATAAAAAAGCCTATTAAAACATAGAGTACACCCCAAATGTAAATTACAACTAACATTTGCATCAAAACATGTTACCTACAATATCATATATAATCCCCTCCACAGTTTCATGAAGCAGATACTCTTATTTTACTTTATTTCTTTTTTTTTTTTTTTTTAAACTTTGGGTTTATTTATTTATTTATGGCTGCGTTGGGGCTTCGTTTCTGTGCGAGGGCTTTCTCTAGTTGCGGCAAGTGGGGGCCACTCTTCATCGCGGTGCGCGGGCCTCTCACTATCGTGGCCTCTCTTGTTGCGGAGCACAGGCTCCAGACGCGCAGGCTCAGTAGTTGTGGCGCACGAGCCTAGTTGCTCCACGCATGTGGGATCTTCCCAGACCAGGGCTCGAACCCGTGTCCCCTGCATTGGCAGGCAGATTCTCAACCACTGCGCCACCAGGGAAGCCCTTACTTTATTTCTAAATGAGGAAACTGAGCCATAGAAAAGCATAGAAACTTGAGTAAGATCACAGAATTATCAGAGATTTGAAATGGGTTCCATCTGGCAGGGGTCTGAACTTAACACTCACCCTGTTCAGGAAGGTTTGGCCTAGGACTCATACAGGGATGTAAAAACGGGATGTGGTTTGATTGATTTTTAGAAAAAGTAATATATATAAATGAAAATTTAAAAATCAAGTGATTCAGTAGGTTGTAATATGAAAAAATGTGTCACTCTAAATAACCTGCTTATACGTTTATTTCTTTGCCTCCTTTCAGACCTATTTACTTCCCCCAAAGAAACACAGTGAATGAAGCTCATGTTCATTGTCCCTTCCCGTCCTCCTCCTTATTTAGACATGGTTTTATTTTTCATACTACTATTGGCTACCTCTATAACTTTAAATACTATAACGAAAATTCTATTTCTTCACCTGCCAAGTTTAGGCAGTATTTCTTGCCTTCCACTAAATAAGAGTGGAAATTAGCACCACATACTTTCTTTCACCTCAGGATGATTTTGTTTTAATATTTTATTTGTGACAGCTTTACAGAGATCAATAAAAACAATGACTTATTACTATTTGTGCTGTGTCATGAACTGTATAGGATCTAGTAATATAAAATATGGTCTGCAGATGTTGTAAACTAAGAGCTGCTGAAAGCGCATTAGACCTAGGGAGTGGGCTAGGCCAGCCTCACTAGAGGTTGACCACAGAGCCAGGCAAACGAGAGGCACGTCTGTCCTGACTGGAGACCCAGGGAAAGCTGGGCACTCTGAGGCAGGGGCTGGCCTGGCGTTAGATCACTGGGCTCAACATCAGTTCCCCTGCGAGAACTCCCTTGTTGTAAGGCTGGAATCCAGACTGGTGAAGAAGGTACACAGTGCCGTGAAACCTTCACTCAGGGACCTTTCAAAGTCCTTGGGGAGCTCTTTAAAATATCTAGCAACTTGCTTTCTTTGATTCTTTTTTTTTTTTAATTTACATGTTCTTTATTTAGCCCATACAATACTGCATTTAACTTTTTTTTTTAATTAGGTAAAAGGGCATATTAAATGTCAATGCTCTGTCAACATAAAATTTTTCTAATTAGAAAATATTTAAAATGTGTGAATATTTAATATTCATTAAAAGTGTAAAGTTAGATACATTCTAAAGAAAAATGATGGTACCACTTATCTATTTTTGCTGGCCCAAGATTTCATATATAGCACATTTTGCACAAAATGTGAAGTCTTTGTTTTTCATTATTTGTTACCATAAAACAAAGGTATACTGTGTGTACGATATTAAAATAAAGCCATACTAATGCAACACAAAAAAGGCATTTATAATATTGACATTTCTGATGTACAGACATATTTAGAAAATGTGAAAATGTCAAATGAAGACCTTTATGAAGAAAAACAATGATCAGATTACTAGTTTATGTTCAATGTAATTTTGAAGTCAATTTGATACAGACTAAGCAGTGTGTCAATGCAATAGTATTTAAGTTGAACAATTAGTGCAGGGAATTGAAGTACTGACTAGGGAAATCTGAATAGGCCAAAATATTAAGTAGTACTCTTGTCAAAGAAAATTTGTTTCTGTCAAAACTTAATTTTTTTTTTTTGATTTGGTGAATGTCTGTTTTCAACAAAGAGCAGAAATTAAAAATAGAAAAAAAATATTCTTTTACATTAAGCTTTGCACAATCAACCAAGCATTGATATTTTGATTTTTCTTAGGGAAAAATGAGATTTCATTTCCAGAAATCTCTCACACAGACATAACTGAATATCTAAAATCAAAAATATTTTAAAACCTATCAACTAAATATGGAAGCTTAAGCAATGGTATATCAAAATTCCTAAGACATTGCTTTATACAATATAAAGCATCCTTTTTCCTTCAAAAGGAGAAAGCATCTAATCTTTTTTTAATAGTATGAATTTCACGACAGTAAAATAGATAGATACTTGTCAAGTTTCTCAGAAAGTATTTCTTCTCACAAGAGGGATTCTTTTTCTGTAGCTAGAAATTTTTTTTAACATAGTACTCACTCTTGCTCTTGAAAAAAGGCATCCTTTTCCCAAAGATGATTTTCTTAAATGGAGGCATTGTAATTGCTACCAAGATGCAATTTTCCTGGAGGGTCTGAAAAAAAAAAAAAAAAACAACTTTATAATCTTTGGCAATTCTAGAATTCCAGCAATTTCATTCCTGCACATATGTCCAGAGAAAACTCTAATTCGAACAGATACATGCCCCCCAATGTTCGTAGCAGCACTATTTACAATAGCTAAAACATGGAAGCAACCTAAATGTCCACTGACAGATGAGTTGATAAAGAAGATGTAGTATATATATGCAATGAAATATTGCTCAGCCATAAAAAAAGAATGAAATAATGTCATTTGCAGCACATGGATGGAGCTGGAGATCATTATACTGAGTGAAGTAAGTCAGAAGGAGAAAGACAAATACTATATGATATCACTTATATGTGGAATCTAAAATATAATACAAATGAACTTATTTACAAAACAGAAACAGACTCACAGACATAGAAAACAAACTTATGTTTACCAAAGGGGAAAGGGGGTGGGGAAAGGATAAATTAGGAGTTTAGGATTAGCAGATACAAACTACTATATGTAAAATAAACAACAAGGTCTTACTGTATAGCAAAGGGAACTATATTCAATATCCTGTAATAAGCCATAATTGAAAAGAATATGAAAAACAATATAATATATATGTATATAACTGAATCACTCTGCTGTAGACCTGAAACTAGCACAACATTGTAAACCAACTATACTTCAATAAAAAATTTTAAAAAATAGAATTCCAATTCTAAATTATTTTATATATATTTTTTTTTACTGTTGTTTAAACAGTAAAAAAATGGAAACAATATTAGTGCCAGATATCAGAGAACTAGTTACATAAATTTATGATGTATTCATCCAATAGAGTATAAAAGTGTTGATCGATATTGTTTTGCATGGAAGAGCATTGACAATTACATTGTTAAGTAAAAAGCAGGTTATAAAATATTCTGAAATGATCTTATTTTGTGATTTTTTTTAAAGTTTAGAAATAGATCCATGAAATTATTAGCAGTAGTTATTTTTAGGTGATAAGATTTTTGGTTGGTCTTAATCATCTTCCTTATGCTTATCTACATTAACATATCTTGCATACACACAAGTATGTGTCATTTGTTTAATGAGAAAAAATTATACGTTTAAAATTATAATTATATATAATTATACTATATCTATATGACTAGGTATAAATATTTCACAACAGAGGCAAAATCAGGTCCTAGCAATCAGGGGGATGGCTAAGCTATGGAACTAAGCATCCTGTGTACTGGAAATGATAGACAGGCTGATATTCTGCTCTGAGCCTGGGCAATATAGTCCACTGGGTTGGGTACTTGGTTAAAAAAATACTTCAGTGTCCCCCAGAAAATAAGAATCAGCTAAAATTTTCACATGAAACTTATACTGATATGCAACATAGTTGAACCTCAAGCCTCTCCAGGCCTCTATACTTTACCTCAGGTCCCCTCAATCCCAGACTGATAGACTCTGAGCTTGGGTACAATCTTTTGGTAGCTGGAGTTTTAAACCTTAAGTTCAGCAAATTCAGTTGGTTTGAGTTTTCATAAGGAATTGGAGTTATGAACTGTCCCACATTATCATCCTACACCTGGCAATCCAGCCAAATTGAAATCCATGTCATTGGCAAGTACCCCATTTGCCTTGCATTCCATTGTGCTGTATCTTCCACCTGGAAGATTCTTCCTCCTCATCCCACCCCCAGTACCAAAGTCTGCTTATCTTTAAAGGCCCTGTTTAAATGCTTCCTACCCTACCCCGGGGAGCCTATTCTTCTCTCCCACAAGTGGTGTGCTCTCTCTGTTTTGAATTTCTCCTTCCAAGGCCCAGGAAGCCACCTTTGACCTACACCATCAGGATGAGTCTCTCCCTGCTGTCCTTGACCTTTCTTACTCTTTTTTCCCCCTTTAAGTTCTTTTAGATGCAAAGTAAGAAAAAAATAAGTATGTCAATCAGCTTAAAATTATATTTATTAGTCTACATATTTCAGTCTGGAGTGTACTTTGCTTCTCCCACTAGACTGTAAGGTTTCCTAGAGCAGAGACAAATCTCCAACTTAATCTGTGAACACAGAGCCTGGTACACAGTAGGTTTTCAGCATATGTTTATTACATTGATGCCTTCAGTGCTAGGATCAGGGGATGACACAGGTCAATGGATGTGAGGCTGCTGAGAACTCAGACATAAGTCTCAAACCACCTGTCTCTTTAAAACATCCTCAACTCTCTTAGGAGGAAAGGAAGGGCAGCCTCCACCTGCAGAAGTCTCAGCACGGCTGAGCAGAAACCTCAAGTGTTCACAGCAGCCGCAGCTCCAAAGCAGTTGTGTTGGTGCTGAGCTGAAGGGGTGGGTGGAGGACAGATGCGGAAGTACAGCTTAGCAGAGTTCTGGCCTCCTAAGTGCAGGGGCGCCAGGAGGTGTTTCCCAGCGCAAATGAGAGGGAGGGGCCTGAGCTTCCAGTGAATGAGTGCTGGAGACCCGGGTGGGGCCAGAGCAGCTGTCCTCGTGCCCCCTCTTCTGGGCCAGTCACCTTAATACTCCTTAACACTCCTCCTCTTTGATGTGGTAGGTTGTGCCACCCCTGAGGCAGTGGGGCTTCCGGCGAGCCCTCCAAGAGCCTGCCGGGCTCTGATGCCAGGCCCTTTGGGAAACAGAACTACAGCCTCCTGTACAGGGAGCTCAAGGAGCGGAGCAGGAAACCAGGGAAGGATTTGGGCCTTGGGGAGGGGGGCATCTGAGAGCACTTGGAGTCTCCTGAGATTGCTGCTTCTGCTGTGACATCGCCTGGCTAGCCCGCGGAAGCTGGAAGGAAAAAGAACATTCGGTTAGATCAGGGACCCAGGTGCCTTGAGTGTTTGTTTCTCTTCTGCATGAGCTGGAGCTGTCATGGGAGCCTAGCATTTACAACCTGCTAAAATCCACCCCAGGAGGGGAAAATGGATTTGAAAGGGGAGCAAATCATGGTGGGAACTCCCAGGGGTCCCACCCACCAATAACCATAATAACTTACTTTTTTTCTTAAATAAGAAAAACAAAAACTGCAACCTAGTTGAGCTGATAGTTCACTTTTCCCAGGCCAATGTCCACCATGGTCAAGTGTAAAGGAGGTCCGAGTCTCTACCCTTTCTTCACTTGGTCTTATTTTGCCCTGAAGTTCCTAAGCCTGCATATACCTTCTCTGCTTCTCTGGCCCTCTAGCTTCTGTGGCTTTCTCCCATGTTACATCATTTGGGGTCTTTCAAAGGGATCCATTTCGCTTCCCTTCTCCCTGCCCCAGACCTCTCCTACCTGGAGTATCTACTCCCTGGGAAAAAAGCAAGAGGAGGAAATGGGGCTGCCTTAGCAGCCTCTGAGTCAGAGATATCCACGCGTATACCCACCCAGATGTAGCCTCACCCCAGAGGAAGACGTGTGGACAACTTATCCCGAACGAGTCTGGAGGCCTGTGGGGCTGGGAAGAAAGAGGCCTTTTACACCTACGCAATTAAAGCCTCCAGCCTACATGTTACTGGAGGGCAACCATAGAGCAGATTATCCAGATGTTTCACAATTCCCAGGGCTGGATTCCTCAGCTACAGGCAGCTGGATGTGGGTCAAAGGGATCCCCATGTGAGTGAGTGACCAAAAAAAGGCTGGGGCCTTCAGATTGGCCTGAGTGGAGGTGGGTACACTGACCAAGTCTAGATGACATCCCTGGGGGGCTAAATGGGGATATGACAGTTCTATCCAGGACTGGAGGGGGAGGATCAAAGTCAATACCATGCAAGTCTGAGGAGGACCCTTCTTGTCCACCCCCCACCCATCACCCATGACTTTCATCATCCAGCTCAATGCCATCGCCTTCATGGAGACTTGCCTGGTCTCCCAGCCACATCCAAGTCCTCCATCCTCTGGAGGATGAACTTTGTAGATGCCTTGTTGCAATAAAAATGGAAGTGAGGTTTTTTTTCCCCCCTCTCCTGAGAACAAGGAAAATAAAGGGAACAGTGAACAGGCTAGAGAAGAAACATAACCTGGCCTGAAAAAGTTAATCACTCCTTGTTTTATTTTCACTGTTACTAATCTGTAGTGTCTGTAACTAGATTTGTACTTCACAAAGCTAACCTACCACTCCCTGACACTATGTAAATTACATCCTGGGCCTATCACTCCCTAACTTTATGTAAATTACATCCTGGTCCTGGTGTTTACATTCCCTGGTCTCTCTTGCAACAATCACGCACTGTAGCTTTTGCATTTCACAAAGAAGGTCACAGGCCAATAAACCAGAGACAAAAGGACCCAATTACCAGGCCACCTGACGCCAGCTATGACTGTTTTGAAATAATGCAAGGAGAAAAAGAATGCAAGACTTTCACTACTTTGATCCTTATATACCCCGGACTGCAAGCCCCGCATATAAAATCTCTAATTCCCAGAATGGGGTGGGGGGGCACAGTTCTTGAGGCACTAGCCTGCTGTGTCTTCCCTTCTGCCTGGCAGAGGAATAAAGCCATCTCTCTTATCCTCCAAAATCTCTGTCGCTTTATTTCTGGTCGGCATCAGTGCACAGAGAGCCAAGATTTTTTTGGCAACAGCCTCTCACAGCCTTTAAAGCTGCTCATGGTCAAGGTGACCTAAATTCCTGTCCTATCTCCTCTATTAAACAGTTCCTTGATGACAGGGACCTTATCTTTATCAATTCTGCATTCCTAGAGTCTGATACTGTCCCTGACATAAAGAAGATGCACATTAATATTTGTCGAATGAAGCCATCTAAGTGCCATTAGAATAGACTTTGTGTTTGGGGAGAACAGAAAGCGGGAGGAAAACAAAATCCCACTCATTTTTGTTTTGTGGATCAGATCTCGACTTCTTGTGTTCACATCCTCACATAATACCGTTTCATAAATAGTGCAGAGAATCCTGTGGATGGACGTCATCTTACAGAACAGGCTGAAAATAGTATGGAGAGTAAAACACTCATAACACTATCTCTTAAATGCAAGAAGGGAACTGTTTATGTCATCATCAAGGGACCTCATGGAAAAGTTTTCCACAGAGTGAAAAGTTTTTCTTCATCTTTCATGAAAATGTTTATCAGCACATGTTGTCTGTACTTACAGTGGGGACACTCTCATCTAAATATAGCCCCTCACTTATGCATGTTTCCATCTCAGAATTGCTGCCGACGTGCACAGCTAAGTAGGGAGGGTGGGAGGGAGGGAGATGCAAGAGGGAAGAGATATGGGAACATATGTATATGTATAACTGATTCACTTTGTTATAAAGCAGAAACTAACACACCATTGTAAAGCAATTATACTCCATAAAGATGTTAAAAAAAAAAAAAAGGTACTGAAGAAACTCCTTGATCTTAGGGACAATGTCTTGCCTGCCTCCGTGTTCCTGATGTCTGACACCCAGTAGGGACTCAGGAAACAGTTAAGTAAATGAAAAAGGTGAGCAATTACAAGGGATATTCTGATTAAAGGGGCAGTCCTCAAAGGCTTCAAATCATATATAGGACAAAAGTAGGCAAGATTGGGATGTGGGGTGAGGGATAAGTACCTAGCCAGGGTGGAAAACAGGTCAAGACCAGAATAGGAGCAGCTTTTGGAGCCCCAAGCCCAGTAGGACAGGATTATCAGGGCTCACCTGCTTCATCTGGGAAGGCTCCCAGGAGAAGACAGCCTTGATGTGTAGTTTGGATGAAGGGAGAGAAAGGTCCTTGTGAGTGGAACAGAGAGGATGGTATGAAGCCCATCTCAACCCATTAGAACAGGACCCTAGAGAAGGAGCACCTGATTTATGGGGCCTTGGAGCTCAGACCCATCTTTTCTCACTTCCTCCTCCCTCCTCCCTCTCTTCTTCCTCCTTCACTTACTCTTCTTGCCCTCAGGCATCAGAAACAACCCGAACTACTCCTCAGAAAGGCTGCACACACACTAAGCCTTAGTGAGAGGGCAAAGGAACTCTGGTCTCAGTTTACCAGGTGTTCTTTAACCCCACCCAGACCTGTACCTCATAAACCCACGCCCCCTAGACCTCACACATCACAAATGCATTTCCTTGAGGTCAACTAATAGCTACCCAACCCCTGCTGTCCCTATGTAAGGGCCAGAGAGTCTTTCTGGGGCTCTGCCCCGGGGAAACCAGGCTTCCCTGCTTCCTCTCCAGTTCCTGAGACCACTCCTCATAATAATTGCCCACAGGAGTCTCTAGGTCCAGTCATTTTCAGCACAATGAAATATCGTCACATGTAGGATGGTGCTGGGGATCGACTCCACCAGGATTGGTGTTTTCAATGGAGGAGATCAGCGTCTAGCTTTGCCCATTCCCTAAAGTGAGCCTGCTTGAGGCCCCGGAGCTGTCCTGTCCTTCAACTAGACTTGCAAGTCCAACCAGCTCCAGGTCAGGAGCCCAGAAAGTTAATATTCTCCTTCTCTCTTCCTGGTTCAGGTTGTGTCTATGAGTTTGATTCTATGATTTCTATAAGCACTGAAGCCAAATCTGGCCTCTGTACCCTGATACTGAATTAAATCTCAGAGAGAGAGTTTTGGGTGAAGTAGAAGAGAATAGCTTTATCACTTTGCCAGGCAAAGGGGGCCACAGCAGGCTAATGCCCTCAAAACTGTGTGTCCCCACTTGGAGAGAGTAGTGAGGAGTGTTATAGTAATGGTTCAAAGATGGCGTGACCAGCTCGTGGACATTCTTCTGATCGGTTGGTGGTGAGGTAATCGGGAGTCAGCATCATCAACCTTCTCGTTCCAACTGGTCTGGGGTCTACATGCTTGTGGGCAGCATGCCATCGTTAACTGTTAACTTTTTCCACCTGGAGGGGGTTTTAGTATCTGCAAAACAGCTCAAAGATATCTTTGTGTGTATCCCTTGATGGGGAGCCAGGACCTTGCCCCAAGTCTGCTCTATGGTTTCTCTTGACTGTTTGTTTCTCCCTGGTCTCACATCCCCTCCCTTCCCTAATTAACAACTGCTTGAATCTGTCCATTGGAACTCAAGGAAGGTCATGGAGGCTGAATGAAGCCTATTTCCTGTAATCAAAGAAATAGGGGACAAAGAAAGGCTTTTGTGTCCAGGAGGCCCACAGGGCCCTGCTTGGTATCAGCACCTACTATATTCTGGATGCAAGAAGAATATGAGCCCCATCTTATTTTTCAAAGTTTTCACACTAGAGATAATGTAGACACGTTGGTATCTAACACAAGGCAGTAAGTGAAAGATAGGCAAACAGAGAGGCAGGTGAATTCTGGTTATGGGCTGAGACTGGAAATAGTCAGCTTAAATGTACCACATTACAGCGATAGTGTTGCCAAAATCTTGTCTCTCTGTGCACCGATGCTGAACAGAAATACGGAGACAGAGTTATGGAAGAGAAAGAAAGAGTGGCTTTATTTCTTTGCCAGGCAAAGGGGGAACACAGTAGGTTAGTGCTTCAAGAACTGTGCTCCCCTCGCTGGGGAATAGGGAGAGGTTATATAGTCAGGGGCGGTGGTCAGAGGTACGTGATAAGGATCAAGGCAGCAACAGTCTTGCATTCTTCTTTCTTCTGCAAAGTGTCAAAAGGGTGGAGTTGCTGACAAGATTAGGGTACGTGCAGGGTCTCAGGTGATCTGTTCTCCTAATCTTGATGAGGTTTTCTGGTCCCTTTAATCTTGCTTCAGGTGGTTTTTTGGCGGCTCCTCCCTTGATTAGCAACTACTTGAATCTGCCCTTTGGAACTCAGGGAAGGTCATGGAGCTGGAGTCTTGTCTGCAAGAAATGGGTTGATACCGAGCAGGGCCCTGTGGGGCTCCTGGGCACAAAGCCTTTCTGTGTCTCCCATTTCTTTGATTACAGGAAATAGGCTTCATTCAGCCTCCATGACCTTCCCTGAGTTCCAATGGGCAGATTCAAGCAGTTGCTAATCAGGGAAGGGAGGGGATGCCAGACCAGGGAGAAACAAACAGTCAAGAGAAACCATAGTGCAGCCTTGGGGCAAGGTCCTGGCTCCCCATCTACGGATACACACAAAGATATCGTTGAGCTGTTTTGCAGATGCTGAAACCCCCTCCAGGTGGGAGAAGTTAAGATTAATGATGGCATGCTGCCCACAAGCGCATAGACCCCAGACCGGTTGGAACCAGAAGGTTGATGATGCTGACTCCCAGTTACCTCACCACCAACCAATCAGAAGAATGTCCACGAGCTGATCACGCCCTCTTTGAACCATTACTATAAAACTTCTCCCTACCCTCTCCAAGTGGGGATGCACAATTTTGAGGGCATTAGTCCGCTGTGGCCCCCTTTTCCTGGCAAAGGAATAAAGCTATTCTTTTCTACTTCGCCCAAAACTCTGCCTCCGAGATCTAATTTGGTGTCGGGGTACAGAGGCCGGATTCGGCTTCAGGAGGACAGAAAAAAGGCCTCTGCATCCGGAGCCCCACAGGGCCCCGCTCAGTTTCACTCCCTCTCCATTATTATCCTGGAATTATCAGAGTAATTCTGAGGGTGGTTAACATGATGAAAAACATGAAAAAGTGTGGCATGTGTCTTATGACACAGGAATAATTCTACCTGCAGAAAATATGTGCATAGTTAAAGGTTTATGCATCTAAAAAAAAACAAAACATGATTCACATTTTGTTTTTAGTAAATCTCTTTTCAGAGTTTTCAGTTAACAGTAGTTTAGGATACATTTTGTTACATAATAGACTTTACGAATAGATAAAGGTGTTGGATAGGATTCCCCAGAGCAGAACTTAAGAATTTCTGTGCAAATGATACTTTAAGGTAGGACTTCCAGGAGAAAGACTTCAGTGCTCTGTAATTTTTGAGGCATCTTTTATGATCCAAAATATGGTCAGTTTTAATAAATGTTCCAAAAATTAAAAAAATAAATAAATAAAAATAAAAAGAAATAAATGTTCCAAGTACACTTGAAAAAGAATATGAGTTCTGTCATTGTTGGATGTTGTGTTTAAATATGCTAAAAATATCAAATTTGTTAATCGTATTTTTCTATCTTCTATACCCTTGCTGAATTTTTGCATTTTTCCATTAATAACTGCAATTAACATGTTCATATCTACTAATTATTGTGGTTTTATCTATTTTCCATTTGATTATATAAATATTATTATTATATATAATCAATATTCACTTAAGAGTTATTGTTTGTTTATCTTTCTTGTTTGTTATTCTTTCCTGTATCTCTAAGCTAATATCTGGGGTCATTTTCCATATGCTTAAAAATGTCTTTTAAGTATTTTCTTCTGCCTTGGATTCTACTAATAATTATCACCATTTTCCTTTGTTATAAAAATGCCTTTACTTTGCAATAGTATTTCCAGTGTATATAAGTGCTAAATTGATTGCACTAATGGCCCACAATTCTTCACCCCTCTTCATACCCATGCCTTTTGTTGTGTGACTTTGCAGCTCCTCTTTTCAAAGGGTGGACTATATTTCTAGGATCCTTGATTTTCTTCTGTGCAGTGGTAAGAACTGTTTTATCCAATGGAGTGTTAGCAAACATGATAAGCAGGGGCTTGGGGAAAAAGTGTCTGCTTGCCCAGTCTGCTTTGTTACCATCATGAGAACATGTCTTATCTAACATTGTAGAAGATAAGAAAGGTTGTCCCAGTCTTCCTACTTAAGTCCAACCTAGATCTGCCAGGATCCGACTCCCAGACACGTGAGCAAGTCTAGCAAACTGCCTAGTCAGTCTGGATGGGTAGCCAAGAAGTACTTGTCCTATGCCACTGAGGATTGTGGTTGTTTTTTGTCTGTTTGTTTGTTTTTAATTAATTAATTTATTTATTTATGACTGTGTTGGGTCTTCGTTTCTGTGCGAGGGCTTTCTCTAGTTGCGGCAAGCGGGGGCCACTCTTCATCACAGTGCGCGGGCCTCTCACTATCGCGGCCTCTCTTGTTGCGGAGCACAGGCTCCAGACGCGCAGGCTCAGTAGTTGTGGCTCACAGGCTTAGTTGCATCTGCGGCACGTGGGATCTTCCCAGACCAGGGCTCAACCCCGTGTGTCCTGCATTAGCAGGCAGACTCTCAACCACTGCGCCACCAGGGAAGCCCAGGATTGTGGTTGTTATTCAGCATTATTTTGGCGATAGATAACTGCTCAATAAATAATTGTAAGTTCGCAGCTATTTTCTTTGGGCACTTTGAAGATGTTATTAATATTCTAATCTGACTTCCATTATTTCTGTAAAGAAGTCAGGTGTCAGTATGAATTTTTGGTCCTTTGAAGGTCTTTTTTCTCTGGCTGATTTTAAGTTTTCATTTATTTTGTTTGTCTCCATTTTAATAGGATATTCCTAGGATTTGTTTTCTTGGCACTTATTGTACTTGGGATTCATAATCCTATGGCTTGGTGCCTTTAGTCACTTTGACAAAATTCTGAGGCATTATCTCTTCATATCTGCTTCTTTTTTTTCTCTCTTCTGGGTCTCCCAGTGCAATTACCCATGTATTAAAGCTTTTCACTATAGTCATATATCTCTTATGTGCTTTCCTGTATTTTCCAACTGTTTGCCTTCCCATGCTTCAAAATTTTCTTCTGTCCCATTTAATAGTTGTCCAATTATCTCCTCTGTTGTGTTCAGTCTGTTTTTTAACCTCTCTACTGAGTTCTTAATTTCAGTTATTTAGTTTTCAGTTCTAGTCTTTCATTTTGTTGCTTTTCTAATTTATACACAAGTTCTCCACCTTGCCTCTTAATTTCTTGAGCATACACATCATTGATATTTTCAAGTTTCTTTCTAATAACTAGATTAACTAGATTTCCTGTGCTCTATCTGCATTGTCTGTTTTTCTCTTGGTTTTTTCAGTCGAGTGTTTTTTTGTTTTGTTTTGTTTTTGTTTTTTTGGTGAGTCACCTTTATTGTATTTATTATTCTCACTTTTATTGTGTTTATTGCGGGTAGGGTAGCGGGGTGTTTTTCCTTTAAAATGCTTTTCCTGAGCCACAAGAACTCCAGGGCCCCTGCCCATGAGTGGGCAGCTGGCACATGTCACTCCTGCAACATTTCTGGAAAGAAGGATGAGGTGGGCAGGCAGGCCAGCTCTGCCGGCCTCGGCCCCCCTGAAAAAGAAACCCAAACCCCAGGAGCACCCCACCCCTTGGGCTCACGTAGCTGGGTGTGCATCCCGGCTACCCCACAAGCAGCCTCCTCTCCCTACTTCCTACCCCCTTTCCTTGGGCTTCTCCATGCTCCCCTCGTGGGCACTTCAGCCCCAGCCTGCCTGCTTCCCGCGCTGCCCTGGAAGATGCTTTCATACTTGCCGGGCTTGCCTGTTGTCTACAAGACCCAGGATGCTCACCCGGTGCACTCCAGCTGATTCTGGCTGGGCACCCTTCCCCCACCACTGGTAGCCTCTACCCTGTGACAGTGCACTGGCCTAGGGGGTAGAGGCGACCAGGCCCACCAGCCTCCCGCTAGCTTGAAGGGAGCAGGTCCCGGGGCCCACAGCATGCCTTCTGGTAGCAGCTCTTGGGCCGACAGTTCCCCGTCCTCCCCGCTGCCTGCCCCAGATCCCGGGCTGCAGCAGCTCAGGTCTCCCCAGGAAGGGTGGCCGAGCCCTTTCCTTCAGGACGCCGGGTGCACGGAGGGAGCCAGCCAGGCCCCTCACAAGTAAAGCTTCATGGCCTTGTGCGTCGTGGGGCAGTAGCGGGCGTGGAGCTGGGCCAGCAGTGCCCTGGACGTGGCCTTGAAGCGCGTGCCCTGGCTCTTCTTGTTCCACACGTGGACAGCATAGGTGGCGTTGAGCAGCCGGGACAGCTCCTCGGGGCTGACGTCTTCGAAGTACTTCTTCCAGTTCTGCCAGGGGATGGGGTAGAACGCCTCGTAGGGCAGGGTGGTGACGCCGCGGCAGGCGCGGCTCTCGCCCAGGCTGCGGATGGAGCACCACTTCTTGAAGACCCGCGTGAGCAGCTGCGGGCCCTGGTGGCCCCAGATCCAGCTGTTGTAGTGGGCCACGAAGTCACGCATGCACAGCGCCACGAACTCGTGGTGGCGCTTGAAGGCCAGGAAGGCGCCGTTGGGGACATAGCGGGACTGGGTGCCCAGCGCGTTGGTCAGGTTCCCCAGGCTCTTGAGGACGATGAAGTCCGTGTCCAGGTAGATGCCTCCGAACTTCCACATGAGCGCAGTCCTGGAGGCATCGGAGAGCACGGGCAGCACGTAGGGCTCCCACCGCCACTGCAGGGCCGCGTACCAGCCTGCCAGGGCTGTGTCCCGAAACAGCTCCTGCAGGTCCAGCGGGAGCATCTGGACATTGGGGAAGCAGCCCAGAAGCGAGAGGCCCAGTTGCCGGGGCAGGGAGGCGTTCCCGCCCGGCAGCCCCTTCGTCAGGACCACCACCCGGGACTCAGGCTGGGCCCTGGCTGCTGACTCCACTGAGCACATGAACAGGAAGTTGGGGTCCGTCCGGTCAGAAGTCTCCAGGAAGAAGATGTTACCGGGAGGTGGGGTGCCGGAGGACGGTGTGTGGGGGACCAAGTGCGGGCAGGGTATGTCAGCAGGCAGGTTAGAGAACTGCCCTTGGCCCCCGGGCTCTCCCACAATGTGCCAGTAGACCATGACGGAGACCAGAAACGTGAACTTGAAGCCGATGATGAACAGGGTGCAGACCCGCTGCCTCGGGCCACCCCGGAGCAGCCTCAGCAGGCAGTCGGGGGGCCTGGACGTCATCTCCCCAGATGATATCAGGAGCCTCCAGCAGGAACTGGCTGGTCTGTAAGAGATGAGCACCGCATTCAGGCAGGCTGCTGGCATCCCTGACCCAAGAAAGACGCTTCCTACAAACACCAGCCACAGCCGACACCGGCTCCCAGAGCCCATGGGCCTGCCAGGTGGTCAGAGCCCCATCTCCGTCCTCATCTGTAAAATGGGGGCAGCGGGCCATGGAGTAAGATCTGAGCAGGGTCCCTTTCACTCTGTGACATACCTGTGAGCTCCCCAAGGGCTGGGCCAGCACCACCTACGACGTGCAGCCAACATGGGCCCAGGGCAGGGTCTGGCCTCTCTACCTGGCAAGGCCTGTCCCCTTTGAACTACCAGGCTGGCAGCCTATGATCTGAGGCCCAATGCATGCACCTCTCAGTCCCATTCAGTTCCACCAGCCGGGCCTGGAGCTGGTCCAAGAGGAAGAACTGCCAGCAGCCACAGGGACTTTTAGCAGGAGGCCTGGGGCTCTGGGGGGCCTGGGTGCTGGCAGTCAAGCTCGCTCAGGAGCAGGACGGGTGGACTCTAGGCACGTGGGCATGCTGGCCAGGTCCCAAAGCCCTTGGGCAAGACATGACGGGGTCTCCTGGGCCCCTGGCTTCCCCAGCCCCTGCCTGGAGGGAAAGCGACAGGGAGGTTGTGCTAAATATAGTCTGTGACTTGACTAGTACTGTTGCCCTTGGACTCTCATTCTCTCCTGATGCCCAGGCTGCTGCTGGCCAGCAGCAGGAACATTCTTGGGTGCCTTGCAGGAGGTTGGGAGGAACAAGAGAGGCTTGCGGTGGGACTGTGTGAATGCCTGGGACATGAGGGGCCCCAGGTCTGCCTGAACCAGCAGCAAGACGGTAATACTGGAGCAAGGGTTATATTCATTCATTCAGTGAATACGGACTGTCCACCACGCACATGTCAGGCAACCTTCTCAGCATTTCCCACATATTAACTCATTAAACCCTCGCGGCCGCCCTGTGGTGAGGAAACTGAGCCACGGAAGTCCGGTAACTCATGCAGACTCCTCTGGCCAGCAAGTGGCAGGGCGGGGTTTGAACCCAGGCCACCTGGCTCCAAAGTCTGTGTTCTCTCCACTGTGCCATCCTGCCTGGCAGACAGAGCTTGCAACCATGAATGTGCCTGGCACCTGGGGACTTGGTACACACTGACCTGGACAGCGCTCACTATTAAGAGAGTCCCGGCCACCATTTACTGTAACCCCAGGGGACAGCTGCATAGTTTCCCCTTTAAGGCCAGGAAGCTTGGGTGCAAAGCGGTGGGGGACTGGGTGCAGCCTGGGGACCAAGGGGGGCCGGAGTCAACCTCTCCCAGGACAGAGGGGTCTTGTGGCCTGAGGGTGGTGCCAGGAGCCCGCGACTTGCTCCCCAAGGCTGAGGCAGGGAACCGTGACCACGTCATGGGTTGGAAACTGACCCGCCTGGCCGGCCCATGGTGGCGAGGTGGGGATCCAGGCAGCCTGGCAGGCCTCTGGAGACACGCCCTGGCTCAGCAGCCAACCTCCTCTGCCAACAAGAACTCGGTCCTTCCACATGCTCTCCATGCCTGCAAATCCATCTCCAGTTCTCTCCTGCCTTCAACCAGGTTTCTCCAAAGAGTCACCTCCACTTGTTGTTTCAGATCCTTCCCTTCCTAGGCCCCCTTGCCTGTTGTCATCTGCTTCCTGTCCCCTCCAGTCAAGTGTTTTATTCCTCATACGTTTGGTTATTTTTGAATTGATTGTAGAGATCTGTGTGAAAATTCTATAGAGGTAATTTAAGTCTCCGAATGTGGATTTTCTTTTACTTTGAGCAAGCACCTAGGCCAGGAACACTGGCAATCATGGATGATATTATTCTGACCAAGAACTGAGATCATTCAAAGCTTGGCTTCCATCTCTTTGCAGACTGACCTATTTTGGTTCTCCTTATTCCTGGTTTAAAGCTTGACGTATTTACCAGAGCTCCTCATCCTTGACAGAACTGAGTTCCAATTCTGCCCCCGCCTCGCTTACTGCCCATGAATTTTATGAGAGATATACTCAGATTTTCAACCTCCTAGCGATGGCTTTTCAGAATAGCAAATGCATCAAAGGAAAAGCTGTGTTAAATGCTAGGCTAATTTCTCAGCTTCTCTCCTCTCTTAGAACTTGGCCCACAATCGTCACTGAATTGGCAGATTTATGACACATTCAGACAGATATTTTATTATGTATTACCTAGCTTTTGCAGTTTTTCTCAGTGGAGATTTTGGTCCAAAGTAATTTCCTGCTTCTATATCTAAAGACATTTAAAATGCCCATAGATAATCAATATTCTTATCCAGCCACTCCCATCCCCTGCTTTAGCAAGGTAAAGCTAAAGGCATCTAAGAAAAAAACTGAAAAATAATAAAGGCAGAACAAACCAGAGATGTTCGAATTAAAAGCAGAGCCAGAGATTAGCAGTCTACACCTGCTGAAGTGACAAGACATGCACATCTAAGGACATTGTTGATTTGCCTATGCTATTGATCAGAAAGTGATAGGAATGGTTCAGAGATGGAGATGCTCATGTCACGTTGGCCAGAAGGCTTTGGGGGAAGTGGGAGATAAGATCTGAGTGATAATTAATGGAAATAATAATGACGTGATTGATAATAGTGATGATTGATTTCATTTCACCAGTGTTTTTGTAGATATATATTAGCTGCATAATATTTTTCCATTGTATTTTATTTTAATTTTGTAGAATGAAGTAATGATTTAATATGACATATGTAAAAAAAAAACTTTTATGTCTTTATTAGGACATTATTGTTGCAATAATGATTCTGAACATTCTAGTTACATGAAGGCTATAGGAGCAGCCATTCTCTTCAAAGCTTGAATATTTTGCAACCATGGCCAATATTTGAGCCTTTTCAAAATTTATACTGAGGTTTCAGGAATAGGTAGTGTGAGCTGGAAAGAAGTGAGGATAGTGGTCAATATGCCCACTGCGATGGTTTTAAAACATAGCTCAAAATTCTTTGACTCTCTTCTCATTGAGAAATGAAGTCTACGTTCCCTCCTCTTGAATCTAGGCAGGCTTGTGACAGCTCTAACCCACAGAATATGGTAGTAGTGATGTTGTGTGACTTCTGAGGTTGGACCATTAAAGGTCATGCAGATTCCACCTGGTCCTCTTGGGATGCTCTCTCTGGGTGGGGTGGTGAGGGGAGCCAGGTACCATGTAAAGAGTCTCAGGAACCACCCTGAGTCCATCAGGCTAGAGAGGCCAGGAGGAGAGCAACCAGCTGACAGCCAGCATCAACTCCAGCCGAGTGAATGTCACTATAACACGACTATGTCTCTTTATTGCTGTTGAATTTGAAAAATGGCACTCAATAGCCAAAAAGCAATGAAAATGAGTTCCATTCTATCTCAGATCTCTTGAAAGAAATGTACAGGTATCCAATCTGTAACCCTCTGAGGCACTTCGCATGTCCTCTTTTTTCTCAGTTTTCTCAAAGCCCAGAGCCTCTCATTTGCTGAATGCCCCATGCATTCTTTGAGGGAAAACCCTCACTTCGAGTTTCTTCAGAATTCACTGACCTTGCAGCTCACCTCTCTCTCAAGTCCATTGTTTTCAGATTGACTTCCTCTCCTTCCACCAGATCTATCTCTCTGCCTCCAAGCCCTCCATCCTCTTTGGTCTTGTTCTCCTCAATGTCTGATCCTTCACACCAGCCTCAACAGAGACAGGGATTCTGAGGACCATCTGTTCCTCCCCCACGTTTCACGTGGCCTTTTGCTGAGAGTGTGCTCAGCGGCCACTCTCTACGCCTCCCCTTCTCCCACCCTCCCACCCTCAAAGCTCCCACGAGGCCTCGCCCCCATGTGAGAAAAAGCAGACCCTTTAATGTGCCAGCCCCACCCCAGGATCATTCCCTCGTGATGGCAGGCCGGACCTTCAGGAGCTGAGGGAGTGGCCCACTGGGCAGTTTGTGTGGAGCAGACAATGGACAAGTAAGGGGAATGTGGTGTGAGAAGAGGCTTTATTTCTCTATATGGTCAGACACAGGTGAGAACATTGTGGGCACAGAGCAGGGGAGCCCACGGACTCCTGGGAAATACACCTGTAGAGCCTTCTTGGGGAGAGCTCACCCTGCCCCTGTGAACATTTCAACTGCTCAGCTGAAAGGAAGATTAGGAAAAGGAAGATTAGGGTGTCCAAGAAAGGATGCATCAAGCTGAGGTTTTTCCTTGGCCCTTTGGATTCTTGTTTCCTCTAAAATTGCACGTCTGAGCATCAGGGGCCCAGGTGAGCAGTGGCCCCTAGAGCCCTGGTCACAGCCAGAGCCCCCGGACTGCAGACCCCCGTCACCATCGCAGGGGTCGGAGCTCTGGTGCCAGCAGTGGCGGGACCTGCAGTGCCTGTGGTGGCCCAGGCAGCAGCCGCCCTCAGAGCTGGGAGCGCAGCCTGAAGAGAAGGCTGGAGGCAAACACTGTGCTGGGCTCTTTGGGGGGCACTCGGGTGAGGGGCACTTGCGGGGGGCACTGGCACTGCTGCTGGTTCTGCTGGCAGGACATCTCGGCAGGAGGTCAGTGAGCCCGGGCAAAACAAAAGCACCTTGTCAGCTGGGAATCCATAGTTCAGTGTCTCCTCGTTTTTGGTTTCCTGATCCCTCACTTGTAAGACCAGCTGCTTCCTAAGCCAAGGTTGAAGGAGGGGGAGGGAAACTGATGAGGGGTTACTCTGATGATGCAAGATGCCTCCTATGTTGCTCTCCACCCAGGGCCCCATGCTGCCCATCTAACTGGGCATTCAGGTTTTTGTATCTCAAAGGAAATACACAAGGGATGTACCCATTTGAGGAAGGTATTCTGAAAAATGAATGTCACAGGAAACATGTGTGAACATGAATAGAAAGAGCATGGGAAGGATCATGAATTCCTGTGGTCTTTGCTGTTCCCAGAATTCTTGTCATGCCCCAAAGGGACTCCTTCCTGGCCCTTACTTCTCCCCCTGGCTGCCCTCTCTGCAGCCATACTACTGGGATTTCATTCCAGACCCTTCTGTTTTCCTCTCCTCTCCTATGATCTCAGGGTTCCTTTCCAGCATCTCAGCTAGAGTTCCATCCCCTGCTGGACACTCACCAGATGCAGAGGAGGCAGGAGAAGGCTGTTCCTGAGGAAGCTGTGGATGGGGACCCCAGGGCAGGAGTCTTTAATCCTGTGCTGGGTGTGTGATGCATGACTTGAGCACGCTGCTGCTTTCACAACCAGGGGCAGCGTGACAGTCTGGCACACTCCCTGGACGAGACCTCAAGCATTTTTCTTGGGCACTTGCATAAAGTCCAACTAAGGAGGTTCAACCAGGAAGCATGACGACTGTCCACACACCTCCCCCTGGGGCCTGTTGGGAGCCTGGCACTCTACCTTCCTTCCTTCGTTGTTTTAGCCCACCTGCCTCGGTTCAGATTCTGACTCACATTCTTTCCTGGGAACAGGTACAACTATGGAAGAATTCTGTTCTTGCATTCATGAGTCTACCAAGACAGACACACAAACAGACAAATGAATCAATCATAGAACAAAGTCCAAGTGATGAATATAATTAAATGTGGACCATGTTTCCAGGCTGCCCCAGTGACTATGACCTTCAGACATAATCCAGTACTGCCCCCTGAACTCCTTGCAATGAGATACGGGCAAGGGATGAGGACTGGTGCTGGCACCCTGTCTAGGGGAAGCGAGCCCCTCGGATGACCTCGTGGCAACCAGGGAGCAGCATGCATTTTCACGCATGGGAGCAGAGCCAAGTTAGGTGTTGATGGACAAATAAATAAATTGACCTGAGCTGAAAAGACATTTTTTAGCGCAGTCATCTAAACTCAAAACTATTTGTACATTCGAATCTATTATACTATCTAACTATAGTCAAAAATATATAATTAAGACTACAAACTTTAATAATCCATATATAATTTAAACAATTTTTGCTATGGTAATAATATTATATCATGGGCCTATATTTTCTTACTGAGAAAAATGTTCATGGGCTATTTTTTTTTTAATAAATTTATTTATTTTTTATTTATTTATTATTTTTAGCTGTGTTGGGTCTTCGTTTCTGTGCGAGGGCTTTCTCTAGTTGTGGCGAGCGGGGGCCACTCTTCATCGCGGTGCGCGGGCCTCTCACTATCGCGGCCTCTCTTGTTGTGGAGCACAGGCTCCAGATGCGCAGGCTCAGTAGTTGTGGCTCACGGGCCCAGTTGCTCCGCGGCATGTGGAATCTTCCCAGACCAGGGCTCGAACCCGTGTCCCCTGCATTGGCAGGCAGATTCTCAACCACTGCACCACCAGGGAAGCCCCATGGGCTATTTTTAACTGGTAAAAAGCAGGTGATAAAGCAGTGCACACAGTTAATTGATATTTTGAAGGAAGTCTCTTTTTGTAGAGGAAAGGTATCTTATTCTTTCATGACCATGAAAACCTCTAGGACTGGCTTCCTGCCTTTAGATAATTTTATTTTTCTCACTTCACTCTAACGCTCACCCACACTAAAGCATAGGGAACCTACACAGTATTTCAAGACCCTATGGAGGAAGGACTTGTCATGAAGTGGACCTTGGGAGTGTTGGCTCAGGATGGAGGTGGTGGGGACAGTGGGGAAGGAATCATGGCCTCACTGACATTCTCCTGTTTCCAGAATGATGTTCCTGACAGCCCTGAGGCCATGCTTTCAGTCCCAGCCTCCTTTCAGTTTGGCAGCCATTCCCCTCACATCACTGAGAGTCCCACAGCTAGATACTGGATTGCCAAGGGAAAATATGAGTGATGAAAAAAGACATTATTTTTTCACTTGGACTCCATGGTGAGGATGCAGAGGGAGAAAATAGCAAGAAACATTTATTTTCATCAGCTTTGCCAGACGAGGAAAACCTTCGGTAATGCCACAAAACTAGGGTTGCTCTCCCTCTTGGTGTACCGGGGAAGTCTTAGTTTACAACTCATGTCCCAGTGTAATTATTCAGTTGTGTCCTACTTTGGATGATAATACAGAGAGAAGAGATCAGCCTAATGGAAGTGATGTTAACATCACTCTCGGGGATCCTCCGAAGGTCCAGCCTGACCTTGGGGTGTGACTCGGAGGGGAATATCACCCACTCTCTTTTATCCCACAGACCTGATCCTCCTATTGCCAGACCTCGTTCCTCCTGAATTTCTTCTCATTCAGTCATTAATTCCCAGGTTTCTACATTCAACAAACTTTAAGTGAGTTTCAGCTGTGGATTGGGCACTGGGCACAGTGCTGGGGGTATAGCTACGAAGGAGACACAGCCTGCCCTCACAGGTCTGCCAGTCTAGTAGAAAGGGGAAACACAGTGATGACTTACAACTGTGCTGTACATTAAAGAGAGATTGCAGGTGCTGTGGAGGGGTGTAAGGATAAGGCCTAAACCAGTCTGGGGTTCAGGTCTCTGCAAAATGTGAATAGTTTTCCCCTTTGACTTGTGGGTCAACAGAAGCAAGTACAAAAGCTATTTTTGGTCCAAATGGGTACAATCTCGAGTTATTAGCCAACAACTGCTGAAGGGTAATATTAATTTCAATGGTTGGGTAAGTTCCAAAGTTTCTGGGTGGCTCTCAGTGGGGAGATTTCTCCATCCTCCCTAAAATGCAAGTGGACTTCTGTCTGGCTTCCTTCAGGCCACATCCCTGGTTCCATGTCTTATAGGCCCTTGCTCTAGTCCTGGAGTTGCTGCTCTATGATTTTATAGCCCCCTCAGGGAGGAAACCCCTCTTCACAGCCTCTTACATTTCTTACAGAGCAGCTGCTCCACAGGCCTGCAGACCGAGCAGATGTCCTTGATGATGGAAGAAGATGCTGTGAGGCCATGAGGTCTGCTCCGTGAGGGCCAGTGCTGGGAGCAGCCCATCCTCAAGAGCCTGGCACCCTGCAGTGTGGAGCTCTCAGAGGCAACACAATTTATTTCTGATGTATCTTCCTTAAAATGCACTCTGGGGAGTTAAATCTCAATTCATCAATATATAATTCATCATCTTACATAAGATATGAAGCAAAGACCAAGCTCTCCCTTGCCTCAGGGATGGGACCAGGAGAGGACAGGATTGTGGGAAAGCACCTTCCACGACAAGTGGCTCAGCTTCTTTTAGGGAAAAGGGGGCAAGAGAGTGTAAAAATACTACCCTGTCTTCTCATGTGAGGATATTATTTCCTGGCTTCTCAGCCACATACCAATTTTACTCTTAGATGGTGTCTAGCATATATGGGATGTAAAATACCTCCTCATATGGAACTACTGAAAACATTCCATATGGATTAAAGCTCTAACATGACATTGGTTTGTGATTTTTCTTAGTATTATATATTTTTTTCTTTTTTTGGTTTTACTTTTAAATTTTTTTTAATTTAATTTTTATTTTATATTGGAGTATAGTCTATTTTCAATGCTGTGTTAGTTTTAGGTGTACAGCAAAGTGATCCAGTTATACATACACATATGTCCATCCTTTTTCATATTCTTTTCCCATATAGGTCATTACAGAATATTCAAGCTCCAACCCTAAAACCATATCATCTAAATATCCTTAACTTCTAAACAGAGCCCTGGAAGATTTCCAGATCTCCTGTATGTATATTAAGAAACTATAGAAGAAGCCCTCCTATTAGCACCATCATATGAAAGTAGAAAGCCAGGAATTTTATGAAAAATGTCAGAACAGAGGATGATTTTCCTAGCAGACTATAGTGGGGAGGGTGGACATTGAGGATGTGAGCTGGACCAGAACAGGACAAGCTGCGTGGACTGTGTGGTGATGAGAGATGTCAGACTGGCCTCTATGGGGGTTTCCCTGGTGGCACAGAGGTTGAGAATCTGCCTGCTAATGCAAGGGACACAGGTTCGAGCCCTGGTCTGGGAAGATCCCACATGCCGCGGAGCAACTAGGCCCGTGAGCCACAGCTACTGAGCCTGCGCGTCTGGAGCCTGTGCTCCGCAACAAGAGAGGCCGCGATAGTGAGAGGCCCGCGCACCGCGATGAAGAGTGGCCCCCGCTTGCCGCAACTAGAGAAAGCCCTGGCACGAAACGAAGACCCAACACAGCCAAAAATTAATTAATTAATTAATTAATTAAAAAAAAAAAAAGAAATGCCTCTATGGCCATATGACACATCCCCTTGGAGATTCCAAGAAATTATGTGGAGACACTTTGTGACTGTTTAGATGGTCATTTCCATCTACCATGATTTGGGCAAACACATGTATTGCAATCTCATCTTGTACTCACAGGCTGAAAAAAACAGCTTATATTTAGGTTACACATGACATGAGATACTCATAATTTGTAAAATTATGCCTTTTTTTGGTAAATGTAAAAAAAAAAATCCAGACAGGCCAACAGTTCTAAGAAGAATCTTGAAATAAATTGAGACACTATTGCATTCACATCAGACTAAAGGAAAAATAAAAACATATTATCATCTCAGTAGATGAAGAAAAAGCATTTGAAAAAATTCTATATCAATTTATGATAAAATTCTCAGAAGACAAGGAATAGCAGGGAATATCCTTGACCATATAAAGAGCATCTACAAAAAAAAAAAAAATCCACAATAATATCATACTTGATAGAGAGAATGAGTGCTTTCATTCCAAGATCAGGAGCAAGGCAAGGATAGATCTCTGGAAAAGAACACAGGGTCCAAAAATAGACCCAGAATACAGGATTAATTTATTTTATTTTATTTTTTCTGAAGCAATATCCATTTATTAAGGAGACTGTCATGTTCACAAGTAAGCATTCAGCTAGAGTGGCTCTATATTTTTATCTGTTTTTTAAATTTAAATTTTTAAATTTTATTTAAAAAAAATTTTATTGGAGTATAGTTGATTTATAATGTTGTATTAGTTTCAGGTGTACAACAAAGTGAATTAGTTATACATATACATATATCCACTCTTTTTTAGATTCTTTTCCCATATAGGCCATTACAGAGTATTGAGTAGAGTTCCTGTGCTATACAGTAGGTCCTTATTAGTTCTCTATTTTGTATATAGTAGTATGTATATGTCCATCCCAATCTCCCAATTTATCCCTCCCCCCGCCTCACCCCCTGGTAACCATAAGTTTCTTTCTGCATCTGTCACTCTATTTACAAAGGCAATTGAATGGAGGAAGGACAGTCATTTCAACAAATGACACTGAAACACTTGGACATCTCTATGTAAAAAAAATGAATTATACCTCATGCTATATACAAAAGTTAACTCAACATGGATATTAGACCAAAATGTTAAACATAAAGCTGTAAAACTTCTAGAGTAAAACATAAGAGACGACCTCTGTAACTTTGGGTTATGCAAAATTTTTTTAGATATGACCAAAAAGGAACAATTAAAAAAAGAAAGACTTGATAAATTGGACTTCGTCAAAATTAAAAACTTCTGCTTCTCAAAAAGACACTGTTAAGAAAATGCAAAGAAAATTCAGAGACTTGGGGAAAATATTTGCAAAAAGCATATTTTATGAACTTAGGTTCAGAATATATTAAAAAATACTAAAAAAGAAATTAAAAATAAGAAAACAGACAACCTGATTTAAAACTGGGCAAAAGGTTTGAACAGACATTTCAACAAAGAAAATATATGGATGGCAAATAAGTGCATGAAAAGACACTGAACATCATCAGTCATTAGGGAAACGCAAGTTAAACCAAAATGAGGTACCACTCTACACACATTAGAATGGTTAAAATAAAAAATAATAATAACTGACAATCCCAAGTACTATGAAGGATGTGGAGCAATTAGAACTCTTAGTCATTGCTGGTGAAAACGCAAAATCATACAACTGATTTGGAAAACAGTTTGCCAGTTTCTCATAAAAAGAAACGTGCACTCACCATTTGCCCCAGAAGCCCTATTCTTAGGTATTTGGGTTTTTTTCCTCAACACCCCTAGGTTCTCTGTGACTTTGCTACAGCCCAGACTGCTCTGTGAGTCTCTCTCCCCTCTGCTCCTCCAGCCAACACTACTTTGCATACGGAATAATATCCTAATTCTAGACCAGGAAAAATAGCAGGTCCAACTCCTCCAAAGGTGCCTGTAGGAAAACTTTATGTTGGTTCAAGAAGAGGAGGGGTGCTGGTTTTGACCCTACACCAATGAAAGGCATTACTGTCCCCTAAGGTGGTGTGGGAAATGCTCTGACTCCAGCCCAGACCCTGTGGGGAGGTGACCACCACCATCAGAATGTGAAAGAGTATTCCAGGATCCCCAGCTAAGAGACAGGGATTGGGGAGCTGAGGAATCCAAAAACTAGCAGAAAAGTTGTTGAGAGACCAGGGAATGGAAAGGAAGGCCTCAGAGATGACTATTAATTCAATTTCTTCACTAAAGATATGAGCAGCAGTTAAATGGTGAGAGTTAAAACTGGAGTGGTCTAGATGCAGAGGAATGGGGTGAGGGCTCAGTGTCTGACCTGAGAAAATCGGAAACAGAGAAAACTGGAAGTGAGAGATGGTGCTGGTTTTAATAATGAAAATAATCATAAGAGCAAATATTCACTTAGTACCTACTATGAGCTGGGCATGGTTCTAACTGTTTGGTATACAGTTCCTTAATTACTTCTCCTGATAACCTTTGGAGGTCGGGTCTCTCTTATCTCATGTTATAGGTATGGACACATAACTGTTGCATGTTTTCTTAACTTGCCAAGGTCACACAGCGTGGACCATCAATGCAACCACCACATTATCCTGATTTGCTTCAAAGCAAGTAACAGAATTCTTTCTGAATTACTTTTTTCCAGCCCAGTTCAATGTGTTCAACATTGCTTTTTTAACTCTATACCGCTAAGATCCCAAACCGCATAAGTCATAGCTGCAACAGCACCCATTTGGGTAAGGAAGATGCTGTCCTGGTTTTAGAAGAAAGTCCAGCCATCAGTTGACCACATCTCCTCACCTCCCCACTGAAACCACCACTTTACGTGTGAACCAAGAGTGACACTTTCCATTGACTGCAAATTGTGAAATAATGGAAAATTAGGAATGATCAGCCAGACCTGAGCCAGGATGTTCCTTAAAATAAAACTAAAAAACCAATAAGACATCATAGAATTCCACTTCTAGGTATATACCCAAAGAATTGAAAGCAGGGACTCAGATACTTGTACACCCTAGTTCATAGCAGCACTTTGCACAATGGCAAAAAGGTAGAATCAACCCCAGTGTCCATCAACATAAAAATGGATAAACAAAATGTAGTATACAAGTACAATGGAATATTATTTGACCTTAAAAAGGAATGAAATTCTGACACTTGCTACAACATGGATGAACCTTTAAAACATTATACTAAGTTAAATAAGCCAAACACAAAAGGACAAATATTGTATGATTCCACTTATATGAGGTACGTAGAGCAGTCCAATTCAGAGAGACAGAAAGTAGAATAGAGGTTACCAGGGGCTACGAGCAAAAGGAATAGGGAGTTATTGCCTAAAGGATACAGAATTTCTGTTAAGGATGACGAAGAAGCCTGGAAATGAATAGTGGAGATGGTTGCAAAACATTGTGAATGTACTTAATGCCACTGAATGGTGCATCTAAAAATGGTTAAAATAGTAAATTCTATGTTACATACATTTTACCACAATAAGAATAATAATAATAAAGACATAACAGTGCCTGAGCTAAAGCCAAACGGGCACAGTAAGTACCATGTTATAGTTCAGAGAATTAAAAGGTCCTTAAAACCCTTGGGAAATGGCAAACTAGAAACCAGCTTCCCCTCCAGCATGCATGGATCCAGGTCCTTAGACTTTAGGAAAAAAAGTTACCAAAAATGGTCCACAGGATGGAGCCGATGTCTGACTTGCTTTGAAATATACAGCCCAGCTCGCCTGGCTGAGATAGGATTGTTTGAGGATGTGGATGCAGGTGTGGGACTCACACTATAGCAGGCTCTGGATTCACAGCATGGATAGACGATTTGTTATCCCAAATTACAAAATATTCTTAGGCCGTGCTCAGCCAGGAAGCACAAAGAATGTTGAGTCATGGTTCAGGTAACACACACACACATAAACACACACACACTATACAACACACACATATATACACACACTCTGATGTGTTCCAGGATGGAAAAACTTGGCCTCAAGGTAAGATTTGTTTCCAGTTGTTTGAGAGCCCTGGTGTTTAATAGACACCAATGCAGGTTTGATAAACTCAGGGAAGACCTCAGTCTGGGCAAAACCTCAGGTTTGCTTTGGTAGATGTGATGGAAGCCTGTGGCACTGTGAAGCAATGAGGTCTTGCTAATATGCCACCAACTGTCCTTCCTCCACTGGGCCCTCACCATACCAGGCTGCTCAGTGCTTTCTCCCCCTTCAGCATCTTGGCGCCCAACCCTGCTGATGCAGGGTGCAATGACCTGACTTGGGGTGAAAAGAGGAAGAGGAAGACAGATTCTCCCCACCTCAGGGGAAGTCTGTGGCCCTGAGCAGAGAAGTCAGTGCCCATCAAAGGCTTGGGTTACACCCTCCCTCCCACCTCCCCTGCCACCCTGTGATTTGGCAGTGAAATAACATCACCAGCCCCGCGCAGGTAACAGTACACCCTGCATTCATTCCTCTTTCAGCCTGAGCACCGCTGATGAAGGCACTCCCAAACGCTCACTACAGGAAAGGGCCTGTGTCTGTGCAAAAGACTTTGTCCCAGGGGTAGAAAGGAGCTGGTTCCACACAGAGGTAGGGAGTAAGATCTCCTCCCTCTTGATGTGCAGACTTTGACACTTGGGGTAACTGCTCACAGAGGCTTGTGCAAAGTTACAGCACTTGAAACATTGCATTTTACTTGGTTGGTTCCACATTTGCCCATCATGACCATGAGATCCTAGAATTGAGTTCTCTTGGTATTGCCAGTGTTTTGCAAGTGTTTGGTGCATATTCATGCACTGAGCAAGTCAGAGAGGAATAGTAGGTCTGAGGAAATTTAAGAGGAAGAGTCAGGACTTCCCAAGGAATCTCTTAACCCTTGTCCAAGAAGATGCTGGAGCCTGGGTGTGAGGAGGATGTCATGGGCTGTGTCTCACACAGCAAGTCACCAGGCCCATAAAAAATAAAATAAGTTAAATAAAAGGAACTCCCCCAATTTCTGTTGTCCCTGTACATGATTCTGACCTCTCTGCCCTACAACTTTGACCTTATTACGCTCTAAGAGCCTTTGTTCCCCTCCTGACCTCAGGTTCTATTACAAGGAATCCTCGTTTAATTTGTCACTGAAGGACTTCTTTAATCTCCTCACTGCTTCCTAGTTCCTGGGTCTTTTCACTGGGTACCAAGGCAGAGGGAGAGGGTGCAGGACAGAACAGAGGACAGGCAGTGGGATGGAGGAGAGCCGAGAGGTGTCTGGCACACAGCTCAGTGACTGAGCCGTTTGGGACCGAAATGGCAACCGGAGGTTGAGAGGTTAAGGAAAGGGAGCAATCAAGGGTGACCCTCGGGCCTCGGGTTTGTGCCAGTGTGGACTGTGGTGTTATTTCATCCCTGAGCTGAAGGATGCAGGACGAGATGTTTGTTCAGGGTGACACTAACAATTGCAACCTTAGACAGGTTAACCTTAAAGTTTATGAGATTTTCAAACGTATAGAATGTTACAGTCACTGTAGAGGTAAGGAAACTTTCTAAGAACGTTAGGGTCAAATATACCCAGATTTTATTCCCAATTCTGCTGTTGTTTAAGCGTGAGCCTGGGCAAGTTGTTTAACTTCTCTGAGCTTCTAGTTCTTTATCTCTAAATGGAAGATACTTTTAGCACCTCCCTCACAGTGAGTGAGGGCTGTGAAAAACAATGAGAAAAACGTGTCAAAAACATGTCACAGTGTCTAACACATAGAAAGTGTTTAGTAAATGGTAGTTATCATTATCATCATCATCATCATCATTCTTGCTGTTGTTGATAAAACATCAGCAATTTGTCAGTAAATGGAATTCAGTTCTCATCTTCTCCCACCATGCCAGCTCTTCCTCCTGATTTCCAAATTTCTGTTATTGACACCAAGTCTCAGTTACCAGTCCTGGAAACCCCAAAGATTTTGGGGGTTCCCTGTCCTTCACATCCAGCCAACCCCCAAGCCCTAGGGAACCAGAGAGTCAGCCTCTAGGAGGGTTCACACATCTGCTCCCTCCTCCTCAACCCCAGGGCCAGTAGCCTCGCTCAGGCCCTTCTCGTGTCTTGCCAGGCAATGACCGTAACCCATCTCTCTCCCTCTTCTCTGCTTTCCCGTTGGCCTAAAGGCAGATAAGACTTCCAGTAGCTCAGGTCAGATCTCTCATCAAAACCTCCAATGAGATTCCATAAAATGGAAACAGGTTCATCATGTTCCAAGAAGAGAAAGGGGGCCAGTGTGGAGAGCATGGAGAGGAATGGGAAGGGCAGGACAGGAGAGCAGGGCTGACAAGGCACTGATCACAGAGGTCCTGGAGGCCAAGGTCAGGAGCTTGGGTTTTATTCCCAATACTATGGAGTATTTTAAAGCAGTCTAACCTCACCTATGCTTTTCTTTATTGTTTAATAATTGGCTTCCATGGGAAGCCAAGGGGTGGGGACAAGAATGGAAGCATGAGGGCATTAGAAGGTTACCACAGTACAGCTTAAAGGAGATGCTTATGACCGAATGGGGCAGTGGAAAGTGGAGATGGAGAGACACAAGCAAATTCACGAACTATTTAAGCAGTGGATTGGACAGGACTTGTTGGTGGATTGGGTTTGGAGGGGAGGGCGTCTAGGGGGCGAGAACAGTGGAGGCTGGATCCTCTCCTTCCTCTGAGTTCTAAAGCCTCTGCCAGGCTCTGGAGGCCTGGCAGTCTTCCTACTGGAGGTGCTCACTTCTGCAGCAACTACCCCAAAGGTGATTCAAAACCAAGTTCTGTGCTGACTACACTTTCTATTGTCTGGGAAGTTGCGGGGTGGTAGGGAGGGAGAGACGAGTCACTCTGCCTATGTAAGAGCAGCCTGTGTCAGGCCCAGGGAGGAAATCAGCTTGAACCCTCCAAAGGATGTTTGCCTCCTATACAATAAGGCCAAGGTCCTCAGTGCTCCATCCAAGGCCCAGCCCTTCTGGCCTTACCTAACGCTTTAGCCCCATTTCTGGCCGCTCCCTCACCTGTGCTCAGGCTACCTAGGAATATCTGTGCTTCTTAGAAGCCATCCCACGGTTTGTGCCTGGCTTGTGCTACACACTGCTTAGTCTGGAGTGTCCCTTGGCCTGGGGAAATTTTGCCCATCCTGCTGGACCCAACCCAGAAGTCAATTCCTTCATGAACTCATTCTTTTCTCTCTACATATCCCCAGTCCCCTGTCCAGTCAGAATCAGCAGTCCCACTATATCACCTGTGATTGTTTGCTCATCTCTCTGTCTTCTCTGCTAGACAGTGAGCCCTAAGACCTCTGTTCACCTCCCCCAACTTATATTTCTGTAATGCCCACCCCAGCCCTGCCCACCCCTTACACCAGCTTGCACTTAGGATGCTGAGCTGCTTGTTCTAACAGGACCAGAGCAGCATGGACCAGGTTGGGGACCAGCAGCAGGCTGACTGGGGCCCTGTGTGTTGATTGCTAGGCATCTATGCTTTGAGACCCCAGAAATCTCTGTACCAGATATGCCCCCAGAGTCACCCAAAAGGACTCGCATCGGCCCCAAAGCACAGGGTGGGGTCTGTTCAGAGGCACAGAGTACCAGGAAAAGGCAGACTGGGTCAAAGACAGTAATCAGGACGGTGGGTAAAAACAGGGAAAGGGAATCAGCCACAAGGGCAGCTCCACCCACATGAGCTGGCTGCAAGGTTGCAGGCGGAGGGCTGCAAGTGTGACCAGAGCCACCTAGCGGCTACCTGCGGTGAGTGTTCCTCAGCCCCTCCCCAGAGACATCTTCCAAATCGGTGGGGAGCTGCCCCAGCTGACCACACAATTTGCAGCCCCAGGGGGCAAAAGTTATCCTAACAAAGTTTAAAAAACGAAACAACAAACAGAGTAAAATTGTTTAGGGTGTTTATTCAACCGCATTAATATTATTACATATTATTAGAGCTACGTAATTACCAAATAGCACAAATGCAGAAAGTCCTATCATATTAAGGAATAAAAATTATTCCCAATTTTGAAAAATTGAGAAAGGGCAAAAGCAATTCATGAGAGAACTGTAAATGGCCAATAAATACAAAAATATGTTCAACCTCCTTAATAAACAAACAAAAAATGTTCTACCTGTCTTTCTGTAATCACCAGATTCTGGGCACTTGAGGTTGTGAGGAATGGGCATACACGTGGCAGTGATATGGCCAATTTAACCGTGTGTCCCCAAAACTTAAAAAGTCATTGAATTTAACAGAATAGTAACTATTTCTAGAAAAATGCCCCCATTTAAATCAACAGAATTTGACTGTGTGTGTCATTCTTTAGAGGAGCAATAAAATAGAACTTGCTTCAATGTCCAACAATAGAGGAAAGTTAACGATAATATTGTGAATCCATAAAATGAATGAACTATTGCTCTGCCATGTAAACCACTTTTAAAGATGGGCACATTCTCATAATGCAATGTGAAAAAGCAGAATATATGGTATGCAGGTGTTGTCAAATTTGTATTCACATGTTTCTGTGAATTTTTCACATTTCCAAAGTTTTCAAAAGTTTAGCAAATGTGCATTACTTTAATTATAATAAAATCACTTTTTTTTAAAAGAGAGTAATTAGGCAGGGTGAAATTCTTAATAATTAAGGGTCCTGATGCTGATGGGCCCAGGGGGAGAAAGGGCTACGGCATCAGCGCTGGAAAAGTCATCCCCCTCGTTTTATCAATGAAGAAACAAGATATCACTGCTCCTCCCTGGTCACCCCGAGTCGGTGACCGCCTCCCTGACCACCGCTGCACGGGGAAAGCTCCTTAACCAGAAGGAAAGAGAAAGGGGACTGTCCCCAGGTGAGCAGCCTCCCCTAGGTTCTGCCATGAGCCCTGGGAGGAGGACCCGAGTCCGGCAACTCGCCCCAAACATTTGGCAGCTGCCCAGACTGACCTACTCCACTCCAGCAAATTAAGGCTGTGGCACTGGCCCTAATCTCAAAGTTGACTTTTCCCGCCCCACTTGTGGTGCTGCTTCTCACTGCTCTCTACTGACATTTTATCACTTTTGTCGTTGTTTACAAAATAAGTAATTTAATGCCATTGTATGCATGTGCACTACCTTTGACATCGAAATGCTCTGCCATTGAAACCTTATTTCAAATAAACAAACAAAAACTCATAGTTATGGGGATGCTTCCTTGGATCTTTTCTAGGCAGAGAAGGGATGCTGGGAGAGCCACCTCATTTTTTTTGGCTCTATTCTGAGCCTCCATCAGGCCCCTTTCTACAAAAACCTTCTGTCTCTCGATGCCTTAAGAAGCAGAACAAAGCAGGGGAGAAGCTTCCGTGGGCTTTGAACGTTCACCTTAGAAGACTGCTGCTGGCATCTTCCGCCCGGCACTACCTCTGTTCCTCTGGCTTCCCCAGGTCTCCAGGGCTGCGGGGTGGGGGCAGGGGAGAGCCCTTTGGCGATCAACAATACAGTAGGATTTTTACTCTGTCATACTTGCACACTCACCCCGTTAGGGAAGTTATAGGCCCTATTGTCTTTCTAGTTGTCAATATAACTTAAAATTAAATTGAATTAGAAAGAAAAAGTAATAATAAACCTACAGTCATTTTAAACTCATGAAAGATTTTATGAGTTTTTACTGTTAAATGTACCCAAACTACATTTGGGGACAAACTGGGACTTCACAGCCTCTGCCATGTTTTCTGAATGGCCATCCTCATTAATTTCAAAACTACTTTCCTCTTGTAAAATGGTCCCCACATTTTCCTGAAAGGGGTTTCCAGGGATAATGCCATTATTGTATCTCAATTCCACATCACCATAGTAGATATTAACAGAAAATGACAGCTTTGGGGGATAATTTGTTTCCCTAAAAACACACACACACACACAAATACACAGATGCTTATTCACACATATTTACCCACGTGTTTCTCTAGCTCCAGACACCAAGCAAAACCTAGAGTCCAAAAATAGCTGGCATGATTATTTTGCATAATTCTAGAGTAGGAGGAGAAATACTGAAACAACCTGGTTAATTTGGATGTCTAGCCTAAGGGTGACCAGATGGCCGTATCGCCTTGATGAATTTCCTCAGGGTGTCTGTAGGGGAAGTGTGGGGCATGGGGAAAGAGCACAGTATTTGGATTCTGGTGCTCTTAGTTTTAAATGGGCAGGGCTACTTCCTTTGTGATGGAGATGATAATAATAATCAGTTTCGTGCCAACATAAAAGTGTTAAAAATAAGATTAAGAGTTAAAGGAACTGTGGGCTAAACCTAGAACTGATAAAAATGATTATGTATAGGAAAGAGAAATGGGGCAAGGAAAGAAGCTGGACTTTGATGAATGTACCTTGTTTTATAGCTTTGACTTCAAAACAATGTAAATGTTTAATTCATGATTAAAAACAAAAGTATTAAACTTAAAAATATCAAAACAGAGAAAACAAACTACGAGAAATGTGTCTAATCGTATATGAGGTTGATGGGATAACTACACTGAGAAGAGAATTATTTCAAGTAGCTTTAAAACACAAATTTTGACTCTACAACTCTATTCCGAGGATGAAAAGAATCTCAAAGAAACCTTACATAACATTGAATGGTCTTATCATTAGTAGTAATATTGGCATTATCATTTGAATAATATTATAGGTATATTGTAGGATAAAACAAAAAAGACCAAAATTTTCATCATAGGAGGAAAAAGATACAAGTGTAAATATGAAAGTAGTGTTATTCTAAAATGTTATTTTGAATATAAATATCATTATTCTTGATTTTTTTCTTGAAAGAAATATATTTCCTAGTGTTGCCCGCTAAAAAAGACCTAGCTACAATAAAACCTTAGTAATATTTTTCATCCATACCACCCATTTTAAGGTCTCTAAATACCATTTCCCACTAAAAGAAAGTGAGACTTCTTGGAGAAATGTCTGAGGCTAGATCTGAGGCAGGTGATGCTCAAGATGAGCCTGGGACATCTTACTATACCAGAAAGCAAGGAAGCTGTGGTAGACTACTGGGGTTATGTCAAAATGACACAAGAAGCTAAAAAATGGAACAATTTGAGAGTAAAAAAGAATAATCATTGCAACTGATCAAGGCACATCAAAAATAGAGAAATCCATGGGTCCATAATGATACTTTAAAAAAAAAAAGTCATCTTTGGAAATCGCTAGGCCACCAACTTATTATTCTAAAAATTGGCAAGAGAAAGAATTTAGCATTTATTCTGTCTTTCTTACCTAAACTGTATTTCAGGTTACCATGTAGTTGTTGAGGAATGTTCTTCTTGATAAACAATTTTAGTTAATAAATGAAGAATGAATGATAGAATTAGAAAATCACCATTTATTGACCCCTAAAGAAATGATGGGTCTAGGAATAATCATCAATATGTGTTTATAGCATTAGGTGAAAGGTTTATGGAGAAGTTTAAAAGGAATGAATGGATGGTGCTAACATCCTACAGATTACCCGAACCTACAGATCAATCTCAATATCACTAAAGTAGAACATCTAGACAGTGTGCGCCTCTTGTACTGTGCAATAAGAAGTACATAACATCACATTTTATGTGCTTGCCATAAATAAATGAATGAATGAATGAATGAATGAATGAATAAATTAATTAATTAAAAAGAAAACAAACTTTAATTTAAGCTTCTGATCTAATTGTCAATTTACAAGAAATATTGGAAATATAGGGACATCACAAAAAAAGTTAAATGACACCAGAAAAAAGCAATCAGTTGAAATCAAAACATGAGAAATTCTTCAAGATGAATAATCTGTTTCTTCTAAAAGTAAATGATGTGAAAGAGCAGGGGAACTATTATAGACGAGAAGAAATTTAAGAGACCTATCAACCAAACATGTGGAAATTGTTTGCAACCTGATTCAAGAAATCAACTTTAAAATCCACATTTTTTTAGATAATTGTGGAAATGTGAATGTGAGCTAGGTGTTGCATGATATTAAAATTTTGTTAATTCTGTCACAAATAGTAATGACATTGAAGTTGTATAAGAAAAGAAAATGTCCTTATGTCTTCGAGATACATACTCCAGTGTTTATGGGTAGGAAAATATGTCATGTCTTAGCTTTACCTAAAATAATCCAGGAAAAAAAGTTTCTGCAGGGGCAGGGGGGAGTAGGGGGAGTAGCTGAAACAATATTGACAAAATGTTTTTTAAAAATCTGAGTGCTGGGTAATTAGGGTCTTATTACCCTATTCTATCTCATTTTATGCAGATTTGAAATTTTCCATAATAAAAACAATAAAAACAAAACAAAATAATGAATATATTAGGTTAGCATGTGAAAGTTCTTTGTAAAGTGTGACGTTCTATGTGCATGAGGAACATTATTGCTGAGGCAAATAGAAAGCTGATGTCTGGTCCTGAGCTGATCCCCGAGGGCCAAAGAGCAGCAGTAAGACTCAGCACAGGAGCCAACATTGGTAAGAATGCCAAGAAGCAGGCCCTCTACACCATGGTGGGAGAATAGCTTAGTGCCAAATGCAGCAATTCCACTTCCACAGGTTCATCTAAGGTCTATCCCATGGTTGCGTCACACAGTGTATCTTCCCTGCCTAAATTACAAACTCAACCCCATCACTTTCTATCTCATTACCTTGTTTTATTGTCTCCATATTGATTATCACTATTTGTGAGTATCTTATTTGAGGTCTGTTTGTTTATTTTAAATCTTTCACTCCCCTCTTCAAAGATTATCATGGGGGGCAGGAACTTACCCCCATTCTGAATCCTCAGCACCTAGTACAGTGCTAGGCAGAGTTAGGATGCTTAATATTTGTTGAATGAATAAATTATGTGCATTACAGCATATTTAATTATAGCAACAAACTGGAGGCAAGATAATGCCCAGCAATAAGGAGTTGGTTAAATAAATGGGGGACTATCCATAAAATGAAAAATTATTCTGATATTAAAAAGTATGCTATGGATGAGTGTTCATTCTCATGAAAAAATGCTGTAATATATTATTGGGTGAAAAGTTCAAATGGAAAAATAGCATTCACAGTCTGAATACATTTTGTTAAAAGAAAAAAAGCTTGCATAGATAATGATCTGGGGAAATACACAACCAGATGTAGAAATGATTATCTGTGGATGACAGAATTATAAGTTATTTTGTTTATTTATACTTATATTTTTCTACAATGAAGAGAATTATTAAATAATAAGAAAAAAGTTACATTACTGAAAATTTAATACAAAGATTATCTAACAAATTAAAATTTTCAAAATGAAATAAACTATCTTGTGAGGTAGTGAGTTAACATACTATTTCTAGTATGTTTAAGCATTAACCAGGTTACTGTAGAGGGACTTTTTTCTGCATTGAATGAGTGATTCTATTACACGGTCTCTAATAATCTTTTCAAATGTTAAAAATATTGTGAGTTTTGGACTATTAACCCTTAAGTTTTAAAAGAAACATACTTTTAACTAGCCAGGTAATACAGTAATAATTTCTACTTTATTATTGATAGTGATTTAGTTACGGAATGGATATAATGTCAAAAATGAGCCCAGGCATTTTTTGTATGTTTCTGGCCTGGGTGGAGTTCAGGGTTAATGTGCTGCTTTATATTAAGAATGCAGCACACTTTGATGTAATTTTCTGATTAATACAAAGCACAAAGCAAGGAGTAAATTATAGAGCTCATCCTGTCAACAATCAATCAACAGTTGTTTTTGAGCAACTTCTATATACCAATCATAGCGCTAAGCAGGCAGGGAAACACCAAGACATGTAAGATACAATCTCTGTCCTCAAGAAGCCTAGAATCTAGTAGTTGTATAAGAAATACGCCTTGCTTGGTAATGGAATGAGAATCAACAATTGATCCTTGAGGTTTGGCTCCCCTTTGAGTTTCTCTTGAAACAAGTACTACCGGTCCCTCCACAGCAGTCCCCAGAGCATACCTGGCCCTAAGAAGAGCAGAAATTCTTTACCTTGATTTCCTTTAACACAGCTGAGACAATCTGGAACTTTCAAAACACCAACTACCGGTTCTGGCAATATTTCTTATAACCATCTCAAATGTTAGGTAAAATAGTATAAATATTCTTTTAATGTGTATCTATGCTTGCAAGCAAGTAGAAAAAAAATTCTCAAGTCTCATAATTCAAGGGAGAATTTAAAACCAAACCAGAATAGGAAACCCATATGTGGATATGGAAGCTGCCTAAGGGTAAAGAGATTCATTTTCTAGGAGTTTGAGATCTAAGGTCATGAAAAGAAAGAGACATTGTTGGGAGCAAAAAAAAAAGAAAAAGGACATCCTCAGTAAAAAAAGGTTGACGAGATAAAAGGATACCACAGACACAGGGAAGCTTGTCCACCTTAGCCTGGGATTACGGTTATAATTTATAACCACAGGCCAGTGCCTCCTGTTGGTTTGCCGTTCTTCCAAAGTATACTACACATGTGGTCTGAGAATCCCTAATTTAAGTAATTAAAATAAAAATTGGTCCCAGGCAGATGACCTGGATTGTTTGACAGAAACCAACCCAAAATTAATCTAGAAGGACTTGTCTTCAAAAAGTTACAAAAGATGCTCACAAATAAAGTCCCACTGAAGATCAACTCATGGTGGATTGTTTTCTTGTGTGTTTTGTAATTTTGAATTATAAGTTCACCTTCAGTGAAAGTTAATATACTCTATAAATAGTAGAATGAGACTGCCAAAAAATTTCAAATTAAAGAAATATCTGATAACTGTTATAAAAATAAATGTTTCGGGACTTCCCTGGTGGTCCAGTGGTTAAGAATCTGCCTGCCAATGCAGGGGATGCAGGTTCGAGCCCTGGTCTGGGAAGATCTCACATGCCGCGGAGGAACTAAGCCCGCAGACCACAACTACTGAGCCCATGTGCCACAACTACTGAAACCCGCACACCTAGAGCCCGTGCTCCGCAACAAGAGAAGCCACTGCAATGAGAAGCCCGCGCACCGCAACGAAGAGTAGCTCCTGCTCACCACAACTAGAGAAAGCCCATGCACAGCAACAGACGCCCAATGCAGCCAAAAATTTTAAAAATAAATAATAAAAATAAATTATAAAATAAATAAATAAATGTTTCAATTTATTTAAAACAATAAATAAGAAATTTAAAACATAAGAAAACATGTAGACACCATGAAAAAGAACTAAAAGAACTATAAGAAATTACAGATATAGTTAATGACATTTAAAAATCAATGAATGGAAGAAAAGGGAGCCCTCCTACAGTGTTGGTGGGAATGTAAATTGGTGCAGCCATTATGGAAAACAGTATGGGGGTTCCTTAAAAAAGTAAAAATTGAGTTGCCATATGATCCAGCAATCCCACTCCTGGGCATATCCAGAGAAAACTCTAATTCAAAAAGATACATGCATCTCAATATTCATAGCAGCACTATTTATAATAGCCAAGACATGGAAGCAACCTAAATGTCCACTGACAGATGAATGGATAAAGAACATGTGGTATACATACACACACACACACACACACACACACACACACACACACACACACACGCACAATGGAATATTACTCAGCCATAAAAAAGAATGAAATAATGCCATTTGCAGCAACATGGATGGACCTAGAGATTATCATACTAAATGAAGTAAGTCAGACAGAGAAATACCACATGATATCACTTACATGTGAATCTAAAATATGATACAAATGAACTTATTCACAAAACAGAAACAGACTCACAGACATAGAAAAAAAATTATGTTTACCAAAGGGGGAAGAGGGTGGGGAGGGATAAATTAGGATTTGGAGGATTTGGGGATTAGCAGATACAAACTACTGTATATAAAATAGGTAAACAAAAAGGTCCTACTGGATAGCACAGGGAACTGTATTCAATATCTTGTAATAAACCAAAATGGAAAATAATATGAAAAAGAATATATATATATACACATACACATATATATGTGTATGTGTATATATTTAACTGAATTACTTGGCTGTTCACCAAAAACTAACACAACATTCTAAATCAAATATACTTCGATTTGAAAAAATAAAAAATAATTTTTCAAAATTAGTGATTACATTTGGCTAAGAATAAAAGATAAAAAGAAGAGATGGTGGCTTAACAAGTTACAAGTTTCTCACCTAAAATTAGTTTTGTTTCTCACATAAAATTCTGTAGTGTGGCCACCCAGCACTGGCATTACGGTTCCACAACCATCTGGGACTGATTCATCTTCTACCTTTCTGTTTACAACTCATAGGGGATGACGCTTGTTCTTTTGGTTCAATATGTAGTTCCAGCCATAAATACACAATCCAAACAGGGAGAGGAAGGAAGGGATAAAGTAGGAAAGGGGCAAAGGGTGTGGATCTATCCTTTAAAAAAGAATCCTGAAAATACTTCCACTGGCTTCCTATTGCCCAGAACTGAGTCACATGGCCATGTATAGCTGCAAGAGAGCCTGGGATATTTATTCTGGACAACCATGAAACTGAATCTGAATCTAAAATATAATACAATTAATTAGGAATTTAATTAATGTGGAAGGAAGGGAGAATAGATATTGGAGTAAACTAACAGGTGGCAAATGATATATTAAAAAGAGCTGAAAAGAGAAATCATGAATAGGAAGACATGTTGAAATGATTTCAGTACAGTGTTTTCTGGAATAGAGAATATAAATGTCCTACATGTTTCTAATAAGACTTTCCATAAAAGAAATAATGAGTGAGGGGAAATATTTGAAGAGTTGTTGCCCTACCATTTTCAAGAATTAATGAAAGTCATGAATCCTCAGAATCACAAATCTCAAGGGAAAGTCATAAAAAGTGCCAGAGAAATAAGAGATTACCTCCAAAATATAAAAATTTGGCTGACAGCACCCTTCTCAAGAATTAGTGTCAAAAAACAGTGGGAAAATATCTTGCAAGTGAACCAAGACAATATTTGCCAAGCTGGAATTCTATATCCAGATAAAATATCATTTAAGGATGAGGAACAAATTAAAATATTTTAGATAAAGATGGATTTTGACAATCATAGATAGTAGCTAAATGAACTAGCAAAGTAGTTACTTCAGGAAGGAGGAAATGGAATCCAGAAAGAAGGAATGACCTGACACAGCAATTGGGAGGGGTGGTGGTGAAAATGGGGATAAAAATAAACAAGCATTGACAGTATAAAATACTAGAAGTGATGATGGCTAACTTGAGGGTGTTAAGATGAAGCTATAATATTGGCCAACAATAAAACGTAAGGCAGGAAGAGGACAATTAGGGTTACTGTGCTCTAGGGTGTGTCAGTGTAAAGAGCTGTCTAGCAGATATGATATCGAATTCTGACCCCACTACAGCTAGTTGTTTCCATGTTATCCCTTGTAGGCTTGGATTAAGATTTCCAACTCTAACCCACTTTGGCCCCAGTGACAGGTGTCTTTCCTGAATCCTTTACTTCCAAACTCCCTGCCCATTTTTTTGTCGAGGATTAAAAGATAATGGTGGTAGGGATAAAAAGAAAAGGGCAAAAGGGAGACCAACCTGGGGAGGAAGAAGCCACACAGCTTGGTGACTGGTCAGATACAAAAGCAAGGAAAAGGGAAGACTCAAGGATTTCACTGCAGTTTTCAATGTGGATGGTGACAGAGACCCCACCATCTGAAGTAGAAAAATCTGAAGGAAAAAAAAGTTATGTTTAATATGAGATGTGTCTGAGATATCCAAATGAAACTATTCCATGAGAATCAGAGGCTTTCAATCTGTAATTTGCAGGAAATGTCATAACTGGAGATGGCAATTTGGAAACATTCATGTAAGGGAATCACCCAGATTGTGTCTTTCTGTCTGAAACCCTAACCAAGAGCCTAGCACATATTAGGCCCTCAATAAGATTGTGAGGAATGAGTGAATGAATGAGATTTCTCTATAGAACGTTGGATGGTTACAGGCTGGAACTTAGGTATAATACACAGATTTAGAGGTGTAGCTAGGAGAGAGAACAGAAGAGAGGAAATTATTAAAAAGCCCAAAGCACAGAAACACTGAGGGGAAATGCAGTGTCACAAAGGGAGAGGCAGACGTTGATCAACGGTGCACAGTGGTGCACAGAGAGCTAAGATCCTGGGAACTGAGGAAAGACCATCGGATGCAGAGCTTGAGTGATGGCTTGGCGACCCTGGAGTGAGATCATCTAGCATAATGGTTGGTTGGTGGGACAAGCATTATTCAGCTGGATTAAGGAAGATTTAATAAAAGATAAAACAATGAATGGTACTTTCAAAACTGGGATAAGACACTAAGGAAAAAAAAAGATAGATGGACATGATAACTGGAGATAAAGTTAATGCCCTCATTTTTTAAGCAAAGGTAACTTTAGTATGATTGAAAACAAGGGAGAGAGACCTAATGAGCCCCCAAATATGGTTCACTAGGCCTCCAGGATAAAGTTCCAGGAGCTTTGGGTAGTTGCAAAAGGCCCTGCCTTATCTATTCCCTGATCAGCTGTATAATCTCACCTGCCCTGGCTTCCCTGAGCTCCAGTCATGCAAAATTGTTGGCTACAAAATATGTACTCACCTTGCCAGCCTTTGCACTTAAGGCTGTTTATTTTTTTTAATACATCTTTATTGGAGTATAATTGCTTCACAGTGCTGCATTAGCTTCTGTTGCACAACAAAGTGAATCAGCCATATGCTTATATATATCCCCATATCCCCTCCCTCTTGAGCCTCCCTCCCACCCTCTATTCCACCCCTCTAGGTCATCACAAAGCACTGAGCTGATGTCCCTGTGCTATGCTGCTGCTTCCTACTAGCTATCTATTTTACATTTGGTAGTGTATATATGTCAAGGCTACTCTCACTTCGTCCCAGCTTCCCCCTCCCTGCCCTGTGTCCTCAAGTCCATTCTCTATGTCTACCTCTTTATTCCTGCCCTGCCACTAGGTTCATCAGTAGCATTTTTTTTTCTAGATTTCATATATATGTGTTAGCATACAGTATTTGTTTTTCTCTTTCTGTCTTACTTCACTCTGTATGACATACTCTAGGTCTATCCACCTCACTACAAATAACTCAATTTTGTTTCTTTTTATGGCTGAGTAATATTCCATTGTATACATGTGCCACATCTTCTTTATCCATTCATCTGTCGATGGACATTTAGGTTGCTTCCATGTCCTGGCTATTGTAAATAGTGCTGCAATGAACATTGGGGTACATGTCTCTTTTTGAATTATGGTTTTCTCAGGGTATATGCCCAGTAGTGGGATTGCTGGGTCGTATGGTAGCTCTATTTTTAGTTTTTTAAGGAACCTCCATACTGTTCTTCATAGTGGTTGTATCAATAAGTGGTGCTGGGAAAACTGGACAGCTATATGTAAAAGAATGAAATTAGAACACTACCTAACACCATACACAAAAATAAATTCCAAATGGATTAAAGACCTAAATGTAAGACCAGACACTATAAAACTCTTAGAGGAAAACATAGGAAAAACACTCTTTGACATAAACCACAGCAAGATCTTGTTTGACCCACCTTCTAGAGTAATGAAAATAAAAACAAAAATAAACAAATGGGACCTAATTAAACTTAAAGTCTGTTTACTTTAGCTTAAACATTTTTTCCTGTCTTCTCAGCCTGGCCAACTCCTATGCATTCTTCAGGACTAAGTTTAAACTATAGGTTTTGCCAACCCCTCAGCAGGATGAGCGGTCCCTTCTCTGTGGTGCTGAATTCAAGCATTTAACCATATTGTGACATTTGACTCTCTCTCCCACTGAATTATTAGAGAAGAGTTACTTGCTTGTATCAGACAGTACGTAGAGTATAGTAAGTATGTAAGTACATAGCGTATAGTAAGTGATCAATAAGATTTTCACGAATGAAAGATTGCGGTTATGAACAGAAAATCACCAGATGGAGGTGGGGCATAAAGGGAGAGGGTTGATTCCTGACTTTCAGGTACATGTAATCACATTTCATACCCATAGAAAAATAGCCTTCAAGCACTGCAAACTAAGTTTCCAAGCACGCAGAGCTGATATAGCTACATTATTGGCAATAGATCTTATACATTCTTAAGAACAAGATACATCATTAAATGAGATACATTGGGAGCGGTAGCTCTTGCTCTGATGCAATGTCTATAAGAGAAGAGAAGATATTTGCTTTTCTAGGGTGGACTATCATACATCCTGAGGCAAACTGACGTATTTCAGATTTATCAGGGCCAAATCATTCTGATCTTCTGCAGTGTCATTAGAGAGGATGTTTTCCTCACTCTGTACGAATGCCAGTTTTCCTGTTCAACAAGTTCCACTGAGTTAAGATGAAACTGCTGGGACTTCCCTGGTGGCACTGGTTAAGAATCCATCTACCAATGCCAGGGACACGGGTTCGAGCCCTGGTCCGGGAAGATCCCACATGCCGCGGAGCAACTAAGCCTCTGTACCACAACTACTGAGCCTACCCTCTACAGCCCGCGAGCCACAACTACTGAGCCCGTGCACCACAACTACTGAGCCCTCGCACCTAGAGCCCGTGCTCCGCAACAAGAGAAGCCACTGCAATGAGACGCCCGTGCACCAAAACGAAGAATAGCCCCCGCTCGCCACAACTAGAGAAAGCCCGCACACAGCAGCGAAGACCCAACACAGCCAAAAATAAATAAATAAATAAAAAATAAATTTTTTAAAAAAATAAAGAAAGATGAAACTTCTATCCCTCCTGATGGAATCTCTTATTATAACTGTTCAATGATTTAAAGAGTACAAGATAGATCATGCAACAGGAAGAAAGATCCTGTGTAATTAATTTGATTTGGATGAGATCCTTCAGCTTCTGCAATTCTGCACTGTCCTGGTTCTCCTCCACCTGGATTTCTAGAATCTAAGACCCGAAAATAGTCTTATGAATTGTCTGAGTAATTTCTCTGATTTCATCTTTGCCCTCTTCCCTTGGGACTCAGCTTCCCCTCTAAATGCTCGATTTCCCCCTCAGCTCAACTCCTGACTTTCTGTTTGCCCATTCATTCATTTGTTCATTCATTCACTCAACACATATTGACTGAGTGCCTTCTGTGAACCAGTCTCTCTCTGTTCCTTACACTGAGGATGCTGCAATGAACAAGACAGACAGACCAGGTCTGTCCTCTCAGTAACGTTCAATCAAGAGGTGGAACCACATTCATTCCGAAGGAATTGACTCTCATCTCTGGATGACTTATTTCTATGTGTTTATATCAATTTTCAGAGATTCTATGTCTGGAGTTCCAGCCCCACATCCTGCTTCATGGTCATGTGTTGCTAGCACCTCAAACTCAACATGCCATGGGCCAAACTTACTCCTCCTCCCCACATCTCTTTTCTCCTGACTTCTCTGTTTTGTCAGTGGTATGATCATTTCCCAATCACCAGTCACAAAGCCTCAGAGAACCCCAGCTGCTTCCTCTTCTGCAGTCCCAATACATCGCCCAGCTCTGTCTATTCTTCTTCCTTCTGGACAAATGCTTTTGACATCCGTCATTTCCTTTCCTTGCCCACTGCCATGTACTGCGTTCAGATCCTCACTTCAAGCCTGGGCCATTGCACCTTCTCACAGTGATATACCATATTTTCTCAATTCACTTCCTCCTCCAGAGCACTAGTTACCACTGCCTAATTAATCTTAGGGTTGTGTCAGAGAGTACTGTAGGTGTTATGTAGACCAACTCCTATCTTCCTAAAGTACTTCTTTCAAAACCATTTTCCTACCGTCACTTGCCACAAATATATACAGTTTCAATGTCTTGATTTGGCAACCAAAACCATCTGTGATCTGGCCTCATCTCTCCTCTCTAAGGATGTGTCCTCGTGGTGTTTCTACACCACCACCTCCACCTTGGATCTCCTTTCTCCTCCCTCTGTTCAAGCTTAAAACAACTCGCCTTCTTCATCCCCAAAAAGCAATTAGAGCTCAGTGTGCAGAGCATTGGTTTTGGAGTCAGACATATACAGTTCAAAATCCTGTTCTGACAATTACAAGCTGTACAACCTTGGGATGGCTACCTGTTATAATAATATCTTAGTTTTCTTATCCCAAATATGTGAGAACAAAACCTAGCTTGTGGGAGAGTTGGGAGGATTAAGTGAAGTAATGCCCAGCTCATAGTATCTGATTAATCTTACCGTCAAATCTGTATGCCAAGCAACTGGAATGCCAAGCTACTTCCCTAGTAGTAAAAGTTTCTAATGGGGCCAACATAACTGTGTGCTCCCCTTAAACATTGTGGCCTCAAGCTGCCAGCAAGGTAAGAACCCCATAATCATATGCCTTCCTGCTCTGTGCAATGATTCCCACCTTTTCTGCTCAAATAGTTCTTCCTCGGAGAAGCCTTCCCTGGTCCCTATCTAAAATCTCCATACACCTTCGGTTCATGTCTCTATCTCTCTCTTCTTTATTTCGTCACAGCACTTTTCATTATGTGAAATAATCTGACTTTCCTGCTCACTTTCTTGTCTGCCCCTGTCCCAGAAGGTGAGGTCCCTGCAGGCAGGGTCTTGGTCTCATTCTTCATCCTGTCCCAGCACTGCCAACGGCGTCTGACTGAGTTGAGTAAATGCATAAACAAATGAATCTCTGCCTCCCGAAGTGTCTCCATCCTTCAGACCCAGTGCAGATCCCTCCTCCATGAAATCTTGTGAATAACCCAGTCCACAGTAACTTGCCCTCATTTGAAGTCCTGTAACAAATCCTCATCTAAATTCATTTGAACCCCCGTAGTGCTTATCTATGTCGTGTTTTGTTTTTGATGTTTCTTGTATTTGTATATATTGTACGTATCTGTATGTGACATTATTTCTTGTATGTGATGTTATCATTCATATCTTATATGATTATTTACCATGTTTCTCAACTCAGACTATAAGCTCCTTGAAGTAAAGACATACTTTTGTGCATCTCCTAGAATTGGTTAGGTCAATACTTTACACATGATATGCTAATTAACATCCATTTACTTATTAACCGCTAATATGTACCTGGCATAGTTCTAGATGCTAGGAATGCAATAATAAATAAGCGATAAATAAACACTGTCCCTAAATAATTAATTGGGTGACATTACTCAATTATCTCAGTGTACAGATTAAGAAGAGGGGGCTCTTCAGATGTAGAAAACAAACATGGTTACCAAGGGGTAAGCAGGGAGGAAGGATAAATTGGGAGATTGGTACTGACATATACCCACTACTATATAAAAAATAGATAACTAATAAGAACCTACTGTATAGCACGGGGAACTCTACTCAATACTCTATAATGGCCTATATGGAAAAATAATCTAAAAAAGAGTGAATATATGTATATGTATAACTGAATCACTTTGCTGTACAGCAGAAACTAACACATCATTGTAAATCAACTATACTCCAATAAAAATATTTAAAAAAAGAAGAGATGGCTCTTGGCTTTCTTGGAAAGCATTAGAAAGCCTAGTCCAATCAGAGACTGCCACTGCTTGGCTGGATAACCTCAGGTGGATCATGTAAACTCTCAGAGCCTCTCCTAATCTGTTAAACAGAAAACAGAGACAGGGCTTCCCTGGTGGCACAGTGGTTGAGAATCTGCCTGCCAATGCAGGGGACATGGGTTCGAGCCCTGGTCTGGGAAGATCCCACATGCCGTGGAGCAACTAGGCCCGTGAGCCACAATTACTGAGCCTGCGCATCTGGAGCCTGTGCGCAACAGGAGAGGCCGCGATAGTGAGAGGCCCGCGCACCGCGATGAAGAGTGGCCCCCGCTTGCCACAACTAGAGGAAGCCCTCGCACAGAAACGAAGACCCAACACAGCCATAAATAAATAAATAAATAAATAAATAAATAAATAAATAAATAAAAATAAGAGACACATTTAAAAAAAAAACAGAGACAATAATACTGTCTTACAGGTTGTGAAGGAGATATGTGAAAACACCTTATAAACTGCTAAGTTCTATATAAATATCAGTTGCTATTTTTATTACTATAATAACATAATTTAAGCAGGAACTGGAGCCATCATGAATAAAATACATTCAACAGTGCTGTCACTGAGGGAAAGCCTGTGCCACGTATACAGCTTTACCTGCTGCTAGAAGTCAGAAAAGGCTATGGGGCCATGAACAGAGAGCTCTAGCCCATCCAAAGTAGCTTTCCAGGTTTCTGTAATAAAACTATCCTTAGAATGCCCAAACCTTTCTCATCAAAGTCCCCCTGTGTGTCCTGCTGGGGGTCACATACTTGAGCCTGGCCGTACCACCATCTCACAGTCAGCCATTTAATCCATATCTTTGGGCCTTGTGTGCAAGGGTATATACTGCTATTTGGATTCACTTGTCTCTCAGTGGTGAGTCACCATCTTTCTTTCCCAAAACTCATGCCTCAGCTCCCTGATTAAGGGTCACCCCCTCCACCCTGAGGCTGGCTTTCCAATCAGTCTGTTCTGAGTCAGGCGGTTCTCCCTACCCGCCTCACCCCTCTACCAATTCCCAGGGCTTCTTGCCTCAACACACATCACTGGCATTGGGAGAGGCAGCTCCATGGGTGATGTCATCTGTTTGTAAACAGTTTCCACAAATCACCTCTCACTGGAAATTACAGAATCCCGGAGATGGAAATAAGGGCCCCTCTCATTCAGAGCAGGACTGCCTTTCAGAGCCTCCATGACAGGGGTCATTTGGTCTCAAGTATAAACATCCTGGATGAAATCAATGAAGCATTTCTGACCTTGCCTCAGAGCAAATACCTTTTGTTGGGTGGATGCCCTGATAGAGCTTACCAGTCATTGGGTCATTGACGGAGCAGCAGCCAAGAAGCCAGGCTTCAATTTTCTAAGAGCCTGGGTGTGTCTGCAGAGGTCTGAGTGTCCCCTTCCCTGAGTGATGGTGATTTCTAGATAGGAGAATATGACAGTTTGAGTCTGAGAACATGGACTTTGGCGTCAGACAGATCCCAGTTCAAATCTCATCTCCCTCACTCACCATCCAGGGACCTGGAACATTCGCTAGCTGTGTGACTTTGGCCAAGTCACTGAAACTCTCTGAGCCCCAGTTTCATTACATATGAAAAAAATAGGGAAATTCCTGCCTATGTATGGAGATTATTGTGAGGATTAAAGGAGATAATATATGTAAAATGCCTAAACCTGTGCCCAACCAAGCATGAGAACAGAGTAAATGCCCAATAAGCGGTAGCTATTGTCACTATTATTATCACTGTTACTATTGCCTCTTCCCTTGTGAACCCAGCAGACACCACTGCAGAGGACATTGTTCCATTTCCTCTTCCTGAAATGAGTGGATAAGATCTACACCTGCAGGCTGAGGTTTCCGAGCTACTCAGGATGACCCCACCACAACCACCGCCTCTAGAGAATGACATTCCCATAATTCCGAGCATGGCACTTCTCACCCTGCAGAGTCCTGGAAACCCATGTCTCCCAGTCAGACCTCAGCTGCATGAATGAGGCCTGGAGGGGGAGGTTCCCAGTCTCCTGGAACGCTCAACTGGCAAAGTTCCCTTACCCAGCAAGCAAAGCAGTGGGCTGGTGCTCTTCTGTGGCAAAAGTTAAGTCTCAGCTCACCTGATTCCAAAGCCCTTAAGAGTTGCAAATCCAAACCTTTGCCACGCAGCTGCCTGGGCCCGATGGGTAGGAGAGTGAGCACCTCAGTGGCAAGGCTCTGGAAGCCTTCTGGGGACCAAGCTGAGCAGTTAGTAGCATAAGCCCTGGCTCTTTCCATCATGCACCAGCTGAATGACTTTGAGCAAGGTCCTTAACCTCAGTTTCTCTTCTGTAAAATGGGTATAATAGCACCTACCTCACTGAGTCGGATGATGCATGTCCCATAAAGCCTTCAGAATACTGTCTGGCTCCATTATGTGAGTTCTGCTATCACGATTAAGTACCAGAAAGCCACTCGTGTTCAGGCTTTCCAGGGAAATTTTTAGTTTCCCGCCTTTTACAAATGTGCCAAGCCAGAGCTGAGTGAGAAAATGGAGTAACAGAACATGATAATAAATACACAAATGAAACAACAAATAGGAAAGGGAGTGTTCTCAGGAGGTAGAAGTTTTATTATGACATGTCTTCAAAAGACAATCAAATCGGTAGGCATTTTTTGAGCACCTACATACACAAGTCCCTGCAGACAGTAAAGTCCAGTGTCCCACCCACGGCTTTCAGCTTCCCAAGGAGAAAAAGCACAAGAGGGGGCGGGGGGGGCGTGGTCAGGGAGTTTTGTGGGGCTGAGTACAGGGTGGGTGTCTGAACACCGAAGAGCAGTTATCTTTAAGGGGGCAAGCTCTGAGGCCCTGTCCCGCAGGGGAGCACGGTATTGAGGGGCGCAGGCACGGCGTGGGAGCGGCTCTCGCTCAGGTGTGGGGCAGCCGTGGGCTCAGCATGCGCCGCAGCAGCCGGAGCTCGAGGACCCGGAACTCTGGCTGCTGTCCGCGCAGCAGCAGCAGCAGCCGCGGCTGCCCTGCAGGCGGCGCCTCACGGGAAAGCAGCAGCAGGCGGCAGAGCTGACGCCGCAGCAGCCCGAGTCCCCGCAGCAGCCCAAGCCGCAGCAGGACGAGGCGTCGGGCACCGGGGTGGGACACGAACTCTTCGCGTCCTGCGAAGAGCCCTTGGAAAAGTCTTTGCCGCTCTGCTGGGAGGTCATCGTCACAGAGAACCTGGAAGAAAAGCAGCTTTTCACATGGGAGCACTATTTCTTTCCAACACGGGGCTTTTGAGATTTGACTTTGTAAGCACGTGAGCCTGGCATAATGCAAGGAAGGAAAACACACACACACACACACACACACACACACACACACACACGCAAGAAAGAGGGGAAGCAAAGGAACAAACCCCAAACAAGTGTTCCAGTGAGTGAGTTCCACTGAGTTAAACCTGCGTAGAGTGGGAAACAGTCTATGCAAAGAATCAATGGTTTTCCATTTTCTCTGACTAGAGTAAGGACCACCCAAGTTCACCACAGTGGAAAAGAAAGAGGATATTGTGGTAATTTTTCTGTCTGATCCAGTCCAAAATCTCCTGGCTCTTTTCCCCTCCCCTGTTTCGCTGTGGCCCTAGACCTTCAAATGGTATTTGCCTATCATTAGCATTGCATCAACACTACCTCAGTTAGAAAATACCAAAATCACACATATGTCCGTCTGTCCCAACCACCCAGATCTAAAGAATCCACGAACACCAGAAGCATGTCTTGGTCATTTTTTCCTGCCTATGCCTCTCACTCCCCATGACCATAAGGAAAAAGAGAGTGGTGCAGAGGATAGAAATACATCCCAGGTCAGGGAGCCAAAGACCTGGATTCCAGTCACATCTCTGCTACAGACTTGCTGTGTCACCTTGCAGAGTCACCCCCCCACCCCCAATCTGGCTTCCATGTCCTCATGACACCTGGAGAGGTCAGCTCACTTGAAACTTAAGGCACTCTCCAGGGCCCTCTTTCTGTATCTACCTGCTGGCTGTGTTCTGCCTTCTCCTCCCCTCTGCCTTCAACTCTTCCCATCCTCCTCCCCCAGGTTCCACTTGGAGACTTACCAGACCCTGGTTCCACTGGAAGACTCACTCAGCTTTCTAACTGGAATGCACCACCTCCTAGGCAATGGACTGAGAACCTTTTATAAGATTCCAGTTAGGCGCTGGCTCTTGGGAGGGGCCCATTTCCCAATAGACATTCTCAGCTGACGCTTACATCCCAGAGACATTCATCACTCAGGTAGCACCATAGGTGGTGCACGTGGGTATTCAAGTCACCTCACAGAGGTGCCAGGATTGCTGTAGCATATTTACTTTCCAAACAGGACTCTGTTCGTAGCTGGGAGAGCTGTGTGTGTGCTAAGACAGGGCATTGGGGCTCAAGTGAAGAGAAGTCTGCCCCTTTCTTGGGACCTGTTCTCTTTGCCCTTTTCTACACTGTACATGCACACACACACACTGTTCCCCTGTTCACACATTCATCCCAGTGTAGTCATCTAGATGCTAGTTTGTATTGGGTTAGCCCAAAAGTTAGTTCGGGTTTTTCTGTAACATCGTACAGAAAAGCCCAAACGAACTTTTTGGCCACCCCAATAGTTCACTTGTTATCTTAGTTCACATCTCTCAGCATCTTGGTCCTTGGCCCCTCGGGGAAGGCCACAGTTTATGCGAAAAGCCTGCTGGGTTTCATCCAGATGCTTCCGGGTGGGATTGAGTGAAGATGATGGTGAGGACATGCCTATGAGAATCTCAGTGGCAGTTTCTTTGTCATGGGAGACTGGAAGAAAACCCCAGGCAAAGTTATGGAATAATTAAGACCAGGAAAGCTGTGAATGTAGTCAGGTTACCATACCCGCATACAGCCCTGGTGGGCCTGAAAGAAAAACTTGCGCAGGATGCTGGTCGAATTGCGAAATACCAAGCCAGCTTGTGAGACTCTCCACTCCTGACCTCACCCCAAACTCCTTTTGAAGATAGGTTCTCCCTGGGGCCACTGCCCAATGTGAAGAGAAAGAAGAAAGAAAGAAGGAAGGAAGGAAGGAAGGAAGGGAGGGAGGGAGGAAGGAAGAAGGAAAGAGAGAGGGAGGGAGGGAGGAAAGGAGACCTTTCCAAAGGTCCAAAGTGCCCATGAAAAATTGTGCCTTTAGAATAACTAACTTTTAAGAATTGGGAAAGACTTTGGAGGTCATCTGGTTTCAGAACTGCTTCTTAATCAATGCAACAGCCCACAACCATGAATATGAGGTAAAAGTGAAATCCAAGACTAAGAATTCAAGAATTGATGGTGAAACATAGGTTTGGGAGTGAGTGAGCTGGGAGAGGCATGAGTGTGCACACAAGGAAAGGTAAGTCACAAAAAGACACCAGTTTCATTTAACATGGCTTTAGAGCCTGATTAACAGGTTGCATGTACCTAGGGCCACCTGTTGGTGCATACAGATGAGACATTTGAAAGGTGAGGTCGGTTTTAGAAAAGAGGAAGTAATGAAGTAACAAGATGGAGTCAGGATCTCCTCTGGGAGATGATTTGGGCAAGTACATGCTCATTATATGGACTTGCTGTAGCCTCATACACTAACTTATTTTACCCATCACTGCTAACTCTTATCAAAGGAAGAGTTCATCTTGTACATAAAAGCCTGATTCAGAATTATCATTTCTAAAGTCCCCTACATATGAACAAGTTCTGTTCCAAGAGCTTGTTCATAAGTCCAATTTGTTCGTACATCCAACAAAGTTAGCCTAGGTACCCAAATAACACAATCGGCTATATAGTACTGTACTGTAATAGGTTTATAATACTTTTCACACAAATAATACATAAAAAACAAACAAACACAAAAAATAAAGAAAACGTTTTTAATCTCACAGTACAGTACCTTGAAAAATACGATAGTACAGTTCAACAGCTGGCATACAGGGGCTGGCATCGAGTTAACAGGCAAGAAGAGTTACTGACTAGAGGAGGGAGAGGAGGTGGGAGATGGTAGAGCTGAAAGATCGTCAGCAGTAGGAGATGGAGGGCAGGCTGCATGTGACAATGTACGCCAGATGTGTGAACTAACTTACGTGATTGGACATGAGTACGCACGTTCACATCTTTGAAAGTTCCCAACTTGAAGGTTCGTATGTAGGGGACTTACTGTATCACTACTGAGTCTTTCCTGAAGGAATCATCCTATTCCTAAAGGAAACAGAAAACCCAATGCAGTGACAGAAGCCCCCTGGCTCCCACCTCCATTCCCTCACACAAACACAAACACACACACACACACACACACACACACACACACACACACACCCCAACCACATGGAGACAGTCTTTGGCAGAGGAGGGGTTCCTTCTTGGTTCCCTACTCAGACCCAAACTCAGGCTTTCAGGAGCCAGGGGAAATGGGCTCAGACATTTCATACCTGCCTCCTAAACAGTCCACCAGAAACTAACCCCCAACAGCTTTCCTCTCTAGTCAACTGATGGAAGCACCCAGGATTATAATAATTAGAAAAGTGAAGGTGTCCATTCACTGGAGCCCAGAATGAGCACTTTAGGTGATCTTATTGCCCATGACTAGGAAATAAATTCTTTTTTAAACTATCACCCAATGCTTGAAAGAAACCCTCCCAGAGTCATCTCACTGCGACCTTTCTGGGTACCACCATCTCCTCTCTGAAAACCCATTCTTGGCCCTCCTCATGGAAAGCTTGTGTCAGAGGAATGGTCTCGGACATGATCCTTTCCTTCAAGCTTAAAGTTCCCTTCTTCAGATCATAAAAGGGAATATTGTTTCCCAGAGGTCTAAGTAGCTTCAGTGCTGCAATCTGTTTCCCAAACTGATTTTTTTAAGTGTTCACTTACATTTAAAAGAAGGGAAGGGAGGATGGCTTGAGGCAGGGGGTGGGGAGTGGGAGAGGTGAACAAAATAATCAGGAGGCAGTGACATCAGGAAGAAAAAGCTTTATTGTTACAGGGAAAACAGCTTCATAACCGAACTCCAATCCAAGTCCTCCAAAGAACTATATCTGAGAGGGGAATCAGGCCAGTGAATGTCAGAGGTTAAACATCTAGACCTCACAAAGGAATGAACATGGGCAGGAAGAAGAGGGAAATGCTAAGCATTTCAGAAGCGCTTCCACTCTCTTCTTCCGTTCTTCCAAACCAGAAAAAGAGAAGACTCAGGCTGGGCAGGTCATCAGCACTTTGGCTCCTGAAGTGTCGCTCCTCAGTGGTCTTCATGGCCCAGTTCAGTAGCGGCCCCCAGAGCAGCAACCAGAGTCTCCAGAATGCTGGCCACGGCCGCTGCCACAGCAGCCAGAGCTATGGTGTCAGCGTCGAAGAGATCGGCGAAGCTTGCAGTGGCTCAGGCAGCAGCCCCGACCCCCAGAGCTACAGCAGCCTCAGAGCTGGGGCCACAGCGGGAGACTGGAGGTGGGCAGGGGGCTGGGCACTTGGGGGGCACTTGGGGGGACACTTGGCTGGGCCTTTGGGGGCACACTTGGGAGGGGGCTGGCACTGCTGCTGGTTTTGCTGGCAGGACATCTCAGCAGGAGCTGAATGAAGCTGGAAGAAAATACAGAAGTTTTAAGTTCAACTAGCCCAAGATAATTTCCTTACATTTAAAACTGAACTATGAATTCACCAGATTTCTGCTTTATAATGATCAGATTTTTAAAACCCAATCTCCCCAAATGAGTTACAAGAGACATGCAAACAGTTTCAACCTAAGAACTCCATAATTTCAAATGAATTTTTTGCAACCTCAAAAAGACGTCAATCCTTCTTTCCCTTCCACTAATCCTCCCTCCCCTTCCAGCAGAATCCTCCCTTTCAAACCCGCTTTTCTCCTTGTCTTTCTTCAAGATTGTCCTCAGCCTCCACCCAGGGCTTCTGTCTGCCCAAAGCACCAGCACCGAGAGTCCCTCCTGGTCCTCAAGATGCCTTCACCTGGTTCAGCACTGGAGCAGATCACCCAGGAGGCAGGTGGACTGAGGTGCTCTCAGGAGCTTCAGCCTTTTATACAGCCTCAGCTCTGACCTGGCATCAGGCGATGCAGACCATGGGGCAGGATGCTGATGGCATCTTTCACAAGGGGCACAGGTAACTACACTTCCCTCACATCCCAGGGACCCCATTCCTCCCTCCGTAAGCATGTCAACTATTAACCCACAGGAAGATCCCCTGAGAATTGCTGCCCTCTAGCTAAGATAGGTATGGAACTTTGCAGATTGCACACAATGTCTGTCAATCTCACAGGCAGCTCTGCTATGCTCCCTATTTCCCAGGCTCGGTCAGTAGGGTTCTAGACCTCTGAAATGAAGAGAAGTTCTCTCTTCTCGTTGGTATAGGAAATGGCGGGGAAAATTCCCAGCCTGAAATTAAATAGACCTTTTTGGAATAAGGATTGAGATCCAAAATAAAGGGCCAAGCCCAAGCCAATAATCTAATGTTAATTTTTCATTTTTTAGATGATGCCATAGCCTGGACCAAGAATGCTTGCTATCTCAGTGATGCTATTTTAGGCAGGTCTCATGCAGATGGTGTGGGTAGTTGGGCTTCTCTCCTTACCTGAACTTGACCCTCCAAAAGAACTCACAAATAACACTGATTCAGCACCAACCATCCCTTTGAAAGGGTAGAAAAAGTCTAGGAATGGCTTCTCTTTCCACATATGGTCCTAAAGAAGGCAGCTTTGGCCTGCCCCAGGTGAGACGGCAGGGACCAGGTATATGCTGCAGGTGGAGCGGGAGAACTAGATTTCGATGGAAGTTGCCAGAAGTGAGGCATGAGTTCTGGTCATAACTAAGAAAAGAGCATCCAACCTGGAAAGATCCTTTTTGTATAGTTCAACAAAGCCTGTGATGGAACCCTACAAAAAATATTCTGAGGACAAATTAGGTCCCCAGAAAAGTCATCAAACCCTGGTTAGCTGAAAAGATAGTCAAAATTTGGCATATTCAGAATGAAAACTGCAGTGAGAGGAAGTAAGACAGGGAGAAACATGAGACACCTCAGCTCTGAGCTGGACAGAGATTGTCTCGCATCAGTTCCCAGCTTTGCAAACTCAGGCAAGTTACTTAATCATCACTATAAAAGGGGCTAAAACAATTCCTAGCTCACTAAATAAGGAATTATAATGTTCTTAGAACAGTATCTGGGACTATTAGTTCAAAATGCTAGTTTAAAAATAATTTTATCCTTATGGATACTCTTATATCCATGAGAAAAGATCTTTTAAATTTCAAATTACTGATCTGCCAATTTTTGAAGCCAAAACTATTGTTTGCAGTATCAGAGCTTAGCCCTAATGCTTTCTTACAGAAAAAGAGTAATATCTTACTTGCCACTGAAGTATGAGATTATAGGAAAGCATAGTCTTTATGAAAAAATACAAACAGGAAGAATTTTTAATTCATTTGTAATCCCATCTTCTGAGTATTCTTAATATTTTGCTATTTTCCTTCTGTCTCTTCTTATGATTATATTTCAATCTTTTTCACTGTGTATAGTTTTTTGGTGATTTTTCGTTTTGTTTTGACTTTACCCAGTCTTTTTCTTTTAAAGAATTTCACTTTTATTTATTTATTTATTTATTTTTGGCTGTGTTGGGTCTTCGTTTCTGTGCGAGGGCTTTCTCTAGTTGCGGCAAGCGGGGACCACTCTTCATCGCGGTGCGCGGGCCTCTCACTATCGCGGCCTCTCTTGTTGCGGAGCACAGGCTCCAGACGCACAGGCTCAGTAGTTGTGGCTCACGGGCCCAGTTGCTCCGCGGCATGTGGGATCTTCCCAGACCAGGGCTCGAACCCGTGTGTCCTGCATTGGCAGGCAGATTCTCAACCACTGCACCACCATGGAAGCCCCTACCCAGTCTTTGATCAGGTACTTTTATGAGTTTATCTTACCAACTTTTCACCTAACATTGTAACATAAACATTTCCCATGTTACTCATCCTTTGGAGGCGTTATTATGGGCAGACATGAAACATTTCATGGAAGGCCCAGAATCCATTTATAAGTGGCTGGGAGCATGAGTTCTAGAACCAGTCTCCAGTTCCAGCTCCCCACTGAGCAGCTTGTGGCCTTGGGCAAGTGGCCTGAGCTCTCTGTCTCACTGCCCTCATCTGGGATATGGGGAAGGTAATAGTGTTTATCTCATAGGATCATTTGCAGATCAAATGAGTTAACATCCATAAAACTCTTGGAATAGTGTCTGGCACATAATAAGCACTCAATCAACATTAAAAGTGAAACCTGATGCTGTGTCACTTCTAAATGTTCTATAAAGACCACCAGGTAGGGGGCCAGAGAGCTTGCTTTGGCTGCTAGAGCTCTGTTCACCAGGGGATCCTTCTCATCCCCCGTTTGCTGAGAAAGGTAATGTAATGCAGGCTCTGAATTTCTGATAAAAAGAAGCCCGGTAGAGGTTAAAGGAATTATTTATTTAATACATGAGTGTGATTAATTTTAAAAGGAACAATGTCCATCCCCTTTTACCTATAATTATTTGGGTACATGGCCACCTAGCTGACACACAGTAAGGTGTTTGAGTGCAGGCACCCCTAAGGGATCTAGTTTAGTGCTTTGTAGGTAGTAGACACTCAATTTTCATTTCCTTGTCTTGTTGAATTTGCTATTTAGTAAGGAGGATGGATGCCTCCAATAAATCCGAACCCAGATTCTCATTGACAAGTTCCAGACCTTTCATGGAATGAGACAATAGAAGATGTAGAAAGGACCTTGGCTCATTCAGAGACAGTGGTACCCCATCCCGGTGAGGCCTGGACATCGACAGCCTCCAAAAGTTCCCTGGGTGGTTCTAATGTTCCATCCGGTTGAGAATCACTGATTTAGACCACACCCCTTATTTTGCAGATGAGGAAACTGAGGCTCAGAGAGAGAAAGAGGCTTGTCCCAGATCACACAGGGACTTAGAGGCTGGATTTCAGATCCTGCTATCAGCCCTCTCTCCACAGCACCTTGCCTCTTGAATATTTTATTTCTTCTTGTGATTTTTTTTCTAGCAAGCTTTATTTTACATAATTTACTTGTTAAAAATGCCTGTTGAAATGGGGTGAAAATAGTAATAAACATGACAGATCATTGTCTGAATCTCATGGTTAGAAAATCTGGACATAATTCTTACTGTTAGTTGCTGTAAGTAACCAGGAATCAAGTACCCATATCTGAAAGGCAGTGTCTGGCATCACCAGGGTTGGGCCAGCTGGCAGACCCCAAGAATGCTCCCTAGGGTGGCATTACCTTGATGATGTTTCCTTGACCCTGAAATTCAACCTTGTCCATGTCTTTGAGTTTATCAATCCTGGCGGTGCTGAGTCACTGCAGCTAACTCACAAGAGACTGATGACATCAATTTACAAAGAGAAACATGAGTATCAAATGTTGGCCTGATGGGTACATTCTCTTCTGGCAGGAAAACTTCTCAAAGTCGAGTCATAATCTGGAGATGCTTGGTGTTGGGGGGATTACATAATGGCCTCAGGTTTTGATGGTAAAAAAAACTAGACGTCCCCATCAAATCATCTGAACATCTCCAGCCCTAGACAGATTAGGGTGGTGCTGAAATCATCTGCCACCTGGCTGCCCTTCCTCTGTGCTCTTTAGTACATCATTCTTCCCCCTGCTGGAAGGCACCTCATTAAGCGGTCTTTGCTGAGTGCTACTCTCATCCGTTACATGCTGATTTTGGAGTTTAACATTGGGAAGATAATTTTATTATTTATTTGTCTTATTTATACTATTCACTATTGCCCTGACACACACTGTGGTAGACAGGATAAAGCCTCTCTTCACAAATATGACCATATCCAAATCCCCAGAACTTGTGAATGTGTTACCTTATACAGCAAAAAGGACTCTGCAGATATGATTAGCTTAAGGATTTGGGGATCGAAAAATCATCTTGGATTATCCAAGTGGGCCCAGTGAAACTTTTTTTAAGAGGGAGGCAAGAGGATTGATGTCAAAGAGGAGACGTGTGACAACAGAAGCAGAGGTTGGAGTGATGAACTTTGAAAATGGTCATGAGCTAAGGAATACAAGCAGCCTCTAGAAGCTGGAAACAACAAGGAAATGGGCTCTCCCTAGAGCCTCTGGGAGGAACACAGCTCTGCCACCACCTTGATGTTAGCTTAGTAAGACCCGTGCTGGACTTCTGACCTACCGAAATTGTATTAAGCCACTAAGTTTACGGTAATTTATTATAGCATCAATGGGAAACTAATACATACACTTAGATTTTTAAAAATAAATTTCATAACATGATTTAATTACTTAAAAGGAGATCAAAGTATTAAAATTATTTCCATTGACGTTTGGAATTGAAGGCTCACATATCTGATATTGACAGGATGTCTTCGGCCAAGGGAAAGTTCAGTTAAGAGATGACAGAGAAAATGCTCAAAGATAAACAAAGATGCAGCCTGGGCTTATGTCCCAGCTCTGTCACTTACCAGCTGTGTGACCTCTCTGAACCTGTTTTCTCATCCATAAAATGGGGGCAATAACAGTGTCCATCTCATAGGGTTGTATGAGGATCCCTTGAGATAATGTCTATAAAGCCCTTAGCCCCGGACCTGGCATGTAGGAAGCACTTGGTAATTGTTAGCCACTCTTATTCTTGTTATAATTGCTATTGTCTTTATTAATAGTTATCAGTGACCAGTGGAAACCCAGACATGTCAGGATTGTTGCCAGGGCATTCCCAGGCCCTAGACACAGGGATGAGGAAGCCACTATCACTGCCCACTGACAGTTGTCCCAATGAGATATGATAGGAGCAGACTGATGACTACAGACCAAAGCTTAAGCAAAGTGGATTAGAAATTTAAAAAAAAAAAAAGTTTATAGCAAGTTACAATAGCATACAATATGGCCATTCCATTTATATGTCTCTCCAAATATGTCTGTATATTTATATATAATACATGTAAATAAACAGAAAAAAGTCTGGATGGATCTGTATTAAAATATCAACAGCATGTAATTCTGGATGGGGAATCCCAAGCATTTCTTTTTTCCTTTTGCTTACTGACATTTTCTAATTTTCCTGCAATGAGGAAAAATGTGGATTTTATTATCTATGTTACTTGGATTATAAAATGTCTCAGGACATTCTAAACTCACTGAAAGTATCAGAGAAGTTTTCACAAAAATGGCATTTGATGCTTCTACTCAACGTTGCAGATGTTTTGAGCTTCTACTAAGCACCAGGCACCATGCTTGCTGCTGTAGGCACAGGGAGAGAGTTATACACAGTCCTTGCTCCTGGGACTCAAATGCTGCCCTCCCTTCTCCTCCATCTGCAGCTCAGATGCCACCTCCCTACCTGTCTGGTCTCAGAAGCCCTCTCTGTCAGACTCACTGTCTCAGATGCTTCGTCACACCCTACACAGCTCCGTATATGGATGTCATTTACCCCCAAGATCATGAACTCTTTGGAAGCTGGAACTATATGTTATCTTTCTATTGAATTCCTAAAGCTGGGGGAACATGGGTGCCCTGGGTGGCATAGTGAACGGAGCCCATTGGAAGGAAGCGGGTGTTGTGGTCCAGACAAGAATCTGTCTCAGTGCTAGAGGCCTGGGGAGCCTCATGGTTCCCGACTCTTGAGCCCAGCTGGGGACTGAGGAGGGGCTGCCTCACCCCATGCTCTGCACACAGAAGGGCCCCAGTGTTTATTGAACTGAAAAGTGACCACTCCAGAGGCAGGCCCTGCACCCACATTTGGGAAAAAGGATTCTCTCCACCCCAAGACACCACCTTCTCTCGAGATCACAAAGCTCAACTGATTATGTTCACATTCAGGGACTGAAGACACTTATCTGATTGTAAACCTGGAGCCTAGCTCCAGACTGGATACATGGTAAGTGGGAAAGGAATCGAGAAAGGGAGAGAAGAAGGAAAGAGGAAAAGAAAAAAGGGGGAAAAAGGAAAAGAAGGAAAGAAAGAAATGAACAGAGATGGGAAATGAGTGACAAATACAGTTCTCTCTTCATTCTGCTTCAAGTAGTGGAGATTCTGTTGACAAATAAAAAATAATAATAATAAGGTAGGAAGTGAATATCACTTGTGACAAAGAGGAAAGACACCCACACACCCGAGCAACTAGGACGTGCAACTGTAGGTTGGAGCTGCCCCTTGTCCCCTTTCCTCCTCCAGCAGGTGATCCGGCCACCCATGCCCTCCACAGCCTGACTCTCCCCGGACTCTCCCCGCCCTGCAAGGCCAAGACTTCTTCACATTTTCCGTCATGCTCCCGGCTCTGGCAGACAGGCGGAGCATGCCTGAGTCATGCAATAGGGGTCTGAGCAATTTACCAGATGCTTGAAGTCTCTAGCTTAATGACGAAATGACCAAAAATTTCCTGCTGCCTTTGTTCCAGTCTTTTCCACCCAAATCCAACGAGTGATCTGGGAATATGACTGGCTCTATCCTAGGACTGCAGATTGCTCCATCCAGGGAATTCAGTCTCCAGAACCTCTTCTTACTCCCCTTTACTCATCCTCTGCTCTCCTTACCTCTGCCTCAATATCCACAGACCCTCTCAATCCTTAAATGTTCTCCATCATAAGGGCTCCCCATCACTGCCATGTGAGGGCCTCTCTCCCTCCTCCCAACTACCTGTTCTTTATCCGAACCTTCTGATGGCATAAACCATGTTCCACAGTTGACAGCAATCCACGTGCACAGAACCCACCATCACCAGCTCCCCTCCAGGCCCCTCGGTTCCCTCAGTAAATGGTCCAAGACCCAAGACTGAGAGTCATCCTAGCTTCTCCTTCTTCCTCATCCCACATCCAAAGATGCACCCAGGTTTCCTTTTCCCAGTTCTACTGCCTTCTTTCCTTGGACGCTTGCCATCTGTGTAAAATGTAAATCTGAGCCTATTTAAAACTTTCAATAGCTCCCTATTACCCACAAAGGGGAAAAACTCCAAGTCCCTCAAAATGGTGCCTGAATTCTTTGTACTTTGGCAACTTCTACCTCCCCAGGCTTGTCTCCCCTGCATGGTAGGGACACTACTGCCACATTAAATTATTACCACCCCGAACGTGCCTATATGCACCCCCTGTTAGAACACTCTTTGTCCCCCACTCCTACATGCTTCCAAGGACTGTCCTCTGAAGCATCTGCCCAGGTGGGACCTCATCACTGGCTCCCTGTAAGGGAGTGCCTCTCTGACAGGGCACCTGCCGTGCCCTGTGTTCACAACTGGCCTCCACTGTTAGATTCTGAGACCCTTCATGTTAGGGTCTGGGTGTTCCCCCTGTGACCTTGGGGGCATATCACAGTGGCTAGCACGTAACAGATGCTCAGTAGGAATAAGACTTCCTGGAAGAGTTCCTCGGGGGCAGATGCCTCACACTGTCCATCACCGTGTCCTCGAAGATGCAGTGCAGAGCTCATAGCATTCAGCAGATACTCGTTGTGTGAAGAATGAAGGAAGGAATGAGAACTTGTTGTCATCATCAGGGAGGGAGGAGGTCCACAGGGCCATCATAGTCACTGCAGGGCATGATCTGACCTTGACTCAGCCTAATTCAGTGGAAACTGTGACTGAAGTCACTTCTCTCCAGCATGTTGCCTTGGTCTCCCTGGGATACTGGGCAAACAGGAGACTTCAAAGCCTAGACCTTCTGGATCACTTCTAGATAAATGGAGGGATATCAGGTCCTGCTTGAGTCATTCTTAGACAATCTGGGTCACCTGGAATCTGTCAGAGATCTGGCTCATCCCTCCTCATCTAGAGGATGAAACTGGCTCCGGAAGTCAGGACCAGGGCTCCAGCCACTGAGCCTCATATCCTTTCCATCTCTGTTGTCCGAACCACCTATTTCACTGGCCACAGCTGAACTGAGGGAGGACCTGGGGAGCTGTAACATGAGAACAGAGTCCGGCAGTGCCTCACAGAGTGTCCACTTGACTGCCGGCTGCCCAACTGAGGGAGGGGGAGCCCACGGACTTTGAGAGGTGAGGGAGAAAGTCATTCCTGTTTTCTGTGGCTCATCTCTCCAACGGACTGCAGCCTGGGGGATCAGGAGCTGGGCCTCCGATGTGGTGTGTTCAGTCACTGCCCTCCCAGGGAGGTTATTCTGTGGAATCCCTCTAGGTGAGGCCAGCTTTCTGAACTTCTTTCCGTTCCTGGCAGGTATAGCAATATTCCTAGTGCTCAGGGCTTCTCTGGTGCAGAGAGAGCTTGGGCCCTGCACCAAGCTCTTCATGTACCAGATAGTTGATCTCTTTAGGTTCCCAGTTCATTGCTGAATCCCCAAGACCCAGAAGATGCTTTGAGCATAGTAGAGGCTCATAAATATTTGTGGGAAGAAGAAGGAAGGAAGGAAGGGAGGGAGGGAAGCCATGAGCCACTGTTGGCAGCAGCTACCACTGAGCTGGCTGAGAGCAGTGTGAGCCTCTATCAGTACCTGGGTACCCCGGCCGAAGCCAACTTCCCAGAGCAGAGGCCACCTCCCACTAATCTCAAGAGTCTTGGACACACATTTTCATTTACCGGAGTAGAAAGTCTCTTGGGTCAGAAAGCTTGACAGTCAATGAAGCACCCTTTGTGGCACATGGCAAGGGCCTATAATCCTTTGCTCTGAGGTCGTGCCAGCTCTGTCTCTTCCTGGGGTTTTCAGTGCATCTCTCCCACAAGCCCCACCCCCACCCCAGCACCATGCAAGGAACTTGTCTCAGAAGCACTGTGGGTCTCAACTACGGAGGTGCCATGTTTCTCACTGGGATCCAGGAGACGGGGTGACTGAAGCGAATCCTAGTAGAAGTGGAAGACTCGAGGACCAGTGGTGCACTTTTAATAACCTTAAAGTGGAAAAAGAAGAAGTTGAGCAGAGTGAGGACTGCGGGATAAAACTGAATATGAAACAGGGAAATCTGCTCTTGAGTCTCCATTCTGCCATATTAACTCTGTAACCTTGGGCATGTCACATTACTCTTCTGAATCTCAATTTTCTCATCTCTAAAATAGAGGCTACTTACATGCTACCCAATCCAATGAGATCACATGTAGCAAAGTACTTGGTGAGCCATAAAGTACTATAAAAATATAAGCTAATAATAATAATATAATCAAATAATGGTGATGATAATCAACATCAACCTATGGGTAGCTCTGTCCCTCACATAACCCTGCAGCCTTATGTGATGTCAGTGAGCTCGGGGCGGGGGTGGGGGTGGTGGGTGGGTGGAGGAAGGGAAGGAAAGACCCTAGGTGACAGCTGAGTGTCAACACTCTGCCAGGGCATTGCTGGTGCCTCTCTGGATGACAGTCCTAAGGGCAAACACTGCCCTGGCCCAAAGACTGTGAGAAAGAAGGAATGAACTTGATGGCTAATCTTTGTGACCCAACTTTGACCCACGTGGGACACTTCTGATGATTGGAAGTGATTTCTTTAACTTCTCAGCTGGTTTTGCAGGCCCTTGGGAACCAGAAGCTCGGGCTGGGGGTGGAGCCTGGGCTCAGGCAGTCACTCTGCCTTTGGAGCAGCATATCGCTGTGTAAGATAAGAAGAAGCTGGATGAGAAGACCTCTGCAAGACCCTCCTGCCCGAGAGGATCCCATGGATCAGTCCTATAGGTTTCCCACAGGCTCTGTCTTCAGGGGCTCATAGTCTTTGGAATGGTACCCAACACCCAATACTGTTGACACCACCCCTGCACTGGTTCCACTAAGGGGCACACCTGGCTTAGAGGAGCTTCACTCTGACCTTGCACCAAGAGTGTTATATCCAAAAGACACTTGGAGCTGCTACTGGAAGGTTAATCCATGAGTCAATCATTCCATCCTCAAAAACAGATGGAGTACCTATAATGTGCCAGGCGTTGTGCTAGACCCTAAAGATACAGATTAAAAGAAGGCTCAGCCACTGTGCTTAAGCAGTTCCCATTCTGGGTCAGGGTAGGGTTGGGTGGAGAGACACATAAACATACATATACGACAGTATGATGTGTGCATACACCCTCCCAAGACATCTCGGTAGAAGGAAATGGGGTGGGGAGTGATAGGGGAGGTAACACTCAATGTTCTGTCTTGAGAGTGACAGCCCTGTTCTGCCATGCCTGATGGGAGGTGAATGACCCTTGCCCACTCCTTCAACCTTCTAAGCTGATGGGAGGTGAATGACCCTTGCCCACTCCTTCAAACTTCTAAGATGATGGAAGGTGAATGACCCTTGCCCACTCCTTCAACCTTCTAAGCTAGGAGCCAGAAAGAATCCCATTTCTGCCATTGATTAGCTAGGTGACTTTGAGAAAGTCACTTGGCTTCTTGGGGCCTCAGTTTCCTCATCTGTAAAATCGAAACTGTGATGGCTCTTCATCTAGTCACTCAACCAAACCACAAATATTTTTTGAGCAGCAGCTATGTGCTAGGCTTTGGGAACACAGCAGGGAGAAGACACTTGCCTCTAATCTCATGAAGTTTAAGGTTCACTGGGGAAGACAGACATTAAAGCAGGACATCACATTAGTGCTGACAGCTAAAAAAGGAGAAGCACAAAGTCCTAGGAAAATGCAAGAAGGGACTCTCATCCAGGCATGGTCATTCTCTCTGATGTTATGGGCATCAATTAGACAGTGAATATGAAAGTTTTCTTTATACTGTAAAGTTCTGTGTAAATCTGTGCTGGCCTTTCCTGTGTTTTCCCTCTCTCACTCAAAGCTGGGAGGGTCAGAATGTAAGAAAGATGAAAAGGAAAACCAACATCAGTTGAGGTCTTATTATACGGCAGAAAGGGATGCTCAGGAGGCCATGCAGAGGGTGGCACGGCTTAGGGCTTAGATGCAGAGTTCAACCAGGTGTCCCTCAGCTGCTCCATAGTAGACAGGAGAATGATTCCCTTTAGTGTTTCCACCTTCAACCCTGTTCCTTGGCTTCTAGTTAGCAGGAAAGGGGCAGACTGATGCCCAGCCAAGATGCTGAGAGAAAGGAGAGGTGCACCCAGGAGAGAGCAGGGCAAGAAAAGGTATCTTGGCAGGGATGCCCAGGTGGGAAGATAGGCCTGCCCAGCTTTGAACAGAATCCAGTCTGGCTTTGGAATACAGTGAGTGGACAGATGTGGAAACTGAGGTCCAGAGAGGATAATTGGGTGGCCAAAGCAACACACTGGTGAGTGCCAGTGGCCTGTTGCTCAGTCTGCTGGTCCCACTACACTGTGAAGGCTGGTTGGTGATGTCAACCTCCCCCTGTTGGTCTCCTCATTTCATGCTCCTCTCCCTCGGCCAATGCCCTCAGGCTCTCTCCTGTCCATTCAAAATCTGCTGTCTGAAAACCATCTGAAACTTACACTAAGTATGGCCCTTTCCTGGGGAATGCATGTGTGTTGAAGCAGGTACTGACCCCAAGAAACTTGCAATCATGGGGTTTCAGGTCTAAGCCCTAGGAGGAACCCCGCACAGTGGTACGTCGTGGTGGCTAAGGTAGATTTCTCTCCAGATGAGGAAACCAAGGCCCAGAGCCAGAGAGGAAAGCAGCTCACCTTGGGTCACAGAGCTAGTAAGTGGCAGGACCAGGCCTAGAACCCAGGTTTTCTGAACTTCAGCCCCTTCAAGAAAACTGTAGATGGTGTAGACCTTAGGGCAGCTGGAGAGGACCCCTCCCGAGCTGGAAAGCTTTCTCATGGGATGGCAATCCTGCCCCCATACGACAAGGGGGAAACTAGATATGAAGAATGTAAATTTACTTTCCCAACATCCAGAGGTCTGGGGAGGAATTTTGGTCCCTATCCAGGGCTTTCCAGGTTAGCTGCCCCAGGTCCCTTGCCTGACAGCCACAGTGCAAACACAAGCCCTGGCATCCCCCAGAGTCAATATTTTCTTCTCGGAAGGTGTCATCCTGTTGTTGAGATGGGCCCTGGTGGTGGGGCAGGAAAACCCAACCTTTGAAGTCATACTCCTGTTTGAATCTCAGGTCTGTGGTCTTGGGGAAGTTATTCAACCACTCTGAACCTTGGTTTCCATGTTGATAATGACGGGATAAATACTGCCTAAATTTGGGAGTTGGTCTGACAATAAGTGAGATAACAAATCTGAACTCACTGCATGGTGCCTGACACATGGAAGTGCTCAATCAATGTTTTCCTTTCCCCTCTGCAAACCCTTCCTTTCTATAATCACCAGAATATTTCATGGAGTCAATTTAGAGAAAGTCAGTGATGTGATATAGACAAGACATACTGAAAGTGGAATCTTAAGGGAAATCTCTGGATATCTTTATTAATACAGGTTCCTGCTTCTTTGGGCCTGAGATACTTCAGAACCTGACCCAGCCAGGCTTTACAATACCTAGGGGTCAAGATGCTTGGGTTCTGGTCTTGGATTTGAGGGCTTTGCTCCTGGGTCTTAATTTCCTTGTTTGTGACATGAGAAAATAGGTCAATAATTCAGCAAATTTTTATTAAGCTTCTAATGTCTTCCAAGCACCAAACACAAGGCTGAGTGAGGAAAGAGAGATTAAAGGGATGGACATGAGGATGGGTAAGATGTGGTCGCTGCCATATAGGGACATAGAACCTGGTAGTAGAAGCCAAGAAACCCATGAGGGAGCTACCACAGCAGGTGTTTAAAAGCACAGACTTGGAAACCAGTGTGCTGAATTTGAATGCCAGCTCAACCTTGGGCAAGATACTTGACTTCTCTAGGACTTGGATGCTATAAAATGGTTCCTATAAATTATATATCATATTAATATAAATGGTACTATTTATAATATTTATAGCAATAGTATTATATATTATATTATTTATTACTTATTTGTAATATATTTATATTATATATTTGTATTATTATTTATTATATATTAATTATATAATATATTAATATATAATATAAATTTATATTATCTAACTTAAATATATTATATAAATATAATAAATATATTATGTATAACATATTAATTTATTAAAGCACTTTAAATAGTGTCTGGCTCAAAGTATAAGCACCGTGTAAGGGTTTGGTATTATAACCAGGTTTACAACACAGAAGGCAGACCATAGTTGCATGCTTTGTAGAGGAAGGCACAGTCAGTTCTGATTAGTTGAGGTTGGTAGCATTACATCAGGCCTTAAAGGAGAAGGAGGTTTGTAGTGACGCCTGGGCAGCTTCCTGCTCTTTAGGTCAGGTCACTGGAATCCAGCCAAATCTCCAAGATGTTCCACCAGTTTTGGACTGATGCTTTTGATTCTGTCTGCCCCTACTGTCCAATGTGTATAAAGCAAATTGGATGCTCAATCTCGTTGTCACTAGAGAGACATGTTAAAACCCTGACATGGAGAGCTTACAGCCTTATTCAGGAGACTTGGACAAGTATGTGACATAGCTGTGGAATAAGAAAGAACAATAGAGAGAGGAGAAGCTGAGTTGAAGGGAAGTTTGGAAAACATGTATTCATTTGCTAGGGCTGACATAACAATGTACCACAGACTGGGTGGTTTAAAACACAGAAGTTTATTGTCTCACAATTCTGGAGGCTAGAAATCCAAGATCACGTTGTGTACAGGGTTGGTTTCTTCTGCAACCTCTCTCCTTGGCTTGGAGATGGCCACCTTCTCCTGTGTCTTCACATGGTCATCCCTCTCTGTGTGTCTGTGTCCTAATCTCTTCTTTGTATATGGACACCAGTCATATCGCATTAGGACCCACTTTAATGGCCTCATTTTACCTTAATTGCTTTTTTAAAGGATCCATCTTCAAATAGTCACATTCTGAGACACTGGGGGTTAGGATGTCAACATATGAATTCGGGGATCACAGTTCAGCTCTTAACAACAGGTGAGAGGAACGGCCTCCAAAAGTGACTCCTGTACTATCACAGATATTCATGGACAGTGGGACAAGGATGGAGATGAGGCAGAAACAAACCAAGATCCACGCCCACCTGAGAAGTGTTCAGCAGACTTTAGAAGGTGAAATGGAAATTACACTGAGACTCAGGGAACAGCGAGGTGAGGCAGTTTCCAAGCATGAGCTTTGAAACTTCTGCCTCTTGGGCACCAGGAAGTTAATCCCCATCACACTCCCTCTCCCCGGCACCTTAACATTTCTACTGAAGCACCAAGGAGTTTGCAGGTATTCCTCCAGACTTACTGAAAAAGAGGAGAGCCATCATGAGACCATCACTGACCCATCCCACCAGCCTATAAAGACTGGACGAGACATTATAGAAGCATTCTCTGAAGTGGGAAAGTTGCTTGGAGTAAGGAATTGATATCTCTGGGGAAATGGCTGTGGCTTATTTCCCTTTTCTCCCCTTGTGAGTGTGAGGAGTTAGTTTTTACCACCTCTCAAGCCAAGCAAAGGGACAAGAAAACCACTCAGAGATTGGTGGTACCTGCAGGAAAGTGAAATGGATATATCCAATCCCATCTGGATGCTCGATGCGCTGCAGAAATTCAGAGCCCAGAATAGAGACCAGTGAGGGGATGCTTTGAAGAGCTTACCATGTGCCCCTGGAGTTTGGGAAGCATTCCTGGTTACAAAGGCTGGATTACTACAACACCAGCCCAATCCATCTCCTGAGATCCCAATGCACAGAAGATGAAAGGATGCCCAAAAGAAGACCAATGAAAGAGGGAGAAGGAGAGAACCTGCAGGAAAGTAGAAGCTCAGACCATCCACTTCTCCCTACTTACTGCAGGTTCCTGGGCCATGGGTTAGGTCTGAGCTCATGAGGCAGGAAAAACCATTAAATTGTGCTAGACTGAAATCTTTAACCCCTGAAAGTTATCAGAAAGCTATATCATTTGCCAGAGAGATTAAGGGGAAAAAAAAGAGATTGAATATAACATTTTTAAAGTATACGATTTGATAACTAGATAAATAACCCATTTTCTATCTATGAAATACTGAGTTCAAATTTGCAATAAGTTCCAAGAGCCATTTTCCCACTATCAGAAGTTACTGCTCACCACATACATGATTAATGCTCCTCTTATATGGTAACCTTCTCCACCCAGAGAATTCGCCTAGTGGGTTATTTTTCTTAAAAGGTCATCCATACTGTTTCTGTGTATGTATATAAAAAGACTCTTGTCTTGTAAATGAATGTTCATAGCATTATTATTCATAGTCAAAAAGTAGCTATTCATAAATGAACAAAAAGTGGTATATCCATACAATGAGGTATTTTTCAGCCATAAAGAGGAATAAAGTATTGACACGTGCTAGAACTTGAATGAACCTTGAAAACATTATGTTAAGTTAAAAAAATCCAGACAGGAGAGACTACATATTATATGATGTAATTTATACAAATTTCTAAATAGGTAAATCCATACAGATAAAAAGTATATTAGTGGTTGCCAGGGGATAGAGATGCGGAATTGGAGGGTGGGAACAGGAATGGGAGGAGTGACTAATTGCTAATAAATTTCTTTTTAGAGTGATAGAAATGTTCTGGAATCAGATAGTTGTGAAAGTTGCAAAGCCTTGTGAACATACTAAACATCAGTGAATTGCACATTTTAAAAGGGTGAATTTTATGGTATGTGAACTTCTATCTCAATTTTTAGGGAGCTCCTAGGGCCTTAGTGGGGTTCTGGGAAGGCTTAGTTCCAAAGTCTTCCTGCTGCTGACTCAGATAAAGAACTCTGTATTAACATTCCATTTCGTTTAGTATGCACTACTACACCAAAGAATAGCTATTACATTAGACCAAGTAAATCACATTACAGAAGAACAATGCCAAATGGTGCGGTAGATTATAGAATACAAATACCCAGCATTCTAGCAGGTTAGGAGGAGAGCACAGTGGAGACTCGTTGGGGAATGGGGTGGAGTGACTTGGGGCAGGACTCAGGAAGCCTTCTGGGAGGGGTGGGGCTGAGCTAGACCTTGATGGATGGGTGAGGCACAGGTAAGTGGGTTGAGGGGCCGGTGAGAGAGATGAGTATCCAAGGAGTCATGTGAGGTCAAGTGATGAGACACATCCAACTCCCTTCCATGCTGCCTCTGAGGCCTAAAGTGGGTGGGACATGGGAAAGAGCAAAGATGGCAGGGGGCAAGCCAGAGATGGAGAGATGTACACCTTGTGGGTGTTTCCCAGAAGAGCAGGATGCAAGGAGACCAGGCTTTGTATAAAATGTGGTAGGTTGGCAAGATTTGTACACTAAACCAAAATGTGGAAAGAACTAGGAGCTTCGTTCATTAAAATGAGTATAATGCTGTTTCTTGAGCAATTGGCCCACTTAGGATGGGGATACAGGGGAAAACACACTTAAAATTACTAATTAGCTGTATATATTTCTATCTCTTTTAAGAAAATCTCATTTTAGGAAATTATTCAAAGTAAATTTCACCTCCCTATTAGCATGTTTTACCCCTCTCCCCCTTGTCCTGCCCATGCTGGCATCTGGGTTCATGAGCAGGGAAGCTTATATGGCCTGTAAGCCCCACGCCAAGGGAAGCCTGGGGTTCTACTGTTCGATTTTGGGTTTTTGCTGCCCCCTACTGTTGAAGGACTGAACTGACAGGGTTCTTGGGCTGGGGCCAGGTGGTCAGTGAACTTGTGTTCTGTTCCCATGGCCTGGGCAGGTGCAGTAACCTCCTGGCTCATTCCAGTTCACTCTAGCTCCTCCTGCAGCTGGGGATCTCCCTGAGCCCTGGCTGTGACTCCCGAACCTCCCGTCACCAGCAGCCCACCCTGACACTTTCAACTGTAGAGGCACAGACCCTGTTCATCCTGGCTAGGGTCACCCTCCCGCCCCCCAAGTCCCCACACCCCCAGCGAAGTTTCTGCCGGCACCATGAGTTCCTTCCACCTCCGCGGGACAGATGGGAACCTCTGGATCCCTTTCACTCCCATGGGAGCCAGGGAAGCTTGGGAGGAGTCTCAGCTCCTTCCACAGCACCAAGTAGGACATAAGTCACGAGACTGCTGTTTCCAGCTTTCTTCTCAACCTGATTATTTATCCACCTCCCGACTGCAGCCCCACTGATGAGAGAGTCAAAACACGCATCTATTTGATTAGCCGTCTCCATCCCCTTCTCCCGCAGGAACTCAGGACCCGCTGCAGGACCAGAGGAGCTTTTAATGACCTTCCTGTGTAGAAGGGAGTTCCCCTCCATCGCATCCTCCTCCTCTTCCCTTTGCCCTTTGTCCTTCCTGAGACCCAGAGGGTCACAAGGTCATCAGCTCTCCGAGGTCCTCAGCAATTCCAATATTAGAAGCAGGTCCCAGATTTTTACTCTTTCCCCAGGCTCTTTGTTCCCATGTGAAGGGGCCAGACGCCCTGGAGAAGGAAACTGTGAGAAATGTGTTCAAGAGAAGAGCAGACGTGTCGGCTTTGGGCAGAAGGGGGAGAGCAGGTGGGGGTCCTGAAAAGAAGCCTGCAGGCCCGCAGAACGGACAGGTAACAACGAGGAAGAGGAGAAACCTGTGGGTGCTCCTTAGAGTCTGGTCCAATTTCAAAGCAGCCCCACCCTTAGCTCATCGACAGAAGAGCACAGGGCTTAGCTCATTCCGGCTGGGCTCAGACACAGAGCAGGAGGCTGCCTTTGGTTCCCTGCCCAAGGCTGGCCCCAGCAGGTCCGATGTACAATTGCAGAGGGAAAATACAGCGTTAAGTGCAGCCCTTACAGGTGAAATAGGGTGCAGAGAAAAAACAAGGCAGAGCTTCACTCGGACCCCTCCTCGGAGGTCCCCTTTGGACTGAGACCTCATAACAGAAAGACCATACTTGGATTCTACTCTCTGGGGAAGACAGGGCTGGGCTCAGGGGTATGTTGGGGAAAATTGAGTGGTGTGGGCTAAAAAGAGCAGAGGAGAGAAAGCAGAGCCAGGGAATCCCACGTGTGAGACCAGTTCCTGCTCTATCCCAGCATTTAGCCCCCTGAGCTTCCCTACAGCCATCTATAAAACAGGGGTGATGTAGCTGTACTGCCTCCCTCGGTTGTTGTGAGGATTAGAGAAAGAGTGATGACACGAAAACATGGATTGTCGACATTAAGGCAGAACTGTTTTCAAATAATCCTTTAGTATATATCCAGCAAGAAAGTTAGTCCAGGCAGTAATTCCTAAATTATTTTAGCCTCGATCCCCATGTTCATTCTATCACTGGAGAGAGAGAGACAGAGACAGAGAGACAGAAGAGAAGAGACAGGGGATTTACAAAGCAACCAACTTGGAAGATGCTCAAAGCTAGCAGCTGGCCCATGAGGTTCAAGAGGCATTTTCTCAAGGACCAAGGAAGCTGGATCATGGGCTGAATTGAGACGACAGGAAAGTTGTTTATTTATATGTTTCCAAGAAAGAACAGGATCATAGCGCTTTGAGAAACCAGACTCTAGACCCAGGGGCCGGGGATCTTCATGATGCTTCATGGAGTCTGAGCCTGGAAAAGAATATGGTTTGGTGAGGGTCAGGTCTCCAGCTTCAGAAGCATAACTCAGGCACTCCCTGGGAGGGATGGAATGAATACTCAGGGAGCTGAATGTCAAGAATTGCCCTGCAGGTGCCCAGGGTAGGAGGAGCCCCTTCCTGCTCCTCCCAGAGCCAGGAATCCCTGGAGCCTCGTCAGGCGGGAGCCTGTGAAACACATCTCAGGCACCTGCTCCTCATCCACCCTCAACCTCTGGGACTGGCCGGTCCACATCTGGGTCTGACCAGGTGAGTGGGTCTTTCTGAACCTAGAGAGGGCACAGCTGAAAGGGAGGGGCCTGTTGGAGACCACGGGGAAAGAAGAGGGCGGAGGGAGGAGGAGAGATTTTGCCTTGGGGCTGGTGGATCCCCCTTGGAATTACACCCCCTAAAACTGTATGGTGAGTGATTAGCCAGCCTAAATTCTTTCCAGTGTCTGGCCTCTGGCAACTGAGACAGCTGGCTGGGGAGGGCGTACCCTAGGCCATTTACCTCTCACAGATGCATTCATGGACGCTTAGAGAGTGGGCGGGTGCACATGGAGAAAATTGTGACACCCAATATTACCACGAAATGCCAACTGGTGTCCTTTTCTCTACTTGAGTGTAACTGCCTTCCTGCCTTTCTCTCTTTTCTCCTTCACTTATTCATCCATATATTATTCATGTATTCAGTTATTTTTTGGGCTCCTACAAATTACCTGGTGCTGTTCTATAGACACTGGAATATAAAGTGTGCAGAACTAAGTGGGGGACTGAAAATCCCTGTTCTAATAGAGCTTCCATTTTAGTGTTCCATCTACATTTATTGGATACCTTCTATGCGACAAGAACTGTGACATATCTTAGAGATACATTCATGTTTCATGAATGTGTGTGTACTTATGGTTACCTCCAGATATCAGCAGCCTGGGGATAGATTCCAAAGGAGGAAACAATGACCTGAGGTCTCACAAATCCATAAAGCATCTGGATTGGGTTTTAGGTTGACTGAATTCCCACCTAGATGTCCTGCCAGCAAACCCAGCGGCCTTGCCAGCCTCCTCTTAAAGTGCCCACGACCAAGTGCCCCCCAAAGTGTCCCCCGAAGGGCCCTCCCAAGATGCCCCGCTCCAGTCTCTTCCTGCTGTGGTCCTGGACCCAGGGCTTCTGTGGCCTCAGCTGACTGGGACATCAGCGATCCAGCTGTTTCCACAGCCTTGGGGCTGCCTCCCAGCTGGGCTCTGAGCATCACCCGAGTAACCAGCAGGCCGAGGACCGGCTCCAGTCCTGTGCTTCTCATCCCTCAGTCTCGGCCACCCCTCGATGCGTCTCACCTTGGGGGTAAGACCACACCGGCGCTGCGCTGTGGAAACAGCTGTTGGCACAGAGACTCTGGGCTGGGCTCAAACTCGCTCTCCTGAGGTTTGGACGTGATTGCTCTGAATGAGCCGCTTTGCTACAATAAATGTTTTTAAACCCCCTGGTCCTGTTTTCTTTTAATTCAACTTTTCACTCCGCTTACCAAGTCTTACTCCTTCTCTCTGGATAAATGCCTGGGTTCTTAACTTCGGCTGGATAGGAGAAAAAAATCAATCTACCAAATAGAAATAAATTAATTTTTAAAAGTACATGTATGCTTTGTTTGAATAAACCTAAAATGTGGACATATTACTGAAACAAATAAATTGGGGATATAACGGTGTATCAGGGAGAATCTTATTATAAAAATATGTTTAAAATGTCCCTATAATCATTTTTTAAATGACAATGACAGAAAATGTCCTTTTATGTAAAAAAGACATGAATTTGGATATTATTTCATAAATGCATTTTCAATAAAATATCATATTAGCTGCAAGTTTTGTGTTCAGTCTTTGCTGCTAAGTTAGCTATTAACTGAAAGGATTTTTGTGAAGGAAAGCTCTGGCTTACTTGAGTTCAGATTAAGGAAACATAGAGCCACCCTTTCGGATTCTTAGATCCTTCCTATGCACAGAGAAGGCTAAGTGAATTAAGCTCTCTGACATCCACACATTAGAACAGAAGCCCATTGTCAGGTGTGCGGGGACCAGGAGAGGATGCCTGTACGGATCTTCATCGTCCTGCCCTCTCCACAGCCTCAGGGTTGTGTGACCCTGCTCCACTAACTTATACAGCCCTCTGATGGATGAGGTGGAATGAGCTAGAAAGCAATCTTGTACCCATCCTCGCTGGACCGCTGGCATTGTCATTCGGGGAAGGCCTGGGAATGGGGTTTGGTCTCAGTGAGGGTCTCCAGCACCACTGGAAGACCTCCAATGGAATGACCCCACCCACCTGCATGCCTATAATTATTAATTCTGTGTTTCCATTCACTTGTCAAACTTCTGTCTCTCCACTGGAATACAGTCAAGGTGGGTAGAGACTGTACTTCTTTAAGGCATGTTGGTGTCCAGAGTTGGCCTCGTGGCCAGTAAATACTTGTTGAGTGTGTGTGGGAGTGAGATAACGAACTCTGACTCTTGACCTTACTAGTGGGGGCAGTCCACAAAAATCCTTGAATTTTTCCCTTTGGAGATGCTTTGCTCTTTTAATTCATCCTAGCATATCCCTCTCTCATGTACTCTCATGAGATCTGCTTGATCTTTATCTGATTTGCTCAGCCCAGAATCTCTGAGAATAGTGCCTTGGTCACAGGTATTCCAAGGCTCAGATATGCAGTGGTTGCTAAGTATTTCCTTAATGCTTACGTATTCATCTAAAATATCTTCTGATTCCAGTGATTAAAAAGATACCAAAACTGAATATAAGTGGTCATAAGCTATTGTGTGTGTGTAGTGATGGTATCTGATTAAGACAGTTTTTTTTTAATTAATTAATTTATTTATTTATTTATGGCTGTGTTGGGTTTTCGTTTCTGTGCGAGGGCTTTCTCTAGTTGCGGCAAGTTGGGGGGCACCCCTCATCGCGGTGCGCGGGCCTCTCACTATCGCGGCCTCTCTTGTTGCGGAGCACAGCCTCCAGACGCGCAGGCTCAGCAGTTGTGGCCCACGGGCCCAGTTGCCCCGCGGCACGCGGGATCCTCCCAGACCAGGGCCCGAACCCATGTCCCCTGCACCGGCAGGCAGACTCTCAACCACTGCGCCACCAGGGAATCCCCGATTAAGATAGTTTTATTCCATGATAGCCTATAATTAGTACTGTTTGGGTCATGAAAAATGATCAGTTCCATCTTTGACTTGATGAGAAGCAAGTGCACAGGCATTACATAGAAAAGAGGCTAAGCAGACAATAAGGTTGTCAGGGATCTGATATGAGGGAGTAATTTAAAAAGCATAGTTATCAATGATCTGGAAACACCACCAAACAAAACAATTGACATTTGGGGCCATACAGAAAAACTGACATTCTGGGACTAGCTATGATGTTCACATCCAAAAAGAACTTGGTGGACTTTAGCTTCCCTTATAATATCATTACAGATGGCGTATGTATATGCTAGTGTATCGAATCTGTGTGTAAATTTATTATCACTTCAGATTGAGAAACCTGTTGATATTACACTGAAATGATTGAGAATGAGTTCTGATTTTATTTTTTGGGTCAAATTGTCTAAACTTTATTCCCAGTTGTGTGAACTTGGGCAATTTGTTTAACCCTAGGAACCTCAGTTTTCTCTTTAGTGTAGTGGGAATATAAGTAGTACCTACATCACAGGATTATTATGAGGATCAAATGGGGTAATATGTGTAAAGCACTTAGAACAATACCTAGAACAAAATAAGAGGTCAACAATCATTAGTTATATTATTTTCTATTATAATCTATGTGTATGTATATGTGATATGCATGTGTATCTACATCTATATCTATATGTACCTGTTCTGTGTTCAATAGCCTCTCTGAGGCTCACCATGGGAGGGGTGCTGGAAGGTCACCAAGGTGCTGGCTGACACTGTTCTCTCTGGGATTGGATTGAAATGTCAAGTGGATGGAGAAAAAATGCCAAAAGTCCCCAGGGAGGATTCACACCTTGAAGCTTCATCAGCATTTACAGCAAGTGTCAATTACTGACCTGACAGCTTACCTCTGAGGCTGAGGTCAGGGTTCTTTCTACAGGACCAATAGGACAGAAGTCCTGACTTCTTTCCTGAGAGGGTAGGTGGGAGGGGTTCTCAGGAGAGTCACTCACAGCTGGATAGTAGCCACGTTGGGAATATTTACGCCATAGAAATGGATAATGCTTCAAACCAGGCCCTTTTCTTTCTGGGGTGCTGGTGGTTAAACCCATCCCAGAGCACTCCTAGTTGTCCTGGACGGATTGCTGGGAGCTCAGGCTTGTACTGAGGGAATGTGCACACCAAGGAGTTGTGAATTTTGGTGTTGGCTTGTGAGGATGGAGCAATCCCAGCTCCCCTCTGGAAGGAGAATAAGCTCAGCCTGTTGATTTTTTAATCCATGTATTTTCATCTGGAGGAAAGATGCAGTTGATTCAAGTCACTGATGTAACTATGATCTAAACAACATTCCTCTTCCATATAGATATTGATTTTAAAAGAGGTACAATTATGAATATTTAAGGAGTTTCCTTATCTTTTAGGTTGACTGAACTCCTGCCAAGATATCCTGCCAGCAAAACCAGCAGCAGTGCCAGCCCCCTCCTAAGTGTCCCCCAAAGTGCCCACTCCAGTGCCCAGCCCCATGTCCCCCTCCAGTCTCTTCCTGCTGTGACCCCAGTTCTGGGGCGGAGGCTGCTTCCTGGACCACCGCAGGCCCTTCTCCTCCACCGGCGCCGGCACCAGAGCCCCGACTGCTGTGAGCTTAGCCCTCGGGGGCTCTGGCTGCTGACCTGACCCTAGAGGGGCTGCTGGGGAACGGAATGACCGAGAACCTGCTACGGCCAGATGCCCTCCTCCTCCGTCTCGTCTCCCAGGACACGGGCTGACAGGGACCCCAGAGACTCACAGGGCTTCCTGGGGAGAACCTTGTGTTTGGTCGGGCAGCCCAGAGGCTCAGCCTGGACACTAGTCTCCTTCCCTCTCTTCTCCATGTTGGAATAAAGCTCTGATCTCCCCCCTGCAAAACCTCTTGGTCCTTCTCCTCTTCTTCGTCATCTCCAACGTCCCCGAAAGTTCAGGGCCTCAGAAGCCTGCTGTTCATGATGCAGGGACAGGACCTGAGTGATTAGAAGGAAAAGCTGCTCTGAGGACTGATTCCCTCCAAGAGGGTCCCCTCCAGCCCCAGCAGCTTCGTCTTTCCACAGTAGGCTGTACACAGGTCCCTGTATTCTGGGTGTTCTGGAGGCTGAGAAGGGCTAGGAAGCTTTGTGACATGTTGCATGTCTAGGAAGAGGGACAGATCTCCATCCCACAGAACCTCCCTCCTGTTAGAACACACAGGTGGATAAAGTGCTTGAAGTGGGGATGGAGACCCTCACCTCCCCCACCAAACACAGTCGTGGTCACTGAGCTCCCTTCCAGGGAGGGGAGTCTGGTTCAGCTTCAGCCTTTCCACTCACTGCCTCCGAAACACGGTCCCTCTTCCCAGCGTTTGATCTGCTGCCTCAGGACCCGGTCCTGTCGCCTGGAGGAGTGATGAGTGTGGGGATACTTACCAGAAAAAAACACTAATGTGAAACTGAGAAAATAAGAAAAAAAGGTGGACAGACTCTAGGGAGGAATGGGGCTCCCGTCTTTCAATATGTGTCCTCTCAGCTGAGTCTCCAGGGATATCAGGGCTGAGAAGCACTTGCTCCAGGATGGTCAGGGGTCCAGGGTGTCCCAGGGGAAGGCGAGGGGCAAAGCGCATCACAGGGGAAGGACTAAGGCTCTTCAGAGTCAGGTAGGGCGTCTATGTGAGGATGGTAGACTCGGCAGACAGGTTCTGACCAGGGTGGGGCTCTACTTAAGAAGCCTGATCCCCTCTTCACCTCACAGCTGCTGACCAGAAACAAGAGCCTTTGTCTGACTGCCCTGAGCCGCTGTCCTCGCCCCTGTTCTAAATCACCCTCTGCCCTGAGTCACTTTCTTTTGTTTATGCTGTTCGCTGTTTCTGCCAGTCTCCCTATTCATTTCCCAGTCCCTGGCCAGTAGTAATTTTGATCTTTTAAAAACGTGTTTAGGGCTTCCCTGGTGGCGCAGTGGTTGAGAATCTGCCTGCCAATGCAGGGGACACGGGTTCGAGCCCTGGTCTGGAAAGATCCCACATGCCGCGGAGCAAATGGGCCCGTGAGCCACTACTGAGCCTGCGCGTTTGGAGCCTGTGCTCCGCAACAAGAGAGGCCGCGATAGTGAGAGGCCCGCGCACCGCGATGAAGAGTAGCCCCCGCTTGCCGCAGCTAGAGAAAGCCCTCGCACAGAGGTGAAGACCCAGCACAGCCATAAATAAATAAATAAGTAAATAAATTTATATTTAAAAAAAAAAGAACTGTTGCCAAAAAAAAAAAAACATGTTTATTGGCCATTTCTACAAAATTTATTATATTATTTAAAATTTTTCTTTTAAACTTTACAGAACTTGCTATATTAACCTTGATCTGTCTTTATTAAAATATTTAATGTATCAGCTTTGATTGACTTTATATCTTTTGTTATACAAACATTTTTAGTCTTTAGGTAGTAAATTATGTCTTTGTTTTTACAGCTTCGAGGTTTCTTGAGCTGGCAAGAGGATTTCCCTTGTCCTTAGTGTTTACATGTCAGCAAACAAAGCAAAACAACTCTCTAACCACCCCCCAAAAAAACAGGAAAAAAAAAATGAGCTCACCAAGCAGGGGACCTAGGTATTCGGTAGTAGGTGAGGCTTAACAGAAGGTGGAGCCCTGAATCTGCTTTCAGAGACTTCTGTCTTAAGTAAGAGCAACTCCCTGAGCCCTTCCTTTCTCCAGGGGTCTGAAATCTGGGCTCCTCATACCCCTTTCACAGGAACAACTAGCCTTCCATACACAGGAGATTTCCCAATCTACTTTTTTTAGTTGCATCTTACCTTATGTTTGGTATGTGTGCATGTGTGTTAGAAATTGTTCTACCACTACAGCAGAAACTCAAAACTATAGCAATGTAGAATAGAAAGCAGACTGTCTTCACTCGCGCACCATGAAGTCAGAGGTAGGAGTCCCATGGTTGCTACGTGGCTCCAAGGAGTCATCAGAGAGGATGCCTTTCTATCTTATTTCATCGTCAGTGCTTCTGTTTCCTGCAAGGCACTCTGATCTCAGGTGGCTGATGGTATTCTGAGCAGCAAGGCTGCATTTTAGGTGGGAAGAAGGGAAAAGTGTGGGTAAAGGTCTTCCTAGGTCATTACCCCTTTACTGAGCTTTTCTAAAGCCCAACAAGCTCTTGAATCCCATTGATTCCCTGTAGGAACAAGAGAGGTGGAGAAGTGTAGGTTTTTGTATCTGGACACTATGGACATCAGTGTAGAGATTCTGTAAGTTAGGGATGAAGGGGAGAGTAAGCAGTGGACACACAACCAGTATATCTGCACATATTTTGACTTTCTAGGAAAGATGGCCGGGTACTTGGTATCTGGAAGTAGCAACACAGACTCTCCTGGGTGTGCTTCATTGTATCTGGGAGAGTCACCCAGGCAGCCTTTAGCATAAACATTTAGGAACATCATACCCACCGTGGCACCTGCCTGCGCTCTGAGGTATACGCTGGGACAGGTCCAGGTGGAAAACTAACCAGGCAGGAAGGTTGGGAGTTTCCAGAACTGCAGCAGGGAGTCTGGGGCGCTGTGTGGAGACAGGCAGAAAAGCTGGCTTATCTGCGAGTGAGGGAGACTCAGGGTTACTTCTGTCTCCTCACCTCTCGTCCAGCAGCCACCCAGAGATGGACCGAGGACCAGGGTCTTGACTGGTGTCTCAGCACAGGAAGAGGGTGAAGTAGAACCTCAGAGCATCAGACTCTGGGAAGAGCTGTGCAAACACAATGCAAGTTTGGTTTTTATAAAAGCTCCATCCCTTCAAAAATATCTAGTAGGGGGTTACTATTATTATCCCCTCATTATTCTTTTTAAAAATATTAAAACTAGATTCACATAATTAGATTTCCATATTAAGTCAAATAATTTTGAAATACCAACATGCTCAGTACAATTTTGATTGGAGTTGCACAAAAAGTACAATTTGGTTTGGGAAGAACTGACTAAGTAATATTCATTCTTCCCTTCCAGAGAAAAAACATGCCTCTCTACTCAACTTTCATTGTACATCTGATTACGAAGCTTTGTAGTTTCATTGATATAAGCTCTTAAGCTGTTATTAAGGTGATTTTTATTAAGATGATTTTCTCAGCTTTATTGAGATATAATTGACATATAATTGTGTAAGCTTAAGGTGTACAATGTGATGATTTGATAATGTATATGATGTGAAATATTTATCATAATAAGGTTAGTTGGCATATCCTTAACCTCACATAAGTACCATTTTTGTTTTTGTTATGAGAGAAAAAGCAATCCAAGAGATGCTCTAGATGCTGGAGTTTACAGACTAGTACTTAATATGACTTTAATAAATATGTTAAAGAAAACAGAGAAAAGGAGGATAAATCAGATAAAAAGGAGGAGAATTTCAACAGAGAATTGGAATCAATAAAAAATCAAGTGGATATTCTAGAACTAAAGAATGTAGCATCTGGAGTTAGAAGCTTACTGGATTGATCTAATAGCAGACTGGGAATGGCAGAAGACAGGATAAGTGAAGAAAGGTCAAAAGAAGATATACAAACCTATGCACACAGAGGAAAAATGCGGGGGGCGGGGGCAGAGTGAACAAGTCAAATGCATCATGCTTGAGAAGTCAATATGCATGTAACTGGAGTCCACAAGGAGAAGGGAGAATGAGACAGAGCAATCATTGAAGAAATAATGACCAAGAATTTTCAAAATCTGGTGAAAGACACAGAGGTTCAAAACTTTCAACAAACTTCAAGCATGATTCATATAAAGAAGTCCTCATCTAAGCAAATTATAGTGAAATTACAGAAAATCAAGGCATATGTATAATCTCAAAAGCAGCCAGAGTGGTAGAAACATATAATTTTCAAAGGAGTAATAATAAAAATTATGGCTGACTTTTCAACAGAAATTATAGACCTCATATTATGATGGAATCACATCTTTAAAGTGCTAGGGAAAAGCATATTTATAATAGCTCAAAACTGGAAACAACCCAAATGTCTATCAACAGTTGAATGGTATGGTAAACAGAATAATGGCCCCCGAAGAATGTCAAAGTCCTAATCCCCAGAATGTGAATACTTTACATAACAGGGGATTTTGCAGATGTGATTAAGTTAAGGACCTCAAGGTGGGAAGATTATGCTGGATTATTTATGCAGGCCCAATCTAAATTACATGGGTCCTTAAAATCAGAGAACCTTTTCTTTTTTTTTTTAATTTATTTATTTTTGGCTGCGTTGGGTCTGTTGCTGAGCGCGGGCTTTCTCTAGTTGCAGTGAGCGAGGGCTACTCTTGGTTGCGGTGCGCGGGCTTCTCATGACGGTGGCTTCTCCTGTTACGGAGCACGGGCCCTAGGCACGCAGGCTTCAGTAGTTGTGGCACGCGGGCTCAGTAGTTGTGGCTAGCGTGTTCTAGAGCACAGGCTCAGTAGTTGTGGTGCACAGGCTTGGTTGCTCTGCAGCATGCAGGATCTTTCCGGACCAGGGCTCGAACCCACCTCTCCTGCATTGGAAGGTGGATTCTTAACCACTGCGCCACCAGGGAAGCCCATCAGAGAACGTTTTCTGAGTCTATTCAGAGAAGGAGGTATGAATACAGAAGAATGGTCAGAAAGATGCAAAGTTGTTGGCTTTGAAGATGGAGGACGTAGCCACGAACCAAGGAATACAGGCAGCCTCCAGAAGCTGGAAAAGGCAAAGAAACAGACCCTGCCCTAGAGCCTCCAGAAAGGAATGCAGCCCTTCCTAGACCTTGATTTTAGCCCACTGATATCTTTATTGGACTTCTAACCTACAGATCTGTAAGATAATAAATTTGTGTTGTTTTAAACCACTAAATTTGTGGTGATTTATTATAGCAGCATCAGAAAACTAATACAAATGGATTTAAATATATATAGGGTATAGTCATAAAACACATCTATAAAAAGAGCAAACTCAACAATATAGATGAATCTCACAGATACAATGTTGAGTGAAAATAAGTAAGATACAAAATAGTATGTACTGTATGAGTCCATTTATTTCTATTTATGTGAAGTTCAAGAACAGGCAAGAGCAATCTGTGGTGATAGAGTTCAGAATAGTAGTTAGTCTTTGCACTAAATGAAAAGGAGCATGAGGCAGCTTTTTGAGGTGCTGAAAATGTTCTTTATCTTGATCTAGATGGTGACTACAGAGGTGCATACGTGTGTAACAATGCACTGAGTTCAACACTTATGGTTTATGTAATCTGCTAGTTAAAGTTATACCTCTATATAAAAAAATAATGGGGAAAGGCTAGAATACTCACTTGTTGACACAGTTCGTAATCCCTAGAGTAAAAAATATTTTTTAAACTTCTTTTGTTTTTAATTTGTTGGTTCTCCACTAGAGGGCACCCCTGCACAAGAGCAAGTCTTCATTTAGCGTTGCAGGGATGGCCATTGGCAGCCTGCCCCAGGCTGGCTTTAAATACAGTTCACCTCCAACATTTCTCCCTCGTAGTCACTATGCCCTTTTAAACTATTTGTGGGAGGCACACATGTAGCCAGACAATCATGCTAAACTGTGATAAGTGCTGTGACAAAATCTTTTTTTCAACTATTAGATAAGAGCAGATAAGGAATCTGGGTGGCCAGATCAAAGGATGAGCAAGGTTTAGCAATACCTAAAATGCATGCAGTCTGTCTCTGTTTAAAAAGTCAAAGCCTTAACATCTGGAGATGTTTGTGTGAATTTTGACCCCTAAAAGTCTTAAGAAGGGATGTTCTCGAGTTGCCAGCATCAATATTTAGTATAAAAAAATTTTCAAGTGTGATAACTCTTTGGAACTCTCCCACAAAAAGAGGGCCTTCTTCTCCCATTTTTATAAACTCCACACATCTCTACAGATCAAAATGCAGTCTGTTCTCTATTTACGGTAGTCTGTTGCTATTCATTCATTCTTTCTTTCAACAGTTACTGAGCACCTTACCATGTCCCAGGCCCTGTCATCCAGAATCAGAGGTAAGGATGCTAATCCCCTGTCCTCAAGCAGTTCACACACTGGGGGAGACAGACACGATCACCACACAGTCTAAGGAAGTAGCACGGGGGCCACACAGGACTGGGAGGTGGGGAGGGGGGATTAAAGGATGGTCTCTGGGAATAGATGATTTTTGAAGTTGCGATAGTTTAACAGCAGATGAAGGACATCTTAGGTGTAGAAAATATTGTTTCTAACGCATACCAGCACAAGCCATGACAAAGGGACATTTAGCATGATGCTACCATAAAGGTACCAGATACACAGACTGCTTTGGGAAGACTGAAAAGGGAGGAATTAATTTGGTAGAGTCACATCTAGGAAGGTTTTGTGTGCCACTTCCAGGTTGACCTGGAAAAAATGAGTGAAGATTCACTTGGTGAAAAGGTGGTTTGCACAGGCAACCAGCAGGTGGCACCCACACTTCTCCGCAGCATGCAGATACAGCCTGGCCAGATGCTCCCAAAAGTACACCACCGCCCCCCCACCCCCACCCCAGGAAGAGGCCAAATGCAGAAGATGCCTGCCTGGACCAACCCCATCCCCTCCCCCACCTAACACACACACACACACACACACACACACACACACACACACAGACACACACACCATAGCATATACCTGAGCTAGTCTGTACCCACTACCCAGAGAAAGGAGAATCTGGGTAGGAAACAGCCATGGTGAATAAACCCCATATTTGCTTTCATTTCACAGAAGAATGTAACTTCTGTGCTTTCCCTTTCAGGAAATAAAAGATCGATCATCTACTGAATGCCATGAAAAGCGAACTAAAAACAGTCATGGATTTCAGAGTAGTTTGGAAGCTGGACATAAAACCAGGGGTACAAGGAAACAGCCTCGATGTGGAGAGAAGATGGACACTCAGAGCTTGAGACTCCCGAGGGCTCCTCTGCGACCCCTGAGCCTGCCCCACCCACACCTGGAGAGGCTGGCCTAGAACGTCACATCTGCTACAGGCAGGGATGGCTCACCCACAAAGGAAATACACATAAAGAAAGCAAAAGGGGGACCAGTGGGGAAGACTCCGCGCTCCCAATGCAGGGGGCCCGGTTTGATCCCTCGTCAGGGAACTAGATCCCGCATCCCACAACTAAGAGATCCTGCATGCTGCAACTAAAGATCCCATGTGCCGCAACTAAGACCCGGCACAGTCAAATAAATAAATATATATATTAAAAAAAAAAAAAAGAAGAAGGCAATAGGGTGTTGAGGAGAGGACAGGGCTCTGGAGCCAGAATACCTGACTTGCTAGCCCTGTGACCATGGACAAGTCACCCACTCTCACTGAGCCTCCACTTCTCAACTTATAAATGGGTTCATAACACCCTCCCAGAGGAGTTGGCAAGAAGTGCCTAATGATGCCCAGCATATAACAGCTACTCAATAAATAGTGATGTCTTGTCCCCATTATTCTCCTCCTCTCTCACTGCCTCCCAGCCACACTGGCCTCCTCGCTGTATCTTGCATGCGTCAGGCACACTCTCGTCTCAGGGCATGTGCACTGGCTGTTTCTTCTGCCTGGAATGTTTCTTACCCATGATATCTCCTTGGCGCACTCCTTAAGCTCATTCAAGTACTGGTGCAAAAGTAGGCTTCTTAATAAAGTGGATCGGACCAGTCAGTCCATTTAAATTGCAACTCACTCCCCATCCTCACCACATGCACTCCCAATCCTCCTAATTCCACTCTATTTTAATAGCCATTATCACCTTCCAACATTTTATGTAATTTACTTATTTATTAGGTTTATTGTTTACTGTCTACCCCCCGCCCCCACTTTTATCTGTTCTGTTCACTGTTGTATCCTTAGTGCCAGTAACATGGACTGGGACATAGTAGAGGCTCAGTAAATACTTACTGGTTTCAGTGGGTATATATATAACTGATTCACTTTGCTGTACACATGAAACTAACACAACATTGTAAATCAATTATACTTCAATAAAAAAATTTTGTAACATCTTTATTGGAGTATAATTGCTTTACAATGGCGTGTTAGTTTCTGCTGTAAAACAAAAAATAAATGAATAAATGCATGAATGACCTTCCATCTCTGAGAATCAAGTCTCTTCATCTGTCAAACAGGGAGAGCTGGTGTTAAGAGGAAAGGTGGTCTCTTATAGAAAAGGACCAGGAGGAGGGGAAGCCCTACATCATGGCAGAGTGTTTTCCAAGAGGCTGTCAACGTCGCTCAGCAGGGAGGGATGAAGGGCTTCCCAGACACACATCTGGGCCCAATTTTCATGCCCTGTGCAGAGGGGCTCAAACTTGCTGCACTTTGGCTCTGGGGAGGAGCGTCAAAGTGTAGGAGCGTAAGCAGGGCTCTGTGTCTTTGGAGGTTGGCACTAATTGCCCCCTACTATACTCTGGGGACTCAGAAATCAATAGAGGTTGTTCCTTGCCCTGGAGGTGCACACAGTCAACTTTTGTCTTTTGGAAAGGGGCAAACCTGGATTTAATCTCAGCTCCTCCACCATTGAGTTATGATGTTGGACACATCACATAATTTCTCTGAACCTGAGTTTACTCCTCTGTCAAACAGGATAATAATGGTCACTGCTCGAGGGTATTTTGAGTGCCCAGCACACTGCTTACACATAGTGTGCATTTGACAAAAACTATTTCCCTTCCACTTCCATCTTGAGCTCCATTTTCCTGAGACATAGCAGTGCAATTCATAACTTTCCCTGAAGAGGGCGCCAGAGCACAAAGGCATCCTAGATTCCCCAGCTCCGCCCGGCAGCACAGGGCAGCTGTGGGCAAGGTAAGCCTGCCAAGGCTCTCTGAGGCCCCAGACCTGGGGCTCCTCTCTCTCCATGCCCTCTACCCAAACCTTCCTCCTGGGCCAGCCTGCTGCCCACAGGCTGCCCATCAGCTCCCCCGTCCCAGGCTCTGTCTAATCAACATGCCAACGCTCTTTTTAGTCACTTGATATAACCTCTGTCCTGGGTAAGTAACAAATTGGTTTGATAAAACCAATTTTGCTGGGAAGTTGCTAGATAATACCCCCTCCTCCCAGGTAACATATGTGGATTTTAACAGGGGCTTCTGAACACGTATTTGGGAACAAGTGGGCATTCCAGATGCTAAAATCAAGTGTGGCTCATTTAGACAGACCTGCATGTCATGGGGAATACTGAGGATTTAGTGCTTACTCTCAGTGAGCTTACAGTAGATTAAACAGATAAAATTGCTCATACGCCACCATTTTTCCACCTACAAAACAACAATTTCATATGGTCAAATTAATGTTGCACCCCTTCACCTCTTCTCAATTTCACTACAAACCCTAGCTATTTATTTATTTGTTTATTTATTTATTTATTTAAATTTTCCCATTGCATTTCTGCCCTCAGCTTCTGTTTTCATTCTCGTTCTATCCCCTCCTGGTCGTACAGTCTCAGGTTCTTGCTCCTTGCCATGGCCACACCTCGCCCTTGTGAGGCATCTCCCAGGTGTGGCAGCTGCTATGATGGGCGTGGCCCCCACTGGTGTCTCCAGAGCACAGACACCTCGGGCACATCAGGGCTTGGTCCAGCCGGGGACTCCAGCTTCTCCCACACCAGGGTGTCCCACGAGCCCTCTCTCGGGCTCCCAGCAGACCTCCTTGCCCTCGCAGACCCTGGAATACGAGTCCCACAGAATAATTATCTTAACCCCTCTGAGTTAAATTGTCCTCAACTGTAAAATGTAAAAGGATAATGCCCACCATGCAAGGTTGTCATAAGTCACCAATGGAGTAATGATTGTGAAAAACCTAGCCCCAGGCCTGGCAGATGATGGTCACCGCAAGTTACAGTTCCCTCTCAGGACCCCATGCACCGTCTACAAAACTGAAGCCCCCAAAGCAACCTTACTGGTCCATCCATTTCCCTCCCGAAAATCCTGTTTACAGCTGCATCCCCACAGTTCACCATCTTGTCCGAAAGGACTGCGTCCTGCCCCACCAGCTTCTCCCATCCTGTCCCAGGACCCTGGGATCAGCCCTTCCACACAGCCAGAGTAGTGACTGCGATACCAGATCCATAAAACAATATCAGTATTTCCACATGGATCCTGAGTAATAAAAATATCTCATATTCTATTTCAAAAGGGAACAGAGTTGCCATTAACTTCCGCTCTTTCTCCGCAGATGTTGATCCACCCGGGACAACTTCATGTGGCCTAACACACACACGTGTAACTGGAGTCCACTGGAGAATGGGGTGGAGTGGGACAAAATTTTTCCAAATTTGATTTTTTAAAAAACTGTACACCTGAGAATCCCAATGAACCCCAAGCATAAGAAACATGAAGAAAACTACACCAAGGCATGTCATAACCAAATTGCTTAAAACCAGGGATGAAGGGGGAAATAATCTTAAAAGTAAATGGTGGGGGAGGTTGGTGGGAGGGGGGAATACATTACTTACAGAGGAAGAAAGAGAAGAGTGATAGCAGGCTTCTTGTCAGAAACAAGCCAAGCCAGAAGGCCAAGGAACAAGATCTTTAAATTACTAAAAGAATAACTTTCAACCTAGAACTTTATATCCAGTTTAAAAAAAAATTTTTTTTTCAAAAATAGATCTGTCTCCTAAGGCAAAAGAAATAAAAGCAAAAATAAACAGATGCGACCTAATTAAATTTAAAATCGTTTGCAGAGCAAAGGAAATGTTAGACAAAATGAAAAAATAACCTAGAGAATGGGAGAAGAAAATTTAGAAGAATTAAGGAATTTTTAAGACGTTCAAAGGCTGAAAGAATCCATCACCAGCAAACCAGAAGTACAAAGAACGTTCAAGGAAGTCCTGCAGGCAGGAGAAAGGTGACGTCAGAGGGCATCTGAGAGACCCAAAGGAGGGAAGAGCGCCTGCAATGGTAATCGCGTGCGTCAATGTAAAAGCGCTTTTTATTATTTAAGTCTCTTTTAAACGGTACAGTGGAATACTGAATCTCTAAAAACATATCATGATGCCTGGGCAAGGCACCCAGCAGCAAGCCCAGGGCCACCCCTCCTGCGAGGCGCCGGGGAACCGGGAGGCGGCGCCTTCAGCTCTTGGCCAGCAGGGGGAGCCCGTGGGCTTCAGAAAGGACGCCGCCACCCAGCCGGCCTGCCCTTCCCGATGACAAACTCCCTGGGCCAGGTAGGATAGGGCTCTCCAACAGCGACAGAGGTGCGATCCCTCAAGGATAAATTATAAAACGTGAATGGATGGGCCCTGATCCAGGCTTTCCCATTAATTTGCTGTGCAACTTCATTTGGGCTCCTGCCTTTCTGGGCCTCATCGGCTCCCTCACTGGTAAAGTGAAGGGTGAGACTAGCTGGTGTGTAAGGACCCTCCATTTCCCGCACTCTGTCATTCCTTGGTCCTGCCGAGGATGAGCCAGCCAGGCCCCTCTGCTTCTGCCCTGGTGGAGCTTCCAGTGGTGAAGACAGGCAGAGCCCTCCCCTCCAGGGAAGGTTTAAAGAGAGAAGGCTTTGAGAAATCAGAACCTTAAAATCAAGCTCAAGTATTCCCTGTGCCTATCAGCTGCCTCCACTTCCCACGTGCAACCACAGGCAAAGCACTTAATATAATTCTTTCATTTAACTCAACATTCCAACCCCCAAAGCAAAGGAGATAGAAATAACTGTCCCACTTTTACACATGAAGAAACTGAGACCCAAAGATGTTAAGAAACTTGCTTAAAGTCAGACAGCTAATAAGAGGTGGGGCTGGCATTTGAGCCAAAGGCCATGCCCTGACAAGTGCTCCCCTGCAGGCCGCCGTGAGCTTTGCCCTGAGCCTCCTGACAAATGCCTCTGTCTGCTGTTGGTTCCTCAGAATCAGACTCTAACCTGGAAGGGCTCCTGTGGTCCTCTGTGCACTCCCTCATTTTGCATAGGAAGACGCAAATTCAACGGGGTTTTATATTTATTTATTTATTTTTATATTTCTTAATTGAAGTATAGTTGATGTAAAATACATGTTACAGCTGTACACTATAGTGATCCACAATTTCAAAGGTTATACTGCATTCATAGTTATTGTAAAATATTGCCTATATTCCCCATGTTGTACAATATATCCTTGTAGCTTATTTTATACCTAATAGTTTGTACCCTCAAAAGGGTTTTTAAATGTTTAGACCCTCTTACACCTGACCGGTTCTCTTCCTATAAAAGTCCACTTTGATAAGAATGTGGCTTAATGATGGTTCTATACCGTATACTGGGATAGAACCTCAGAGTTGACACATAAGTGCCTGAGTATCATCTAAGCTCTTCACAACAAAGGTAAACGTTCATAATAAAAATGAATTTTTTAAAAATGCTCATTTTATAGATGTGGATATTTCAGCACAGTTTAAGTAACTTGGTCAAGATCGTATAACCAAGAGTCAACTAAAAATATCTGTAACCTTAATCCCTCAATTCTAATCTCATGCTTTACCATGACACCTGTTTTCTTCCAAGTCACTCTTTACCTCCAAAGCCTGTGATATATAATGGGTATATGAGTGTGTGTGTGTGTGTGTGTGTTTATCATGTTTATGAGGAGAGGGAAATGACAAGAAAAATGCTCAGATTAAGACCAGCTGGATGGAGCAATGGCAAAGGGTACCATCAGCAAGAAGGACCCCTCCTTTCTTGCTGAGAGCAACTCACAGAACCCAGGACTTCCCGGGGGTCCTCCCCTGCCTGCCCCCTCCCCTGGCCTGAGCTGGGCCACTTCCTCTGTGCCCATGTGACAGAGCAGGCCTCTGTTCTGGGTACCAGGTCTTCCGTTCAAAGTCCCCAGAGCAGACCCCACCCCAGCGCCTAGCCTTCTCTGGAATTCAGGAGGGGCCAGGGAGCAGCAGGGGCCCCCTTGCACGCCCCTCATCTTTGATGAAGGAAAGATAGCATCACCTGTCAGCTGCCGGGACTTAATTAACACCTGCTCTGAGTTTCAGTTGCTGATTCAGCGTGCTCCTCCCGGCTGAGGCTCCTACGGGAAAGTCTGCCAACCTGCTAGAGGTGGGACGCAGGAATGAGGTCAGTGTAGGGGCAGGGCTCACTCCTGTTTGAACTCTTATAGCATCTTAGCACGAGAACAGGAACCAGCCAGCCTCTAACTAAACCACAGCCCTGTTTTGAAACCCTACCCTCCTGCAACCTGCCCAGACCAAGGGAGAGAGGTCCATCCAGCTCACCCAATCCTCAGGGTCTCCAACCCAAACTGTTTCTGCAAAGCCCTCTCACACGAGTATACCTCCCCCCTCCCCAGGCAGAAAGATCTCCAAAACTTGAACCCAGGACTGTCTAGCTCTGAGCCCGATATCAAGTCTAGAACCTTCTCAGGTTGAACTCTGCACCTCGGGTCATGACTCGGCTTTCACAATTCCATCCCCATTTTCATCTCCTCCCCAAATTCACACCCTTTGGAATGACACCAGAATTCATCTGAATTATTTGAAGAAGGAATAAGCAAATAAATAAACAAGCTCATTACAGAGTGTGATAAGCACTAAGAAGAAAACAGATAGGATGATGAGTAGAGACTGACTGCAGGGGATGGGGTGGTACCACTGTAGCTACAGGAGACCCGGAAGGGCCGCTTCCTGGCACGGCCCCATGCACATTCTGCAGCCCAGTATATATACCACCTCTGCCTTGTCAACCACTCCTGACACCTACATCCAACATCCCTGCCTTTTCTCCATGGCTCTTGCAACTCTTTGATATGTTTTACTTACTATTTTGCCTGTTTTTAGTCTAACCAACTATAATTCATGACATCATGTTAGCTGGAGAAAGTAGGTTACAGAGTGTGGGCATGTGGATGACAATTGCAGCTGTGTACAATTCCTACTCACAAACACAGCCACACATAACAGCAAGGCTTGCTCTAGAAAGATGGGTTGATGAAGATGATTCTTTTGCTCTCCATTTCCCAAACTACTTGCAGTGTTGTTTCATTGTTTGTTATGTTAGTTTGATAGGTGTACTTTTGTTAAGGTACTCTATTTGCTGGTTATTTCACTCTGTCCTATTTGGCCTCCCATCAATTCTGAGAGGGGTAGATAAAGATATTTTCATGCTTCAGAGTCTCGGTAGGCAGCAAATCTCTGACGAGGCATCAGTTGCTTTCAATTCATTGCTGTTTCCTGAAAACTAAATGGAAGAGCTACCCCCTTTATATTTAGCTCTTCAACTGTTCATAGCAAGCCTTCAGCACCTAAGGTACTGTTACAGCAGCACCTGCCAGCTCCAACATCAACAACTGGAGGGCTCTATGTCCCTAGGAGGGCCATCAGCACAGGCTGACCTCCCATCCACCCACCCATCCATCCACCCACTTACCCTACCATCTACTTCTCTATCCATTTTACAATTCACTATCTGTCCATCCATATACCCCATCCCTCTGCCATTTACCCATCTACTCTTCCTTGGAAGGATATCATCACAAAACTCCCTTACAGGGCTTATAAAAATGTCCCGATTCTTCAGCTGAAAAATCAGGTATGAAAGGGTAAGGTCCACGTTCCCAAGTGGGGTCAATGAGGCAACAGGACAGGACCCAGGAGACATGCTTCTCATCTTCTCTCTGTCCCCGGTGGGCTGTTTAACAGGTGGTTCAGCAACTGGGCAGGTTCTCAAGGCCCATCCTGGGAACAAAGGGCCTCAGTAATCAGGTCACATTTGTCACCAGGGTCCTCCCTGTCCCAGGTGCACCCAGTTGGCTGGCTGGAACAGGATCTTCAAAGCATTCCAAGTATTTGCCAGCTAAATCTGTCACATTCTAGCCCTGTAGGTGGAGTGGGAGAGGCTGTGCAGTATGCACTTGTCAAGCTGCCAACTGGAAACCTGTTTTAATCAATTAAATAATGGGCTCTCGCTACATGAGCCTCAACTGTGACCTTCTCAATCAAGCACTAATTGGGGTTGATGGGGACGAGCTACCCCGGACCTTGTCACTCTGCATCAGACAGCTTAGAGTCCTACCTTAATCCCTAATGAGGTTAGATGGGGACACCGAGCCAGGGTCTGCTGACTGACTGGGCCGTGTTCACAGAACAAACTAAAGAATTAAACATTTATCAAGTGTGTGTTCTATGTGAGGTCCAGTGCCGGATGCTAGGAATGCAGGGATGAACCTAGCACACTTCCTGCCTGCAAGCACGCCGTCTAGGGGAGAAAACAGACCCTAAGACACTGACAGCAAGTGTGTAAGGGGCCATAACAGGGCGCAGTGAGAGTCCAAAAGTAGGAGCAGACACATCTGTCTAGATAATCCCAGAGGCTTTAGAGAAGGAGGCATTAGAACAGGGCCTGGACAGCACAAGCAGACACGGCTGTCCCCTGACAGATCAACCCATGGAAAAGCAAGGGAGAGGGCCCTCACACAAGGCCTCCGAGACCCTCTTTAACAGTGCAGCTCAGAGTTGAAAATGTAAAAGCCACAGAAGGTCCTCCTGGTGTTCCTGGAATACACTTAAGGCTGCCATACCACCAGGTTACTGTTCTTTCTTCATTTTGTCTAGAATAGCTTCTCTTCTCTCTACCTGGCCCCAGTGTTCCCCAACCTACTACACTCCACTCACCCTTCAAGGCCCAACTCTTGGGCTTCCCTGGTGGCGCAGTGGTTGAGAATCTGCCTGCTAATGCAGGGGACACGGGTTCGAGCCCTGGTCTGGGAAGATCCCACATGCCGCGGAGCAACTGGGCCCGTGAGCCACAACTACTGAGCATGCGCGTCTGGAGCCTGTGCCCCGCAACGGGAGGGGCCGCGTTAGTGAGAGGCTCCCGCACCACGATGAAGAGTGGCCCCCACTTGCCGCAACTAGAGAAAGCCCTCGCACGAAACGAAGACCTAACACAGCTAAAAATAAATAAATAAATAAATAAATAAAAAGAGTAGCTATTAAATTAAAAAAAAAAAAAAAAAGGCCCAACTCTTGACGCTCTCCTGGAGTGACCCAGCCCCAGAGCCATGCCCCTCTGCTCCCCAAGTGGGGGACCACATGTATCAGGTTGCATCCCAGTTTGTTTGTGAATCCTACCGCCTTATGTCCCCAGTAGCCCACAAAGTGCCTGGCGCACAGTAAGTCCTCAACGTCTGACTGTCGGGAGACTGACTCATCCCAGGAGGGACTCACGCTCAGGTGATCCAGAAGCACCGTCCTGACCCACTTCCTGCAAGGCTGAGCTTGTCGGCATGGCAGGAAGCCATCAGCTACCTCGGGAAAAATAAGTCTATGTGGAATCCAGCCAGCTCCCCAGCCAGTGTGCCACAGACCCGCTGCCGCCTCCAACACACACCATAGTTTCTAATGTGTACACGAAACTTGGGCACCAGTCAACAGTCAGCCGCGCACAAGTATTGACTGAGCCCTCACTGCACACAAGGCATCAGAGCACCAGGACCCTTTAGAAGCTGGGAAGAGAAGTGGGAAGAGTTTACTAGTCATTGAAGATGAGATTAAGGTTGTTTCTTTTTAATTCATTGAAAAGGCAATCTGATTGATATCATCCTCATTATATATACTCTCCTGACCTTCCCATAGTGAGCCCGTCTTACTTGTATAGCTAGATTTCTTTTACTAAAAAGAAAATTTTAAGACAATCTCAGTAGGAGTCGTGAAGGTTTCAGGAACATAGTCACTGATTAATATTTATTGATAGATTACCAATAGGCTCCAATTTGCTATCTAGCTAGTCATTAGCCATGATTGGGAAAGCAAGGAGGTACTGAGCGTGTGGAAAGGAGAAGGGCGGGTGGGGGCATTGGGAGGGTTGAGGGAGCGGGACTACAGGGGCCTCTGGAGGGTGCTGTCAGGGCAGTGATGTCACCAGCAGGACAGACCCCACCTTGCCAGGCTTCTTCCTTCCCAAGTTGCCCTTCTCCCGCCTCAGCTCACCATCCTTCCAACTCGAACCCTAAGGCCTGGGCCCCTAGAGCAGTTCTGTCTCTTTAGTTAGCCTGCCCTGCATGGGAACAAATGATTCTGCCTTCTTGTTTAGAAAAAAATGGGGGGGGGGGTGGTATAATTTTTTTCAAAGGGAACTTTGACAAACCAAGAGGAAAACAAAAGAAAAGCAATTAATTAGAAAGTGGTAGAAGTGAAAAGCTGTACCAGGCACAGACTCCTTATCCTATAGCACTGAAGATGCAGAGTGGCTTGGCTGGCACGTTCAACCCAGGACTCTGCCTTCTAACTCTCACCAGGGATCTGCTACCTGCCTCCCAGGTGCTGCCTCCACACCTTACCAACATGGTCCAGGCAGGTGAGAAGAAAACATTTTGCTGTTTCTCACCTGGGGGCTCTGAACTGAAGGCAGTTCTACCCACCCACCCCAACCAGCATCCCCGGGGGCCCCTTGGTCTCCCTCCCCAGCGGGTACCTGCCAGCAGATGAGCCGGCTGAATTTTTCTCTTCTGTAATCTTACCGGGAGAGGCCCCAGCCCAGACTCCCCCCATGTTGCCTGCTCTCAGGGCCCCATCTACTCGCGGGTGCATGTCTCTCATCCTGGGTCCTCTGTTCTGGCTGCCGGTTAGCAGGTCAAATGCTCACTGGGCCTGTCATTGACTGTCCTGTCGGTCACCCCTCCCCAGGACCCTGACATCTGGTGCCACCCCCTGCCCTGGCTCCTGCGCAGGACTCGCTGGGGCTTGTCTCCGTGCAAACCTCAGGCCCAGCAGCCACTTGTACACATCCGGGTACTGGTGGGGCTCCGCACCTCCCAGCCTCAGTCTCGACCTTAAGGGCAACCAGGCACAGATCTGTATTGCTCTGTTTCACCCGGACCCTCCACATGTCACGCTCACACCTGCCTAGACTGTTCCCACTGCTCCTGAAATGAAACTCAGCGCCCTCACCCCCTACCCCGCCTCTCAAAGTCTGTAAACCCCTTTTCCAATCTCAGCTCTGCCATTTAACAGGCCCCTGACAGGGACAAGTCTTTTGACCCTTCCAGGGATAAGCCACATCTGTAAAATAGGGAAATTGATCACAACTAACGCAACGAATCAAATGAAAGACAGTGTAGGTAAAAGCACCTTGTTAACTACAACTGCGCTGTTAGTCTTCTTGGCCCCTGGCCGACTTCGTTGTTTGTCTTCCCCTGAAATACACTGCGTGTCTGCTTCAGGATGGTGGGCCCCTCTCCGGAGCCTGGCTTTTTTGCAGGTTTTCTGGTTTTCTCTCTTTCTTGCCTGTCCTCCACTCAGGCCTTCCTGCTATACACCCAGCTCAACACTAGGTGGCAGCCTGACCACAGGCTCTTGCTGGATGAGCCCTGCCCCCTGCCTGAGGGTTTCACCTGGGTTAGTCTTGCACAGGCACATCTCAGGATCCGCCCTATCCCACAACCATGGCTGTTGGCAGCAGAAACCCAGGGAAAGCTTCCTGCTGCTACATTCAGGCTGAAGCTGCCATGCAGACAAGAGGAGGCTTGGGCCGGGTCCCAAGTCAGCTCTTCTGCCAGCTGGGGCTACCTTTGTAGAACAAATGTCCAACACAGCCCTTGGTGGAGCTGGAGGGAGCTGAGGCCTGGGTGGCCACAGAGGGGCCTGGCCCGGCAGCCTTTCTACCTACGGGGCCTGGAGCTCCCTGGGACCCAGAGGGCCCTCTGGGATCCCACCGAGCCTGGGGACACAAGCTTCCTACATTCAGCCTTTCTCTCCACCACTCCCTCCTCTCAACCTGTGTGTGATCAAGAAGTTCTTATTCGAAAATAGTTCTTCCTCATCTGGTCTCTCCTTTCTTAGCCAAACTGATTGAAAAGCTGTCTTCACTCCCTCTCCCCTCACCACCTCCCACTCATGACTCAACCTGCTACATTCTGACTTCTCCTCTGTCCTTCAAAATCTGCATCCCTGCTCCCATATTGCCAACTCCAAGGCCCTTTTCAGTCTTCACCTTGCTGCATCTCTTTGACCACACTTACGCCCTTTCCTTGATACAACTCTTTCTGTTCTTCTCCAGGCCACTGTAAAATGGGTTGATCTTCTTGATCTGCTTCACATACTCTCCTCAAACTTAATACTCTCATTTTTTTACCCAGCATTTATATCCCAAAGATTTTCTTTTTTTAAAATTTATTTATTTATTTATTTATTTTTGGCTGTGTTGGGTCTTCGTTTCTGTGTGAGGGCTTTCTCTAGTTGCAGCAAGTGGGGGCCACTCTTCATCACGGTGCGCGGGCCTCTCACTATCGCGGCCTCTCTTGTTGCAGAGCACAGGCTCCAGACGCGCAGGCTCAGTAGTTGTGGCTCATGGGCCTAGTTGCTCCGCGGCATGTGGGATCTTCCCAGACCAGGGCTCGAACCCATGTCCCCTGCATTCGCAGGCAGATTCTCAACCACTGCGTCACCAGGGAAGCCCCCAAAGATTTTCAAATCTCTGCCTTAGGACCTAGCATCCCCTCGGCTCCAGTGCCCCATCTGCAGTCGATTCAACACGCCTGAGACTGAGCTCCTCCCTCTGCCCCAGGCCTGATGCACATGTTCCTCCTTCTGTTTTCTGTCTCAGTGAAGAGCATCACCAGCAACCCAGTGGTGGCCAAAGCCAGACCATTGGAAGTCACTGCTGACCCCCTGTCCATCCTCTCCCTACAGCCGCTTGATAAGCATGTCCTGTCCACTCTGCCGCCTGGGGACCTCTCAGCCCTCTCAGTCCCTCCCCTGCCCAGGCAGGTCCTCATCTCTTTTCCTGAACAACTGCAACAGGCTCCAAATTGGTCTCCCTGCGTTCATTCCTGCTGCCACCACTGCAGCTCGTCACTGCACTCAGCGCCCTTTATAAAATGCAGAGCTAAACAAGCCATTTCTATGCTCAAACCCCTTCAGGGCCCTGAGGGTAGCATCCAAATATTATTGCAAGGCTCACAAGAACCTTCATGACCTGGATCTGCCTGCCTTCTCTAGCCACCCAGCTGAGTGGCCTCCACCCCTGCGACTCTCCCTCTGTCTCTCTGCCCCCGCAAAAGTGTCCCTGGACATCCCACGCCCTCGCCTTCTACTATCCCTTCTGTCTGTACGTCCTCTCCTACCTCCTTTTTGTCCACTGGGACTCTGTTCAGAATTGTAACCCCAGTGCTGTATTGGGGGCCCCTTCCCTGTGCTTCCTTGATCAAAGTACTCAGTATTGTAATTGTGTGATCACACGTCACCAGACGCTAAGCTTGAGAACAAAAAGTGTGTTTTTTTGGGTCCCCAGCACCAAGTTCACTGTCTGACACAGATAAGGGGTAAAACAAATATTTGTTGGATGGGTAGATGGATGGATGGAAAATGAAAAATTATTGTCCAGGAAAAGTTTCCTGATTATTCAGAGGTGGTCTGGTATTTAGACTTCTCACCTTAACCCCAAGCGTCTGGCACCTATTACATGAAGCCAGATCTCAGACCTCAGAATGCCCCAAAGCAGCACAGCACAGTGCTTTCCCTGGGACCAGGGGGTGGGAACATCTTCCCCAGGTTCCCGCCTAAAAGTTTAGGCACTGAGTAGAATGCAACCAATGCAGGGCTCCAACTGTGCTCTCACTTCGGCCCAGAGGGATGCCCTTGCCAGACCAGGGAGATGGGAGCAATGCAGTTAAGCACTTGACCAGAAGACAAAGCCAACCTCTCTACAGTTTGTCCCCTGCAGAAGAAGGGAGTGCTGAGCAACACACAAGCCTGGGAAACTCCAGAATACGTGCACAGAAGGCAGGACCCCTATTGACAATTCAAATGAGATGCAGTGATATTTACAATAACCCAGACATGGAAGCAACCTAAATGTCCGTCGACAGAAGAATGGATAAAGAAGATGTGGTACCTATATACAATGGAATATTACTCAGCCATTAAAAAGAATGAAAGAATGCCATTTGCAGCAACATGGATGGACCTAGAGATTGTCATACTGAGTGAAGTAAGTCAGACAGAGAAAGAGAAATATCGTATGATATCGCTTACATGTGGAATGTAAAAAAAAAAATGATACAAATGAACTTATTTACAAAACAGAAACAGATTCACAGACTTAGAGAATGAACTTCTGGTTACCAGGGCGGAAGGGTGAGGGGAGAGGGATAGTTAGGGAGTTTGGGATTGACATTTACACACTGCTATATTTAAAATGGTTAACAACAAGGACCTACTGTATAGCACAGGGAACTCTGCTCAATATTCTGTAACAACCTAATTGGGGAAAGAATTTGGAAAAGAATAGATACATGTATATGTATAACTGAATCACTTTGTTGTACACCAGAAACTAACACAATGTTGTTAATCAACTCTACTCCAATACAAAATAAAAAGTTAAAAAAAATAAAAATATTCACCTATTAAAAAAAAACAACAAAACAAAAACAAACAAATAAACAAAAACAAGTGAGATGCAAACACAGGAACAAGTCTTAAGGGCAAAGACTTTTCTTTTTTTCATGTGGCCCCCAGCCTTGTTTGGCCTCCCTGCAACAGCTTCCAGAGAAGTGAATAAAACACCAAAGAGGGAGGAAAGCTTGATTTATTTCTCAACTCTCAGCCTCTCTCTCCTACAGGCAGAGCCCACTGATCAAAACCTGAGGGTCTGGAACCTGGGCAGACCCCAGGAAGTAGAAGCCCAAGTGCCTGCTCCTACTAATAATGACCACAGCAGGCTATGGTAGCACTGACAATGTTGGCTTACATTGCAGGACACACTTTACAGGCTGGATCTTTGTTCTTGCTCTTTTCTCTGATTACTCTCCCACCACACTGCCTTAAGTCTTAGCCATCCCTCAAAACCCTGTGCAAATGCGTGATCTGTGAAGCTTTCTCAGAGCCACCTACCACCAGCCTGAATTAAACAATATTTTCCCCATATTTCTATAATACACTGTTCATACTTCTTTTACAACACTAATCTCAATTTCTCTTTCATTGGTATTTCATATGACTGTCTTTGATTATGTTCCTGACAAGGCTATAAATGCCTGGCAGAGAGGGACTATTTTATCCATGTCTGCATACCCCATGATTTTAGCCCTATGTTCCAGGCATTTGATAAATGTCCATTAAATTGAATTACAATTTTCAAAGCATTACAAAGCACCATGCAGACAACTAGGTTCATAAGTTCAAAGCATATGGAGAAAATAGGAGTGATCATATGGGTGGGACCTATCTGGGAAGACTTCCTGGAGGAAGTGTGGCTGGAGGAGGCTGTGCTAGGTGGGGCTGAGAATCATGACCAAAGCCTGACTGTTAATTTAAGTTCTGGGAGGCAAAGGCCAGGCTTCTCTCCTTCCTTACCCACCTTTTTCCCCATCCCAGTATAGAATAGTGGCAGTATAGTACAGTGGTTAGAAATGCAGACTCTCAAGACAGACTGTCTGGATGTATATCCTAGCTTAGTCACTTAATAGCTGTGTGACCTTGGGCTAGTCACCTCACCCATCTGGTCCCAGTTTCTTCCTCCCTGTAAAGTATGGGTAAAGTAGTATCTAACTCACTGGATTATGTGATGATTTAATGAGTTAATCTATGTAAAACTCTTACTAGGTGCCAACAGCTAATTTCTGTGTTTTATATAGATTAACTCATTTAATCTTCACACAGCCCAATGAGGTCGATACTATTATTATCCTTATTTTACAGGTGAGGAAACTGAGACTCAGAGAGCGTGAGGTGGGGAGATTATTAGCATATCCTACCCCAAAATGTCAAACCTTCTCCAAACATGACGAACTTAGACCTGCTTACCCCAAACCATACAACTCTTCCCCTGAAGAACCAGAACAAAAATCATAGCTCAAAATAATAACTTTGGGGCTTCCCTGGTGGCACAGCGGTTAAGAATCCGCCTGTCAATGCAGGGGACACGGGTTCGTTCAATTCCTGGTCCGGGAAGATTCTACATGCCACAGAGCAACTAAGCCCGTGCACCACAACTACTGAGCCTGTGCTCTAAAGCCTGTGAGCCACAACTACTGAGCCCGTGCGCCTAGAACCCGTGCTCTGCAACAAGAGAAGCCACTGCAAGGAGAAGCCCGTGCACCACAACGAAGGGTAGCCTCCACTCGCCGCAAGTAGAGAAAGCCCGCGCACCGCAACGAAGACCCAACGCAACCAAAAATAAAAATAATAATAATAATAACTTTGCCTTTATTATAATTTATAACCATATGCTAAACACCTTCACATTTGAGGCTCACTACACCCCTATGAAAGAGCCATCACCACCCCTGCTTTTCAGATGAGTGCTGAGGTCTGGAGGGGCGGTAGGACTTGGAGAAGCAGGCACTGTGGTTCCAGGTCAGAGAGCCTCCACTAGGCCCGAGCAGCCTCCAGCCCACAGGCTGGGCCACAGGGCATCAGGCAGGGGGCAGCAGCCCCACACCCTCCTCTTCCTCATGCCCTGAACAACTCGTCCTCCGGATGAATCCACACAGTCTCTGCCCAGAGCCCACCACGGCTGCTGGGGGCCTGGCTCATACCATCAAGAAGGTGAGTGAATTTACAAAAAACCAACTAAGGCTCCAGGGTCTAGAGATGACAGAAAACAAAAAGAAAACCATCACCAAACAATAGCGAAAGAAGTGTTTAGAAGTAATTTTCAAAATAAAAGAGTTTGAATATACAACAAAGTAATGACTTACAAGGATTTTTAATGAAGCATATCTACTTCTAATCTGATGAGCACCCATCATTAAATTTTTATAAACTGTGAGAAAACAAACAAACAAAATAAAAGAGTTTGGTTTGGAAGACTATATTTTTCATCTCTAAAAAACTGGACAAAAGAATTGAGCCAAAAAGTTATACATAAATTACAAATGGCCAATAAAATATTCTCCTAATAATCAATGAAAAGAATTCAAAACATAGCACTGAGACACCACCAATTAAAGTGGGAACGTTTTAAAATAATAGATATAGGGGTGGGGGCAGTTGCAGAGGCTGAACATTCATGGGAGTATAAATTGAACCACCTTTTGAGAGAGCAGTTTGGTCTGTGGTATGTAAGGGCCTTAACGTTATTGATGTTCTTTGACCTCACAGTTTCATTTCTAGATATTTATAAAGAAAAGTGTATAAAATAGTCACAAAAATAGGTTTAAGAGAATTCACGTGGTGTGTTTTACAAAAGAAAAAGAGGCAACCCAGAAAGCTAAAGAGGGGAATGATTAAATAATTAATGGCACTTCCATCCAGTGGAATTCTTTGCTCCCACTAAATATGACGTGGAAAAGTTGAAGATTATTTAATGACCTTAAAGAAGTTAATTGTGAAAAGCAGGTAAAAAATAAACAGTATACTGTATACTGTATATAGACTAATCCTCATATTATAGAAAAATGTATGTATACAGGGACACTATAATGAAGTGATTAAAAGCCCAGACTCCTGAGCCAGAGTGCTTGGGTCTCAGTCTGAAACTGCCCTTAAATGCTGTGTGACCTTGGGCAAGTCAATTAACTGCTCTGTTCCTTGTTTAACTCATTTGTTATAGAAATAATAATGGTACCTTTCTCACTGATGCTGGAGGGACTGAATGAGTTAATAACTGGAACACAGTAAGTTATATGTGTTAGCTATTCTTATCATTGCTTACACGTAGAAAAATGACTGTAAGGATATACAATCTAAGATTGTTTCTGGTGGGTGGTATTACAGTAATGTTTATTCTTCCTTTTGATATCTCAATTTTCCAAATTTTCTTTCATGTACATATAGTACTTCTAATAAGAAAAAAAAATATTGCTCTATTAAAATTAAAGAAATCTGGGACAGACTTCTTAGGAAAAAAGACAAGGAACACAAGTCCAGACCAAGATACAAGGCATTGATGCCTTACTAAGAAATCAGGGCAGGGATGGGGGAGAACCGTGAAGTATGAAAAGCCAGGACTGGGAAAACCAGACTAGTACCCAGACTGTGATGGTTAATTTGTCAACTTAGCTAGGCTGTGGGGCCCAGTTATTTGCTCAAACGTCAGTCTAGATGTTGCTGTAAAGGTATTTTTTAGATGTGATTGACATTTAAATCAGTCAACTTTTATAGTAAAGCAGATTACACTCCACAATGTGGATGGGCCTCATCTTATCCGCTGAAGGCCTTAAGAGAAAAATACTGAGGTCCCAGGAAAAGAGGGAATTTTCCTTCCAGAATGCCTTTGGCCTCTAGAGTACAACATCAACTCTTGCCAGAATTTCCAGCCTGCTGACCTGCCCTATGAATTTCAGACTTGCCAGTCCCCACAGTCGTGAGAGCCATTTCCTTAAAATAAACTCTCTATTGGTTCTGTTTCTCTGGAGAACCCTAACACACAGGCCCACGTGAAGAAGCCAGGAGCATGCTTCTAACACAGCGCCCCCTCTCCGCAGCCTCCCAGGGGGTGGTGAGCTAGCCTGTAATTATCAGTCTATATCCTCTTCACCACCTGTCGGAACAGTTATTATTATGCTAAAAAAAAAAAAAAAAAAAGGACCAATCAGAGGATTGTTAGTGCTGAAAGTATGTAAGAACACGAACACGGCCTTCCACATTTAAGAAAGAAAAGAAAAACACACATCACAGTGGAGCAGATTTGGCCCTTCCCCAGATAGGACCACCTCACACTTTGCAGGTTCTATGATTGGTTTTACACACATGGCAGTAGTAGGATCCAAGAGAACCAAGCCAAGAAGAAGCCGCATTTTAGGAGGAGCACCCATGAAACATGCAGCACATCCAGAGAGAAATAAGTTCTGGGCAAGACGCAGACTGCACACCTCGTGTGCCAGGTCTGGGCCCGGGACCTAGAAGACAGCAGCCGGGGCCCCCTTCCCCACTGCTCAGGACTCCAGCCTTAGCAATAGCTGCAGGGCTTCTTTCTACTCAGATCTCAGGAACGGACAGCAAAAAGGCTTAAACACGACGGAACCCACATTATTGTGTAAATGATTTGAAATTTGATAAAAATATTAAGGAAAATTACATTCACAACAAATTACAAAACAATTTACGGAGCACTTCTGGGGTTAAGCAGAATCCCTCCTCGCTGAGGAATGGATGAACCACTCAGGCGTGGTCCTCTCAGGATTTCCTTCTTGTGCTATTCTGGTTCTGTGTCACCCACTGAACCTCTTCTTTGTCAACATACCTCCAAATAGTCACATCCTTGTGCCATGAGCTTTTATAGAAATTGCAGAGAATTCTTTGGCTTTCTATTTGCAGTTGCTCGAAGTTCAGACTTTTCATCAACTGTAATTCAAATAGGACTTCTGGTTTTACTGAGCTCTGACCGCCACAGCAACAGTCAGCTCTACCCACCACCAGAGCCTCCCATCAAGCCTCTTAGATAGCCTCAACCACCAGAGGGCAGACAACAGAAGCAAGAAAAACTACAATCCTGCAGCCTGTGGTCCAAAAACCACAGTTACAGAAAGACAGAGAAGATGAAAAGGCAGAGGGCTATGTACCAGATGAAGGAACAAGAAAAAACCCCAGAAAAACAACTAAATGAAGTGGAGATAGGCAACCTTCCAGAAAAAGAATTCAGAATAATGATAGTGAAGATGATCCAGGACCTCGGAATAAGAATGGAGGCAAAGATTGAGAAGATGCAAGAAATGATTAACAAAGACCTAGAAGAATTAAAGAACAAACAAACAGAGATGACCAATACAATAACTGAAATGAAAACTACACTAGAAGGAATCAATAGCAGAATAACTGAGGCAGAAGAACGGATAAGTGACCTGGAAGACAGAATGGTGGAATTCACTGCTGCAGAACAGACTAAAGAAAAAAGAATGAAAAGAAATGAAGACAGCCTAAGAGACCTCTGGGACAACATTAAACGCAACAACATTCGCATTATAGGGGTCCCAGAAGGAGAAGAGAGAGAGAAAGGACCAGAGAAAATATTTGAAGAGATTACGAAAACTTCCCTAACATGGGAAAGGAAATAGCCACCCAAGTCCAGGAAGTGCAGAGAGTCCCATACAGAATAAACCCAAGGAGAAACACGCCGAGACACATAGTAATCAAAGTGGCAAAAATTAAAGACAAAGAAAAATTACTGAAAGCAGCAAGGGAAAAACGACAAATAACATACAAGGGAACTCCCATAAGGTTAACAGCTGATTTCTCAGCAGAAACTCTGCAAGCCAGAAGGGAGTGGCATGATATACTTAAAGTGATGAAAGGGAAGAACCTACAACCAAGATTACTCTACCCGGCAAGGATCTCATTCAGATTCGATGGAGAAATCAAAAGCTTTACAGACAAGCAAAAGCTAAGAGAATTCAGCACCACCAAACCAGCTCTACAACAAATGCTAAAGGAACTTCTCTAAGTGGGAAACACAAGAGAAGAAAAGGACCTACAAAAACAAACCCAAAACAATTAAGAAAATGGTCATAGGAACATACATATCGATAATTACCTTAAATGTGAATGGATTAAATGCCCCAACCAAAAGACATAGACTGGCTGAATGGATACAAAAACAAGACCCATATATATGCTGTCTACAAGAGACCCACTTCAGACCTAGGGACACATACAGACTGAAAGTGAGGGGATGGAAAAAGATATTCCATGCAAATGGAAATCAAAAGAAAGCTGGAGTAGCTATACTCATATCAGATAAAATAGACTTTAAAATAAAGAATGTTACAAGAGACAAGGAAGGACACTACATAATGATCCAGGGATCAATCCAAGAAGAAGATATAACAATTATAAATATATATGCACCCAACATAGGAGCACCTCAATACATAAGGCAACTGCTAACAGCTATAAAAGAGGAAATCGACAGTAACACAATAATAGTGGGGGACTTTAACACCTCACTTACACCAATGGACAGATCATCCAAAATGAAAATAAATAAGGAAACACAAGCTTTAAATGACACAATAGACCAGATAGATTTAATTGATATATATAGGACATTCCATCCAAAAACGGCAGATTACACGTTCTTCTCAAGTGCGCATGGAACATTCTCCAGGATAGATCACATCTTGGGTCACAAATCAAGCCTCAGTAAATTTAAGAAAATTGAAATCATATCAAGCATCTTTTCTGACCACAACGCTATGAGATTAGAAATGAATTACAGGGAAAAAAACGTAAAAAAGACAAACACATGGAGGCTAAACAATACGTTACTAAATAACCAAGAGATCACTGAAGAAATCAAACAGGAAATAAAAAAATACCTAGAGACAAATGACAATGAAAACACGACGACCCAAAACCTATGGGATGCAGCAAAAGCGGTTCTAAGAGGGAAGTTTATAGCTATACAAGCCTACCTAAAGAAACAAGAAAAATCTCAAGTAAACAATCTAACCTTACACCTATAGCAGAAGGAAAGAAATCATAAAGATCAGAGCAGAAATAAATGAAATAGAAACAAAGAAAACAATAGCAAAGATCAATAAAACTAAAAGTTGGTTCTTTGAGAAGATAAACAAAATTGATAAGCCATTAGCCAGACTCATCAAGAAAAAGAGGGAGAGGACTCAAATCAATAAAATCAGAAACGAAAAAGGAGAAGTTACAACAGACACCGCAGAAATACAAAACATCCTAAGAGACTACTACAAGCAACTTTATGCCAATAAAATGGACAACCTGGAAGAAATGGACAAATTCTTAGAAAGGTATAAACTTCCAAGACTGAATAAGGAAGAAACAGAAAATATCAACAGACCAATCACAAGTAATGAAATTGAAACTGTGATTAAAAATCTTCCAACAAACAAAAGTCCAGGACCAGATGGCCTCACAGGTGAATTCTATCAAACATTTAGAGAAGAGCTAACACCCATCCTTCTCAAACTCTTCCAAAAAATTGCAGAAGAAGGAACACTCCCAAACTCATTCTATGAGGCCACCATCACCCTGATACCAAAACCAGACAAAGACACTACAAAAAAAGAAAATTACAGACCAATATCACTGATGAATATAGATGCAAAAATCCTCAACAAAATACTAGCAAACAGAATCCAACAACACATTAAAAGGATCATACACCACGATCAAGTGGGATTTATCCCAGGGATGCAAGGATTCTTCAATATACGCAAATCAATCAATGTGATACACCATATTAACAAATTGAAGAATAAAAACCATATGATCATCTCAATAGATGCAGAAAAAGCTTTTGACAAAATTCAACACCCATTTATGATAAAAACTCTCCAGAAAGTGGGCATAGAGGGAACCTACCTCAACATAATAAAGGCCATATATGACAAACCCACAGCAAACATCATTCTCAATGGTGAAAAACTGAAAGCATTTCCTCTAAGATCAGGAACGAGACAAGGATGTCCACTCTCACCACTATTATTCAACATAGTTCTGGAAGTCCTAGCCACGGCAATCAGAGAAGAAAAAGAAATAAAAGGAATACAAATTGGAAAAGAAGAAGTAAAACTGTCACTGTTTGCGGATGACATGATACTATACATAGAGAATCCTAAAACTGCCACCAGAAAACTGCTAGAGCTAATTAATGAATATGGTAAAGTTGCAGGTTACAAAATTAATGCACAGAAATCTCTTGCATTCCTATATACTAATGGTGAAAAATCTGAAAGAGAAATTATGGAAACACTCCCATTTACCATTGCAACAAAAAAAATAAAATACCTAGGAATAAACCTACCTAGGGAGACAAAAGACCTGTATGCAGAAAACTATAAGACACTGATGAAAGAAATTAAAGATGATACAAATAGATGGAGAGATATACCATGTTCTTGGATTGGAAGAATCAACATTGTGAAAATGAGTATACTACCCAAAGCAATCTACAGATTCAATGCAATCCCTATCAAATTACCAATGGCATTTTTTACGGAGCTAGAACAAATCATCTTAAAATTTGTATGGAGACACAAAAGACCCCGAATAGCCAAAGCAGTCTTGAGGCAAAAAAATGGAGCTGGAGGAATCAGACTCCCTGACTTCAGACTATACTACAAAGCTACAGTAATCAAGACAATATGGTACTGGCACAAAAACAGAAACATAGATCAATGGAACAAGATAGAAAGCCCAGAGATTAACCCACGCACCTATGGTCAACTAATCTATGACAAAGGAGGCAAAGATATACAATGGAGAAAAGACAGTCTCTTCAATAAGTGGTGCTGGGAAAACTGGACAGCTACATGTAAAAGAATGAAATTAGAATACTCCCTAACACCATACACAAAAATAAACTCAAAATGGATTAGAGACCTAAATATAAGACTGGACACTATAAAACTCTTAGAGGAAAACATAGGAAGAACACTCTTTGACATAAATCACAGCAAGATCTTTTTTGATCCACCTCCTAGAGTAATGGAAATAAAAACAAAAATAAACAAGTGGGACCTAATGAAACTACAAAGCTTTTGCACAGCAAAGGAAACCATAAACAAGACAAAAAGACAACCCTCAGAATGGGAGAAAATATTTGCAAATGAATCAACTGACAAAGGATTAATCTCCAAAATATATAAACAGCTCATTCAGCTCAATATCAAAGAAACAAACACCCCAATCCAAAAATGGGCAGAAGACCTAAATAGACATTTCTCCAAAGAAGACATACAGACGGCCACGAAGCACATGAAAAGATGCTCAACATCACTAATTATTAGAGAAATGCAAATCAAAACTACAATGAGGTATCACCTCACTCCTGTTAGAATGGGCATCATCAGAAAATCTACAAACAACAAATGCTGGAGAGGGTGTGGAGAAAAGGGAACCCTCTTGCACTGTTGGTGGGAATGTAAATTGATACAGCCACTATGGAGAACAATATGGAGGTTCCTTAAAAAACTAAAAATAGAATTACCATATGACCCAGCAATCCCACTACTGGGCATATACCCAGAGAAAACCATAATTCAAAAGGACACATGCACCCGAATGTTCATTGCAGCACTATTTACAATAGCCAGGTCATGGAAGCAACCTAAATGCCCATCAACAGACGAATGGATAAAGAAGTTGTGGTACATATATACAATGGAATATTACTCAGCCATAAAAAGGAACGAAATTGAGTCATTTGTTGAGACGTGGATGGATCTAGAGACTGTCATACAGAGTGAAGTAAGTCAGAAAGAGAAAAACAAATATCGTATATTAATGCATGTATGTGGATCCTAGAAAAATGGTACAGATGAGCCAGTTTGCAGGGCAGAAGTTGAGACACAGATGTAGAGAATGGACATATGGACACCAAGGGGGGAAAACTGCGGTGAGGTGGGGATGGTGGTGTGCTGAATTGGGCGATTGGGATTGACATGTATACACTGATGTGTATAAAACTGATGCCTAATAAGAACCTGCAGTATAAAAAAACAAACAAAACAACTAATACTAAACTTTCATTGGGTTATTTGTATGGAAATATGTTAATATAAATGTTTCAGACATTACATGAAATTTCTAAAAATGTTATATTTGTATTTGTATGGAAAAATGTATGGAAATATGTTAATATAAATGTTTCAGACATTACATGAAATTTCTAAAAATCTTATATTTGTATTTGTATGGAAATATGTATGGAAATATGTTAATATAAATGTTTCAGACATTACAGGAAACTTCTAAAAATCTTATATGTTCTGGTATAAGGTTATAAGTAATAATCCTAGTTATTACTTTAAAATGTATATCTCAGAAATAACTAATTTTCTTGTCAACTGCATTATTATGAACTTTCATCAAATCTTTAACCATGGTCATTTTTAAGTCTTCTGTCATTTACAGACAGTTCTGGGTGTACTCTGATGATTTTGCAAGTATGTTCCTATAAAAGGGTTTCATCTTCAAGAAATTCATGGAAAAGACTCTGACAAGTACAGGTTTCTGGTAACTGACTGTACTGCTGAACTGAATGAATAAGCATTTTCAGAACTCTAATGAAAAACTGATGAACTCATAAAAGTGCTAACAAAAGATCAAGATGAAAAAAAAAAGTTAATTACATGGGACTGAGTGAACTGATGAGGATGAGTATAATTTTTGTGACTTTCTGTCTGAATTAAAAAAAAAAAAATCCCACAAGGACTCAGAGGCAAAGAATATACAAATCAATTTTCACTGCAAAGTAAAGGAGCTGTTACAGTGGAGGATTACTGGACTGAATGTCAATATTATGACATAGTATGAGTGTGTTTCATGTTTGGTAATTGCAATCATTGTTGCTTTTGTTGTGGTCATCCATGTACAATGCTTGGTGTCAGTCTATTTATCTCTTGTAAAAATAAAATACAGTGTGTGTGTGTGAAAAAAAAAAAAAAAAGAATGGATATATGTATATGTATATATATAACTGACTCACTCTGCTGTACAGCAGAAACTAACACAATATTGTAAATCAACTATATTCCAATAAAAATTAAAACAAATTTTCAAAAAATGAGGAAAATGAGGCTCAGGCTAGAAAAAAAAAAAAACAAAAAAACAAATAGGACTTCTGGTCTATTTGGTACTGAATAGAGAAATACATGTTGCAACTTAAGGAGATATATCTTCTACAGATGAACACACATGCACAGTCATAATTCAACTGTGTTACATTCTAGAAACTGTTACAGACCTCCCTCACACCATAGAAGCCTCTGGTTTTTCTGTTTAATCACACCAAGCCCTCTTGTGGAAGGACTTTGAGACCAATCCTGAGCAGCTTGTGTTCTGTTATCATCAGTGTTCTTGACCATTTTCATAATTGACATCAGACATCTATTGAGAGTCTGCTTTTTTTTTTTTTTTTTAATTTTTAATTAATTAATTAATTTATTTATTGGCTGAGTTGGGTCTTCGTTGCTGCACGCGGGCCTTCTCCAGCTGCAGCGGGGGCCACTCTTCATTGCGGTGCACGGGCCTCTCATTGCGGTGGCTTCTCTTGTCGTGGAGCACGGGCTCTAAGTGTGCAGGCTTCAGCAGTTGTGGCTCGCAGGTTCTAGAGCTCAGGCTCAGTAGTTGTGGCGCACGGGCTTAATTGCTCCGCGGCATGTGGGATCCTCCTGGACCAGGGGTCGAACCCATGTCCCCTGCATTGGCAGGCGGACTCCCAACCACTGTGCCACCAGGGAAGCCCGAGAGTCTGCTTTTAACAGTCACCAGGAAAGTCATTGAAGACTCATTATTTTATTTAATCTTAATTATTTTATTTTATTTATTTAATCACCATCCATGAAGGAAGAGGCATTACATAAACTCCATTTTTAGAGACGAGGCAATGGCTCAGAGAAGTTAAGGGATTTGTCCTAAGTCACTGAGCTCATAAGGGATAGAGCCAGGCTATATCCTGGGACTGGTTGGCCTGTGAAGCCCTGTTTCCATTTTAACCAAAATAAAAAAAAGTCATGCCTGCCCAAGGACAAGCTGAAAAGAGAGATTCAGAAGCAAGGGGGGAGGCCCCAAGTTCTTGGCCGGTGACAGCAAAGGAAGAGGTTAAAACCATCTGTCCTCTGTGACCCCAGATGATGCCTCAGGCTTCCATGCCCAGGCCTCAGAAAGCTGCTTTTGAGAATTTGCCACCCGACACATGCCAGGATTCCTCAGTGGGACCTTCTACCTAAGTCCCTGTTCCTTCCCAACTCAGGGGGCTGTGAAAGAGAGCTGCATGCTGACAAAACAACGCTTTCCCTACCACTCATGGCCACTCATGTCCTCACTCTCCACTGCCCCCCAACCCACCATGGAGGCAATTGTGTAAGTACGAGGTTAAGCCAGGGATAACAACAGTGGCTCCAGTCCCATCTCCACCCAAAACCGTGTGCCTTCGGACATGTCATTTCACCTCTGTGGAACTCAGGTCCCTCCTGTGAAACACGGAATAAGAAGAAGGACCTTTCAGGGTGTTTGTGAGAGGCTAAGATCCCGGGTTGTGGGATGCCACCTTGGCATGGTAGCTGGCGCACGGTCAGCACACAGTCGACAGGCGCTGGGCCCAGGCAGAGGCGCGGCCCCTCCTCAGTAAGGGGGCTGACTGCACCGCACTAACAGGGTCTCTCCCGACCCTGAGGGACTCGTGGCCGCCTCCTCAGTAGTGCTGTCTAACGTCCAAGGTCAGGACATCCATTTCACCTGAGTTTTACTCCTCGGTCCTGAGTGAAGAGTCTTGGCTTCTGTGACTGCTCCCTGGCGCTGGCCACTGCCTCCATCCAGCCTTCCAGGCTTGCCCGTGATCAGCCCCCCTACACGGTCGGGGACTCAGACCCAGAAGTCAGGCCCACACTGGTGCATACCTTTATTCGTGAATAATCACCCGCTGGTTTTTTAATTTCTATTTTTGGATTTTCCAAGTGCGCCTTGGCCACTGCTGCCACTTCACCAACATACATCTGAAAACTGATAGCAGGCACAGGTGCCAGATGTGTATTCCTTAGGCGGCAATGGTTGGCAGGCACGTGGATTCAGGGAGCACTTACGGTAATTGCAAAGGCCACCAAAGATGGGAAGCCATCAATTCGGGAACCAGGGAGTGAAAGCAGATTCTCAGCATTCAGGGGGGAGGGCTGCCCAGCCCAGACGCTCAATCACTGCCCCAGAGAGTCCCCCCCACCGGCAACTCTGCACGCAGGTGATCAGAGGCAGGCTCACTGCAAGGCTGTGTGTAGCTTTCTGGACCACAAAAGTTGTGTAAGTTGAACATTACCTCTTTCTGTTTCACAGGTAACTATTGTTTCCCTTTGGATTGATCTGCAGATAATGGCTCTTAACATTAGCTATATATTCATTTGTTCTAAAATAGTTAATGGCGTATGAACTCATACAAAGGTAATTGAAGGAAGTCTGTAGTAAATCCTTTTATGGGAAAATAAACATACTTTTATTCGTGAATAATCACCCGCTGGTTTTTTAATTTCTATTTTTGGATTTTCCAAGGTGTGTCTGTTATTTATTATTTATAGAGAGTGCTTCTTCAGGGATAGAACAAGGGATTCATTTGAACATTAATTTTGTGTACGTGAATTCCTCTTCTCAGTATTCCAAAGGACTACTTACTACTATTAAATTAAATAACAGCAATAATAATTCCCTACGCATGTTTTAGTGTTGATCAGTTTACAATGCTCTTTCCCACCCACTGTAATTTTTAACCTCATAATAACCATCTGGCATAAGGAGAGCTTATCACTATTTTACAGATAAGGGAACTGAGGCTCAGAGGGGTTAAGGGACTTCCCCAAGCCACAGAGTCAATGCCGTGGTAAGCTGTGTCGGTCTCTTTCCACTCCTGAGGATAAAAGCCATGCCTACGTGCCTTCTTGACTTCCTACCATCAGGGTGGTCTGAAGACAGTGAATGTGTACATTTACCAATAGCCAGAGGGCCCTAGAACGACCTCAGTGACCCACAGCCTGCTGCATCTCACCCTCTTCCTATTAAATAAGGATTGCATTCCAAGCCCCCAAAGTAACTCCCTACTTCTTGGCTTTCACCTTTGCACACTCTCGGTGTTCCTTTGTCATTCAGTGTGCTCAGAACACCCCATCATCACCTTTTAATCCTGGCTCTCTGGGACGGATGGGTGCCTTTGATGGATGAAGGAGGAAATAGCTGAAAGCTGACCAACCCTGGCGGAGACCAACACGGATGGGTTTGTAGGAGACCAGCACAAATCCAGTCCATCCTGACTAGAGCTGCAGTAAACCTGTTCCCCATTTGGTCCTGGGACCCCTTAGCCTTGGGTGCTGCGCTATTCTACTCTATCCTGAAGGGCCCAGGAATGAAGCCCAGTAGCTCTAGTGGGATGGAATATGGGGCCAGGCATGGTGTGGGGGACACATCACCCAGCCCTCATGGTTTAAGGGGAAAGCTGTGTTCTACTGAAAAATGGACAGGGCTTCCATACCAAGTCATCACACACGTACTGCAAACCAGCCTTGTCCTCACAGAGGGGAACAGTCAAGAAAGGATGATTACACAAACAGACAAGCAACAATAAAGACAGCAGAGTGAAATAAATTCTGTAAAAGATGCACCAACAAAAGACTATAAGATTATTGAGGCCAAGCTAAGATGTTTAAGAGAGATCTCATCTGGTTGGGATAATCTGGAAATAGATTATAGAATCAGTGGTGGTTGAGTTGTTCTGAATGGATGGGAGCCATATGCATGGAGGAGATGGAGAGGAATGCATTCAGTGCAGGAAGAGGGCTTGCAGGAAGGGGTTTGGTGGGAATTGACAGGTCCATGCTTTTGAGCAGTGGCTATGATAGGAATAAGGGCATAGTGGGAAATGCCTGTTACCATTGCATTTAAGTCAACAAACCTTTGATACCACCAGGACTTTGTAGAGTTCTGAGTACTGGTGAAGCAGGAAAAGGAAGAACTCCTCCTCCCACAATATTTCTTCTTTTTCCCAGTGGGAAGAAGGAGGTTGGAATCTTCCAGTTTGCTTGTTCCAGGAACTCTGCCTATGGCTTGGACACCTAGATGTGGGACATTCAGATTCCCTTTCAAATGGCATCTTCCAGCTTTCCTGGACAAACCAAGGATGCCAATGATGGTGTTAGTCACGTGTTTCCTGCCTGAATCGGGATTCGGAGAAACAGAAGGGCCAACACAACCTGTCAGGTCAGGGATTAGGCTCAGAATGTCCCACAGACACTCACTAAGTCACTGGAAACTGTGTCAACAGGAACGTCTCTGGTATCTGCTTAATTCTTCTTGGTATTTCTGGGGCTGAACTTGAGTATCAGGGCTTCTGGGATGCTCTGACCAGAGACCAGGTAGGGTTGTTTTGGGAGAAGAGGCTCCAGTTGGGGCAGAGAGAGGATAAGGAGGCTCAGAACTGTCCACTGTTCTTTTCCCCTCTCAGAACCATGCCCATCACCCTGCCCCTCAGTCAGGATGTGTGGGCTGTGAACAGACAGGCAAATTCTCTCAACACCCAAGTAACTTTAGGCAACAGCTCTCTGGCTTTTAGACTTGTTTTTGTTCTTTTCTCGGGGTGAAGCCCAGGATTATGGAATTTTCCCATCTTCTGCGTTTTTGGAGGGAGACTTGAATGGACACCCTCTAGTCACTCCTGGCTGCCAGGCCTCTGTCCCACATCATCATTCTGTGCTCCTAGGTGGAGATGAAGGTGTCTGGTGAGCAATTTTGTCTTCCGTTGCTAAGTCATTATTTGGGGTGTGTATGGCCTGTTCTCCCAATTAGACTAAATTCCTGGAAAGCAGAAACTTATTCTCTATTTGTAGCCCACTACTGTGTAGCAAGTACCAGCTGATCTTGTAGAAATCAACCAGGTAGAGGTCACAAATGAATTTCTGAGTAAGTGTGTACGAAGAGATGCAAAAATGAGTTTCTTTCTTTGAGATTTTCTGTTTACTCCAAGGCAGAGTGAGCAGAGGATAAGAGTTTGACTCAACTTCTGCTAGGGTCCGTGGCCTGCCTCTGCCCTCCAGCACACCCAGGAGGTGTGAGTGCTCAGTAAAGTCCCTCATTTGTAACAACTCTTCGCAAATTTACCAACTAAAAAATTTACACACTCAATTAGAGACTGTGGGTCCCACGCTCTGCCACCTCCTCATCTCCCCCAGCCCCACACACCCACCCACTGCAGCCAACCTCCCTCCACCCAGTACACACATACACCTCATTCACCTCTACTTCTCTGGAGGCCCTGTCTTCACACCCCCTCCCCCAGGCTCAGCCCAGCCCCAGGCACGCAGAAACACACAGGCTTCGGAGGCAGGCAGACCTACGTTCAAACGCAGGTATATCGCTTTCTATGTGACCTTGGGTAGTTTACTTAACCTCTCTATACCTCAGTTTCTTCATCTGTAAATTGGATGTAATAATACCTACCTCATAGTTACCCCATAGATAAAGCACCTGGCTTATCACTTTCCTAACTTACGTTCCTTTAGTTCTCAATTCTTTCTAGAAGTTCTAAGCCCCTTCCGATAAGGCTTAGCACATCACTCACAGCAGGAAGGTCTAATCTGCTGAACCCCCTCTTGTTCCCCAATTTCCCCCTCTCTTACTGGTCTTCTCCTAACTCTGACCAGTAACCAAAGCAACCTCTCCCTTCACTCCCCACCCCCCCGACCCCAGGACTGGAGCCAGCCCCTCCCCTTGCAGATAGACCTCTCCAACCACAAAGCCTGCTGTGGTCCCTCCCGCAGCCTGCATCTCACCCCTGCTCTTCGTCCTGTATTGGGGCTCCTGCCATGGCTGCCTTTGCTATGCCAGACACTGCGACCAAGGCCCTTCCTGCACCTGCCCAGCCTGTCGTTGCCTTTCCTCCGTGCTGCGTGCTGACGTGTAAGTGAGGATTGCCAAGATGCCCTTCCCCATCCAGAGGCACCCGGGAAGCTACCAGTACTTTCTGCAAAAGTGTGGCTTAGGACTGCCTTTGGGACTTGACTTCAGAGCTAAGAACGTTCCCTTCTCAGCATCCTCGAGGATGGTTGCTCTTCATCAATGGAGGACAAAACTGATGTTTGGAAAGTGCCAGAAGTTGTGAAGAAGAGAATAAGCGGCAGCATGCTGTGATGGAGGGGACCACGGCCCGAAGCTGAGGGGCACTTGACAGCCCTGTCCCTTCTACACGGAGTAGCCACTTCTCTGAGAATTCTCAACATCCTCGTTTCTAAAAGGGGCTTAGCCATACCACCTCACAGGACTGTTGTGAGGATCCAAGGAAATGAGATGGTGATGAAAAGCAAATCAAACCGTGATTGCCATTACTGTTATCCTCTTGGGGACCTTCTCGTGGGACTGCCAGGCTGTAAACTCCCTGAGATGTGACCCGCTGGTCAACACTGAGTCCTCAGGCCTTATAGCTCTGTGTCTGAATGGCTCTCCATAAATATTTGCTGATCAGCTGACCAGCTGAGTCCCGTGTCTTCGCAATGAAGTGGACACACATAATCATCTTAATCCTCTTCTCCCCCCCAGCTCTCAGCTGTCAAATGCTACCTACCTATAGGATGGGGCTGTGGGGGAAGAGGTATTAACCTTCTCTGTTTTGATCAAAAATGAGGCCAACCAAAAAGAAACGAGATAGGATTTCTTGGTATGAAGGCAATTCTACAACATTTCTTGGTATGAAAGGCAATTCTACAACATTTCTTGGTATGAAAGGCAATTCTACAACATTTCTTGGTATGAAAGGCAATTCTACAGCAAGAATTCCAAGAACGTTCTAAGGAACGGCAACCTCATCAGAAAAACACGTATAGCCTCCCAAAGTGACCACTTTGAAAAGGACAACCCTCAGTAGATGGATATGTTCATGAATGTTTGTATTTGAAAAAAAGGAGTCCCATGACTGTGCGGTCACACCAAGATGAATTAGACCAGCAGGTGAAACAGACAAGAAGGGAGGCGAGGCCGGGCTGCGCCCGCTTGGATGAACCAAGCCTTCCCGTGGGGCCGGGACATCTGTCTAAAACACCGGCCTCGATTAAATCCCGTATGAAAGGCTTCTGTCCCACTCACCTGGAACTCCACACACTGCTTAACAGCCCCTTGCTTCATCCTGCCTGTGCCTTAGCTAAGTCCCCTCCTGAAGAAACTCTTTCACTCTCAGCGTCTTGGTGATCTGAGCTCCTAAAACTGGGGCTGCCAGCTAGGGGCCCGTAGGTCTGTCAGTGGCGGCTGTGAGCGGAAAGCCTCTGCTCTGACTGGGCCTTGGGCCAGCCGCGGGCTCCCCCAAAGCAGCTGCACTCTCTCCTCCTCCCCTGCGGCTGCCCTGGCAGCAGCTTCTCTCGCTGGGAGGCTGTGCTGGCGGCAGCAACAGAACCAGCCACGTGCCTTCCTGGATCACCAAACGTCTCTGGTTCTTATGGTTCTGGAAGCCTCTTTGCAGTGCTCAGAGTCTGTGACACCAGGTGACTTCTGCCAACCCAACAATGGGGTTGAGCCTTCCCATGGAGGGAGGGGCTTACATGGTGGCCCTTCCCCACCCCAGGGCCATATTTAGGCGAGATGAGTATATCCATTTATTCTAAGGAATTTAAAGTATAACATAAAGGTCATCTTACTATCAGTACTGTTTACAGGTCAGTGGCTAAGGTCTGCCACATTCATAAAACAAACAAACAGAAAAACAAAAACCAAGATCTTTTCATGAATCGAGGTGCAATATTCTGAGTTCTGTACCTTGACGTAAACAAGAAAGCAAGGTCTGCCTGAGATTTTTGGCTACCAGATGATAGCAAGGACACCCCCTGGAGAAACCCCCCTGAGGTCTGTAACCTTCCACACTGACCTGCTTCCTCTAGCACCGACTCCCCTGCCTTCCTTTACCGGCTTGGTTCTCTAATCATGCCGTCCTCTTCCTGTGCCCTTCTCCTTTCCTTCTCCACGGTACTCCCTCCCCCGGTTTCCCAGCTTCTGCAGCTTTCCGTCCCCCCACCCTGCCCCCAGCATTTGAAGCTCACCATCTGTGATGGTCATCTCTTTTAGTCTCTCCGAGGCTTCTGCTCAATGCACCTCCAGGTCTCTTGCCTCTCACCCATCCACCAAGTCCAGAACCCAGGAAATCTCTCCCTTCCGTTCCCCACAGGCCACCAGGGCCGTGGGCTTGGAGGAGCCACAAGGCTATGGGCAGCTGACCTCCTCCCAGGTCCCAGCACTGAGGACAGAGGTCACATTCAGAGAAACTCGGACTCTCAGAATTGGAAGGCCTCCCACCCAGGGAAGTCTCCCCCTCCTCAGTATTCCCAGCAGCTGGTAGCCCAACCTCTCCGTGAACACCTTCCGAAAAGGAAGCCAGAAAGGGTAGAGTTGAGCCCTGGGGTTCCTGCTCCGCCCCCACTGGAGACAGGGGTTGACTCACATATGTACTTACTGCCTGTCGGTGTTCTCAGCAGGACCCTAACACCTGTGATAGGCAACGGCATTGCTCTGTCCACGCGGTACAGTCTGGAAGGCTCACTGCATTTGGGTTCTAGGATTTCTTGGCTCCTTACAAGCTGTGTGCCCTTGGGCAAATGACCTAACTTCTCTGAGCCTGTTTCTTCACCTATAAAAAAGTGAAGATAATAAGGATCACAAGAGATGATGCATCTGAAATTGCTTTGTGAGCCATAGGGTGTACACAGAGGTACACAAATTTTATATGGGTATAATAACACACTAATGATATTTAATAGCACTTAGTCTAAGCCAGCATCTGCCAAGTGTTTTATATGAATAATCTCTTTTAATCTTTACAATAATCCTATAAAACAAATACTAGTACTACCTTTGTTTCATAGTGAGTAAACTGAGACAAAGCAACCTGCCCCAGCTCACCTGACAGGTAGGCGATGGGGCCGCATATAGATCCTGCCGCAGGGCCTGTCTCCAGCCACGGGTGCTCCGCCTCCCCGTTCCTAAAACGCATTCTGTAGGAAAGGCCAAGGAAGACACAGCAGAGAGGCCGGAAGCAGAGCTGAGTATGCAAGGAAAGGACTTAGAAGCAGGAGTTCGCCCTAGGAAACAGCTGAGGTTGGTTACAGAGCCCCCAAGGGGGCTTCTCCTCTTTCCCCAGCTTGACTCGAGGATGCCTCAGTTACTGCGAAACATTAATGGGAGCATCGAAGCCTTCAGGCGCTAGGCCAGGATGGAGGGCGACTGCGCAGTGCTCAGCCGCGGAGGGGGTGAGCGGGAAAGGCTCCTGGAGCGAGAGTTCGCTGACGTCATCGTGGTACGACGTGCCCAGCAAGGGGTTGGGGCAGGAGGGGAGGGAGAATGACCGTGTCTGCCTCGGGACTCTGAGCTGGCAGCCGCTAGATCCGGGCCCGCCAGTCCTAACGGAGGCTGCGCAGCAGAGAAAGAGAAGGAGAGGGAGCAGAGATGGTCACAGGCCTAGTCCTTAGAGAAAATACCTTGACTTCAATTAATTCTAATTTGGAGACAGGGTAAAGGGGCAGCTCAGGAAGGAACAGAGACTTTGACTACTCTAGAAATGACAATAATTGCTACTTTCTGCTGCTTCTTAAATCTGATGCGGTGGCCACTTCCTATGTCTACCAGAAGTGTGATCATCCATTAATTAGCATTCATGAGAAGCACAGCTCCGTGCCTGGCAGGAAGCAGTTGCTCAAACCTATTAGCTGCGAGGTCACATTAGAAGTGAGGCTTTGGGGAGCAGGCTGTTAGCAGCTGGGGGAGACTCTGGGAGCCCCTCCCTGGCAAGCCAGACCCAGGGCCTTGATGCACTTCCCTGCCTCTCCCTGCCTTTGGTGCGCAGCTGAAGCAACCAGGATGGTGAAAGCCCCGGAGGCGGGAGAGCGTGGGCACAGCAGGATGCTGCTACTGCACGCTCAGGGCAACCACCGTCCCACCAGACCCCCACCCACCCTGTCCTGGCAAAACACCTGAGCGTCCTCAGGGAGGAGCTCACAGATTTCCCACGGGGCCGTCTTCCTGCTGTGCTTCTCTTGGTCTTGGGCTCATTGGAGAAAATATGGTCTCCGTGCCAGGGACCAGGGGCTGAGGACAGCCCATAGCATCACTATGAGCTCAATCATTTATTCATCCTTCATTAAATCTTTATTCAGTTCTCCTGTAGACCAGAAACTGGGCCAGACACAGAGGACACAAAACAAAGCGTGCTTCCTACCCTTGAGGGAGAGAGGCTGAACTAAATGAAAGTGATTTCGTGTCAGTGCTGCTATAGCAGTGTGTGTGTGTCTGTGTGTGTCTGTGTGTGTGTGTGTGCCTGTGTCTGTGTGTGTGTCTGTGTCTGTGTGTGTGTGTCTGTGTCTGTGTCTGTGTGTCTGTGTCTGTGTGTCTGTGTGTGTCTGTGTCTGTGTGTGTGTGTCTGTGTGTCTGTGTCTGTGTGTGTGTCTTTGTGTGTGTCTGTGTGTGTGTGTGTGTGTGTGTGTGTGTGCAGTGTGGAGGTGCCGAGCAGGTGGGCTCCCAGGCTCGGGGGTGGGACGCCTGGGATCTGAGTGGACCGGCCTGACCACGTCCTCCTTGGGGGAGGGATGCTGACTTAGCCTCTTCTTCTCCCCAGAAACCCCACGATCCGGCCACTGTGGATGAAGTCCTGCACCCGCTGGATGAAGACGACACAGGGACAGTAGAATTCAAGGAATTCTTGGTCTTGGTGTTTAAAGTCGCCCAGGCCTATTTCAAGACACTGAGTGAGAGTCCTGAGGGAGCGTGTGGCTCTCAGGAGTCTGGAAGCGGCACTCCTGCGGCCTCCCAAGAGCCAGGAGAAGGACAGAGAAGTGGCACTGCGGTGGGAAGGGCTGAGAAGACACAAGGCCATGCGGGGAGAAGCAGCACACAGAGCGAGCAGGCTTCCAGGGGGCAGGGCGGGCCTGGGTCTCAGACCCCAGGTCAGGACATCAGCTCTGCTCAGGTCAGTCGTCGGGACAGGCAGTCTTGAGTCCCAGAGACAGGAGGGAGCCAGCCAGCAGATGCAAGCAAGGGGCCATGTGGAGCAGACCCAGAGAGTGCGAGAAGACAAGAGTCCTCAGACCAGAGAGAGGCGGGCGGAGAGGCAGTGACAGACCAGGGAACGGACAGAGCCCACCGGACAAGTGGGACCGTCACTGGAACGATACCTCAGACCCAGACAGGTGCCACCCAGACCGTGGAGCAGGACAGGAGCCATCAGACAGGAAGCGCCAGCATCCAGCCACAGGAGTTCACCTGTGACCAGACCAGAGAGACTGAGACCCACGGTCAAGACAGGCATCAGACAAGCCAGGCTGTGACAGGAGGACACATGCAGACACAGGGAGGTGCCACCCAGGCCGTGGAGCAGGACAGGAGCCAGACTGCAGGCCACATAGGGGCTCGAGAACAGAGCCAGACTCAAAGGCAGTCAGGCAGTGGTCAAAGATGGGCACAAGCGATCAACTATGAGGCAGGAGAGACAGTGCTAGGAGGACAGGCCCAGACTGGGGCAAGCACTGTGACAGGCGGCCAGGACCGGAGCAGCGCTCACCCACCGTGCGGTGTGACAGGAGGGCAGGGAGCGAGCGAGCCCACCGTGGTTAAACAGGAGTGGGTTGATGACCACACGAGGGAGACAGTGATCCAAAGGCAGGACCAGGGCAGCCTGCACCCCAGTGTGCCTTCAGCACAAGGCCAGGCAGTGGCGCAGCGGAAGGCAAGCGAGGCCTCACAGCCAGGGGGCTGTATTCCTACTTCAAAAGCAGCAAGCCATGAGTGCCCCAGCGCTGGGGGAAGAGGGGAGAGTGGTTGGCTTGCTGTGCCCTGGCCAAGTCCAGCTAGCAGGTGCCTGGACATTAGCTCTTCCTCGTGGTGCTTCTCTCTTAGGTCTTTCTCAGTGAGACCATTTCTGCAAGGTGCTTTCTATCCTAAACTCTCTCTTACCTGCTTTGCTGTGCAGACCCTCTCAGGAGCAAGAAGACAGAGAACAAGTCATCCCTTTGTGCCAAGTTTTCCTCAGCTTCTGCGGGTTTTCAGAGCTACTTTTATTTCTGCCATCTGTCCATTGCCCCATCTATCCTGATGCATCAATAAAACCTTCCTAAGCAACTGAGCTTTGTGTCCCATTCAATCACTACTGACATGGTGGGCTAAGGGCTACAGGGCTTTGATGATGAACTGGACGTGGTCCCTACCCTTGAAGAGCATCTGGTTGAGTAAACACTGTGCAAGATTCCAAGAGTTGTGCAGCCACTATGGAAAACAGTATGGAGGTTCCTTGAAAAGCTAAAAACAGAGTTACCATATGATCCAACACTCCCACTCCTGGGCATATATCCAGGAAAAGACAAAAGCTCTAAATAGAAAAGATACATACACCACACTGGTCATGGCTGCACTATTTACAATAGCCAAGACATGGAAGCAACCTAAATGTCCATCGACAGACGAATGGATAAAGGAGATATGATATATACACACAGTGGAATACTACTCATCCATAAAAAAGAATGAAATAATGCCATTTGCAGCAACATGGATGGACCCAGAGATTATCATACTAAGTGAAGTAAGTCAGATAAAGACAAATATTATATGATATCATTTATATGTGAAATCTAAAAACTAGTACAAATGAACTTATTTACAAAACAGAAACAGACTCATAGACATAGAAAACAAATTTACAGTTATCAAAGGGGAAAGAGGGTAGGTATTAACAGATACATACTACCATAAATAAAATAGATAAACAACAAGGTTTTACTGTATAGCACAGGGAACTATATTCAATATCTTGTAATAAACTATAATGGGAAATAATCGAAAAAAGACTATATATATGTACATCTATATGAATAATCGAATCACTTTGCTGTACACCTGAAACTAACACAATATTGTAAATCAACTATGCCTCGTTTGAAAAAAAAAGCTTCCAAGGGTTGTCAGAGTCAAAGAGAGGAGATGTCATACTTTTATACTTGGCAGAGATGGACCAGGAAAGTTTCCACCAGAAGAGGCTTTTTTTCATAAATGCCCTTAAAAGACAAGCAGGATTTAGGTAGGCAAAGCTATTCTCAGTCTTTCACAGTCTCTATTTCTAGAGTCTCTGTTCATCTTGAAAGGTCACATAGGAAGGCTGACCTAAGGTTACCAATAAATGGAAGAAGGCCACCGGGACTGTGTTAAGGGAGGGGAAAGGCCTGTGTTACCAGGAACTGAGCCAAGAGCAGAGCCCCCAGGCTTCCCTCTCCTACCCTCTCACCCGTAACAGCTCTGATGGCTCATGATGTCTCACTCACTGGATATGAACAAGAGGTTATGGGGTAGAAGCTCTTCATTCTGGTTTATTGTAAGAATCACCTTGGAAGTAGTTTTTAAAATACAGGTTTATAAACCTAACCCTAGAGATGCTAAGTTCAAAAGTTTGGAGTAGAGCCTATGCAAAGTGTTTAGGAACTTCTTAAGGGGACTTCGGCTTCCAGTAGAATGGCAGACTAGATACTCTAAAAGGCCTCCCACAAGAAAACAAGTAGATCCTGCATAAAGCACATTTTTTCATTGCATTGTTGGTTTACAGGAAATAAGGGAAATCTCCAAGGAGAAAACAAAATGTGTTAGGCTGAATAATAACCCCTAAAATGTCCATGTCCTAATCCAAGGAATCTGTGTATATATTACCTTACATGGCAAAAGGGACTTTGCAGATGTGATTAAATTAAGGGTCTAGAGATGAGGATATAGTTCTGGATTATCTAGGTAGGCTCATTGTAATCACAAAGGTCCTTACAAAGGTGAGGCAAGAGGGCTGAAGTCAGTAAAAGGAGATGTGATCATGGCCTCAGGGGTTGGAGTGATGTGTCACAAGCCCAGGAATGTGCATGACCTCTGGAAGCTAGAAAAAGAAAGGAAACAAGTTTTCCCCTACAGCCTCCAGTTGTTCTTTCAACACCTTGATTTTAGACTTGTGAGTTTCAAGGATGCAAGGGAATCAATTTGTGTTGTTTTAAGCCATTAAGTTTGTGATAATTTGTTACAGCAGCAATAGGAAACTAATACACAAAACAAAAAACCCAGAACTAGAGCCAGGAGAGTAAAAGGTAAGGCTGTCCTTCTGAGGACAAAGTGATTTTATACCTGTCCCTCACTGACCTTTAGGTATAAAGGCCAAAGACAAATAGCAAAGAACTTGCAAGGACACAGGGGATAGTGTTCCCACAATCCCTTCATGGGGACGCTACTAGAGAATGAGCTTCCAAAACAAACAAACACACAAAAACCAGAATCATAAAAGCATTTGCCATAGAATATGATACAGAGCATTTCGACATGTTTACTGTAGACTATGACTAAATAATGGGGATAAAGATGACAGAATAACATTTTACATTATATGCTCTAAATATAAATATAATAAGCTAACAAAAATGAAGCAGAAGGAGGAAGTGTATAGAAAATAGAGTAAGTCCACTTATTGTCTTATGTAAGTATACAATTTTAAGTAAAACCTGGGAGTAGAAGGATATCATTTCGAATTAGATATTGAGGAAGAAAGAAGATGGGGAGAGTGAAAAAGTTTTCAGCAAATTCCATTATTACTTACAGTAGGGGATGAATAGACAGTATATTTAAAAAGGAAGGGGGGCTTCCCTGGTGGCACAGTGGTTGAGAATCTGCCTGCTAATGCAGAGGACACGGGTTCGAGCTCTGGTCTGGGAGGATCCCACATGCCGCGGAGCAGCTAGGCCCGTGAGCCACAACTACTGAGCCTGCATGTCTGGAGCCTGTGCTCCGCAACAAGAGAGGCCGCAATAGTGAGAGGCCCGCGCACCGCATTGAAGAGTGGCCCTCACTTGCCGCAACTGGAGAAAGCCCTCGCACAGAAACGAAGACCCAACACAGCCAAAAATAAATAAATAAATTAATTAATTAATTAATTAATTAATTAATTAAAAAAAGGAAGGGGACACATATTACATGAGGATGTTACTATAAAAGTAACATTAGAATGAAAATACAAACCCTTCTCAACATCAAAATATATTCCAGGAAAAAAAAAAGCAAATACAATGACAACATAGTGAATGTTATTTATGTACAAGATATATATTTGCATAAATGTGACAAAAAAGAGTGTGGCAGACTGAGGTCAAACATACAATTTATAATAATAATGTAAAAGGCTTAATTCACTATTGAAAGAACAAGTTTTCATACTGGGTCTATGTAAGTCTATGCTCTTTACAAGAGATATTCAAATCCAAGAGATGCAGAAAATTATTTTAAAAGGAGTGAGTGGGTAAATAAAAATCAGGAAACTGCAGATTAAAACAAAATTTAAAAAGCAGGGTCGTTATCTTGATTCCTGACAAGATAGAATTTGTCAAAAAGCATTAAATAAGACCAAGAAGGAAACTTTAAAATGACAAAGGCTATAATTTCATAATGAAAATATAACAATTTTTAGTATCTATACTTTCAATAATGTAGCACAAGTCTCATACAAGCAGGAACTACAGTAGGTACAAGGACAAATTTTTAAAAAAACAGAAATAATAGGGTAAAGGGTACTTTTAGAGTAGAGACAAATTAAACAACACAAATATTAAAATATAACTCTTTTTATATATAATCTACTAATATATTAACCCAACAATAAAAATATACCTTCTACACATGAAATATTTAATATTAAGCCACAAAGAAACCCTCAATACATTATTCAACAACAGAAGTAATACAAATCGCATTCTTGCTGGCACATGTAGTATCAATGAATGTTGCCAGATCGCTGTTGTTTTTGTTGCTGTTGTTGGAAATTAACAACAGACACACACCCTATTAAACAATTTTTGGATAAAAGGAGATGAATACAAAATGAAATTACATAACTTTTTGAAAATAATGACAAACGAGATACCTAAGGACATATAGAACACAACTGCATGAATGCTCTAAGGAAAATTCAGAGCCTTAACTACACATGAATAAAAATTAAAATAAATGAATTAAATGTACCAATTGAAAAGCTAGAAAAATACCAATGAAGGAAAAAAAATATATAGTATGAATTTTAAAAGGTACAAAAGAAATTGATGGCTAAGAAAGTAGAAAAGTAGTACAATAAGTAAATAATAAGAAAATAAATAACCTATTTCTTTGAATACACTAAGTAGAAAGCAACTAACCAGTCTAATTTTTAAAAAGGTAAAAAAGGTACAGGTGAGAAAGCACAACTATACAAAATAAGAAATAACAATGGGCAAAAGATATAAACAGATAGTTGACAGAAGAAATGCAAATGATCCTTAAATATATAAAAAGATGCTAAAGCTTGTTCATACTAATAGAAACACAATTAAAACTATATCGAGATACCATTTCTCACCATCAGCTTGGCAAAATTCTAAAAGAGAATAGACTTGAGACCAGACTTTCTGAGAATAGATTTCGTCGACAAGGCTGTGGAAAAGAGGTACTCCCACATTTTTCTGATGAGAGTGCAAAATGACACAGCCTCAATGGAGGGAATTTGGCAAAATTCATCGTTATTACACCTGCCTGTTTTGCTCTTGCTGTCTCCCCGGACCTGAAGTAGATCTTGGCAGATAATAGCGTTCAAGAATTATTTGTTGAAAAAAATGGAATGACTTCACCTTTTTTTCCCACATACATTAGTTAATATAATCTCTATGCAGACCTGTGACTATGGAAATGCAGCTATAATCAAGCTCATATCGAATAAGAAAATGGAGTTTCTTTAGCGCTGCCAAAGTCACGCAGTTAGAAAATGGCAGAGGTAGGACTAAAAACTCAGATCTTTTGGCTATAAACTCAGTGACTGATCACACCTCACAGAGAAAAAAAGGGCACAGGTATGTGTGAGGATCTACCCAAAGGGGTTGGGAAGGAGTCACACAGAGTGGCCCTTCCAGGCCCACCTCCAGCCCCAAAAGGGGATTCAGGCCATGAAAGCATGGAGCCCACGGACGCCTTGGAATAGACCCTACTCTCAGGATCCACGTTCTCAGGGAGCTTCCAGGAAGAGGAAGGGGGCTACCCTGGAACAGTCAGGGGAAATATGAAGACATATGTGGTTCTGAAAGAGAAGTCAAGCAACCATGAGTCATGGAGAGGCAAGAGCAGGCAGCCGTTCCCTTCTAACCCTCCCTATGCCTTGCTGGATGGATCTGGAAGCTACCATGAGATTCCCCATCCCCCAAGTTTTAGGTATAAATGAATAGGGATTCCTTATAAATGTTAAACATTGGAATGGATCAAATCAGAGACACATTCATGGTCAACCTTAAAAAGAAATAATGGTGTCAACCTTAAAAAGAAGTAATGGTGTCCAGGTCAACAGAATCTGACTGCAACATTAATGTACTCACCTTTCATTCAGAAGGGAGGAGGGTTATTCAGCCAATATAGAAAAGGTGAGTCATGGAGCCAATGAGGCAAGACCCATATAAGCAGTCTGTGTCTAGGCAAGAGGGCTACCTCCCATTGGCAAGGTCTACGGTGGCAGTGGATCTCCATCAGGTGAATGGCTGGATGGATGTCCTTAACCTCCAAATCAAAAACTTAACTCTGCTCCTCTGGTCATGATATGGGTCCCTGTGAGAGAAAGCACTGTCCAGGGGATATGAGTGACTAGTCTTTTCAACATTGATGTTTCTTGTTGTAAACCTATCAACTGAAATCGTGAAGGTCAGTCCTAGTCTCTGGGCTTGGCAGATGTGAGTCTGCCACTCAAGAAGGCTCTCCTCCCAGATTCAGAGCCTGGGGGCCTGTGTGTGTGTCCTAGCCCCTGTGAACCAGGGCATTTGCTAAGGTAACAAGTCTGCTCCCTCCCTAACATGCTTCTCCTTCTCTCAGGACTTACTGGCCTTCCTCAGTCGCTTAAAGTTTCCACATAGATGCTTCTTTCAAACAGTGTGCATGTTATCTTAGAGCCACGAGGGAAAACTTGTGGAAAATACACAGGGGCTTGATGGGAATGGAGTTTATTTTTTCACAGTCCCTGAGATGGACTCTATTCTCTTTGAAGGATGGAAGACTCAGCCTTCCACATCATATCAAACAAATTAAAATGCACCTACAGACCATTTACATGTAATTTTTCCTAATTTGGGGGAAAGTTTTAATAATTTTGTTTTTGAAATTATTTATATATAAGTAATACATTTACCTGATTTTAGTTATGATTTCATTGCAATTACAGTTTGTATTCTTGAGAAAAACTCTATTAAAAATTGCTTAACAAGTAAGAATTTCTTATGATTACTAAATTCAACAATGCACAGATTTCATGAAGCTTTACTTCTAGATCTATAAACATTTACAGAATTTAATTTTGCACATTTTTTATTTTGGAACAGACATACATATATCACATATAGGATGACATCTAATTATTTTTGACTCAAACATCTTGTTGGCCTTTGCAAAGCCCAGAAGCCCCAGTGATATGGTTTGTCGCATGTAAAGTATCCTGTCCCCCTGAGTTGGGTACGAGGGGCTGAAGCCCCATTCCAAATGCCCCACAAACCTTTTCCACCAGGTACTTTACCTTCACGTAGAAAGCAGGTGTACTGCACTGCTGCCCCCTGGTGGTACTGAAGACTGTCGCCTCTAAAGGAGCTCCTGCAGGACATTTGCTTATGCTGGAAAGAGAGATGGTATCAGAAACCCGGACAGGCTCAGTAGTGTGGCACCGGGCACAGCACCATCTGGAGGAAGTGACCCTGAAATCTCAGCAGTGACCCACCCCAGGCTGCTCTGAGCTGCAGGGATGATAGTGGGCGTGTATATGTGTGTGTGTTTGTCGGGGCGTGCCCTTCACAGAGCTGCTCCCACTGACAAATGGGCTCCCAGCATCCGGTTCGGGGCAGGCCCTGCCTCATGCTCTGTAGAGCTAGACCTCTTGCCAGGGCTGTGGCTACACTGGGCAGGGACGGCCCTATGCGTGCCTGATTATCCCACCTGGGAAAGTACAGTTCTGGCACAGCCCATGCAGAGAGGCAGGGAGGTAAACATCCCTTGGCTCTCCCGCCTCAAGGCAGAAGACAGCTGTCTGTGCACTTCTCCCGGGGCCCCTGAGACCAAGGCTGCAGCCCACCCTTGTCCTAGCCACTCACAGGACCACTCTGGACTCATCTCCCAGGGCTGATGTAGGCCACTCGGCTCTGTGTGGAGTGTTCTCCGTGCTCCCCATTTTACACAAGCTACAGGCAATAAATGGTGGTTCCCTTCTCCACATCTCCAGGAAGTGGGCAAGGTTTGGGTGGAGCAGGAACATCCTATTCTTATGTATTTCCATTTAGCAGAGAGAAAAGAACTATGGGGAAAAAAAAGCCAAATGGCTTTGCCTCTGTTGTTGCCTGAATGGTGAGAGGCTTGCGGATCCATAAGGCCAGTGATTGTGGAGGGACTGAGGAGAAGGACTGGGACCCGTTGAAACAGACACGGCTAAACTCTCAAGGCAGCACCACCTCCTATCCATCAGGGCTGAAAGGGGCTCCTGAACCTTCCTCTTACAGCACTAAATAGATGGCCAGGGGCCGAGGCTCCCCATTCCCTGGTGCTACCAGGGTAGCTGAGGCAGTCTTGAGGCCCATGGCTCTGGGTGAAATGTGGAGGAATAGTTGTTCTAGTTTATCTGGGGGTTCTCCAGAAGAGAGCTGACATCACAAAGAGAAAATGAACCCAGCTCTAATGGGAATGCTTGTTGGGGTCCTGGAGGCCGTTATAGTAATGCAGGCCATTGGAAGCCTCCACCTTCTCTTGGAAAAAAAAGTAAGACCCATTATGGTAATGAGACAGCCTGGTGTCATTCCAGACCCAGAGTTCTGCTTGGGCTTTGTGGCATCCCTTACTGAGCAGGTAGGAACTCAGTCAATGCATGTTTTTAAATATCTTAAATAAGAAGAAAAAATCCTTTTTTTTTTTTTTTTTTTTTTGCCAGAGCCGTGCAGCTTGTGGCATCTTAGTTCCCTGACCAGGGATTGAACCCAGGCCCTCAGTGGTGAAAGCGTGGAGTCCTAACCACTGGACCGCTGGAATTCCCAAATCCTTTTTTAAATTAAGAAAATTTAGTTTCAAACCATTATATGTTTATCATAGAGAAATCATAAAAGACACAGCAAAGAGATGAATACAAAAAACACCAACAATAAATCCCTTCCACACCCTCCTCTTTATGCAAATTACCATGTAAATAGCTGTATGAAAATGTACATTTATTATTACATGTGCAGATGACTATGGAAATTATATTTGTAAATTATACATCTATATGTAAAACATATAAAAGTTATAATTCTATGAAAATTACATTTATACATATATGCGCATACACATTATACGCAGATATATGATTGCAGAATAGCTTCCATGGACTTTTTCCAGGGATTTAGAGCATCCCATGTCAGTAGTGTTTGGTGATTGAGATGAGTGCTAAGGAGCCAGGTTGCCAGGGTTCAGACCTCAGCTGTGCACCTTACGAGAGGTGTGCACTTGATCAAGGTACCTGTGTTAGTTATCTCACCTGTAAAGTGGAGAATAATGGTATCTCCTCATAGTAGTTATGAGGATAGATAAATCCATACATAAAAAACTAAATGTATGCTTGGCACACGGCATGGTAAGCACTCAAAAATGTTAAGAACTGAATAAAGCATTCTTTAAGGCCAGCTAGTAGTGAGGTGGATGGAGTTAGAGTCTGTCATACAGAGTGAAGTAAGTCAGAAAGAGAAAAACAAATACAGTATGCTAACACATATATATGGAATCTCAGGGAAAATAAAAAGGTCATGAAGAACCTAGTGGTAAGACGGGAATAAAGACACAGACCTACTAGAGAATGGACTTGAGGATATGGGGAGGGGGAAGGGTTAGCTGTGACAAATTGAGAGAATGGCATGAACATGTATACACTACCAAATGTAAAATAGATAGCTAGTGGGAAGCAGCTGCACAGCACAGGGAGATCAGCTCTGTGCTTTGTGACCACCTAGAGGGGTGGGATAGGGAGGGTGGGAGGGAGGGAGACGCAAGAGGGAAGAGATATGGGAACATATGTATATGTATAACTGATTCACTTTGTTATAAAGCAGAAACTAACACACCATTGTAAAGCAATTATACTCCAATAAAGATGTTAAAAAAAAAAAAAAAGGCCAGCTATTTATAAAGCAAAGGATGTTTGAAGAAGGAGGAGAAGCTGCAAATGGTCCTAATCTGCTTGACCTTGATCCAGTATAGAAGATTCTCACAGGTTGGGCTTTCTTCCTATGAGGATAATTACGGCGTTTAGCAGTTGCTCCGGACCAAGCCTCAACTGTGGAGAATTCCATCTCCAAGAAAACCTAAGGATTAGGGCTGAACGTCAGAGCATTACTCCAAAGGTACCCATGTGACACCAACCCTCCCCGTCTCTCTCAAGCCCCTATCCTGTCTACCAGGGTAAAATCAGTTTCTCACTGGTCCATCTCTCTCCCTCTCAGGATTACTAGGCTGTTACCTAAGAAGTGGGTAGGGAGTGGATCTCTAATTGGCTTATTTTTTCACAAGACTCAGGAAGCGGACCAGAGGATATGTGTGGTTGGGGAAGCCATAGTCAACCATTAGGGCCTCAACTTTTGCATCTGACTTCGAGAGGCACGTTTAACAAACTAGAACAAGCTGGGCCACAGTGACCAGAAAAATCAATCTTTTGTTTTATGAGACCTACTCATCATTTGGGTTCTGTTTTTTTTTTTTTTTTAACTTTTTTAACTCAGCTCTTCTATTTTTTTTTTCAAAGATTTTATTTTATTGATTGATTGATTGCTATGTTGGGTCCCCGCCTCTGCGCTAGGGCCTTCTCCAGTTGCGGCAAGCGGGGGCCACTCCTCATCGCGGTGCGCGGGCCTCTCACCATCGCGGCCTCTCTTGTTGCGGAGCACAGGTTCCAGACGCGCAGGCACAGCAGTTGTGGCTCACGGGCCCAGCCGCTCCGCGGCATGTGGGATCCTCCCAGACCAGGGCTCGAACCCGTGTCCCCTGCATTAGCAGGCAGACTCCCAACCACCGCGCCACCAGGGAAGCCCTGGGTTCTGTTTTTTTCTTCCAAGGGAAAGTCACCATCCACAGAGGAAAAATTCCCTTACACAGGCTGAAATCTACCTTGTCTTTGAATCCTAATCCCAAATATAAATAATCACAAATAATAAAAATGGGATGCTATGCTATGTGCTGATTTGTATATTACTATAAATTTACTGAGTGCCAATTGTATGCTTGGCATATTATAAAATGAACCAGACCTAGTCTCTCTGTCAAGGAACTAACGTGAAATTAGTAGGTATAATGGAAAATATATTGAAATAACCAAAGAATCTTAGCTCAGAGAGCAAAAGACCATGCTGTCGCCTTTGGGCCCCTCCTAAACCAACCTTAGCTTTGGTATGATTCCAGGTGGTTCCATTACATCGTCAATCCTGAAAATGGCTCTTTGGGCCTCATTCTCTGGTGCAGAGAAAGATGTCTTGTAAAGACGTTTTGTAACTCTACTCACAAAGACTGCAGCACCCTCCCCACCAAAAACACTCTCTGTTATTTCATCAGGGATCTTTTCCACTGCCTACTGCTCACAGCAAGCACATAGTTACCCTTATAAAACAGAGGACTAAAATCCACTTCTATTTTCCATGATACACCAGCCAGGAACTCACTGCTCTAATTACCATCTATTTTGTGATAAGATCAGTAGCCATGTGTATTGTTGAAGTGTTTGTACTATGAAAGGGTGTTGTAATATTTAATTACACCTCCTTTCCCACAAACAGTGAAAGATTAAGTCACGCCTTAACATAACATGGGGTATTATTTATCCCCACTTAAGGAGTAATTCAGTAATCTGAGGTAAACCACAGATTTATGATTTTTCCACCCATGACCTGATCTTTCTCACTTCGCTGGTTCTGGCCATCTGCCTCCCCCTTAGAGTTTTGCCAGCAGAATAAGCTGCTGATTACTCTGCTCTCCACCCTTACATAAGCACCTCACCTAGGAGGATGTGGGGCCTGCAGGTGGCTCTGCTGTGTTTTGTGGGATCTGTTGAAATAAATCAGATTATCTAGTTTAGTAGCATGTCACAAGTGCCAAACCCACACACCTCCACAGGGGAGTATGACCACCCACCAAATGGAAGCACCTTTAATCCCCTTACACAGAAGGACAACACTTACCTCTCCCTGGATCTAGGAACTAACAATAAAATTTGTCTATGCTTTTCATTTTGACCTTGCAACCTTGCCTATCTTCTTTGTCTCTCCTATCTCTCAGGGTTCTGGTCTTCTCCTGAGAGCATCGTGGTGTAGTGGAAAGAGGCCACTGCCAGTCCCCAGTGTCAGAGTGTCAGATAGACCTTGGTTGAGTCCTGGCTCTACCGCCTACCATCCGCATAACTTTAGAACCCAGGTTCTTTCTGAGCTTCAGTTTCCTCACTGGAAAATGAGGATCATCATATATATCTCCCTTATAGAGTTGTTGGGAGATTAACACCATATGTAAAGCACGTAGAGATGTTTAACAAACTCTCCCCTCTCCCATCTGCACTTACCCCTACCACCTCACCAATCTACCTCTTACTTTCTCATACAAGAAAATGCCAGTTTCTGTTCTTTTCCTCTAATAATACTTCCCAAATCGTCTTTCTAATCTGTATACCCACAACCTTAGCCAGATAAGTTTCTTGTGAAGCCAAGACCAGAAATGTGTTATTGGTGGGTCAGTTACCTGGGATGCCAGGTTGCAAAAAGAATGAATTATTTTTAATAAACATTAAAGTGGGCAAAACATTATTGAAGGGTAAAAAATTGGAGCAAATTTTATGAAAAAAATTTATGAATATGCATCAAAAGCTTTTAAAGTGTTCATATCTTTTGATAATGATTTTACCTCTAGGAATTTATCATATTAAGGAAATAAACAGATATATTCAAATATTTATGTATAGAATGTTCATTATAGTATTATAATAGTGAAAAATTAGAAATAATCAAAATATCTAAGAATAGGATGCCAAGGTAATGTAGTAAATACTAAGCAGACATTAAAAATCAGGTTTTAGGGGCTTCCCTGGTGGCGCAGTGGTTGAGAATCTGCCTGCCAATGCAGGCGACACGGGCTCGAGCCCTGGTCTGGGAAGATCCCACATGCCGCGGAGCAACAGAGCCCGTGAGCCACAACTACTGAGCCTGCGCGTCTGGAGCCTGTGCTCCGCAACAAGAGAGGCCGTGATAGTGAGAGGCCCGCACACCGCGATGAAGAGTAGCCCCCGCTCGCCGCAACTAGAGAAAGCCCTCGCACAGAAACGAAGACCCAACACAGCCAAAAATAAATAAATAAATTAATTAATTAATTAAAAAAAAAAAGAGTAGCGATTAAAATACAGATTTTTTAAGAAATCAGGTTTTAAAAGAGTTTATAATGACATTGGAAAATGCTCACAATTTGATATAAAATTATGAGTATATTATCAATTTTTAAAATATATAAAACACTGTATTACCACATGAACCAGCAATTCCACTTCTGGGTGTATACCCAAAAGGAGTGAAAGCAGGGACTCAGAACATATTTGTAAACTCATGCTCATAGCAGCATTATTCACAATAGCCAAAAGGTGGAATTAGTTCAAGTGTCCATCAGTGGATGAATGGATAAACAAAACGTAGTCTGTACACATACAGTGGAATTTTATTCAATCAAAGGAAGGAAATTCTGACACATGGTACCACATGAATGAATCTTAAGGACATGATGGTGGGTGAAACAGGCCAGTCACAAAAAGACAAATAGCGTATGATTCCACTTATATGAGGTACCTGGAGTAGTCAGACTTAGAGACAGAAAAAAAAAATGGTGGGTGCCAGGGACTGGGGGGAGGGGGGAATGGGAAGTTAGTGTTTAATGGGTCTAGAGTTTCAGTTTGGGAAGATGAAAAATTTCTGGAGATGGATAGTGGGGATGGTTGCTAACAGTGTGAATGTACTAAATGCCAAAGAACTGGACACTTAAAAATGGTTAAAATGGTAAATTGTATTTATTTTATTATAATAGAAAAATTATATATACATACGTATACATATACATTTATACAATACATGTACACACAGACACACGCATATATAAATGAAACACTAAAAAGCTATAAGTGTTTCCCTGGTGGCATACTGGTTAAGAATCTGCCTGCCAGTGCAGGGGACACAGGTTCGAGCCCTGGTCCGGGAAGATCCCACATGCCGTGGAGCAACTAAGCCCATGCACCACAACTACTGAGCCTGCGCTCTAGAGCCTGCAAGCCACAACTACTGAGCCTGAGTGCTGCAACTACTGAAGCCTGCACGCCTAACTGCCGTGCTCCACAACAAGAGAAGCCACCACAGTGAGAACCTCACACACTGCAATGAAGAGTAGCTCCCGCTTACCTCAACTAGAGAAAGCCCACGTGCAGCAACGAAGACCCAACTCAGCCAAATTAATTAATTAATAAATTAATTTCAAAAGCCAACATGCCCATTTTTAAAAAAAGCTATAAGCCAGATGTCAGCAGTGAGTTGTGAAGTCTGAATTGTGAAATTATAAGAGATTTTTACTTTCTTCTTTGTATTTTTTTGCATTTTACAATTTTTCTATCATGAACACGTATTACTTTTTTCAGGGAAAAATAAGTGTGTTTCTTTAAACCCATTGGAGTTTCCTTGAACGGCCTTCTTGCTTTGGCCAGGGAGGAGGAATGTCCTACAGGCAGACGCACGTGCTCCACAGCAGGAATTTCTCCTCTCCAGGCCTGTGCTCTGCCTTTACAAGGTGGTTTCAGGCTAGCAGACCTCATAAACAGCCTCTCGCCCGCACAAGAAATTGTTGGAGACGATTGACGAGGTCTCTTTGAATCTTGTAGGTGAATTTATGGCCGTTTCATGAAGGATTCCTCCCTTTGGCCCCAAAAACTATGTTGGGACTGTCCTGCCTGACTTACAGCCAAGAGTCATGTCAAGGCTGCATGTGGCAGCAGCACAGTGCAGTAAGAAAAGTGCCACACAGGAGTCAGCCATGGAATTCTGCAGTGTGACCATCGGCCAGACCCTCCCCTTCTCCGGCCCTTTCTTCCTTCAGTGATAAGATGAGAGAATCAGGCAAACCATGACCCCCTTCCTCAAACCAAGCTCAGGCCTTGCTTGCCCCAGGGAGCCTTCCCTGATGAACTCCTCCAGCCTCTGAGGGGCACTTCAGCAGTCATGGCTTCAGATGCTCCTCTCTAAAGTGGTGGTCAAGATTTGCCTGTATGTTCTTGAGTGGTTTTCCTGCAAGTCCTCAACAATGCCTAGGAGTCAGGGTCACAAAGTCTTCCAGTCCCACCTGCCCTTCCATTCCCAGCAGGGAATCTCATTCATTTGCAATTAAATGGGCCTCAGGCAACTCACAAACAGACCCTGCATGTACTGAGCACTTCCTTTGCCCTATTTAGAAGCCACCATTGGTTCCCCTTTGCCCTTAAAACAAATTCCAAACGAGGACTTTATTCTGATAAATAGTCACAAGGCCCTATCTGGTCTGTTTTCTGTCTTCCTTTGCCAGATTCAACTTTTGCTTTATCCCTGCTCTGCCCCACTTGGTATCCTTACCTTCTGGTTATTATATCAAGCTTCCAGAAATTCCCTAACACACCATGCCCTGTTAAGCAGGGGCCTTTTCATACGCTGGTCCTTCTTCCTCCACCTGGTGAATGTGGTACCCTTCAAGACCCAACTCGCATAATAACAGCAAACATTACCAGTCCCTTACAGTGTGACTAATAATGTTCTAAGTGCCTTACCTGTAATAACTCATTTTTTTTGCACAGAGTCAAATCCTGAACAGGTTTTTTTTCTACTGCCTCACTTTTCTAGTTTCCTGCCTATTTTCTTAACATAGTTCTTTACCCTTCCAGTTGATTCTATAAACCACTAGATAGCCTTCCTATGAAATGCTATTCTGCCTAAGTGAGCCAGAGTTGATGACTGCTGCTTAAAACCAATAATCTTATCTTATAAGGTATCTATCTAGCAAGCCTCCACTGAGTGTCACTGAATTCCAGGCACCTGTGCTGGTGTAGAGGAAATACAAGGCCTCAATTCTGCTCATGAGGAGCTCACATCTGTATGCAAAAAAAAAAAGATAAACAGCAATGTGAGGTAATTAAAGGTACAGTGTGAATACCTATGAAAGTATAACTTAACTCTATGGGAACTCAGATGGGGAGTCTGAGAGGGCTTCACAGAGGAGGTGATATCCACAGAAGCAATGCAGCATCAGTGGCCAGAGTGGGCTCTGAAGCTGGACAACCTTGGCTTCACTTCCCGCTTCTGCCACACTTTGGATATGTAAGCTTGGGCAAGTTGCTCAATGTATTTGGTCCTCAGTTTCCTCATCCATAAATGAGTGACAATAAGAATATCTACTTAGTAATCATCTCTGCAGCCAGCTCAGTCCGCAGGATCTGTCTATGGAACGTACTCCCAGGACTGGTGTCAGCACCATCTGCTTTCTCACCAACCTTACATTGCTGTGAAAAACCATCTGTCTCGAGCCCAAGCCTCAACTCCAGTCACTAATTTATTACTTAGCCTTTTCCCCTAAGTAATGGGGTGGCTGGAAGGGTCATTCTTTTAGTCTTGGACCTAGAACGTGGCTCAGCCTCTCTTTGCTGTTTCCAACTTGACTTGCACTTTAAAAGCTTAGGCTAACATTATTTTAGGCTTAGTTTTCTTATTCATTGAAGAAAAGTCTCTTCATTATGAGTCCAGAATCCACTCTTCTGAGCCTATTCTGAATTGTTCTCTCCAAAGCCACAAAAATACTATGCATTAGCCTTCTAGATTCCCCTAAAAACAACCTCCTTAAACTAAGGAGCCTGGTATAGTAAAAACTCCTAGTCTTCTAGAGTCAGAGAGATCTGGGTTAAATTCACAGATCCTCTAGCTGTGAGACTTCAGTCAAGTCACTAACCCTTCCAAGTCTTTAATATCTCTTTCATAGGGTTATTACAATGCCCAAATAAAGAAGATATGTAATAAAACTGTTTGAGTCTCTTCTTTTAATTTGCTATTATGTTCTTTATTCCCATTTTGAAATATCTTCTGATGGTCCCATCCCCAGCCATTCTTATTGCTGCCTGTTGTCCCAATTTCTCTACTTTCAACTTTTTCTACTAAAAGTCCTATCTCCCCAGAGTCACATTTCTGAGTTTCTGGTGCTACTTCCTTGGAGCTGCTTGGCATAAAAGCCATGTTCATTGTTCATTCTATTTTAGCTCAATAAAAGTATTTTCATTCCCAATTTAAATGTACATCGTAATTATTCTATTGAATATTATGCTGAAAAGATATGTCATTGAACTTCCACAGGGCATTTGGCAAGATCTCTTATACTATCTTTGTGACAAGTTAGAGGAATCTTGAATATATGGACAATTATATTTTGTCAAAACTAAAGGTGATGACTAATGAAATAGAATCTTTATTAAGAAAGCATATAGTATGATGCCAGCAGCCTATCCACATCTTATTCTAGTTAACATTTTTATTAATTACTTGAATGCTGATTTCTAAAACAGACCAATCAAATTTACAGATGACGGAAAGCTGGGAAGGTTAATAAACACTTTCAAGTCAGAAATGGTTTGCAAAAATATATATATATATCTTAGCAGGTTGTATTGATGCTGAATAAAACAAGAAGTTTAAAGGGGGCAAATGTAAAACTCTTTCTTTGACTCCCATATACCACCAGCACAAGTGCAGGATAAGATTGGTTTAGCAGTAGTCACTCTCCCAGAGTCAACTCAGTATGATTTCATATTGTTATATAATTGTCCCCCTAATCAATATAATCTTAGGATGCTTAGATGTCTAGCTTTAGAATAAGGGAGGTAGTGGTCTTCCTTTATCTTATGCAGCTAGATCACACCTCTGGAGTTGAATTCAGCTAAGGGTGACACATTTTAAGAAAGATATTGGTAAAATGAAATGTATTTAAACAGGAAATCATTAGGATTATGAACCATGTCATAAGAGGAATGTTTGAAGGAAGCAGGGATTTTTAGACTACACAAAACATCCCAAAGGTTCTAAGGGAACAGGACAGTAGTAGGATGCAAAAATATAGGATAGGTTCTCATTTCAAGGAGCTCACATACTAGGTGATTAGTGCTGTGATAGAGGCAGATTCAAAATGGGGAAGAGGGCTTCCCTGGTGGCGCTGTGGTTAAGAATCCGCCTGCCAATGCAGGGGACACGGGTTCGATCCCTGGTCCAGGAAGATCCCACATGCTGCAGAGCAACTAAGCCCATGCACCACAACTACTAAGCCTGCGCTCTAGAGCCCACGAGCCACAACTACTGAGCCCACGCGCCACAACTACTGAAGCCCGCATGCCTAGAGCCCGTGCTCCGCAACAAGAGAAGCCACTGCAGTGAGAAGCCCGTGCACAGCAACGAAGAGTAGCCCCCGCTCACCACAACTAGAGAAAGCCCACATGCAGCAATGAAGATCCAACTCAGCCAAAAATAAATAAATAAATAAAATTTATTAAAAAAAAAATTGGGGAAGAAATGACTAATTTTGCCTGGGGGAGTCAGGAAAGTTTTCACAGAAGGGAATGAGGCTGAAACTGAATCTTAAAAATAATGGGGAGGATTTTACCACCAACAGAGTAGGTCATTTGAGGCAAAGGGAACAATACACACTTGAATCCCCAGGGCAGGGATTAAAGCAGTGGGTTAAGAAGTAAATGGGGGACTTCCCTGGTGGCACAGTGGTTAAGAATCTGCCTGCCAAGGCAGGGGACATGGGTTCGAGCCCTGGTCCAGGAAAATCTCACATGCCGCGGAGCAACGAAGCCCGTGTGCCACAACTACTGAGCCTGTGCTCTAGAGCACGCTAGCCACAACTACTGAGCCCGTGTGCTGCAACTACTGAAGCCCGTGCACCCTAAAGCCCGTGTTCTGCAGCAAGAGAAGCCACTGCAATGAGAAGCCCGCACACCGCAATGAAGAGTAGCCCCCACTCACTGCAACTAGAGAAAGCCTGCACACAGCAATGAAGACCCAACACAGCCAAAAATAAATAAATAAAAAATAAATAAATTTATAAAAATAAAAAAAAGAAGTAAATGGGAGGTAATTACGAAAGTGATGACAACAAGTACCAAAATTAGACTCTAGGTTTCTGCTTAAATGTAACTTCCTTAGAGAAGTTTTCCCTGGCCCCTGACCCCCCCCAATCTAATTAGGTGTCCATGTTACACTGTCTCCTAATGCTCCATAATGGCTTCAGGGGCTGTGCCTGGCATATGATAAACACTTAATAAACCTGTTGAATCATGCACATAAAGACCAATTTAAAGCAGAGTATAACAAGTGCTATACTGTATATAGCACAGTTTTCAGGAGAAAAGGAAGATTTGAACTAATTGAGGCTTATGGGAGAAAGAGAATACAAGAAGGACATTGAAGGTAGATGGAGCAGCTCCAGTGGATGCATGGGGGCAGGAAACAACATAGCGGGTAGAGAACTGTGAGAACTTCCTTATGTTTGTACGTAGGTGGATATGGGTGAGTAGTAGCTGACAAGACCAGAGAGGTAGGCGAGGGCGAAATCATTCATCCATTCATTGAATATTTATCAAGTACCTACTCATGAAGGGCTTCCTAATCCAGGCTATGAAGTCTGGATTTTATCCAAACAGTATTGAGTAACTACTGGAGGATTTGAGAGTATTATGATTCAATTCATATTCTAGAAAGTTCATGCTGGAGGTCGGACAATGGATTATTTAGATGGTGGCAAGACTGGAGGCGTGTAGAGATCACTTAGGAAGCTGTTTCAGAAATCCAGGTAAGAGAAGCATGGCAGTGGGAACAAGGAGGACATGGTTCCAGGAAGTATGTAGACACTAGAATTGACAGAATTTGATGGGGATTTCTTTTTTGATGGGAATGCTCTCACTTTGGGAAGTGAGAAAGAGCGATATTTAGGATGATTCTTGTGTTTCTGGTACATGCAATGGAGTGGATTGTGATACACAGAGAAAAGGACTACAGGAAGAAGAGAAAGGTGAAATAGGGATAAACTGTGAAGTCCATTTAGTACATGTTGATATTTGTGGAAGAGATTGCTAGCTGTTTACCAGAATCCGTTTTCTCATTTTTCCACATAACAGTATCTAGCATGTGGCTGTGCTAGGAGCAAAGTATGCAACTTCCCTCTCAGTTGCCTAAGAAGAAATCCTTGCCCTGGATTTCTGCCCCCTCCTTCTTCTATTCATTGGAATGGTAATTACTACAATGACCTAGGAAGTCACAAGTTGAGGATGGCAGAGCATCCATTAGCCTGGTCCCTGTGTGCATCAGAGCTGTCTGCTAACTTAGAACACTAATCGTAGGTTGTTTACATGATAGAAAAATAAACTTATTGCTCTCGAAGCCATTAAATTTTTAGTTTTTTTTGTTACAGCAGCTGAGCCTACACCATACACTATTATGAGGTAGATTTATCAGTCATAATCAAATTGGGTGGGATGAATGACATTAGCAAGTTGCTGAAACAAAAGTTTCCAGCCCACATTCTCCCACAGAAATACCAGTTTGAAAACTATCCACAAACAAAAATATCTTCATGAGAGTCCCAGAATCCAGGTGAGAGATTACAGTGCTCAGGTGGAGCACAGAAACTAGAAAAGATGCATTTAAGAAAGTAGGAAGGACAGTATCACTTTACTTGTGTCACCCTTCCCCCCAGCCCATGCAATGCAGCACCAAGAAAGATCTCTTGGCTCAGGAGTTCTCCTGTGGGGAAAAGAGAGCAAAGTAAGAGTCCAGCTTCACTACTGACCCTGGTACCAGGCCTCCCCCAGTGGACCCTGGTGTCAAGCCAGCCCCTGTAGATCCTGGCTTTAGGATCACCACCATGGACTCAGGCACCAGGCCAACCCATGGACCCTGGAACCAGACTCACCCATGGGCCCTGGAACCAGACTCACTTGTCCACAGACCCTGGCACCAGGACCACCTGCCTGCAGACCCAGGTATCAGGTCTGTTCACCTGTGGACTTTGACAGCAGGCCTACCCATGGAACCTGGCATATGGCCTTCCCAGAATCTCTGGCAGGGCTGACTGGTGAAGAGATTTCCCTGCCAAAGCCAGTCTTTGAAGATTGGAAGAAGTGACTACTTCTTTAAATGTGCAGGCACCAATGCAAGACTACAAGGATCATGAAGAATCAGAGAAACATGATAATATCAAAGGAAAAAACTAAAGTTCCAATAACTGACCCTAAAGAAATGGAGATCTACAAACTGCCTAACAAAGAATTCAAAATAATCAGGTGAAAGATGTTCAGTGAGCTACAAAAGAACACAGATAGCTAATTAAACAAAATCAGAAAAAACAATACATGAACAAAATGAGAAGTTCAACAAAGAGACAGAAACAATAAAAGAGAACTAAGCAGAAAGTCTGGAGCTTAAGAACACAATGACTGAACTGAAAAATTCAATAGAGAGGATAAATAGCAGACTTGCTCAAGCTAAAGAAGAAAATCAGCAAGTTTGAAAACAAGTCACTTGAAATTACCCAGTCAGAGGAACAAAAAGAAAAATGAATGAAAAATAGTAAAGAAAGTCTATAAGACTTTATGGGGCACTATCAAACAACCCAACACATATTATGAAAGTCCCAGAAGGAGAAAAGTAAGATAAAAGGGCAGAAGGATTATTTAAAAAAAAATAATGGTGGAAAACTTCCCAAATCTAGGGAGGGAGATGGACATCCAAATTGGTGAAGCCTAAAAAATTTCAAATAGATTGAATCTAAAGAGGTCTACAACTAGACACATTTAATCAAATTGTTGAAAGCCAAAAATAGAGAATATTGAAAGCAACAAGAGAAAAGTGACTTGTCACATACAAGGCGTTCCCCCGTAAGACTATAAGCAGATTTCTCAGCAGAAACTTGGCAGGAACAAGTGAAATGATGTATTCAAAGTGCTGAAAGAAAAATCCCTGCCAAGGAGGAATGCTATACCAGCAAAAGAGTCCTTTACAAATGAAGGCGAGATAAAGACTTTCCCAAACAAACAAAAACTGAGGGAGTTATCACCACTATACCTGCCTTACCAGAAGTGCTAAAGAGAACTCTTCAAGTTGAAACAAAAAAATGCTAAACAAAAACATGAAAGCATATGAAAGTATAAATCTCACGGGCAGGGGTAAGTATATAGACAAAAGCAGAATAACATAATACTTTGAGTGGTGTGTAAGTCACTTTTAACTCCAGTATAAAGATAAAAAACAAAGTATTAAGAAAAACTATAAACACAAGAATTGGTTAATGCAAACACAATATATAAAAAAAGAAAATTCTGACAGCAGTAACATGGTGTCTGGGAGACTGGTTCAAGATGGTGGAGTAGAAGGACGTGCACTCACTCCCTCTTGCGAGAGCACCGGAATCACAATTAACTGCTGAACAACCATAGACAGGAAGACACTGAAACTCACCAAAAAAGATATCCCACATCCAAAGACAAAGGAGAAGCCGCAGTGAGACAGCAGGAGGGGCACAATCACAATAAAATCAAATCCCATAACTGCTGGGTGGGTGACTCACAAACTGGAGAATGATTATACCACAGAAGTCCACCCACTGGAGTGAAGGTTCTGAGCCCCATGTCAGGCTTCCCAACCTGGGGGTCTGTCAATGGAAGGAGGAATTCCCAGAGAATCAGACTTTGAAGGCTAGCGAGATTTGATTGCAGGACTTCGACAGGACTGGGGGAAACAGAGACTCCACTCTTGGAGGGCACACACAAAGTAGTGTGCGCATCAGGACCCAGGGGGAAGAAGCAGTGACTACATAGGAGACTGAACCAGACCTACTTGCTAGTGTTGGAGGGTCTCCTGCAGAGGCAGAGGTTGACTGTGTCTCACCGTGAGGACAAGGACACTGGCAGCAGAAGTTCTGGGAAGTACTCCATGGTGTAAGCCCTCCCAGAGTCCGCCATTAGCCCCACCAAAGAGCCTGTAGCCTCCAGTGCTGGGTCGCCTCAGGCCAAACAACCAACAGTGAGGGAACTCAGCCCCACCCATCAGCAGACAAGTGGATTAAAGTTTTACTGAGCTCTACTCACCAGAGCAACACCTAGCTCTACCCACCACCAGTCCCTCCCATCAGGAAGCTTGCACAGGCCTCTTAGATAGCCTCATCCACCAGAGGGCAGACAGCAGAAGGAAGAAGAACTAAAATCCTGCAGCCTGTGGAACAAAAACCACATTCACAGAAAGACAGACAAAATGAAAAGGCAGAGGACTACGTACCAGATGAAGGAACAAGATAAAACCCCAGACAAACAACTAAATGAAGTGGAGATACGCAACCTTCCAGAAAAAGAATTCAGAATAATGATAGTGAAGATGATCCAGGAACTCACTGGAATTCATTGCTGCAGAACAGAATAAAGAATTAAAAGAAATGAAGACAGCCTAAGAGACCTCTGGGACAACATTAAATGCACCAACATTCGCATTATAGGGGTCTCAGAAGGAGAAGAGAGAGAGAAACACCCAAGAAAATATTTGAAGAGATTATAGTCAAAAACTTCCCTAACATGGGAAAGGAAGTAGGCACCCAAGTCCAGGAAGCACAGAGAGTCCCAAGCAGGATAAACCCAAGGAGAAACACGCCGAGACACAGAGTAATCAACTTGACAAAAATTAAAGACAAAAACAAAATTATTAAAAGCAACAAGGGAAAAAACGACAAATAACATACAAGGGAACTCCCATAAGGTTAACAACTGATTTCTCAGCAGAAACTCTACAAGCTAGAAGGGAGTGGCATGATATATTTAAAGTGATGAAAGGGAAGAACCTACAACCAAGATTACTCTACCCGGCAAGGATCTCATTCAGATTTGATGGAGAAATCAAAACCTTTACAGACAAGCAACAGCTAAGAGAATTCAGCACCACCAAACCAGCTCTACAGCAAATGCTAAAGGAAATTCTCTAAGTGGGAAACACAAGAGAAGAAAAGGACCTCCAAAAACAAACCCAAAACAATTAAGAAAATGGTAATAGGAACATACATATCGATAATTACCTTAAATGTGAATGGATTAAATGCTCCAAACAAAAGTCACAGGCTGGCTGAATGGAAACAAAAACAAGATCCATACAGATGCTGTCTACAAGAGACAGGACACATACAGACTGAAACGGAGGGCATGGAAAAAGATATTCCATGCAAATGTAAGTCAAAAGAAAGCTGGAGTAGCAATACTCATATCAGATAAAATAGACTTTAAAATAAAGAATGTTACAAGAGACAAGGAAGGACACTACATAATGATCAAGGGAACAATCCAAGAAGAACATATAACAATGGTAAATATGAATGCACCCAACATAGGAGCACCTCAATACATAAGGCAACTGTTAACAGCTATACAAGAGGAAATCAACAGTAACACAATAATAGTGGGGGACTTTAACACCTCACTTACACCAATGGACAGATCATCCAAAATGAAAATAAATAAGGAAACAGAAGCTTTAAATGACACAATAGACCACATAGATTTAATTGATATTTATAAGACATTCCATCCAAAAACAGCAAATTACACTTTCTTCTCAAGTGCGCACGGAACATTCTCCAGAATAGATCACATCTTGGGTCACAAATCAATCCTCAGTAAATTTAAGAAAATTGAAATCATATCAAGCATCTTTTCTGATCACAACGCTATGAGATTAGAAATCAATTACAGGGAAAAAAACGTAAAAAACACAAACACATGGAGGATAAACAATACGTTACTAAATAACCAAGAGATCACTGAACAAATCAAAGAGGAAATCAAAAAATACCTAGAGACAAATGACAATGAAAACACGACGATCCAAAACCTGCGGGATGCAGCAAAAGCAGTTCTAAGAGGGAAGTTTATAGCTATACAAGCCTACCTCAAGAAACAAGAAAAATTTCAAGTAAACAATCTAACCTTACACCTAAAGGAACTAGAGAAAGAAGAACAAACAAAACCCAAAGTTAGCAGAAGGAAAGAAATCATAAAGATAAGAGCAGAAATAAATGAAATAGAAACAAAGAAAACAATAGTAAAGATCAATAAAACTGAAAGCTGGTTCTTTGAGAAGATAAACAAAATTGATAAGCCATTAGTCAGACTCATCAAGAAAAAGAGGGAGAGGACTCAAATCAATAAAATTTGAAACGAAAAAGGAGAAGTTACAACAGACACTGCAGAAATACAAAGCATCCTAAGAGACTACTACAAGCAACTCTATGCCAATAAAATGGACAACCTGGAAGAAATGGACAAATTCTTAGAAAGGTATAACCTTCCAAGACTGAACCAGGAAGAAACAGAAAATATGAACAGACCAATCAAAAATAATGAAATTGAAAATGTGATTTAAAATCTTCCAACAAACAAAAGCCCAGGACCAGATGGCTTCACAGGTGAATTCTATCAAACATTTAGAGAAGAGCTAACACCCATCCTTCTCAAACTCTTCCAAAAAATTGCAGAGGAAGGAACACTCTCAAACTCATTCTATGAGGCCACCATCACCCTGATACTAAAACCAGACAAAGATACTACAAAAAAAAGAAAATTACAGACCAATATCACTGATGAATATAGATGCAAAAATCCTCAACAAAATACTAGCAAACAGAATCCAACAACACATTGAAAGGATCATACACCACGATCAAGTGGGATTTATCCCAGGGATGCAAGGATTCTTCAATGTATGCAAATCAATCAATGTGATACACCATATGAACAAACTGAAGAATAAAAACCATATGATCATCTCAATACATGCAGACAAAGCTTTTGACAAAATTCAACACTGATTTATGATAAAAACTCTCCAGAAAGTGGGCATAGAGGGAACCTACCTCAACATAATAAAGGCCATATATGACAAACCCACAGCAAACATCATTCTCAATGGTGAAAAACTGAAAGCATTTCCTCTAAGATCAGGAACGAGACAAGGATGTCCACTCTCACCACTATTATTCAACATAGTTTTTGAAGTCCTAGCCATGGCAATCAGAGAAGAAAAAGAAATAAAAGGAATACAAATTGGAAAACAAGAAGTAAAACTGTCACTGTTTGCAGACGACATGATACTATACATAGAGAATCCTAAAAATGCCACCAGAAAACTACTAGAGCTAATCAATGAATTTGGTAAAGTTGCAGGATACAAAATTAATGCACAGAAATCTCTTGCATTCCTAAACACTGATGAAGAATCTGAAAGAGAAATTATGGAAACACTCTTATTTACCATTGCAACAAAAAGAATAAAATACCTAGGAATAAACCTATCTAGGGAGACAAAAGACCTGTATGCAGAAAACTATAAGACACTGAAGGAAGAAATTAAAGATGATACCAACAGATGGAGAGATATACCATGTTCTTGGATTGGAAGAATCAATATTGTGAAAATGACTATACTACCCAAAGCAATCTACAGATTCAATGCAATCCCTATCAAATTACCAATGGCATTTTTTATGGAACTAGAACAAAACATCTTAAAATTTGTATGGAGACACAAAATACCCCAAATAGCCAAAGCAGTCTTGAGGGAAAAAAACGGAGTTGGAAGAATCAGACGCCCTGACTTCAGACTATACTACAAAGCTACAGTAATCAAGACAATATGGAACTTGCACAAAAACAGAAACATAGATCAATGGAACAAGATAGAAAGCCCAAAGATAAACCCATGTACCTATGGTCAACTAATCTATGACAAAGGAGGCAAAGATATACAATGGAGAAAAGACAGTCTCCTCAGTAAGTGGTGTTGGGAAAACTGGACAGCTACATGTAAAAGAATGAAATTAGAATGCTCTCTAACACCATACACAAAAATAAACTCAAAATGGATTCGAGACCTAAATGTAAGACTGGACACTATAAAACTCTTAGAGGAAAACATAGGAAGAACACTCTTTGACATAAATCACAGCAAGATCTTTTTTGATCCACCTCCTAGAGTAATGGAAATAAAAACAAAAATAAACAAATGGGACCTAATGAAACGTCAAAGTTCTTGCACAGCAAAGGAAACCATAAACAAGACAAAAAGACAACCCTCAGAATGGGAGAAAATATTTGCAAACGAATCAACAGACAAAAGATCAATCTCCCAAATATATAAACAGCTCATGCAGCTCAATATTAAAGAAACAAACAACCCAATCCAAAAATGGGCAGAAGACCTAAATAGACATTTCTCCAAAGAAGACATACAGATGGCCAAGAAGCACATGAAAAGATGCTCAACATCACTAATTATTAGAGAAATGCAAATCAAAACTACAATGAGGTATCACCTCACACCAGTTAGAATGGGCATCATCAGAAAATCTACAAACAACAAATGCTGGAGAGGGTGTGGAGAAAAGGGAACCCTCTTGCACTGTTGGTGGGAATGTAAATTGATACAGCCACTATGGAGAACCATATGGAGGTTCCTTAAGAAACTAAAAATAGAATTACCATATGACCCTGCAATCCCATTACTGGGCATATAGCCAGAGAAAACCGTAATTCAAAAAGACACATGCACCCCAATGTTCATTGCAGCACTATTTACAATAGCCAGGTCATGGAAGCAACCTAAATGCCCATCGACAGACGAATGGATAAAAAAGTTGTGGGGGGGGGGGTCTGGGCAAGATGGCGGAAGAGTAAGACGCGGAGATCACCTTCCTTCCCACAGATACATTAGAAATACATCTACACGTGGAACTGCTCCTACAGAACACCAACTGAACGCTGGCAGAAGACGTCAGACCTCCCCAAAGGCAAGAAACTCCCCACGTACTTGGGTAGGGCAAAAGAAAACAGAAATAACAGAGACAAAAGAATAGGGACGGGACCTGCACCAGTGGGAGGGAGCTGTGAAGGAGGAAAGGTTTCCACACACTAGGAAGCCCCTTTGCGGGCAGAGACTGCAGGTGGCGGAGGGGGAAGCTTCGGAGCCAGGTAGGAGAGCACAGCCACAGGGGTGCGGAGGGCAAAGCGGAGAGCACAGCCACAGGGGTGCGGAGGGCAAAGCGGAGACATTCCCGCACAGAGGCTCGGCGCCGAGCAGCACTCACCAGCCCGAGAGGCTTGTCTGCTCACCCGCCGGGGCGGGCGGGGGCTGGGAGTTGGGGCTCGGGCTTCGGTCGGATCACAGGGAGAAGACTGGGGTTGGCGGCGTGAACACAGCCTGAAGGGGTTAGCGCACCACAGCTGGCCGGGAGGGAGTCCGAGAAAAAGTCTGCAGCTGCCAAAGAGGCAAGAGACTTTTTCTTGCCTCTTTGTTTCGTGGAGCGCAAGGAGAGGGGATTCAGAGCGCCACCTAAACGAGCTCCAGAGACGGGTGCGAGCTGCGGCTAGCAGCACGGACCCCAGAGACGGTCATGAGACGCTAAGGCTGCTGATGCCACCACCAAGAAGCCTGTGTGCGAGCACAGGTCACTATCCACACCGCCCCTCCCTGGAGGGCCATAAATAAATAAATAAATAAAATTAAAAAAATTTTTTTTTCCTAATAAATGTTTTCTTAATAATTTTTTCCTTATTTTCTATTTTTTAGAAATTAAAAAATATTTTAATAAGTTTTTTCATATTTTTTATTTTAAAAAATTAAAAATTTTTTTTCTTAATAAATTTTTTTCTTATTAATTTTTCTCTTATTTTTTATTATAAAAAATTAATAAATCTATTTTGAAAAATTAAAAAAAGATTTTTTTCTGAATACATTTATTCTTAATAATTTTTTTTCTTATTTTTTATTATAATAGCTTTATTTTATTTTATTTTATCCTCTTTTTTTCTCTCTTTCTATTTTTTTCTCCCTTTTATTCTGAGCCGTGTGGATGAAAGGCTCTTGGTGCTCCAGCCAGGCATCAGGGCTGTGCCTCTGAGGTGGGAGAGCCAACATCAGGACACTGGTCCACAAGACACCTCCCAGCTCCACGTAATACCAAATGGCGAAAATCTCTCAGAGCTCTCCATCTCAACATCAAGACCCAGCTTCACTCAACGACCAGCAAGCTACAGTGCTGGACATCCTATGCCAAACAACTAGCAAGACAGGAACACAGCCCCATCCATTAGCAGAGAGGCTGCCTAAAATCATAATAAGGCCACAGACACCCCAAAACACACCACCAGACGTGGACGTGCCCACCAGAAAGACAAGATCCAACCTCATCCACCAGAACACAGGCACTACTCCCCTCCACCAGGAAGCCTACACAACCCACTGAACCAACCTTAGCCACTGGGGACAGATACCAAAAACAACGGGAACTACGAACCTGCAGCCTGTGAAAAGGAGACCCCAAACACAGTAAGATAAGCAAAATGAGAAGACAAAAAAACACACAGCAGGTGAAGGAGCAGGGTCAAAACACACCAGACCTAACAAAAGAAGAGGAAATAGGCAGTCTACCTGAAAAAGAATTCAGAATAATGATAGTAAAGATGATCCAAAATCTTGGAAATAGAATAGACAAAATGCAAGAAACATTTAACAAGGATGTAGAAGAACTAAAGAGGAACCAAGCAACAATGAAAAACACAATAAATGAAATTAAAAATACTCTAGACGGGATCAATAGCAGAATAACTGAGGCAGAAGAACGGATAAGTGACCTGGAAGATAAAATAGTGGAAATAACTACTGCAGAGCAGGATAAAGAAAAAAGAATGAAAAGAACTGAGGACAGTCTCAGAGACCTCTGGGACAACATTAAACGCACCAACATTCGAATTATAGGGGTCCCAGAAGAAGAAGAGAAAAAGAAAGGGACTGAGAAAATATTTGAAGAGATTATAGTTGAAAACTTCCCTAATGTGGGAAAGGAAATAGTTAATCAAGTCCTGGAAGCACAGAGAGTCCCATACAGGATAAATCCAAGGAGAAACACGCCAAGACACATATTAATCAAACTATCAAAAATTAAATATAAAGAAAACATATTAAAAGCAGCAAGGGAAAAACAACAAATAACACACAAGGGAATCCCCATAAGGTTAACAGCTGATCTTTCAGCAGAAACTCTGCAAGCCAGAAGGGAGTGGCGGGATATACTTAAAGTCATGAAGGAGAAAAACCTAAAACCAAGGTTACTCTACCCAGCAAGGATCTCATTCAGATTCGATGGAGAAATTAAAACCTTTACAGACAAGCAAAAGCTGAGAGAGTTCAGCACCACCAAACCAGCTTTACAACAAATGCTAAAGGAACTTCTCTAAGTGGGAAACACAAGAGAAGGAAAACACCTACAATAACAAACCCAGAACATTTAAGAAAATGGGAATGGGAACATACATATCGATAATTACCTTGAATGTAAATGGATTAAATGCTCCAACCAAAAGACACAGACTGGCTGAATGGATACAAAAACAAGACCCATATATATGCTGTCTACAAGAGACCCACTTCAGACCTAGGGACACATACAGACTGAAAGTGAGGGGATGGAAAAAGATATTCCATGCAAATGGAAATCAAAAGAAAGCTGGAGTAGCAATTCTCATATCAGACAAAATAGACTTGAAAATAAAGACTATTACAAGAGACAAAGAAGGACACTATATAATGATCAAGGGATCGATCCAAGAGGAAGGTATAACAATTGTAAATATTTATGCACCCAACATAGGAGCACCTCAATACATAAGGCAAATACTAACAGCCATAAAAGGGGAAATCGACAGTAATACAATCATAGTAGGGGACTTTAACACCCCACTTTCACCAATGGACAGATCATCCAAAATGAAAATAAATAAGGAAACACAAGCTTTAACTGATACATTAAACAAGATGGACTTAATTGATATTTATAGGACATTCCACCCAAAAACAACAGAATACACATTTTTCTCAAGTGCTCATGGAACATTCTCCAGGATAGATCATATCTTGGGTCACAAATCAAGCCTTGGTAAATTTAAGAAAGTTGAAATCGTATCAAGTATCTTTTCCGACCACAACGCTATGAGACTAGATATCAATTACAGGAAAAGATCTGTAAAAAATACAAACACATGGAGGCTACACAATACACGACTTAATAACGAAGTGATCACTGAAGAAATCAAAGGGGAAATCAAAAAATACCTAGAAGCAAATGACAATGGAGACACGATGACCCAAAACCTATGGGATGCAGCAAAAGCAGTTCTAAGAGGGAAGTTTATAGCAATACAAGCCTACATCAAGAAACAGGAAACATCTTGAATAAACAACCTAACCTTGCACCTAAAGCAATTAGAGAAAGAAGAACAAAAAGACCCCAAAGCTAGCAGAAGGAAAGAAATCATAAAAATCAGATCAGAAATAAATGAAAAAGAAATGAAGGAAACAATAGCAAAGGTCAACAGAACTAAAAGCTGGTTCTTTGAGAAGATAAACAAAATTGATAAACCATTAGCCAGACTCATCAAGAGAAAAAGGGAGAAGACTCAAATCAATAGAATTAGAAATGAAAAAGGAGAAGTTACAACAGACACTGCAGAAATAAAAACGATCATGAGAGATTACTACAAGTAACTCTATGCCAATAAAATGGACAACCTGGAAGAAATGGACAGATTCTTAGAAATGCACAACCTGCCGAGACTGAACCAGGAAGAAACAGAAAATATGAACAGACCAATCACAAGCACTGAAATTGAAACTGTGATTAAAAATCTTCCAACAAACAAAAGCCCAGGACCAGATGGCTTCACAGGCGAATTCTATCAAACATTTAGAGAAGAGCTAACACCTATCCTTCTCAAACTCTTCCACAATATTGCAGAGGGAGGAACACTCCCCAACTCATTCTACGAGGCCACCATCACCCTGATACCAAAACCAGACAAAGATGTCACAAAGAAAGAAAACTACAGGCCAATATCACTGATGAACATAGATGCAAAAATCCTCAACAAAATACTAGCAAACAGAGTCCATCAACACATTAAAAGGATCATACACCATGATCAAGTGGGGTTTATTCCAGGAATGCAAGGATTCTTCAATATACGCAAATCAATCAACGTGATACATCATATTAACAAATTGAAGGAGAAAAACCATATGATCATCTCAATAGATGCAGAAAAAGCTTTCAACAAAATTCAACACCCATTTATGATAAAAGCCCTGCAGAAAGTAGGCATAGAGGGAACTTTCCTCAACATAATAAAGGCCATATATGACAAACGCACAGCCAACATTGTCCTCAATGGTGAAAAACTGAAGCCATTTCCACTAAGATCAGGAACAAGACAAGGTTGCCCACTCTCACCACTATTATTCAACATAGTTTTGGAAGTGTTAGCCACAGCAATCAGAGAAGAAAAAGAAATAAAAGGAATCCAAATCGGAAAAGAAGAAGTAAAGCTGTCACTGTTTGCAGATGACATGATACTATACATAGAGAATCCTAAAGATGCTACCAGAAAACTACTAGAGCTAATCAATGAATTTGGTAAAGTAGCAGGATACAAAATTAATGCACAGATATCTCTTGCATTCCTATACACTAATGATGAAAAATCTGAAAGTGAAATTAAGAAAACACTCCCGTTTACCACTGCAACATAAAGAATAAAATATCTAGGAATAAACCTACCTAAGGAGACAAAAGACCTGTATGCAGAAAAGTATAAGACACTGATGAAAGAAATCAAAGATGATACAAATAGATGGAGAGATATACCATGTTCTTGGATTGGAAGAATCAACATAGTGAAAATGACTACACTACCCAAAGCAATCTACAGATACAATGCAATCCCTATCAAACTACCACTGGCATTTTTCACAGAACTAGAACAAAAAGTTTCACAATTTGTATGGAAACACAAAAGACCCCGAATAGCCAAAGCAATCTTGAGAACGAATAATGGAGCTGGAGGAATCAGGCTCCCTGACTTCAGACTGTATTACAAAGCTACAGTAATCAAGACAGTTTGGTACTGGCACAAAAACAGAAACATAGATCAATGGAACAGGATAGAAAGCCCAGAGATAAACCCACGCACATATGGTCACCTTATCTTTGATAAAGGAGGCAAGCATATACAGTGGAGAAAAGACAGCCTCTTCAATAAGTGGTGCTGGGAAAATTGGACAGGTACATGTAAAAGTATGAAATTAGAACACTCCCTGACACCATACACAAAAATAAACTCAAAGTGGATTAAAGACCTAAGTGTAAGGCCAGACACTATCAAACTCTTAGAGGAAAACATAGGCAGAACACTCTATGACATAAATCACAGCAAGATCCTTTTTGACCCAGCTCCTAGAGAAATGGAAATAAAAACACAAATAAACAAATGGGACCTAATGAAACTTAAAAGCTTTTGTACAGCAAAGGAAACCATAAACAAGACCAAAAGACAACCCTCAGAATGGGAGAAAATATTTGCAAATGAAGCAACTGACAAAGGATTAATCTCCAAGATTTACAAGCAGCTCATGCAGCTCAATAACAAAAAAACAAACAACCCTATCCAAAAATGGGCAGAAGACCTAGACAGACATTTCTCCAAAGAAGATATACAGATTGCCAACAGACACATGAAAGAATGCTCAACATCATTAATCATTAGAGAAATGCAAATCAAAACTACAATGAGATATCATCTCACACCAGTCAGAATGGCCATCATCAAAAAATCTAGAAACAATAAATGCTGGAGAGGGTGTGGAGAAAAGGGAACACTCTTGCACTGTTGGTGGGAATGTAAATTGATACAGCCACTATGGAGAACAGTATGGAGGTTCCTTAAAAAACTAAAAGTAGAACTACCATACAACCCAGCAATCCCACTACTGGGCATATACCCTGAGAAAACCATAATTCAAAAAGAATCATGTACCAAAATGTTCATTGCAGCTCTATTTACAATAGCCAGGACATGGAAGCAACCTAAGTGTCCATCATCGAATGAATGGATAAAGAAGATGTGGCACATATATACCATGGAATATTATCAGCCATAAAAAGAAATGAAATGGAGGTATTTGTAGTGAGGTGGATGGAGTTAGAGTCTGTCATACAGAGTGAAGTAAGTCAGAAAGAGAAAAACAAATACAGTATGCTAACACATATATATAGAATCTAAGGAAAAAAAAAAGGTCATGAAGAACCTAGTGGCAAGACGGGAATAAAGACACAGACCTACTAGAGAATGGACTTGAGGATATGCGGAGGGGGAGGGGTGAGATGTGACAGGGTGAGAGAGTGGCATGGACATATATACACTAGCAAATGTAAAATAGATAGCTAGTGGGAAGCAGCCACATAGCACAGGGAGATCAGCTCGGTGCTTTGTGACCACCTAGAGGGGTGGGATAGAGAGGGTGGGAGGGAGGGAGATGCAAGTGGGAAGAGATATGGGAACATATGTATATGTATAACTGATTCACTTTGTTATAAAGCAGAAACTAACACACCATTGTAAAGCAATTATACTCCAATAAAGATGTTTAAAAAAAAAATTCATGAACAGTTGGGTCTAGTCATGAAGAGGCTCAGATAGAGAGTGAGGATTAATCCATGAAAAGTTTAGGTCCAGCATAAAAAAGAGACAAGTATCTAGCCATAAAAAGGAGATTGCAGTGGACATTCAGGGTCTACATCCACACAGCCTCTACCACTGTAAGCAGGAAACAGACATCAGTTATAATCAATCTAGTGATAGTAAAAGGCAATCAGGAGATTGAATAGACAGTCAGCTTCCACTCATGGTCAGTCTGAGTGTAGTCATAAGCAAACTTGGTCCAGCACAAGAGGAAGACAAGGCTCTACCAAGGAGAATTAGAAGACAACTCTAGACATTCAGAATGTCAACGTGGCCAGACAGCAATTCATGGACATTCTGGGTCTACCCAAAGAGAATCTGAGTCCACTCTAACAGGAAGACGTGTACAGTATTTGGCTATGGAAAATCAGGAGATAGCTCTGAATACTCCAGTTCTGTTTACAGACAATCTGCACATACAAGGTCTAAATCAAGTATAAGCAGACATTGAGGATCCAGTTATAGTTGATAACACACAATCAGGAGACTCACACAGAAAGTCAACATTAGTCCATGCATGGTCTGAGTATGATTATGGACAGTTGTGAAACAGGAAGTCAGAAGACGGGTTTATATACTCAGAGTCTCACAAGAACAGACACACACTGGAAGACAGGCTGGACCTACTCATGAACAGCCCAGATCTGGCACCAAAAGCATATAAGGTAGTTATGGACAATCAAGAGATAGCTGTGGACACTCAGGATCTACCCACACACAATCATTTACAAAGTCTGGCTATAGTATCAACAGAGAAGGGGGATCCAGTTATAGTCAGTCCAGTATATTGAAAGACAATCAGAAGACAGGGAACAACAGTCTTCACCTTCCCATGATGAGTCTGAGTATGGATCTAGTAGCACATGAGGAATAAATTACGCTAGCCATGGGAATACTGGAGATAGGCCAGGGTTCTGTCAAAAATGGACATTTATTCAGAGGCAAGCTAGGTCTACCCATGCAGAATTAGAGTCTAACACAAGAGAAAGATATGGGTTTATTTATGGACAATCTGGGTCATCCCACAGGCAATCATCATCTACACAGACTGGATCTGGAATAAGCAGACGGCAAGGATCCAGTTACAGTCAGGCCACTGATAGTGAAGGGCAATCAGAAGATTCAGAGAGACAGTCAGAATAAACCCATGGGTGGTCTAAGTCCAGTTCAAAAAACCAGTATGAATCCACTCATGGCCAGTCACTACACAAGTCTAGATATTCAGGGTCTCATCAAGGCCAGAGAGCCTTCCCACGGACACTCAGAATCCAGCAGAGGAATAAATCAAGGATCCTGCCACAAGCAGTCAAGACATAGCTCTGACACTCAGGGTCTCTTGAAGGGCTGATAACAATTTATGGACAGTCTGATTCTTCCCATGGATCATCAAGATCAAGCATGAGAGAAAGATAAAGATCCTCCGTGAACATACAGGACACAGTTCTAGAGGCTCAGCCTGGGTACGCAGCAAGCAGACATTGAGGATCCAGTTCCGGTCAGGCCAGTGATAGTGAAGGGAAATCAGAAGATTCGGAGAGAGCATCAGCATCAACTCAGACAGTCTGGATGCAGACATGTGAAATAGCATGCAGGAGGACAAAGAGATAGGTCCATACAGTCAGAATCTCAAAAGAGCCAGAAAGACACTCAGGGACAGTCAAGATTCAGTCCAGCAAGCAGATAAGCCTCTAACTAGGAGCACACAGGAGGCTGCACTAGATATTCACAATCTCGTCATGCCCAGATATCCACCAATGGACAGTCTGGGTCCACCCATGAGAGATTTAGGTACAGCACAACAGAAGGACATGTATCCAGCTATCAACAATCAGAAAATAGGTTGACACTCAGGGTCAGCCTACAAACTTCATCCATACAATCTGAACCTAGTAAAACTAGAAAATGAGCATACAATTATTGTCAGTTTAGTGGTGGTGAAGGAGACTCAAATAAAGAGTCAACATAAACCCATGGACAATCAGAACCCAAAAAAATAAGCCTCCCAAAAGACCCATTCATGAACATTTCTGAAGACCAAGCTAGAAATTCAGAGTCTAGTCAACTACCCAAGAGCAGTCAGAATCCAATACCAAAAGAATAATGTATACGACAAATTCTTTCCAGGAAAAAGTCATAGTCATAATCAGGCAAGAGACAGCACACTCAGAAGCCAGACACATCAAACCCAAGATCAATTTGGGTCTAATCATATTCAGACAGGCATTAGTAGAGACAAAGGCAAGGATTTGGGTTATAATTGCAAACATGGCAGCTATGGAAGTGCTGAATATGACTATGGATGGTCTGAAAACAATAGAACAGAACATTTAGCTTTGATTCCAGTCCACTGAAATCTGGGAATAAAAGTACAAACAAGCCTAGGCTTGATCAGTCAGGATCTGCTTCTGATCATTCAGAGTCCAGATCAACAGGTAAGATAGAAAGGCAAGGATTTAATTTTGGATACTCAAGGATAAGTTATAAACTTGATACCGATGATCAGTCTGAATCTATCAGAGGTGTAAGACCATCAACTGCTTATAGCAGGTCCCCTGAATGACCTCAGACAATTAGAATCTAGTCATTTTCTAACTACTTCCCCTATTGTCCATAATTCACTTCAACTAGAAAACAGACACCTAACAATGGACATTCTAGTAACTCTGAAGTTCAGTCAGGATAATCAAACAGAAAATCATCATCTACTAGTGGACAGATGACTTCTGGCCATGAAAGACCAGGATTCAACTCAACAATACTGGAAGACAGGAGTGCAATAATACCCACCCAAGCAAGTTACATCTACAATCATTTTGAGTCCAGTACAAATGGAAAGCAGGATAATAATGTCCAATTTAGTGATACATCCAGGCAATCATGGTATGAACAAGGACAATCAAGTTCCCCAAAGTGAAAATCACATCTCCAGTTCTTACAAATCTGGTGACAGCAAAGCCCCACCTCCCCCACAAAAATAGCAGAATGCAACTATTGCTATACACTCAGTACCAAAACCAAAGGGTTCAATGGAAGGTATAAAAAGGAATCTAGCCATACTCAGCTATGGGACAGTGGAAGGTACAGCCAGGATGAGGATATTTATCAAGATGGCAGTTCTGAGACAACAAGTAACAATGGAAGCAAGCGAAAACCAAGTTTTTACTACTTTTTGTAGCAACACTCCACTCTATAAATACATCCACGAGCAAAGGGACAATTACCATAAGTGAAACACCAACAGGAGAGGAACTAACTCAAAAAACTAAGCAAAGACAGGAGAAAAATACATAAAGCACAGGAATTTGTAGTGAAAAACTGCTTTTTAAAGACAGTTATCTGTCTCTATTGTTTTCTTTAAAAATGTAATTCTACTTTAATCATTATACTTCCTGTTAATCTTCCTTTAAAGGATAGTGTATACTTCTCCCCCTCAGCTATATGTTAGTGATATAAATTTAAATGTAATAATATAATACAAAAAATTTTGCTGTGTAGGGTTCAATAAGAGTTAAATATGAGCACTTAAGTTTTGAAGTTTCTGCCAAGTTTGATATTACATGTGACTCAAAAGTGATGTATTAGGTCTTACAGCATCATCAGATTACTGTGACTGCAATACCTTGAGTTTATAGACAGAGCTTTCAAGTCTTTGGTTTCAGACTATCTACTGCATAAAAATTGCCAATATAAAAGTATAAACCCTATGTCTTGCCTCTTCCCTTCTCCATTATCTTACTATATATAAATGGTAAAAACTGACCCAAACAGGCAGAGAATTAAAGATGCTTTGCAGAACAAAAGCATTTAAGCACAACCAAGGAAGATGAGCCCTCAAAAAAGCCTGAAAGAGGGCGTGAAACTCAGGTTGTAAAGGGCTGACGAGTAAATGGAAGATAAGGGAGTCAGAGACAGGGAGTGCTCACTGCTCTTTTAAAAAGTTGAGGTATGAAGAGGTGGAAAGAATCAGATGATGGAGATAACTTAGATGACAAGTCATCATCCTTCCCCCATCTCAAGCCCTGCTTTTCTCAGTGTGTATGATAACAACACAGTCATCCAAGCCAGAAGCCTTGGTTACTTCCATTCCCTCGTCTCTCAACTGACTGATCGTCCTTATTCTACCTCATCTCGCTGTGGTCTAGTATCAACAGAGCAGTGATTCAGATCATGTCTCTCCTCTGCTCAAAACCCTGCATAATAAATAAGCCAACAATACTCTAGCATGTTAGATGTATGTATCACATAGAAAAGGCAGGGAGGTAATGTGAGATGGTAATATTTCAGCGAAGACTTGAAGGAGATAAAGGATTAAACCAAATGGATATCTGAGGGAAGACGTTCTTGAAATAAAATTCCTAAGGAAAGAGTGTGCCTGAAGGTTTTGGAGAATAGCAAGGAAGAAGCATGGCTTCAGCAGAGTCTATGAGGAGAGGGAAAGTAGGAGGAGAAAAGGTCAGAGAGGAAACTGAGGCCCAATCAGCTTCACACTCATTACATTCGCTACATTCCCTCCCCCCTCCCTGTCCCTCTCCCTCTCCCCCTGCCCCTCCCCCTACCCGTTCCCTTCCCCCACCCCCTCCACACTAAAAGACAAAGGTTCTGGATCTGACTCCCAACAACCAAGGTCTCTATGTCTCGCTTTTTCCCCTCCCATACTTAAAGCTAGGACATCGCCTCTGCTGTCTCCCATGCTAGCAGGTCTTTTATGCCACCTCTGTAACATCTGGAGGATCCCTAAGGAGCACTCCCAAACACTTTCTCCATCTGCCCACTTTGAGAGACCAGGTCTGCATGCAGAAAGCCTCAAGTAGGTAGGAACAAAGGGATACAGGCTATAAATGGCCATGCCAATAAGAGAATCAAACAGCAAGTTAAGGAGATGGAAACACACTAGTGAAAGATACTGACAGAAAAAATAAGAGGATACGAGTAAGAACGAGCTCTGGATTCCCAGCATCTGGGTGTTTTTGAGAACTTGAAGGAGAAAAGGGAGAATACTAAGATGAGAGAGAGAGAAACAACTGAATAGGAAGGCAAATCCTCAAGCAGAGTTATTCCAGGGCCTGGGTCTGGAGCTGAAAGATATATCAACGTGCCTGGCCCACCTCCCAGATAATACATGTTAAGCTATAAAATTACATCAGATCCATTTTTGATTCTTTTGAGATAAGAGAAAAAATGACCCCTGTACCTGGGGAGAAAGATATGGGGGGGGAAACACCTCTTGGCCAGTTTTATATTATAGCTGACTTCTTTTTGATTCCATTTACCCCTAAATCATGACCATCAACACTCTCTGCTTGTTATGTCCCTGCTTTTTACCATCTCCTCATTCATAGACACTAAGGTACAAACAACTCTCAGAAACTACACAGGGAGTTGAGGGTAAAAGACAGAAAGGACAAGAGGGAGACTTTCCCTAGCATTTCCCTAAGACCCAGCAGATGGTGCTATAGGAACAGTGCCTTCCAGACAAGAGTGAAAATGTGACTGAACAGAGGTGGGAAGAAAGCTTCACTGTTTATCCTCACCAATCTTATTTGTTTGTTGGTTGGTTTTTTTAAGTCAAAATTAGATTCCTTAAGAATTGTCCCCCAAACCCTTCCAAAACAGGAATAGTCCCCCATTCCCTGGCTATTCTTAGGAAGAAACAGATTTGAGTTTGAGTCTTTTTCTCCACTTAATAACTGACTTGAAACAAGTTTTGTATTTTCTCTGAGCCTCAGTTTTTCATCTGCAAGATAGAGGTAATAATTCCTACATCATATGGTTGTTGTGAGGATTAATAGAATGATGTACAGAAGGGCACAGAGCACTGTGCTTGGCATAAAGGGGAACGTAATTTCCTTTCTTCTGCCAACACATAAGGCACTGAAAAACCTAGAACATGTCACGTACCTTAAGAAATCTCTTCTCCTGAACCCTGTCACCTCCAAGGGGATAAACCACTAACTAAACTAATGGCAGAAGGCGGGGGGTGCAGACTTCATGCCCACTCTGTTAATGTGGAGCACGTACTCTGGTAAAATCATGAATCTCAGTTTGGGAAAAGACTTCTGTGATAATCTAGTCTGACTCTTACATTAGTAATTCTCAAAAGGGAGACAAGAGGCCAAAAGGCACATTTCAACATGCCTGTTGTTTTCATGACACAAACCGAAAAATAAAGCTCATCAAACTCTGATTGTTGATTTTGCAGGATAATCAGAAAATAAAGCACTGAAAGGATTAAAACTGCTTACACGATACATGAAAGTTCCTTTAATACCCCTGACAATAAATACAATTACTTTGCAAAGACCTCATTGCATTTTCAGCCAACAGAGATGTTAAAAGTTTGTTCGTTACATCAAGTCAAAATTTACCTCCCTTTCATGGTTGGTCCCTTTCCTACCACGTCACATACGCCAGCGTTCACAGACATGCACGCTTTTCTCTCTCACAAGAATTAGTGCTTCCGATGTCCCACACTTCCCAGCCCTTCTCTTCCCTCTAGATTCTCCTCTCCTGTGAATCTTCCTGACAAGCAAATATAGAAGAGGGCCAGTGGGGTGGCAAAGTACAGCCCAGAGGCCATATCGAGGGCATCACCAATTTGCTAAAAATGGCCCCTAAGCTAAGAATGCTTTCTACATTTTTAAGGGTTGAAGAAAACTTGTTACATGTGAAATTATGAAATTTAAGGGTTAGGTGGATCAACAGGTTTTATCAAAACACAGTCATGCTCATTTGTTTACACATCATTTATGGATGCTTTCCTGCTGCAAGAGCAGGGTTGAGTAGTTGCAACAAAGCCCATCTGGCCTACAAGTCTATAATATTTACTACCTGATCCTTTACAGAAATGTTTGCCAACCCCTCCTGTAGGAGAGCACTGGCCCCCAAAACATGTTTTACCCACAACCCTTTCTTCCCTCTGTGGTGAAAGCCAGCTCCTGCAGGAAATTAGCCCTCACTCAGCAAATTCCACCCCCCCTGCAATCCCACAGTCTCAGTCACACCTCTGATGAAGCGTGACAACCAGGCCCAAAACAGGCATCCAGAGGAAACGTGGCCACCAGAATGGATACTGACTCTGCAGCCCTCTGAGTAACACTTAGAAGAAAACAGGTAGCCTAATAATGGCAAAATTTGGAATCATATAATTTATCATTTCCCAATAGTTGCTACAACCCCTTCCCAAACCCTGATGATCATACTGCACAAGTTGTAAGTCTATGTCACTTCACCCAGCTTCAGTGAGATTTGTGCTACATAGTCACAACAGATCGAGTGTACAGCAAGGTCCTCAGGGACGATTCCTAATGTAAGATTCAGTTTATATCCAGGCGAAATCATGTCCTCTGAGCTGAACACAGGAAGAGAAAGGGCAGATCCTAATCCTGTGAAAAAACAGAGGTGGTCAGTGCAGAGCACTGTAGTCATGACCCTTACTCCTCTTTCATTTCGATTCAATTTGGCAGACATTTATTGGGGACCTTTATATGCCAAGCAATGTGCTGTGTCTCCAAGTGGCATAGGGATAATATAAGGCCTGTTCTCTATTCTAAGGAGCTAATAGTCTAGAAGTGACATAGGCACATAGACAAATACATTTGTGTGTCTGTGTTTGTGTGTGTGTGTGTGTGTGTGTGTGTGTGTGTAAAGGATATACACCAAACAATTAACAGTAACTATTTCTGGGCAGTAGGATTACATGTATTTTCATTAACTTTTCTATATTTATCTACATTTTCTAATTTTTTATATTAAATATTAATTACATAGTAAGAGAATTTTAAAAGACTATAATACTGTGTGATTGATATTAAAATAAAATTATGAAGAAGGGACACAATTATAACTCTCTCTCAAGTAATTCAGGAAAGATTTCCTACAGAATATGAAAGGTGAGTTTGAAAAATGAATAAGGGTTTGCCAGGCAGATAATGACGGAAGATATTCCAGAAAAATATATAAAACAGTATGGTATATTCAGGAAGGTTTATGAAGTTAATTACTGGTGGAGCACAAAGAAGGATAGGGAGTGAGGAGATACGGCTGTAGAGAGGCCACAGCACAGATCATGAGGAACCTTGGATACCATGCTAAAGAGCGTGGATTTCTTCCCAATGTTAGATAGTGGTTGAGTGAAAGCAACATTGATGAATGGTCACTAAGGTCTCATAAATAGACTTAGGTAAAGAAACAAGAGGGCCTCTGCAGCCATTATCCATTCCAAGAGGTAATAATATCATGGGTGACACCTTGGCTGGAATCCTGTATAAGAAAATTAAGTTTAAAAAAGAGAGTTTGACTAGATGATCTTCACGGCTCCTTCTAAACATCAGATTCCATGATTTATTGACATCTGGTCCCTGATGTCTCCGCACACACTCCATTCAACTTCAATTAAAATCCATATAATGTGTTATCAATGCATTATGCTAGACACCTTGTTGAACAGCACAGAGGTCTTTCATTGCAGTGTCCAGAGACTCTGGCAGGTGGGGTTGATACTAGCCCAGATTTGGGAACTGCTAACACAATCTCAGGTGAACAGGTAAGGAAGTGAGAAGGTAAACACCTGGGAGGTGGAAATGTAGGTGGATCTGGGCTTGTTTGGAAGTGAATTAGGACATCTCAAAGAGAGCAGCTCCTCCCTAAGATGGACTACTATTCCTTCTATAAAAAGGCCACTATCCCCAACTAGCAGCACCCTGTAAGCTGCTTCAGTCTCCATCCTACTTGTTCCTCTGCTGAACCAGGTAAGTGAACAGGAGTACTTAGGGCTATAAATTATGAGAATCCAAGATGTGCTCTAAGGCAAAGAGGCTCTGGGCACCAGGCTCCTTTGTAATATACATACTTTGGGGAACTTTGGTATAAGTTTAGCTTTATTGAGAAGGAAAATGAAGAGATAACTGGGATGGTAGTACCTCCTTTCTTTGAGGTCATCTCCTTAAAGATCACAAGGCTCAAATTATCCATCAGGCAGGTTGCCTCCTTTACTCTGAGCCTTTTCTCTTTGACGTGTAATCAGTAAAGCCTGAGGGTCAGTCCCTGCTTAAAGAATGAAAACAGAAGCTGCCCCTGGCTCCATACCACATAGGCCTGTGGCTGGCTTTGCCCACTTTGTCTGCTTTCTCTGGCCTACAGTCTTGAGCATCCAGGTGAGCCCTGGTGCCCCCCAGCTGGAGTCAGGCATGCAAGTGGATGGACCTGTCCCTCCCTAGTTTGAGGGTTGGGACCTAGAGCGAAACTGAGGGAGTGGATGGATTGGCGCACTCAGGATTCCTACAGCTCCCAAACAAAGCTATGAAAATTATCCCTGGTAGAGGCAGGGAGCCCAAAACAGAAAGTCATTGTTGCTCCATTCATTCAGGAATGGAAAGAAGAGATACATCAATAGATTCTGTTCCCAATTACATCACTTTCTTGCTACATGGCTTGAACAAGTCATTCAAGTCTGGATTCGTTCTTGATTACAACAGAATGAAATTAATCATGGCTAATTAATGCTGAACAATTATTACAAGTGACTCAAACTATTTATCTATTTAAGCAATAAAAAAGAATAATAATAGGTGGGTCTCTGTCCTTTTTTTCCCCTCTAGGTTAACTGAATTTACAAAAAGATGCCTAAACTCCTACAAAGCACTGTCACTATTATCAATCTTTTCTACCAATATGCCACCCAGGATGGGGAGTGTGACATGTTGAACAAGGCAGAACTGAAAGAACTTTTGGAAAATGAGTTTGATCAAATTCTGAAGGTAAGAACTCTATGTCTGGACTGAAGACAGCTGCAATTCTTTTAGTCACCCCTTTCTACCTTTTTGTCACATATGTCAAATTCCTGGAGAACTTTCCCTACTTGGTTGTAGAGAACAGTGTTTAAAAAAAGGCTTGAAATAAAGTCAAAAGTTGACCATAATGTTTCCATAACATGACCAAGGGAAGTGATCCTACTAAACAACAGGGGAAAATCCACAGATTAAATAATGTCCTATGTGAGTAATTCTTCTGGAAAGAAAATGAGCTGGTTCTCAGAAAAACTGCAAAGTAGATGAAATGCATCTTCTTCCCTTTGTCTTTCTTCAACCCAGAACATCCTGACCACTGTCCATTACTGAGATTCTGGCACTATAAGGCCTCTGAGTTCAGGAAATTAACATCTTACTCCTAAATCATAAAATAGAGTAACTACCACCCTAAAATGTTAGCTCAGGAAATAAATATTCATAAGCTTATATCTAGCTCTTGATCTTCAATTCATTAAATCAAGCTGCCTACTGAATAGTTCTATTTGGGTTTCTATGGATGCCTTAAATTCAGTGTCAGATGCGAAACTCATCATCTTCCCCTTTAAACAACCCTCCTCCTCTTCGACCAAGGCATAATCTGGTGCCATTCTTGATTTCCTCTCTCAGCAGGATCCTCCACCCTCCAACTTCCATCGAATTCACCAACAGTCTCTCAAAACAGCCCATTTCTCTCCATCACTATTGCTAGTCTTTGGGTCAGGCCACCTTCCACTTCCAATCTCAGCATTATATGCAAATCTAATCATTTCACAACTCAACTCAAAATCCTTCAACAGTTCCCAGCTCTTAAACTTCAAGTTCCTTAACACAACTTAAAAGGTATGATCTGGGGCTTCCCTGGTGGTGCAGTGGTTAGGAATCCGCCAGCCAATGCAGGGGACACGGGTTTGAGCACTGGTCCGGGAAGATCCCACATGCCACGGAGCAACTAAGCCTGTGGGCCACAACTACTGAGCCTGCGCTCTAGACCCCATGAGCCACAACTACTGAACCCGCGTGCTGCAACTACTGAAGCCCACGCACCTAGAGCCCATGCTCTGCAACAAGAGAAGACACTGCAATGAGAAGCCCGTGCATCGCAATGAAGAGTAGCCCCCCGCTCGCCACAACTAGAGAAAGGCCACACGCAGCAACAAAGCGCCAACACAGCCAAAAATAAATAAATTAAATAATTTAATTTTTTTTTAATCTTTAAAAAAAAAAAAGGCATGATCTGGTCCCTATTTCTCTTTCTAGCCATATCTCTTGACTGTTGAGACTCTATATTTAGCAATCCTGAATCTCTCAGTTCCTTGTATGAACCATGCTTCCTCTCACCTCTGGCTCTCTGTTCATATTGTTCCCTCTGCCTGCAACAATCTTTTGCCTCAATGCTAGGCAGATAGTAGGTGCACAATAAATGTTTGTTGTTGAGTTAATTAAGTAGTTAATTAAAAGCTGGACAAATAAAGAAAAGCCATATAGAATTAAAGCAGTTATCCAAAATTATTGTTTATAAATTAGCTAATCATATATATTTGACCCATTCCTTAAAAAATAATCAATTCCCTGTTCCCTGTCATCTTCCAGTTGCACCCTTTTCTAGCTATTCATTGTATATTCCTTTTTCTCTTTCTGCTCGGGATAGGGCAGTCCAGCCTAAAGGACTATGAGGCTGAGCTCCACCTAAGTAAGCTAAACATTCATATTTCTACAGCCTTCCTTCGATTGGTTAGCTCAGTGTGTGCTGCATACTCACAGAGCTTCCTTTTGTACCTTGTTCCTATACAGAATCCAGATGATCCAGACACTGTAGATACCATCATGCAAAATCTCAATTGAGATCATAACAAGAAGATAGAATTTACTGAGTACCCTCTGATGATATTCAAGGTGGCTCAGGCTTGTAATAAAATCATCGGCAAAGACTATTGCCAAGCTTCAGGGTCAAAGCAAAAAGATCACAGTCACCAGCACCAAGAGGAACAGAGTGAAACAGAAAAGGAGGATGAAGGGCAAGAATTGTCTTCTAGTCATTCAAGTTGGAGTGAAGGAAAACATGATTCTTACTCCAGAGGCTCCAGGGGCAGCATTAAACACAGGTCTGGGTCCAGCTCCAGAAGAACTGGGCATCAAGGAGGCTTGTCTAGTGCTGGGCACAGCCAAAGCTCTGGGGAAAGAAAGAGAGAGTCAAGTTCAGGCTACTTCAAGGATAGTAAGAAAAATAAGCATGGTTCTCATCAGCACAAAAGGTCTAGGAGTGAAGAAGTTGGTTATACTCATTCAAGGAACTGTAGCACAAGATCAAACTCAGCAAATCAGTCAGGTACTTATGGAGAACAAGGGCATGTGTGCCACTCAGAGGATCAGTCTTCCAGTTCTGACCAACACTGGTCTGACTCAAATGAATCTTTAGTGAAGAGACAACATAAGAAAAAATCATGCCAGTCACTTAGTAAGCAGCATCGTGGAGTCATCTCAGGGAGTTGTGGAGGACAAGACCACCAGTCAAATTCAAATGAGCCCACTGGTTGTGGTCATGGCTGTGGCTCAGGCCAGCCCTCTCAACAGAGATGGCATGAATCAAATGAAGGATATCAATCAGGAAACTGTGAAGAACAAGGATACTGTTCTACTTCTAGTTCGAGTGAGGTATCCAGTTATGGCCAACACAGGTCAGGCTCAGGATGGTCTTCTAGCTCTATCCAACATGGGTCTGGATCAGGTCAATCCTCTGGCTACAGACAACATAGATCTGGCTCAGGTCAGTCTTCTGGCAGCATGGATCTGGCATAGGTCAATCCTCTAGCTATGAACAGCATAGTTCTACTTCAAGACAGTCACCAAGCTGTAGCCAACATGGATCTGGCTCAGGTCAGTCATCTAGCTGTGGCCAACACAGTTCCAGATCAAGCCAATCTCTTAATCGTGGCCAACACAGGACTGAATCAAGTCAGACTTCTAGCTATGGCCAACATAGGACTGGATCAGGCCAGTCTTCTGGCTTTAGACAACATGGGTCTGGCTCAGAAGAGTCTTCTGGCTTCAATCAGCACAGATCTAGCTTAGGTCAATCCTCCAGCTATGAACAACATGGTTCTACTTCAGGACAGTCACCAAGCTGTGGCCAACATGGATCTAACTTAGGTCAGTCTTCCAGCTATGGTCAACGTGGCTCAAGTCAATGTGGCTCAAGTCAGTCTTCTGGCCACAGCCGACATGGATCTGGCTCAGGGCAGTCTTCTAGCTTTGGTCGGCATGGTTCTAGCTCAAGAGAGTCATTTGGCTTTGGTCAGCATGGATCTGGCTTAGGTCAGTCATCAAGCTATGGACAATACCAATCTGAATATGGTCAATCTTCTAGGCATGGAAAACATGGCTCTGCTTCAGGTCAGTCCTCCAGCTTTGGACAAAAAAGGTCTGGATCAGGTCAATCTAGCTATGGCCAACACAGGTCTGGCTCAGGTCAGTCTTCTAGTTGTGGCCAGCATGGATCTAGTTCAAGACAGTCTTCAAGCTATGGTCAATATAAGTCTAGCTCAGATGGGTCTTCTAGCTATGGCCAACCTAGGTCTGGAGCAAGCCAATCTTCTAGCTACAGCCAACATAGGTTTGGCTCTAGTCAGTCCTCTAGGCATGACTGTTATGGACCCAGATCAGGTCAGTCTAGCTTTGGGCAACATGGGTCTAACTCAGGAGACTCTTCTGCCTTTGAGCACAGATCTAGCTTAGGTCAATCATTAAGCTCTGGATAGCGTGAATCTAGATATGGTCAATCCTCTGACTATAGACAACATGGTTCTGCTTCAGGACAATAATCAAGCTGTGGTCAACATACATCTGGATCATGCCAGTCTTCTAGCTATGGCCATTGTGGGTCTGGATTAGGTCAATCTTCTAGCTATAATCCACAGAGGTCTGGATCAGGACAGTCTTCTGGCCATGTCCAATGTGACTCTGGCTCAAGTCAGTCCTCTAGCCATGGCCAGTTTGGGTCTGGATGGAGTCAGTCTTCTTGCTATGGCCAACACAAATCTTCCATGGGTCAGTGTTCTACCCAGAGTCAACATGGATCTGGCTTTGGTCAGTGACCCAGTTCTGAACAATATGGGCCTGGCTCATGTCACTCATCTAGCTCTGGACAATGTGGTTCCTGATCTGGTCAGTGTTCTAGCTCTGGACAATATGGGTCCGGCTCGTGTCACTCATCTTGCTCTGAACAAGGTGGTTCTGGATTTGGTCAGTGTTCTAGCTATGAGCAACATGAATTACAAAGGAGATGTAGGTCAAGTTCAAGTGGAACTCATGAAGGGTATAGCAGACCCCAAATAGGCTCAACCCCCAATCAGTCAAGAAGCAGCAGCCAGGAATGGTCAGGGTACAGCCAGAAAGAAAGAAGTAGGAGTTGTAGCCCATCAAGTAGCAAGTCGAATGGATATGAGAGTATTCATGGACAATCAAGAACATGTAGGCAACAAAGCCAAGGACGGAGCCAGGGTCAAAGGGAATCTGGCTGTAGCCATTCAAATTGTAATGAAGGGCAACCAGGAAGCAGTTATAGACAAGATGAAAGCTCCTCAAGTTGTGGCTTTAGACAGTTTACACCCTCCTATGGACAGTCTAGATCCAACACTATCAATACATTGTTAACTTGCAAGGAGGATAATAGACAAGGTGGCTATTATTACCAGAGAGAAGGAGGTAGTTATGAAGGGGGAGATACAAACTCAAGTTCCCACAATTTCCATAGCAGCACCCCACTCTCTGAATATGTCCAAGAGCAGAGGTGCTAATTCAAGGAATGAATAATAAATAGAAGTGAAATTAACTCAAGTAGTAGTTTAAGAAATATGAAACTTATATACAAGCAATTCATTATGAAACTTCTTTCTAACACTGGATGTATCCATTTCTGTCTTTTCCTTTTAAACATGTAACTGTACTCAATTCCTTGTTATTGGGTTCCTTCCAAAGAATGTACGGTATGGGGGCTACTTTGTTAGGAAATACTGAGTTGAATAAATAATGCGTGGGAATAAATTTGGAAGAATAAGGCAAAGCATTTGAGGAGCCTGGGGTTTAGTTGAGGTGTCTTTTTGAGAGCTCCTTACTCATCATATGATGCCAAAACTAATGTTTCATCTCTAAAGAGCAAAAAATTATAAATGTGTTACCAGTTCTGGAGCCAAAGCTTCTCTTACAGTAACATGGACCATAATTTTTTGTGTGCCCCACAATGGATGACATCAGAAAAAAGAAGACCCTAAAAGCAAAGACACAGCGTTGATAGTGTCTTTGCTTATCAAAACCACCAAACCCCTATTCTTAGCTGCATCTTTAATGAGTAAACTAACAAGAGGCATTAAAAAGTGGCACCAGGTGCTTCTCCCTAACCTGTGAGTGAGAGCATTTTTTTCTTAAAGGGCAGGGATGAATCAGTTCAGGATTAAAAGATCCAAATGTGGGCTCTGACTTGGTTTCAGCAAGAAAGATCTTGACCCCTACTACTAAGAATTTTCTCCAGGTTAAAAAAAATTTATAAGAGCAATAGCGTGAAAATACAATGGCTCTAAACTACTTCTGAAGTTCACTGGCCTGCCTCATAGGACAATATCATTTATACAGCGATGGAACAAAACACTGTCAGCCACTGCTTCATAGTTTCTTAGTTTGTAGCATATTTGTTTGAAGTCTTTGGATTCAAATAACTGGATTGCATTAAAACTGACAATAAATAATGGTGATCAAATACTGAGGTTTGTCTCATCTCTGCTTCAATTCACTCTCACACACAGGTGGTCAGACTAAAAACTAACTTAAATAGTTATTTTCCAAGGCCCTGTCCTTCACAGATAACCCAGAATATGTAAATAATTTTTTAAATTCAAAAACAAGACAACTCAATTTTAAAATGAGCAAAAGATTGGACACTTACCAAGCAAGATGTACAAATGGCCAATAAGCACCTGAAAAGTTGCTCAATGTCCTTAGTCATCAGAGAAACGCAAATTAAAACATAATGAGATATTACTACACACACATTAGAATGGCCAAAATTAAAAATACGGGCAATACCAAGTATTGGTATTACTGGTGGAAAGTAAAATGATAATGCTTTGTGATGACCTAGACCTAGAGGGTGGGATAGGGAGGTTGGAAGGAGGCTCAAGAGGGAGGCCATATGGAGATACATGTATACATAGAGCTGACTCACTTTGTTGTACAGCAGAAACTAACAGAACATTGTAAAGCAATTATACTCCAGTAAAGATATTTTTTTAAAAAACAAGAAAGGAAAATGATATATTCACTTTGAAAAATAGTGTGGCAATGTCTTATAAAGTTAAATATACATGAGTATATGACCCAGCAATTCTACTCCTAGGTGAAATGAATACATGTCCACATGAAGATTTTTACATGAATATTCATGGCAGCTTTAATAATAATACCCAAAACTTAAAACAACCAAAATGTGCACAACTGATGAACAGATAAACAAACTGTACAGCCATACAATGAAACACTATTTAGCAAAGAGAAAAGAATGAACTGCTCATATACATGACATGGATGAACCTCAAAAACATTATACTGATCAAAAGAATCCAGACACAAAAAAAGTACATATGGACTTCCCTGGTGGTGCAGTGGTTAAGAATCCACCTGCCAATACAGGGGACATGGGTTCAAGCCCTGGTCCAGGAAGATCTCACATGCCATGGAGCAACGAAGCTCGTGTGTCACAACTACTGAGCCTGTGCTCTAGAGCCCGTGAACCACAACTACTGAGTCCATGTGCCACAACAACTGCACCCCTTGTGCCTAAAGCCTCTGCTCCACAACAAAGAGAAGCCACCGCAATGAGAAGCCCGCGCACCACAACAAAGAGTAGCCCCTACTCGCCGCAACTAGAGAAAGCCCGCGCACAGCAACAAAGACCCAACGCAGCCAAAAAATTAATTAATTAATTAATTAATTTTTTTTTAAAGTACATGTTATATGATTCCATTTATAGGGAACTATTAAAGACAAATTTTAAAATACAAAACATAGAAAGTAGACCAGTGGTTGTCTAGGGCAGGGAATAGAACTTACGAACTTATGCATTAGCTGGAAAGAGGAACCCAACAGAAGTCCAGGGCGATGGACTTATTCTACACTGATATATATTTACATCAAAACTCATAAAATAGTATACTTAAAATGGTGTATTTCAATATGTAAATTATACCACAATAAAGTTAATTTTGTTTAAAATCTCCACACGGCTTTTTGTGAAACTTGCTACACTAATTCTAAAATTTATATAGAAGATCAAAGAATCAAAAATAGCCAGGACAATTTATAAGATAAATAAGGAGGAGGAATGTCATCTTAACAGATATCAAACTATATTACAAAGTTATATTATCTAAGATAATGTGGAATTGTTGTAAAAACAGACATATAAAGCAATGGAGGGACTTCCTTCGTGGTCCAGTGGGTAAGACTCCGCGTTCCCAATGCAGGGGGCCGGTGTACAATCCCTGTTCGGGGAACTAGACCCCGTACACATGCCGCAACTAAGAGTCTGCATGCCGCAACTCAGAAGTCTGCATGCCATCAACTAAGAAGTCCATATGCCACAACTAAAGATCCGCATGCTGCAATGAAGATCCCGCATGCCGCAACTAAGACCCAGCACAGCCAAAATAAATAAATATTAAAAAAAAAAAAGCAATGGAACATCCAGAACAGACCCAATTAAGTTATAAATGTCCATAAATCAAAAGAAATTCTCAAAAAGTAAAAAAAGACAAGCCACCGATGAGGATAAAACTTCTGCAAGGCCTATAAACAACAAGTAATTAATAGCTAGACTGTACATAGAACTTATAAATATCAAATTAGGAAAAAACAGCAAAACTTACAATAAGAAAGTTTACCAAAATAGAAATTCGAACAGCCAAGTGACATTTTAAAAACAATGCTCAGGGAAACATAAAATTAAAATACAATGAAATACCGTTTCATACAGATCAGGTTAGAAAGAACTAAATTCTGGCAATATCCAGCATTGGGGAGGACTGGAGCAATGAAGGTCTACATTGGTAACCATTTAGGAAGCAATCTGGCAATGACACAGGAGTCAGAAAATGTTGCAAATAACTTAAAAGTTCAACAGAAGAATGGATAAATAAATTGTGACATATCCATATACTAGAATGCTATACAACAGTTAAAATTAATGAGATATACCTGGGGTCGGGGGGAGGGGAGTACAGAATACAACACTGAAAAATATTCCACATTGGCATGTAGATTGTTTTGAGTTGAAGGCAACCAAGGCCTAGCAGACTTAGGAAGAGTTTTGTTTCAGAGGTTTGTTTGTTTTTGCCTCTCCCTTAACTGTCTAAAAGAGTTTAGGTAGGGGGCCTACACCAGGACCAGAGCTATTAGCAGAGATAACTTTTTGTATCAGAAAGACTTACCTACATGGCCTGGAAAACATTTGTTTACCAAACATTTGCTCTTCTCAACTTCCTGGGATTTTTCTTCCTCCCTTTGAGGACCCCTACCCCTTCTCCTTTGCTCAGAATGGTACATAAGCCTCAATTGCCTGACTGCCTTTGAGTCTCATATTTTTATGGTACTCCCATATGTATGAAATTAAATTTGTTTTTCTCAAGTTAATCTGTCTTATATCAATTTAACTATTAGGCTAGCCAAAGAACCTAGAAGGGAAGAAGAGAAAAGTTTTCTCCCCCTAAGTATATTCAGATCTTCCTCAACTTATCATGGGAGTTATATCCCAATAAAACCACTGGAAGGTTAAAATATCTTAAATTGAAAATGCATTTAATATACCTAACCTACCAAACATCATAGCTTAGTCTAGCCTACTTTAAATATGCTCAGAACACTTATATTAGCCTTTAGTTGGACAAAATCATTTAAAACAAAGCCTATTTTATAACAAACTGTAGTACATCTCATGTAATTTATTGAATACTGTACTGAAAGTGAAAAACAGAATGGTTGTAAGTGCATCAGTTGTTTACCCTCGTGATCACATAGCTGACTGGGAGCTGTGGCTCGCTGCCACTGGCCAGCACCAAGAGAGAGAACTGTACCACATGTCACTAGCCTGGGAAAAGATCTAAATTCGAAATTCAAAGTACAGTTTCCACTGAATGCTTATCATTTTCAAACCATCGCAAAGTTGAAAAAGTGTAAGCCAAACCACTGTAAGTCAGGGACTGTCGATGTATCTCAATATGGAGAAGTCCCCAAAATATAAAGTGAAAAAATTGTAAAACATGTATATATTGTGTGTTACCCTTTATAAAGTGTTACAATATACATCATAATACCATATATTATTTGTAGTTAACACATACTTGGTAAATATAAAAATCTTTATGGGAATGTTAAACACCAGATTCAGGATAGCGGTTACCTCTGGAGAGAGGGGAGAAAATGGGACTGAAAGAATAAATGAGGCCAAAAGTTTTCTTAAGCAAGTTGATGTTTACTATATTATTCCCTACACTTATTTGTAAACCATAATTATTTCACAAAAGGAGGACAGAAAGATCAATGTGAGCATGACATCAAGGACCGCTCAAGGGAGAAAGTGTTCTGACAAGCTACTCCACTGACATACATGGTCCGGCATGTCCCAGGAGTTGAAATAAACGTATCAGCAGATCAATGCCTGATGAGATTCATCAACTGAATCACACAACCAACTGTCTGGTTCAGACTTGAAACTTACCAGAGAACCTTCTGAAATGTTGGCTTCCTATAATTTTCCCAAAAGCCCAAAGCATTCACTAGCCAGATTAATAAAGACACCTTGTGTTTCTGACAGCACATTTCTGATTGGAAATTAATAAGCTGGCATTCTAGTTTTCATGCTTCATACCCTGGTTAGTTTAGTTACAAAGAAACAGCTTTCCTGAGTCTAATCACCACTGATACACTGATATCAGTGTACATCTGAGTCTACAAGGATGAGGACCAAACTCTAACCCTTTTACCAGGCAATATCTCAACCTTACTTTTTGCCTCTTCCCAATTTCAGGGTTCAGGAGAAAGAAAATTAAGATAAAGCAAAAAAAAAAAAATTCAAATAAATGCCTCGTTGTACAGCTAAGCCAAGTTTTTCATAGTATTCCTCTTCTCCTTGTTATGACTCCAGAATCTAAGAACCAAAGTGTTTCACCTAAGAGAAAGGGGTAGACTAACTGTTTGGGGCAGGATCTTACAGGATCTTAATAACTTATCTAGGATCTGGATCCCAATTCAGAAAATAAAGAAAGTCAATTTTTTTTCTGTGCACTCAATATGCAATTAATCTCTGGGAGACAGATTCATACTAAGCAAAGTCTTAACAGTCCAATTTTTAACAAAAGATAGATATGCATTGAGAACAGGAACCAGTTGTCTATCATGGGAACTTCCTTCCCACTGGATAGATTCATTTAAGAAATATCAGAGGTTCTTCGATGAGCTTTAGAGCAAAGGAGTTTGATTCTCAAAGTGTTGCCCTATCATGATTTAACAATTTGTCTTAAAAGGGAAAGAGTATGAAACTAACACTTTTATTGAGTTCCCTATGAACAGGGAATACTAAATTATGTGCTGTACATATATTATTTAATAATATTATTTATTGCTTAATTTCACTCTCATAGCAACCCTGCAACTAAAGGAGCTACACTCATTTTATTGAAGAGGAAACTGAGACTCTGAAAGGTCAAGTGACTTGCTTACGTTAGTAGAGACAGGATTTAGACCCAAACCAGCCTGACTCAAAAAACATGTGAAGTTACCATATGTCTTCCACTCTAGTAGTATTTCTCTTTAAACAACTACAGTCAAACTTCTAGGACCAGAGCAGCCCCCTCGTCTGGACACTGCTGGAGTCACACCAATTGGTACTCATCCTCTGACTTTCCTTTTCCTACTCTCCATGCAAAGAGAATGTCCTTAAGGGACACTTGAGAAACACCCTTGCTCATTAGCAACATACATAAGAACAATTTTAAGGGAGGACCCCTGTGGCAGATAACTCATCTCCTCACATTTTATTTATCTGATCACATTTAATGCTTCTCATTAGGTTCAATTCCAGAGGGTGGCATTTCTGACCTAGTCCTCCCTAGTGCATGCCTTATATGAGGTTCACTAGGGACTACTTATAAACAACCTCCCACAGTCTAGTACTCTTTAAAAACAAAGATCCTACATCAATTCCCCCATCAGCCAGAATTCCCTGTCTATGCCCTGCCCCCATCACCCACTCCTGTGCCCTCTGACTCCCTCACTCTGTACTCTCTACCCCATATATGAAAGACCCCTGAGCAGCCCTCCCGGCTCCTGCTTGGTCCTTATCTACAAGTCCTAGTCAGAGCATTCCAGATGTTGAAGATATTATATCATCAGGTAATCTGAGACACAGCTATGACAAATTTGCCATGCAATACTCCCAGACTGCATAGGCAGAGAACAAAACTCCATGTGCAAAGACATCAAAGAAGTAATATGTTCAGGGACCAAAGAGTAGACATCTTTGGCTGAAGCATGTAGGCAAAGAGTATCAGGAACTGTGCCTGGAAAAGTTAGTTGGGAAAGGCTTAAGTGGACTGAGAGGTACACAGAGAAGAAAAGTCAGGGACGAACACTGATAAAGATGAATCAAAGCAGGAGGAGAAGCAGGGGAAACTGCTGTTCCAGAAGCCAAAAAAGAGAACTCCGGTAAGTAACAGGCATGAATATAAAATGTATTTTTAAAAGTTACAATAAATAAAACCAGAGAGAACTGGCAGAAGAGTAAACAAATAGATCGATATATCTGAATAAACAGTCCAGAAATATATATACATATATATGTATTTTTTTAAAGGACACATGGAGTGTCTGCTACACACTCAACATATGTAAAGCACTTGGAAAAGTGCCTAGTCCACAGTCATCCTCCAGTAAATATTAGTGGCTACCCTTATTATTATTTGTTGTTGTTGCTGTTGCTGCTGCTGTTGCTGTTATTATTACACATCAGTATGGAAAGGACAGATTCTTTCAAGAAGTTTGATAGGAAAGAGACGTAGGAGAGTAAGCAAGGAAGACAAAAGAAGCCTTTACAAAGAACGAAATTAAAGTATGGGTTGAAAACCTAGGAGGCACCCAGTAAAATTTACTGAATGAGTGAATTATGTCTGTAAGCTAAGGAGAAGGAGATTGAAAAGAAAGAGATGGTCGATACCAAAAAGGGGGTTCATTGCTGGCTCAAGGATCTGGAAGAAATGACAGAAATGGAAGCAAGAGCACATATAGCAAAATCAGCCCTAGAAAGGAATAGGATTCCTTATATGCTTGAGGGTAAAAGGAGGTAAAAATGAGTGAAGATATTATTATCTCAGTGTTACTAAAAGAGGTTCCTAAGATGAGAATTATCACCTGAGGTACTTATTCAGAAAGCTAATTCTTGGACTACCCCCGAGACCCACTGAGTCAGAATTTCTAGGAGATGGGATCCAACAACCTGCATTTAAATGATCTGTTGGATTCCTTTGAGAAGAATGGAAGTTAGGAGAATTCACATCTGTTGCCCCTATGGAGAAAGCAAAATTGACCCCTTGCCCATCACTATTATGACTACGTACATCAGATCCAACTGTTGCAGGGGGAAAAAAATCTTTATGCCCTGAGATAACCTGAAAATATGGAAGAAGATCTACCTAAAATTAGTGTCCCCAAGTCAGTGAAGCCTTGAGCTCTTTCCTGTAAACTGCTGACTCCCTCATGAAAAATGTTTCTCCCTGACTTTCGAAATACTGACATCTACAAGTATGATAATCAATCACATGGGGAAATCACTGATTTTTACCCACAAGAAATGACCAACTGTAACCTTGGTAACCTCAGGATTTTTTTTTTCCTTTAAATGTCTCTGTGTCATTTATTCAAAGAAACATTCTTCTCAAGACTGGACTCCTAATGCTTTTTTAGACACTCCACCATCTTAACAAAGAAGGAAGTGAAGTGATCTGCTAAAAGGAATATAGGGAGGGAGGGAGGGAGGCTTGAAAGGAGTGGGAAAGGTGTGAAGTAGCAGTTGAGGGGTCTGGGAAGGGCATCAACTAGGAATGAGGAAAGATTGTCAGGTAGGATTCAGAGACTAGATAAGGTAGAAAAATCACAAAGGTGTAGAGAGAAGCGAATGCACCATAGTACATGATATCGCCAACACCCAACAGCCTGGCAGAAGAAGCAAAGAAAATGGCAGATATGAAATCGGCAGGGCAGGTGTGAGGACAAGTGAAGGGTCCAAGGCACTGAACGATCCCTAGTGAGGGTTACAAGTATGGGAGAAAGAGACATCTTACAGTATCTCTCCTGGGCCCAAACTGTATGTGTGAAGGGAGGGATAATGTTACAGTCAAATTTCTCCTTAATTCCACTACTGTAGTAAAGATGGGGCTTCCTAGCAGCAGCAGCTTTTCAGGTAAAGGTAAATAACAACATGGAATATACTAGGACCTATGCATCAATGCCAGGTCACTTATCCCTTTTTAACCTCACAACTCTTTGGAGCAGAGATCCTTAAGCTTTTCAGTGTGCAAACTGGGGTTCTTAGAAGTTAACCATGAGTCCAAGGACACACAGATCAGCCATGATGTAGGTCAGAAGTGACCAACCACAAAACTCGTTCTCAATCCACTAGCCCACACTAACTTCAGAAGCAGCAGGCTCCACTCCACAGAGTGAAAGGAAACAGCATCACAGAAAACCAGATGTCTCATAGAACACGGGGTTGCAGGGAGTTTTTCAGGGAAGAATTAAGGATATAGGGACCTTTCTTGGCAACAGAACTAAAGAAAACGAGAGAAGCAAAATGTAGGAGAATTACCAGAGGGAGGAAAGCAAGTAACAGGCAGTAAGTAGCTGTAGATTGTGTATCAGATTGCTGGTTGAAGGCGTATGTATTTGGAGGACGTGAGCGGGAGGACACAGGGAGGAGAAGGGAGAGGAAGAAAACAAGCTCAGCCCATCATGATCATTATCTGTGACATCTGTCAGTGGAGGTGGAGGCCCTGTCTAGATGAGGAGTCATTGAGCCTAGCAGGAGGAGCTGATCTCATTGCACCCTTAATCCAGTCCTTTTCTTCTGCCCACTTTGGGAGCAATCTGTGTAACCAGATTTGTGCCTCTTTGAGATGCTTACCCACTGCTGACAAACTCACGATGCATTATAACATGACTGAGGCCCACACTTTCAAAAGTGTGATTATGGAATCCAGGACAGATATGAAAGAAGGCAAGAGGCAGACTGGCAGGCCGAACAAATAGAGACAGAATAAAGAACAGGTTTATTTAAAATGCACACCCAACCAACCAGCAGTTCCACTCCTAGTCTTGTATCTTAAAAGAAGGTGTACATATATGACAATAATAATATCTAACATTTATATAAAACTTAGTATAAGTCAAACTTATTATATGTTACTATACTATATACAACCCTCTCAATTACCCCATGAGAGAGATAATTCCATCTTCCCATTTTACTGATGAGGACAGTGAGGCACAGCAATTGCATAATTGGCTATGGTCACCATAGCTAGCATTTGTACCCAAGCGGTGTGACTCTAAAGTTTTTCTTCTTAACACAAGGCACCAACTATGGCTATGAAATCTGTCCACTGTCCAGAGATGCCCACAGGAAGCAAGTCCAAGAAATCCAATCCATGTCCACGTAACAACCGACATATCCTTAGCACAAAGCTACAACCATGTGAGTACTTTTTCCTTTTCCCCAGGGACCCTCCATTTGCCAAGCTGTGTGTCCAGAGGACTAGGCCCATGCAAAGAGGAAGCCTTTCTGACTCACACAAAGGTGCCAGAGTCTAGCTGTGGTCATACCTACCTGTCACAGCACTACACTATTTTGTGTGGGAAGATATTTATGAGGCTGTTTGATGCAACACTGCTTGTAGTGATGAATGTGGAAATGGATAAATAAACTGCACAATATACTTATACTGGAATGCTACGGAACACTTAAAAAGGAATGAACTACTTGTTATATGTATATTGATTATTTAAATATAACATTGAGTGAATCAAGCTGTAAATTATATACAGTATACTATGTAAATTTTAAAACCCAAAAAGATTACATTTTATAAACACACACACAGATTCACCAACTTTGTGTTGGTGATTGCTTCTGAGAAGGGGAGGAGATCATCACTTGGGGAAGAGCACAGGAGACTTAAATATACCTGTAATGTTTTATTCCTTTTCATAAGCCTTGAAGCAAACATGACAAAATATGTCACTATCGATTCTGGGTGACAGGCATGCAATTACTCAAAATAAAAATAAAGATTATTTTTTAAGAATGGGCTTAGTAGGAACCTAAGGAATAGAAGAGTAAGAAGACTATGCTGTGTGATCAATAAGTGAAACTTTGGGAGTCCTGGCTTCCCAAGAGGTGGAGTAGTTATGGGTGAATGCAAGGTTCAGGGTGTGGCCGTTTGAATGGGTGGCTGATGTGAAATGGAAAGCAGCCAAAGTCCTTATTGAATACGGTTACAGGGCAAGATTAGTCAAGGGAAAAATGAGGTTGGAAAGAGGGTGGAGTACGTATGCATCAATGGAGGAGTAGTTGTTGAAAGAAGCCAGGGTGGCGAGCAAAGGCAAGCTCGGCCCATCTCCAGCCACAACACAATGAGGGAGAATGAACACCCTGCACTGGAACTGCTGGAAAGTCACGTCACTCAGGAAAAGTCTGGTTTCAGTTCAGGTGAGGAGGTAGTTACCTCAAAAATTCTACCGACTCTACCTTTCTAATTCATTGATCCAAAACTGTGGGTTCAATCAGAGAGGAGTGTTGATGTTACCAACAAAAAAGACTTCGGGACAGCTTATACTGGGAAATCAAGCCGCCAACTGCACCAAGGAGCACAGAATGCTGAGGGAGATTATCACCAAGCAAAGGCCAAACGGGCAGTAAAATACTCAGCCCTGGGAAATCAAGTTGGCACTGAATGAGTGAAATGACCTGAGGGAGCAGATAGAGATATTTCAGAATATTGTCAATGAAGAGATGACTCTGGCTCAGGAAGTGGTTTTGGCTCTGGAAACAGCTCTGGGAAAGTGTCAAGGGATGAATGGAGAGAGGGGCCCACATATGAAGGGATGTGAGGTTGAGAGTCCAAATGGACCCACACAGACAAGGTAAAACCATATCCTCAGAATTAAATCTTTTCAAGATAGACTAGAAAAGTGACTAGGTCAGAATGGTGAAGAGGAAGACAGGCAAGTATCCAGGAAGGGAACAGGAATAATTGGATGGAACTTGCAGATGTCCCCTGATGCCACTTTTGGTCTAGGAGAAAGTCAGTCCCCTCATTCATGCCAAGGCATGCCAAACCATGTTTGTCCTCCCCAGCACTGAAGGGCCTCACCTTGGAGACACTAATGGAGGCCCGTGCCCCCTCAGCTGTAGGATGCCCACACTTAGAGAGAGGGGACTGCTCATTGTCACTGGAAATGTTCATTTAAAGAGACTCCTTTATTTCTGGGCAGAGTACAATGTGCTAAAAAAGAACTGCTTACCTTGATCAAGACCTTATTCACAAAATACACTGATGCCTTTCTGTTAAAAAAGAAAAAAATTCATCACACTCATTCTGGGGCAGAGAAAGAGCACAGACCTACATGCTACAGCCTCCTCTTTATTTTTCTCCAACTCCCCTCCATCCCTGTTTAGGCAGTCTTTTTTCTATTATGCATACAGGTAGAGTAGAAAAAAAAATAAAGGTTCCTTGCAATAGCATCTTCTTTCAAATTTGAATGTCTCACACCTGCACCTTGCCTTTTGCATTTAGAAGAGAGGAATGCTGATGTCTTCTTCCTCAGGTCCTTCAGTTTGGGCTGAGGGGCCCTCAAGAGTACACGTTGTGAAGCCCACAGGGGGCTGGGAAAGACCTCATTATTACTACACATAGATGGCCGCGGATGTTTCTGTACCTATAAAATGTTTCACTTCCAAGTATTTCAAAAGTCAGCAAAATAAAACCACTCTATAGTGTAAAATAACTGGTTATCAAATCCATCTTTGCTCTGTTTGTAGAGGGAAGTAGTAAGAGAATTAAATGCCTGATATGGTGGGGAACTAGGACCCAGTGGTGACAAGTAACTTTTTATGGTTCACCAGTTTGGTGAAAGCACCAAACCCTCCTGGGCCGCCTTGACAACAGCACCACTCTTGTCCAGCTATACTCACTGAGCTGGGGAGCGTCATTTGAGGAAGGAGAGGATGGGGAAGTAGAGCAGGACTGCGCTGAGACCTAACACTCAGTCTTCAGACTTGGCTGCCTTCTCCTCCTATAAAGCAAACCCAGGGCAGAAGCACAGATCTTTCAGTCTCTGTGCAGCCCTGTGTATACAGAGCTAGGCAGTAACACTTCCTTCACTGTGTCAGGGAATTATGTGTACATTCCACCTGAAATAATCCCATCTGCACCTGGGGCCTCCCTCTGTGGCCACTGTCATCTCCTGCAGGAGCTCACTCCTCACTCAACAAATTCCAACATCCCTTCCTACCACACCCTTGGCCACATCGTGATGAAGCCAGGCTGCCTGTCTCTGAGCAGCAGCCCCCAGATGGCAAGAGAACAGAGGTTGTCTCAATGGCCCATTAAATACCCAGAACTAGTAATTATAGTCAAGCCTTGTTGAGCATTAATACATGGTAGCACTGCTCTGAGAACTCAATCATTATAACTGTGTGAGGGAAGTATTATCGTCACCCATATTTCACACACAAGAAAACTACACCATGGAGAGGTTAAGCAGCTTTCCCAAAGACATACAGCTAGTAAGTGGCACAACAAGGATTTCAGCCCAGGCAAACCGATTTCAGAGCCCATACTCTTACCCACTGTGTGATTCTGCCCTTTGGAAGAATTCAGAACAGCTAATATGATTGTTATGTTGAGAAATATGTAATCTACAATTTGCAGCCCTGCCTCCCAATGAGTTTTCACTCCTTTCAATGTTTACGTTTGAGGCTTTCAGGCTTCACATCTAAAATGCAACAGGGTATGTAGTTTTATCTTGTCATAATGGAGTAAAAAACAAGATCTCAGTGGGAGTACCGTCCCCATGCCAAGTTCAGGAGCAGTCAGGTCATGTGCTCATGTCTTCACCAAGATTGACTCCAAGTTTCCAACTTTGCAGACCAGATAGACAATGTCAGCACTAACAGATTCAAGCATTCAGAGGGCAGAGCAGGTTTGGAGAAACAGATATTTAGTTTAGTTTATTCATTCAGTCAACAAGTATTTTCAGAGCATTGAGTATCTGATACTGTGGGGGAATCTGGGGACACAACAGGGAACCAGAGTCTGGCAGCATTCCTTCCAGGATATGCTAGAGGAGACTGAGAAAAAACAAGCAAACGGTAAGTAAGAAGCAGGATGCCATGACAAAATAACCCAGGGAACCTCTTTCATATGGGCATTCAGAAATGTAAGTAGTAAATTTGAGATCCTCAAAGATTGGGAGGTGGATATATAGGTCCTAATGACATGCCCCACTTTATGACTTTATGCCAACTTCCCAGGAACTTCCCAAAGAATACTTTAGGACCCTGTAATGCAAACTTCTTGACCTGGTGCTCCAGGCCCTGCTGCAGCCCTGACCTACCTACCTACCCCTTCCCACCACCACTTCCAAACACACCCTCTCCATTCCATTTAGGCTAATGTCTCACTGTCCCGCAACACCTCATGTTCACCCACCCTGTTCTCTCCCTTCACCTTAATTCTACCCACCCTTCAAGACCAGGCTTCCTCATTTTTATCCACTACAGGCTTACCAAGCTCCCCTCTCCTCTACACTACCAGTTCACAAACACTTCATTACCTCAAAATAAAGCCTGCTGTCTTTCACTGCTGTTTCACAAGCACCATAACCAAGGACTTTAACACAGACCCTAACTACCATCTCCTTGCAGCAAGTGTGGGCAGGAAGGGAAGGGGATTCAGTATACGTCCAGAGTTCTCAGAGCCAGAGGCTGAGAGAACTGACTCAGGCTCAGAAAAGCAGCTCGAGGGGACCAAGAACAGTGTCCAAGTCCACAAGTCCACATATCAGTGTTCAAGAAGCACAATTTCCAAATAGCAAGACACAGAGTCTCCAGTCAAGTGCAGAGATCTCTACAGTTGTGAATACAGGTGGCAAGGAGACAGTTCTAGGGGGAGACTAAAAGGCCAGGTGGGGTATGTAATCAGAGCCTGGGAGTAGAGGATAAAGCATAAGCCTGGTCTCACAGACCTGGTCCAACACAGGCTAGAGGGAGCACAGACTTGTGACCGGGGGATACCCAGGGCCACCATGCATCAACTGGCAACAAAAGGAACCTGGGGGAGAATTCAGGAACCTAGACACCAAGACTGGGTGACTAAGTTTGATAATCTGACTCAATTCTAAGTTTAAGCTGTAGGTAGAGATCATCAGTGGACTTGTTTGGGGAAAGTACAGAAAGTAGATGAAAGAGAAGAAATGAAGGCCAAAAATGTCCATGGATTACTAGTCCCCCGGGTGCAGGGCCCATGCCTCAATTCTATCCCCCACAGCACGTAGCAATACATATTTATTGATTACATAAAAAAGGAAGATCACAGAGAGTTTGGTGTTACCCAATTGAGGAAATAAGCCAAGCCAACCTGAGTCATCACTTAAGCAAGCTATGTATTTTTGCAGGTTTACAAGAAACCTCCATCACCGTGGCAAACACAGAGAGGTAATGTGATGTGGTGAAGGAAGATGGGGCTAGAAGTGAGGAGGGGAAACTACACCAACTTTGCCAGCAACCTCCTGTAAGACCTTAGACAAGTCACTTCACTTCTCTGAGCCACAATTACCCCATCTATAAGAGGGTAAATGTAATTGCTTCAAATTTTTCATGGTATCTAAAACACTCTGCACCCAGTTCTCTGCTTGGCTAACTTCATTTTTTTTTTTTTTAATCTTTGATCAAATCCTGCATCCCTAATGAGGCCTATCCTAGCCACCCTATTCAATACTGCAACCAGCCCATGCCAACACCCCACCCACACACACTCTGGTTTACACTTTTCTTTTCCATAACACTTCTAACACTCTATATAATTTATCTATTATCTTTATTGCTGCCTGCTAGAATGTAAGCCCCATGACAGCAAGGATCTTTGTCTGTTCTAGTTCACTGATATATATCAAGCCTCTGAATAGCATCTGGGACAGCTTAGGCATCCAATAAATATTTGAAGAATGAATATATGAACAAGTCAATTAAAGGCCAAAATCTTGTGAAATAAAAAAACTACAATAACAAATCTCCTGCCCACACCCTCAAGCATCCCTAAAATTCCTTAATACCCTCTTGAGGGAACCCAAAAAGGCAAACGTGTCCACAGTGCTCTGGGGCCATCTGCTGGCAGCTCTACCTAGTAGCTACCTCAGCAATTAAACTGACAGGAATTTCCAGTGGGGTATGGAGTTGCAGGGACCGGCTCCCTTCAGCCACTGAGGACACTCAGGCTACAGATTAAAAAGGAAAAAGAGGGCTTCCCTGGTGGCGCAGTGGTTAAGAATCCGCCTGCCAATGCAAGGGACATGGGTTCAAGCCCTGGTCTGGAATACCATGGAGCAACTAAGCCTGTGCGCCATAACTACTGAGCCTGGGTGCCACAACTACTGAAGGCTTGCCACAACTAGAGAGAGCCCACGTGCAGCAAAGAAGACCCAATGCAGCCATAAAAAAATAAATTTATTTTTTAAAAAAGGAAGAAGAAAGCTGGACTACAAATCAGGAGCGTCCAAAAGTTTCTGGAAGAGAGAGTTAAAATTTCTCTGAAGGACCATATGTCCCAGTGTTTCCCAGAACTTCTTTCCACTTAACGATAATAACAGTAAGTACTACGTACTAAGCTCTTATGTGTCAGGCACTGTTTAAAGAACTTTCATGTATTATTCTGTTTAATCTGTTAAACGTCATCAAGCCGTTGACGCACATACCATTACTACCATTTTATAAATGAAGAAAGTTTTTTTTTTAATTTATTTTTGGCTGCATTGGGTCTTTGTTGCTGAGCGTGGGCTTTCCCTAGTTGCGGTGAGCAGGGGCTACTGTTCGTTGCGGTGCGCAGGCTTCTCATTGCGGTGGCTTCTCTTGTTGCGGAGCACGGGCTCTAGGCGCGCGGGCTTCAGTAGATGTGCCACGTGGGCTCGAACCCGTGTCCCCTGCACTGGCAGGCGGATTCTTAACCACTGCGCCACCAGGGAAGTCCCAGAAAGTTTGTTTTTAAAATAAATGTTTTCGTTTAAGTGAAACAGTGAACCCATCTAAATTAAAATATTGATAAGAAAAAACAAGACGTGGTGTGCACGCGGCGCTTGGGGAGTCCTAGCGCGCCTGTGCTGGCAGGTGTGACAGACCAACCAGCCCACCCCTCAAGCCAGGCACGACCTCAGTCCTGGGCTCTGGATCCCAAGGCCGCCCGGTTCACCCTGCTCACCTCAGAGAAGAAGGGGAACGCTCCCCAGAAGGCCATGTGAGCTGTTTCCAGGCCTCAGATGCTCCCACCTGCCTTTCTCAGCTGAGCTGGCTGGGCCCCGCCCCCCCTTCCGGAAGTGCAATCCCTCTTCCCAGAAGCAGCTTCTTCTACTTCCCCCGAGGCCAGGCCAGGCCGGAGGACGCCACGGGCACCAGCGCCTCTGAGGGCGGATGCCTGAGGCAGGGCCTCTCGCAGTTTCCAAGCGCACCACCGAGTGGGCGAAGGGCTACGCAGGAGGCCACCGGGCCGCCCGCCCACCCCGCACGCTCCACCTCCGACGCGGGGAGGCCTCTGCTCCGAGGATCCTCCGCATCTCGGAGGACGCCGCGCTTACTCCAGGCCTTACCTCCCCGACAGTCCCCAGCAGCTCCTCCCCATCGGCGCCGCAGGGCTCAGCTCTGGGCCTCTCAGGGCCCCCGGGTCTGGGCGCTCCGGGGCAGCCACCCCAGGGTAGAGAGCACAGCGCCCCGAGGGGTGGGGGGAGACCCCCAGGTGGGATAAAAGCCCGGGCTTCTGGGAAGGCGAACAACTGCGTCCCCTGGTGGTCAGGCGGGGCCTCGGGCTCTTTCCTCAACTGCAGCCCTGGTTACAGTGTTGCCCAAAAGGAGGATGCAAGATGGTTTTAGGTGCTAAGTAAGCTTTTTTGAAATGCTTGAGTTATTTACTCTTGGGTGTTTTAGAAAGAAATTACTAGTACAACAATGCCTTTTCTTGAATATTATTTTGCTATGTGGCTAACTTTTTAAAAGTGAATGGTTAACATTGGTTTAAAGGAAATATTGAATAAAAAATAAACAGATGTTGCACTAAAAACTCATGGTAGTGGTACTCAAATGACTAAAATCCGGGAGAACTATCAGCCCTACAAGGACGATGAAGGGAATATGTGGGTGTCATGGTTAATTTTATGCGTCAACTTGCAGGGAGTTTTTGCATGACATTAGCATTTAAATCAGTGCACTTTGAGTAAAGCAGGTTACTCTCCATAACGTGATTGGGTGTCATCCAATCAGCTAAAGGTCTGAATAGAATAAAAAGACCCACCAACCTGAGCAAGAGGGAATTCTCCAGTGGAATGCCTTCAGACTTCATCTGTACCATGGGATTTTCTGGGTCTCCAAGCTGCAGATTTTGGACTTGGCTGCCTCAATAACTGCATGAGCCAATTCCTTACAATAAACCTTTTCCTACATATATACACATCCTACTCGTTCTGTTTCTCTGGAGAACTCTGACTAATAGAGTGGGTCATCTCAAGTAGTCCTTCCAGCTTCCACACTGACACTAGGTGGAGCTGTGAGGAGGACAGCAGGGGAGAGAAAGTTTGACTCCAATACCTGATGCTCTGAAGTGCTGAGGGGTCACTCTATGCCCTATTCTCTAGGCACACTCAACCCGGTTTCACTGCTTCTGTCCTCCTTCCCCTTCCCACCAGGGCCCTTGCACACCAAGTCTTGGGGCATTCCCACTGCTCACTCTTCCTGGAGGAGAACTAAGTAGTGCCAAGTAGGTGGAGTCTGTACCCAGGTCAGGATATCTAGTTTCCTGGCTCCTCTCCCTGATGACCTTGCAGCACTTGCTTATCAGAGTCTTTTCCCTTCCCTGGAATTCTGTTGTATCTGTAGGATAAGAGGGCATGACTAGAAGGTCTAAGGTCTCTGCAGGATGTGAGTGCCTTTCTCCGCGCCTGGCCTCTTTCCACCCCTTTCCTGTCTTTGCCCCTGAAATGGTAGAAAGACTTAACTGATTGCTAAATTTTGTAAGGGTGATTGGCTCAGGTCTGCCCTTCTTCTACTGGGAGCTGCAGAGATCCTCCATGCCATAACAGGGACCTACATCTGTGCAGGGAGGCCTGCCCCAGCCCAGGGCTGGCATTAGGTGGGTAACTCTGCCTAACCATGGGGTCTACCATGAGCAAGCCCTAACAACAGACCTAGAGCCACAGCCTATAACTGAATGTCTATCAGTAAGAAAGTGTGCCTCAAAACTCCTCCAGAGCCTTTCCCAAGACTCTTTTTGTGCAACTTTGGCCTGTCTCTGCCTGCGTCTTCCTCAAAGAGAAGAAAAGGGGGTGAGACAGACAGACTGGAAGTGAGAGAATGAGTCTGATTATTTGATTATTAAATTAATCAGCACCACAGTCAGGAACTGAATCTCATCTTATATCCCCCAGACACGTGCCCAGGACTCAGCATAGAGCAAGCTCGCATAAATGTTTGTTGAATAAACAAACGTGAATTAATGTGACTAATGAGTTCTGAGTGCCAGCTTTATGAGAGGAGTTGACAAACTACAGCAAAACCAGAGCCGGCAGCCAGGATTGTGAGTGTTCCGGAGACCTCGTCATGTGACAAAAAGTTAACAGAAGGGATAGAAACAGAGAAGAGGAGATGTAAGAGGGAGACTGGACAATTGTTTCTGAAATCAGAAAGAAGGAGGAAGAATTTGATAATCCTTGATTTACATTGTTCCAGAAGGCAGAATGGGAGCCAAGGAGCAGAGTTCACAGGTAGATTATAGCTCCAAGCAGATGGATATTCCCCACGGCTGGAACTACCCAGGTGTGGGACAGGCTGCCTGTTGGGAAGGGCCTCCTCCATCAGAGGCTGGACACCACCATGGGGAGGAGCACGGGCCTGCACCTTGTGAGAGGTTCAGGCAACAGACCAACCGCTGAGATTAGCTGGAAGAGTCCAGATTCATTTCTCCCTTCCCTCAGAAGGAGAACAAGTTTTCATGTGACATGAGTCCTGTGAGGCCCTGAACAAAACTATGAAAAGGGAAAATCTGACTTTAGCATACCTTACTTACCTTTTCAGAACACTTGTCATCTCTGCTTGTAAAACTCCTAACATGAACATTCTTGTCTTGGACGTGAGTAAACAAAGAAAAGAACTTACTTAAGAGTGTTAATGCCTTAACATGCCAATCCACATTTTGAAAGAGGGTGCCTCAAGAAAGCAATGAGCAAATCTAATGCTGGGTGTGCAGCACAGTAGCATTTGCATGGGAAAGTCCTCTTGAAGACCCTCCGATCAATCAAGCAACAGGGCTCAGAACCTAACTGTGTTCAGCATAGTGCTAGTCAGAGGGCAAGGGAACTGCAATGGGAGGCAGAGTCCTGGGTTAAGCCCTCGCTCCACCTTATACTGACTATGTCAGTTAAGTTACTGATTAGTTACTTAGCTTTTCTGAGCTTCATTTTCCTCATTGGTAAAATAGTGTTACGGCCCCCCTTCTTGAACACAAACATACAGAGGGCAGAGAAAAGAGGTCTGGGGGAACACAGAAGGAGAAGCATCAGCTCTGACCCAGGGAGGGGGCTGAGCTGAGCTATAGACCATGCCTCGTTCCTGCCTGGATCCCAGGGTTCTGTCCCCACTCAGGAGGCCCCTCTGTTCTCTCCTATCATCCGAGGTATGCTCAAAGGCCTCTGAACTCACTCCCTTCCACAGCCACTTCAAGCACTCCAGAGGATTTCCTCAACCTCTGCCCTTCCCATCCCCAGAGGCATTTACCTGCTTCAGAGAAGACAGTTCCCATAAACCAAAAATCAGCTTAGCCAATTCAGACCACTAAAGCCTTGGGTTTCTTTATTGAAAACCTTGGGTTTCTTTCTGCAAATAAAGGGCTTCATTATTCTGTTGTATAGAACTGACTCACAGCAAATTAAAATTGATTTCCACAATGACCTGATGACCTTGCTCTTCACTGATGATATGGCAGCACAAAAAAAAAATCAGCTAAACTGCAAGACTAAGAACATTGTAAAAATTGAAATGTAGTTGACTTACAGTATTATATTACTTTCATGTGTACAACACAGTGATTCCATATTTCTATAGATTATACTCCATGTAAAGTTATTATAAAATATTGGCTATATTCCGTGTGCTGTACATTATATCCTTGTTAACTTATTTAGTTTATACCTAGTTGTTTATACCTCTTAATCCCCTTCACCTGCTTTGTTCTTCCCCCACCCTTCTTCTCTCTGGTAACAACGGGTTTGTTCTCTGTATCTTTGAGTCTGTTTCTGTTTTGCTACATTCATTCAACTAAGGATTTAAGTATTAACTGAGATTCAGGAAAATGGGATCTTTTGGTCATTGTCTGTCTGCTTGTTTGTTTTGGCCCTGGACAGTTCCAGTATAGATGAAATTAGGGGTGGACCAACACTTTCTGTAAAAGCCAGATAATAAATATTTTCGGCATTTGTGGCCTAAAAGTATATTACATAGTTACTTATACATAACAAGAGGGAAAACAAATTTCCACAATCTTTTGACAACATTCAAAATATAAAAATAATATTGAATACAATTTTTTTAATAGAGGTCTACCAATAAGAAAAATTGCAATTCCTTTTTAAGGAGTAATATTTCATTTAATTGAAGCTCAAAGTTATTTTTTCCTATCACCAAAATCTATTGCTAATATTCATCTGCTTTTGCTGATGTGTAATGAAATTTTACATATTTCATATTTAAAAATGTCTTCTCACGTGGATACATATTGCCAAATACTGATATCAATCCACAAATATGAATTTAATTAGTATACTCATTTTTGGAAGGTATTAATATAATTCTACTAGGTTCATTTCTTGATATTTGCCTTAAAATACAGCATCACAGGGACCTTCAAGATGGTGGAGGAGTAAGACGTGGAGATCGCCTTCCTCCCCACAAATACATCGGAAATACATCTACGTGTGGAACAACTCCTACAGAACACCTACTGAAGGCTGGCAGAAGACCTCAGACCTACCAAAAGGCAAGAAACTCCCCCACGTACCTGGGTAGGGCAAAAAAACAAAGAAAACACAGAGACAAAAGAATAGGGACAGGACCTGCACCAGTGGGAGGGAGCTGTGAAGGAGGAAAGGTTTCCACACACTAGGAAGCCCCTTCGCGGGTGGAGACTGTGGGTGGCGGAGGGGGAAGCTTCAGAGCCACGGAGGAGAGCGCAGCAACAGGGGTGCAGAGGGTAAAGCAGAGAGCTTCCCACAGAGGATCGGTGCCAACCAGCACTCACCAGCCTGAGAGGCTTGTCTGCTCACCCGCCGGGGTGGGCGGGGGCTGGGAGCTGGGGCTCGGGCTTCGGTCGGATCCCAGGGAGAGGACTGGGGTTGGTGACGTGAACACAGCCTGAACGGGGCTAGTGCGCCAGAGCTAGCCGGGAGGGAGTCCGGGAAAAAGTCTAGACCTGCCGAAGAGGCAAGAGACCATTCTTTCGGGGTGCGCGAGGAGACCGGATTCCTTCCCTGTGCGCCCACAGAAGGCAGAGCACCGCCTAAGTGAGCTCCAGAGACAGGCGTGAGCCATGGCTATCAGCTTGGACCCCAGAGAAGGGCATGAAATGCTAACACTGCTGCTGCTGCCACCAAGAATCCTGTGTGCAAGCACAGGTCACTATCCACACGTCCCCTGGGAGCCTGTGCATCTCGCCACTGCCAGGGTCCCATGATCCAGGGACAACTTCCCAGGGAGAACACACTGTGTGCCTCAGGCTGTTGCAACGTCACACCAGCCTCTGCTGCTGCAGGCTCGCCCCGCATCCCAATTATGACTAGCATACCCTTCCCTCTCCCCAGTCTGAGTGAGCAAGAGCACACTAATCACCGCTGCTTTAACCACCTCCTGTCCGCGCAGGAACAGATGCCAGAGGGCGACCTACACACAGAGGCGGGGCCAAAACCAAAGCTGAACCCCAGGAGCTGTGCGAACAAAGAAGAGAAAGTGAAATTTCTCTGTGCAGCCGCAGGAGCAGCGGATTAAATCTCCACAATCAACCTGATGTACCCTGCATCTGTGGAATACCTGAATAGACAACAAATCACCCCAAAATTGAGGTCTTGAACTTTGGGAGCAACTGCAGACTTGGGGTTTGCTGTCTGCGACTGATTTGTTTCTGATTTTTATGTTTATCTTAGTTTAGTGTTTAGCACTTGTTATCATTGGTAGATTTGTTTACTGGTTTGGTTGCTCCCTTCTTTTTTTTTACTATTTTTTTTAATTTTAATAATTTTCTTTTAATTTTGTTTTCTTTCTTTTTTTCCCCCTTTTCTTCTGAGCTGTGTGGCTGACAAGGTCTTGGTACTCCAGCCAGGTGTCAGGCCTGAGCCTCCAAGGTGGGAGAGCCAAGTTCAGGACATTGGACCACCAGAGACCTCCTGGCCCCACGTCCCATGTAATATCAATAGGCGAGAGCTCTCCCAGAGATCTCCATCTCAATGCTGAGACCCAGCTCCATGACAATGGCCAGCAAGCTCCAGTGCTGGATGCCCCATGCCAATCAACTAGCAAGACAGGAACACAACCCCACCCATTAGCAGAGTGGCTGCCTAAAATCATACTAAGTTCACAGACACCCAAAAACACACCACCGGACGTGGTACTGCCCACCAGAAAGACAAGATTCAGCCCCACCCACCAGAACACAGGCACCAGTCCCCTCCACCAGGAAGCCTACACAAGCCACTGAACCAACCTCACCCACTGGGGGCAGACACCAAAAACAACAGGAGCTACGAACCTGCAGACTGAGAAAAGGAAACCCCAAACACAGTAAGTTAAACAAAATGAGAAGACAGAGAAATATGCAGCAGATGAAGGAGGAAGGTAAAAAACTCACCAGACCAAACAAATATAGAGGAAATAGGCAGTCTACCTGAAAAAGAATTCACAGTAATGATAGTAAAGATGATCCAAAGTCTTGGAAATATGTTGGAGAAAATACAAGAAATGTTTAACAAGGACCTATAAGAACTAAAGAGCAAACAAACAATGATAAACAACACAATAAATGAAATTAAAAATACTCTAGAAGGAACCAACAGCAGAATAACTCAGGCAGAAGAATGGATAAGTGACCTGGAAGGTAAAATAGTGGAAATAACTACCACAGAACAGAATAAAAATAAAAGAATGAAAAGAATTGAGGACAGTCTCAGAGACCTCTGGAGCAACATTAAACGCACCAACATTTGAATTATAGGGGTCCCAGAAGAAGAGAAAAAGAAAGGGTCTGAGAAAATATTTGAAGAGATTATAGTTGAAAACTTCCCTAACATGGGAAAGGGAATAGTCAATCAAGTCCAGGAAGCACAGAGAGTCCCATACAGGATAAATCCAAGGAGAAACACGCCAAGACACATATTACCAAAAATTAAATACAAAGAAAAAATATTAAAAGCAGCAAGGGAAAAACAACAAATAACATACAAGGGAATCCCCATAAGGTTAACAGCTGATGTTTCAGCAGAAACTCTGCAAGCCAGAAGGGAGTGGCAGGACATATTTAAAGTGATGAAAGGGAAAAACTTACAACCAAGATTACTCCACCCAGCGAGGATCTCATTTAGATTCGACGTAGAAATTAAAACCTTTACGGACAAGCAAAAGCTAAGAGAATTCAGCACGACCAAACCAGCTTTATAACAAATGCTAAAGGAACTTCTCCAGGCAGGAAACACAAGAGAAGGAAAAGACCTACAATAACAAACCAAAAACAATTAAGAAAATGGTAATAGGAGCATACATATCAATAATTGCCTTAAATGTAAATGGATTAAATGCAAAAGACATAGACTGGCTGAATGGATACAAAACCAAGACCTGTATATATGCTGTCTACAGGAGACCCACTTCAGACCCAGGGACACATACAGACTGAAAGTGAGGGGATGGAAAAAGATGTTCCACGCAAATGGAAATCAGAAGAAAGCTGGAGTAGCAATTCTCATATCAGACAAAATAGACTTTAAAACAAACACTGTTACAAGAGACAAAGAAGGACACTACATAATGATCAAGGGATCAATCCAAGAGGAAGATATAACAATTGTAAATATTTATGCACCCACCATAGGAGCACCTCAATACATAAGGCAAATGCTAACAGCCATAAAAGGGGAAATCAAAAGTAACATAATCATAGTAGGGGACTTTAACACTCCACTTTCACCAATGGACAGATCATCCAAAATGAAAATAAATAAGGAAACACAAGCTTTAAATGATACATTAAACAAGATGGACTTAATTAATATTTATAGGACATTCCACCCAAAAACAACAGAATACACTTTCTTCTCAAGTGCTCATGGAACATTCTCCAGCATAGATCATACCTTGGGTCACAAATCAAGCCTTGGTAAATTTAAGAAAATTGAAATTGTTTTTTGTTTTTTGTTTTTTAAGTGACATAGCATAGGCATGGTAATAAATGTTTATTAAAATGAATTAGTCAACTTCCTCATTTTATTTTATTTTTGTAACATTTTTATTGGAGTATAATTGCTTTAAAATGGTGTGTTAGTTTCTGCTGTATAACAAAGTGAATCAGCTATACATATACATATATCCCCATATCTCCTCCCTCTTGTGTCTCCCTCCCACCCTCCCTATCCCACCCCTCTAGGTGGTCACAAAGCACGGAGCTGATCTCCCTGTGCTATGCAGCTGCTTCCCACTAGCTATCTATTTTACATTTGGTAGTATATATAAGTCCATGCCACTCTCTCACTTCATCCCAGTTTACCCTTCCCCCTCCCCATGTCCTCAAGTCCATTCTCTACGTCTGTGTCTTTATTCCTGTCCTTCCCCTAGGTTCTTCAGAAACTTTTTTTTTCTTTTTAAGATTCCATATATATGTGTTAGCATACAGTATTTGTTTTTCTCTTTCTGACTTACTTCACTCTGTATGACAGACTCTAGGTCCATCCACCTCTCTACAAATAACTCAATTTCGTTTCTTTTTATGGCTGAGTAATATTCCATTGTATATATGTGCCACATCTTCTTTATCCATTCATCTGTCAATGGACACTTAGGTTGCTTCCATGTCCTGGCTATTGTAAACAGAGCTGCAGTGAACATTGTGGTACATGACTCTTTTTGAATTATGGTTTTCTCAGGGTATATGTCCAGCAGTGGGATTGCTGGGTGGTATGGTAGTTCTATTTTTAATTTTTTAAGGAACCTCCATACTGTTCTCCATAGTGGCTGTATCAATTTACATTACCACCAACAGTGCAAGAGGGTTCCCTTTTCTCCACACCCTCTCCAGCATTTATTGTTTCTAGATTTTTTGATGATGGCCATTCTGACTGGTGTGAGGTGATATCTCATTGTAGTTTTTTTTTTTTAATTTATTTATTTATTTATTTATTTTTGGCTGTGTTGGTTCTTCGTTTCTGTGCGAGGGCTCACTCCAGCTGTGGCGAGCCGGGGCCCCTCCTCATCGCGGTGCGTGGGCCTCTCACCATCGCGGCCTCTCTTGTTGCGGAGCACAGGCTCCAGACGCGCAGGCTCAGCAATTGTGGCTCACGGGCCCAGCTGCTCCGCGGCATGTGGGATCCTCCCAGACCAGGGCCCGAACCCGTGTCCCCCGCACTAGCAGGCAGGATGTAAACCACTGTGCCACCAGGGAAGCCCTCATTGTAGTTTTGATTTGCATTTCTCTAATGATTAGTGATGCTGAGCATCCTTTCATGTGCTTGTTCACAATCTGTATATCTTCTTTGGAGAAATGTCTATTTAGGTCTTCTGCCCATTTTTGGATTGGGTTGTTTGTTTTTTTGATATTGAGCTGCATGAGCTGCTTGTAAATTTTGGAGATTAATCCTTTGTCAGTTGCTTTATTTGCAAATATTTTCTCCCATTCTGAGGGTTGTCTTTTCGTCTTGTTTATGGTTTCCTTTGCTGTGCAAAAGCTTTTAAGTTTCATTAGGTCCCATTTGTTTATTTTTGTTTTTATTTCCACTTCTCTAGGAGGTGGGTCAAGAAGGATCTTGCTGTGATTTATGTCATAGAGTGTTCTGCCTATGTTTTCCTCTACGAGTTTGATAGTGTCTGGCCTTACATTTAGGTCTTTAATCCATTTTGAGTTTATTTTTGTGTATGGTGTTAGGGAGTGCTCTAATTTCATTCTTTTACATGTAGCTGTCCAGTTTTCCCAGCACCACTTATCGAAGAGGCTGTCTTTTCTCCACTGTATATTCTTGCCTCCTTTATCAAAAATAAGGTGACCATATGTGCATGGGTTTATCTCTGGGCTTTCTATCCTGTTCCATTGATCTATATTTCTGTTTTTGTGCCAGTACCAGAATCCAAATCGGAAAAGAAGAAATAAAGCTGTCACTGTTTGTACCTTGGTGTTCTTGCCAAATGGTTTCCCAACCTCTGTCAGAACTGGTTTTAAAACAATAAAGCTCTGAGATATTGTCACTTATGTGCCTTACTCCCATCTACAGTGTAGCTGGATGAGTTTGTGGTGAGTCAGATAAGAAATAAAAGAAATCGAACTTCACATTTAATCCCTCCATGTGTCTGAGCATAGAACCAAGGGGCTTTTGGATCATACCGCTGCAGCTCTCCTGGGTAGGACCAATGGTTCATGCACTTGTACATTCACTCTGAAAGAAGTAGAGGCAAGTTCAAATACCCCTTCACTAGTACCTCATTGTTTTAGCTTCTGAAAATTCATCCAAACTCTTCCAACCCTATCAACCTTATCAGAGAGTTAATCTGACATATATACAAAACACATTTTCCTAATTCTCTCTCTTCATTTGTCTTTGAAGTTCAAAGGAAAGGCTGGCTATTTTTAGAAAATTTCTTCCAAAGACAGGTAGGAAGACCAGGAGCCACATTCAGGAGTCATAAGAGGAGAGAGCTTGAAGTAAGATTCAGGAAACTCCTCTTTAGGATTTATTCCCTTTGAGAGAAAACAAACAAACAAAAGCCAGAAGGCTAAAGAGCCATTGTTCCACAGGAATTAATAAGAGTTTTCACCATAATTTGATTAAATAAAACCTTATAAAGAAACCAAGAGGAAACCAAAGTAAGGATTAGAGTCAGATTCCTTGACCTAATCAGTCTCTACCAGTTCAAAAAATCTTGGCCATTGATAAGTAAACTTTATTCATTCATTCATTTACTAATTTATTCATTCATCAACAAAATTGAGTACTTACTATGTTCCAAGAACCATCCAGGCACCAGGGATGCAGCAGTTTTAAAAAAACAGAAAACATGGTTCTTGTAGAATTTACATCCTAATGGAGAGACAATAGGAAATAAATTAGTAAAATACATCTTACATCAGATAACAACAATTTCTACAGTGGAAAACAAAGGAATGCAGGAAGATAAGGAATGTTGAGGGTCACAATTTTAAATACGGTGGTCAGGGTAGGTCTGCTGAGAAAGTAACATTGGAGCAAAGACCTGGAGAAGGTAAAGGAAAGAAACAAATATCTGGAGAAGAGCATTCCAGGCAGAGGGAACAGCAGCTGCAAAAGCTCTGAGGCAGCATGCTGCCGGGTATGTTCAGGGAATAGTAAAGTGACAACTGGATACAAAATGAGCAAGGGGTGAGTCACAGGAGGCAAGATCAGAGAGGTCATTCTGTAGACCCACTGATCATGTCTGGTAGGCTTAAGGATTTTGAATTTTCCTCAGAACAAGCTGGAGAGAGCCATCAGATGGTTTTGCCTCAATCCTTTCCCATTTCCTGTACATACCTAGACTTTTTCCCTTGTGTGTTTGGAGCCTACAGATCTGGACTAGATGATAGTGACCCAAATGATATCCATGTCTGTGCAGGCGGTCATCTGACTCTTGGTCCCTGCACAAAGTTTCCTGCACCCGGGAGGAACATCATCAGGGATGCTGCACTTGGTGAACCAGCGTGAGCCCGCAAACGTATGGCTGCCTAAGAATCTCAACAGCACACTAAGTCCCTTTTAGGGAGGCAGAAAAGAAACAAAACAGCTGTTTTTAAAGTCAAAACTTTAAGGAGTTTATAATCCAGTTAGAAAATCAAACAAATACGCAGAGAGAGAGAGACTTTGGGATGATTGCAAAGCAAGCTTCTAACAAGTGTAAAATTTAATAATACTACCCTATACTATAACACATGTATAGCTTTCTTACATTCTCACCCATAAAACTTCTATCAACCCTTCAAAGTAGTTATAAACTTGAATACCTTACAGTAAAGAAACTAATGAGCTTTAATGACATCACTGGAAAGTTCCAGACAATTAACTTGCAGCAGAGCCAGGACTTGAACCCGGATCAACAGTGTCTATGTCCAGGACTCTGCACTGCCCCACAGCTGGCCATCTTTGATAAACAACTAATGCATAAGGGACTATCTAAATAGGAGCAATCAGAATCTCATAAAATTAACCAGATCTTTGGAGGAAGAGCTTTGAACCAAGTCTTATACATGGAATGGATGTGGACCGACATCTGGAAAAGGGCAGGAATCCTGGGCATCCGGAGTAGTTTGAGTAGAGACACAGATGAACATCTACCCAGTTAAATGCAGGGAATAGGAAACAGATTAGGTACCTACAGGAAAGGGCCATTTTAAGAAGTGACTGAAGATTATGTAGAAGAGGGGTGCTCACTCCTTTCTTCTTTACCTCTCACACCCTAAGCAGCCATATCCCCTTCTCTCCAGTTTCTCCTACTTCTCAGGAAACTTCTTCTTAGGCTCCCTCGTGAGCTTCTCCTCCCTTTTTGTCACATTTTATGAGGCTTTTCCCACTCTTCCTTCCTTATGCCAAGTGCTTCTCTACCTTGGCTTTCACTTTATCATCAAGAGAGTTCTAAAAAATCACTGATGCCTGGATTCTATTCCCAGAAATTCTAATTTTATAGGTCTGTGTTGTGACCCGAGCTATGTGGATTCTTAAAAGTTCCCCTGAGAAAAAGGAACCCTCCTACACTGTTGGTGGGAATGTAAATTAGTGCAGCCACTATGGAGAACAGTATGGAGGTTCCTTAAAAAACTAAAAATAGAGTTACCATATGATCCAGCGATCCCACTCCTGGGCATATAGCTGGAGAAAACCATAAATCAAAAAGAGTCATGTACCAAAATGTTCATTGCAGCTCTATTTACAATAGCCAGGACATGGAAGCAACATAAGTGTCCATCAACAGATGAATGGATAAAGAAGATGTGGCACATATATACAATGGAATATTACTTAGCCATAAAAAGAAACGAAATTGAGTTATTTGTAGTGAGGTGGATGGACCTAGAGTCTGTCATACAGAGTGAAGTAAGTCAGAAAGAGAAAAACAAATACAGTATGCTAGGGCTTCCCTGGTGGCGCAGTGGTTGGGAATCTGCCTGCTAATGCAGGGGACACGGGTTCGAGCCCTGGCCTGGGAAGATCCCACATGCCGCAGAGCGGCTGGGCCCGTGAGCCACAACTGCTGAGCCTGCGCGTCTGGAGCCTGTGCTCCGCAACGAGAGAGGCCCGCGCATCGCGATGAAGAGTGGCCCCCGCTTGCCACAACTGGAGAAAGCCCTCGTACAGAAACGAAGACCCAACACAGCCAAAATCAATCAATCAATCAATCAATCAAACATACACATCTGATTCAAGATCCTCATTAAAAAAAAAAAAAAAAAAAAAAAATACAGTATGCTAACACATATGTGGAATCTAAGGGGAAAAAAAAAAGGTCATGAAGAACCTAGTGGCAAGATGGGAGTAAACACACAGACCTACTAGAGAATGGACTTGAGGATATGGGGAGGGAGAAGGGTAAGCTGTGACAAAGTGAGAGATTGGCATGGACATATATACACTACCAAACGTAAAATAGATAGCTAGTGGGAAGCAACCGCACAGCACAGGGAGATCAGCTTGGTGTTTTGTGACCACCTAGAGAGGTGGGATAGGGAGGGTGGGAGGGAGGGAGATGCAAGAGGGAAGAGATATGGGAACATATGTATATGTACAACTGATTCACTTTGTTATAAAGCAGAAACTAACACACCATTGTAAAGCAATTATACTCCAATAAAGATGTTAAAAAAAAAAAAAGACACATGTAAAAAAAAAAGACACATGCACCCTAATGTTCATAGCAGCGCTATTTACAATGGCCAAGATGTGAAAGCAGCCTAAGTGTCCATCAACAGAGGAATGGATAAAGAAGATGTGGTATATATACACAATGGAATATTGCTCAGTGTTTAAAAAAGAATGAAATAATGCCATTTGCAGCAACATGGATGGACCTAGATATATATATATAGATAGATAGATATAGATAGATATAGATAGATATACAGATATAGATATAGATATATATAGATATATAGATATATAGATCTGAATCACTTTGCTGTACCCCTGAAACTAACACAACATTGTAAATCAACTATATTTTAATGAAAACTTTTCTTCAAAAAGCACCCCCAGATAGTTTTAATGCATAGCCAAGGGTGAGAACCACTGTACTACATACTTCCCCTGGTCAGCCTCATCTCTTCTTAAGGTGACAATCATCTCACTCCTGCCAATGGCTTCCAAATCTGTATCTCCAGCCAATTTCTCTCCTGAGTTCCAAACCTATATGTCCTATTGCCTCTTGGACCTCTTTGACGGGGGTGTCTCACAGGGACCTCAAACTCCACATGCTTAAAATGGAGCTCTTGGGCTTCCCTGGTGGCGCAGTGGCTGAGAATCTGCCTGCCAATGCAGGGGACACGGGTTCGAGCCCTGGTCTGGGAAGATCCCACATGCCACGGAGCAACTGGGCCCGTGAGCCACAACTACTGAGCCTGCGCGTCTGGAGCCTGTGCCCCGCAACGGGAGGGGCCGCGATAGTGAAAGGCCCGCGCACCGCGATGAAGAGCGGCCCCCGCACCGCGATGAAGAGTGGCCCCCACTTGCCGCAACTAGAGAAAGCCCTCACACGAAAACTAAGAGACCCAACACAGTCATAAATAAATAAATAAATAAAATAAATAAAGTATTAAAAACTATTAAAAAAAAAAAAAAAAATGGAGCTCTTCCTTTCACATACCTCTCCCTGGAAACAGTCCCACTGTCTGCCCAGCTGCTCAAGCCAAAAGACCAGACCTCCTCCTGATTTCTTCCTCTACCTCATCTTCTATATCCAATATGTCAGCAAGCCTTATGGGTTTCTACTTCTTAAAATCTCTCTGATTCAAATTTTTTCTTCAGCCCAACTATAAATACCTTAGGTCAGGCCTTCATTTCTTATCTATTTTACTGCGATGGATACTTAAGTGACTTTGCTCTCTTCTCTCTAGCCCTCCTCCAACACATTCTCAATGCTTCTGCCATAGTGACCTCTCTAAAATGCAAATCTGACTATGTCATCATGTCATCTCCTGACTAAAATCCGATAGTGGCTCTCCGTAGTCCATGGGACAAAGTCTAAATTCCTTACCTTTGCCCACAAAGTCTTTCATGATCATCCCTGCTTAGCTTTCCCAGCCTCACCTCTCATCCCTCCCTATCTCACACCCTACACCCAACTTGTCCCACAGGATTTGGCACAAGCCTCACCTTCTCTATGCTGTCCTCCTTGAGCCCACCATCTGGGTGAGGTGCCCCTTCTGAGTGCTCCCATGACAACTCTATCATAGCCTTTATTAGCCTGGATTAAAATGGGTTGACCTGCATGACTTCCTAACCACAGTGAAATCTCAAGGGCCAGGCCATGTATTATTTCTCTTTGTATCCCCAGTTCTTGGCACATTATAAGTATTTAATTAAGGCTTTTGAATAAATGAATAAATGAATGATGGATGGATGGAGGTCAGCTGGCAAAGAGAATTGAACAACTGACTGACAGTTGTATATTTAGCAATAGGCAGTTACTATAAGCAGCTCAGTCAGAAGAGTGGCATAATGAAAACTATTTGAGGAAGAATATTTTGATAATAGATTATACGGTACAGATTGATCAGCAGATGGTGAGACATTGGGCAAATCACTAAACCTCATGAGCATCAGCTTCTTCATCTAAAAAACTGTAATATTATTACCTGTGGTGCCTGGGTCATAAGGCTGTTTCAAGCATACTACAAAATCAAATTTGTGAAAACTTTCTCAAGCCATAAATCACTATGCAAATGTAAGAAATTAAATTATGTGTATATCAGGAAGTGGGGCCACCAAAGAGTTTTTAGTAAAACCCAAAGCAGTGGGGCATAGTGGGAAAGTACCCTGTCATGTGACCTTAGTCAGGTCACTTGGCCTCTCTATGCCTTGTTTTCTTCATCTGCAAAATATGAATACCACACTCACAGGTTTATTGTGTTATTTTTGTATCTAGTATAGAGCATGACAAATGGAAGGCATTCAATAAATTATAGTTTCCCTTCCCTCCTGAGCAACCACTCTGCGCTTATCCCTGTAAGATATTATCCCAAGCCGATGACACAGGGGCTAGAGCCCAGAGAAAAGGAGGTAAGTGGAGAGCTGCACTTACTGAGACTTGTACTAGTACTTAAGTAGAAAAGAGGTGGGAAACTCTTTGCTACCAAGTGAGACCCACAGGAGATAATGACCCCTTTGATAAATGAATTACATCAAAGATTAACACTGGATGGGAGGAAGCAACAAAATAGCTTTGGAACCCCATTTCCAAGCAGGCAAGTCCGTGGGAGGAAATGGGCTACGGTGGCATGGGGTTGGGAGTGAGGTCAGGGGAGAAGAATCTCTTACTCACATCCCTCTACCTCCCTTGTGCTCATGAGTCACCCTGTGGCCTCAGGCAAGTCCTTCCAAGTTCTGCCTCCATCCTGTCCTCAGGAAAATGGACACTGTAATAATATAAGCACAGCAAAAAGCTGAAAGGGTTTGGGCTCCTCACAGCAAAAAGCCTCTGAGATGCCAGATCCTGATGATCTGAGATAAAGGACAGCTTAAGACACCTGTCCTAGATTCCCTGGACACATCATAAAAAAAAAAGCCAATGACAGGACAAATATCCAGCAAACGTGTCTGAATTTCAGCAAGTGGTTGTTTGACAAGGTTTAATGAAAAGATGCTGCCTAAATCCTGACACATAGTAGGAAAAAGATTTAATGCAGAAATGTAAAATAATCAGACTGAACAGCCCACAATAACAGAACCTGATTATCAACTGATAGATAAAGGACAGAGAGCGCAAACCTCACAACATTCACAGTGCTTTCAAGGAGGGCAATGTCCCATGTGACACTTTGTGAAAGCAGGAGTCTTGCGGAAGGCCCCTGGGCAGTTCCACACACAGGAATCTCTTCCTGACCTCACTTCTCTCTTCCTGGATCTGTTCACAGGATTCTGCATTTAGATGCCAAGGGAAGGAAAAGAACATGTAGAACCTTAAAAATTCTCTTCTTGCTTTTTTTTCTGTAAGTTCAAAGCTCTTCACCATTTATGATCTCATTTGTTCTAGCCCACCCCTACGAGGGAGGGAGGAAGTAGGAATCATTATCCTAATTTCATGGACACCCGGGGCCCAGAGAGTTTAAGTGACTCACCTAAGGTCATAGGGAAGACCAGTGTCTGAGCGGGGACCACAGCAGGGACTCCCCAGCTCCCAATTTACCACGTAACCAGCCAGAATCTATCTAAAAATTAACCTTTCCTAAAGAAGACACATTCTTATGCCCTGACGCTACTATGTACAAAAACGATACAAATGCACAGTTCTGGGAAGAAATTTGGTGGAGATAACGAGGCCATCCTTATTATGTTGAAAAATTATTGGTACAAATGATTTTAAGATGTTGCTCATAATATAGTACAATCTACTTGATCTATACTCCTAAGACCTCTATAGTAGCTTATGTTGAAACACTAACCTATAATCAAAACTCCCTTAATACATCACAGGTGGCATAATGACCAGGGCCAAAAAGAAAAGTTCAGTTCAGAAGATGTCTGGTTCATTTCCTGGTCTTGGGTACAAGCTCACGTCCAGAAGGTTTATGCATTAGGGAAGATAGTTCACCTATGCTTCCCATGAGAATTGAAGGGAGCATTTCGTCTCCTCCCATTGGCTCCACAGGACAAAATGAAGCCTCACAGGGAGCCACAGAAAGAAGGAAGGGAACAGTGCACTGCCTGTCTGCATGGGACATGCTAGAGAATCTCTCAGCTCGAATTTCCTCAGGCGTATTCTATGGAAAGTCACTGTCAGAGGATAGGTTAAGGGGGAAAAATAGAGTTGGTGGTCCACGAGTTTCAGATACAGTTTACACTAGAGTCCTCCTTTGGAAACTCACAACACACGTGAGGCTTTGAGAAGCCCTGCTGTACAAGAATAATAAATACGTAACTTGTTTCAATTTGCTTAACCCCGGTTGCCAAACTTAGTTAATGATAGAGCCTCAAGTATCTGAATACTTAGGAAGATCCCATGAAACTAGTCCTTTAACTAGAAACTCTATACGGAGAATAAGAGGACATCATGATGCCATCTACAAGCAAAGGACAGCTATCTTGAGCTTCTCGTGTGGCCTGTAATCAGCATGATCTTAACCCCTCACCATCTGAACCCTTCTCTAAATGCCTGGAACTTGGAATCACGCATTCAAGACCAACATCTCATGGCAAATAGAAGAAAAGTTAGCACATTAAAAAAGGGAGAACCTCAGAAGGGGAATAGGAATGACTGAGCCCTTCTACTTTTGATTCATCAAATTCTGGACACTAAAAATAAAATTCACACTGGAAGACAAACACAAATTTCAAACAACACATCCTACTACCTTCCAGACCCCCAAGGTATTATTATTATTTCATTAGCTCTAAATTTCCATGGTTCCCACATCAACAGATTGGCCCAAAGTAGCAGAACACATCTGGCCAATCCAGCAAGTTGGAACCCCAGCTCAGCCACTGAGTGATCTCTGGCAGAGAACTTAACCTCGCCGTGGCCCTTTTTCCACATCTGGAAAGTGGAGGTGGCAGCCCTTTTGTCAGACTAGGCTGGATGGGGAACATCTAATAAAAAGAAGATCGTAAAACCCTTTGCAATACATTCAGTGTCCTGTAAAATCTTAATAATTATAATCAAACTGTGGCTAGAAATCTGCGAAGTCCACACATGACATTCAGCAGTCACTGCTCTGGTGTCTGATAACAGGACACTCTCACCCCCAGTGTCTCCTTCAGCTGCACAAACGGGTCTCGGCCAAGTCTGGCTTCTTCATACCAAGTCGTCAAGGGAAAAATATTGCTGAAACCAAGTTGTGTCGGTCTAATCAGCATCATGTTTCACCGGAGACAAGATTTTTCCCAGCCTCCTAACAAAGATCATGAACTTCTGTGTGCCTGTGGCTGAGGGGACCACCTGCATGAAGCTGACACCCATTGCAGAGGGCTGCCCCACTGTACAGCATGCATTGGTTCTAAGCACATCAGAGGGGGGAAAGTATTAGCTGAACTATGATGGTGGTGGTAAAGAGATCTTTTAACTGGTACTTTCTTTATCAAAGTACTGTCACCTCCACACTGGCAGCAAAGTATTAAAGGAGTAGTATTGATGGTAAAGAATATGGGTTTTAGAATCCAGATAGATCTGGATTCAAATTCCAGCTCTGCCACTTGCCAACTTCTTTGACCTCAGGTAGGTCACCTAACATCTCAAAGTCTTAGTTTCCCCATCTACAAAATGAAAATAATCATGCTTACTACACAGGATTGGTTAAGAATTAAATAACAGATAACAGTTACTATCACGTATGGTTTACAGTGATGGTGATGATCACAAAAACAAAAATAGACCCCCACCATTCTGTCACTCCCTCCACTAAAACTCCCTCCACTAAACTGGAGATGTAGGACAGAGGTATCTCTGGTCCATGTTTGTGTTTTCAGTACCAGGGCCAATGCTTACTAAATTTTATTAGACTTTTGTTTTTATTTTCATTACTCTAGTAGGTGGATCAAAAAAGATCTTGCTGTGATTTATATCAAAGAGTGTTCTGCATATGTTTTCCTCTAAGAGTTTTATAGTATCTGGCCTTACATTTAGGTCTTTAATCCATTTTGAGTTTATTTTTGTGTATGGCATTAGGGAGTATTCTACTTTCATTCTTTTACATGTAGCTCTGTAATGGCATATATGGGAAAAGCATCTAAAAAAGAGTGGATATATGTATATGTATCACTGATTCACTTTGCTGTACACCTGAAACTAACACACATTGTAAATCAACTATACTCCAATAAAAATTAAAAAAAAATTTTTTTTGATTAGACTGATTTGATTATATGATGCTGAATGCAGAGGATTAGGCTGAAAGATGACAGATGCTTGAATTAGAAAGATGAGACTTCCTTCATGAGCTATTGTCTACATATGGGCAAAACCAGTCCACTTAGCCTTCCTAGGCTGGTGCCCCAGGCAGTTTTCTTCACTGAAGAAAATTCTGCTTGTTCAAGTCCTCATTTGAATAATAATAGCAGAGGAAACTCAGGCTGGCTCAGGTGGTACTCTTGGAATTGCTTTTAAGATACAGATATGAAACTAGTCTTTTGGCAAAAATAATTTCTTTTCCCCAACCTTTGTTTTTTATCTCCGAAAGAAAGCACTGACCAGGCCAATGTAGGAAGAACTAGGATATTAGTTTTAATGTCCCTACTCTTGCCCTTCTCATCCTCACTCCCACCACTTGCGTCCTGACAATCCAGCCACTTATTCAATACTCAGAACAAGATTTAAAAAAAAAAAAAAATTGTGCCCTTTCTCCTATCTATGGTTCACTGTGACTTCTCTCACATGTTCCTTTTCTACCTCTCCTCTTCCTCCTAATCCGCCATTAAAAATGACTTCTTCTTCTGGACTCTTATAGGGCTACTTTCTGATCATGGAACTTTTATATGCTCTTATATATGATACATAAATGCAATTTATTCATTATTTCAATCAAGAAATATTTCCTGAGTGCCTGCTTTATAACAAGCACCGGAAATACGGCAGCATACAAAACAGATATGAACCTGCTTTCATGGAACCTACATCTTACTGTATTCAACTCCTTCTTAAATGAATGGATGGATGGATGGTTAAAACAAACATCTCCTCTGTAAGGTCAGCCCTTGAAAGGGCCAAGGAGACACAGCCCTTTATCAAAGAGTGATATACTCACCACTGTAGTCTGACTGGTCAGCTATCTTTTCTCAAAATATACTTTGCTCATTCCTACTACCCAGCTTTCCTCACACTGCCTGCAACACCTCCCTGTTCCACTTGACCTGCCTGAAATCCACTCATCTTATGCAGAATAAGCCCCATCTCCTCCCAGAAGTCCTCCCAAACTAATTCTTTAGCCAACAGTGGTAACTTCCTTCTTTAACCTGTAGAGTGCTTATGGATTATAACCAGACTTCACAATTATATCATACTCTCTGAATGCCCAGGATGGCGTCTTTCCCAATGCTATGCCTCCTTTCACCTAGTATAGTTCCTCCATTTAACAGGGTTTTAGTGAAAGTTTTGATTAGCTGAGTAGTAAGGCACTGTGGATATTCATGGGACGGGTGAGGGTATATAAATCACTATTCTAGGGCTTGTATTCAGAGACTTTCAAAGAGTTTTGCACCTTGGAAAGCACAAAAAAGGACCCCAAAATCTGATTCTGAAGTATACTGGCACTGAAAGGGGAGATTATATTAATGTCAGAAAAACTAACTTTTGCCCTAGGAGAAGTTGAAATCATTCCGCATTGGTGATACCTATAGAGGATGCGGTTCACTCCAAGGCCCAAGTTGTGCTGCCAAAAGCACTTTTTCTTGTAATTTGGGAAATGCTCTCTAACAATGTGGTTATAGATGAGACTTTAATGATGCACCCTCAGCTGAGAGCTGACAGCAAGCCAGCTGAGCCCAGAGGGAGGCAGGGCTTTAGTCAGACACCCAGAGAAGCAGCATTCACAGCACTCTCCATCTGCAGATAAGGAAAAGCCTCAAAGAAAAATACCTGAAAATTTCCAATTACATATCTGATAGAATAGCTAAAAAGCTGATTGTGCAACCACTTGCGTGAGTTTTAAGGCTTTAAAATTTTATTTCATTTCATTTCACTTAAAAAAAAAAAAAAATCCCTGAGTACCCTGTCAGGTGCAATATAAAATGAGTAAAGAAAATATATTCTTGTTTCTAGAAACATTGACTCCTAAAAGTTCTCCTGTTTCTGCTCTTTTTTATCTTAGAATGAACTTTTAAATCCCTGATATTATTCACCTAGTTATCTTCTCTTTGTTTCCTCTCTTTTCTTTAGGAATTAATTAAACTTTTGTGTTTAGAATTTAATATATTTACATTTTAAACAGGTAACACATTCACATTGCTCAGATATCAAAATGTATAAGAAAGTACACAGTAAAAAGACACTTCCCCACCTCTCTCCCTTACAGGTAACCACTATTATCAGTGGTTTTTTTGTGTGTTCTTAGAGAAAAAAAAAATTAGCATATACAAGCAAATACAAGTAAATATTGCCTCATTTTTGGAATTAACCCTTTCTAATCACAACATGTCTCACTCCAAATCATCAGGGGGCAGGGTTGGAGTGCCTTCTGGTAAGAAGTCCAGTGCCTCGCACCATGCCTGGTGTAGAATAGGGGACTCAGTAAATGCTTGAAGACCAAAAATGACTACTGTGGGAAGAATGGAGAAATGCACACACAGCCTGTCTTCTGCTTCTCCACTAATGCTATGAACTCAGTCAGATCCTCACCTGAAGCAAAGGGACAAGGACCCTACCTTGCCCACCCCCACAAAACCCCCTTGAACCTTATCGTATTTCTCTACCTGAGTTTCAAGTGGTTTTGAGGATGGGATGGGGAAAGGGATTTTTTTTTAAGGAGAAGAGAAGAAATGAGGAAAGGAAAGCACCTGAAAGAAGGATGCAGGGGGGGAAGCGGAAGGTGGAATCCAGAGAAGCATGAGCCCCTCTGAAGGGGAAGGGTCAGATGAAAGCCACTAAAAAATTCTGAACAGGGCTTCCCTGGTGGCGCAGTGGTTGAGAATCTGCCTGCCAATGCAGGGGACACGGGTTCGGGCCCTGGTCTGGGAAGATCCCACATGCCGCAGAGCAACTGGGCCCGTGAGCCACTATTACTGAGCCTGCGCGTCTGGAGCCTGTGCTCCGCAACAAGAGAGGCCGCGATAGTGAGAGGCCTGCGCACCGCAATGAAGAGTGGTCCCCACTTGCCACAACTAGAGAAAGCCCTCGCACAGAAACGAAGACCCAACACAGCCATAAATAAATAAAAATTAAATAAATAAATAAAAATTAAAAAAAAAAAAAAATTCTGAACATTACCCAAACTCCACCCTACCCCTGTTCCATCTCCATCCTTCTGTCAGACGTAAGGTGGGATTCAGGACACAAATGCCCAAGATTAGGACTCAGTAATTTTATCATGACACAAGTGATAACTAAACTTCTGGGCCTGGAGAAAACATTCCAAGCCAGATGGGCACATGTCTGCCTGAGCTGGCAGTGCTCTTTTCCACGTTTGGAGGGCCGTGACTTTTACTCTCACGATCAAAATCTTCTACTGAGTGTGAAGCCTCAGTTCCTAATCTCCTTTATGTCGTGCCGTGCTATCAGAAACAAAACCTCTCTCTCTCAAAATGATATTTTTAAGTTCTTTAGATATAAATCCTCTTATCTCATCCCAAAGGGTGACTTACCATTCTACTAGAAACAGATCTAAGCCCAAAAAGAATAGAGACTGTCACATAACACCTCTACCCTTGGGGAAATATGGCCCTTCTTTCATATGGCAGCTGTGAACCTTTTTATAACAGATACCAGAAAATCTCCATAGTACAATCAAAAATGCCTGCTTCCTTCATTTAGAGTGTATTCACCATATTACAAAAATTAAATTTGTTTTTCCCATTCAGTGTGTCTTTTGACAAGTCCCAAAGCTTGGTGAAATTGAGGCGTTGCTGGTTAGCTTAAAGATACAATTACAGAACAGAGAAAACAAATCACTTGAAATCTCTGACCAGTAGAATGACAAAGAAAGCCAGGAACCCTCTGCTACTCTCGGTGACAGCAGGAGTGGGCAGAAGGTGGAAGTGCTCTCCCTGGGCACCCATGCCCAGTCACCCTATATGGCATGATGTAAGATGAAAGCATCTGCTGACTCTCAGTGGTATAATTACCAACAGGGTGGGGTATAATTAAAGTAAGGGTAATTTACCTTGAAGAAGATTAAAAATTAAGAGTTATTAATGATCATAATAATTAGCCCTTTTATACCTAAGAATCACAAAACGCTTTACAAGCTGTAATTATCACAGCTCCCCTCTGAGGAAGGGATTCATATCAGCTCCTCACTTACTAGAGGGGTGAAGTGATGGCATGGGGGAAGGCAGAAAAGGATAGAGTAATGCCTCTCTGTCATCTGTCCTGTAAGTGGCAAAACTAGAAAGAGGCCCCAGGAGGGTTGACTCCCATTACAGTGTGTGTCCTCATCCCCAAGCCACCACCCAAACCCACAGAACTCCATCCCAGATCAAGCCACTCATCTCATTCTGACCTGTTGGCCATTTAAACTGCTGTAATGCAATAAAATTGTTTCATATCAGCAAGAAGTTTACTAAACACTTAGTAGAAATAAAAGGTACAGCATTGCTTTCAAGGAGAAGATAACCTAATGGAGAAGATAAAACAAACACCCATTAAATTAGAGAAAAATATGGAAATTACACATTATTTAGTGCTAGGTTGTAAAAAAGTTTAACTGTAAGCTCGTTATATGTAAAGGTCAAGGAAGGTTTTGGGAGGAGATGGAACTTGTGCAGGGCCTCAGAGAAAATATGTTTGGTTTTGGACTGGCAGAGGTGGGGTTCCAGGGGATGGGTCATTGAATAAGAAGAAACAATAGGAAAACTTGAAAGGTTTAACACATAATTTTAAAGAAAAAGTCTTCGGTGAAGAAATGTTTAGAGCACTTACCAAAGAATCTTACTTTCTTTAAAGCCATTTAAATCATCCTACTTGGATGTTTTCCCAGAGTCTACATAGTGGCTTATATTGGGTTCTGGAGAAGCCCATTAGGCTGAGGATGACAGTGGTATCTTCTCTGATTTATCTAAATTTTCATTTTGGCAGTTTTCCAATAAGGCCAAGACAGGGCCTGGTCCTGCTTGAATGCCATGGAATGTCAAATCTATTATCTACTTTTTCTGAGTTCTGACAAGAGAAAATGGGAAATGAACCCTTGAATGAGATAGAGACCTGGAAAACCTAAGACTTCCTCTCTGTTTGTTAATCCAGCAGAGTTCCACGTCCAAAGATTTCAGTACAGATGAGGCTTCATGATTGACCTAATAATTGTAAAGCATCTGAGTGTTGTAAATTTTATAATCTCTTTTCAATTTCTCTTTAATAAAGAGCCCAAGTCTCAAAGCCAAGCAACAGACAATACTGCAGCTGTGCTCTGGACCCACTGTCGTTAACCCTTGATAAAGGACATTTTTGCAGAATGGAGCACAGGCACTTGGATCATTCCTGGGCCAGTCAGTGATATTCTCTGACCTCTCAGTGATTCAGTCTCCACTCTATAAAAGAAATACAAAGAGATTTTTTGTCTACAAAGAATATAGAGATCTTCAGACGATTAAAAAGACACTATTTTTTTGATGAACCACAATGAGTGGACAGTGCCAGATTTCAAAGGATTCCAAGTTGGTCTTAAAAAAAAGAATGAACTAATAAGCTAGGACTTGATAATTTTTTACATTCTCTGGCATTTACCAACATTAATTAAGGAAATAGAAAGCAATGAAAATCATTTCCCTGTCCAAGCATTATATCAGGAGCTCCTTTTATCAATAAAATGATATTTTAAACTAATGACACTGTTAAATAAAAGAACATTATATAGCAATGAGGACCACTTCATTAGAAGAATATCAAACCTGATTTTAGAATTTAGCATTTGAGCCTGCTTACAATGTTTCTGATGATGGACCAAGAGCAGCAAGGAAGAGAAGCTAATTCTCTTAGGTTTATTCAGGTTTTTAAATATTTTCTCTCATTTTATACTGACTTTAAACAAGAGTGGGTAAGAGAGCTACCACTGGATTTAAGATTTAGCTGCATTCAGAGTGGGGAAGGAGTTTTTCTGTTACTGCGAATGCAATTTCAGCAACTTTCTCAAGGCTATTCAGAAGTGTCTTCCTTTTAGGTCTGCTTCTATATTTGTTTCTGCTTGTTCAACCATGATTTTTAGAATGATCAATATTTTCCCTTTATTCTCATAGAACCTAATAAATATCCAGTCCTGTTTTGAGTGTTTGACTATAGAAAGGTCATGAAATCACACAAACGCATCGCACCACCCAAAAAGTGCTAGTACCCTCTATTAGAGATAGAGGCTCTGTGATGATTTGTGGTTGCAGTGTATACAGTGCTCAGGATGGTTTAATCCTAGAATTCAAAGATTAAGAGAACTGTATAAAACCCTAAATAGAAGGCAAAAAGAGAAATCTTCATTGTTCACTAAGGAGCTGCTGCATCAAGTTTGCTGAGTCCCAGAAATGGTGACAGTTCTAAGAGAACCCCTAGATCACAGACATCGATGCTGAAGTCCTTAAGGATGCAGAAGTGAGCCAGGCTTACAATTGTCTTCCCATCACCTGTCAATTCCACTTTCCTCTCCACCCCACCTCTGGGATGGCAGCAAGTGAATGGACAAATAGAATTCAAGCCCACTATTATTTGAACCAATCTGCACATAAAAGAATAGCCATCAAGATTTAGGTTCCAAATCTTCACATTCCATTGAAGGACCCTACAGTCTCCTCAAAATTCAGAAAACCAATACTTGCCTCTGTTGGACAAAGGAAGAGACAGAAATGCCAAAAGCCACTGAATCATTTAATAGTCTCCATAAACCTCTTATGAACCAAAGTTTCATATTGCCTGAAATGTAAGGGCAGGAGTCACTGACAACCAGAGATAAAATCCAGTTCCTGACAATAAAACAGTGCTGATATTTGCAAATGATCGCCAGGGTTGAGAAAGCCCTGACAAATATAATGGGCTAGAATGACCCCATTTTCTGTGACCCTAGTACTACCCAAAACTATTGCCCCTCTCATTTATGAAATTCACATATGCATTTAATTAATCCCATTCTTTTCTGAGAAAACAAAGTCCTGGAACTTGGTTCCACTCAAACTAAAAGTCAGTGGCCATTAGTTAAGTATAAACTCATCTCTGCTCCATCTTTTGCACTAATTACACATTGCTAATGTTTTCATTCAGTCATAGTAATTATGAGTTTGTTCAGCAAGTGTACTGGGACTGTAATGTGTTGAAGATTATGATCTATGTAATATGTAATAAGCACATGTTTGCCTTGTTAGTAAAGAGCTGACAATCACATGCAATAATCTGGAATTAACCCAAAAGGTAGATTTCTCAGTAGGTTATCATTTTCTGAACCCGCAGGACATCAATGGCAAGCACTCAAATTACAAAAGCTTTTAAAAATCCGATTTCTATTTGTCATCACTCCCTTTTTTAAAAAATTGGCATTTTCTGAAGGATAAAGTCTAAGGTCTTCATTTTGGTCTGAAAGCTCTCGTATATTTTGGAGATCAATCCTTTGTCAGTTGCTTCGTTTGACTATTATCTCTTATACACTGATGAGTCTCAGTTCACCACATTCAGACTTGACTGTGCACTCCAACCCAGTCTATGCAAATGCTCACAAGATATCACCTCTGAGATTGCCAACCACTCCTCAGTAACCTGGCTTGTCTTCCATATCGAATCCACTATAGTATCTCAATAGAGTCTTCCTTAAACCCTGGGAATGGAACAGGCATGGGCACTGCCCTCATGAACGATACAGTCCTGCATAAGACAACTAAACTATAAAGTCCTGTAAAGAACTATTCAAAGGCAAGGTGTCTAAGTGAAGTAAGTCAGACAGAGGAAGACAAATATCATATGATATCACTTATATGTGGAATCTAAAAAAATGATACAAATGAACTTATTTACAAAACAGAAATAGACTCACAGACACAGAAAACAAATTTATGGTTACCAAAGGGGAAAGTGAGGGAGGGATAAATTTGGAATTTGGCATTAACAGATACACACTACTATATAGAAAGTAGATAAACAACAAGGACCTACTGCATAGCACAGGGAACTATATTCAATATCTTGTAATAACCTATAATGGAAAAAATATGATAAATTATATATATATAAGTGAATCACTTTGCTGTACACCTGAAACATTGTAAATCAACCCTACTTCAATAAAATTAATTAATTAATTATAATTAATTAATTTTCAAAATCAAAGGCAAGGTATTAGTCATATTATTATTTCTATCTCCATGCTTCTGCTTTTGTGGTTCACCTTCCCTGAAATGCATTTTCATTTTCTCTCTACTTCCTCAATTATACCTGTCCTTAAAGTCCTAGACTAAACCCTGCCTCTGCCAGGAAGCTCACACTGATCCTTTAACTACTGTATAATTCATAGCCTGCATGACCCAGATTAATATTTTAATACTTACTGGCTAGTATTACTCACTAATTGTTCTCTGAGTGTTATTTCCCTAACTAAATAGATTATAAGCCACCGGACATAAAGAATAATTCTTACACTCTAATACTCTACGTGCCCTTGGACAAGTACTTAGCCTCGCTGACCTCAGTATCTGCCTGTGTAAGATGTCATTATACTAACTCACAGGGTTACTGTGAAGAATTTTTTTTTAAAATTAGAGCAGAATATTTAAGTCAAGAAGTAAAAAACAACCTAATTTCTTTTTTAAAAAATGGTGAAAGACTTAAACAGGCACTTCAGAAAGGAAGATATCAAAAAAGCTGATGAAAAGGTATTCAACCTCATTAGAGCATCAGGTAAATGCAAGTTAAATCACAGTGAGAACCACTCATACATACCAATATCTGAGATTAAAAAGTGATAATATCAAGTGTATGCAGAAAGATAGAGCAACTAGAACTCTCACACTGGTAGCAGGGGCATAAATAAATATGACAATCATTTTGGAGAACTGTAGGGCAATACTGACTAAAGCTGAACATATGCAAACCCTACGACCACCCCAAGTATATAACCTAACAGAAATGCACCAAAAGGCAATCAGAATTATTCACAGCAGCATTGTTTGTAACAGCCCCAAAGAGAAGATAAACCAAAGATCCATCAGCTGAGAATGAACCAGTAATTTGTACTATATTCATATAAAGTACTATTATACAGCAAGAACACTGAAAGAACTACAGCCAGTAAAGTACAACATAGTGACTATAGTTAATAACCCTGTATTGTACATTTGAAAGATGCTAAGAGAGTAGATCTTAAAAGTTCTCATCACAAGGAAAAAATAACTTTGTAACTATGTGTGGTGATGGGACTTATTGTGGTGACCATTTTATAATATATACAAATATCAAATCATTATGTTGTACACCTGAAACTAATACAATGTTATACGTCAATTATATCTCAACAACAAAAAAGAATTATAGCCACAGGCAACAGCACAGAAGAATTTCTTTTTTTAAGTTTGATAATTTTTTAATATATATTTTATTGAAGTATAGTTGATTTACAATGTTTCAGGTGTACAGCAAAGTGATTTAGTTATACATATACATATATATTATTTTTCAGATTATTTTCCATTATAGGTTATTACAAGATATTGAATATAGTTCCCTGTGGTATACAGTAAATCATTGTTGCTTGTTGTGTATCTGTTTTATGTACAGTAGTGTGTACCTTTTAATCCCATACTCCTAATTTATCCCTACCCGCACTTTCCTTTTGGTAGCCATAAGTTTGCTTTCTATGTCTGTGAGTCTATTTCTGTTTTTTAAATAAGTTCATTTGTATCATTTTTTTAGATTCCACATATAAGTGATATCATACGATATTTGTCTTTCTCTGACTTACTTCACTTAGTATGATAATCTCTAGGTCCATCCATGTTGCTGCAAATGGCATTATTTCATTCTTTTCTATGGCTGAGTTATATTCCATTGTATATATATAGTACCACACCTTCTTTATCCATTCATCTGTTCACGGACATTTAGGTTGCTTCCACAACTTGGCTATTGTAAATAGTGCTACAATGAACATTGGGGTGCATGTATCTTTTCGAATTAGAGTTTATCTTTTTCTGGATATATGCCCAGGAGTGGGATGGCTGGATCACATGGTCACTCTATTTTTAGTTTTTTAAGGAACCTCCATGCTGTTCTCCGTAGTGGCTGCACCAATTTACATTCCTACGAACAGTGTAGGAGGGTTCCCATGCATAGAAGAATTTCATAAGCATGATGTCTAGCAAAATAAGGCCAGACACAAATTCATACTGAATGACTGCATTTACATAAAGTTCAAACAGAGGGAAAACTAATCTAAGGTATTAGAAGTCAGGATAATGGTACCACTACAGAAGAGGGAGGGGTTGAGTATGGGCAAGAGGGGGACTTCTAGGGCATTGGTTATGCTCTATTTCTTGATTTGGGTGGTGGTTACATGGGAGTGCTTACTTTGTGATAATTCATCAAGTATACACTTATGACTTAGATGTTATACTTCAATGAGAAAGTTTGTTTGAAATGTATAAATGGGATAGTATACATGAAAGTGCCCAGCAAACTTCCTGGCATTAGTAAGTGCTCAATACATGTGTATTACTTACTCTTTGCCATTGGACCCAGAGTATTACCAAATCCACAGGAGGCACTTTGTTCATCTATCAAGTCAACAAGTGATCACCTACTGAACTATGTATACAGGGTATACAGTGATGAGCAAAACAGATATAATTCTTGACTTCAGAGAATGTACAGTCTGATAGAGGAAGAGAGTCATTTTAAAAATTAACACAAAACAATGCATAATTACAAACTGCAATAAGTGCTATGAGAAAAAACCAATAGCGAGAACTAATTTAAATTGAGGGGTATCTGAGAAAGTGACATAGCTTTGTGATTGATTACTGAATCCTAGGACAGCAAGGTTGTCCCACAAAGCACTTGGAAATGTGTCTATATCAATCAAGGAGCATTACTCCTACTAGTTATTATGGCAAAGGTGAATAAAAATTCACACTTCTTCCTCAAAATGCCAGGAGAGAAGTATCTAAGAAATGAGGAAATAAGAAATAAAGGCAGAATGGCATAGTGGTTAAGAACATGGACTCAGGAGTCAGACTGTGCCCAGATGACAATCAATCCTAGGTATGCCATTCACTTACAGTGTGTTCTTGGGCAAGTTACTTAACCTGTCTGTGCTTCTGTTTATGCATCTGTTAAAAATGTCACATAAAATCTCAGGAAGTTCACCAACTAGTCCTGCACACTGGTTAGGAGTACCTTTCTAGGGATTCCTGAAGCTCAGAAGAGGTCAGCTCATAATCTGTAGAAGGGCTGAGTTAGACCCAGAGAAAAAAGGTGACTTGCCTAAGGTCACTTAGCCCCTGTTGGGAAAGGCGGTCTCATGCACACGGTCTTTCAACCTCCTCTCAGCAATATAAGAGCGGGCCTTGGGCCTTGAAACACTTCCTTACCAAGAGATAAAGAGCCCACAAGCCTCTGTTGGACTTATTACCTTGTGTGGGACCATCTTTCCCTGTTTCAGTCTTAGTGTGTACTCCTTTGTTATGCTTAAGCATGTTCATCATATGATATGTGGTCCACTGTTATATCTGTCTCCTGCAAGGAGGGCACAAGGTCCTTCATTCTATGGCACAAGAGGGTTGCATGTGGACCAATGGCCCTATGTCAGCTGCCAGAGCCAGAGGTAGGCCACAGGCTTCCTGAGTTCCCACCCTGAGCTCCTTCCAAATGTCTGATTTTGGCCCCCTAGGGACAGAATACATCAACTTACTTCATTGTTAGATCCCTGGGAGACCATTGAGGTCTGGACCCATAAATCTAAATGGTACACAAACCAAAACACTGAGTAATCTGAAGATTAGGCACCACCCCTAGGACACACCGTGCTGAGTCATGACTGCACCTAGGTGCCACCAGGGATTGAGGATCCACTGAAGGTGCCCGTGCCTTGAATAGTGGCCCCAATCAATGCCTTCAATAGGGCAGGTGAGCCAGTTTCCCAAAGTCAATCAGAATCACCTTGTAATTAAATCTAATGCCCATTCTACTTGCCCTGCTGATCCACTCAAAAGTGCATGCTGCTTTCAGTCATCCTGACACTGATTACAGAGTGCAGTTGGCCAAGTATTCTACTAATTAAGAGAAAGAGTGCCCTTGTGGCCCATCTCCCTGCAGAGATGCGTGGTCTTTATCCAGGTGAGAAGATGGCTTCAGAGCCTCGGTTTTTGTAACATCACCCTGTCTGACACCTGCCCTTCTGGTTTGGAGAGTATGAAGGTCCACCGTCTACCACACTGCCAAGAACCAGTATGCCGGGCTCATCCAGGACAGCCTGACACTCCTGCCCTGGAGTGGTGTTTATGGACGACTGTGTATGAAGCACAAATCCCCAGTCCTCAAATGGCCCACATTCTATCCCTGGCCTGAGCTAAATCCTGAGAAGGCGATATAAAGGGACTACATCCATCTATGCTTCAGAATTGCCTTCACTAAGTTATGTTTTAAAGTCACACACCCAATTTTTTAATACCCATTAAATAACAACTTCCCATTCACAACCTCAATTTTTGTCAAAACTACTAGACACCTGAAAAAAATAACTACTTTGGCTGTCAAAATGCTGTTGAGAATTTTGTCCGTTTCATCATGAAGTGTACACCTTTATAAAGTCTCACATGAAATATATTTTTTTTAGAATTTAAATCTAAGAAATGCTTCATTTTCTCATAAAAAGAACAACATTTTTATTACTTAACGATCATGAGGACCATGAAACTGATGGTGTTGTCTTTTTGGAACTACCACCAGAAATCTTGAAGTATAATAACAGCAATTGTGTTGACCCTTATGGTTGGTGTATTTGAATTCTCCTTTATCTTAGTTCTACTTTTCTACACTAAAAAAAAAACTGTACTAGTTTATTCTTTATGTATTTTATTACAAGCAGCTTTAAATCTAACTGAAGAGGCTACAAATAGATAAATACATTTAAAAGGGAAGAATAAATTTTCTCTCAAAGGTGAGATTGGTTCAAGGTGGCGGAGTAGAAGGACTTGTGCTCACTCCCTCATGCAAGAGCACTGGAATCACAAATAACTACTGAACAATCAACAGGAAGACACTGGAACTCACCAAAAAAGATACTCCACATCCAAAGACAAAGGAGAAGCCACAATGAGAAGGTAGGAGGGGCACAATCACATTAAAATCAAATCCCATAACTGCTGGGTGGGTGACTCACAAACTGGAGAACAACTATACCACAGAAGTCCACCCACTGGAGTGAAGGATCTGAGCCCCGCGTCAGGCTTCGCAACCTGGGGGTCCAGCAACAGAAGAAGGAATTCCCAGAGAATCAGACTATGAAGGCTAGCGAGATTTGATTGCAGGACTTCAACAGGACTGGGGGAAACAGAGACTCCATTCTTGGAGGGCACACACAAAGTAGTGTGTGTGTCAGGACCCAGAGGGAAGGAGCAGTGACCCTGTAGGACTGAACCAGACCTACCTGCTAGTATTGGAGAGTCTCCTGTAGAGGCAGGGGGCAGCTGTGGCTCACCATGGGGACAAGGACACTGGCAGCAGAAGTTCTGGGAAGTACTCCTTGGCGGAGCCCTCCTGGAGTCCTCCAGTAACCTGTAGCCTCCAGTGCTGGGTTGCCTCAGGCCAAACAACCAACAGGGAGGGAACTCAGTCCCACCCATCAGCAGACAAGCAGATTAAGGTTTTACTGAGCTCTGCCAACCAGAGCAACACCTAGCTCTACCCACCACCAGTCCCCCCCATCAGGAAGCTTGCACAAGCCTCTTAGATAACCTCATCCACCAGAGGGCAGAGCAGAAGCAAGAAGAACTACAATCCTGCAGCATGTGGAATGAAAACCACATTCACAGAAAGATAGACAAAATGAAAAGGCAGAGGACTATGTACCAGATGAAGGAACAAGATAAAACCCCAGAAAAACAACTAAATGAAGCAGAGATAGGCAACCTTCCAGAAAAAGAATTCAGAATAATGATAGTGAAGATGATCCACGACCTTGGAAAAAGAATGGAGGCAAAGATCGAGAAGATGCAAGAAATGTTTAACAAAGACCTAGAAGAATTAAAGAACAAACACCTAGAAGAATTAAAGAACAAACAAACAGAGATGAACAATACAATAACTGAAATGAAAACTACACTAGAAGGAATCAATAGCAGAATAACTGAGGCAGAAGAATGGATAAGTGACCTGGAAGACAGAATGGTGGAATTCACTGCCACGGAACAGAACAAAGAAAAAAGAATGAAAAGAAATGAAGACAGCCTAAGACACCTCTGGGACAACATAAACGCACCAATATTCACATTATAGGGGTCCCAGAAGGAGAAGACAGAGAGAAAGGACCTGAGAAAATATTTCAAGAGAATATACTCGAAAACTTCCTTAACATGGGAAAGGAAATAGCCACCCAAGTCCAGGAAGCACAGAGAGTCCCACACAGGATAAACCCAAGGAGAAACATGCCGAGAAACACAGTAATCAAATTGACAAAAATTAAAGACAAAGAAAAATTATTAAAAGCAACAGGGAAAAATGACAAATAACATACAAGGGAACTCCCATAAGGTTAACAGTTGAGTTCTCAGCAGAAACTCTACAAGCCAGAAGGAAGTGGCATGATATTTTTAAAGTGATGAAAGGGAAGAACCTACAACCAAGATTACTCTACCTGGCAAGGATCTCATTCAGAGTCAATGGAGAAATCAAAAGCTTTACAGACAAGCAAAAGCTAAGAGAATTCAGCACCACCAAACCAGCTCTACAGCAAATGCTAAAGGAACTTCTTTATGTGGGAAACACAAGAGAAGAAAAGGACCCACAAAAACAAACCCAAAACAATTAAGAAAATGGTCATAGGAACATATATATTGATAATTACCTTAAATGTGAATGGATTAAATGCTCCAACCAAAAGACACAGGCTCGCTGAATGGATACAAAAACAAGACCCATATAAGCTGTCTACAAGAGACCCACTTCAGACCTAGAGACACATACAGACTGAAAGTGAGGGGATGGAAAAAGATATTCCATGCAAATGGAAATCAAAAGAAAGCTGGAGTAGCAATACTCATATCAGATAAAATGGACCTTAAAATAAAGAATGTTACAAGAGACAAGGAAGGACACTACATAATGATCAAGGGATCAATCCAAGAAGAAGACATAACAATTATAAATATATATGCACCCAACATAGAGCACTCAATGCATACGGCTATAAAAGAGGAAATCGACAGTAACACAATAATAGTGGTGGACTTTAACAACAATGGACAGATCATCCAGACAGAAAATTAATAAGGAAACACAAGCTTTAAATGACACAATAAACCAGATAGAATCAATTGCTATTTATAGGACATTCCATCCAAAAATGGCAGATTACACTTTCTTCTCAAGTGCACATGGAACTGTCTCCAGGATAGATCACATCCTGGGTCACAAATCAAGCCTTGGTAAATTTAAGAAAATTGAAATCATATCAAGCATCTTTTCCGACCACAATGCTATGAGATTAGAAATCAATTACAGGGGAAAAAACCTAAAAAAACACAAACACATGGAGGCTAAACAATACGTTGCTAAATAACCAAGAGATCACTGAAGAAATCAAAGAGGAAATCAAAAAATACCTAGAGACAAATAACAACGAAACACAACAATCCAAAACCTATGGGATACAGCAAAAGCTCTTATAAGAGGGAAGTTTATAGCAATATAAGCCTACCTCAAGGAACAAGAAACGTCTCAAATAAACAATCTAACCTTACACCTAAAGGAACTAGAGAAAGAAGAACAAACAAAACCCAAAGTTAGCAGAAGGAAAGAAATCATAAAGATCAGAGCAGAAATAAATGAAATAGAAACAAAGAAAACAATAGCAAAGATCAATAAGACTAGAAGCTAGTTCTTTGAGAAGATAAACAAAATTGATAAACCTTTAGCCAGACTCATCAAGAAAAAGAGGGAGAGGACTCAAATCAATGAAATTAGAAATGAAAAAGGAGAAGTTACAACAGACACCGCAGAAATACAAAGCATCATAAGAGACTACTACAAGTAAGTCAATGCCAATAAAATGGACAACCTAGAAGAAATGGACAAATTCTTAGAAAGGTTTAACCTTCCATGACTGAACCGGGAAGAAATAGAAAATATGAACAGATCAATCACAAGTAATGAAATTGAAACTGTGGTTTAAAATCTCCCAAAAAACAAAAGTCCAGGACCAGATGGCTTCACAGGTGAATCTATCAAACATTTAGAGAAGAGCTAACACCCATCCTTCTAAAACTCTTCCAAACAATTTCAGAGGAAGGAACACCCCAAAACTCATTCTATGAAGTCACCACCACCCTGATACCAAAACCAGGCAAAGATACTACAAAAAAAGAAAATTACAGACCAATATCACTCATGAATATAGATGCAAAAATCCTCAACAAAATACTAGCAAACAGAATCCAACAACACATTAAAAGGATCATACACCATGATCAAGTGGGATTTATCCCAGGGATGCAAGGATTCTTCAATATATGCAAATCAATCAATGTGATACAACATATTAACAAACTGAAGACTAAAAAACCATATGTCATCCCAATACATGCAGAAAAAGCTTCTGACAAAATTCAACACCCATTTATGATTAAAACTCTTCAGAAAGTGAGCACAGAGGGAAATTACCTCAACATAATAAAGGCCATATATGACAAACCCACAGTAAACATCATTCTCAATGGTGAGAAACTGAAAGCATTTCCTGTAAGATCAGGAACAAGACAAGAATGTCCACTCTCGTCACTATTATTCAACATAGCTTTGGAAGTCCTAGGTATGGCAATCAGAGAAGAAAAAGAAATAAAAGGAATACAAATTGGAAACAAAGAATTAAAACTGTCACTGTTTGCAGTTGACATACTATACAAAGATAATCCTAGAGATGCCACCAGAAAACAACTAGAACTAATCAATGAATCTGGTAAAGTTGCAGGATACAAAATAAATGCAGAGAAATCTCTTGCATTCCTATACACTAACAACGAAAGATCAGAAAGAAAAATTAACGAAACAATCCCATTCACCATTGAAACAAAAAGAATAAAATACCTAGGAATAAACCTACCTAAGGAGGTAAAAGACCTGGACTCAGAAAACTATAAGACACTGATGAAAGAAATCAAAGATGATACAAGCAAATGGAGAGATATACCATGTTCTTGGATTGGAAGAATCAACATTGTGAAAATGGCTTTACTACCCAAAGCAATCTACAGATTCAATGCAATCCCTATCAAATTACCAATGGCATTTTTTACAGAACTAGAACAAAAAATCTTAAAATTTGTATGGAGACACAAAAGACCCCCAAATAGCCAAAGCAATCTTGAGGGAAAAAAACAGAGCTGGAGGAGTCAGACTCCCTAACTTCAGACTATACTACAAAGCTACAGTAATCAGGACAATATGGTACTGGCACAAAAACAGAAATATAGATCAATGGAACAGGATAGAAAGCCCAGAGATAAACCCACGCACCTATGGTCAACTAATCTATGACAAAGGAGGCAAGGATATACAGTGGAGAAAAGACAGTCTCTTCAATAAGTGGTGCTGGGAAAACTGGACAGCTACATGCAAAAGAATGAAATTAGAACACTCCCTAACACCATACACAAAAATAAACTCAAAATGGGTTAAAGACCTAAATGTAAGACCGAATACTATAAAACTCTTAGAGGAAAACATAGGAAGAACACTCTTTGACATAAATCACAGCAAGATCCTTTTTGATCCACCTCCTAGAGTAATGGAAATAAAAACAAAAATAAACAAATGGGACCTAATGAAACTTAAAAGCTTTTGCACAGCAAAGGAAACTATAAACAAGATGAAAAGGTAACCCTCAGAATGGGAGAAAATATTTGCAAACAAATCAGTGGACGAAGGATTAATCACCAAAATATATAAACAGCTCATGCATGCAGCTCAATATTAAAAAAACAAAAAACCCACTCCAAAAATAGGCAGAAGACCTAAATAGACATTTCTCCAAAGAAGACATACAGATGGCCAAGAGGCACATGAAAAGCTGCTCAATATCACTAATTATTAGAGAAATGCAAATCAAAATTACAATGATGTATAATCTCACACCGGTTAGAATGGGCGTCATCAGAAAATCCACAAACAAGAAATGCTGGAGAGGGTGTGGAGAAAAGGGAACCTTCTTGCACTGTTGGGAATGTAAATTGATACAGCCACTATGGAGAATAGTATGGAGGATCCTTAAAAAACTAAAAATAGAATTACCATTTTGCCCAGTATTGAGTAGTAGTAGTAGTATATGTCCTGTAGTGGGATTGACGCAGGAATCCCACTACTGGGCATATACCCAGAGAAAGCCATAATTCAAAAGACACATGCACCCCAATGTTCATTGTCTCTCTATTTACAATAGGCAGGTCATGGAAGCAACCTAAATGCCCATCGACAGATGAATGGATAAAGAAGATGTGGTACATATATATGATGGAATATTACTCAGCCATAAAAAGGAACGGAATTGGGTCATTTGTAGAGACGTGGATGGATCTAGAGACTGTCATACAGAGTGAAGTAAGTCAGAAAGTGAAAAACAAATATTGTATATTAACGCATATATGTGGAATCTAGAAAAATGGTACAGATGAACCAGTTTGCAGTGCAGAAATAGAGACACAGATGTAGAGAACAAATGCATGGACACCAAGGGGAGAAAGCAGGGTGGGGGGGGGGGTGGGATGATTAGGAGATTGGGATTGACATATATACACTAATATGTATAAAATAGATAACTAATAAGAACCTGTATAAAAAATAAAATAAAATTCATAAAAAAATAAGTTTTCTCTCAAAGATTATAAATAGTGAATAAAGACATACTCTGGTTTATACACAGTGTTTGTTTCCAATTTTATTCAATACGGCCCCTCTTAATGACAGGAATATGTTTATCAGAACCTAGATTAGGATGCAGGCAGGAAGCTCCAAGGATGCTGAGACATCAGTCAGAGATGTCACAGCCCTGCAAGCAGGACCCTGCATTTCACATAAAAGACCCAAATGCAGCTTCCAACAGCCAAATCCACTGTTCTTAGGGTCATTTTGACCCCACCAGGAGTTGCTTTCCTGATCAGTCAGTCAATAAGCAGTTTTGACCACACACTGTTGCTCCACATTTAGCAACTTCAAATCCTTTTGTGGAACATGATAGGGTATGGATAAACAAACAAATGAATAATTACTGACTGAATCCAACACCATTTCAAGTGTTAAGTTGTTAAGAACAAATACAAACTTTGATCTCTACAACCAAGTAGCTGACAATATAATCAAGGACTTAAGGTGTACTCCTGAAACAGCTAGAGAATGCACAGTTAAGTGATGAAGGTCCAGATAAGGCATCATCGTTCAACTCTTGCCAAGTGCCTCGGCACAGGCCTGGTTGGTCACGGCAGAGACAATCGGTGTAGAAATTATTAACAAGGGCAAGATTATGCTAGTTAGAATCACTAATTTAGATTTGACAGGTGTAACCAGAAACCCCTAGCCATGTTTTTTTCATTTAACCCCAGATTTTTAAATCTCACATAGCACCGGTTTTTACATCAAAATGTTTTCAATAAGACGGAAAAAAAGAATCACTAATTTATTCACTCAGTGAATATCTGCTGCATGTCTACAACCTGGTAGGCAGTTTCTAGGTGTTGGGAATAGAGCAGTGAACAAAACAGACCAAGTCCCTGCCCTCATGGAGCCTACATTCTAGGGAGAAAAATAGAAAATAAATAAGCAACTATATAATATGATAGATGAGATCAGTGCTAGAGAGAGTAAAAAGCAGAGTGAGGGAGGGGGCAGGGGAAGTGAGAGTGTTGTCATGTAAGAGAGCGAGGTCAGGTGACGGGAGCAGAGAGCTGCAGGAGGTGAGGAAGAGAACCAGGCTACAGTCACTAGGGGAAGAGCATTACAGTGGAGGGAACAGCATGTGCTAAGGCCCTGAGATGGGCTTGCCTAGCCTGTTCAAGGAGCAACAAGGAAGGCAGTGTGGTGGGAAGAGTGAGCAATGCTGGGCACAGTGCAAGAAGATGAGGCCAAAGGCAGGGCAGCCCCAATCAGTCATATCACCAGGGAAGGCTCCTAGGAGAGGATGGGGTTCAGCCAGGAGGAAATTCAGCTGGTTGCTCTCTGGCCAAAGGGAACACCATGAACAAAGCCTGGGAGCCAGGGAAGAGCTCAGGAAGGGTCTGTTACCTGGAGAGCCTAGTGTACGAAGTCAATCAGATTCCAGATGTGAGCAAACGTGAGAGAAGCTTGAATGGTGGGGAGGAGCCTGTGATGGAAACCAGCTGCAAGCCTTATTTCTCAGGAGCTTTTCAGAAAGCACTCAGGCAGGAATCGCGACCCCAGCACTGTCCTTTCCACTGGGACCCAATAGGGGTCCCACTCCAGGCACCATTTGGGGAAAGAAAAAAAAAGTAGAAAGAAAATAGAATGGTTTGATGAAAAGATAGAATACTTCCACATATGTCTGAGGGCACATGTTGCCTATAGGAGTAATTAGGATCATGAGAACGTTAAGGCTGCTCCTGAAACTTCCAGGAAATCACAAACATTTTCCCCTGCCCTCTGTAAATCACTGAAGGAGAAACTGAGGAAGGTTCCAGAGCCAAAGCTGAGGTTGGCTGAGTAGGTACAACCACCTCTAAAGGGACGATCCCTTCTGGGAAAGCAAAACATGAGGAGAACACCCGAGAGGCATGGACAGTGAGACATGAGGCAGGTGAAGAGGCAACAGAGAGTCTTCTCATCACAATGTTTCAATGCTTTGAAGAGATTCTGAATAAATGTTAATCCCTTTGGATCAAGTTTAAAGCTTCAAGTATTGTCAAAAGCCATGAAAGAACTGTTCTGGTTTCCACTGGGTGAGGTGGGGTGGATTTGAAACAGAATCTGGATCTATTCCTAGCTTTGTAACTAACTCTACTGGAGTAAAATGTTGTATAATCATTTCTCTCAAACAATAAGTTTCTAGTTAACTATTCCTCACCAATTTACACACACACACACACACACACACACACACACACACACAAACTGTATACCAGGCTTGGGAGGTGGGGTAATCAGATCAAGCAAAAGATATAGTTTCTGGTCCAAGAAGCATACAATCTGCCTCAGGAGACAAGGCTAAACCATAGGGGGAAGTATGTGAAGACCTGTATCCACATACTTCTTGGTTTCCTCTACCTATAAAAATGAAAAGGCAAAAAAAATATCTGAAAGAAAAACACCAAACTGATAATGGTTTTTACCTCTGAGAAGAGAGAAACAGGACCAGGAGGAATGGTACTAGTCAAAGAAGTCTTAGATTGTATCTGTAATGTTTTAATTTTTTCAAGAATTAAGAATTTATACATTATTTGTATGTAAATAAAAATTACTTTGAGCCTTCCACTATGTGAGGACACAGCAAGAAGACAGCTGTCCACGAACCAGAAAGCAGGTCCTCACCAGACACCAAATCTTCCCATGCCTTGATCTTAGACTTCCCAGCCTCCAGAACTGTGAGAAATAAACTTTTGTTGTTTATGAGCCAAAAAAAAAAAAAAAAATTACTTTAAGATCTGCAGTTACATCAACATGTTTGAACCGTGAGAAAGAAAATCATACCCCACATTGATTTGGGCCTTATTTTAAAATCCTTAACAATCATAGTTTCAGAAATAGGTCCTGATACATAAGGAAAGTCAGTTAAATGCCACTATTGTTTGGTCACCGAGTTTATTATCTTCTTCCAAGAAAGACACAAAGGATAAGAGTTTTCTGTTTTTCCATTTTCTGATCAAGGAAAGTTTGACAGAGCTGAGCAAGAACACATCAGGGATCTCAAGGTCCGCCTAGTGCCCCCAGTTCATTCCTAATTGTGAACATGTTTGGGGAAGTCTTAAATTCTGTAATTACATCTCTAGTGTACTTAAAGGAGCCTCATTCAGATGGAACAAATGCTTCACATTTAATCATGCCAAACCCCATAATAAACATAATAACTGGGATTTGTACAGAACTTTTCCTCAGATGAGCTTAAACCACACCACAACGTTTCCTCGAGCCACACAGTATCCTAGTGACACATCCAGATGTGATGACCACCTGATCTTGCTGCTGAGGCTCAGAGAGAGTTCCTAAGTTGTCTGAGGTTGCACAGCAGGCAGAGTCAGAATGGGCCCTGGGGTAGCCACCCCGAGCAGTGACTCGTCAGATCACCAAGCTTCTCCCACAGGGGACCTGATGCCTTGAGATGACCTGGTCGTCTCCTCTCATCTGCACCGCGGCTGTGAACACTGCAGGGGGCTTCTCCCAGGCAGCATTACAGAGAGACTTCAATGCCGAGGGGACGTGGTCACATCACCATTAGGTTGTCACAGCAGAAGCCATTCTTACGACACTTGGCCATGGACTCTGGGTCAGAAAATGTTCCCTCCATAGAGGCAGGGTGGGGTTGGTATAGTGGAAAAAGCACAGGCCCTGGCAGGAAGCAGTCCTGGGCTGAAGTGCAGCTTCCCTGTTGTGTGACAGGCTCTCTATCTCCCGGGTCGGGCAGAGTGGACACTCATTAAATGTCACTTTCCCTTCTGATAGCAAGAACTGGACATGTCGGTTTCCAATGTGATTTGCTTTTATTTTCCCTGATAGAAAATAATAAATTTTGATCAAGAGGATGAAAGAGAAGACCAACATGAATGGATATTCCAGATATTCTGGAATGAATTGGGTGGGAACGGGGAGGTGGAAGAGACAGAAGGTAAGAAAGGAAAGGAACAGAAAAAGATTGAAAGGTTGAAAGGAAGGGAAGACGAAAGGAAGTTAGAAAAGAGACCATCGGAATATGAGAAAGAAGGAGAAAGGAGAAAAGCAAGACCACAGGCATTAGATAATCCAAACTCAGAAGAGAAGGTCAGCAGAACACAGGCATCAGCAACAGCAGCCCCAAGACCACACACAAAACCCAGAGGCAGCAGGCCTGGCTCCCAAAGACTGATTTACCAAGAGGGTGGGAAGACATTTACACAAGGACAGTTCCTTCAAAAGCAAGAATTATTTGTATTACTGTTACTAATCACCCCAACAATGGTAATTCATGGCCACAGGCAGCCCGCTCAGCAGGCCCCTGTCCTTCACACACACAGGGCGACCAGCTCTTCTGTGGTCACGTGGGGGTGGGTGGCATGAGGCCGGGGGTCAGGACTACCTCGTGCTCCTTCAGTAGACAGGAAACACTTCAGCCATGCCTGGGGGTCTTCTGAATATGGGCATGACAGTTTCCTACATGAATTCAAAAATAATGAAATAGTATTGAGTCAAATATCTGGAATACCTCCTTACAAAAGCTTTTTTGTTTTGTTTCATTTTTTAATAAATAATATACTTTCGGCATTCCCTGAAATAAACTGCCCAGGCTATGGGCACTTTCAGGGAGAAACTGAGTAGAATTGACATTTCATGTTTTTGTTATAGACTTTGGGAAAAAACTCAAAACGTTATTACACACAATACAGAAAGTCACATAAGTGATTACACAAACCAAAGTAGAGGTAAAAAGATTTGGGATCCAGGTCTGTGATTCACTATGTTATTTTGGGAAAACAACAACCACTTGTGGCCTCAGTATTTCCTTCTGTGAAATGGAGATGAAAGTGTCTGCTCCTGCAGCTATTCTCAAAATCAGTGTAACTAGCAAAAAAGGAACTATCATGCTCCCTAGAAAATAAATTCACCTGTACATACTTTAACGGATTTTATAGTTCTTATTAGCTTGCCATATACACAAGGCTACTGGAGGTTTCTTTGATACAGTTTACCTTGCAGCTATTAAGATTAACAAGGACTAGCTGTCTCTAAGAGAAGTCTACAAAATTTCTGCAATAAAGATAAGCGGATATTATTTTTATTGTCATAAAAGATTCTATGAGAGTACATCCACCTATACATTATATTTTTAGAAACTAAGGAACAATTTGTAAGTTGGTGAAATTGAACATGTTTTTTAATAATAATGAAAAAAAAGTCCTTCTAGGCTTATGATAGTCAAAGTGAATAGAACCTAATAGAAAGGGTCCCAGGTTGGCGAAATTCTACAAAAGCAGTGAAAACTCAACAGACCACCAACTCTGCAGCTCACAGATTCTCTCCTGGGTCCAACATTTTGCTGCTATGATCATCAAAAAACAAAAGTATTGTCTTTAATGCAGCATGAGCACCTGCTCTGACGGCAGATGGACACAGAGAGAGGGGTTGTGAGGAACAGAGTCACCAGTGCGGGGAACAGGCCAGATGGGAGTTAAGACAGACTGTATTTGTGTTTATCATCACATGAGAGCAAGCATCTAATGTAATCGGACACTTCAGTCCCAACATAGCCAAATCAAATGTGCTGTTGCAAACTGTGAAAGAGACCTTGTTTGGGACTGAAATGGCTCAGATTAAGAATCCACATATTTTACTTTCAGGAGATGAAGCTACTGTTGGCTCACAGGGTTTTTCTTGAGAGCAGTTCAGCACATTGTCTACACACTCTGACGGTGCTATGGCCGCACAGTTGGTGTGAGGTGTACTGTCCCTCAGGGGCCAGGCTGTACAGAGGGAGAATGCAAAACACGAGTGGTATTCAAGGAAATGCTGAGATTAAAAGCCCCTGGAGAAGAAACGAGAGGAATGGGGTTGGCCATGAACCAGTCCATTATACACCAGGGGTGCTGTCTGCAAAAGATGTCTGGCTAAAAGGTGCAATTAAAAACCCTATAGAAGGGCTTCCCTGGTGGCACAGCGGTTGGGAGTCTGCCTGCCAATGCGGGGGACACGGGTTCGAGCCCTGGTCCGGGAGGATCCCACTTGCCGCGGAGCAACTAACCCATGCACCACAACTACTGAGCCTGCGCTCTAGAGCCTGTGAGCCACAATTACTGAGCCTGCGTGTTGCAACCACTGAAGCCCGCATGCCTAGAGCTCGTGCTCCGCAACAAGAGAAGCCACCGCAATGAGAAACCCACGCACCGCAACGAAGCGTAGCCCCCGCTCGCCGCAACTAAAGAAAGCCTGCGCGCAGCAATGAAGACCCAGTGCAGCCATAAATAAATAAATTTATTTAAAAAAAAAAAAAACCCTATAGAAGCACCAGGATCCCCAAACCCAGCGTTCCACAAGCTCTCAGCCTGAGTCCTTCATTTCTCTTGGCAACCTAGGTAAGTCCTTCAAGAAAAAAAATCTATATCTGTTTTTATAAATGTTTCCTTTTCTCGGTACTCTTACATAAACAATTAAACTGTGCTGTTGTAATTTTGCCTTTCTGGAGAATTCTATGACATTGCCAACAAAGACATGTTTTTATTAGAATGAGGGGGGCAAAATCCTAGGGGACTTTGCTTAAAAGCTAATATTTTGAGAATATTCCTCTATTGTCTTCAAGAAGGCTAGCATCTGAAAGACAGTTCCTATCTTGGTCTCCAACCACTGCTAGGTAGTCCATTATTGGACTTTAGTGTGATAACGCTGTATCTCCTCCTCCAGGCATTGAGTTCCTTGAGGAAAGAAACTGTTTCTTATTCATCTTGCATTTCTAGAACACACCACAGCAGTGGCACAAAAGGAATAGTTAACAAACGCTTGTAGAACCAGTTAATTCATCACTATTGCTATCACAGGATCTTCTGGCTACAAAAGACCTCAGAGGTCAGGTGGCCAGAGGTTCTTGAAGCTGCATCAGAATCAGCCAGAAGCTTTTTAAATGTCGAATCCAGGGGATCACTACTTACCAACTGAGTCACAATTTCTGGAGTTGGGACCTGGGGTCTGTTTCTCTAAAGGTCCCCCTGGTGATTCTAAAGCACAGTAAGGTGTGCAAACCACAGACCTAATCCAACAAGTCACTCAAACTAGGAATCATTCATTTGTTCATGTATCCGTTCATAAAACACTTTCTGAACTCCTACTATATTCTAGGCACTAGGATAAATATAAAATAGATATGATATGGTCCTGGTCCTCACAGAACATTCTTTAAAGAAGTGAGATAAGAAACAACCAATTATGGACTTCCCTGGTGGCGCAGTGGTTAAGAATCCGCCTGCCAATGCAGGGGACACGGGTTCGAGCCCTGGTCCGGGAAGATCCCACATGCCGCGGAGCAACTAAGCCCGTGCACCACAACTACTGAGCCCGTATGCCACAACTACTGAAGCCCGCGTGCCTAGAGCCCGTGCTCCGCAACAAGAGAAGCCACTGCACCGCAACGAAGAGTAGCCCCTGTTCGCCACAACTAGAGAAAGCCCGCACGCAGCAACGAAGACCCAACACAGCCAAAAATAAATTAATTAATTAATTTTTTTAAAAAATAAGAAACAACCAATTAATATACAATGTGATATGTATCATAACAGGATTAAGTACAAAGAAATAGATAATTTAATGCAGATGATTCTCTCAACCTGCTTTTTACTTCCTGGGTCAGGCAGTGCAGTGTCGACAGCCCTTCCCAACATCACTATCCACAGGGGAGGCTTTAAATGTGCAAGCAGAAGCTGTCCATCTTCATTCCAGGTGACTTCTAGGCAGTGCATTCATGACTGCAGAGCCAAGGAAGCCTGCTCAGTTTCTGCCCTCTTCTTTTTAAGGATTATAGTAAAAGCACCATCATTGCAAGTGAAATACAAATTAAAAATGCCAACTTTCACAAATTTCCAAAGCCAACCAGACATCTGACATTACAAATAAGTCCGATCTTTACACTGTAATCTGCCTCCAAGCCATGGAGGAGGAAGAGAGTATAGCAATTCAGGAACATGAAACAAGTTGGGAATTCTTTGTTCTATTCCAGGTGCACTCCATTTGGCTAAACAAGATGCCTCACTGTCTTCTGAGAAGTGTTATCAGTATCATCAATGTTTTCCACTCTTATGCAAAGAGTGATGGAGACTGTCAGAGGCTGAACAAGACAGAATTGAAGAAACTTCTCCAACAAGAGTTTGGAAATGCTCCGGAGGTAAGAAGAACCATCGGTCTCTTGCCCATCTACTCTGTTACTTGGGACTGTCTTCTTGGATCCAATGGCACTACCCTCTCCTGGTTTTTCTACCTATCCAGCTATTTCTTCTTAGGATTATTTCAAGTTCCTCTTCCTCTTCCATTACTTAAGGATTGATATTCTCTGGGATTCTCTTCTCACTCTATGCATTCCCCCCAGTAATTTCACTAACACTCTTTGATTAACCACTGTCTGTATGTTGAATCTTTCAGTCACCTCATCAGTCCAGATCTCTCACCTGAGTTTCAGACACATAGAGCATCTCCCTTGGATATTGCACAATCATAGCAAATTCAACCTTTGCAAAACTCCCCACTCAAATCTTGTTCTCCTTCTATATCTCAGCAAATACAGCCACATCACCCACTCGTTTGTCTAATCCAAGAACCTGGACACCAGCCTTGACATCTCTCTCTCTTTCACCTATCAAATCTCATTTAATCACCAAGTCCTGCTCTGCTTACTCTGACTTCTGAATAAATATATCTCTCAGACCTGGACACTTCTCTCCTACAGTGGTCCAGGCCACTAGGGTCTCTACCTAGGTTATTACAATAGCCTCCTAACTAGTCTCCCACCCCTATTCTTGCCCCTCCTATCACCACCACCTACAGTCTATTAGCTAACTGCAGCCAAAGTGATCTGGTTTAGGTGTTTATCTTACAGGCTCCCATTTCATCCCCGTGGCACTTATCACAATATGTAATAATTGCCTGTTTACTTGTCTGTGAAGGCAGTGACCGTGTCTGTTATGTTTCCCTTTGTATTCCTGGAACCTGGCACAATTCCTGGCACATATTCATTCATTCATTCATTTTTACTTAGCATCAATTATATGCCAGGTATCTTTCTAGGCTCTGAAGAAGATTCTCAAGCAAAATAGACACGATCCTTGCCCTCAAAAAGCTTACAGACAATAAACAAATAATTGTAAATATATATAGTTAAAAACAATGATAAATATTATGTTCCACTGGAGAGTCAGAGAAGATTCTTTGAGGAAGTGACATTTAAGTCAAGACTTGAAGGACGTGTAGAAGTTGGCTGGGAGAAGAGTGGGAAGAATAGTGTTCCAGGAAAAAAGAAAAGTATGAACAAAGTCCCTGAGTCAGGAAATAGCTTCATGTGTTTAAGGAACTAAAAGAAGGCCAGTGTGCCTAGACAGGAAGAATGGCAGAAGATGAAGGTGGTAAGTTAGGGCAGAATGGGTACTAAGTCATGAAGAACTTTGTAGAGCATTTTAAGGAATTTAGATATTTTTCCCTAAACATAACAGGAAGCCTTTAAAGAATTCTGAGCAAAAGAATAACAGGATCTAATTTACAGGGTTTTTTTTTAAGTCACTTGACTTCTGGCTGGAAAACAGATTGTAAGGGAGCAAACGAAGAAGCAAACAGACCTACTAGGAGGCTACTACAACAGTACAGGCAAAAGATGATGATAGCTTAGATTGGGGTCCAAGCAATGGGGAAGAAATAGATGGATTGATAATATGTTTTGGAGTAGGAACAAAAAACTGTATGGTAGACTAAACTGGAAGGTAAATGAGAGGAAAAAATCAAAAACAGCTACCAAGGGCTTCCCTGGTGGCTCAGTGGTTGAGAATCCGCCTGCCAATGCAGGGGACACGGGTTCGAGCCCTGGTCTGGGAAGATCCCACATGCCGCAGAGCAACTGGGCCCATGAGCCACAATTACTGAGCCTGCGCTACTGGAGCCTGTGCTCCGCAACAAGAGAGGCCTCGATAGTGAAAGGCCCGCGCACAGCGACGAAGAGTGGCCCCCACTTGCCACAACTAGAGAAAGCCCTCGCACAGAAATGAAGACCCGACACAGCCATAAATAAATAAATAAATAAATAAATAAATAAATAAATAAATAATTTAAAAAAAAAAAAAACAGCTACCAAGCTTCTGACTTAAGAAATTGGGAAGATGGTGCTGCCATTTACTGAGATGGGGAGGATTTGATGAAGACTAGGCATGAGGGGAAAGTCAGGAATTCAGAGTCTGACATGTTGAATTTCTTCTACCTGTGATATATCACAGAGAAGACGTCACCAAAGCAGCTGGATATATAAGTATGGAGCTCAGAAGAGGGATCTGGACCAAAGACAAAAATCTGATTATCATTTTCTGATTGGTGGTATGAAGCCACAGGAATGGAATACAAGGTAAAAACAGGGTAAGAAGAATGTCCACAACTAAACCCTGAGCAACTCCAGTATTTAGTGGTGAAGTGGAAGAGGAGAAATGAAAATAGGACATGAGAAGGGAGACCAGAGATATAGGAGGAAAATCAGAAGACTGGGATGGTCATGGAATTCAAGAGAAGAGAATGTTTCCAATGGAAGAATTAGTTATTTGTGCTCACTGAAGCTGAGGTCAAAATGTGGATTGAAAAGTGTTCATTGTGTTTGGCAATAAGGAAGACACTTGGTGTGGTGGTAAATATGGATACAAGAATGACATGGATTAAAGGGTGAATAAAGGGTAAAGAAGTGGAGACATTTGCCAGATAACTTTCAAGAATCTTGGAGATAAAGGGAAAGAAAAGATAATGGGTGGCAGGTAGAAAGAAACAGATGTGGGAACGTGGTACATAGGAAGATTTTTTCATATATGATAGCTAATAAAGCTTATGGTTACAGTATGATATCCAGTGAAGACTAAAATATTAAAAAGTCAAGAGAAAGAGGGATTATCAGAAACAATTCGGTCTTTTAGAAAGTAAAGAGAATGAACTCTAGAGCACAGGTAGCTGGATTTGTCTTTGACTGAAACAGGTGAACTTCTTCTATTGTCTTAGGAAAAAGGTGAGAGAGTTCTACTTTGGTGACTTGTATTTTATTTTTGAATATAAAACAGAGTCATCAATGGGAGTTGGATAAAGAGAGAGGGTATTAGTGATTACTAAACACTTAATAAAATAATGTTATATTTTAGTAATACTTGTTAGGAATAAATACTTCATTCACTGTGATCTCAAATTATAAAACTATACATAATACTGCTATGGAAAATATTATCCAATGAGGTAACTAATGAAAAGAACAAAAAATAAAAAACAGAACTGTTATGTGTCCCCTAAGAAATTTTCTAGTTAACAAAGAAGGCATAAGAAAAAATAACAAATGATGAATATATTATTTCCTTTCTTGTTTTTTTTTTTTTCCTCATAGAAATCAAGTAATTCTGAGACAACATAAAAAATCCTCCAACAGCTGGATCAAGATGGTGACAAAACAGTTGATTTCAGTGAATTCATTTTGCTTGTGTTCGGAGTGACAAAAACCTATCATGCAAGCATAAAACCTCTTCTCTGTCCTGAATTAAAGGAAAGGGAGAGAAGATCTGAACTTCAAGGACAACAAGCAACAGAGCTAGAAGGCAGACAACTGCAGAAAGAAAAATTCCAAGAGAAAGATCAGAGCCAAGAGTCCCAAGATGCTCAGAGACATAAAGTGAGAGACCAGATCCCAACACCCAGTGATGATAAGAGTCATGGAGTGAGAGACTAGAGTGTATAATCACAGGATGTGAGAAGACACCAAGTGAGAGACCTGAGCCCTGAACCACAGGATACTGGAAGATACCAGGTGAGAGACCAAACCCAAATATCTAGGGATAGTAGGAGGTACCAAGGAAGAAACCAGAGGCTAAGATACCAGCATAATGGGAGATACCAAGTGAGAGACCAGATGCCAACATCAAGGCATGATGGAAAGCATCAAATGAGAGACTGGAACCCAGAACCCCAAGATGTTCACAGACACCACAGGAGAGATCAGATCCCAACACCAAGAGATAATGAGAATCAAGCGAGAGATCAAAGCCTAGAATCTCAGGATACCGGGGGACACCTAGTGAGAGATAATATCACAACACTGAGACATAATGGGAGTCATCAAGATAGAGATCACAGGCTAGAGTCACAGAATGTTCCACAAAATGAAGTAAGACACCCGAGTCCTGAACCCCAGGACAGTGAAAGACTCCAAATTATCTCAGTACCAAGTAATGATAGGAGGCGTCAAGGGAAAGACCACAGTGTAGACCCAGGATATTGAGAGACTCCAAGTAGGAGATATGGGACCTAAACCTCGGGGTCTTAAGCAACACCAAGTAAGAGACCTAAGCCTTGAGACCTGGGATGATAGAAGAAATCAAGTGAGAAACCAGATCCCAACAGCAAGGAAGGAAGGCAGTCTTCAAATGAAAGATCAGAAGCAAGATTCCCAGGATATTCAGAAAATCCAAGTGAGAAACCAAATCCCAACAGCAAATGATGATGGGCAACGACAAGTGAGGGACCCAAGCTTAGAATCTCAGGACTCTGGGAGATGCCATGGTAGAGACAAGATCCCAACACAAAGTGATTACAGGGGTCTTCAAGTGAGAGACCAGAGACTAGAACACCAAGATTATTCAAGACACCCTGGTAGATATCAGATCCTAGAACCAAGAGTTGCTGAGTATCACCAACCAAGAATCCAGAGCCCAACACCAGGGGATGTTAGGTGGCATCAAGTAAGAGAAGATAAGGCTCTAGTATCTCAGGATGTTGAGAGCCAACAAGTGAGGAACCAGGTTCCAGATCCAAGCAATGGTGGGAGACATCAAGTGCAAGACCACAGACCAGAGCCACAATATCAGTTAAGGCAACAAGGTGGTGTAAAGACACTAGAACCAAGAGTTGATGAGAATATCCAAATGGGAAACCAGAGCCCAACACCAATAAATGAGAGGAGTCATCAAGTGAGAGACCAGATTCCAAAACCATAGGATGTTTGAAGGTATCAACTGAGAAAGCAGAGCCTGGATTTCCAGTATAATGCAAGGCAACAAAGTAGGGAGCAGAATCCAACACCAAAAGCTGGTGAGCATCACCAAGTAAGAAATCAGAACTCAGAATGAAGCAACAGTGGGATACAGATTGGAGAACAGAAATTTTCACCCAGAAGGAATGAGACACAAGAAGTTAGTGATCAGACCTCAGCATCAAGAAATGATGAGAGAAGATACCCAGTGAGAGAACAAGGTCCACAAGCCAGAGGTAGTAAAGTACAACAAATTAGAGAACTAAGACCAGAGATGAAAGATGATGAAAGACAACAGATGAGTGCTCAGATCTCAGCACCAACAGATGAAGAGAGGCATCCAGTGAGAGGGCTGAGTTCAGATATTCAAAATAGTGGAAGACAGCTAATTAGAGAGCAGAGATCATTTCCAAGAGGGGATGAGATTCTGAGAGTTAGTGACCAGACTCCAATACCACAGGAAAATGGGAAATACAAGGTGAGAATTCAGACCCCAGTGACAAAGAATGATGAGAAACACCAAGTGAGAGACCTGAGCCCAGAGCCCAGGAAAAATGGGAAACACTACATTAGGAATCAGAGCTCAGAACATAGAAATGATGGGAAACAACAAGTGAGAGACCTAGGTCCAGAAAACACAAATGATGGGAGAAGTCAAATTAGGTATCAGGGATCAGCTTCAAGAAAATATGAACGATTCCACCATAGCGACCAAACAGCAGCACCAACAGATGATGAGAGACATCAAGTGAGAGAGCTGAGCCCAAAACCCAGGAATGATGGGAGACACAAGTTACACAGCAAAGATCAACTCCAACAGAAGATGAAAGACACCAAGTGAGAGACAAAACTCCAGCATCAAAGGATGATGGGAGAAGCCAAGTTAGGGAGCAGAGACGAGCACCAAGACAACTGGAGGGATTCCAACTTAGAGACCAGATCCCCACACGAAGAGATGATAAGAGATACCAAGTAAGAGACCTGGGCCCAGAACCCGAATACAATGGGGAATACCACATTAAGAACAAGAGATCAGCTCCAACAGAGGATAAGAGACATCAAGTGAGAGACCAACCCCCAGCAACAAGGGATAGTGAGAGATGTCAAGTGAGAGCTTTAAGCCCCGAACCTGAGAATGATGAGAGAAGTCAGGATAGGGGGCAGATACCAGCTCCAAGACAGTATGAAAGTTTCCAGCATAGAGACCAGATCCCTTTAGCAAAGGATGATGAGAGAAGCCAAATGAGAGACCTGAGCCCAGAACCCAAGAACGATGAGGGACACCACCTTAGGAAGCAAAGACTAGAAGCCAGGAGTGATGAGAGAAGCCAAATTAGGGAGCAGAGACAAACTCCAACAGAAGATGAGAGACATGGAGTAAGAGACCAAACCCCAGCACCAAGGGATGATAGGAGACAGCAAGTGAGAGATGTGAGACCAGAACTTGGGAATGATGTGAGAAGCCAAGTTAGGGAGCAGAGATCAGTTCCAAGACAGTATGAAAATTTCCAGCATAGAGACCAGATCTCTGCACTAAGGGATGATTAGAGAAGCCAAATGAGAGACCTGAGCCCAGAACCCAGCAGGGATGGGAGAAGCCAATTTAGGTAGCAGAGACCAGCTCCAAGACAGTATGAAAGTTTCCAGCATGGAGACCAGATCCCTGCACTACGGAATGATGAGAGAAGCCAAATGAGAGCCCTGAGCCCAGAACCCAGCAGGGATGGGAGAAGCCAAGTTAGAGACCAGAGACCAGATCCAAGACAATATGAAAGATTCCAACATAGACCCCAGATCTCTCCAACAAGGGATGGTAAGAGAAGCCAGTTTAGAGATCTGAGCCCCCTGAACCCAGCAATGATGAGAGATACCAAGTAAGAGACCTGAGACCAGAATCCAATAATTTTAGAGAACACCAAGTCAGGGAGCAGAGACCAGAACCCAGGAGTGATGGGAGAAGTCAAGTTAGGAAGCAGAGATCAACTCCAAGAGAAGATGAGAGACATGGAGTGAGAGACCAAGCCCCAACACCAAGGGTTGATAGGAGACACCAACTGAGAGATGTGAGACTAGAACTTGGGAATGGTGGGAGACACCAAGTTAGGGATCAGAGACCAGCTCCAAGACAGTATGAAAGATTACAACATAGAGACAATATCCCCACATCAAGGGAAGATGGAAGACACCAAGACAGAGACTTGAGCCCAGAATCCAATAATGATGGAAGACACGAAGTAAGAGACATGAGACCAGAAGCCAGGAATGGTGGGAGAGAAGAGATTAGAGAACAAAGGCCATCTTCAAGAAAGGATGAGAGTCATCTTAGAGGCAACAATGCGAGCAACTCTGGAAGATGGATATCTCGAGGGAAAATGACTACAAAACACAAGAGAAGTTAGGGAAAGAACAAGACCAAAAGCATTTTCCCAGGCAGGAGAAAGCTGAGCTTAATGATCTAGATCCTCATGGATCTGCATCTACCAGAAAAATTGGGCCAATTACCTGTGAGGTATACTTTTTTTCCAAACAGAAAGGTAACTGGTTATGCTATTGTTTACATGATCCATCAGAAACAAGAAATACAAGAAACAGTCTCAGTTATCCAGATTTGGGGATGTTTAAGGATCACAGGAGTGGAAGAAGCTATGTCTACTCCCTAATTTGGGGTCCAGAAGAATGTCTGTACCAAAACAAGGAAGAAAGGTGGGAAGACTGTGTTGACAACCAGCAGGACTAACCCTATCACATTTGGAAATCTGGCAACCACAAGTAGGTGAGTCCAGCTCCTCTGAGGATGAGTTTTGAAGTCCCTTCCAGATGTTCCAAGAAATTCTTCCTCTCCAGTTGGCTGAGCTGGTTGATTTAGGCATTCTTGGCTTTTTCTTTCTCCATATATCTCAGACATCTAGCTGTAATGTATAATAGGTAGAACTGCTCAAATTTGGTTTCTGGGACTCTAACATCATTTAGAAATGGCTTATAGTGGAAAGAAGAATTAAATGTTTTATAATATCCTCCAATAACCCTATGATTTTAACATTAATGAATCATAACTCTCAAAGTTTATCTGAAGGGACTGCATATTCAAATTATAAGCCATGTAAAAATTAGCAATAAATAATTAGCAAGCATTAATTTCTCCTTGGTTTTCTTCTACCTTTTTGAAATTTATCACTCTATGAAGCATCATAGTCACAGCCTTTAGAACAGGATTTATTTTTCACTCATAAAATATATATTCTTTCTTCAATTCATTCAATAATGTCCATAATAATATTCATATTCACCTATTGGAGCCCAAAAAAAGGCAAAAACAAGTCCTGCTATATGCTACTATGAAAGAAACCTCTAAAACAAAACCACTTAGTTTAAATGTGAAAGGACAAAATAGATTGTGTAAATGCAAACAAATGAAGCAAAGGTCACAGTATTAAAATCAGACCAATACAATTAAACATAAAAAGCAATAGATGAATCCATTTTTATTGTTGAAGGGTGCAAGCTACCATGAAAATATAACTATCATTCAATCATTCGACAGCTATTTATTGAGAAACTACTATGTGCCATGTACTGTCCTGGTGTTGAAGATAAGCTGAAAACAAGAAAAAGCCTCCCATTACAGAGCTAACATTCTAGTGGGGGAAGTTATGTGTCAAAAGTGCCAAATAACAAGGCATTCAAATAAAAAGAAAAAGGAGCTGGAAATGCAAGGCAGAACTGACAGAAAAACAATAGGAGTACAGACATACCTCTCTCCATCTTTAGCAGGAAAATAGAAAATAAGTAAGTTCATAGAAAATTTGTTTGAAATAGTGATGACAAGCATGAACTTTGTAGGCAAGCCAATCTGGGGTTAATTTCTGGCTCCATCATACTAGCTTTATGATGTTGGGCAGTGAAACCTATTTAAGTCTTAGTTTCCTCATCTGTTCAATGAATTTCATAAAAATAATATTACCTACTAAGATAATGTGTTAAATGTATTTAAATGCTTCATATAGTGCCTGACATATAGAAAGTGCTCAATAGGTGTTAGTCAATACTTTTTTTTACTATTTTTGATCTGATAGGTATATATGAAGTCTACACACTTCAGAAAACACACATATTTTAAGCACCTACAAAAGATTTATAAAAGCTAACCAAAGACAATTAAAACTATAATAAATTCAGGTCACATCTTTGAGGATATTGCTATAGAACTAGAAACTGATAATAGATGAATATATCAAAGATATTTGGAATTTTTAAAGCACTCTTTAAATAATCAGGTTAAGAAGAAAGGCGTAACTGCAATTAAGGTAACATTTTTTTAAATAACAATAAAAAGTCACCAAATATTAAAATCTATAGCTATAGCCTTAAGCACTTTATTTACTTAACAATAAAGAATCAAAAAGGAATAAACTAAGTATCTAATTCAGTATCTTAAAATATTAAGACACAAAATAGACAAGAAAAGCAGGAAGAAGGAAAATATAAAGAAATAAGTAGAAATCCATGACTAGAAAACAGAATAGCCATGTAACTAATTAATAAATGAAAGAATCCAAGACATTTGGAAGATCATTAAAATAATTAAGAAAGAAAAAAGACAATATACGTTTGGTGAAGTCAAATATAGAAGAATAGAGTCGTAACAACTCTATTCTTAAAAAGATAGAAGAAACGAAGGGAGGGAGGGAGGAACAGAGGAAAGGAGGAAAGGGAAAGAAAAGAAAGGAAAGAAAGTCTGGGGGGAAAATGGATGATTTTTCTAGGATAACTGATTCCCAAAGAGGTATAACCATAACCATATAAAAAATAGAGAAGACGGTCAAATAATTACCCTCTCAGAAGCTTTAGGCAAAATTGTTCCACAGGTGAATATTTTCAAACATTCATGGAACAAATAATTCCCACATGATTTAAACCCTATCAGAGAATACAAATATGAAGAAAGCTTTATAATTTTTTCAAAGGTAGCATAACCCCAATAACGAAATCCCAAAGACCCCTGAAAACTATAGATCAACCCCATTTACAAATATAGGTGAAAATCCCTAAACAAAATACTAGCCAAGAGCAGTTTTCCTTTTCACTTGGATGCCATGAAAGAATAATACATGCCGTCAGTTATCATCCACTTCAGGAAGGCACAGTTCGTGAAGGGAAACCCATTCGTACACCTCATCCTAGAACTTGGCAGAAGAGAAAAACTGTGTGATCATCTCTATGGAGATTTGGTTTTTTTTATTCATGTTATTTATTTTTCTTAAAATAGTGCAGGGAAAATTTTATGTAAAATCACAGCTGGCATCATGCTTAACAGTGAAACATAGCATGTCATTAAAGTAAGGAAATTTCCTTCATTCCATAAGTATTTACAAAGCACTTATTATGTGATAGGCAATGGCAAGGCACAGTCTACACAATGATGGAATAGCCTTGCAGCTTACAGCCTAGTGAGGATTGGCATCAAAATTATAAAGCGTAAGAATAGCTATGCAGGAAAAGAGCAGATGCCGTAAAATAGAAGAACAAGGAGAACAATTCAGATCAGAAAGAGGGTAAGAGAAAGCCTGTCTGAGGAACTGACATAGAACCAAGGGGTTTGCACCAATGCAGGGAGATCAGAAAAGAGAGAAATTAAGTACATGAATTAGAAAGGAAGAGGCAAAATGATCATTATTTAAGATATCACAACAAATATATGATACCATAACACAATAGATATATGGTGTGTATATGTGTCTATAAATATATATACACACACCATATGTATAGATATATATTATCAATATATAATGGAACATTATATTGATATTAACATATACCTTAACTTATATATGTTAAGATTTCTACCTAGAAAATTTAAGGGAATGGACTGAAAACCATTAGATATACAAAGTTTAGTAACATGTAGTTATAGAATAAGCATACCAAAACAGCCCACCAACTTTATAATAACAACAACATGATGCACTTAGGAGTAATTAATGTGAAATGTGTCTGAGATACAGAAGTGGCCTAAAGGACATAAACTCCAATACACGAAGATGTGTCTTGTTCTTGTATGGGAGGGCTCACTGTTAAAAGATGCCAACTATTCCCTTATGAGTTTATACCTTGAACAGGAACTGTATAAAATAATATACTTTTAGAACTATATAAAAGTGATTTTAAAAAAAAAGTGATTTAATATTTATCAGAAAATATAGAGGCAAGGGTAGGCAGGAAAATGTGGGAAAGAATGTCAATAAGAGGGCTTACTATATACTATATTGTTATTATACTATATAATATTATTATGTAGTATATATAGTAGTATACATAGTGTTATTATACTATATCATATTATTATATATTAAAATTATCATAAGCTGAAGTAATTAAAATACTGCAATAATAGTGGTAAATAAAATGAGAGAGAAAGGTCAGTGGAACATAATAAAAAGTTCAGGAACATATCCAAGCATAACTATGAGAATTTAGTATTTTATGAAGAAGATATTTTCAAACCTGGATGCTCTTTCCAGAAGTTTGGCTGGGAAACAAACAGGAGATGAGATATAGCTACACTACAGACACCAGTTGCAAGCCCAGGTTGTTACCTGTACTTCCGACCGACTGGCTACAAATTAGAGGTTCCCCCAACCTCCTCCTTGTGTTCAATTAATTTGCTAGAGTGGCTCAGAACTCAGGAAACCCATTTACTCACTAGATGACCGGTTTATTACAAAAGGATATAACTCAGGAACAGCCAGGTGGAAAATATGCATAAGGCAAGGTGTAGGGAAAGGGTGCAGAGATTCCATGCCCTCTCCAGGCACAACACACTCTGGGAATCTGCACATGTTCACCAATTGGAAGCTTTCCCAGCCCTGTCCTTTTTGGGTTTTGATGAAAGTATGACTGATTAAATCATTGGTCAACGGTGACTGATTCAACCTCCAGCCTCTTTCCCCTCTCAGAGGTCTGGGGATGGACTGAAAGGTTCAACCTTCTAATCAGGTGGCCGGTTCTCCTGGTAGCCAGCCCCCATCTTTAGGTGCTTTTCAAAAGTCACCTCATCAACCTAACAAAAGACACCATTCTGGCTCTCAGCACTTGGGACATTCCAAGCATTTTAGCAGCTCTGTGCCCCAAATGGGGATGAAAACCAAATACATGTTTATTACAAATCACCATATCACACCTCTTTAAAGACCCCATCTCCAAATATAATCACATTCTTAGATACTGGGTGCTGGGGCTGCAGCATATGAATTAAGTCCGTAACAACCAAATGTCCTTGCTCTTTCCACTGAAGTACACTAGTTATGCTAACTCTACTAGACCACAAATTCTACGGGGGTGAGGACTGTGCCTATCTTATATTCTCTACCCATATCCATCTAGGCAATTGTAGGCATTCATTCAATAGATATTGTTACTCTAATGAATGAATCCTAACTTCTCTCCCTATTCATGCTGCCTAAACCCTCCTCCAGCTGCTCCACGGAGTCGTTGCCTTCACCAGCTCTGCCTGCTCACCCACGTAATAGAGCAAGTCAGCAGCTTCTTAATGGCCATCCGGAAAGAACCACGTCTGGGAGGCATGTGGGCCTCAAAACTTCATGCCTGGGGCTTGTGCGCCACCTCGTGGTAACTGACTGCAATGTCCCGAGTAGATCCATCATTAGGCAACAGGGAACGTGGAAAGGACCTCTCACTTCACTGCCCTGACCCTGGGCTGACAGGAAGAGGTGACATTGTGTGTTCCTTCTTGGAATTGCCAATGGACAGGAAATTCTCACCTTCCATTCATCTGTAACTGAGGTTGTAAGGCGGAGAGTGCTGCACGGTTCTGAAACCCAGATCCTTTTTGGATAGGTGTTCCTACTGCATTCCCTTTATTCTAAGATATTGTGGGTTGTAAGAGGCATCATCGATTAAAAAGCAGCATTTTTGTTGGGGGGATGGGGGAGCACTATATTAAATGTGCCTTTCAATTTTAAAACACATCTGAATTTCAGCAATGTTGTAACATGTGAATAAATAGTTCTTAGAATGTGGCTCTCATCTATAAAATCTCCCTGATAGGAAGGGTGGTATCCACTACAGGCTTTGTGTTCATTTCAGCATCTGTAATACTGTTCATGATCACAGCCAGCTCTGGAGGGCAAGTGTTTCAAAAATCATTACCTAGAGGAGTCCCCCTGCCAGCCACCTGCTGAAAAATGAAGAAAACTCCCGTATGGAAGGAAAGACCAAGATAGAAACTACAAAAATAACTTGACTTCCATCAGTGGAGTTGTACAGTGCTAAGAGATGGTTATTCATTTGTTAATGACCAGGGCTGTAGACTGAGGACTAGCTACCAACTCCCAGCCTGCAGCTTGCTGAGCCTGCAGCTTGCTAATCAGGTAACCTTAGATCTAGAAATGAATACCCCTCCCCATCCCACCCTCTGGGTGGGTACAGGCACAGGAATGTGTTGTTATTATAATAACAAAATATCTCTTTGAAGTGGAGCTGCTGAGAAAAATGTCTTGACATAAGTTCAGGGTGGAAGGCAAGACCCAGAGGGTGCTTATAAGTGATAAAAGATGACTGACAAACTTCTAGTCATGGAAAGACAAATTTGGGTTTTTCCAAGAGGGAAGAGGAAAAGAAGAGGGAGGAGTCCACAGGTGGAAGGCTGTGTGAGGTGTGATGTACCCCTTCCCAGGACCCCCAAATCTAAAAAAAACACAGATGCTTGTGTGGGTGGTTTTTTGGTAGAAATCTAAAAAGAGGCTGAATTATCCATGTCAAGGAAGCAGAAAGCCAATACAGGTAGGAGGCCGTCACAAGAATAGGAGCTTCAGGAATACACAGAGATCACCCAGGAGGCTTGGAATTTCTGCTGCCCAAGATTTAGTGCTGAGATGGTTCAAGTTAATTTCATTCGGCTCTGAGAGTCAGACCATTTCTGTCTGACCTATGGACAATATATGTCAAGGCCTTTTGCAAACCTTCATTGCCCTTGACCCTATACCTTTAAGCCAAGCTGACCCGCCCATTGATCAAGCCCCCAACAGCACAAAGACAGCACAGAATAGCACCCCTGACATTATCTGATAGGCATGGCTAGAACCCCCTCACTGCTTCCATTCTGATCCAGGAACTCCTGTCTGCTGACCTTCAGCTTGATGTCCTGGTTTCAAACCTGTCCCTGTCCCTTAGACTTGGTGTGGTATATTCGCCAGCTCTGACTCCTACCAACCCAATTCCAACCCTCTGATTCATTCTCTTAAATATCTAGTGTAGCCTAAACCAACTTACCTTGAGGGAAACCTAACTCCCAAGACCCCCATGAAGAGGAGAAGGGAATTATGACTGTATATGTTATTCCTATAAGTCATACCAAAGATTCTCAGAGAGGGCTCTGGGACTACCTACCTCCTAAGCGCCTAGCTGGTGAGTGAGACTTATTAAGATGAAGATTCATGACCTTCTGAATTAGAGTCTCTGAGTGTGGAGCCCAAGTGTCTGAATCATTAATAAGCTCCCAAGGTAAGTCTTATGCACACTAAATTCTGAGAACCATCCTCAAACAAATGGAATGTACTTAAGTGAAGACACTCTCACAATTAGGGACTGAATGCTCTTGGCCACCTAGACACTCTAATCAAATAGATTCCAATTACCTCATGCAGCCATTAGAAACAAGGAGGTAGATTATTCAATGATATGAAAGGGTATTTACAATGTATAGTCACATTAAAATAATCAAGTGTTATCCCACTTTTGTGTGAAAAGGGAATGTTTATATATGCATAGAACACAAGTCAGGAAGAGCATACACTGAAAAATTAACCTGGATGATAAAATTGTGTGTGTTTTCTCTCTCCCTTCCTTCCTTCCTTCCTGCCTTCCTTCCTTCCTTCCTCCCTCTCTCCCTCCCTCTCTCCTTCCCTCCCTCTTTCTCTCCCTCTCTCTCTCTTTCTTTCTTTCTTTCCCTTTCTCTCCCTCTCTCTCTCTTTCTTTCTTTCCCTTTCTTTCTTTCTTTCTTTCCTTCTTATCAGCAATTTCTATATTTTTGCAACAGGTACACAAATACATATGCATAATGAGATTTCTGTGAGATCAGGGACTTTGTTTTGTTCCCTGCTAAATCCTTGTGCCCTAGAAAAGACTCTGGCACAGGAAGGTCTCCAATAGGTACATGCTGAATAAATAATAAAGGGAAATTAACTTTTTTAAAAAAAATTCCAAATATGACCTAACTAATCTACCTTGAACACAGATATGATTCCTAATACGAGGTTACTATAGTATAAATAAATGGCTTTGGCTGAGGGTGCGTGCTGGGTGAATTCACAATTAAACAGTAGTGATGTTGCTTATATATTTGTAGTTGACACTTTGATTGAACATATATTCAATTTATGAAGTAATATGAATAGCATTTAACATTTATCATTTCATCTAACATCTTTAAAATCCCTTACTATGCACAACTGCGAGAGTAGTTATTCTAAAGGATGTCAACTACAATATGACAGGTGAGAGGTACCCAGTAATTCACAAGAGAAAATTAAGGGGGCCAGATGTAATACTTAGGACTCCAGAAATTGATACAGCAGTGAACAGACTGGACCTGATATTGTGACTCAAAGGGGAAAGTATGATGCCTTATCCCTAGCACCCAGCACAATGAAAAGCATATAATGGGGCTCAATAAATGTAAGTGTTGCGGGACCCACTGGACCCTTGAATGAGTAAACATTGCAATGCAGGGAGTCATGATTGTGTTGGTCCTAGACGGAATGGCAGGCCAGGATTTTTTCAGTGCAGCTCAGGTTTCCTCAGGGAAGCAGACCCGCTTTGGATGAAGGAGTACATAAAACGGTGATAACTGAGTTGTTTGCAAGCTGTCACAATAAAGCTGTTTAACAAACAGAAAAAAAAAAAAATGTAAGTGTTGAATTTCCAAGACTTGGGGAGACAAGACTTGTGGATGGAATACATGAGGGAAGTGCATACCCTCATCAGAAATAAATAAACAGCGCTATAAGGAGGAAGGAAGCACAGTGCTAGGTGACAAGATAGAGCTGCATGCACATCTCTAAGACTGAGGATGGGAGACTGCTAGGGAGCATTGGGGTGGAAACAGAGCAGGGGGCGTACCAGATATGATATGTGAGAATATGCTAGAGGCGTCCTTGGCCAGATGGAGTGTGCTCATGAGCATTCCTGAAGCAGATCACAGATATCACACCAGAGCACCCATGGGCTGTGACAAGAGGCAGCACAAAAGCATAGGAAGGCTTCAGAGCCAACTCCACGTCTGCCTCTTTTTTTGGCTCTGTGAGTTTTTTTTAAAACTCTTTGATGGGACTTCCCTGGTGGCAAAGTGGTTAAGAATCCACCTGCCAATGCAGGGGACACGGGTTTGATCCCTGGTCCAGGAAGATCCCACATGCCGCAGAGCAACTAAGCCTGTGTGCCACAACTACTGAGCCCACATGCCGCAACTATTGAAGCCTGTGCGCCTAGAGCCCGTGGTCCCCAACAAGAGAAGCCACTGCAATGAGAAGCGTACGCGCACCACACTGAAGAGTAGCCCCAGCTCGCCGCAACTAGAGAAAGCCCGCACACAGCAGCGAAGACCCAACGCAGTCAATAAATTAATTAATTAAATTTAAAAAAAAAAAAGAAATATGTTCAGTTAAAACAATCTGTTTTTAAAAAAAAAAAAACTCTTTGAGCCTTGGGGACTTCCCTGGTGGTCCAGTGGTTAAGACTCCATGCTTCCACTGCAGGGGGTGCGGGTTTGATCCCTGGTCAGGGAACTAAGATCCCACAAGCCGCGCAGCGCGACTGAAAAAAAAAACAAACTAAAATCAATCAATTAATTAATTAATTAATTAAAAACTCTTTGAGCTTTAGTTTCTTCATCTGTATCAAGGGGCTTATAATACCTCATAGGTTTATTGTCAGGATCAGGGAAAATGTATATAAAATATTGACCCTGGGCGGGGATTTTCCTGGCACACAATAAATGTTGAATAAATAGCAGCTAATATCATTACACTGGTGGAGTGGGGGTGGGGGGGTGCTGGCTGAAGTGGATTAGAAACTACGTGCTTGAAGGACCACAAATCCCAGGGCTGTGTGACATCTGCGTTAGCACAATCTACTAAAAGTACAGTTTTTTGATAAGGTCTTGACTTTCCTTCCTCTTTCAATCATAAGAGTCATCTCTCGCAATGAAGAAAGTGCTGCACAGTATGGAATAAGGAAGAGTTGACTGATGCTGTGAAAGTGATGAAAGTCTTGAAGGAGAACAATATCATCTTAGGTTTCATGAAAGCCAAGAAATGAAACACTGGGCATGATGTGAGATAAAAACTAAAAATCAAAGTTCAAAGGAAATACAGGCATAGCACCATGTTGTGCTTAAGAAAATCACTGATGTACTATTAATTTGTAATTACATTATTTGGTGACAGTCTATTACATGCTCTATTAAGCACTGTTTATAAAATATACATTCCTATGAAATCATAAAATTTTGTTGAAGAAATTTTTCATTAACTTCTGTATATTCAAATCTTCACAATACAAAACTATTAAAAACCCTAGAACAGAAAATGGACTTAAATATGGACATTTTTCTCATTGGCCTAAAAAAAATCTTCAAAGGGAAAGAAAACAGAAGTATATATGAAGGAGAAGATGATAAGATGATGAGCTCACCTTTAGATATATTTAATTTGCTGTGGCTGTTAGACACCCTGGTGGAGATGGCCAGTGGACTGTGGAGTACCGAGATAAAGATTTGGAGGTCAGCTTGTATATAACTACTAGTTAAAACTAGGAAACAGGACTTCCCTGGAGGTTCAGTGGTTGGTTAAGACTCCGCGCTTCCACTGCAAGGGGCAAGGGTTCGCTCCCTGGTTGGGGAATTAAGATTCCTCATGCCACGCGGTGCGGCCAAAAAAAAAAAGGTAGTTTGCAAAATGAATTGTTAAAGAATAATGATAATAAAAACTAGCAAACAGGGATTTCCCTGGTGGCGCAGTGGTTAAGAGTCCACACTCCCGGGCTTCCCTGGTGGTGCAGTGGTTGAGAATCTGCCTGCCAATGCAGGGGACACGGGTTCGAGTCCTGGTCTGGGAAGATCCCACATGCCGCGGAGCGGCTAGGCCCGTGAGCCACAATTACTGAGCCTGCGCATCTGGAGCCTGTGCTCCGCAACAAGAGAGACCGCGATAGTGAGAGGTCTGCGCACCGCGATGAAGAGTGGTCCCCACTTGCCGCAACTAGAGAAAGCCCTCGCACAGAAACGAAGACCCAACACAGCCATAAATAAATAAACAAATAAATTTAAAAAAAAAAAAGAGTCCACACTCCCAATGCAGGGGGCCTGGGTTCGAACCCTGGTCAGGGAACTAGATCCCACATGCATGCCACAACTAAGAGTTTGCATGCCACAACTAAGGAGGCGACGAGTCACAACTAAGGAGGCGATGAGCCACAACTAAGGAGCCCTCAAGCCGCAACTAAAGGAGCCCACCTGCCGCAACTAAGACCCGGTGCAACCAAATAAATAAATAAATATTAAAAAAAAAAAAACCTAGGAAACAGAATGAGATATCCAGGGTTAGGGGCAGGGGATGCACAATAAGAAGAGTGGGGTGGGTGCTGAGGACAAAAGCCTGGAGAGCATCGGCATTTAAGGGGAAAGCAAAGGAAGGGACCCCAGAAAGAGAAGCAGAAGAAACAAGCATAGAGGTACATAGAGAGACAGGGATGTGAGCAATCCCAGAAGCTAGCGAGTGGAGGACAGATCCACAATGTCATACCCCTCACTCAGGGAGGCCACGTGAAACAAGCACAGAAATAGGCCCACAGGATTTGGTCATTAGGAGGCCTTTTTCAAGAAGTACAGTAGCATGATGATAACAAAGCCAAATTGCAGAAGCTTGAGGAAATGAGTAGGAGCTGAGAGAGAGCAGATGTTGCATGAAAACTACTCACATATGGATATATAATTAAGAAATAAGAGAGGAGAGTAGGGGCACCAGTTATTAAGCTAGTATCTGTTGGCTTCAAAACTACTCTTCTGGGCTTCCCTGGTGGTGCAGCGGTTGAGAATCTGCCTGCCAATGCAGGCGACACGGGTTCGAGCCCTGGTCTGGGAAGATCCCACATGCCGCCGAGCAACTGGGCCCATGAGCCACAACTACTGAGCCTGCGCGTCTGGAGCCTGTGCTCCGCAACAAGAGAGGCCGCGACAGTGAGAGGCCCGCGCACCGCGATGAAGAGTGGCCCCCGCTCGCCGGAACTAGAGAAGGCCCTTGCACGGAAACGAAGACCCAACACAGCCATAAATAAATAAATTAATTAAAAAAAAAAAAAGGTCTGTTTTTAAAAAAAAAAAAAAAAAAACTACTTTTCTGTGCACACTTTGGGGTGTTGGAGCTGGGACTCCACTTTACAGCTGAATCCCAGTTACCTCTGCCAATGGGGACCCTGGAGGGAGACCGGAAGAGAAGAGGAACTTACTCCTCCCCCTGGCTTCTGCTTCCCTGCAGTGTCATGCCAGCTTCATTTCTTCACCCAGCAGGGCGGTTTCCCCACAAAGGAACAATGTATTCGCAACTGAGAAGCCCTGCAGGAGGAATCTGAACTAGCTTGGGTTTTGTTCCCCAAAGGCAGTTGAATCCACTGTGCAGTCTTTCCAACCTCACAGAACCAGCTCTGAGACCTCTGCACCAGCAAGAAGCACCCCTTCTCAGAGGCTTAAGTCTCAGTCCCCCTCCTCCAACCTTCTGATAATTCCAACCTCTCCCCTTGGAAGTTAGCTGTGGGGGTAACTGCTGGTTCTTGAAATTGCTACTTTCCTATACCCTAGAGCAGTGGTCCCCAACCCCCATGCTGCAGGGTCCATGGTCTTTTAGGAACCAGGCCGCACAGCAGGAGGTGAGTGGCAGGCGGGAGAGCGAAGCTTCATCGGCCGCTCCCCATTGCTCCGCATCACTCACATAACCACCTGAACCATCCCCCACCCCCACCCCCGTCTGTGGAAAAATTTTCTTCCACAAAACCGGTCCTTAGTGCCAAAAAGGTTGGGAACCACTGCCCTAGAGTTCTCTTTACCCTTTCAGTTACCTAGTTAACGAGTCTCTCTGTTAAATTCTTTCTGTTAAAATAACTGGTGTGTAGCAAACAACCCAATCAAAAAAATGGGCAGAAGAACGAAATAAACATTTCTCCAAAGAAGACATACAGATGGCCAACAGGCACATGAAAAGGTGCTCGACATCGTTAATTATTGGAGAAATGCCAATCAAAACTACCAGGTATCACCTCACACCAGTCAGAATGGCCACCATCAAAATGTTTACAAGTAATAAATGTTGGAGAGGGTGTGGAGAAAAGGGAACCCTCCTATACTGTTGGTGGGAATGTAAATTGGTGCAGCCACTATGGGGAATGATATGGAAGTTCTTAAAAAACTGAAAATAGAGTTACCATATGATCTAGCACTCCCACTCCTGGGCATATATCCAGAAAAGATGAAAACTGATTCGAAAAGATGCATGCACCCCAATGTTCATAGCAGCACTATTTACAGTGGCCAAGACATGGAAACAACCTAAGTGTCCACTGACAGATGATTGGATAAAGAAGATGTGGTACATATACACAATGGAATATTACTCAGCCATAAAAAGAATGAAATAATGCCACTTGCAGCAACAGGGATGGACCTAGAGATTATCATACTAAGTGAAGTAAGTCAGACAGAGAAAGACAAATATCATATGATATCACTTATATGTGGAGTCTTAAAAAATGATACAAATGAACTTATTTGCGAAACAGAAACAGACTCAAAGACATAGAAAACAAACTTACGGCTACCAAAGGAGAAAGTCGGGGCAGGGTGGGGATAAATTAGGAGTTCGAGATTAACAGATACACACCTACTATATATAAAATAGATAAAACAACAAGGACCTACCATATAGAACAGGGAACTATATTCAGTATCTTGTAATAACCTATAATGGAAGAGAATCTGCTGTACACCTGAAACTAACACAATATTGTAAATCAATTGTACTTCAATTAAAAAAAATAATAGTAGCCGGTGTGTTTTTGTCTGCTGCCTGATACATAGGAAATAATGACTTTTTCTTACATTGATGAAACTAGAGTGTATTAATAGACTATGATAAAGGAGTCCCTAGAGAGAGGGATCAAAGAAACAGAAAAGAGGAGAAAACTATGGCCAAAGTCAGAGAGTATACAAAAGAGGCAGGATCAAGGGCAGGAGGGTGCTGGCCTAGAAGAGAAGCGGGGAAAGAGGTCAGGATGGGTATGAAAGAAGACATGTCTGTGGATGGCAGAAGTTGAGGAAAACTGTGCCTAAGGGCCTGTGTTTCTCCAGGAATTAGGAGGAAAGCCCCCCTGCAGAGGTGGGAGGATGAGAGATGAGAAGAAGCATCTTCAGATGTGGAGAGGTCCCTGAGGGGAATGAAGATCATTAATCAAAGACAAGTAAAGGGGCTGATAAGAACACAGGCTAAAGTGGAAGGAACAAGATCCATGACTACTTGATCTTCCCCACTGGGCCCGACCACAGCTGAGGGGGTGCAGTGAAGATACGATGAGGGTCATGAGGGTCCTGTTGGACAGACAACCACTTCAAGACAGAACTGAAGGGAAATGAGACTGTCGTTGACTGAATTACTCAGGTGGTCCATGGAGTCCAGCCTGGGAGGTCAGGAAAAGAGGCCTAAAGGCATTCAACAGACAGAGAAACAAGGGGATCAGGGACTCCATTAGGTGAAAGCAGATAAGGAGGTGAGGTCCATGTCAGCTCTTATAGGACCATGGTCCCAGGCTCTGAGCTAATGACACCTGCCACCCTGGAAAGAGGACCATTTCACCTCTACATACGTGGTTGATCTCTTCCCCAACAAAGCCTCCAGATATTAGGAGAAAAAAAAAGGAAATTATGATGTCAGACAAACATTGGTTTTTGTTGTGAGCTTCTTTTTTTTTTTTAATATTTATTTATTTATTTGGCTGCCCCAGGTCTTAGTTGTGGCACACGGTATCTTCGTTGCCACGTGTGGGATCATTTAGCTGCGGCATGCAGGATCTTTTAGCTGCTGCATGCAGGATCCAGTTCCCTGACCAGGGATAGAGCCCGGGCCCCCTGCATTGGGAGCACAGAGTCTTAACCACTGGACCACCAGGGAGGTCCCTGTAAGCTTTAAAGAAGCATACACTTTATATTTCGGGTTTCCTTTTTCAGCAGTCCCATCTATTTGCAAAGATTTATATTTCATAACTCTTATTCTTTCTTAGAGTTCTTCTAAAGAACTAGGGAAGACTGACTGACTTTTTAAAAAGTAGAATAAAACTCATTCTGTCTTGTGATTATCATATGAGTCCATTGGACCATTTTAGAAATCTAAGCTACATTTTGAGGTCTTAATGATCATATTTTTTCTCTATCATGAAACATTTCAAGATATAAGAAAACAGCAATGATGGGAACACTTAGAGGATACTGCAAGAGTGAAACAAATCATCACTGTGACAGCATCTGCAACATGCTTCAGTTTTCCTAGGAGGTACCCAAAACATTGCATCATCTTTTAAATACAAATCTTTCAAATACAAATACATAAATGTATGGTGTTGATTTGTATTTGTTTTAGCTTTTCTTGAACACAGTTGAAGATTTAGAATTTTTCATTTTCTTTACTTAATAGCAAAGAGAAGAAAATTGGCAAAAAAAACACATCTCGCAACTATCACATGAATCAAAAGATAAATGCAAAGAGACCCATAGCAAAACTCTCTAATGACCATGGCAAAATTGATCAAACAAATGAAATCTCATACTTTGAGTCTTCAGATGACAGTATTCTCAGTGAATTTACTCAAGCTCAGGGATCATTGCATGGGAGAGCGAGATATGGTCTCATTGAGATATTGTCACCTCGCTGATTACCAGGGTTGATTCTGCTGCTCTGGCTGGCTAGCTGGGTGCAGCCTGCCCTCCTCACACCTCGGTGTCTGTCTCTCCCAAACCTGAATGCTTGGTAGAGGAAGATGGTGTTCCCTAGTAGAGAAGATCATTATTTCATAAAGGTAATACAAGTAGCTGTGCTGCCCTTCAAACAAGCTTGCAAGAATCAATGAGTGAAGAATATATTTCTAAGGACAAAAAGAAATATGGTATTTTCATCCAGTTAGTTATTCAACAGGAAGAACTGTGTCACACAATATTATGCATGAACCTTAATCATCCCATTTTGCTAAAAAGACATGTGACTTTATTCTTTCATCTCTTATAATGTTTATGCACTAAAATATACTTGATATATTTGCCATAACAATGCTGAAGACAGGTGTGTGCAACAAGGCAACTGGGAAGAAATAGGTGATATAGAAATAAAAACATTCATTGGATTATTTGGTATTTATAAATCTAAAAATGAAAATGTTTTGCAATTATGCAATAAAGATGATACACATACATATGAGCCTATATATGTGTGTGTGTGTGAATGTATACACACATCAAACACACACACACACAAAGTGAGTATGTGTGTGTATCTTCAAATCCAGGAAAATATGGAATAAATATTTGAGTTTGCTATATCTAAATTCTTATTATAATTTCTAATAAACTTATTTTTTACTATTTCCTTATTCTTCTATAAATTATAAGATGATTCAAAAGATAGATAGGTGGGTAGGTAGATTAGATAGATGATAGATAGATAGATAGATAGATAGATAGATAGATAGATAGATAAAAAGAGTGCCTTGGACCCAGATGGTAAATGGTGATCATTATTTTTCCTGGTATGCTAAGGGTGTAAGGCGTCATGCGATTCCTATAATTTGACAACTCCTTCTAGGTGAAACCTGTAATGAATTAGGTGTGTCTGCCCCACCCTCCCACCACCAGCTCTGCGACCCACAGTAACTCCGACCCACAGTAACTCCAGCCCCGGCTGCTGTGCCCGCGGTTGAAGCCACAGGGCTGCCACCTTCTGGGATTGTGGACAATGACGGTGGATGGAGAGCATGAGGTAGCATGACAGCATTTCTCTCTGGCAACTTCTGGTGCACGGCTTCCTGGCATTTTTAGAGCCCCCAGATATTTGTGACAACAGGTGGTGCTCACATCTCTAAATTACTAGAGTTCTGGCTACCGAGGTGTCCAAAGTCAGGAAATCGAGTGGAACCTAACAGAGCCGGACCACCCTGAGGGCTGGGATCATTGAGCCCATAGCAGCTCTACCCAGGGACCCACCCACAAGCTCTCCAGAGAGATAAGGAAAGCTGCAACTCAGACAGTACATGTTTCTGAGTCATTTCCTGGGGAGTGGCTCTGAGCCTCTACCCTGCCCCAGGTCCCAAATCTGCATGAGAAAACATAAGTTTTTCCACTCGGACCATCAAAACCACTGCAGTTCCTGGTCCACTGCTAGATCTCTTACTGACCAGCCTGGCTTGGAGGGGAGAGACAGAGCAGTGGGTCCTCCTCCATAGGGACGAAAATCAGGAGACAGACTAGAGACAGGGTTCCTCTCTGCTCCTGATTTGTGGGACCAGAACAGGAGGCGCAGCGGCACTCAGCCCTGCTGTGCCCAACACCCCCTCCTCCCTCACACATGCAGTCTGTGCCTTGGTGCTCGGAAGTGGCACAGGGTACATGCTCAATAAATATTTACTGACTAAATAATCTTCCCATCCTCACATTGTGAGCCTGTTTAACCTGGTTTCTTTTGTGTTTTAAGTTTACCACTTAAAAATTCATACTGCCTTGCTCTAAAAGAGCATTTGCTTTTCTCTCTTCCTCTAAAGAGCACCCAGCAAAGCACAAGGAGAGGCCACACCCTGGATAATAACTGGGAAATCATAGACCTTTCTGGCAGCAGGGGCTTGACTGAGAAACGGGAAATTCCTGTTCCTCGGGCTGATGGGTTTTTTTGCTTTGGCTCCTGATCAAGGGGTGACTAAGCAACAGAGGGGGATTTTGCCAAGTGCCAAGAGAGGCTCACAGTGGAGCAAAGGGAGCTCTATTGGCTGGGCTGGAAATGAGGAAAGGATGGCTAAAGGAAGCCAACCAGAACCAAAGCAACATTCCCAGCGGGCTCCAGAAATGCCTCATATCTAGGATAAAACACAAAAATGTACCACAGCATTTAACTCCTTTGTATCTATTTGGTGTTTTATGCCTCAGCTGACTTGCTGATCCACAGACCTAAGAAGTGACTTGCTTTCTCTATCAAAAACTACTAACCCCTGAAGGACAATTTTGTAACATCTGTCAAAAATTTAAATGCTCGTATCAGGGAAACCATTGATTCTGTAAAACTTCCAAGAATTTCTCCTCATTTATACCTGTATGTGTACAGGATTTCTGGAACATTTCTTAGGGAAAAAATGAAACCATCTAACTGTCTTTCAGTAAAAGTCCACTACTAGACCTTTGATATTATATCTGTATTATAGAATGCTATGTAGTCATTAAGAAGAATAAGGTGGAAATATATGCACTGATATGAAAAGATGTCCAAAATAAATCATTAAGTGAAAACAAAGTAAGTGGTGAATGATTATATACAGTGTGACTCCATATATGTAAATCAAACAAAATAATTACTGGAAAACCCCTCAAGAAACAGATTACAGAGGGTAGTGGGTCTAGAAGGAACGAGAAGCTGTTGCTTTTCACTCTAAAGCCTTCTCCATTATTGGAACTTCCAATAATAAGCTTGTATTTCTTTTTCTAATAATAACAATGAGTTTTAAGAGAAAAAATTAAAATGCACATATATAGAAATATATACAATGTCTAAGGAAAATATTTTATTATTAAGTGTTGAAGCACTTGATCTGACAGGTCTACAGAAGGGCTGAAATTCACTATCACAGGAGAAAAATCTAAGATATGCAGTCACTATATGCACTCACTCTTTCATCTGTTCATTTACATATTGAAGGCCACAACTGCGCTATGTGTTAATTAAAAAAAAAAAAACTAAGATATGGCGTCCATCTTCAAGGAGCTTATAGTCTCAACGGGAAGAGAGGTACGCATAGATAAATAACTGCTTGCAGCAGTCAAGGACATCAGGGTACTGTGGAGACACTGTTCAGCTCTACTGGATGGGGAGTGGATGGGAGAGGCCATCAGGAACACCTTCAGAAAGAAAGGGCTGCTCTGCTGAGTCCTAGGATGAGCAAGTATTTACAGTAAAGCCGGAGACCTAGTTCTAAAGAGTCCTCACCAATTCCTGCAAACCCTCTGGGCTTCAGCTTCTTTATCTCTAATGGAATCAGCTCCAAGAATTCCAACCCATAGAAAATCATTCAAATAGATAGCTAATGAGAACCAACTGTATAACACAGGGAACTCTACTCAGTGCTCTGTGGTGACCTAAACGGGAAGGAAATCCAAAAAAGAGGAGATATATGTATACAGATAACTGATTCACTTTGCTGTACAGCAGAAACTAACACATTGTAAAGCAACTATATTCCAATAAAAAATAAATAAATAAATAAAGTGTGGCTTGTGTAGACTAAAAAAAAATTTTAGATAAATTTAGACAAAAAAAGAAAATCATTTATTCACCCAGCAAATACTTACTAAGTATCTCAGTGGTCCGAATAACAGAAACCTTGAAATAATAAAAACCCAGAGGGACCAAAGTCTTAGGGATGTCTCATCTTATAATTCAGGAAGCAACCAAAGTTACCTCCACATTTGATCAGTGGAGGAGAAAGAGGAGAGATTCTCTCCTCTGGAATCTAGAAGTTGTTCTCTTCCTGCCAAGGGCTCAGATGTTCTACATAAACCCAACTGTTGCCAGGTTGTAGGGCAAAGGATGTGCAGAGAAAGGAAAGCCAATTCCAGGAACAGGCCACTTTAGCAGAACACTGAAAAATGCACTCAACAGAGATTCAAGTCTGCAACTGCCAATTAGCTGGTGAAGACAGTGCTTGAAGCCCGAACTTTAAGAAATTGTCAACAAACTCTAAGACTTCATAGTAAGAGCTTTGAATATCAGGAAGGGACCGATGTGGATCACATGGCAGAGGCAGCAAGGCAAAGAGCAGGTACATAAAAGTTCAGGGAAATAAGCAAACCCAAGATTACAAAGTAGAAGATCAAGACAGCAATAATTCCTTTAACCACACCTACTTAAGGAGTTTAGTCAGATCCCTAAGACACACAGAATTTGTTACCATTAAAATAACACCATATTACTCTATTACTTATATATTTATGATTGAGTTAACACTTTAAAAACTGTATATAGATTTTTCTAAAGTGTTAATTCAGTCATTCTCATCTTCAGTTAAAACAAATAAATAAGTTACTTTGGGGAATATTTACTTGAGCTGAGTGGACCCTTCTGACAGCGAGTCAAGACCCTGGTTCCTAGAATAGGCAAAACAGGTAAGAAGATGCCTTAACAAGGCTTACTCCTTCCAGGGTGGGCCATACTTTAAGTAAAAAGGGAGTAGATAGTTGTCACTGATTATTTTCCTTGGATCCTGAACATCCAAATCACAACCAGCCATCTCCTACTGCAACTTCTCAAGGGAGATGTGCAAAATCACTGCTTGTTATTATAAATCATGAACCCCCAAATCCCATATAGAAATCCCAGACAGCGAATAAGTTGAACTGAACAATAAAATTCCTTTCAAGCTTCAACTCTTTCCACACTTTAGGCCTTGCCTTTGATATCTAACTAATCCAATGACAAAAAGACACCAGAGAAAGCACTGAGGAAACACAATTCTTTCCAGAGTGCATCCCTGTTCCAGCTGTCTACTGCCGTGTAACAAACCACCCCAAAACTTAGTGCCTTATAGAACAGCTCTACCTCTGCTTCACATGGTGTCAGCGGGGTAGTTTGAGGCTGGAGGATCCACTTCCAAGATAGCGCACTCACACGGCTGGCTACTTGGTGCTGGCTGGTGGTTTCCCTGCACGTGGATCTGTCCATGTGGCAGCTTGGGCTTCTTCACAGCATGGTGGCTGGTTTCCTTGAGTGAGCACCCCAAGAGAGAAGCAGATAGACTCCATGTCACATTTTAACGTCAAGTCTCAGAAATCACATAGGGTCACCTCCAAAGTAGTCACCACAAGCCCATCCAGGTTCAAGGGGAGGAAACATAGATCCTACCTCCTGAGGGGGGGAGTGTGAGGGTCACATTGTAAGAAGAGCATGTGGGAGGGCAGAGAGTGTTATGGCCATTTTTGGAAAACATAATCTCCCAACACAGCTCCCCAACACCCATTCCATCCCTAAACAATTTGTCTCAGCTAATTGAGGTAATTCCATCCCTTTGGCCATCTATTCGTTCAGGGATAGGCAGGCCTAAACCATGTGGGGCAATGGGATTTAAGAGAAGGCTGTTCAGCGTTTCTGGAAAAGAAAAGCAAGTCTCTCCCCAAGATGTGAACAAGAAAATACATGCCCTGGATATGTCACCTATGATTATAATGGTAAAGTGGATCATGGGGTAAAAAGATGGAAGAACCTCATCCCTAATGACATCACTGAGCTGCTGAATCAATCAACCCTGGAGCCTCTTCTGCTCCGGGGGACTCCTGTTGTAAAGACAATAAATAATAATTTTATGGTTCCTTAAACTGTCTTAAGTCAATTTCCTATTATCTTCACCCAAAAGCACCCTAGCTCATATATTTTCTCTCTAAAGCCTGGGAACAGAGTTGAACTAACCTACCCACTCCTAGGCCTTCCAAGAGCTGGGGGGTGGGGATATGGGGTCCAGGGAGAGGTGAATCAGAAGGAAGTCTTATTGCACAAAAATGTCAAACCGTTGAAAAAGACTGCAACGCAGACCACAAGAAACTTTAAATTCTTCATTTGTCACATAAAAGTACTCATGCCTACTACTAACCCATCACACACTTGTCCTAGACCCAGAGTATGAGTAGTAGTAGTTTGAATGCCATTTAGGGTGAGTGGGTGGTGCCCCCCAGAAAAGGCATTATACTATACCTGGTCCTCAAGGAGCTGACAGTCTAACAGGAAAAAAAGTGGTACATACTTAAATAGCTATAATTCAAGATAGGCTGTAATACATGCCACCAAAAAAGTGCAGATAAAAGGCTGTGGTAGATCAGTGAAGAGACAGATCCTTTTTAGTTGGAAGAGATAAGTAAAAAGCTTCCTGGAGAAGGTTCTTTATGAGTTGGGTCTTTGTACAGGTAGAATTTGGACATGAGAAGATGAAGGAAAAATTCCAGATGAAAGGAAGGAAACACAAGAAAAAAAATCAGTAAGTGGGAAATTCTGGGGCTCCTAAAGACAGGAAGATATTCAAACTGTGACCTAGCACTAACCGATCAGAACAGTGGCCAGCCTACGAGGCTGGAGCAAGTCCTAGAGACCCTCACCACTCCATGCATTAATCCTTAAGTTACTTGATTATGGGAATCACATGGTGCAGGAGAGGGACTGAGGTGGCTGGGGCTTCAGGTGAATGGCACTCAGGGATTCAGGCAAGAAGAGAGGACAGGGCTTCCCTGGTGGCCAAGTGGTTAGGAATCCGCCTGCCAATGCAGGGGACACGGGTTCGAGCCCTGGTCCGGGAAGATGCCACATGCCGCGGAGCACCTGAGCCTGTGTGTCACAACTACTGAAGCCCGTGAGCCTAGAGCCCATGCTCTGCAACAAGAGAAGCCACCGCAATGAGAAGCCCGCGCACCACAACGAAGAGTAGCCTCCGCTTGCGGCAACTAGAGAAAGCCCGCGCACAGCAACGAACACCCAACGCAGCCATAAATAAATAAATAAATAAATAAATAAATAAATTTATTGAAAAAAAAAATTAGAGAGGACACTTAGCAACTGGTAGAGAAGAACTTCAATATTTTAACAACTAGTGTGGGTGAACCAGTGAGAACCGGCAGGAGGATCAACCCTGCCTACAGGCAATAGTGAAAAGTTCCCACTTGACCAGAGTTCGCAGTAAATGAAAGAAAATAATGAAAAAAAAGAAGCTGGGATTCGAATTTCATCTTGAATTCCAAGACGAAAAATTTGGACAAAAAAATGAGCAATACAGATCCACTGAGAACACTTTGATGACACATTCAGATCACAACGGATTAGACATGGATCTGATATGGTGTGGCCTCCTCAGAGTAGAAATGTAACATACATGCAACAACTTGCTGTGAGTCATTGTGAAAGAGAAAATTTCTCAACTCTGCCTAACGACAGTTGGAGACTAAAAACAACTATGTGGAGGACTTTAATGGTTTCCAGCTACCAGCATGAAAGATGTCTAGAAGAATATGAAGGAAAGTGTAGATGTGTGCAGACAGTGGAGGAAAGCAGTTAACTTCCACCAGCTTGCCCAGGAACTCCATTTCTGTCCTGAAGATGCCATCACAATAGGACAAATGAGGGAATTAGTGAGGGCCAGAGGCAACAGGAAGTGAAAAGACAAGGGCTTGAAGGGATAACAAGAGTGACACCAAGATCTGCAAAGTAGAGTTTACAAAGCACACTTTCATTTAATCCACACCGCAATACTGCAAGTAGTAATTAACATTTGTATAACACACCACCATTTGAAGAGCCCTTTTATATTTATTATCTCCTTAATTGCTATCACCATTTTACACACGGAAAACTGAAGCTCAGAAATAAAAAAACAGTTTATCTTAGGGAGAGGGCTGGAACTCAAACTCAGGCCTTTAGATTTCTTGTCCAGCATTTCCATTTACACCACAGTGGCCTCAGAGATTGAGAGGTCATTCCTTAATATTGCAAATGTGGCCTCAGTGCTATGGGCAAGCACTGCAGATTATGGGAGAAATCAAAGGATCTCCCCTTACAGTTCTTATCTTCAAGCGGTAAATCTTCCAGCCCAGGACTTAAATGGGAAGAGCCTCACCCAAGAGACTGAGTGTACACCTTCTGATGCAGATGACTCAGTTTCTAGAAGGAGCCCATTCCTGTTTTATTAATCAAATTAGATTTGGGGATCCTCAAAGGCAGGAACCATGACTTTTTTATCTTTGTACCCTCAGACCCTAGCACAGGATCTGGTACTCAATAAATACTTGTTGAATAACTTAATTTGTATAAAATTTAAGACTTTTAACAGAAATAGCTTGCGATCCTTCCCCCCTAAAAAGAAAAACAAAACAAAGAGTCAACAATTCTTGGAACAATTATTTAACATTGTCCTGAATGTTAAATCACACAGAATTAAACCAAATACAGCCCCTACTCTGAAATCATACTATTCGTTCAATCCCATGAACATTCACTGGGTCTTACTATGTGCAAATGTCTATGAATGACACAAAAATGAACATGACAGATCCATAATTTCAAGGAACTCACATGCTATCAGAAAAGATACATCTATTAACATAAATCCCTGTAATACACAGCAGAATATTAAAATCCCTCCCCACAAGAAATAATTTACAAAATATTATGGAAGGAAGGGTAAATGTGGGTGGTGGAGATCAGAAAAGCTTCATGAAGGAGGAGCTTCATTGAAGGAGCCATAGAATTTCATCAGAGGGAACTGAAATTAAGGATGTTTCAAAGGCAGAGAAAGCTTGGGTAACAGCAAAGAGGTAAGAAAGTATAGAGGATCTTTGAGTGATAAACAGTGGTTCCATTTGTTAAAGCATGGAGCATAGAAAGGAAAGTGGCAGATGACACGCTGAGACCCCCTGCCACAACCTGTCAGTGTCCTATACCTGTTTCACTTCAGACAGCATAACCTGCTTCACACTCTTGCTCTCCATTCCAGCTCCTCTCATCATCCAGGATGAGCTCAGCACTGACGAAGATCACCCACCCAACGCCCCACCCTCATAGCTCTTGACCACCCTCCTTCACGCCCATGCCACATACACTGCAGTCAGTTTGAGGCCCTTAGCCATGCTTGGATTTTGCCATCATAAGAGTTCTATCTACAGATTACTAAACTCACTGGAAGTTTGTATTATACCAATAACTTCTTAAATCCCCAGCTCTCTCCTCCCTCTTTTCCACTTAACTTGTTCTTTGATTTTATGGAGAAATTTTTTTGCACCCACCCACCTTCCATGTCCTCACTCCTTCCTTTTTCTTCCTGAACTCAATGACCAATCAAGTGGATTACTTTCTCACCCACACCCTCAACTCCTTCACTGCCTTATCCTTTTGTTATATCCATTCTGTAAAACCCTAAACCTATTTCACAAGTCTCTCTCTTGGATCCAATGACTAGATTTCTAAACACACCAGAAGGAAGCCATACAGCCTCACAATCATACAACCATGTGTATTAGAGTCACTGCAAAATTATAGCTTCCTAAGCTTTTGCACCACTCAGCCATCTGAGTCAGCTCCTGTTTCCATTTCCCTCTGGGACCATGGAGAACCTCTTCAAGTCTCCTACTCAAATCCTGTGGGCTCTGTCAAGCATGTCCTTACCTCCCTCTTCATATGCCAACAAGGGTATCAGGAAGGATACGCCTCTGCAGCCCTCCCAAAGCTACGGTCCCTCTATAGTCTCACTCCTCATTTTCCCCTTTTCCACTCTGTGGAGTAATTCATCCACCATAGCTCCTCTGAGACCTTGCTCTATCATTTGTATCCTCTCAACCTTGTACATGTGCCTTCCCATTCTGGTAACTCCTTCTCCATACCCTGTGAACCCACTCAAGGGAACACTGCAGTAAGTAGGATACTGGCTCTGCCCTCAAGTAGCTTGCTGTCTAGTGAGGAAAATAAATAAGTAAACAGAAAATGACAATAGAGTATAGTAAGAATTATAATACAAGGAGCTATGGGGGAACATATAGTGGAAACAGGACATGCTGAATTCCTCCAGCTTTGAATCGTGACAACACATGCGAAGTTCTGTCTACCAGAGAACCTCATTAGAGACTCGGTGCCCAAGGCTTTTACTGGAGGCTGGTCGCATATGCACACTCTCTCCAGCATGTACTGGAAAACTCCAAACTCCCAGAAGGAAAGCAGGTGCTTGGCATAAACTACATTGTTTCTACCAACAGTTTAGGCACAATGAGCCACTCTTAGGCACAGTGAGGCACAGTGAGGGAACAGATGGGAACCCTCTTGAAATCCTAGTTCCCAGATGCCAGCCAAAGTCCAGCCTTGCAAGCAGGCCTTTCCAAGGACAGCAGTCTCGGGCTGCTATGTTAACTCTTTTTTTGCATAGATACCTAGCACTCTCTTAGGAGATGAGGAATGCTTAGGGAAGATGATTTCTAAGTTATATGAAGGATGATACTATGGACTTAACTGTGTCTGTCCCAACAACAACAACAACAACAAATTTGCGTATGTTAAAGCCCTAATGTGACTGTATCTGGATATAGGGTCTTTAAGAGGTAATTACAGTTAAATGATTAAATGCTTAAATGTCATAAGAGTGGAGCCCTAATTCAGTAGGAATGTGGCCTTATAACAAAATGAAGAGAGAGAACCCTCCTTCTCTCCACCATGTGAAGACTCAGTGAGAAAGCAACCATCTGCGAGCCAGGAAAAGAGCCCTCATCAGGAACTGAGTCGACTAGTACCTTGATCTTGGACTTCCAGCCTCCAGAACTGTGAGAAAACAACTTTCTGTTTAAACCACTCAGTCTGTGGGAGTTTGTTATGAGAGTCCAAGACGACTAAGATGAGAAAAAGACTATTGCAGGCAGACCAGACAGATGTGCAAAGGCCCTGAGGTGAGACAGAGATTTGAAGAGCTATAAGCAAATGTGACTGTTCCCGGTCCTATTCTCTCCTAAAGTGATTTCATTCCTCTTCCAAACCCCCACATCTAAGCAGAGGCCAAGTTTGATTGCTTTTGCCTTCTCCGTACTTGGAAATTCCCTGCCCCACCTCCATGGCCATCTCACCTTGGTTATTGCAACAATATCCTAATATGTTCCTTGCCTCTAGTCTCTCTCCTCTCTGGTACATTTTCTATGCTTCCCAAAAGGTGAAGTGGATCAAGTCACTCTCCTGATTTAAAATCTTCAGAGGTTCTTGATAGATAACCCTCAGGATACAATCCAAATTTCCAAGCGTAGCCCTTAGTGCTCTGACCCTTATCTCTCCAGGCTCAATCCCACAGCTCCTGGCTCACATTTACCATCACCCCATACCCAAAGCCCAGGACTACCGAACCACCTGCAAGTACTGAGAATACACATATGCTTCACCCCTGCTTACTTTTGCACAAGCCATTATGGAAGGGTTCCTCTGAAGACACCACTCTACGTTCTAAGTATTTTACATGATTACATCTTCATTCTCACAACAACCATATGAAGTGAGTACTACTACTCTCCACTTTATAGTTGAGGAAACCAAGGCACAGAGCAGATAAATGACTTGCTGGAGCTCATACAGATAATATGTTGCAGCACTGTGCTATACTGACTTCACCTTGCTTCACCACTGTGCCCATCCACCTGATGAATTCTTTTATTTACTTTTTTTTTTTTTTTACACCTGGTGGATTCTTATTCATCCTTCACTACCCAACTCAAGCATCACTCTCTCCACAACACCTTCTCTGCTCCTCCAGAGTTAACCACTCACTTCATTCCCAGCAGTATCACTGTGCCTTGGTCACACCCCTGTTACTATGGTTGGCTACTGTATCCATTTAAGATCCTGCCCAGCCCTGCACAGAGCTCAGGTTGCACGTAAGAATTACCCTGCACCGTGGAAGTCCCCACATTTATTTCCTGAATAAATTGACTCATCTGTACCTCATTTTTGTCTCTTGGTATCAATTTACCAGCCCTCACTCATCCTCAGCTCCTTGCCCACTTTAGCCCTTCACTTTGACACACCGTTTACCTACTTTGCCAATTCTACTTTGCGTGTCATCTTCCTGAACTCTCCCCTCCTTTAACTGAAAACCCCTTTCATCATGACCCTGGTGAGATGTCAACACAGACAGCCCTCACTGGGCGGGGCTGATCCCCCAACCTGGAGTATGGAGAATTCTGGAGAATTCATACTTATTTGATTCAGCTCTTTTCTTTGGTTTCACTCAAGCTACCTCATAGGGCAGGGAAGTTATTGAAAGAATAGAGGCCTTACATGAAATCAGGAAAACTAAACAACCAGGTGCAGGAAGAACAAGAACACTATTCTGCACATTCTTTCCAAACTTCATAGCTCCTACTTATTTATGGTGTCTGCTTCTTCATAATTTTTATTTGCCATGACCTCATGATTCTGTCCATGCAAATGTTCAGCTTCACTTTTCTTAATGCCTGATTTGCTATGTGTTGCTAATTTCAGTTTGCCAAAAAGCTGAAGGGTCCCAGCTCATCTTTTCACGTCATGTCCTGAAACATCCACTACTATCCATTCTTTGGACTAGCAGTCCTTGAGTCCAGCACTAACCTCAATCCAATCAGCTGTGACAGTGGGCACAGGGTCAAATCATGCAAAAATTCACTAATGGGGCTGGATTTTCAGCAGAGGCAATAAATGGGGTGTTTTTCCTTAAAGAGGAATGTTGTATGGGAGGTCCCATGATTCAGGTATGGAGTAATTTAGACCAATGATTCTTTACTATTTTTGATCATAGATTTTTCTGAGAAACAGATGAAAGCTCTGAAGAAGAAGTTCTCTTATGCAGAAAATTTCACATATACCTTTAGGGTATTTGTGGACCCCAGCAGCCATCCATGGAACACCCCCCAAAACACCATAGGTCTCAAGTCTATCCATAGACCACCCCAAAGGCAGGCATTAATATCACATTTATGTTTGTATCTCTTGTGCCTAGCAGTGGGCCTGGCACATAGTAGTTTTCCAAAAATATTTTTTGAATGAATAAATTGAAGCAGTCATTCATTAATTAAGGTTAAAGAGGATTTGCAAAGCCAGATAGAAGCTAAGAAGTTTGGATTTGATATAAAAGGCATTAGAGAGCCATCTTGTTTGGTTCTTTTGTTGTGTTTCGTTTTTAAGCAGGCACTTGATCAAAGCTGTACATTAGAAAAATGTGTCTTTAACAGTCAATAGAACAGATTGGAGGGCAAGAGACCAGTTAGGAAACTGGAGGAAAGAGGGAATGCAAACCTAAACTAGAACACTGGAGGTGAGAATAGAAAATATGAGGGGCAGATCCAAGATAAAGTGTAAAAATAAAACTGATGGTACTTGGCACTCGATAAGATTTGCCGGTAAGAAATGGATTTAGAGTCAAAACCTGGCTCCAAAGTTCTCAAGTCGGGAGAATAGAAGAATGGCAATACCATTAGCAGAGGTAAGGAAGACAGAAGAGAAACCAATTTAGGGCAAACAAGTATCTCTTGAATTGAGTTTGAGGCTCAGGTGAGACTTTCAAGTGGATTCAAGAACAACTGAAAATGTGGGTCTGGCGTAGGTGAGAAGAGATGAAGGTCTGCTCAGAAGTGACCAGCTGAGGCTGCAGGAGCAGAGGGGATGCCAGGAAGCAGTTTACACAATGCCCTGCAGCCCATTATCTTTCCTTTGCATCTATTCCCATTTTTGAAGCCCTCTCAAAGCCATCATTTTATCTGATAGTCATAACAATCTTGTGAAGTAGGAAAGGAAAGGGCACCTACTTTTACAGGTAAGGAAATGGAGGCTCAGAGGACTGAGGGGTTTTGCCAAACGTATTGCAATGAAGTAATTACAGATCCAGGATTAGAACCCAGAGCTTCTGATTCTTCATACAACTCCCAACTCCGTTGCCAACTGCACACAGATAAATGCCCTACTTGCAGGGTTCAGTAGTTTGCAGTAGTACTGTACCGTTGCAGTTCTTTGGGGTCTAGGGTCTTGCTTTGTTTTGTTTGTTTTTTTAACTTTTCGGTTTAGAGAGAAGTCTGAGACAACGGTGCTCCAGCTGGCACAAATCACTACCGTTTAGTCTGTTAACGTCTCCAGTGTGAAAGACGAGACAGCCCTGGTTTCTATGGAACTTATAGCCCACACTCCACGTTGCACGTTTTTCAAAGGGACCTTTCTGCCTGTCTAACATGAATGACCAGAAAGAGCTCGTGAGCTTGTACAGGGAAAAGACGCACGGACTTGGACAGACTTCCAGAAGACCGCTATGCAAAACTTTCAATTCGGAAAAGTCCAAAATCTTCAAGGTTCACGGGACAGGGGAGAGAGATTCTTTAGGGCTCGGCGAGGACAATGGGCTTTGTGTGAGTTTTAAGGTGAAGCCGTGTGCTTGGCAAAGAAGGGCGACGGCGACCAGTCCGGATCCGCGCTGCAGCGGGCGGAGCGGAGGAGGGGGCGCGTGAGTCAGGCGGAAGCCGCGCGGGGCGGAGCCGGGTGGGGCCGGACCCGGGAGGCAGCAGACCCGGCCCGCCGCCCAGTTCACGCCTCGCCGCTCCTCGCTCGCAGCCCTGTTCTTCGCTCCTCTCGGAACATGGTAAGCCGCGCTTTTTGTCTTCCTCTTGCATGAAAAGAAAAAAGCAACAGCATACTTTTCACCAGGCTTGGTCTTTGATTTTTATGTGGACGTGGCAGGAAACAGAGCAGGACGAATGAATCTATGACAGGGAATTAGGAAAGAGCGGATGGATGGAAGAAGCCCTGAATTATACGTGTAATAGCCTAGGGGTAGCAACGGGAGGTTCTTTTGTTTTCCAGGCGAAGGTCTAGGGTTGGGATAGAGGAAATGCACTGCGAGCCGCGCCCCGCCCGGAGCCCCGCACGGGGTGAAGCCGCCCCGACCCCGCGCTCAGCCGGGACGGGGGCAGGGGTGTCCGGCCGGTGCGGGACGCCCCTCGCCGCCGGTGTCCGCGGAGCCCGGGGTACGACCTAAAGACAGGGGCTGGAATTCTCCGCGGCGACGCTAGTTATGTACAGTTCTAGAGACCGGAAAGGGCACGTTTCAGACCTAGTGGTCTGAGCCCTAGGGGAAATCAGAGTTTCAGTAAACGACCCGCAAACGGCCAAGACGCAGAGACTGAAACTGAAGTGGGTCCCAGCTAGCCGAGCGGCGGCCAAGAATGTGGGAGGAGCCCGGCGCCCGGAAGCCCCCTCCTCCTTTCTTTTTCCCCTTAGCCCACCATCTTGTTAGGCGCTCACCCCGTCTCCTGTTTTTCTTCTCAGCTCCTGCCATCCCCATTTTGAACTCTATCTTTTCCATTAATCCACCTCCAAAATCTGCCTCTTCCTTGGCCTCTCCTTCGTGAAGGGAGGTCTGCAAACTTCCGCCCAAGGGCCAAATCGGGGTTCTGTTCGCCCACGAGCTACGAACGGATTTTACATATTTAAATAGTTGAAAGAAAGTTAAAGGAAGAATAATACTTTGTAACACGTGAAAATTATATGAAACTCAAGTGTTCATAAATAAAGTTTTATTGGCGCACGGCCACGCCCATTCATGAGTTTTCTGTGTGGTTGCTGCCCTGCTACAAAAGCAGAGTGACAGAGACCATATGAGCCGCACTGGCCTAAAACTTATACCATCTGGCCCTTTACAAAACACGTTTGCCAACCCCTGCTTTAGTCTGCCAGTCTGTACCCCCGACTGCTCTTTCTCCTTTCCGTGCAACAGCGAGGAATCAGTATCACATGGAACCTTGAAAAGGCAGACCCAGGACCACCAAGCGGTGAAGACCTGGAATGACCGCCCCGGCGGAAGGTGGATGCCACCAGGGCTCCTTGGGAGGAAAGGGAGCATGTTAGTTAAGAATGAGAACTGCAGTGCTTGAGTTTTTACAGGTGTTACTTTTTTTTTAACTTTCTCAAATGTTGAGTGTTTAGCATGCATTTTTTTAAAATTATTTTTGTCTGCGTTGGGTCTTCATTGCTGCGCGCGGGCTTTCTCTAGTTGCAGAGAGCGGGGGCTACTCTTTGTTGCAGTGCGAGGGCTTCTCATTGTGGTGGCTTTTCTTGTTGCGGAGCCCGGGCTCTAGGTGCGCGGGCTTCAGTAGTTGCGGCACGCAGGCTCAGTAGTTGTGGCTCACGGGCTCTAGAGCGCAGGCTCAGTAGTTGTGGCACACAGGCTTCGTTGCTCCACGGCATGTGGGATCTTCCCGGACCAGGACTGGAACCTGTGTCCCCTGCATTGGCAAGCGGATTCTTCACCACTGCACCACCAGGGAAGTCCCTAGCATGCATTTTTTTAATTCTCTCACAGCACCCATTTATCATTCTGTTTTCTCCTTCCTATCATTTCATTGTTCCCATCAAATACAACTCTGAGGATGCAGTGATGGGGAGCACTGGCCTCCATCCAAGCAGGAGATCTCCTCTTCTCCTTCAGCCACTGCTCCAACTTGAGCAAAGCTTTCCTGTCTCTGGGCCTCTCTGCCCCTCCAGCACTACAAATTTTGCAATTCCATTTAAGTAATTTGATAATTGTGTTTCTTTTCCTCTGGAAATTACCTCTGGGAAGAAATGCAGGGGTTTTAATTTTCTCCATATGGCTGATAGCAACAGTTTTAGAGGGGAAAAAAAAAATCTGTCAAGATTGACGTTAAGGAGAGAAAAAGGAAAAGCAGAAAGCCACTTTGAAACTGGAAAATCAAAAAGCAATCTGAATTCCACAAAGAAAAGAGGTAGAGGACACATCTGTAGGTCTAGAAAAAGATCACAAAGCCCTTGTTCCTGTAATCTGACACATTAGTAAGACTGTGAGATTGTAGTCCTGGTAAGAAAAGCTGTTGTGCAAACACATATGTTTCTAGGCTGTGGTATTTTGTTTCTCACCAAAACTCTGAAGCTACCAACACTTTTCTAAAGAAAAAGTTCTGACAATGTGACCGTTGAGGAAGAATCCATCTCCAGAAGGGGCTTTATAGATGCTTCAGGATGCAATGAGCACGGGGCACCTGGCTAGGCAGTTAAAGCACCTGGAGAGACTGAAGGAGGGAAGGAGACTGGCAGCTGTGCAGCTAAGAGCTCAGATCAATAACAGGGCTCACGTCAATCCTTAACATATTAATTATGGGGCCTGAAAGCCTCCAGCTCTGGGCTCCAGGAAGTTCATCCCAAAAACAAATTAACGGGCTAAGTGCTACATTGCGAATGTCATCATCCAATGTAGACATTGTTAATGTTCAGAGAGAAAGCTTTGGAGGAAGGGTGTGGCCCTGCAAGTTTTCCAGAAAGTCTGCAGTTCCCCCTCTTATCCACCAGGGGGAGCCCACGAGTTCCTCACGTCTGGGGCCCAGGTGCTGGCTGGAATGAGGGGCAGACTCAGCATGACAGAATTTCCTTGAAGACTTCTGTTGTAAGGAAAGCAGAGCCCAGACAGGATATGAACCTTGTGCCCCTTCTAGTGCAACCACAGCTGTGGTTCAGCTCCGTAGATGCGATGGGAGCTGTGTGAGCGGCAATCTAAGAGCCCCCATATCAACCTTCCTGGTGTGAAGTGACCAGAGAAGTTCCACCAGCCTTTTCTGTCGGAATTAGTGGCATCTGGGAGTAGAAGGAGCAAAGGCCAAGGGCTGCAGAAAGCAACCTGGAGGCTGAGATTGTAGAAGTAGCTCTGCCATGTCAGTTCCCTTCTCATGCCTGTTTCCTCACGTGTAAAATTAAGGGGTTCTAACTCTCAAACATGAAAGCTGCTTTCCAACATCCAAAAAATTCTCAGATCTCCTACCCCATACACAATAATAACTATGCTTTTAGTTTTCTTCTAGAAAATGTATGAGTCCTGGGAATTCAGTATTCCTTTAAAAAGAAATGCCATTTCATTTATCACAGTAGCCTCTATATACCCTTGGAAAATAGGGAATTTTTTAATCTATAGACAATGCTTGGTATGCATATGGATTTGTGGATATATAGTTATACATATATTTACCCACACATTCTAAAAATATCAGTGAACCCTGTCACCTCACGCTCATCTAGGCAGTCTACTGCTTTCAAACACACCAGCATGCTCCATATTTACCCTCACTAATTTTCACCTGGAATAAACATGTGAGGAGATGTGGGGAGGAAGCTCACCGAATGTGACTTTCTGTGGTTGTCTTGGGCCCCTTATCCCCGTAAACAATGACCAAGTCTTTCAGGAAACTGCTTGACCCAAAATGAAGAGACGAGATCCTCTGGAGTTTTCCCTAGCACCCAGCTTTTGATATCTTGCCCTTGTCTGAACCCTGAATTTTTTTTTTTTTCCAAAGGCAAAAACATCCAGCCCTACAGAGACTGAACGGTGCATCGAGTCTCTGATTGCTGTTTTCCAAAAGCATGCTGGAAGGGACGGTGACAACTGCAAACTCTCCAAGGCCGAGTTCCTTATCTTCATGAATACAGAGCTGGGTGCCTTCACAAAGGTATTGGTCCCTGCCCCCACCCCAAGGCCACCCACAGCATGAAACAAGACCCTGGCAGAATGGCTAGGAGTGAAGGACAGCAGCTGAGCCCCTAGGGCTGAGTGAGCTCTGAATGACTGTTAAAGGACCTTCTGTTCTCCTCTTCTTTGAATAAAGTGTGTTCTAAAGATCAAAGTTATCAAACTACACTGACATAGGTAGGGAACAGTGATTTTTTTCATTTAAGGAGAGGGGCTTACAAAATGGTAAATGGAGTAATAGAAGAGTTTTCAAATTTTATTCCTCCATCCCAAAGCCTCTAGGGCAGCCGTGTTCCGTAGAACTTTCTGTAGTGATGGAAATAATGTTCTATATATGCGCTACCTGATATGGTAGCCACTAGCAACTAAAGGACTGACTTTCTAAATTAATTAAGTAGCCATATGTAACCAGTGGATGTAAGTTTGTGTATGTGCTGGGGGCTTGGATGAGTGGAGGATGGGGCTGATTAGGCAGGGCCCGCATCCTCTTTCCACCTCAAATCACTCCGCTTTTATGTAGTTTGTATATTGGAGTTGCATGCAACACTTAGAAAAAGTTTTCCACTGTTTTTACAAAATTGAGTAACCCCTGCTGGTCACAGAAAGAACCCTGGACTAGGAGCTAGAAAAGCTGGGTTCGTGTCCTAGGTCTTCCGCTTAAGCCCCTCACTTCACCTGTTTGAGTCTGTTTTTGTCTCTGAAAAGTGCGAATATTAATAACCCCTACCCGGTACCTCACACTCTTGTAAGAATATAATGTGGAAACATTTTTGAAAGCATCTTAGAAAGTACAATATAAAGGTACTAATAAATATCATTATTATTTTTATTATTATCTTTGCAGAACCAGAAGGACCCTTGTGTCCTTGACCGCATGATGAAGAAGCTGGACCTCGACTGTGATGGACAGCTAGATTTCCAAGAATTTCTTAATCTTATTGGCGGCCTGGCCCTAGCTTGCCATGACTCCTTTATTAAGAAGTCTACCCCTTCCCACAAGTAAATCGGAGGAGCCTTTGGGCCTGGCCTCCAGCCCCACTCCCTTTCCTTCAGCCTCCCAATTATCATCTACCCCTCACCGCCCACACATACCCTGAGCCCAGTGCACCCACCACCCCATGCAGGCCACTCCTGCTGGTAGTAATAAAATAATATTGTTTTTTGAAGCACACACTGGAGAGTCAGTAAATTTGTACAAGGAAGGGAGATGACTGGGAAGAATATAAATTAGATTGATGGAAACAGTTACCAGAAGTTGCAAAGTAAACAGTAAAAATGCATCTTGGGTGTATACATAATCATGACTAATGATACCAACATAATCATCTAAATTACTCAGACTGATGGAGAGACGTCACTTATTGTTCACTCATTAAACATCTATACACCCCTACTACAGGCACTGTCATAGGCTTTGAAGATACAGTCAGCAAGACAGACAAGGTCCTGCCTTCACTGAGGTTACCTTCTAGTGGGGGGGAACAATAAATGAATAAAGAACTATGAGTGCAAAAAGATAGTTGTTGTCTTTCTGAAAGCCAAATTGAATTCTTTTCAAAAACTTGATTAGAGAAATTCACTGAAGATAACTGTGGTTGATGTAGGTGTAGCTGAAACAACTGTAAACAAATGTGAAAAACCTCATAAAAATCTAGAAGCATCTTTCACTCAGATTGCCTCACAAGTATCTTTAAATTCCTCCACTTAAAGGAACTGGGACTTCACCCTGGTGGTCCAGTGGCTAAGACTCCATGTCCCCAATGCAGGGGGCCCAGGTTTGATCCCTGGTCAGGGAACTAGATCCCACATGCTGCAACTGGGAGTTCACATGCCACAGCTAAAGATCCTGCATGTCGCAACTTAAAAAAAAAAAAGATCCCACATGCTGCAAGGAAGATCCCTCGTGCAGCAACTAAGACCCAGTGCAGCCAAATAAATACATAAATAATAAATTTTTTTAAAAAAAAAGGAACTGAAAATCTGAGTGTGATTTATGCAAGAAAGGCAGTATAGGGGCTTCCCTGGTGGCGCAGTGGTTGAGAGTCTGCCTGCCAATGCAGGGGACACAGGTTCAAGCCCTGGTCTGGGAAGATCCCACATGCCACGGAGCAACTAAGCCCGTGTGCCACAACTACTGAGCCTGCGCGTCTGGAGCCTGTGCTCCGCAGCAGGAGAGGCCGCGATAGCGAGAGGCCCGTGCACTGCGATGAAGAGTGGCCCCCGCTTGCTGCAGCTGGAGGAAGCCCTTGCACAGAAACGAAGACCCAACACAGCCAAAAAATAAATAAATAAATGAATAAAATTTAAAAAAAAAGCAGTATAGCAAAATGTACACGTTTTAAGTTTAAATATTTAGAATATTTTGATGAATACCCATTTTAACTGATTTTTTAAGTTAACCAGCCAGCTACTGGTCCCTACCCTTCAGAAAAGACAGTCTCTACCATTTCCCAATAAACTCTTATTCTTCTGCCTGCCCCAGCTTGATCTCTTCCACTCCTTTCTCCACCCTGTGACCAAAGAGTTTTTAAAGGCAAACTTGATGATGTCACTCCCTTGGTTAAAACCAAGCATTGATTCCTCTTAATAAGCAAGATGAAATCCACAGTTATCTTTGGGCACCCAAGGGCCTTCATGATGCATCTCTAACCCCTTCTCCAGCCTCATTTCCACTTCTCTCTAGACTTGCCAAACACTCCTGAGCTGATAACTAAGTGCTGTGCCTCTGTCCCTTCATAATCTCTTCTTGCTGCCCTGAAAGCCCTTCGCCCCTTTCCCACCTTTTCCTACTCTATAGAGCAGCACAAGTGTCATCTCCCCTTATTCTGTGCCTCCACAGCACTCTGTTCTCACCTCTGTTACAGCACTTATCACTCTGTATTGCAACCGTGATGTCTTCCCAGACTTGACTTTGAACTCAGGAAAAGGGATCTAGTTAAATGCATCCCGGGCTTCCCTGGTGGCGCAGTGGTTGAGAGTCTGCCTGCCAATGCAGGGGACACGGGTTCGAGCCCTGGTCTGGGAGGATCCCACATGCCGCGGAGCAACTAGGCCCGTGAGCCACAATTACTGAGCCTGCGCGTCTGGAGCCTGTGCTCCGCAACAAGAGAGGCGGCGCTAATGAGAGGCCCGCGCACCGCGATGAGGAGTGGCCCCCGCTTGCCGCAACTAGAGAAAGCCCTCGCACAGAAACTAAGACCCAACACAGCCAAAAATAAATAAATAAATAAATAAATAAATAAACCCAAAAGTTTAAAAAAAAAAAAAATTATTTAAAAAAAAAAAAAAAAAAAAAAAATGCATCCCTGTATCACTAGTACCTAGCGTGGTGCCCGGCATATAGTGGGTCTGAAAAAGTAGATAGTGCTATAAAATCAGACTTGGGACACTACGCATATCAGTCAGGGTTCCCACAGGAAACACGTGCACACTCACCAGGGTCACTGAAGAAAGTTTATTGAAGAGACTATTACAAAGTTGTGCTCAGGGATAAGAGAAACACAAGGGATGTCAAAGCACCAGGGACTAGCAAAATTAGGAAGCTGTTACCACCACTAGTCCTGACTGGGCAAACCAAGGAGCAGTTACTGGAAGCTAGCAAGAACCATAGGCAAGGGAGAGGGGTCCCCACAGATGCTGTGGCCTTGTTCATAGAAATACAGCCACTGTCAGACCACAGGCAGCAGGAGGGAGCCAGGGGAATAAATACCGATTTCTCTCTCTTCCCATCTTCATGATCTCCTGCCAGTGCGTCCCATGGGACAAGCCAACTGGAAAGCTGAGAAGGGCAGAGAAGCATAGAAAGTGGATATGGAGGGGCAAAGAGAATATCCATCACATCGTAGAAAGGTGAGATCATTATTTCCCTACCACAGAGTTACTCCTGTCAGAGAGAGAAGCAGAGGATAAAGTGCCAACGTTAATGCAAATAAATATTTTTTAGTATATATCCTTAATTTATTAAATTTTTTTTTGTGGTTAAATTTACATAACATGAAATTTAACATTTTAACCATTTTTAAGTATACAATTCAGAAGCATTAAGTACATTCATATTGTGGTGCGACCATCACCACTATTCATCTCCAGAACTTTTTCTTCCACGACGGAAATTTTGTACTCCCCACTCCCCTCTACTCCCATCCCTGGCTACAAACATTCTACTTTCTGTCTCTGTGAATTTCACTATTGCAGGTACCTCATACAAGTGGAATCATACAATATTTGTTTTCTTGTAACTGGCTTATTTCACTTAGCATAATGTCCTCAAGGTTCATCCACGTAGCGGCACATGTCAGAATTTCCTTCCTTTTTAAGGCTGAATAATATTCCATTGTATGTCCATTGTATGTATACATTACACTTTGTTTATCCATTCACCCACCAATGGACACTTGGATTGCTTCCACCTTTTGGTTATTGAGAATAATGCTACTATAAACATGGGTGTACAAATATCCATTAGAGTCCCTGCATTCAATTCTTCCGGATTATACACCTGGAAGTGGAATTGCTGTATCATATGGAAATTCTATGTTTAATTTTTTAGGAACCACCATGCCATTTTCCACAGCAGCTACACCATTTTACATTCCCATCAGCAATGTACAAGCAATGTCCAATTTCTTCACATCCTCACCAACACGTTATTTTCTGTGTTTTGGATAATATTCAACTTAACAGGCATGAAATGGTATCTCATTATTTTTATTTGCATTTCCCTAGTAATTAGTGATGTTGAGCAGCTTTTCATGTACTTATTAGTCACTTATATATCTCGATTGGAAAAATATCTATTCGAGTACTTTGCCCATTTTTTCCCGACTTTACTGAGGTATAATTGGTATAAAAAAACTGCACATAATTTATGTATACAATTTGGTAAATTTGTCCATTTTATAATTGGGTTGTGTGGTTTTTTATTGAGTTGTAGAAGTTCTTTATATATTCTGGATATTAATCCCTTATCAGATACATGATTTGCAAATATTTTCTCCCATGCTGTGGGTTGCTTTTTCACTCTATTGATAGTGTCCTTTGATGCACGAAAGTTTTTAATCTTGATAAAGTTTTAATTGTGAATGTATCTATTTTTCTTTTACTGCCTGTGTTCCTGGTGTCACATCCAAAAAACCACTTCCAGATCGAATGTAGAATTAAAAAAAAAAGAAAAAAAAAATCAAGCAAAGATCCAACCCTTTTTAGGAAGGTTTGGGCCATGATGTTAGGACTTCTGTCAAGATTGAGGATGGAGCAAATACAGCAAGCCCCTTCCTACTGCAAATAATGCTGGATAAAATGGAACACCCCCCTCCCAAAATAAGTTTAAATACTTAGTTCAAAATTCAGAAAGAGAAATATCCAGATGCCAAAAGCAAAAAACAAACCCACAGTTGTAATTATGCCAGAATTGAGGTCATGTGAACCTAGGCTGCAGAACAGGAGCTCTTAGCTAAAGGAGACAAACCACTAAAGAGTTGCCCTATCAGTGATGAAGACTGAAAAACTCAGCCCACCACCCCAGACAAGACTCAGAATAAGCCATAGGGGGAACAAAGTTATCTGAGAGAAGTCAAAATGCTGCACTTGTGCTTCCTGGAGGCATGGGGCTCAAACACACACTGCTGCTTTGTACAGAATCTCCAGGCTAAGAAACTGCCTTAAAAGTGCTCCAGAGCAGTAAACACAATAAAACCCTAGGCAAATGCAAACCACCTCATGGAGACACCCCAGGCATCTGGAGGATTTCCACAGAAGACAAATCCTGCTAAAATAGGCTGCAAACATTACAAACATTACACTGCACATGAGAGACTATCAGTATATGCAAAAGATGAGAGACTTTGCACCCAAGTAACGAGAGAGAGCAATCTGGAAAGGACTTTAACATGAGTATGTTTAAAATGTTCAAATAAATAAAGGCAGGAAGTAAGATACATAAAACAAGAACAGGGATACATGAAGTAGGAAAAAAAAAGAGAAGCAAATAGAGAGTCTATACATGAAATATACAGTCATGCAAATATATAAAGGATCATGAAGCTGGATGTTGCACCAACAATCCCTGGCCCTGCTGGGGTGATGACGGGGAGGATCTGTCCCCGCCCGCCAGACCTCAGGAAGACCTCGCTGACTCACTGCACCCGGCCACCTCACAACGACCCTGTTGTACTCTCCACGAACCTGGTGAGAGATGTTTTGGGAACTTGGGCAGAGAGACAAGGAGGACCACACCTGTACAGCAAGACTGATAATTCACGCTTTGTTTCTCTGCTCTCTCTAATCTCCCCCAGTCACCAGTGAAAACATACCTGGATGGCCACAGTCAAGAAAGAAGACTCTGAGAGGGAAAGACAAGTCTGCACTGGCTGGGAACTGGCTCTCAGTGACTGAAGCACCCTGTGAGAACAGGCAGCGAGGGCGGAGAGGAACAACGGTAATCCTGGGCCCTTGCCGCACCTCTCTCGGCTGAAACTGCAACCCACGCAGAGAGAAATGTTGCTGTCGCCAGATTCATATCTCATCCTCACAGCGACTTAGTGTCAACATTATCTTAAACATGATGCATGGAGTCACCAGAACTTCTGGTAGGAATCAAAACAAAGAGAACTCAGGAACGTTGTAAGTCCAGTCTACAAAGAGATTAACTTCTGACAGAGGAAGAAAACCAAATGTGGAAGTTGGAGAAGGTGTACATTAACATCACCTAGGCAGCAGAGGTTGCTTCATAAATGCTAGCAACACTCTCCTCATTTCATCACCATTAAACCTCCTGAATGGATGGTTGAAACTTTTGTTCTCACCCTGCTGACTTCTGGGGAGGGGAGAGGAACTAGATATTGAGTTCAATCAACAATGGCCAATGATTTAATCAATCATGCCTATGTAATGAAGTCTCCATAAAAACCCAAAAGGATGGGGTTTGGAGAACTTCTGGGTTGGTGAACACATGGAGACAAGGAGAGAGGGGAGTGCTCTGAGGGGATGTGGAAACTCTGAGCCCCTTCCCGCAAGCCTTGCCCTATGCATCTCTTCCACCTGGCTGTTCCTCAGTTATATTCTTTATGTAACCAGTAATCTAATAAATAAAATGTTTCTCTGAGTTCTGTGAGCCACTGTAACAAAGTGATGGAACCCAAGAAGGAGGTCATGGGAACCTCCAAAGTATAGCCAGTCGGTCAGAAGCACAGGTGACAACCTGGACTTTCAATTGGCTCTGAAGTGAGGGGAGGGAAAAGACTGAGCCCTTAACGTGTGGATCTGACCCTATCTCCAGGTAGATAGTATCAGAATTGAGTTAAATCGTAGGACACCCAGCTGGTGTCAGAGAATTGCTTGGTGGTGTGGGGAAAAAAACACACACACAGTAGTTGGTGTCAGAATCATTACCTAGCATCCTCTAAAAGTGACCAATGGGGGACTTCCCTGGCAGTTCAGTGGTTAAGACTCCATGCCTCCAATGCAGGGGACGCAGGTTCGATCCCTGGTCTGGGAACTAAGATCCTACATACCACACAGCATGGCCAAAAAAAAAAAAGTGAGCAATGGGATCGTTTTGCTGTCATTATTTAGTATCATTATTAACTCATAGATTTAAGCATATTAAATATGTTTCCGTTATCTTCCTTATCAATACTCATATTGTCTCATGTTTGGCCAGTGGGAGTTCCTTTGAGTTGGGGCCTAAGTTCCTATGACATGACCCTAGTAGTCTTTGATAACTTCCTTCTTCCTGGTATAAGATGTTCCTAGATCATCTAGTGCATTTCCTGCACCAGACCTTTCTTCAAGGATCCCTTCTTCCTTTTAGCAGCCTCTCATCCTTTTTGTTTCCTTTGCCCACTCTTCTTCCTGTACCTTAAGACTCAAACTCAGTCTTTGACCTTCTCCTCTTATGTCCCTAGTTTCTCCCATCAATGAAAGTCATAACCAGTCACACTTCAACTAGCACTCCTTGCTGGCCTATATGTCTGCATTCTTTTTTTTTTTTTTTAATAAATTTATTTATTTATTCTTGGCTGTGTTGGGTCTTCATTGCTGCGCGCGGGCTTTCTCTAGTTGCGGCACACGGGGGCTACTCTTCGTTGTGGTGCGCAGGCTTCTCATCGCGGTGGCTTCTCTTGTTGCGGAGCACAGGCTCTAAGCATGTGGGCTTCAGTAGTTGCGGCTCGCGGGCTCTAGAGCACAGGCTCAGTAGTTGTGGTGCACGGGCTTAGTTGCTCTGCAGCATGTGGAATCTTCCTGGACGAGGGCTCAAACCCGTGTCCCCCACATTGGCAGGCGGATTCTTAACCACTGCACCACCAGGGAAGTCCAATTTCTGCACTCTTAACAATAATAAGCTCTTCAACCTGGTTTGAACCTGCACCATCTGCCCTCCAAATTCTCGGGCCTTTGGACTGAGACTACATTATCACACCAGCTTTCCAGGATCTCCAGCTTGCAGGTAAATTTTGTAGAATATGTGAAATTAGGCCAAATAGAGGGGAGGGGAACAACAAATAGATTACCTCTGCACCTTTGCTGTTTCTTCCTTCACATGGAATTCAATTTGACATGATTCAACTTAAATTTACTGTCTTCCACGTCCTAAATGTTGTACCCTTATTGTTGGCATTAATAGTAATAATTCTAATAGCTAAAACTTTTTTTTTTTTTTTTTTTTAATAAATTTATTTATTTTATTTATTTATTTTTGGCTGTGTTGGGTCTTCGTTGCTGTGTGCGGGCTTTCTCTAGTTGCGGCGAGCGGGGGCTACTCTTCATTGCGGTGCGCAGGCTTCTCATTGCGGTGGCTTCTCTTATTGTGGAGCACGGGCTCTAGGCGCATGGGCTTCAGTAGTTGTGGCACTTGGGCTCAGTAGTTGTGGCTCACAGGCTCTAGAGCGCAGGCTCAGTAGTTGTGGCGCACGAGCTTAGTTGCTCTGCGGCATGTGGGATCTTCCCGGACCAGGGCTCGAACCCGTGTCCCCTGCATTGGCAGGCGGATTCTTAACCACTGCGCCACCAGGGAAGCCCGCTAAAACTTATTAAGTACTTACTGTGTGTCTAAGAGCTTTACATATATCTTAACAAGTATTCCTCAACAATCCTATAATATAAGCACAATTATTAATGGCCTATTTTATAGAGTAAGACACTAAGGCACAGAGAGACTGAGAACTTTTTCCAGGTCTCACAGTAAATAAAAGGCAAGGCCAAGTCTGCCTGACTCCTCGTGATGGTTAATTTTATGTGCCAGCTTGATTGGGCAAAAGGGATGCCCAGATAGCTGATAAAATATGATTTCTGGGTGTGTTGTGAGGGTGTTTCTGGAAGAGATTAGCATTTGAATTGGTAGACTGAGTAAAGCAAGAGGTCCTCCCCATGTGGGTGGGCAGCATCAGATCCCTTGAGAGCCTGAATAGAACAGAAGACAGAGGAAGGGCGAATTTGCCCTCTCTGAGCTGAGACATCCACCTTCTCCTGCTCTCGGACTTCGACACTCCTGGTTTTCTGGCTTTCAGACTCAGGTGGGGACTTGCAACATCTGCCCTCCGAATTCTCGGGCCTTTGGACTTGGACTACATTATCGCACCAGCTTTCCGGGATCTCCAGCTTGCAGACAGCATATCATGGGACTTCTCGTCCTCCATCACCTCATGAGCCAATTGATATAATAAATTTCCTTCTATATGTATCTACATATGCTCTTGGTTATGTTTCTCTGGAGAACTCTGACTAAAACACTTCCAAACCCTATCTTGACCACTAATCCATTTGTTGTTTCCCTCCCCTCTATTTGGCCTAATACCACATATTCTACAAAACTTACTTCAAGTCTCGGGTCTTCTAAGAAGCCTCCCTTCCTACTCTGACCAGTGTGACTCGCCCTGTCCCTCAACTACTTCACTACCAATGAGGCGCTTAAGAATACACTGCCACGCAGCTTCGTTCCACTTCAGCTGCAGATTCTGATTCCCTGAGTCTGTGGTGGAACCTGAGATTCTGCATTTCTAACAAGCTCCCAGGTGATGCCACTGCTGCTGGCCCATGAACCACATCTTAAGTAGCCAGGATATAGCAGACATACACATATAACTTCATCAAGTATATTTACCAAAATATGAACAATGGTTATCTCTGGATGCTCCATTTGTTCTTTATATGTTTCTGTATTTTTCATTTTTCTATCAATGGATACCGTTTACTTTTATAATCAGAAAAAGGTATATAAGTATTAAGCTTTCGGGACTTCCCTGGTGGTCCAGTGGGTAAGACTCCATGCTCCCAATGTAGGGGGCCTGAGTTCAATCCCTGGTCGGGGAACTAGATCCCACATGCATGCTGAAATTAAGAATCCGCATGCTGCAACTAAGAAGCCCACATGCCGCAACTAAAAGATCCCGCATGCCACAACTAAGGATCCCACATGCCACAATTAAAGATCCTGCATGCCACAAAGAAGATCCCACATGCTGCAACTAAGACCCAGCACTGCGAAAATTAATTAATTAATTAATTATTTTTAAAAAGTATTAAGCTTTCAATGTTCCTCACAGTATTCAAAATAAAGTTCAGATTTCTTCACTCAGCACCAGTAGCTCTTTGTGATTTGGCCCTTCACAGATTCTCTGTCTGGATCTCCTGCAAGCTCCCAGGTACCCACACATCCCACGTACCCACCAAACCTTCCAAATCATCTGTGGTTCTCTGGATGCCTCTTCCTTACTCCCTCATCCCCCCACCTTCTTCACCTGGCTCTTACTCATCCTTCAGGTTAGCCTCAGGTGGCTCCCCCTCCAGGAAGCCTCCCCAGCTCCCCTATCTCTGCTCTCTTCTCTGCACTCCAGCCAACAACCAGAAGCACTTTGACCATAATACTTTTCACCTTAACATGTTTTATTTTTCTGCCTGGCCTGCTAGAGTGGGGTTCCTGAAGACAGAGACTATGTCTTTCTATATTTTTCTATATTTTCTGTATTTCTATATCCTCGCGTTTAGATAGCGCCAGGCATATAGTTGGCACTCAGTACGTTTCTGAATGAATATACAAAAATGATTTGTATAATAAAGTGCAATGGCTTTTCCAAATATTGGTTATTATTATCCTCACTTTGAAGATGAAAAAACAAATTCAGAGAGGTTAGGTAACTTGCCCTAAGTCTCAAAGCTAATGAATGGTAGAACCTGGTTACCATGAGGTCTATATATATATACATATATACGTATATGTGTGTATATATATATATATAAAATTATTCTAAGTTGCTGATGTCTTAATTTCAAATGCATTTTAACAACCCTGCATTTTTACTTCCCTCTTCCCATGATTATTGTTTTTGACATCATATTTTATATCTTTTTGTTTTGTGTATCCCTTAACTATTTATTGCAGATATAGATGATTTTACTACTTTTGTTTTTTAACCTTCCTACTAGCTTTATACATGGTTGGTTTACTACTTTTTCTATATATTTGCATTTTCCAATGAGTTTTTTCCTTTCGTAATTTCTATGTTTCTAGTTGTACCTTTTCTTTTTTGCTTAGAGCAATTCCTTTGACATTTCTTTTTTTTCTTTTTTTTTTTAAAGATTTAATTTTATTTATTTTTGGCTGTGTTGCATCTTCGTTGCTGCGCGCGGGCTTTCTCTAGTTGTGGCGAGCAGGGACTACTCTTCGTTGCAGTGCGTGGGCTTCTCATTGTTGCAGAGCACGGGCTCTAGGCGTGTGGGCTTCAGTAGTTATGGCGCACGGGCTTAGTTGCTCCGCGGCATGTGGGATCTTCCTGGACCAGGGCTTGAACCTGTGTCCCCTGCGTTGGCAGGCAGATTCTTACCCACTGCGCCACCAGGGAAGTCCCCCTTTGACATTTCTTGTAAAGCTGGTTTGGTGTTGCTCAACTCTTTTATCTTTTACTTGTCTGTAAAACTTTTGATCTCTCCATCAAATCTGAACAAGAGCTTTGCTGGGTGGAGTATTCTTGTTGTAGGTTTTTTCCTTTCATCACTTTAAATATATTGTGCCACTCCCCTCTGACCTGCAGAGTTTCTGCTGAAAAGTCAGCTGATAGCCTTATGGGAGTTCCCATGTACGGAACTTGTTGCTTTTCCCTTGCTGCTTTTTTTTTTTTTAAGCTTTATTTATTTTATTTTTTATTTATTTTTTGGCTGCATCGGGTCTTAGTTGCAGCACGCGGGATCTTTTGTTGCGGTGCGCAGGCTCTTCATTGCAGTGTGCGGGCTTCTCTCCAGTTGCAGCGCACAGGCTCAGTAGTTGTAGCACGTGGGCTTAGTTGCCCCGCAGCATGTGGGATCTTAGTTCCCCGACCAGGGATGGAACCGGTATCCCCTGCATTGCAAGACGGATTCTCAACCACTGGACCACCAGAAGTGGTGGAAGTCCCTCCCTTGCTGCTTTTAATATTCTCTCTTTAATTTTTGCCATTTTAATTACAATGTGTCTTGGTATGGTCCTCTTTGGGTTGATCCTATTTGGGACCCTCTGTGCTTCCTGGACCTAGGTGTCTGTTTCTTTTCCCAGGTTACAGAAGTTTTCAGCTATTATGTCTTCAAACATGTTCTCTGCCCCTTTCTCTCTTCTCCTTCTTGGACCCCTATAATATAAATGTTAGTACACTTGATATTGTCTCAGAGGTCTCTTAAACTGTCCTCATCTCTTTTTATTCTTTTTTCTTTTCTCTGCTCAGCTTCAGTGATTTCCACTATTCTGTCTTCCAGCTCACTGATCCATTCCTCTGTATTGTTTAATCTACTGTTGATTCCTTCTAGTGATTTTTTTTAATTTCAGATATTATATTCTTCATCTCTTTAGTTCTTCTTTATATTTTCTCTTTATTAAAAACTTCTCACTGTATTCATCCATTCTTCTCCCAAGTTGTTTGATCATCTTTATGATCACTACCTTGAACTCTTTATTGAATACATTACCTATCTCTACTTCACTTAGCTTTTCTGGGATTTTATCATATTCCTTTGTTTGAAACATGTTCTTCTGGTGCCTCATTTGCCTAATTTGTTGTTTATATTTCTATGTATCTGGTAGGTTGGTTATATTTCCCAACCTTGGAGAAGTGGCCTTTTATAGGAGATGTCCTATGTGTCCAGCAATATACTCCCCTCTGGTCACCAGAGCTGTATGCTCTAGGGGCACCCCCTATGTGGGCTGCGTGGGTCCTGCTGTGGTGGCTGACTACTGTGGGCAGTCTGGTAGGCATGGCTCATTCCTTGTCCAGTTGGCTGCCAGGCCCCACCTTGTGCAGAGGCTGCCAGCTGCTGGTTGATGGAGCTGGGTCACAAGGCAGCTAGCTGCAGAACCCCAGGGGGGTCCTAAGGCTAGTGCTGGCACACTGGTGAGCAGAGCCAGGTTCTAGGGTGGGTGGTTGTGAAGCCAGGGTTCCCAGATCTAGTGTTGACCTGCTGGTAGGCAGGGCTGGTTCCTGACACAGATGGCTACAGTTTCCGGGGTGTCCCAAAGCTGATGCTAGCCCACTGGTGAGTGGGGATAGATCCTGGGGTGGCTGGCTGAAGAGTCCAATGTGTCTCATAACTGGTGTTGGTCTGCTAGTAGCCGAGGCTGGGGCCCAGTGGTCTCTGGTTACAGGGCCCTGGGGGTCCTGAAGCTGGTGTCAGCCCGCTGGTGGGTGGGGCTGGATCCCAGGACCACTGGTTGAGGGGCCCACAGGCTGTGTTGGCCAGTTGGTAGAGAGGGCCAGGGCCCAGAGGGCTCCCAGGGCTTGTTCTGGCCTGCTGATGTGTTGGCTGTGTCTTGCCATGGCAGATTGCAGGGCTGCAGTGGTCCTGGGGCTACTGTCTGCCTGCTAGTGAATGGTGTTGGGGTCCAGGGGATGTGGAATGAGCCTGGCTGGGAAGAACTCTGCAAGAGTGGAATCCTGCCAGGACCCTGCCTGACCATGAAACACGCACAGGTAGCCAAAGGTCAGTGCTCAGGGAAACAGACAACTGGGACAGCCTGTGTCTACACACTCTTAACAAAGCAGGTCATTTCCAGTTAGAAATCCCACCGGCAGCATTTTTATCACCTTCCTTCCGAAGCCAGTGTTTCCTCTCCGCGTTGGGCAGGCACCACAATACTCCAGGTGCCTGGGCTGGACAATTCTGGGTAGCTGTGCCCGTCCTCTCCCTCACGCCCTGCAGCTCAGTAATGGCAGCCCTGAGGACTCTTCCTGCAGATTTTTCTCAGATCTGTACCTTCCTGTCTACTCTTACCACCACCATTCCAGTGCAGGCCTGTATCATCACCAGCTTCACCCCCATCATCTCCTGGCCCCCATTCTCTCCCACCTCCGGTAGTCAGTGGTTCTGGCTTCTGCAGTTTAGTTGTATCTACAGTTTAAATCTGTAGTCTGGAACTCAAAAGCATCAATAATCTAGCCCTTATCCCTCACCCTAACCCTTTTTCTAGCTGTACTTGCTCCTTCTCTAAACGTGTCCTGCACATTCGCTCCTCTGTGTTTTTATTCATGTTACTCCTCCCCCGGATGGTCCTCCTCTCAGCACCTGTTCCACATGCCCCATCGATGCCTATCAAATGGGATAGAGACCCAATGTTCAAGGCTCTCTTCAAATCTTATCTCCCGTGAAGTTATGCTTAAGGATCCCAGCAAAGGAAGCCTGCTCTTCTAAATTCTTGCTGGTCTTACTGTCTACGCCCAGGCAACACTGGCCACACACACTACCTCCTATTAGAGCTATTTGGGAATATTCCCATGTTCCTGCCTAGATTATGGCTACATTCCTAAGCAGCTGTCCTGTTGCTGCTCTACCCAAAAAAAAGCAGAGGGGGGTGGTGGCAATAGGGAGGCTTTAACAGTAGGCTTATCTGGGTTCTAATAGGGCCATACAGATGCCCTTAGGTAAGTTATTATTTAAACTCTCTGAGCTTCCCTTCCTCATCTGAAAACACACTTAGCATCTGTCTTACAGGGATTTTATGAGACTTAGAAATAATATATGTAAACCACAATAAATTACAATAATCATAATTTTAATCGATCTAAAATACTTCTTGGGGTGATTATAAGGAACAAATAAAATAACACATGAGACAGAGCTTTGTAGACTATGAAATTATTATGTTAATTTTTAATAAGGGAGACCTGGATTACATTTTTCTTTTCATATGACATGACCAATATAGACCTCAAAGATGCCCCCCATTAATTACCAGCAAGTATATCCTCCAATATCCAGGCACTTGGGTTTTCAGAATATCTGTGCTCAAAACTGTTAGAATGAATGTGCTTAAAAGGCAACCAATAAAACTGGTTGAATTCTATGTCCCAATTGAGGCTTTTATCTATATAGCACCAAACACTAGTTCAACCTAATGTCTCTATTTTCATGCTTTTTTTTTTTTTTTTTCATCATGTACACAGAGCATTACTGTTCCCACTGTTCAAGCCCTGAGAAATGCTACCAAAGGAATGAGCCACTGGGGCAGGGTTCCCACCTAAATCACAGCCTCCATCTCAGGACAGCTCTGTACACTTCCCAGCACCAGCTTCAACCCTCGGGTTTCTCAACAAGGCTTCCTGCTCCATATGCTGCCAGGCCCAGTCAGGAGAAAGCAAACCCAACTGCAGAGCTACGCACTCTGCAGCCACCAGAGGGTCCCACAGCATTAGCTAGGAAGCAAGGACACACCCTCTCCTAGCACAAATCTCCACCAAGCTTACATTTCCCCGGTGCCTCACATTTTCCCGGTGCCTCCCTAGCTTCCAGCCCCCAAACAGGATTGCCTGGAACCCCCAGAGCTACTTGCTGGCTAATACTGTTGAGGCACCAGTTCATACTAAGTGGCCAGCTTTTCACAAGGGGTTTGTGTCACCAGGGCCCCATGGAGTCACATTTCTGTGGGTCTGAGAACTCCTCAGCTACATTCCAGTATCATCCATGAACACAGAGTATCTGGGGCTTAAATAACTTTCCCTTTCATACAGCCCCCAGAATTTCTGTCTGGAACACCACTTCCTCTCAAGTTTTAATAAAGAAAAGGTAACTGCATATGAGACTGGCAGACTACAGCCCATGATGGGCAGGTCTTATCTTGCAGAGTTCTCCCCCAACTCCAAGCATTCTTGGGGTCCAGACAAGCTGGTGTTCTGTTCTGGACTGATTACTTAACTCAAGGTACAGCATCCATTTTTCTTCCTCCTTTGAAGAGATCTGGAAAATCAGAGTCCCTTATGACTAGAAGATGGAAGAGAAAGGCTAGAATTCCCAGGTTTTTCTTTGTCGGATACCCCAATCCATAACATAAGTGGACCCGCAAACTTGTGACTGATTTTCATTAAGGTTTTTTTTTATATAAATTTATTTATTTTTGGCTGCTTTGGGTCTTCGTTGCTGCGCACAGGCTTTCTCTAGCTGCGGCGAGCAGGGGCTACTCTTCGTTGCGGTGCACAGGCTTCTCATTGCAGTGGCTTCTCTTGTTGCGGAGCACGACGGGCTCTAGGCTTCAGTAGTTTGGTGCACGGGCTTAGTTGCTCCGTGGCACGTGGGATCTTCCCAGACCAGGGCTTGAACCAGTGTCCCCTGCGTTGGCAGGCAGATTCCTAACCACTGTGCCACCAGGGAAGTCCCTCATTAAGGTTTTGTCTGTCTCTTTTTTGAGTGTTTAAAAAGAGGCTGGATATATTCAGGAAAATACTTTAAAATAATTAAAAGACCTTGCGAGGTTGGCTCCTACCTTCAGGATGGCTGCACATAAATCACTTCATATAATCCCCATAATAACCTACCCCCCAGGATAGGAATATGAAGTCCATTTTATGGATGAGGAAACAGAAGGCACGGAGACTTACTTGCCCATGGCACAAAGCAATCATGCAGCAGAGCCAGGTTTCAACACAAGTCTGTCTGGCTCCAACCCACCCTCCACTTATTAATAATAATTATAGTTAACAGGAGTGGGGCACTTACTATGTGCCAGGCACTCTGCTAAGTATTTACTCATTTATAGCCACAATATTCCTAGGAGGCAGGTATTCCTTTTGAGTCCATTTTCCAGATGAGAGAACTGAGGTTTGGAAAGGTTGGTGACATGTCCAAGATCACATAGCTAATGAGTGTCAGAGAAAATATGATTCACTCCCCAAGCCTGCGCTCTTAACCCCTGTGATATGTAGCCAAACTGTCTCTCTGAATGTCCAGTCCCCCTCCCCCGTGCTCCCCTTGCTGCAGGCACACTGGTGGTTTTCAATTCCCATCCCAGACCAAGCCCCTCCCCACCTCCCAGCCTCTGCATGTGCTTTTCCCTCCACCCAGAAAGCTTCCTCCTAGTCCCTCCCTTATTTGCAACCCTAGTTCCTCTTCTTCCTCTAGGTCTGAGTTCCAATGTCCCCTCTTCAGTGTAGTCTTCCCTGACTTTCTACTTCGATTCTTATCTCACTCAGATCCTTGTTTTTCCCATCAAGGCACTCATTACAACTTACCCAAAATTTTATATTAGTTTCATTTTACTTGTATTTTATCTGCCTTTCCCGCTAGAATGAAAGGCCTATGAGGGCAGAAATTTGTCTGTCTTGGTCCCTGACATATCTCCAGTAGCCAGAAGATTCCAGGTATTAATAGGTGCTCTGTAAATATTTAATAGATTATAATCATTAGAATTTGCAGCTCACCAATAGAAGAAAGCAGATGGTTTCCAACCCCAAGCTAAGAGTTCTCTTGTGTTAAAAAAAGAAAGGTTTCAGCTTCTGCTGCTCCAAGAGATAAGTTAGCACAGCAAGCACAGCCTCAAAGGAGTCCTCCCAGTGCCCTAGAAGGAAGTCTGCTCAAAGGTGTTCACCCACAAATCCCACACCAGGGACCTTGGGCCACAGAACAGCCCTGCTTGGCCTCCTTAAAGCTTCTTCTCTGCAGGGAGGGATCACACAGAATCTGATCTGCTGCCCAGAAGCTGCTGCATACCAGGGCTGAGCTGGATGCCTCATGGTCATGAGCCAGTTCATTCTTTGCCATCACCCCAGACGACAGGCGTCTATCCCTCTTTTACCCATTAGGAGACTCAGGTTCACAGTGGTGAGATGGCTTTCCCAGAGCCACGCAGCTGGTAAGTGGGAGAGTCACTCACTCCTCCTTTAACATTCTTCGGTGGCTCCTTGTCACCTTCAGAAATGAACTCCAAATTCTTTAGCACGTAACAGAGCAGGACCCTATAGAACTTTCCTGGGACAGACCCCTCACCAGCTTGTCCTCTGACTGCCTCCTTTTTGTAGAAAAGCTGTAGTCTCCCAGGCCGCCCCTGAGTCACAGAAGCCTGGCTCAAGAGTTAATGATTGAGAGGATGTGAACATGTAGTGGCAAAAATAGCAGTTGGGCCAGGAGAACTTATAAGAATTTAAAGAGTAAATCGGCCATATGGCAGTCACAGAATCTTTAGTTCTTATCTGAAGTATACAGATAACAGTATCTGATGCACACTTCCTGAGTTGTTTTACAGATGCTAAAACCCCCACCAAATGGAAGAAGTTAACTACTTGATGACCAGGAGCACTGTAGCCCCCAGAGCTACTGGAGCCTGAGGATTGATAATGTTAACCCCTGTGACACAGCCCTGCTACTTCACCACCAATCAATCAGAGAATTGTGCACAAGCTGATCACACACCCTGCGACTCCCCTCCCTCACCTTGCCTTTAAAGATGCTTCCCCAACCTAAATGTCCATCAACAGAGGAATGGATAAAGAAGATGTGGTACATATATACAATGGAATATTACTCAGCCATAAAAAGGAACGAAATTGGGTCATTTGTAGAGACATGGTTGGACCTAGAGACTGTCATACAGAGTGAAGTAAGTCAGAAAGAGAAAAACAAATATCGTATATTAATGCACATATGTGGAATCTAGAAAAATGGTATAGATGATCTTATTTGCAAAGCAGAAACAGAGACGCAGACATAGAGAACAAACATATGGACACCAAGGGGGGAAGAGGGGGTGGGATGAATTGGGAGATTGGGATTGACATATATACACTATTGATACTTTGTATAAAATAGATAACTAATGAAAACCTACTGTGTAGCTCAGGGAACTCTGTTCAATGCTCTGTGGTGACCAAAATGGGAAGGAAATCCAAAAAAAGAGGGGATATTTGTATACATGTAGCTGATTCACTTTGCCGTACAGTAGGCTAACACAACATTGTAAAGCAACTATACTCCAATAAAAATTAATTTTAAAAAGTAAAAAATAATAAAAATGCTTCCCTGAAACCCATGGGGGAGTTCAGGTTTTTGAGCATTAGCTGCCCAGGACTTCTTGTCTGGCACCTACAATAAACGCTGCACTTTCCTTCACCACAACCTGGGGTCAGTAGATTGACTTTACTGTACACTGGCGAGCAGACCGAAGTTTGCTTCAATAACAAGCAGAGTATCCCAGGTGCCCTGGAGAAAGGCACCTCCTCTTGAGACTCATCCCCATCTGAGGCCCTAAGGGACTTTGCACTCTCCCCATGCAGAACTGAGGCAATTCCTGGAATAGACACAATACCTCACAATTCCATGCCCTGGCACATGCTTTTCCCTCCTATCTGCCCACCCACAGAATGTGGCTAACCCTTACTGGTCCTTTAAGATCGCCATAAACAAACAAACAAAAAGGACAGTCCCTGATAGGAATCTATCCTAAGAAAATAAACATGGGCAAAGATGTTTATTCAAAAGTAGTTCTTTTATATATAATTATTATTTATGACAGTAAAAAATTGGTAACAACCTAAATGTTTGAAAAATATGGGAAATGTTTAATAAATTGCATTTCCCTATTTAGGGTGTACTAGTAAAGCCATGCTTGGGGGTTTGTTGTTTTGTTTTGATTTGGGGGTTGCCAGCAAAAAGTCTTGACCAGGCAACTGTAAATTGGTAGTTCTCAACGGAACTGCCATGGAGGACTGTTGTGACTCCTTACTAGGGCTCTGTAATTGGTGAATAAAGTTTTCTTTTGCTACAACTATGATTCAAACCATTAATACAATGCTTTGGAAACCCAGGACTTTGGAAGTCCTGTCCATCTTGTGGAGCTGTGGCCACTAAGACGTGGGAGCCCTCAGAATCTGGCCAGCAGGCCAAAGAAGAGAGTAGAGAAGCCACAGTGTAATTGAATACAGTTTTCCCTTGGTACCCTTGTGGGTACTGGTTCCAGAAACTCCCCCCATACCAAAATCCACGGATGCTCAAGTCCCTTATATAAGATGGTACAGTATCACATATAACCTACACACATCCTCCGATATATTTTATTTATTTATTTATTTATTTTTTTTAAAGAATTTCTTTTTTTTTTTAGGATTTTCTTTTTAATTAATTAATTTATTTATTTTTGTCTGTATTGGGTCTTCGGTTCGTGCGAGGGCTTTCTCCAGTTGCGGCAAGCGGGGACCGCTCTTCATCGCGGTGCGCGGGCCTTTCTCCATCGCGGCCCCTCCCGTTGCGGGGCACAGGCTCCAGACGCGCAGGCTCAGCAATTGTGGCTCACGGGCCCAGCTGCTCCGTGGCATGTGGGATCTTCCCAGACCAGGGCTCGAACCCGTGTCCCCTGCATTAGCAGGCAGATTCTCAACCACTGCGCCACCAGGGAAGCCCCCCTCCGATATATTTTAAATCATCTCTAGATTACTTGTAATACCAAATAGAATGTAAATACCATGCAAATAGTTGTAGATAGTATGTAAATGCAATGTAAATAGTTGCCAGAAAGGCAAATTCAAGTTTTGTTTTTTGGAACTTTCTGGAATTATTTTTCTGAAAATTTTCGATCCATGGTTGGTTGAATCTGAGGATGAGGAACCCCCAGATATGGACAGCCAACTGTAGTTACTTGTTGAGTGGGAAAAAAAAAAAAAATGAGTGAGTAAATGAACAATCATGCTCTTGATATTTAATGACATACAAAGTAATAAAGATACGGTATTATGGGACAAAAATAGAATACATAATTTTATAATCAGTGTGGTCACAATTTAGGAATTTCACATCAGAATCAAAAAGAATGAATTTGCTTATTTTTAACAATTTTCAGCACTTCCTAGCTCTTCACTAAATAACTACCACCCAACCCACCAATGGATTTGATAGCAGTTGTCACAATGGCTATTGTTTGCCAATTCTGGCTGATGCCTGACAACTCTTTGAGGAAAACTGGATGTACTCTGTTGGAGTAGAGAAAGCTTTGGAGTTCTTTCTTCCTATTGGATTGCATCTGGAACTTTTCCTTTGCTGCCCAGTTTTTTAGTGAGCAAGTTTGGTGAAAGGTGGGAGAGACAGATCCATTGCCTCAACTAACTTTTTCTGAATTCCCTTTAAGGATCAAATTCAACAATCCCTTCTGGGTTCAATTTTCAAAAAAAAAAAAAAATCCTTCCTGGACTTCCCTGGTGGCGCAGTGGTTAAGAATCTGCCTGCCAATGTGGGGGACGTGGCTTCAAGCCCTGGTCCGGGAAGATCCCACATGCCGCGGAGCAACTAAGCCCGTGCGCCACAACTACTGAAGCCGGCGCGCCTAGAGCCTGTGCTCCGCAACAAGAGAAGCCACTGCAGTGAAAAGCCCGCGCACTGCAACGAAGAGTAGCCCCTGCTCGCAGCAACTAGAGAAAGCCTGTGTGCCCAACGAAGACCCAACACAGCCAAAAATAAATAAATAAATAAATCTACCTAAATCCCCAAATTATATATATATTTATTTATTTATATTTATATATGTAATATATATGCATAAAAAGACTAAAAGGTATGGACAGAAATAATCAAAAAAATCTATAAAAGGAATAAAAAATAGTTGTATTTGAGCCAAACTGAGGATGATACCAAAGGAGACACAGAATCAAGAAGCACTTGAATTGTGTTCCACTGGACTACAAATGAGGAGGCTTATAAACGCAAAAACTGCAAAATTACATAAGTTGTTTGTCGAGAATTAAAATTAGATCTGGCAAGAAGTAAGGGTGCTTATTAAGTAAGGGTTGGTTGGCGTCCCAAATGGTTGCACAGTTACAAAGGAAGACCTTAAGACCATGAGGTTGCAGCTGGCAGCTGCTAGCAGATACTGGGTTTTTTGTTTTGTTTGTTTGTTTGTTTTTTAGCCACGTTGCACGGCATGCCGGATCTTAGTTCCCTGACCAGGGATGGAACCGGCGCCGCCTGCAGTGGAAGCGAGGAGTCTTAACCACTGGACCACCAGGGAAGTCCCTAGCAGATACTGTTTTGAGAGGGGCTGGTGGTGTTCTTGAGTCTGATACAGTTCAGAAAATTCAAGTTCTTAACGATGTAGGAACTATCTGAAATCACATTCACAATGGTCACCCACAATGGACTCCATTTAGGATGCCTGAGCCACACTTACTCCATTTTGATTTTTTAAATGTACTCTTTTCTTTAATGATTAAAGCAGATGTACAACGCATGTTTAGCCACAAAATAGGCTGTTCTAGTTAGCATAAAGTTTAAGTGAAATCATGTATAAGCCAAAATGGCTTCCCCATACCTCATAATGTAAAAACTTCTTCCATCAAAGGAAATATATAAAAGTATTTCTCTTTGGTCCATGAGTTCACAAATAATCTTATTTTCCTTTTTATACATTGGTATATTTTCCAAACCTTCTACAATAAGAATGTAACCTTTTTTACAATCAGATTTAAAAGTCATGGTAAACGTTATTGTTATTTAAGAACGTCTATCAAATGTTCCTCCTCCAGGAATTGTTCTGCGACCATTCCATGGGGACTTGGAGGACCCTCCTCAATGTTCTCACAGTGTCCCTTCGTGTCCTCTATCATTCACTGAGCTCACTGGATTTTAGCCATTTGCTAATCTATCTTCCAACAAGATTTGAAGCTCTTTGAGAGACAGGACTGATTCTTTGATTTCTGAATCCCCAGGCTCTAGCACATACATTAAGCATTCCTAAATGTTTGTGAATCAAATGAAGAAATCAAATAAGGAGTCTATAGTATACGGAACTCAGGTATTCTCATTCTAAACCCAGTTGCATATTTCCTGGAACTAAAGGGATCTAGAATTTTCTCCATTCTTGACTGTAACCTAGGGCCTAGGAAGAACTTAGGAAGCCTATGTTTTTTGCAGGAGTGCCCCCCTGAACATTCAGCACCAGTGTTGCAGGAACTCAGCAGAGTGAGAGCTGAAATCCAAGTTGAGTTTTTCTGGCAAGAGCCAAGATTAGTCACTTGGAGGCACTTGGAGGATTCCCCAAGTCTGCTCATTCCTTTGGGATCACTCACTCCTCCCAGGACCTCCCCTGGGAACAAAGGAAAACCCAGGACTTGGGACTGGGCCTTTTTCCACCAACAGCTGCTAGTAGTTTGCATTTAACCCTAAACCACAATTAAAATAAAAGGGGGGGGGGTACTTCCCTGGTGGTGCAGTGGATAAGTCTCCGTGCTCCCAGTACAGGGGGCCGGGTTGGATTCCTGATCAGGGAACTAGATTCCACATGCACGCCGCAACTAACAGTTTGCATGCCACAACTAAGGAGCCCTCCTGCTGCAACTAAGACCTGGCACAACCAAATAAATAAATATTATAAAAAAAATATGGTGGGGGGGGATAGCGTCAGCTAGGAAACACTTAGGTTTTCTCTAAATTTCTTCTAAAGAATTCGAGGACCAAACAGGCCAATTTCAGGACAAAAAAAAGGAGATCCTGAAACAGGTTTTAACAATATCGACTACAACGGAAGCCATTCACACTAAAAGGGGTAAATCTCCAGTTCAACAAAGGGTTTGTAATGCCCTCGAGCTGACTAGCCACCAAACGGCAGCCACCCCCCTCCACTCTGCGAGCAGGCGCGGGCAGGGAACTCGGCTTCTCCGAGAGTTGCCCGTGGACAGGGGGCCCAGGCCTTGGATGACCCAACCAACTGACCTCCTAGGGCCTAATCTGAAACCAACCAAGTCTGACGCCCTCGCGGTCGTTAGGACTCCACGGGCCCCTCCCTGCAGTATCATCTAGAAAATAATTCCTAGACCTTTAGGTTACGGACGAGTGCTTACAATCTGGTTCTGGGCCAGCGCGCCCCACCCACAGAATGGCTGGATTCTTGGATTTGCACACTCACTCGCTCTCTAAAACCAAACCCGAGAGGAAGGGCACGGCCGAGGGTGGGGAATACCCTACAATATTCGAAAGTATTTGAGTAGGAAGAGAAGTTTACAGTATTGCTCTCACTGGGGGCGGTGGGGAGCCCTGGAGCGAGGCTCCTCCACACAGCGAAAGAAGGGTGTGTGTGCGCTGCGCCCGGGGTGTGAGTGTTGGGTGCGGGGGCAGGAAGAGGAGGGAGGAGAAGGGGTGGGGTGAGCGGAGGCCCTGACACCGGCCCAGGCTCCTCCTGCCTCCCCCGCTCCCCACCCCCACTTACTAAGGCGCCCAGCCCGCGGCGCTCTGCTCACTGGCCGCGCGTCCCCGCCACCCGAGCGCCCCCGCTAGCCGAGCCTCCCCGCCGCGCCTCCTGCCACGGTGAGTTCCGCCCGTCGGTCCCGGGCGGTTCCCAGCCCCAGGCCCCGCGCCCGTGGAAACCCCCGCATCGGCGGCTCTGGCTCGCCCGGCTGGCTTCGCCGGGTGTCCCGGGCGCCAGGGGGCCTGGTCGAGGATCGGCTGGAGATGGGGAGGTATCTGGGCCACACCCTGGCTTGGCGAGCAGCGCCCCTGTCCCGCCCCGGCGCGACCCCCCAGATCCTCGCGGGCGGGGGGAGGGAGCCCTTGTCCTTCACTACTGTACCTCCGTGTTGGTGCCCCGGGGTCTGCTCTCTCCTACCTTTCGGTTTATCTTTCTTTACACCCACTTTCCTACTTTTCGACTAGTCGCCCGTTACCCGAAGCCCCGCTTCTGGCCCCCTGTCCTGGCCGGCGTATTTCTTTGTGTGCTCCGGCTGCAGGCTGACCTCTGTCCAGATGTTCGTAGCCACCTCCTAGCTGGACGGCCCGTGCAGGCTCGGGGAGGGCCGGCGGTTTCCCTACCCAAAGGACACCCCTCAGCCCCTCTCCCCGATGCTTCAGGTTGGGCTTCCTGTTGTTTTGTCTGCTAGACGGGAAGGTTCTTACTGCCGACCGAGGGAGGAAGGTCTATTAGTTTTCTTTATAACGCAGTTTTGCTGGGGGGTAGGGGTAAGAGGAGGAGGGAAGCCTATGTGAAACCTGTGTGAAGTGATTTGTGTACTGAAAGGGATCCCTTCTTGCTGTCTTAAACAAGTGGAACTATACAGAGATAGAGGAAGAGCAGACTTAATGAAGGATCTTCTAACCCAGACTAATCTGGCCCAGTGCAATGAGCTGTTGGTACCTGGTCACGATTTGAGCCTGGCCAGAAGACAGGCGCTGCCCCTAGGTCTGGATACCACACTCTCTCGCCTCGACCGGGCTCCACCTAACTGAAACCCGGAATCTGCCTTGTTGGGCCGGGGTGGTGGGGAAAGCAGAGCAGCTAGCCTCGTGCCAGGCGCAGCCGAGCCCTGGGCCAGACTCTGGAATACATTAAGCCCACCCCCTTCGCTGGGAGCTTTCTGCAGGGCGTGGTTAGCACAAAGGGCTCCCGGATTCTCCTAGTGGAGGCCTGTGACTCAGTTGTGAGACCGTGTGGGTGTGGCCCGGATGGTTCCAGATTCTCTCTGCAGATGGTTCAGACAGAACACTCCCTGAAGGAAAAGGGGAACTGGGCCATCTTAGAGGGCATTTTCCAAGAGGAAGTGAGTCACACCAGGACTTGGCCCGCAATCTGAAGGAGAGGTTTCTTGACTGAACTGTGGGTGAAGACAGCAGTTAGACTGGTAGGGCCATGGCAGAACTGCTGCTGGGTTATCGGCTTGTATGCCTGCTGGCAGGCTGCCCCAGCTTTATTTGGGAGGTAGCTCTTCCCGTTAAGAGGTTTGCAGTTGCTGCAGATGCTTTTTCCCCTGCAGCCTGAGTTTCAACCTGCAGCAGTGGATTTTTATATCCTGCACCTCAGGTGAGGCCAGGCTCAACACCCTGTCAATGATCTTTGCCTCCAACGTGTTGCAGCAAATTGCAAAAGGTAATGATAGGCATTAGGGCAGGAATGAGTTCATATAACTCATTTGGAATTTCTTCATCAGCCCTGCCCCCACAGATTCCTCTCCAGTTTCTATTTAATCATCTCTTCCAAATGATGTATTCCTTCCTTGACAGCCAGAAGCTACTTTCTTCACTGTGGTCCTTGATACACCATTTGGAGATTCTTATTTTGGTTCTTCAAATTTTCCTGAGGGTCTACTGAGCATAGCACCCTGATTTCTAGGTGATGGTCTTCCCTGGCTTTTCCTGCATACAACATCAGATGGCCCCTTTTCCTCCCATGTCTGGCCCCTGTCCAGCCTCTCCAGCAGCCACTCCAGTGAGGTCAGGCCTTGCGCTGGGTGGAGCTGAGACTGAGTGCCTCCTTGCTTTCCATGGACAGCTCCAAAAATGTGAATTTTTTAGAGCACTACCCACTTGGTATGGCCTTGATCCAGTCCAGTCTTTTAAAGTTGAGGGAAACAATGGAATCCTTTCAGAGTTATAATGTGCAGATTAGCACTCAGAGTGCTGGGAAAGCTAGACTGATCTTTTTATTAGGATCTTTCTTAAGCTTCTCATTTTCCTGGGACTCAACAATTTAGGAATCTCACATCAAAAGCAAAAAGAATGAATTTGCTTATTTTTAACAATTTTCAGCACTTCCTAGCCCTTCAGTGGGTTTAACAGCAGTTGTCACAGTGGCTATTGTTTGCCAATTCTGGTGATGCCTGACAACTCTTCAAGGAAAACTAGATGTACTCTTTTAGGGTAGAGAAGGCTTCAGAGTTCTCCTATTGAATTGCACCTGGAGCTTTTCTTTTGCTGCTTACTTTTTTTAGTGGGAAAGTTTTATGTTTGGTGAGAGGTGGGAGAGACAGCCTGGATCAGATACATTGCCTCCACTCACTTCTTCTGAAATTCCTTTAGGGATCAAATCAAGAATGCCTTCTGGGTTCAATGCCCCATCCCACCCACCCCCACCCCCCAAATTTTTTTCTTTTTAAATTCCTCAAAGCAAAAGGAAGGAAACCTAAAACACATTTTAGATAACAGATGTTTGTTTTTACTGACATTCTGCCAATTATTTTCTGGGTGGGCTGTAAGAAAAGTAGGGTATGGACAAGACACGAAAGAGCAAAGTAGATCAGACTTCTTGCTCTTTGGAAGTCTCCTTTTTGAAATTATGGCCTGGATCTGGGCATGGGTCCAGAGCAAACATTTGGTATTGCTTAGGAGCAGACACTTTTCTAAGGAGGCCTCCTACTTCCCTGCTACTCCCAGAAGGATCAAAATTTACATTATTGTCAATTTCCTTCTTACTGATTCATTGAGCAGGCTCTGAGGACAGGGCACTAGCTTCTGGGACCCTGCTACTGGAGCCCACAGTTTAGTGTGGAAAGAAACAAACACAGTTAACTAGAATTCAGGACATATTTTAAAATAGTATGACCTTAGCTGGTGAACTCCCCAAAGGCAAGCATCATGGGGCAGAGGCGGTGGAGAGCACACCCACGTGTGCCTAACGCCATGACAGGGTCATGCAAAGTAGGTGCTCGGTGAAGGAACAGAAAAAATGGAAAATTGAATTCCCACCACTGTAACTAAATTTGTAAAGCTCAGAATTCTTTTCGGAAGCGAAAACTACACAAAGAAAGACACGTGAGCTTCCACTCTTCAGACCTGTGTAGGAGATACACAGACATAAGAATAAAATGATTCAATAAAAGGTGAGTGAATGATGAAGTAGTTAGAGCCTGTGGAGCTCACAGTGAGAGAGCAGTAAAGTGGGATAAACCAAAACTCAAGAAAACGGTAAGAGTGAGAAGAGAAAGAAAAGTCAAGTCGTGTTGGGTGACCAGACCTGTTTAGCAGGGCGCACCGTTTTCTCCTCCGCTATGGAATGTACTCTGCTATGGAATGTACTCTGCGATTCATTCACAGGCCGCCCCTTTCCGGGCCCTTCCCAGCCCTCACCTCCTCCCGCAGAGCTCCCAGCCTCAAGGGTTTCAGCCCAGACCCGGTAATCACACCTGCACGTCAGCTCCAGCCAAGGGAATTGTTAGATTGATTCATTCGCTCATTATCAAACACTAAACCACTATTTAGTTGTTCGTGGATAGAACTGAATAATTCACAGTTCTTAACCTAGAGGAACTTAAATCTAAGATAGAGAGACGGGCAAATGATTAAATGGATGGAGTGTTTCAGGTGCCAGAGTAGGCTGTCTGGGGAACAGAGGACGCTGCAGCCCCTCAACCCCAAGCCCAAGGCTATCCATTGGAAGTGTTTCCGAGCCAGAAGCTATAGAGTCCCTGGGTGGGACTCTTCTGGGGCAGGGGCGTGTGGAAACGGTGAATTCAAGTCCCTGAACTGCTTGCTGCTTTAGCAACCAATGGTCAGTGCTTCCGTCAGCCCAGGCCGGGCAAGCCCCACCTAAGATGGGAGGGCCGGGCAGGCTGACTCAGTAGGTCAACCGCTGCACTCTGGAAGAGCTGTAGGATTCATCCACTAGCCGAAAGAACAGTATTAATCACATCTTCCCCTTTTCCTTCATCTTACTTTAAAACCAGTGTACTGGCTTCACCTTCAAAACGGAATAACTTGCTCATAACCCAGGTCAGTGCCCTCAGGGGCCTTGGTTACTGATGAGAGGGTGGTCATCTCTGGTTTTCAAAGCTGTTTTCACTTTCACAACCTTAGATCTCCTGAGTAGCCCCTGATCTACATTCTTATTGCAGAACAAACAGGGAGTCTGTGCTGACTGCTGTGTCCACAGCCCATGTGCTGGGTAAACAGCAGAGGGAGATCCAGTGGGGCAGGAAAGCTCTGGCACTTCACAATGAGCATAGACAATCCAGGGCTGGGTGTGGAGTGACCTGAGTGCTCACTAGAGGAAGACTGGCCTCACTCTCTTGAAGAAGGTATTCAGGGGTGGCCAGGACTTCCTCAGCTTACAAGTTGTATTTCTTAGAGGTTCCTAAATTAGCCTGTTTCCTATTTTAGGGGTCCTTACCCTGCTGTATTCCCTTTCTTACTTCTCTGGCTTTGCAGTGCATTTTCCTTCTGCTCTGCCCTGTGAAGAATGTGAACTAGGTGTCCCACAGCCAGTTCCAGTTTCTGGGATCTTTGGGCATTTGTTGTGAAGTGCTCTGCCACTTGAGCTTGGGCACGGGTATTTTTAAACCTCTGTGGTGGCTGACTCCTCTCCTGAGATATTTCAGAACTGGGGTGGGATGCCACAGCCTTCTCCCACAGGTGACTCATTCAGTTCAGTTCTCTTGTGTCGCTGGACTTCCAGAGCCAATCCAGGCAAGGCTGACTCCCTCTAAGCCCACTGCCATCTGAAGCCAGATCCTGGCTGTGTCAGGAGAGAGGGGAAAGGGTGTGGTTCCCCTGGAATTCATCCCACAGTGGACCTTGAGTTGGCTGCTCTCTCCAAGAGAACTGCTTTCCAGATGAATCATGCCAGATTCTGGTTTATAGCATTCTCTAGAGTATAGCATTCTTTGGCATGCTGATTCCTGTACTTTTCTGGGGATTAAGGGGTAGAACTTTCGACTCTTAAAGTGTAATTTTTCAATCCTCATGTTCACCAACTCCACCTTCTCTGTAACAGACAGCATTTACGAATCTGTGCTGAGCACGCATACGTCAGCGGAAGGAACCAGACTGAAAGCATGTCTCCAGTTCCTATTGAGACTCTTCAGGGGAAGTTGCCAGCCTCTCCTTCAATCTCTGCTCTAAACTTATTCTTGACGGTTTTTTGTGGTTTTTTTTTTTTTTTTTTGAGTGGTATATTACAGTCTCAATTCAAATTCACCTGTTTCCTATCCAGTAGTGATTTTAGGTGGTGTTAGCCAAAACTACTCCATTCTGGCTAAAGCATGCCTTCCAGTTAAGCAAAATTCACTGGGCTCCTATTAAGTACCAGGTATTGGGTCTTGATGAGACATATGCCCCCAGATTATTACACCTGAATATAATGATCTGACACATCCTTTCCTTTCTTTTTTTCTTTTTCTTTAATTAAATTTATTTATTTATTTATTTATTGGCTGTGTTGGGTCTTCGTTGCTGCAGGCGGGCTTTCTCTAGTTGCAGTGAGCGGGGCTACTCTTCGTTGCAGTGCACGGGCTTCCCATTGCGGTGGCTTCTCTTGTTGCAGAGCACGGGCTCTAGGTGTGTGGGCTTCAGTAGTTGTGGGACGCAGGCTCAGTAGTTGTGGCACACGGGCTTAGTTGCTCCGCGGCATGTGGGCTCTTCCCAGACCAGGGTTCGAACTCGCGTCCCCTGCATTGGTAGGCGGATTCTTAACCACTGCACCACCAGGGAAGTCTCTTTGTTTTAAACTATTCACAATGAAAAGCTCTTCCTTTCTTTCCACTGCACCCCAGACTGTGAGAGTAGCTCTTTTGTCTAATGCTACCAAGAATATATCAGATCCCCAAAGGAATTAGGATATACTAGGATATACTATTACTTGTTCCTTCTCAAGGAAGTAGATAATGGGCTTTGGGTAGCTTTTATTTGGGTAGGGCAACTGCATGTTACTACCAAAGATGCAAATGTCTTTGTTACAATCAATAACAAGTTCAGAACTTTAGTAAAGAATACATGGAATTCCCTGGCGGTCCAGTGGTTAGGACTCGGCACTTTCACTGCAGTGGCCTGTGTTCAGTTCCGGTCAGGGAACTAAGATCCCGCGAGCCACGCGGTGAGGCCAATACATGCTCAGGAGACAAAATTCATTTTTAAGCAGATTTCTAAACCCTAGAATGACTGAACAAGGTTACCTAGTTAAGCTTGGAGAGTTGAAGTTTTTATATTAACCAGGCTTGATTGTGTGGGTTGTTGGTATTCAGCCATATCCATATCGAAGAGTCCCATTTACCAGCGCTAAGAGAAACAGAGAAACGTCTGTTCTTTCAGTAGGTGCTTTGTCAGTTAAAAGGAGGGGCACTGATCTTGCTTTTACAAATAATTAGTATTTTTATTCTTCATTAGGTGATTTATGCAAAATTAGCAGGCAACTAGATAAATCCCTTATTCAGAGCACCAATACCTGAACTGCCTATTTCCATCAGCAGGAGGCATAAAACCTGAGTGCTTATATTCATTGAATTTTACAGCTGAAAAGGATTGAATGAATGAGCTAATCACCCTCTTCCAATCATTCTCAAAAGACTGGTAATTCATGTCGCTTAAAAGTTAATGTAAATTGTTTCTTTACATCCTTTAATAGGTTCCAACAGACCTCACCAAAATGCCCTCTCAAATGGAACACGCCATGGAAACCATGATGTTCACATTTCACAAATTTGCTGGGGATAAAGGCTACTTAACAAAGGAGGACCTGAGAGTACTCATGGAAAAGGAGTTCCCTGGATTTTTGGAAGTAAGTGTTGAAAGGCTCAGAAAGAACCAGAACCAGATGTAAAAATCAATGCTTCTGGGCCCTAGTTCCTTTCCCTTCCTCTTTCCAGCCCTTCCCTGTGGAAGTCACTACTAGAAAGGTGTTTTCATTCATTTACTTATTAAACATTATTGAATGCCTACTGTTTGTAATATACTAGGGGAGGAAACAGAAGGTAAAGAAGACACAGCCCCTGCCCTCAAGGAGCTTACAGTTTGGAAGTGAAATGAGACTACACACAAATCACCATAATGCGAGGTGTTAGAAGGATTCCATCTGGAGTCATCTGTGTCCATTAAGACAGAGTTGCAGGAAAGAAGGCCTTTCACCAGAGTAATCAACCAGGTTGCCTTGTTGCCCTCAGGTCCATAAACCTGGCACTGGAGGTACCACATCCTGGTCATATACACTTTGAGCAACTTGAATCTCCCTTCTTAAATTAAATCCCTTTAGATAAAGGCTTTAACATTTTTTTCCAGCACTGCTCTAAAGTAATGGTGTCAAGCATCTGCTGAATGAGAGCCAAGCGACACTCCAGAAATAACTGCTTTTCACATTGAAAATGCAATGAGAACACAGGAGCGCAGTTTGAGTTTATGCTACACCTTTGACAGATCGAGAGGTCCGTGAAGACCAGAAAAGGATCTGCCATGAGCTCAGATACACCACTCAGGACATTAGGCAACAAGGCACAGTTGCCCTTTTACATCATAGCCCCTCAAGAGATGGTTGTTGCGTTTCACTGAAGGTGAAACATTGCCTAACAAAATATTAGATTGAAATGCAGGCCCTTCTCTCCCTGCCACAGCCAGAGTCATTTGAAGGGATCAGTACTGTGTTTGGTGTGCATTAGCCTCTAAAGGGTGAAGGGAGGAGATGGTAAAAGACAGGGTTCTGCCTCTTGTCATCTGCCTGGTAAACAGCATTAATCAAGCCCCTGATTCCTGACTCATTAAACACAGGGTTTTGTAGTACATGATGATTTACATGTTATCAATACCAAATAAACAGATATAAATAGCTTAACTAGTATCTCAGAGCTGCAGTTACCACAATGCTATCCCAGAATGAGTTAGAGGATACTGTTGTTCTGCTTTTGTACAGTTCTGTGATAGAGCCCCAGGCCAGGACCCTAACTGGGAAGGTTGCTTCAGCTTTCTGTGCCTCAGTTCCTGCCTCTGGAAAATGAGAGGCTGGACATGATTATCTCCAAGACCACATTCACTCTCTGTGATCCTTCCAGGCAAGCTTAAAATTCAAGGACAAAATGTGCTCATTGTAAACCTGCCCATCACACAAACAAAGGTGTTCTCGGTCTACTTCTAAACACTCATTGTGTTGTTGCATAAGTTAGAAGCCAGGATGATATCACGTGAGACGAAGATCCTTCCTCCCTAAAGGCTTTGTGGCTTGATAAACATAAAGTGTTCAGTACCGAGTACTGAACATGGCAGTATAATTTATTCTAAGCATGGGGTCATAATTCCAAGCACACCCACACTCGCTGCATTCACAGATCGTTTTGTTTCTAAAGTTGACCCCTTACATCATCCAAATTTCACTCCTTCTGACCACAGCCAGGAAGCTGGGGTTAAGGCCAGAATTAACTGAAACCCACCAAAAGCAGAGGTAGCTGCATAGACAGGTTATAGTTGATTGCTTAGGGCGTGTAGGAAATGCTGCTGCTTTACCTTAAGGGATTTGAGTGCAGTTTATAAACATCCAGCACACTTGAGACACTGAGTATCAGTTCCCTCACTCATCTATACAATCAATGAAATTCATAAATATTTTACCTGAGTCCTTTAACACCTGTAAAGGGCCATATTTCCCTCTGGTTGATGGCATGGACCCTACGGGAGAAACCACACTTTCCCACTTCTAAGCATCATCACTATGAAAAGGAGTGATCAAGCCAATCACCTGGAAAACAGAGTAAAAGAAAAAACAAAGGGGATCTTACCTGCTCATCTTAGTTCCATGTATTCATGCTAGGCATTGAGAATCATGGGGAGTTTTGTTTTGTTTTTTTTTTTCCATGGGGAGTTTTATAACTCCATCACACATACTGCTTTTGAAGTACATCCAGTGTAAAACAAAGAGTACGTCCAGCAAAGAGTAGAGGATGGCATAGATTGACCAACTTATTAAGAACAGAAGCAATCTTAGAAACGCTCTAGTCCAACCTCAATTCTTAGTTGTTACACGAAGGCCCACCAAGCTGTGTGACTTACTCAAGGTCACCTGGCTAATATGATATGAAGCCACCCTAGACTGGCCTCAGCTGTGCCGAGAAATGAGGACCATCTGCCTGAACTCTTTAAACCTAACACACCCCAGGGCATCCTTAACACCTCTTTAAAATCCACAGGACAATGATCTGAAATTTACTCCCTAAATAATCGCATGAGGTCTTTCATAGGAGTTTCCTTCTTTAAGGACTTGACCATGCTATCAGGAATGAAAGTTTGTCAAGAGAATATAAGTTTAAACTACAAAATGGGGGAATTTGGGGTGGTTCTCAGACAGAATTTTGTGATTTTGAAAATCGTGGTAACAGTTGGACTGTAAGTAAAGCATGTCAGAAGGCCATGCTGGTTTCTAAGTGGACTGAGAGTTCAGAGTCGTGAGTCTCCCTTCTCTGGCACTGAATCTCCTCTTTCTAGAAATAGGTTGTTTCTAGTCCCTGAGTTATATAAAAGAATGCCATGGAAACCTCTTTCCTAGCTTGAAATAAATATGAATTTACTGAAATTTACTGAAATTTACTGAAAGCAGAAAAATACATTTAGATGACCTCCAAAGATCACTATGACCTAAAGCAAGAATTCAAATAATTAGGAGATTATATATATAGCTGTCAGCAGTACAAATCAAAGAAGCTCGTCATTGCAACCAAATTGACTCGTATTTCTTGCCTCTGTCCTTTTTTTTTTCAGAATCAAAAAGACCCTCTGGCTGTGGACAAAATAATGAAGGACCTGGACCAGTGCCGAGATGGCAAAGTGGGCTTCCAGAGCTTCTTTTCACTAATCGCTGGGCTCACCATCGCATGCAATGACTATTTTGTAGTACACATGAAGCAGAGGGGAAAGAAGTAGGCAGCATTGAGCAATTACTCCCACCCTGATAAGAATTCTCATAAAGGGTCACTTAAGGAATCTGCCCCACAGCTACCCCTGTATAAGGATTTCCTGAGCAGATTGGGACCCTTAGAAAATGTACAAATAAAATCCAGCTCCACCTTGAGAAGCAGAGAAAGAAGAGTCAATTAAAGCCAGATAAGCTTTTGATTTTTATATTGCTTGCATCCCCTTGCCCTCAATAAACAAATTCCTTTTTTAGTTCTGAATTTGAGACAGAATGTTTGTTCTTCTTCAGAAATGTTTGTTCCCTGCTTCATTCACAAAGAGCCCACATGCCCTTAAGCATCTAGTGCAAGGCAGAGCTCTTTCCACAGAACCTGCAAAATGGGAAAGCACTCTCCACTCAGGCTTGGAGTCTAACTTCTCAAATTGATCTGCCCTGTAGCTGTTCCTAGCTGAAGGACAACAACTCCAAGGATTTAAAGAAGGCACTTCAGGGTATATTCCACCTTTATAATTCCTGGCATAGTCCTGCCCAGTTAAATCAGTGCCTTTCCAACCAGCACTTTGTATGCCTGAGATGTCTGAGTCCATTTCTCATAGCAAAGTTTCAGCAAACTAGGGTAAGAATAGTTCCATAAGACAACTAATCAAAATCAGAGTCTAGTGTGATGCCTCTAACAATATAACGTTAACATTTTTTTAGCTGTCATGAGATGCCATGATTGTACTAAGATGTCAGGAAATAGGCTAGCCATGATTTATAATATAATGGGGTAGTGCTTTTTTGTTGAAAATGAAATGCCAGTCCTTATGTCTTGATAAATAGCAGAATTTTTCTCCCAGCCCTTTCTGTGTCTGTTACAAGCTTCAGCAGATATGCATTCCATAGCTATTATTAAATAGCTATGCTTATTAATAATATAATATTCTATATTTTTATAGAGTGATGAGGTATTAATTGGCACATGAAATTGTCCCAATTAAATAGGTCAATGAAGATGGAAACATCAATATAACTCTGGGGGAAAGTTCAATATAAGGTCATCCACCATCACAAGGAAAAGCATGTAAAAGGGAACAGGATAGTCCAAAACTATCTTTGGGGAAAGGATATCTGTAATAAAATCAAGGCCAAAGATAAAATTCCAACTATTTTATTTTGTCTCAGCCAACAAATGAACAAGGTAAGACAACTTATCTTGTTAGCTATAGTTAACAGATAGCTTTGCAGCTATAGAGTTATATCAATCAGCAGGTTTACAAAGAGAGGGATTTACTGCAAGATATTAAATGGAGGAGCGGAGTTGGCTAGCTAAAGAACTGACTCGAGGAGTGATTCCCAAATCCATGCCATAGAACTGGGCCCCCAAGGGAACTGCTGGCTCAGGAAGCTGCCTGCTGAACTGGGAAGCCGTTGCTAAAGCTAGCAGCTCCAGAACCACACAACCCATGGCACAGTCCACACTACCAAATATGGGTACCCATTACCCTGCCTCTTTCCACACATGACTTGGTTCCCACATCCAAGTATCAAAGAAGTGCATCTCATTACCAGAAACTCAATCACATCAAAACCTGAACTGCAAGGGAGTCTGGGAAATAAAGTTTTACATTTTCCAACCTCTATACACTAGGAGTTGGCATGCTAGTCCACCATATCTGCCACAGTGACAATTCTTAATTCTAAGAGAAATCTTCCGATGGACCTAGAGACTGTCATACAGAATGAAGTAAGTCAGAAAGAGAAAAACAAATATCGTATAATATTGCTAATATGTGGAATCTAGAAAAAATGATACAGATGAACTTATTTGCAAAGCAAAAATAGAGACACAGACATAGAGAACAGCGTATGGATACCAAGGGGGGAAGGGGGAGTGGGACGAATTGGGAGATTGGGATTGACATATATACACTACTATGTATAAAACAGATGACTAATGAGAACCTACTGTATAGCACAGGGAACTCTACTCAATGCTCTGTGGTGACCTAAATGGTCAGGAAATCCAAAAAAGAGGAGATATATGTATACATATAGCTGATTTACTTTGCTGTACAGCAGAAACTAACACAACATTGTAAAGTGACTATACTCCAATAAAAATTAATTAAAAAAAAAAATAAGAGAACTCTTCCAACCTGTATGTTAAAGAGATTATTGCTCTAAGGAAACGAGACTCTAAAAGATAACCTCTGACAGCTACAGGGACTAGAGAAGCAAACTGGCCCATCCCAGTAAGGCAAACTGTCTCTCTACATGAGAATGTGTATCAGTCCAAATTTACCCTTTTAGTTTACACCACCTGCGTCCTGGGGCAACTATGTTTACTGGGTGTTATAAAATTGGTGTTCAGTTTGCAAATGGGCAGGTGAAATTGTAACACAGGGATATTATAGGCTCAGATGTCCCCAAATCCATAGCAAGCTTTCACACTCTAAGCCTCTTTACCTGAAAACAGAAAGAGAACTATCCCAGGAGAGAGGGCTCTGGGGCTAGGAGAAAGGAAGTATCATTCATCTTCACAGTGGATTTGTAGAGTCTAAAAATTTCTAAAGCAACGTATTATTCCCAGAACATGGCCTCAGATGCTCTGGCCAGGGAATCATCTGAGTCACTGTATTTGGGGTGTGTGTGTGTGTGTGTGTGTGTTGGGGCTGAGAGGAGAGGAGAGGGAAAGTGGACAATAACATACTTTTTCTCACCTTAGCCCCAATGCTCGAAGCACTTAGTAGGGAGCTAGTACAAGGAAAATTAAAAGGCTATTTATGGTTTGAAATCCTACACGGCTTTCCATGCCAACGAAAACACAGGGCTCTCACAATCTGACCTGCTGAAACAGCCGTTCGGAGCCGCAGCTTAATGGCTCCCAGGGGCGAAGCTGCAATTATGCCAACAGTCATCAAGAGGAACCATCTGGAAAATTCCACTCATTCTGCTACAGGGCTGAGTTGTATAAGCAGATCCTGCCCCTCCCCACACCCAGCTGTGAAGGAAGAACGATTAACAGTACAGAAAGCCAGTTTCAAACGTGCTGCAGAGCTGACCCTGAAAAACACCTCATTTTCTCTCTTGGAGCCTGACCATGAGCCAATTACTTGTGATGTAATACTTTTCTATCCAACTCATCTCAGTGGGAGACCAAGGGCAAGTATATAAACCTCTCTCTCAATTCGGCCAATTTGAAAGTGATTGTTCAGGTAACTTCTCTGGCTCTTAACCACAGAGGAATAGTTGTGAATAGAAATTCAGTCATTTGGCAAATATTTACGAGGGCGACTATATGAATGACACTAAGCAAAGTTCTGTGGCAGATATAAAGAAGCAGAACAGGGCCTGCTTGGGGAGATTATAATCCGGTTGCAAGTGAATAGATAAAACAGACAAAAAGTTAAATAACAACACAACAGAGGATTGGCAAAGGTGAGATGTGATGGGCACCCTTGGTCACTGTTGGTAAGAATGTAATTTATACAACCCCTGGAGGAGGCAAAAGTTGGCAGTAGGTACCAGGATCCTCTGATGTGTTTTCTTGGATCCAATATTTCTATCCCTAAGCATTTCTCGTAACAAAGTAATCAAAGAAAGTGACAAAGATTCATATGCAAAGATATTTAACGCAGCATTCTTTAGAATAGTTAAAACCCAAATAAAACCTCCATGTCCAACGATACGGTTATGGTTAAATAAGTGTAGATGCACATGGGATACTATATGACTCATGAAAACCATGACTGAAGAATATTAAATAAGATGGGGAATTGTCTATGTAAAGTAAAGCAGACAGCAAAATTGGTGTGTGTATATATATATATATATATATATATATAAAACCCTTTTTAAAATATGTGTCTGCATACACACACAAAGACCAAAGGAAATACACCCACATGTGTTTTAGTTTCCAAGGTAGGAGTTACTGGCCTGGGAAATTGTTGTCTCCCAAAAGAAGTTTATGAGCTTATTTTAATTTTCTTCTCTACACACTGCTAAGTTACCTATATTTTCTATAATAATTCTACTTTCGCAATCTGGGAAACAAAATTCTAAATAATATTTTTTTAAAGCGCATGTGTATTTATTGAGGATCTACCATGAGTCAAGACCTGTATGAGATACTTCTTAAGCATTATCTTATTTAGTCCTCACAGTAACCCTCTTATGGCATTATAATATCCATTTTACAGATGACAAAACTAAGACTCAAGTAACTCCCTCAAAGTCCCACAGTGACAATGACAAGATCTGAACTCAGATATTGCCTTTTTCTTTCTTTCTTTCCTTTCTTTCTTTCTTTTCTCTCTTTCCTTTCTTTCTTTCTCTTCTTTCTTTCTCTCTTTCTTTCTTTCCATTCTGCAGTTGTGTCAAGATGCTATTTGCATGTTATAACATTCAAAAGAGTAAGAAATCATTGTGGGCTGGGCAAGACTAGTCAGAGAAGGTTTTGTGTAAGAGGTAGGATCTTATCTGGTCTTCAAAGAGTAGAAGAAGTTTGGATAATAGTGTTCTTACTACAATCCAAGTTCTGTTCTAGTGCTTTACAAATATTAACTCATTGCTCCTCCCAGCTTATGAGGTAGGTGCTATTACTTTACAGGTGGTTTGACCAGGGTACCAAGCTGATAAGTGGTGGGGGCAGAATTTGAACCTAGACCATCTAAGGTTTTAACCGCTCTTCCCTGGTGCATCTCTGGACATGGTAATGCTAGCACAAAGTAATATCCAGACAAAGAACACCTGGGAGGCCTTTCACAGTCCAGCAGGCTAGAATGGAGTGTATTCACGTAAGGAAGTGCATGTAGGTGGCACAGGAAAGGTAGGAGGTGATAAGTGAATGATAACTGGGAAATAGTAAACGATATGAGAAGTGTGGTGGGTGAGGTCACTGAATTAAAAACTCTACAAATCTAAGGTTTGAGTTATCTCTGCTCCTTTGGGAGACAGAGATGAGCCTCTTGTTTAAAAGGAGGTAATCAGCAGAAAATGTGTTCTTGTGAATGTTCTACCCACTTTCCTCTAGCTTTCACATTCCAGTCACATTCCAGCTACAAAAGATAAAGCAGGGTGGGGATTCTTATTTGTCTTTCTAAGAAGCTCTGAGAACAGAGGAGGAAGGAAAAAAATTGACCTCTGCCAAGTCATACCAAAACCAAGAGAGGGAGAAAATCAAGATGATGGGGCCATAAGGTCTGGGTGAGAAAGCTGCCTCCATGGAACACGAATTCACCTTGTTTCCCACCATGAGTCCCATTTACCTGCAAAATGGTATGTTCACTCCAACTGTAGCTACCCTATATATATATTTTTAATTAATTTATTAATTTATTTTATTTTTGGCTGTGTTGGGTCTTCGTTGCTGCACACGGGCTTCCTCTAGTTGCAGTGAGCGGGGGCTACTCTTCGTTGCAGTGTGCAGGCTTCTCATTGCAATCGCTTCTCTTGCTGCAGAGCACGGGCTCTAGGCGTGTGGATTCAGTAGTTGTGGCTAAAGGGCTCTAGAGTGCAGGCTCGGTAGTTGGGGCGCACGGGCTTAGTTGCTCCGTGGCGTGTGGGATCTTCCTGGACCAGGGATCGAACCCGCGTCCCCTGCATTGGCAGGCAATTCTTAACCACTGCGCCACCAGGGAAGTCCCTGTCCTATATTTTTTTAGGGTAAAGTCTGGAAGAGTTATGTAAAAGTAAAAATGGTCGTGTTATTAAAGTTTTCTTTAACATTTATACATCATCCTTTCAATAAGATTGACCAAAGGTGGAAAAATAATTTCAATTAGCTCTCCAGACACAGAACTTCTACTGCTCAATGTAAAAATCCTATTTGTCATGTTACCCAAAGCAGCTAACCAATGAGCAGCCCCTGTATTTCGGGTTCTTCTTGAAAAGGTTCAGCCTGTCCCTTTCAAGCTCTTCTAGGCATATCCATCAAGGCTGTGATGAGCATTAATAGCACTTAGCCTCAAGCCTGTTCTTCTAGAAGGAGGAGGGAGATGACTCAGCTTTGGTCTCGGCAGGGAAGACTCTGCTCTGTCCTACCCAATCCTGGGTGAGTCAGTGCACAGAGCCAGGTTTCTTGGCATTCTTACAAATTTTACAAATGTTAAAATTTCCTTTCAACGACGTGATTTAAAGCACTGCAGGAGTAGCAAACGACACAGAAAATGTGGTCACTGGCCTGCAAAGAGTTTACAGTCTGGTGGAACAAGAGCTGTACATATCACAGCAACAATACATGACAGTGTGTGAGGTAAAGAAATAGCATCAGTGGTGTTAGCTCTGAGGGTTGGGGGTTTCGTGGAGGAAGCAACTTGGCCACAAAGGACTGAGAGGAAGGTCCGCTTTGGGCAGGGAAGGCTGGGAAGAACAGAGAGGAACACATAGAAAACGTGGAAAAGGCAAGAAGAAGCAATGAGAAGCCTGGCAGGGCTGTGACCTGGGATGGGAGTGCTGTCAGATGGAGGATGGGCACGGACCTCCTCACGGCTAATGGGGGGTGGGGGCCGCTGGTAGGATTCATCAAGGTGTTGAGCAAGGGAGTGGTATTTCAGCACAATTAATGCGACACAAGTAACAGATGTGGGAGAGACTAGAGACCTACCAATCAAGTCTACTGCTCACTGGACTGCTGTGAAAACACTGAGGGAGATCTCAATGTGCTGATTCGGAATGGTCTCCAAGACACAGTATTAGAGTGAAAAAGTACAGAAGAGTGTGCGTCTGTCTGTCTATATGTCTATTAAACGACCATTTGTGAAGAAGTGACTGGGGAGAATGTAAGCACATAATTACTTAAATATGCAAAAAACATATCCGAAAAGAATATACAAGAAACTGATGAAACTGGATGCTTCCCAGAAAGAACAGGATGGCTGCAGGAACAAGAATTGGGAAGGAGAATATTTATGTGTCCTTTTGTATCATTAGAATTTGAGTCCATGTAGAGATACCAAAAGTTAATAAAATTATACTTTAAAAAATAGTTCATTTTAAAAAATATTTTAAAGAACTTTCCTGTCTTTAGTAAACATGTATTGTTTTAATAATCAAAGCTTCACATTATTCTCTTAAGGTTTTATGTGCATATTGTAATAATCTGAGTAAGATAAGTTAAGGTTTGGACTAGAGTACTCAAGGCAAGAATGTAAGGATGAGGTGGATGCAAACAGACAGAATGATATCGAAAGCAAGGATGGGTATTGGAATTGAAGAACTTATTCTTCAAAAGCCACTCTTCACACCAAATATATACAATGAACAGCAGATAAGTAGGATCTGCTAAGGATCCCCTAAGCCTGTGCTTCTTCACACTGTGGCCAGGGGGTTTTGGGTGAGAGTCAATGACAGAGTTTACTCAAGTTATAGCCTCAGTAGGGAGCACTTTTCTGGAGCACCCACTTTACTTAATGGTGTCATTTAAAACAATTTTATATTAAAACAGATCTTCAGCATAAAACACAGGACTTCTAAGAAAATTCCCTCCTACAGGGTGTTCCTTTTGGCTGCACTTTTTGGATACCTCCCCACAACACACACACACACACACACACACACACACACACACACACGAGGTAGGTGTTCACTTTCCTCTGCTATAACCAGCAGTTTGGAGGACCCACTTGAGAAGCCCACATTGGGCAGCCAGGCTCACCCCATGCAATGCAAACAGCCCCATGTGGCAAGCTTCCAGCATCCTCACACCCCTTCTACCCTTAGACCCCCACCATTTACCCTGGGCCCTTCACTCTCCTGTCTCCCCCATGTCTGATGTCTTTGTTTATGCTCTTATTTACCGCCCTGCTCCAACTTTAGGACTGAGGCACACCCACACTTTGCATGCTAACAATACTGACTTCCTTCCTTAACAGAGATTCTCCCTAATCTATGTTTTCTCAGACCACCCTGAAAAATCTAGAACCTTCTACACGACTGCAGTCTCCTAGGGAGCACCACTCCCACCAGGCATTCTCAGGTCACAGATGACAAACAAAAGTATTTTAAAAATGTAACAGGACTCAATGACCCATTAAAATGGATGGAAAATAGAAGTATTAGTTGCACCTTCAAAACCTATGCAAGCTTGACCCCTTGGGCTGGGGGCTGGGGTGGCAGACTTCCAAAAGAAGCCCAACTGCAGTGAATCATTATATACGAGTATTTGTCTAAACCAAATCCTGACTTTGACCTGACATTAGCCCATAGACTTTGCACATTCCCTGCTGGAATCTGTCAGCAATGCTGTGGGTCAGGTGTGTGACCTTGGCCCCTCCTGTGGCCTCCACTTACACTTCATGGACCAGGTTTTGCCTTCTTATCCCTCCTTTACTGGCCTCCAACTCTCAGTCTGGGCCTGGTTCTGCCTTCTCAGCACTGACCACTCATCAGAGTGGGAACAGGAAGAGGGAGGGGTCAGAGGAGCTGCTTGAGTGGACAGAAGATTGAGAGGTCCATTGACAACATCCCGGAAGCCTGGGAGAGGGACTTGCGAGCCCTGTGATGAGAATGCTTGGGAGGTACCTGGTACAGTACTTAACGTTAGGGCTCTGGAGTCAAGCAGACCTGTGCTCAAATCCTGCCTGTTACTGTCAACTTTATGACATATTGATAAGAATAGGTACCACCTATTGTCCATTTTCTATTGGCCAGGCATTCTGCTGAGCTCTTAATATGCTTTATCTCATTTAATCCTCACAGCAACACTTTGAGTTGAGTATTCTTATTGTCCCCACATTGCAGATGAAGAAACCGAGCTGCAGAGAAGTTAAGCAATTTGTCCAAGGTCACAAAACTTTTTAAGTGGTAGAGCTGTGATTCATACCTAGGTCTGACTCCAAAGTCTATGCCTTTAGTCAAATAACTATTGAGTAGACAGGGAAGAAGTCAGAAAAACAGATTTGAGAATCAAGTCTAGTTATTCTCGTCATTAGAGACCAACAATCCCAGCCTGCAGGGCAATATCATCATTGTTTAAGAGTCCACACTCAGGAGCCAGATCTTCTGGGTTCAAATTCTGGCTTTGCTACTTACAGGTTATGTAACCGTGAGCAAGTTACTCAGCCTCTTTGTCCCTCTGTTTTCTCCTATGTAAAATGGAGACAATAACAGAACCTACCTCAAAGCGTTGCTCTAGGATTAAGTTATTATGTCTACAACACCTAGAACAATGCTTGGCACTATATAAATCTTGACTATTATTAGTCATGCAACTTTTTCTCGGTTTAAGTTTAGGAAGTTGAAAGGAGAAAGACAAAATCCTGGTAGACAGGTTATATGCCAGGGGATATTATAAAGCCACATAATTCATCTTCCAACCAGCAGGTCCCTCCCTACCCTCAAGCTACACAAAATAATGCTTTGTTGAAAGAGCAAGGACTTCCTTGGTGGCGCAGTGGTTAAGAATCCGCCTGCCAATGCAGGGGACACGGGTTCGAGCCCTGGTCTGGGAAGATCCCGCATGCCACGGAGCAACTAAGCCCATGCGCCACAACTACTGAGCCTGTGCTCTAGAGCCTGTGAGCCACAACTACTGAAGCCCGTGAGCCACAACTACTGAAGCCCACGCGCCTAGAGCCCGTGCTCCACAACAAGAGAAACCACTGCAATGAGAAGCCCACGCACCGCAACAAAGAGTAGCCCCAGCTCGCCACAACTAGAGAAACCCCGCGCGTAGCAACGAAGACCCAACACAGCCAAAAATAATAAATAAAAAATAAATTTATTAAAAAAAAAAAAAAAAAAGAGCAAGACCTTTGGAGTCACAAAGACTTGGGTTCAACTCTTACTTCACCACCTCCTCTGTAGCCCTGGGCAAGTTACTTGACCTCTTTGAGCTTCAGTTTTCTCATTTGTAACACAGACCCAAGTATATCCAAGTGGCAGGATTGTTAGGAGGAATAAAGGAGATAATTATATAAAATATGCATATTGGTGTTTCTCAGCCATACACAGAGGCAGAAGCAAGGTTGTTTATTCTAGCAAAGTCTTGCTCAGGAAGAAAAGGCAGACCTTTGATACTGAGTTGGTCAAACATTAATTAAGGGCAGCCTCTTCTGCTAGATCTCTACCAGATGACACCGCACATTTGTGCCAGTAAAAACTCTTTCCATTCTAGCTTATCAAGTCATAAAACAAGGGAATAACTACATTTTAGTCATTTTCAGGGGACTTCCTATGGGGAACTTAAGCTTATAAAATACTGCAGGCAAATGAGCATCACAGTTTGGGTTCAAAGCAACCTAGGGGTCAGAAGACCTAGGTTCTCCTTTTTGACTTTGAGCAAGTTATCTAACTTTGCCGGGTAACTTGAAAATTGGGGAAAACAATATCCATCCCTGGAGAGTTTTGTAATGACTAAATGCCATAATATGTAACCCACACTGATTCTTTCCTGCCTTTCTCCTTTTCAAATAGACCAGACATCTCTCTTCCCCCTAAGGTTAATCCCTCCTCCTGTGCTCTAGTTCTCAGCTCCTCCCTGACTTCTAAGAGATTTCACTCCACCAGTCATCTACTCTCTTCTATACCTTCTTCCCATCACTCCCTCTACCAGTTCATTCCACTCATTTCCATCAGTGTTTATGTATGCCTAAATCTTCCTACTAGAAGAAAAAAATACTCCCTCAGATCCATATTCCACAAATTTCTTGAAAAAAAATTAATCTCACCTGCTATCTCCATTTCCTCACCTCCTCCTTCTTAATTCTTTCTGCTCTATATTATGTCCATACCACTCCACTGAAAATGGTTTCGCCTAAACTACCAAAAAACTCCCTCCAATAGATAATTTTTAGCCTTTAATATATTTGACCTTTCAGCAGGATTCACTCTTGTTGGCTATTCCTTCTTTTAAAACATTCTCCCCTTGGGTTCCACAAGGTCTCGTTCTTCCGATTTTTCTCCTGCCTCTCAGGTTTATTTTTATTCTCCCTTGTTGGCATCTCTTCTTCCTTAAATGTTGATCTTTCTTAAGGATATTGCCTCGGCCCTTTTCTCTTCCCACATTAACTCTGCCCTGGGTAGTTTCATTCACCACACCTCTTCTCCCATTCAGTTACCATCAATATTGCAAAAACCCCACTTGGATGTTCCACAGGCTTCTCAAACTCAACATAAAAATTACAGTTATGAGTTTCCAGTCTGGCATGTAAGAAGTTTGGAAGTCACCACTCCACCTTAACAACAAGTAAAAAGCTGAACAAACTGAAAAATCAAAACTCTTCTTAGATCCATGGGAGAAGTGAGGTCACAGGGAAAACCACTGCCCCCCAAATTGGATAGGTCAACAGGAGAATATAAAGAATCACAACCCACTAGAACAGAAATGTCCATAAGAATCAGTGTCAGAGTAGGGAAATCTGAACTGTAACTGATAAATTACTGGAGGCTCAATGTGGGCAAGTCTGAAAGACAAAAACTCCAGGGAGGCCCCCACACTTCTAAAAAGTTTAGCTCCTCAAGTTCCACCAGGTTCTTACAGTGACTATTAAAGAAAAATCCCAAAGTGCTTCCAGCGGGGAGAAGAGAAACAGAACCATTATGAAATACTCCAGCGCATTCTGTCTTTCTTAACAAGGTCTGTCCTCAGAAGAAACTATTAAAACCAGAACTTGCTAGGGTTTTATCAGAGCCTAACTGACCTGAGGCAAGGGAAATACCCAACTCCAGCTGGCTCTAGTCTTCCACAGTTGGGAGAAGGAAATACCAAACTTCAGCCCACTGTAGCCACCTTGTCCCACCTAAAGGGAGGTAGGGAGGAACGGAGAAGTATGTGTGAAGTGCACAGTCTAGAAGCACAGGCCTACCAAAAGGCTGAGATTAATCAGGACTATAGAATGCTTCCCCTCCCCCCACACCTTACCACTACTGTTACTAAAGGCCTATTTACAGCAGTTCCTTTTACCTAGTACGTCATGTCTGGGTATCAAGAAAAAGTTACAAGACATACTAAAAGGCAAAAAATACAGTTTGAAGAGACAGAGCAAGCATCAGAACCAGACTCAAATATGGCAGTGTTGTTGGAATTACCTGACAGGTAACTTAAAACAACTATGATTAATATGCTAAGAACTCTAATGGATATAATAGACAGCATGCAAGAACAACTGGGCAATGTAAGCAGAAAGATAGAAATTCTAAGAAAGAGCAAAAAGAAATGCTAGAGATCAAAAACTCAGCAACAGAAATGAAGAATGCCTTGAATGGGCTTATTAGTAGACTGGACATGGCTGAGAAAAGAATCTCTGAGCTTGAGTATATCTCAGTGGAAACCTCCAAAACTGAAAAGCAAAGAAAAAAATGTCAAAAAAAACAGAATATTCAAGAACTGCAGAACAACTAAAAAAGGTGTACCATATGCATATTGGGAATACCAGAAGGAGAAGAAAGAGAGAAGAACAGAAGAAATATTTGAACAATAATGATTGAGAACTCCCCCAATCAATGTCAGACACCAAACCACAGACCCAGGCATCTCAAAGAACACCAAGCAGGATAAATGCCCAAAACACTATACCTAGGCATATCATTTTCAAACTACAGAAAATCAAAGATAAAGAAAAAATGCTGAAAGAAGCCAGAGGGAAAAAACACCTTACCTATAGAGAAGCAAAGGTAAGAATTACACCCAGCATTATGCAAGCAAGAAGAGAGTAGAGTGTAAATTTTAGTGTTCAGAGGAAAAAAAAATCCTAGAGATTTTTATCTTGTGAAATTACCCTTCAAAAATGAAGGAGAGGACTTCCATGGTGGTGCAATGGTTAAGAATCTGCCTGCCAATGCAGGAGACATGGGTTTGAGCCCTGGTCCGGGAAGATCCCACAGGCCGTGGAGGAACTAAGCCCGTGAACCACAACTAGTGAGCCTGCACTCTAGGGCCCATGAGCCACAACTACTGAAGCTTGCATGCCATAACCACTGAAGTCCATGCACCTAGAGCCCATGCTCCGCAACAAGAGAAGCCACCGTAATGAGAAGTCCATGCACTGCAACAAAGACTCGACGCAGCCAAAAATTAATTAATTAATAAATTAATGTTTTTAAATGAAGGAGAAATAAAGATTTTCTTAGACAAACAAAAACTGAAGGAATTTGTTGCCAGTAGATCTGTCTTGCAAGAAGTGTTAAAGGAAGTTCTCAGGACTTCCCTGGTGGTCCAGGGGCTAAGACTCCACGTTCCCAATGCAGGGGGCCTGGGTTCAATCCCTGGTCAGGGAATTAGATCCCACATGCATGCCACAACTAAAGATCCCACATGCTGCAACTAAAGATCCCACATGCTGCAACAAAGGTCCCACACACATCAACGAAGATCCCGTGTGCCACAACTAAGACCTGGCACAGCCAAATAAATAAATAAATATTTTTTAAAAAAAGTTTTCTAGGGAGAAGGAAAATTATATAGGTCAGAAATTTGCAACTACATAAGAAAGAAAGAGCATCAGAAAAGGAATAAGTGAAGGTAAAATTAAAACTTTTATTTTTTTTATTCTTAATTGATCTAACAGAAAATAGATTGTTCAAAATAATAATAGTAGCACTGTATTCAATTATGCAGCAGGAAAAAAAATCCGTAAGGACATAGTTGAATTCAACAGTACCATCAACTGGATATAACTGACATCTATAGACTACTTCATCCAACAGCAGTTGGATTCTTCTCAAGTTCATATGGAACATACACCAAGATAGACCATATTCTGGGCCATAAAACATACCTTGACACATTTAAAAGAATAGAAATCATACAATGTCTGTTCTAATACCACAATGAAATTAAACTACAAATCAATAACATGGAGATTAAAAGCACACATCTAAATAACACATGTGTCAAAGAAGAAATCTCAAGCAAAACTTAAAAATATTTTGAACTAAATGAAAATAAAAACACAACTTATCAAAAGTTGTGGGATGCAGTGAAAGCGGTGCTTAGAGGGAAAGTTATAACATTGAATGCATATATTATAAAAGAAGAAAGCTCTAAAATCAATTACTGGGACTTCCCTGGGGACGCAGTTGTTAAGAATCCACCTGCCAATGCAGGGGACACAGGTTCAAGCCCTGGTCTGGGAAGATCCCACATACCACGGAGCAACTAAGCCCATGTGCCACAACTACTGAGCCTGCACTCTAGAACCTGTGAGCCACAACTACTGAGCCCACGTGCCACAACTACTGAGCCCACGTGCTGCAACTACTGAAGCCAGCACGCCTAGAGCCCATGCTCTGCAACAAGAGAAGCCACCCCAATGAGAAGCCTGCGCACCGCAACGAGGAGTAGCCCCCGCTTGCCGCGACTAGAGAAAGCCTGCGCACAGCAACGAAGACCCAACACAGCCAAAAAAAATCAAATACCTAAGCTTCCACTTTAGGAAACTAGAAAAAGAAGAGCAAATTAAATCCAAAGTAAGCAGAAAAAAGAAGAAGAAGACAGCAACTTAGAGCAGAAACCAAGGAAACTGAAAACAGCAAATCAATTGGGAAAGTCAACAAAACCAAAAGCTAGTTCTTTGAAAATATTAATAAAATAAAAAAGAGAGAGAACACAAATTACTAATATCAGAAATGAAATAGGGACATCACTACGGATCCCATGGACATTAAAAAGATAATAAAGGAATACTATAAACAACTCTATGCCCACAAATTTGATAACGTAGATGAAATGGACCAATTCCTTCAAAGACACAATCTGTCAAAATTTACAGAAGAAGAATAGATAATCTGAAAGCACTAGGCCCAGATTGTTTCAGTGGTGAATTCTACCATGCAGTTAAAGAAGTACACCAATTCTATATATAATCTCTTATATATGGAAAAGCAGTGAGAATACTTCCTAACTCATTCTGTGAGGCAAGCATTACACTAATACAAAGATCAGACAAAGGCGTTACAAGAAAACAAACTACAGACCAATATATCTCATGAACACAGATGCAAAAATCTTCAACAAAATATAGTTGACGCTTGAACAACACAGGTTTGAACTGTATGGGTCCACTTACACATGGATTTTTTTTCTAACAAGTACAGACTACAGTACTACATGATCTGCAGTTGATTGAATCCATAGATGTGGAACTATGGAAATGAAGGGTGGACCATAAAGTTAAACACAGATTTTTGGCTGTGGGGAGGGTGCCCTTAAACCTCTCATTGTTCAAAGGCCACTTACATTAGCAAATCAAACTCAACAATGTATAAAAAGAGTTATACACAGCGACCAAGGGAGATTTATCCCAGATAGGCAAGGTTGATTCAGCATTCAAAAATCAATTAATGATATGGGGCTTCCCTGGTGGCGCAGTGGTTAAGAATACGCCAGCCAATGCAGGGGACATGGGTTTAATCCCTGGTCTGGGAAGATCCCACATGCCACAGAGCAACCAAGCCCATGTGCCACTACTGAGCCTGCGCTCTAGAGCCCGCGAGCCACAACTACTGAGCCCACGTGCCACAACTACTGAAGCCCAGGAGCCTAGAGCCTGTGCTCCACAACAAGAGAAGCCACCGCAATGAGAAGCCCACTCACCGCAACCAAGAGTAGCCTCCGTTCGCCGCAACTAGAGAAAGCCCATGCGCAGCAACAAAGACCCAACACAGCCAAAAATAAATTAATTAATTAAAAAAAAAAGCCTTAAAAAAAAATCAATTAATGATACAAATGAACTTACTTACAAAACAGAAACAGATTCACAGACTTAGAAAACAAACTTAAGGTTACCAAAGGGGAAAGGTGGGGGGGAGGGATAAATTAGGAGGTTGGAATTAACATATACACAGTACTACATATAAAATAGATAATCAACAAGGACATACTGTATAGCACAGTACTCTACTCATTACTCTGTAATAACCTATATGGGAAAAGAATCTGAAAAAGAATAGATATATGTATATGTATAATTGAATCACTTTGCTGTGCACCTGAAACTAACATAACATTGTAAATCAACTATAGTCCAATATAAAATAAAAAAATTTTTAAATATCAATAATGTAATCCACCAAATCAAGCTAAATAAGAAAAATCACTTGACCATATCAACACATACGGAAAAAGCATTTCATAAAACCCAACACCTATTTGAAATAAAAACTATCAGTAAACTAGGAATAGAGGGGAACTTTCTCAACATGATGAAAAACATCTACCAAAAAACCCTACAGCTAACTTCATACTTACTGCTGAGAAACAAGTAGCTTTCCCACTGAGATCAGGAATAAGGTAAGAATGTCCCCTTTCACCACTGCTTTTCAATATCATACTGAAAGTCCTAGCTAATGCAATAAGAGAGAAAAAGTAAACAAAAGATAGGCAGAATGGGAAGGAAGAAGTAAAACTGTCTTTGTTCACAGATGACATAATCATTTATGTAGAGAATCCAAAAGAATTGACAAAAAAATCTCCTAGGAAATGCAAATCAAAACTACAATGAGGGGGAGAGGAACCAAGATGGTGGAGTAGAAGGACGTGCTCTCACTCCCTCTTGTGAGAACACCAGAATCACAACTAGCTGCTGGACAATCATTGACAGGAAGACACTGGAACTCACCAAAAAATATACCCCACATCCAAAGACAAAGGAGAAGCCACAATGAGATGGTAGGAGAGGCGCAATCACAGTAAAATCAAATTCCATAACTGCTGGGTGGGTGACTCACAGAATGGCGAACACTTTTACCACAGAAGTCCACCCACTGGAGTGAAGGTTCTGAGCCCCACATCAGGCTTCCCAACCTGGGGGTCTGCAGACAATGGGAGGAGGAATTCCTAGAGAATCAGACTTTGAAGCCTAGTGGGAATTGATTGCAGGACTTCGACAGGACTGGGGGAAACAGAGACCCCACTCTTGGAGGGCGCACACAAAACAGTGTGCGCATCGGGACCCAGGGGAAGGAGCAGTGACCCCGGGGGAGACTGAACCAGACCTACCTGCTAGTGTTGGAAGGTCTCCTGCAGAGGCAGGGGGTGGCTCTGTTTCACAGTGGGGACAAGGACACTGGCAGCAGAAGTTCTGGGAAGTACTCCTTGGCGTGAGCCCTCCCAGAGTCTGTCATTAGCCCCACCAAAGAGCCCAGGTAGGCTCCAGTGTTGGGTTGCCTCAGGCAAAACAACCAATAGGGAGGGAACCCAGCCCCACCCATCAACAGTCAAGTGGATTCAAGTTTTACTGAGCTCTGACCACTACAGCAATAGTCAGCTCTACCCACCACCAGAGCCTCCCATCAAGCCTCTTAGATAGCCTCAACCACCAGAGGGCAGACAGCAGAAGCAAGAAAAACTACAATCCTGCAGCCTGTGGAACAAAAACCACATTCACAGAAAGATAGACAAGATGAAAAGGCAGAGGGCTATATCCCAGACGAAGGAACAAGATAAAACCCCAGAAAAACAACTAAATGAAGTGGAGATAGGCAACCTTCCAGAAAAAGAATTCAGAATAGTGATAGTGAAGATGATCCAAGACCTCGGAATAAGAATGGAGACAAAGATCGAGAAGATGCAAGAAGTGTTTAACAAAGACCTAGAAGAATTAAAGCACAAACAAACAGAGATGAACAATACAATAACTAAAACGAAAACTACACTAGAAGGAATCAATAGCAGAATAACTGAGGCAGAAGAATGGATAAGTGACCTGGAAGACAGAATGGTGGAATTCACTGCTGCGGAACAGACTAAAGAAAAAAGAATGAAAAGAAAAAAGAATGAAAAGAAATGAAGACAGCCTAAGAGACCTCTGGGACAACATTAAACGTAACAACATTCGCATGATAGGGGTCCCAGAAGGAGAAGAGAGAGAGAAAGGACTAGAGAAAATATTTGAAGAGATTATAGTCGAAAACTTCCCTAACATGGGAAAGGAAATAGCTACCCAAGTCCAGGAAGCGCAGTGAGTCCCATACAGGATAAACCCAAAGAGAAACACGCCGAGGCACACAGTAATCAAATTGGCAAAAATTAAAGACAAAGAAAAATTTTGAAAGCAGCAAGGGAAAAGCGACAAATAACATACAAGGGAACTCCCATAAGGTTAACAGCTGATTTCTCAGCAGAAACTCTACAAGCTAGAAGGGAGTGGCATGATATACTTAAAGTGATGAAAGGGAAGAACCTACAACCAAGATTACTCTACCCAGCAAGGATCTCATTCAGATTTGATGGAGAAATCAAAAGCTTTACAGACAAGCAAAAGCCAAGAGAATTCAGCACCACCAAACCAGCTCTACAACAAATGCTAAAGGAACTTCTCTAAGTGGGAAACACAAGACAAGAAAAGGACCTACAAAAACAAACCCAAAACAATTAAGAAAATGGTCATAGGAACATACATATCGATAATTACCTTAAACGTGAATGAATTAAATGCTCCAACCAAAAGACACAGGCTTGCTGAATGGATACAAAAACAAGACCCATATACATGCTGTCTACAAGAGACCCACTTCAGACCTAGGGACACATACAGACTGAAAGTGAGGGGATGGAAAAAGATATTCCATGCAAATGGAAATCAAAAGAAAGCTGGAGTAGCTATACTCATATCAGATAAAATAGACTTTAAAATAAAGAACGTTACAAGAGACAAGGAAGGACACTACATAATGATCAAGGGATCAATCCAAGAAGAAGATATAACAATTATAAATATATATGCACCCAACATAGGAGCACCTCAATACATAAGGCAACTGCTAACAGCTCTAAAAGAGGAAATCGACAGTAACACAATAATAGTGGAGGACTTTAACACCTCACTTACACGAATGGAGAGATCATCCAAAATGAAAATAAATAAGGAAACAGAAGCTTTAAATGGCACAATAGACCAGATAGATTTAATTGATATTTATAGGACATTCCATCCAAAAACAGCAGATTACACGTTCTTCTCAAGTGCGCACAGAACATTCTCCAGGATAGGTCACATCTTGGGTCACAAATCAAGCCTCAGTAAATTTAAGAAAATTGAAATCATATCAAGCATCTTTTCTGACCACAACGCTATGAGATTAGAAATGAATTACAGGGGAAAAAACATAAAAAATACAAACACATGGAGGCTAAACAATACGTTACTAAACAACCAAGAGATCACTGAAGAAATCAAAGAGGAAATCAAAAAATACCTAGAGACAAATGACAATGAAAACACAACGATCCAAAACCTATGGGATGCAGCAAAAGCAGTTCTAAGAGGGAAGTTTATAGCTATACAAGCCTACCTCAAGAAACAAGAAAAATCTCAGGTAAACAATCTAACCTTCCACCTAAAGGAACTAGAGAAAGAAGAACAAACAAAACCCAAAGTTAGCAGAAGGAAAGAAATCATAAAGATCACAGCAGAAATAAATGAAATAGAAACAAAGAAAACAACAGCAAAGATCAATAAAACTGAAAGCTGGTTCTTTGAGAAGATAAACAAAATTGATTAGCCATTAGCCAGACTCATCAAGAAAAAGAGGGAGAGGACTCAAATCAATGAAATTAGAAATGAAAAAGGAGAAGTTACAACAGACACCGTGGAAATACAAAGCATCCTAAGAGACTACTACAAGCAACTCTACGCCAATAAAATAGACAACCTGGAAGAAATGGACAAATTCCTAGAAAGGTATAACCTTCCAAGACTGAACCAGGAAGAAATAGAAAATATGAACAGACCAATCACAAGTAATGAAATTGAAACTGTGATTAAAAATCTTCCAACAAACAAAAGTCCAGGACCAGATGGCTTCACAGGTGAATTCTATCAAACATTTAGAGAAGAGCTAACACCCATCCTTCTCAAACTCTTCCAAAAAATTGCAGAGGAAGGAACACTCCCAAACTCATTCTATGAGACCACCATCACCCTGATACCAAAACCAGACAAAGATACTACAAAAAAGAAAATTACAGACCAATATCACTCATGAATATAGATGCAAAAATCCTCAACAAAATACTAGCAAACAGAATCCAACAACACATTAAAAGGATCATACACCACGATCAAGTGGGATTTATCCCAGGGATGCAAGGATTCTTCAATATGTGCAAATCAATCAATGTGATACACCATATTAACAAATTGAAGAATAAAAACCATATGATCATCTCAATAGATGCAGAAAAAGCTTTTGACAAAATTCAACACCCATTTATGATAAAAACTCTCCAGAAAGTGGGCATAGAGGGAAACTACCTCAACATAATAAAGGCCATATATGACAAACCCACAGCAAACATCATTCTCAATGGTGAAAAACTGAAAGCATTTCCTCTAAGATCAGGAACAAGACAAGGATGTCCACTCTCACCACTATTATTCAAAATAGTTCTGGAAGTCCTAGCCACGGCAATCAGAGAAGAAAAAGAAATAAAAGGAATACAAATTGGAAAAGAAGAAGTAAAACTGTCACTGTTTGCAGATGACATGATATTATACATAGGGAATCCTAAAGATGCCACCAGAAAACTACTAGAGCTAATCAATGAATTTGGTAAAGTTGCAGGATACAAATTAATGCACAGAAATCTCTTGCATTCCTATACACTAATGATGAAAAATCTGAAAGAGAAATTATGGAAACACTCCCATTTACCATTGCAACAAAAAGAATAAAATACTTAGGAATAAACCTACCTAGGGAGACAAAAGACCTGTATGCAGAAAATTATAAGACACTGATGAAAGAAATTAAAGATGATAACAACAGGTGGAGAGATATACCATGTTCTTGGATTGGAAGAATCAATATTGTGAAAATGACTATACTACCCAAAGCAATCTACAGATTCAATGCAATCCCTATCAAATTACCAATGGCATTTTTTACAGAACTAGAACAAATCATCTTAAAATTTGTATGGAGACACAAAATACCCCAAATAGCCAAAGCGGTCTTGAGGGAAAAAAAACGGAGCTGGAGGAATCAGACTCCCTGACTTCAGACTATACTACAAAGCTACAGTAATCAAGACAATATGGTACTGGCACAAAAACAGAAACATAGATCAATGGAACAAGATAGAAAGCCCAGAGATAAACCCACGCACCTATGGTCAACTAATCTATGACAAAGGAGGCAAAGATATACAATGGAGAAAAGACAGTCTCTTCAATAAGTGGTGCTGGGAAAACTGGACAGCTACATGTAAAAGAATGAAATTAGAACACTCCCTAACACCATACACAAAAATAAACTCAAAGTGGATTCGAGACCTAAATGTAAGACTGGACACTATAAAACTCTTAAAGGAAAACATAGGAAGAACACTCTTTGACATAAATCACAGCAAGATCTTTTTTGATCCACCTCCTAGAGTAATGGAAATAAAAACAAAAATAAACAAATAGGACCTAATGAAACTTCAAAGCTTTTGCACAGCAAAGGAAACAATAACAAGACGAAAAGACAACCCTCAGAATGGGAGAAAATATTTGCAAACGGATCAACGGACAAAGGATTAATCTCCAAAATATATAAACAGCTCATGCAGCTCAATATTAAAGAAACAAACACCCCAATCCAAAAATGGGCAGAAGACCTAAATGGACATTTCTCCAAAGAAGACATACAGATGGCCAAGAAGCACATGAAAAGATGCTCAACATCACTAATTATTAGAGAAATGCAAATCAAAACTACAATGAGGTATCACCTCACACCAGTTCAAATGGGCATCATCAGAAAATCTACAAACAACAAATGCTGGAGAGGGTGTGGAGAAAAGGGAACCCTCTTGCACTGTTGGTGGGAATGTAAATTGATACAGCCACTATGGAGAACAGTATGGAGGTTCCTTAAAAAACTAAAAATAGATTTACCATACGATCCAGCAATCACACTACTGGGCGTATAGCCAGAGAAAACCATAATTCAAAGAGACACATGCACCCCAATGTTCATTGCAGCACTATTTACAATAGCCAGGACATGGAAGCAACCTAAATGCCCATCGACAGATGAATGGATAAAGAAGATATGGTACATATATACAATGGAATATTACTCAGCCCTGAAAAGGAACGAAATTGAGTCATTTGTTGAGACGTGGATGGATCTAGAGGCTTTCATACAGAGTGAAATAAGTCAGAAAGAGAAAAACACATATCATATATTAATGCATGTATGTGGAACCTAGAAAAATGGTACAGATGAGCCGGTCTGCAGGGCAGAAGTTGAGACACAGATGTAGAGGACAGACATATGGACACCAAGGGGGGAAAACTGCAGTGGGGTGGGGATGGTGGTGTGCTGAATTGGGCGATTGGGATTGAAATGTATGCACTGATGTGTATAAAATTGATGACTAATAAGAACCTGCAGTATAAAAAAACCAACAAACAAAACAACTAATACTAAACTTTCATTGGGTTATCTGTATGGAAATATGTTAATATAAATGTTTCAGACATTACGTGAAATTTCTAAAAATCTTACATGTTCTGGTATAATGTTACAAGTCATAATTCTAGTTATTACTTTAAAATGTATATCTCAGAAAAAACTAAATTTCCTTGTCAATTGCACTATTATGAACTTTCATCAAATCTTTAACCGTGGTCATTTTTAAGTCTTTTGTCATTTACAGACAGTTCTGGGTGTACTCTGATGCTTTTGCAAATATGTTCCTATAAAAGGGTTTCATCTTCAAGAAATTCATAGAAAAGACTCTGACAAGCACAGGTTTCTGGTAACTGTACTGCTGAACTGAATGAATAAGCATTTTCAGAACTCTAATGAAAAACTGATGAACTCATAAAAGTGCTAACAAAAGATCAAGATGAAAAAAAAAATTAATTACATGGGACTGAGTGAACTGATGAGGATGATTATAATTTTTGTGACTTTCTGTTTGAATTAAAAAAAAAATCCCACAAGGACTCAGAGGCAAAGAATATACAAATCAATTTTCACTGCAAAGTAAAGGAGCTGTTACAGTGGAGGATTACTGGACTGAATGTCAATATTATGACATAGTATGAGTGTGTTTCATGTTTGGTAATTGCAATCATTGTTGCTTTTGTTGTGGTCATCCATTTACAATGCTTGGTGTCAGTCTATTTATCTCTTGTAAAAATAAAATACAGTGTGTGTGTGTGGAAAAAAAAAAAACTACAATGAGGTATCACCTCACACCAGTCAGAATGGCCATCATCAAAAAATCTACAAACAATAAATGCTGGAGAGGGTGTGGAGAAAAGGGAATTCTCTTGCACTGTTGGTGGGAATGTAAATTGATACAGCCACTGTGGAGAACAGTATGGAGATTCCTTAAAAAACTAAAAATAGAACTACCATATGACCCAGCAATCCCACTACTGGGCATATACCCAGAGAAAACCATAATTCAAAAAGAGTCATGTACCACAATGTTCATTGCAGCACTATTTACAATAGTCAGGACATGGAAGCAACCTAGGTGTCCATCAACAGATGAATGGATAAAGTAGATGTGGCACATATATACAATGGAATATTACTCAACCATAAAAAGAAATGAAATTGAGTTATTTGTAGTGAAGTGGATGGACCTAGAGTCTGTCACACAGAGTGAAGCAAGTCAGAAAGAGAAAAACAAATACTGTATGCTAACTCATATATATGGATTCTAAGAAAAAAAAAATGGTTCTGATGAACCTAGCGGCAGTACAGGAATAAAGACACAGATGTAGAGAATGGACTTGAGGACACAGGGAGTGGGAGGGGTAAGCTGGGACGAAGTGAGAGAGTAGCATTGACATATATACACTACCGAATGTAAAATAGATAGCTAGTGGGAAGCAGCTACACAGCACAGGGAGATTAGCTCAGTGCTTTGTGCCCACCTAAAGGGGTGGGATAGGGAGCGTGGGAGGGAGACGCAAGAGGGAGGGGATATGGGGATATATGTATACCTATAGCTGATTCACTTTGTTATACAGCAGAAACTAACACAACATTGTAAAGCAATTATACTCCAATAAAGATGTTAAAAAAAAACTCCTAGAATTAATATCCAATAAAGATGTTAAAAAAAAAAAACTATCTCCTAGAACTAATAAGTGATTATAGCAAGGTTGCAGGATACAAGGTTAATATAGAAAAGTCAATTGCTTTCCTATATGCCAGCAATGAACAAGTGGAATTTGAAATTAAAAATACAATACCATTTACAATAGCACCCCCCAAAAAATGAAATACTTAGATATAAGCCTAACAAAATATTTATAAGATCTATATGAGGAAAACTACAAAACTTTGATGAAAGAAATCAAAGAAGAACTAAATAAATGGAGAAATATTCCACATTCACAGATAGGAAGACTCAATATTGTCAAGATGTCAGTTCTTCTGGATGTGGAGGGTATTGTGTTTAGTGAAATAAGTCAGACAGAGAAAGACAAACACTGTATGTTTTCACTTATATATGTAATCTAAAAAATAAAACAAATGAACAGGTAAAACAGAAACAGACTCAAGGATACAGAGAGCAAACTAGTGACTACCAGAGAGGAGAAGGGTGGCAGGAAGGGCAAAATAGGTGAAGGGGATTAAGAGGTACACACTACTAAGTGTAAAATACATAACTTACAAGGATGTAATGAACAGCACAGGGAATATAGTCAATGTTTTATAATAACTTTGTATGTAGTATAATCTATACAAATATCAAATTACTATGTTGTACACCTGAAACTAATATAATATTGTAAGGCAACTATATTTCAAGAAAAAGAAGAAAGAAAAAATGTCAGTTCTTCCCAACTTGATCTATAGATTCAATGCAATCCTAATTAAAATCCCAGAAATTTGTTTTGTGGATATAAACAGATTCTAGAGTTTATATGGAGAGGCAAAGACACATAATAGCCAACACAATATTGAAGGAGATGAACAAAGCTGGATGACTTACACTACCCAATTTCAAGGCTTACTGTAAAGCTACACTAATCAAGACAGTGTGGTATTGGTGAAAGAATAGACAAATAGCTCAATGGAACAGAAAAGAGAGCCCAGAAATAGACCCACATAAATATAGTCAACTGATCTTTGACAAAGGAGCAAAGGCAATACAATGGAGCAAAGATAATTTTCTTAACAAATGGTGCTAGAACAACTGGACATCCACATGCCAAAAGAAATTAATCTAGACACAGACCTTAACACCTTCATAAAAATTAACTCAAAATGGATCACAGACCTAAACGTAATATGCAAAACTATTAACCTCTTAGGCTATAGCATGGGAGAAAATCTAATGACCTTAAGTTTAGTGGTGACTTTTTAGATAACACCAAAGGCACAATCCATGAAAAAAAGAATTGATAAGATAGGTTTTATTAAAACTAAAAATTTCTGTTCTGCGAGAAGAGAAGGAAAAGACAAGCCACAGACTGGGAAAAAATATCTGCAAAAGACATATAAAGAGTAGTTAAAGCATATAGAGAGCAGTTAAAGAGTTCTCTGAATATTTGTTATCCAAAATATTCAGAGAACTCTTTAACTCAACAGTAAGAAAAAAAAAAATAGCCCATTAAAAAATGAGCTAAAGACTTTAGTAGATATCTCTCCAAAGAAGATATACAGATGGCAAATAAGCATGTGAAAAGGTGCTCCACATCATATGTCATTGGGGAAATGAAAATTAAAACAACAATGAGATACCACTACATAGACACTAGAATGACCAAAATCTAGAACGCTGATTAACATCAAATGCTGACAAGGATGTAGAGCAACTGGAACTCTCACTCATTGCTGGTAGGAATACAAACTGGCACAGCCACTTTGGAAGACAGTTTGGAGGTTTCTTACAAAACTAAGCATACTCTTAATATACAATTCAGCAATCATGCTCTCTGGTATTTACCCAAACATGTTGAAAAAACTTATGTCCACATAAAAACCTGCACATGGATGTTTATAGAAGCTTTATTCATAGCTGGCAAAACTTGGAAGCAACAAAGATGTAGGTGTGTGTATAAATAAACTGTGGTATATCCAAACAATGAAATATCATTTAGCTCTTTATTTTAAAAAGAGCTATAAGCCATGAAAAGACACAAAAGAAACTTAAATGCTTATAAGTGAAAGAAGCAATCTGAAAAGGCTACATACAGTATGATTCCAACTATATCTAGAAAAGGCAGTAAAAAGATCAGTGGTTGCCAGGGGCTAAGGGGTAGGGAGGGATGAACAGGTGGTGCACAGATGGCAGTGAAACTAGTCTGAATGACACTATAATGGTAGATACATGTCATCATAAATTTTCCCAAACCTATAGAATGTACGACACCAGCAGTGAACTGTAATGTAAACTATGGACTCTGGATGGTAATGATGCCTCAATGTAGGCTCATCACTGTAACAAATTTACCACTCTGGTGGGGGATGTTAATAAAGGGGGAGAAGGCTGTGTGTGGGTAGAGGCAGGGGGTATATGGGAAATCCCTGTACTTTCTGCTCAATTTTGCTCTGAACCTAAAACTGCTCTAAAAAAATAAAGTATAATTTTTAAAAAACCTATACTTACCATTTTCCCTATACTAGCCCACCCCACAAATAAAAAGCTGACCCTTTGGGGGTTCTTGGTTCAAACAATAAAAAGTCACTTGGGCTTATTGAAGCAGAAGGGCAATTTTATTAAAGTAACTCTTAACTCATCTGTCTACTTCAGTTTTGCCCCACTCCAATCAACCCTCTCCATTCAGCCAAAGTGAGCTTTCTAAAATGCATTCCTGAAAACCCTGCAGTTGATTCCATTTGTTCTTAGGGCAAAGTTTAGACACTTAGGTGTTGCTGTTAGTGCCCTGCTCACAACCTATTGGCCCACCCTGGTTATCACCTACAGACCGCTCCCATACAGGCAATGACTTTGTGCCTCTCAGCCTGCCTGAGGGCATTCTCTGAGAAGCTGGGGCAGGTCCCCAGAAGCAACCTCCAACCGACGAGGGACAAGAGTGCTGGATAAATGTGCCTCCTTCCTCACATCAATGTGACAACTAAGAGGCATGTCCTACACGGTCTCTCAGGGGTCTCCAGTGGCACTGAGCTTCAGCTGTCCAGGGCAGTACCCTGCTGGTCAATACAGCCTTTACAAGCTTTCTTCCTTCTCTGTCTTACTTCCTCATTGCTTCACCATGCTTCCTGGAACCACCTTCCAAATAAACTACTTCTGCCCAAACCCTTGCCTCAGTTGCTGCTTTCAGGGTACCCCAACCTAAGATAGTGCCCTTACACGGTCTACAATTCCCTTCATCACTGGGGCCCTGCTTCCTCTTCCAACATTAGCCTTTACCACTTCCCAATCTGCACTCTGTTCTCAAGGTGTGTAGACCTTCTTTCAGCTCCTTTCATGCTCTCGCTCTTCTAGGCCTTTGCACATTCTATCTTGCTTCTCCTAGAACACTCTATCTCCTACTCTTCATCTGACTAGTTCCTATTCAACCCTGAAATATCTGCTTAAATGTCACTTCCTCCAGGAAGCCTTCCTGAATTTCCAAATTCATGTTTTGTGTTCCTTCTATCTGCTCTCAGGACATCCTGTTCTTCCCAAACATAGCACTTATCATATCATTTTGTAAAAGTTTCCTCAATTCTCTGCCTCAGCACTCACTAAGTTTCAGGAGTACTTGCTCATTACTGCACCAGAACAATCTAGCACAGTTCTAGGCCCAAAGCAAAACTTTATGACTGTGCCTGGCACATGATAGTTGCCAAAAAATATTTGTGGAAATGAAAAGGAAAGAATTTGAAGCAGTGTTCAAAACAAGTCACAGTATAACTTAGCCAAAATGGCAAGACACAGTTCAGAGAAGCAGCATACGATGCTATGGTTCAACTTCCTTCTGGTTGTCACCTGAGACACTCTGTGGAACACAGAATGGACCAACCACCAACTCCAGAAATCATGAAAATAGCTTTCAATAAATAGGACACAAATTATGTAGGTCTTTGGATAGTATCACTGTCAAAATAATCCATAACTGGATGAACTGATTTACGGTTAGCTTTAATAAGTTAGCAGCAGGTCCTCAAAGTCTAATAACAAATTTCTGTAATCTGGCAACAGAAGAGAGGCTGTATCAGAGCAGGTTAACTGCTGCATCAAATAGCACAATAAAGTCTAATCAGGCCTGGCAGCTCTCCTTCAAGTGGTAACTCAGGGACTTCAGTCAACAAGGGGGAGGAGGGAAAGAGGGAAAACAGAGAGTATGAAGGAGCCCACATCTGATATTTAAGTGCCTTGGCCCTGAAGTAAATACCTTCCCTTCCACTTACATTCCTCTGTGAGTACCAGTCACATGTCCCCACCAAGATGCAAGGTCAGGGACTTGCTAACGTAGCTCCTGGCTGGGCATCTGCTTCCCAACAACTGCCCTAGGCCATGGAAGGGGAACACAAATCTTTGGTGGTCAGCTAGCTGCCTCTGCCACCTGCTGCAGGAAACTGAATTGTAGCTTACAGCTCCAATACCTTCATCGTATTGAATGGAGACAGAGTCAAAGATGGACATTGCTAGCTTCTCTCACAGGGATCATTGCAATATTCTCTGCCCTTGTTGATCTCCCTGCCTCCAATTTCACTCTGTTCCACCCTCATCTCCACTTCCCATTGATCATACAGTTGCCTTTCAGAGTCACTGTTCTAAATTCAAACCTGCCCCATTTAAATCATATCAATGGCTCTCCAGTACTTTTAGGATGAAGTGTACATTCCTCAGCATGGCATCAAAGGCCCGCCAAGGTCTGGCTTCAGCCTACCCCTCCAATCTCATCCCCTGCCATTCCCTCTCTCTCTATGCTCCAAACTACCTGCAGTTCCCCAAAGCATCAAGCAACTTCATGCCTTCAAGCTTGTGCACATGCCATGCCTCTATCTGAAATGCCCTCTCCCCTTCTCCCAGGGCACCCTTATGTTATTCTTCAAGATTCAGTTCAAGTCCCTCTTTCTCTGCAAATCCACATCCCCCACCCTGCCCCAACTATAGTTAACCATTTTCTCCTTTGAGCCACCACTTTTCTTGTACATACATGGACCATCATACTACACTACAACTACTTGCTTTAAACATCTACCTTACCTTTTAGACTGTGAACTCCTTAAGTTCAGGGACCAAGTCTTTTCATGTATTTTCAGAGTCTACAAAATATCCAATATGTACTAGGAGCTCAATAAATGTTTGATGAATGAATTAATGCATGTATATACATGTGAAGGAATCACAAGTCATGCAAAGTAAATCTTCAGTGTTGACATTCTTTTGCTGCTTACAGAAGCCAACAGATGAAGATAATATTTCCAAGCCAATAAATATGCCTCTGGGGCCTCTAATTTCAATGCAGCTTGTGACTAGAAAATGCATCAACAATTTCATTCTGATTTCAGATTTGGCTAGGAGGTCAAAACAGTATTTTCTCATTTTTACTAATCCTTTCATACATATTCATAAATTTAAACCAAACACGCAAAACCAACTCAGACACCCAGATGGAACAGCAAGCAGGAACAAGTTCCTGTCCAATGAGAAATCAACGCAATACAGAATCTATGTCCAGTCTAAACAACTTTCTATGGATGAAGATGGACTCAATTTTGTTTAATTTTTAATCTTCTTTATAATAACAAGAACCAGATAAAAATAGGTGAACTGATTTTATTAAAGAACTTTTTAGGGAAAAAGTTGAATACAGTCGGCCCTCTGGTATCCGCAGGTTCCGCATCCTTGGATGAGGACGGCCAACTATACTATGCCATTTTATACCAGGGACTTGAACATCTGCAAATTTTGGTATCGCTGAGGGTCCTGGAACCAATCCCCCCATGGATGCTGAGGGACTAGTATATTCACACTTTTCCTCAATTAAAATGTCAATATTTATACCAAAAATAGAAGTTTTCTAAGTATCAGAAGACAATGCCTTAATATAACCTTTTCTAGCCTGCCTATTAAACTTTGATATAAATCATACATCATAGTTTCAATGCTTGAGTCTAACTATATTTTCACAGTCCTGTTAATTTTATTAACCAGGGAGATGCTAGGAAATAACATTGATTGAGATGTAATACATACCAGGTACTATGTTAGATGATTTATCTATATCATCTTTTTTAATCTCCCTAACAACCTCATAAGGAATTGCAGTAAACCCTGGACAGGTTTCAGGCTGCCCAGCATCTGAACTCCCTGCATGTGTTTGAGGAATTCTCTATCTTAGGAGTCTTGTGGGACGCAGTCTGGCTCCCTCTAAAAGGCTGGAAAGCCAGGTACTCATTTTCTAAGACTCCCTTACAACTAGGAAGTTAGCAGGAGACCTGGGCCACCTATCAGACAGACAGATCCAGACATGAATCAGAAGCTAGTGACCCAGAGAAGCAGGAACTATGAAGAATCTCTGCTAATTAAATGCTTACCTGTGGTCACGCGGCATAAAGAACCAAAGCAGGGAAGATATGACGGCCAAAACAATCATAGACCAATAGGAACAGTACAGGGAATTCCATTCCAAGGACTGTGTAGTAGAGTGGTTTCTTCTAATATTACTGGAAAGACAAAGACAATAATAAGCACAAATTCCTACATTTTACCTGCACAACATAGACTGAAATCCAAAACTATATAACTCAAAAAATAAAGCTCTCATCTGTATTTTACCACAATTTTTTTAAATGCTTAAAAAATAAATATGAAACTCTTATCTTTTACGGCCACAAGACTGAGATAGTCAAAAAACATCACAAAGTTTGATTCTGTGGGTCACCAAATTATATGTTCAATTCATAGCCTTGCAAGACCTTTTGTGTGAGATTCAGGGCACTGAGCATAAAGAATTTAACCCCAAGTACAGGCATACCTCGTTCTATTGCACTTCACAGATATTGCATTTTTTACAAATTGAAGGTTTGTGGCAACCCTGCATTGTCAGATGATAGTTAGCAGTTTTTAGCAATAAAGTATTTTTTAATTAAGGTATATACATTGTTTTTTTAGACATAATGCTATTGCACACGTTACAGTATAGTGTAAACATAACTTTTATATGCACTGGAAACCAAAAAATTTGTGTGACTCAGTTTACTGCGATATTTGCTTTATTACAGTGGTCTGAAACTGAGCCCACAATATCTCCAAGGTATATCTGTACTGGAATTGGGAAATATGGTATCATTTGGCCTACTCAGAGCACTCAAAAATCTCACTCTCACTGAATCTTCCTAAACAACCAAAGCCACCACTCCTTCCTTGTCCAATGAGACTGTTACAGCCTCCCCTGATGATTCTGCCATCACTGCACAAGGGGAAGCCAGTTCATCTCCTATCAGTTGACCCACACTGACATTCATTGTCCTGAGCCTTTGACCAGAGCAGATCTCAACATGCCCTGAAGAGCCAACTACAAGGTCAGACTCCTGATGCCACTGGTGAAACGGCTTTCTGCTTGTTACGGAGTTGTTAGAGATGGTTGACCCTGAATATTAAGAGGAAATTGGGATGCTGCCATATAATAAGGCTGGGAAGAGGATGGCTGGATGCAGGAGATCCTTGGGGTAACTCCTAGTACTGCCATGATGTCCAATGACCAGAATGAAAAGATACAGATAGGATTGCCAAGGGCTTGGATCCCCAGGAGTGGAGGTTTGGTTCACACCACCACTGTATAAAGAACATCAGTCTGCCAAGATAAAAGGATGTGGAATGGGGGAATGAAGGAGGGAAGTCAAATACTTACTTTGGCCTTGTGACCTGATGCAGTAGCATGGAATATAGCATTTATCCATAGTTTCTTTCTTGCAATGATATATATGTAAATACATATTTAAACTAATTTTCTCTTTCTCTCTCTTACATAGGGTATGTTGGTTATGATTAACTTTACAACTCAGTCTACAATATTACAGAACATTGAGATGGGATCATGCTAGACCTGAAGAAGGAATGGACACCACCTACAGATCTTGAATATGGAGATGAACAAATGAGACTTTTGTATGCCCCTTGGGGGAAAAGTGAAAGCATTTTAAATTATACAAATTATAGTTGCATTAGGTTGAGTGGGAGAAATTTTTTCTTTTGTAAGTATAAATATAGGGAAAAGGAGGTAGGTCACTGTTGGGCTACCAATGGAATGGACTCCAGTAGGGGGTGTTTTTTGGTTTTTTGTGGGGTTTTTTTGGGTTACCTGGCATATGGATGCTCTTCCTGTGTTTGGAAATTTTCCAGTCTTCCGAGTTTGGGTGAATGGGGAGAGCCCACCTCTCTCTACTGAAAGCTGAAACACTACATACTTTCTTTCCCAGATTCCTTCACTGCTAGAGAATAGCAGATGACCTAAGTTCTCCAAGCAGACACACCTTGCCCCAAACATTGAATTGGAAGTTAGTGACACTAGTTAGAGACTGCAGAGAATCCACTGACTCAGTGGCGGGGCAGGGGGGCAGCAATCCTGAGTTTCCATAAGCAGAGAGGGCAAAGGTACCATATAACATCCAGTGTCCAGTGTCAGCAGCATCAGTGTCTAGCTTCAGGACACTGCTGTCTCCACCTGTGGAGGAGAAGTATTTGTAACATACTTCCCCTGTAGTCCTGGCAGCTGCCTGGCCCCTCCTGTTCCTATGCATTTTCCTTTCTCGAGACTCTATGAGTTATCCAATACCGTTTTAATAAATCCTTATCTGCTTAAGTGTGCAATTAAATGTGTAGTTGGTTTCTGTTGTTATAAACTAAGAACCCTGGCTAATACAGGTGGATGTTATCTCATTTCCCTCACAGGGAAATCAAAATCTTAGAGAGATTAAGTGACCCACAAAATAAGATATAACCCAGGAGTGGCAGGGCTGGTTTCGATCTAGGCCCGTTTGTCTCTCTTCGTCTGTGCTTTTCCCACTCTGGCACACTGCAATATCCAGAACTGAAATCCTTCAAATCAAAGACACTATTAAATTAACGTAGAGAAAGTCATGCACAACATTTCAATGGAAGATCAGGAAAAATCATTTTTTTCCAGCAACATTTTCCAAATTCCGCTTATCAGAATCAACCACCAGAGTAGAAAGCACTGGAATGCAATATTTCCATCCTCTTCAAAACAAACCTGTTTCCTTTCTCTGCCAGAGTGTGCCAGGAAAAAATGTTCCTAAGAAAGCTAAGAAAAAGTCAAAAGACTGTATCTTTTTTCCTCCTGCTATAAAGTGGAAACAAACTTTTGAATAATTAATTGACTATATAATTAAGGGACATAACTCCAGGGAGACTCAGAGTCCTCTCTTCCATTAAACAATTGTGGGAGGTGCACACACTGCAAGTCAACAAGGCCAGTCCTTTCACAAGAACACAGAGTTGGCTCCATGCCTGTTTTGATTAGAACACTGCCCTGCCTCTTCCTCTCAGAGATCGTTCGACTTGTTGTGTCTTGTATTCAGTGGGCACCCAATAAATACTTATTGAACAAATAGATCCTCGCCATTCCTGTATTAAGAGTTCAAAGCCATCTAACCTGGAGTTCAGATCCTAAATATATGGAGGATCTGAAAAACAGAAATTATTTTCATCTTTTTTGAAGCTTCTTTCATTCATTTTGTCAATGCCCCAAATTCCATTCCTTGATGTTGTTAGTGCTAAAGAAGATGAACTGGAAGCAAATTAAGCATAACCAACAGGGTCAGACCTTCTTTCTAAAAAGGATCCCTAGAAAAGCAGAGAATTCCATGGGACAGGGATGAAAAGCTCTGCCCAGAAGGTAGGGTGTTTTTAGCCCCTGATGCCTGCTCTCAAAGAATGTACACTAATAGAATTGGACATGCTATTTCCTTATGCCTGAACTAAAAAGAAAGACAAGACCTATCATTCTCAGTGTCTGGGATTCCCTTCTACCTACTCTGGGAAACCATTTATATCAGATAAATATTTTCATCCCCTCCAGGATCAGTAGGCAGTGATTCTGAAAATAAAACTCAGACCCACCCCATACCACAAACTCACACTCCTGTTTCCTATCTTTTTAAAAAATCTTCACCTAGAGGCATAGTGTGGGCAGAAAAATGCCTTATTCGCCCCATGCTTTCCCACCACCCCACCCCCGTCCTCATCCCAATCCTTGGAACCTGTGAATATGTCATTTTACATGGCAAAAGAGACTCTGAAGATGTGATTATAGTTAAGGACCTTAAAATAGGGAGATTATCCTGGATTATCTGCATGGGTTCCATGTTATCACACTAGTCCTGAGAAACTTTCCTGGCTAGATTAGAGAGAAGAAAGGGGAGAAGGAGAGATTGGAAGGGTAAGGGGGACTCAACCTACCATTGCTGACTTTGAAGAGGGAGGAAAGGGGGCATGAGTCAAGGAATGCGGGTTGTCTCCAGAATAGTCCTCAGCTGACAGCCAGCAAGGATTCAGGGATCACAGTCCTACAACAAGGAACTAATTCTGCCAACAACCCAAATGAGGAAGGAAACAAGTCTTCCCTTAGAGCCTCTAGAAAGGAATGCAGCCTGTGGACACCTGGATTTTAGCCCTGTGAAACCATGTCAAACTTCTAAACTAGAGAACTGTAAGATAATGCATCTGTGTTGTTTAAACTGCTAAATTTGTGGTAATTTGTTACAGCAACAACAGAAAATTAACACAAGACATAAGCCTCCTGAGAGTTAATTATTCTTTGCCTGTTCAAGTTTACTTTAGAAACAAGGATGCAGGCAAGCCAAGGGAAGGTGAGTCTGCTTTTGTTGTTCCTATTATTTGTTTCTTTTCTCATTTGTTTTCCTGACCAGCCCTGCCTGCCTCTGGAGTGACTGCAAGCATCTTCTTTCCAGTGTGAAGCTCTTCCAGAATGAGTGGGCCATTGGGTTGTGGTTGTGGACAGGTCAGTATCTGAGCTAATGAAGAAGGCAGTTTCTCCTCAGTGAATCACAGGATGTTGGAACTAGTTAGGGGCCAATCTTATTTAGTGAAGTAAACAGATAACCAGAGAGTTAAAATGACTTCCCTAAGGATACACAGTGAGCTATTTCAGACCAGGGACTCTAAAACTAGTCTTTCAGCTTCCAGTTCAGAACATGGTTTCCATCACACTGGTGGTTCAAAAAATCAGCCCTGGATGTGCATAAAATCGTGGGGGGAGCTTTTTAAAAAAACAGTGATGCCAGGTCCCCACCCCAGGGATTCTGATTCAATTGGTCAGCAGTGGAACCTAAATCAGTATTATTTTTTAAAAGCTCTCCTGTTCTAATGTGCCTTACATCAAGCCTCTGAATTTTGGCCCGATCTCAGCGCACACTGAATTCTACTTAAAGGTACAGATTAATGATAATTAACGTCCAGTATGACAAAGAGACCAGTACCAGTTCTATTCATGGTTACATAGGGTTTCATTACATACAAAGCAAAAACAAAATATTTAGTTAGATTTCCACATGTTCTTCCTTATAAGAAGTTCTCTTTTTCCCTGTGCTCAATTACCTTGTGGGAGAAGACCTTTTGCCACTTAGAATGTCTGACAGCTGACTCCATTTCCTGCCCGGGATCCTATGCTGTCATTGTATCTTGTTCCTTTCCGTGCTTCCGGGGACTAAAGTCCCTCCCCAAACCTCAATCCCAATGGTTGACAGCCCTCTTCTGGTGCTCACCCCCTGCCCGCCTGAACCACCTTTGTCCTACCATGGACACCTCCACGCTGTGCTGGGCCTGCAGCCATCCCTGCTCTTCAGCAGCGGCCACGGTCTTCCTCCCCAGAAGGTCTGCTGCTGAAACCTGCCCCACACCAAGATCAGGTTGTTGGTGTCCAGTTGTACACAGAAAAAATTATTTGCAGATGCTTTGATTTTTAAGATTAACATTTGGTTTATTAAAGTTAAAATTTAAAGCCTAGTATTTCTAGTATAAATCTTCATATTCTAGTTATTAATCAAGCAAAATTCAACAATCGCAAAATTCAACAATCACATTTAAGGTGTGCCTTCACAAATTAATTAAATGCCCTTAAGTAATTTAAAATTGACTTCGTAGATTTAGTATATATTGCTTTTACTTTTAATTTTTTTTCTATTAATGAGACCTTCCATTTGGCTCTCAAGTCATTGTAATATCATCAGATCTTCTGATCCTAATGGAATTACATTGTAAACTTTTGTGCTTTATTGCATGATTTGAGTTGACCAAATTCTGTATTCTTCTCATCTTTTCCTTTCTTGGCAAGGCCATAACTCACAAATTTTTAAATAGCCTCTTTTGGATTCTACATGTCTCTCCTGGTTTTGTTTGGATCCACAATCTTTAATCTCTGTGCTGCTGATCGCCCACCCCTCCACTATAGGCTAATAACACCCCACACCTATGCCTTGTCTTGTCCTCAGTTTCTGACCCTCCTTAGACCTGTGCTAACACCCCTTCTTAGACCAAGTTCTAGTACTGAGACCTGACTTTTGCACGTTGCTCTTGTTTTTCCCATTCCTGAGTGCCCTCTCCCCGTTCTCTACCCATCCTTCAAGGCTCATCTCAAATCCCACCTGCCTTGACCACAACCCATGGCGATTTCTCTCTCTTCCACACGTGTCACCCATTGCTGATACTATTCATGTTATATTACCTCGTGCATCATATTATTGCTAATTATTTTTTCCTGCTTTTTTTGTCTTCTCTCACCTAGATTAGAAACTCTCAGAAGGTAAGAGCTGTGTTTTAGAGTGGTTACATCTCTGCTCATGGCCTAGCCTGGTACCTTGGGCATGATGACAGCTCAGTAAGACCTAGAGGGCATATGTAAATTCTGCTCCTGCCCAATATGCTATGGATGATCAATGACAATTGAGCAATATTGATCAGGACTAACCACTGGAGACCCACGGCGCATCCTAATCAGGGGATAGCATGTCACTCTGCTTCTCAGCTTGCTTGATGCTGATTTACTGACTTCAGCCAGATAGTAAATTCCAGAGGAGTCTATCTGGTACAGATTTTCCATCCTGAAATTACAATGCCTGTAGTTGTTCAAACACTTCTGTCTGAAAAATGTCCTCCCGTGTGCTTAACTCCTACTAAAAAGAAAATGCTGAATAACACATTTCAGCATGCCTTACTTATGGACAATGAGTATGTGTGAAGAGACAGGGAATGAGCGAAGAAGCAGCTCACAAAAAAAGCCTTTTCTAGGTTTAGTTGTGTCAGGACTGCACGGGAAAACAGACCTTATTTTTATCAGAACTAAGTTTGCAGTTTCTTGATATACATGGAAGAGCAAAAGGGTATCTATAGTTCCCTCTACCCAGAGGAAGAAAAGAGGAGAAAATGTTCACACGACGAATGAACCATGTGTACAACCAAACCCCCAGACCTGAGATGTCTCTGATTTACTGCAGGAAACACGGGAGTCTCCCAACTCAGCTATTGGTCTGGCTGGCGGTTTTAATTGAAAGCAGTTGCCCTCTCCCCACCCAGCCATGAGTATGACTCATCACCTGTCCCCCAGGCCAAGTGTTTTACAAAATACTGTGCATCACCATGGCAACAGCCAAGCATCTGCCCTCACTTGGGTGTGGTTAGACTAAGTACTACCGCTTTTTTATTTATTTTTTGTTTATTTGACTAGTTATAGATTTGAAATATTAATCACAGGAAGAGGCCATTTGGTATGAGAGAGTTGTCATACAGCAGTGCAAGAGGCAAAAAGAGGGAGACCCAAAACAATACAATTAACTTTTTGTTACCAAAACAAATAACTTTTTAACTTTGTCACAGACAACACTGAACGACCTGAGGAAGATGGGAAATAGAGATAATAATTACTGAGGTCTTACTATGAGGCACCCTAATCCTCTCACTTATTATTATTCCTGTTTTACAGATGAAGAAACTGAGACACTCAGAGCTTAAGGTTATACAACTGGTAAGCTACAGAGCCAGGATCCAAACTCAGGCAGCCTGATCCAAGGACCCACACTCCTAACAGCTATATCTGGTCACCACAGCTTATAGGAGGGGAGGAGCCTCACAAGTTGTGTGATTGTGTTCTTTGTTGGTTTATTTGTTTTCCCAACTAAAGTCAAATTATATCAAGGCTTTAAAGACTAAAACAGGATGGATTTCTAATTTGAAGGTTAACTGATAAATAAGCAAAAAACAGAAGAAGTGGTACAGCAGAGACCTGACTAGTAGGACGGACATGCTCCACACACAGATGCATGGAGAAAGTTCTGTGTTTGGTGCCAATCAACCTAAATATCCTCCTTACACCAGGCAGCTTCACTCTTCCACAACCACAGATTTGGCCCACTTTGGCCAGGCATCTCACAAATCCCAGCCCTCATCACAGGGGTGTTCTGCTGGGGACAGATCAGCACAAGTCCGCCGCCATTACTGGAAACACAACCCACGGAACCTATCCTACCAACAGAGGGCCATCAGGGACACCAAGGACAGCATTATGCCCTGAAGAAGTGTCCTTATTCGCCAGGATGCCCCCATCTGCTGCTTGAATTGCTTGAACTCAAGAAAGGGCTATTAACTCTGGGTCCAGAGCCATGATTTGAGAAGATGAAAAGGGAGGCAGTGACCACATTCATTTAATGTGCAGCTAAGAGTGGAGATTTGGTTGAACCTACATTCAAAAGCAAAGAGAATTAAATGTAATCACTTTTTAAGGCATTGAAGTGATTTAAGTATTCTGTCACTTTTGGCTAGCAGTTTTCTTAGACCTAATTCAGGTCATTAAAGGTAAGATGAAGTCCCTGTGGGTTTATGGCATTATGCTATGTCATGATGCAAAATGGCTATGCCACAATAAACAAGTGCACCAGCCTGTCACTGTGAGGCCTGCCCCAGAGAGGTCAGCAACCTGTGATTGCCAGAAATTCATCTCACCGTCACAGTGCGGACCCTGCAGTGGGGCTGCCTGGGCTCATCCCCTACCTCTGCCATCTACTAGTTCTGGGACTGGGCAAGTTACCTTTTTCTCTGTCCCTCAGTTTCATTACTCAAAATAAGGGGATAGTAATAGTTCCTACCTCTTAAGGTGATTGTGAGGATTAAAGAAACTAATTCATGCCAGGTGCTTCCTGGACATCCTGCCACACATTTCAATCTTAGATTTAAGAACTTGCCGTTCAGTTGAGCTTACTTATTTCTACCTGAGCTCAGTCTGACCTCTGAAATATGCTTTGTGGGGGAGGTCAGTTTGCTTGCTAACTGGGAGGCCACTATATAAAAAGGGGTTTTTCAGATTTATCTAATTTGTCTCTATGTTCCTCATGTTCAGTTCTTCTGAAGTATTTACAGCCAAAGGGGCCTCCCCAGAATACTGGAGCCCTAACAGGGCAAAGTCAAGCACAGTCACTTTTTAAAATCCTGTAACTCAGATCACAGTCCCAACCAAGCACCTGGATCAAGTTTGAAGGGGAGTCGGGTAGGGTCAGATGGATTTCAGAAAAACAAACCATAAGGCCACCTCCTTCTTTGCTATGAATCCGCTAATGCAAGGATGGCCAGCTCTGAGGAAGGGGACCCAATCCCCATTGTTTTAACTCACAATACCCTTCAGCAAGAGGGGTGCAAGCTGCCATCAGCCACATTTCCTCAGAATTCCTAAAAAGAAGGGATCTAGAGGTATCAGTCAGGGGGGCAGTGGGGGGCCATGGGTACTTACCTTGCAGCTTCTTTTGCGATAGCAAAAAGGATTATTTGACCTGGTTGCATATTTACTTATTTACTTGCAGGGCCTTGTGGCAGGTACTCATGAGGAGAATAAAGTGCCAAAGTGCCCCAAATTGCCCCTTGCTTACTGCCACTTCTCTCATTTCACACTCTATGGCAGAAGTGTTTAGTTACATCAAGGACGTCTATCAATCATGTTTTAAGAGTATTTTGAGAATTTCCTATTTTCCCACTCTCCCCTCCCCCATCAAGATCAATGAGGCATCCTGGAGTATTTCAAAACTAGGCTTTGTCTAGATGTATTAGAAAAGGGAAAAAGACAGGCCATATAAATGCTATTTGACCAGAGCCATTCTCCTGATTCGAGAACTTCCTTTTGAATTTCCAGCTAAATACCCCAATGTGACGGGCATGTAAATAGATTCTTGTCCACTAGCTTGAAATGTTTCTCAAGAATGGGCCTAAAGCTGCTAATACTAGTAAGATTACTGATGCTCCAGTTCAGTTACAGGAGTTCTTAGATGATGTGACCTTCAGTAACTTTGCTTTACTGGGCTCTTGCTTCCCAGCTCCTCTATGTGGGAAGGGCTGGACACACAATGGCGATTACTGTTTCTAGGTACACGCACTGGTTAAGACTGTCTGCATAACAGGTAGCAGCTAACTCAAATGCCTTGGAGCTGGCAGATGACAAATGAAGAGAGAGTGCCTGGGGGTACAACCCCATCTCAGTTCAGGTTTATTGCTGCCAGGTAGGAAAGATGGCAGGAGATTTTCAGACATTCCCACATTTTCAAGAGAAGCCAGAAATTCAGGTTATTATATGAAATCTCCTGATTTTTAAAGTTGAAAAATTAATAAAATGTTTTTCAGGGACTGCATGGGTGACCAAATATGTAATTCATTACCTCTGACCACTAATGACACCCCCTGAACATTTGCATCTCACCTTTAAAGGTCTGGTGACCTTGGAGCACTCATGATATTAAGTTACTGTCCCACGTTACTGTCCCACGTTACTACTTGCTTAGGTACCCACGGGCCTGGCTGTTGTACACCCATCATCTCATTTCACCCCCCACAACAACACTGAGTTAGACACTAGTACTATTTCCACCCACAGATGAGAAAAGTGAGTCTTGAAGAGTTTGAGTAACCTACCCAAGGTCCCAGAGCAAGTACACCTTGGGGATTTGTCACCGGGCAGCCATGCACTCTAGCTGAGGAGTGGGGCTCTACTGGCACCTCGGCCTAAAGTCCTGGGATTCCACTGGGCCCACCTCTCAGACTAGGGGTACTACTACATTCAAATTCAGTGCGGTAGGATGTTGACCACCCCAAATACAAAATGTATTTAATTCTTCTCCTTCAGTGAAGGAGTGTTACAGTTTTGCAGTGTTAGCAGTGTTACAGTTTTGCCAGCAAATATCTAAAATTAGCAATCTAAAAAGCTACTGTGAAGCAATTCCATGCCATGCATTCAAATGCCTGAACTTGCAAACTTTGGCATAAAGAGTGTTAGGAGTGGCCGCCAAACCCAAAAGAGGAGTTAAGGGGAAAGGCAAAGCATGGAGCTACTAGCTTTTTGTTTTCCCATGACAGTAGTGAGAACTAGAGATTGTAAAAGTGGTGGAAAAAGCCGTGTAGACTTTTACCAGAACCAGTTTCAATTTTTTTAAATTATGTATAACGGTGAATAGTTACCAAGCGACTGTAACCAAGTTACTACATCTGTAGTGAAAATACAGTACACACACACACACACACACACACACACACACACACACACATGATCTTTCCAATGAATGGCTCCTGACTCATTTTCTCCAGTCCTCACTACCATTGCTCAGAGATCTGCAGTAGCTTTGATATCATCATTCCTTCCAGTGAGCCACAGGGAAAGAAAAAAAAATGTGACTGCCGTGTGTGTGTATGTATAAGTGAGAAATGGGGCAGGACAGCTAGAAAGGGAGTCAAATATCTTGATCAATTTCCCCAGCAGCAGGCTTAGTCAGATTAGTTTAGGACACGCTGATAAATTATAATGGAATCACTATTATTTGGGCAGAAGTGATTCAAGATTGACCAGCTTCTGACGTAAAGCAGTGGGGTGCAATGGTTACTCACACAGGCTCTGGCATCAGACTGCCCAGGTTTGAGTTCCGATTTCTTTACTTACTAGCTAGGTTTTCTTTTCTTTTTTTCTTTCTCTCTTTTTTTTTTTTTTTTTATTTCCTTCCCGGCCACATAGTGTGGCTTGTGGGATCTTAGTTCCCCAACCAGGGATTGAACTCAGGCCCTCAGCAGTGAAAGCACAGAGTCCTAACCACTGGACCACCAGGGAATTCCCTTGCTAGGTTTTCTTGAATGAGTTGCCTAAACTTAGTAAGTTTCAAGTTCCCTATCTGTAAATTGGGAATAATAATAGACCCTACCTAGCAGGGTTGTTGTGAGGATTAAATGAGTTTAAATAGATTAAATATTTATTTAGAACAGTGGATGGCACATAATTAGCACTCAACAAATGTCAACTTTATTATTATCATCTCTCCCAATGAAAATCACTGGTAACTCAAAAATGATGACCCCATCAACCAGTGTTTCTCATCAAGGATGATGTCACCTCTAGCCTGGGAAATTTACAAGTGTGATGTTTTGTTTTGTTATGTTTTGGCTTGGTTGTCACAATGATTAGCAAGCACTGCCAGCACTCATTGGGTAGGGTTAGGGCTGGCGTTAGATACTAGATGTTCTGCAATTCATGGGTCAGTGCAATGGTCAACGGTCCCACATCCTACACAACTTTATATATCCTCCCAGTCTTCATGTAGGTAAAAAAACTTTGATTATCTGAACCTGGAGCCTAATTCCATTTCACATATAAATGCAAAGCATTTTTTACACAGCTTAAATATTACTGAATTTTCCAGGAATGCAACTATCATGTAAATCAAGTGAAGCTAAACTTCATGTTATTCAGAACCTTCCTAAGTGTTCACATTTTGTGAAATTAGATGACCAACAACAATTTGAGTCATCAGCATACCTGTATCAGCCAGTATCTACAGCTATTGCAATCACAGTGATTCTATGTGTACTTGCAAGATTCTTATTGCATCATTATGTCTTCTAAGGGAGCTATGCCTGAGCAATTACATATTGGAACTGATAGTGTTTTGTTATAAATTACTTCTCTTTTATTTCTCTTTTACATGACTATTTGGATGTTAGTTTTTTTTTAAGTTATGCATATAGATGTTATATTATCTATGAATTTTGTTTCAGCAGAGTAAAGGGATCATTACAAAGTATTTGTTATGAAAGGGGATGCACATAAGTGATGGAAAGACCATACTCAGAGCCCATGATTAAAAGAGAATTCATTAACCGACAGATTATGCAAACAACAAATTCTTTAGTCAATAGATGTTAAGTAGGTCAGCTATGTTGGTAATTGATGTAGCAGACAGAATAATGCCCCCCACCAAGATGTCCATGTCCTAATCCCCAGAACATAAAAATATGTTAGATAACATGACAAAAGGGAATTAAGGTTGCAGATGGAATTAAGGTTACTCACCTTAAGCTAGGAATTATCCAGGTATGCCCAACGTAGTCACAAGAGTCCTTAAAAGTGGAAGAGGGAGGCAGAAGAGTGAGAGTCAAGGAAGATGTGATTAAAGAAAGGTACAGAGAAATGCAACATTGCTGGCTTTGAAGATGGAAGAAAGGGCCATGAGCCAAGGAATGTGAGTGGACTCTAGAAGCTGGAAAGGGCAAAGAAACACATTTTCCCACAGAGCCTCTAGAAAGGATCACAGTCCTGCCGACACCTTGATTTTAGCCCAGTGGGACCCGTGTTGGACTTCTAATCTACAGATCTGTAAGATAACAGTACACTTGTGTTGTTTAAACTGCTAAACTTGTGGTAATTTGTTACAGCAGCAATAGAGAACCAATACACCTGAAAATATAAAATATTATTAAATGAAAAAAGCGGAATTCAGAATACAGACACACACACACACACACACACACACACACACACACACACACACGGCCCACAGCTGGTTTTAAATTCAGGTGGACAGATGAGTGCAAAGGTGGTGCTGCAGTGATTCAAGATGGACAAGCTAGACCAGTGAGCAAGGGTCAGGAGACGCCCGTCTGAGTCCGGCTCCACAACAGACTTGCTGTATGGAGTTATAAGGATCAGTCATCTCTTTGGGCCTCAAGTGTTCTCATTCAAGTATTTACAGAACACCTGCTACTGATGAGGGTTTGGGCTAGGCTTTATGGAGTCAAGAATGGGACCTTGTCCTTGGTCTCAAGGAGATTCACAGTCACTGCAGGAGAGAAAGGGGGTGACTAGATGCTCTCTGAGGTCTCATTCATCTTTAACTGTCTGTAAGTCCTTGAGTCTAAATAGAATTTAATGCTTACTGCCTTTCATGGATGTGTTTGTTAGGTTGCCTGAGTCCATAAGTTTTTTTAGATTGCAGGAAGCAGTTATGTGGTTACATCACTGAAAAATTTTCTCTAAAACAGTAAAAGGAAGCACAATCTCAATGTATCTCAATTCAAAGCACCTTTGTTAAACTTTCCCTTTTTTCCAAATTAAGGTATAGGTATTGCTATTATTTTCAATTCTTTTTTTTTTTTTGGCGGCGCTGCGTGGCTTGTGGGATCTTAGTTCCCTGATCAGGGATTAAACCCTGGCCCCCAGCAGTGAAAGCATGGAGTCCTAACCACTGGACTGCCAGTGAATTACCCAATTCAATTTTAATTCAGTGTCTCCCCCACCTCCCCCCAAAAAAACCCAATGAGCACCTACTAGCACTTAGCATTCTCCTCTCTTGGTAGTAATTATTTATAATGTCGGTGCTGCTGTTGTGTTACCTTTTTTTTTTTTTTTGGTTGGGTCTTCATTGCGGCGCGCAGGCTTTCTCTAGTTGTGGTAAACGGATCCTACTCTTCATTGCAGTGCGCGGGCCTCTCACTGCGGTGGCTTCTCTTGCTGCAGAGCATGGGCTCCAGGCACACGGGCTTCAGTAGTTGTGGTGCATGGGCTCAGTAGTTATGGCTCTCAGGCTATAGAGCGCAGGCTCAGTAGTTGTGGTGCACGGGCTTAGTTGCTCCGCAGCATGTGGGATCTTCCTGGACCAAGGATTGAACCTGTGTCCCCTGCATTGGCAGGTGGATTCTTTTTTTTTTTTAACATCTTTATTGGAGTATAATTGCTTTACAGTGGTGTGTTAGTTTCTTCTTTATAACAAAGAGAATTAGCTATACATACACATATATCCCCATATCTCCTCCCTCATGCATCTCCCTCCCACCCTACCTATCCCACCCCTCTAGGTGGTCACAAAGCACGGAGCTGATCTCCCTGTGCTATGCGGCGGCTTCCCACTAGCTATCTATTTTACATTTGGTAGTATATATAAGTCTACACCACTCTCTCACTTCGTCCCAGTTTACCCTTCCCCCTCCCCGTGTCCTCAAGGCCATTCTCTACATCTGCGTCTTTATTCCTGTCCTGCCCCTAGGTTCTTCAGAACCTTTTTTTTTTTTTTAAGATTCCATATAGATGTGTTAGCATACGGTATTTGTTTTTCTTTCTGACTTACTGCACTCTGTGTGACAGACTCTAGGTCTATTCACTTCACCACAAATAACTCAATTTCGTTTCTTTTTATGGCTGAGTAATATTCCATTGTATATATGTGCCACATCTTCTTTATCCATTCATCTGTCGATGGACACTTAGGTTGCTTCCATGTCCTGGCTACTGTAAATAGAGCTGCAATGAACATTGTGGTACATGTCCCTTTTTGAACTATGGTTTTCTCAGGGTATATGCCCAGTAGTGGGATTGCTGGGTCATATGGTAGTTCTATTTTTAGTTTTTTAAGGAACCTCCATACTGTTCTCCATAGTGGCTGTATCAATTTACATTCCCACCAACAGTGCAAGAGGGTTCCCTTTTCTCCACACCCTCTCCAGCATTTATTGTTTCTAGATTTTTTGATGATGGCCATTCTGACTGGTGTGAGGTGATACCTCATTGTAGTTTTGATTTGCATTTCTCTAATGATTAGTGATGCTGAGCATTCTTTCATGTGTTTGTTGGCAATCTGTATATCTTCTTTGGAGAAACGTCTGTTTAGGTCTTCTGTCCATTTTTGGATTGGGTTGTTTGTTTTTTTGATATTGAGCTGCATGAGCTGCTTGTAAATTTTGGAGATTAATCCTTTGTCAGTTGATTCATTTGCAAATATTTTCTCCCATTCTGAGGGTTGTCTTTTCGTCTTGTTTATGGTTTCCTTTGCTGTGCAAAAGCTTTTAAGTTTCATTAGGTCCCATTTGGTTATTTTTGTTTTTATTTCCATTTCTCTAGGAGATGGGTGAGAAAGGATCTTGCTGTGATTTATGTCATAGAGTGTTCTGCCTATGTTTTCCTCTAAGAGTTTTATAGTGTCTGGCCTTAACATTTAGGTCTTTAATCCATTTTGAGTTTATTTTTGTATATGGTGTTAGGGAGTGTTCTAATTTCATTCTTTTACATGTAGCTGTCCAGTTTTCCCAGCACCACTTATTGAAGAGGCTGTCTTTTCCCCATTGTATATTCTTGCCTCCTTTATCAAAGATAAGGTGACCATATGTGCGTGGGTTTGGCAGGTGGATTCTTAACCACTGCGCCACCAGGGAAGTCCAGTGTTACCTATAATTTACATGTGTAGAGACAATTTTAAATGAGTACATTTTAAGACAAATCTGAGGTTCTTAAAAATAAGAGAAAAGGGGCTTCCCTGGTGGCGCAGTGGTTGAGAATCTGCCTGCTAATGCAGGGGACACGGGTTCGAGCCCTGGTCTGGGAAGATCCCACATGCCACGGAGCAGCTGGGCCCGTGAGCCACAATTGCTGAGCCTGCGCGTCTGGAGCCTGTGCCCCGCGACGGGAGGGGCCGCGATAGAGAAAGGCCCGCGCACCGCGATGAAGAGCGGTCCCCGCACCGCGATGAAGAGTGGCCCCCGCTTGCCGCAACTGGAGAAAGCCCTCGCACGAACCGAAGACCCAACACAGCCAAAAATAAATAAATAAATAAATAAATAAATAAGAAAATCCTTTAAAAAAAAAAAAAAAAAATAAGAGAAAAGGAATTCCTTGGAGGTCCAGTGGTTAGAACTCGGTGCTTTCACTGCCAGGGACAGGTTCAATCCCTGGTCGGGGAACTAAGATCCTGCAAGCCGCAGTTGTGGCCAAAAAAAAAAGAGAGAGAGAAATAACCTAAAGGGAAGGGGAAAAAAATAGGGAGGAGAGTAAAATGCAATTAATGGTAGACAGGATTAGGAAGAAAGTTGAAAGAGCATGAAAACAAAACAAAAAATGTAAAAAAAGAGGAACAGAAATGTGGTAGGAAAACAGCAGGAAGCAAAGTGAGACATCTCCTTCCATCTGTCAGCTTCATTTCACTTTATTCCTGCCCCTCATCCCCACACACAGAGCCACACCCCTAGTCACAGTGCCCTTTGGCTTCTTTCTGAATTGTGCTGAGTCCTAAGGCTCAGTGGTCCTCTGATGCCCCCTGCAGGTCCTCAAGTCTAACTGCTCTCTCTTTCTCTTTTCTTTTTTAATGTGATTTACCAGATGGTACTTAATCTTTACATAGAAACCTGGGTCCAGCAATGAGAGAGAGCAACTACAGGCTTCAACAAGTGTATGTTTCTGGGAATGATACTGAGATTATGCCTTGGAATTCCCCATATTTATGAAATGAGATATTTCACCATGATTTATATTGTCAGAAAGACCTGAGTTTGAATTCCTGCTCTATAACTTACTAACTGTGTGATCCTGGGAAAGTTCATTAATCTCCTGAAGCTATTTCTTCACCTTTAAAATGAAGATATCAAGACAGACCTTATCAGTTGCTATGAGATAAAGTGAGATATTATGGGTATAAAGTGCCTCATTCAATATCTAGTACCTGGTAGCTCCTCAGTAAGTGGTAGCTTTTATTACCTCATTCCAAAGAGAAAAATAGTGAAATATTATATTAAGAGCTCTATATCCCTTGTCATACCAGAAACCAAGGAAATGTAAATAATAGTCTTATGTTCTTTATTCTTCCTCCCTCTCTCCTCTCTCTTTTTTATTTTTTTGTTTTTTCGCCTATTCCTCCATGCGAAAGATGGTTGTAGTTTCTGTGGTTTGTGCTCTGAAGTGAGAAGTTCTAGAGGTAGAGCCCTTGCTACCTGCAGCTGTCAGCTCCCCTGTGAGAAAGCGCTGTCCTCCGTGTGACGCATTTTCCAGGGCTCATAGTGCTATCGTCTTGCAGCCCTAGAAAGTTGGCAGAGCCTCCACCTACAGACTTTTCACACAATAGATTTCTGTGCCTTGGAACCTGCTTTCTCTGACCTTAATCCCACTGGGGGAGGACATAGGCACTGCTCTAGCCACTCTTCATGTGTCTGCTGCACAGCCACACTGGCAGAGCACCCAAAAGTAACAATTCAAAAGTCTATCCCCTCTGCTCTTCCAGAAGATTTGATGGTGACAAGCACTGCAGTCCAGGTTTCAAGGAGAACTAGTTAGATGGGTATTCTTGGTGGTAATTTCTGAGCTAGTTTGAATCGCTAAACATACTTCATCATCCTCTAGCATATTTAGTCCTGCCATGGATATAAGAATTGTAGAAATACAAGAGGAGCATCTTACCACTCTTTTTACAGAAGAGGAAAGAGTTGCCAAGATCTCATTTTATATATCTGTTGGCTCTTTTATACCCAATTTGGAAACCAAAAAGGTTAAATAATGGAGAAATCTATCTCTGTGTGAGGCCCAGCAGATTAAATTTTGAAGTTCTTCTAAGCCCCTAATAAGACAGTGGTCATCAGTTAAAGGTACAAACTATTATTAGGTATTGAGATAAACATACCTATTAGCTTATTGAGGAAAAATAGCCTTAAAGTATATTAGGAAATAATGATGTATAAAATTTTCCTAATTACTCAAAGGATGTTTCTAATTACCAAAAATTTTACTGACCAGAAATTCAGAAGATTCAGGATGGAAAAATTAAATGTGGTATAATCTATAAAGATATTGATCACTATGTTTATACCTGACACTAATATAATATTGTAAATCAACTATGCTTCAATTTTTAAAAAGTAAATGGAAGAAATAGATAATTATCTAAATGTATTTGTGGCAGGCAGAATAGTGGGTCCTGATAGATGTCTACACCTGGTCCCCAGAACCTTGGAATATGCAACCCCACAAGGCAAAATGGACTTTGCCAGATGTGATTGAGTTAGGGATCTCGAGATCCTAGATTGTCTGGTTTCGCTCAGTGTAATCACACAGTCCTTAAGGTGTGAAAGAGGCAGGCAGAAGAGTTAAAGGAGTTGTGATAACAGAAAGAGAGGTTGGAGTGATATACAATTGCTGGCTGGGGGCCCAAACCAAGGAATGAGGGCACCCTCTAGAGGCTGGAAAAGGCAAGGAAACAGACTCTCCCGCAAATCCTCCAGCCCTGCTTACATCTCGATTTTAGCCCCATGAGACCCATTTCAAAGTTCTGACCCCCAGAACTATAAGATAATAAATTTTTGTCATTTTAAGCCACTAAGTTTGTTTGTTTGTTCCAGCATCAATAGGAAACTTTTTTGGCTATTAAGGTTAATGTGCATTTTGGTGAGAACATATTGATCAAAATTGTCAGCAAATTCTGGGATGTTCTTTTTGTGTGTGCTCAGTGATACTATAAGGTAATTTTAAAAGAAATGAAAGGGGAAAAAAATTTTAAGAAAGAAATGGAAGGCAGAGTTACTATAATCTAAGTGGAAGGATTAAAACCACAAACTTCATGGAATATATAGCTGTAAGCAGTTCCACACAGAGACACAAAAAGAGGGTAATAAAAATGCTATAAGGAATCTGGTGTTATTCCCAATGCATGTCTCCACAACTAGTAAGATATCACAGCTGTCAGTGGACTATTAACCATGCTTAAAGCCCACCTCTCCCCATATAGAATATCAGCCTAAAAATGCAGATTTATAGTTTCTCAAGCCCCCTAAAAAATGGCATGCACTGGAGAAGGAATATTTAATAAGCAAACAGCTCTATAATGTTGCTGTTGCTTCTCAGTATCTATCAAAATTTTTATGTAGGATTACCTAAAGTATATATAAGTCTCAGAACAGGCATACCTTAGGGATACTGTGGGTTTGGCTCCAGACCACTGCAATAAAGCAAATATCACAATAAAGCAAGTCACATGAATTTTTTGGTGCATATAAAAGTTATTTTTACACTATACTGTAGTCTATTAAATGTGTGATAACATTATGTCTTAAAAAGTACATACCTTTATTTTAAAATACTTTATTGCTAAAAAATGCTAACCATCATCTAAGCCTTTAGCAAGTCATAATTGTTTTGCAATAGTAACATCAAAGATCAATGATCATAGAGCACCATAACAAATATAATAATGAAAAAGTCTGAAATATTTCAAGAATTACCAAAATGTGACACAGAGAAACAAAGCGAACAAATGCTGTTAGAAAAATGGCGCCGATAGACTTGCTCAACAGATGGTTGCCACAAACCTTCAATTTGTAAAAAAAAAATAATACAATATCTGTGAAGGGCAATAAAATGAGGTATGCTTGTACATTACCCTCTGAGTTAGGCCAGATTATCAGAAAGCTGTATACATATACTATACTGTTTTGCCTCCCCTGCTGGGTCTCTTCCATTCGCCTTGAATTTTTCACTGGACTTCAGTGCCATTGCTTATATTGAGAGACATTACATGGTAGAGCCCCTGAGAGACTTTTTGCTGTCTTTGAGAATGTTATTTGCTTCATTATATATTGAATAGAATCCCCTCTATGAGAACCTCTGTATAAATCCATGTCTTAAGGTCTCAGTACCAGAAACAGGTAAGCTGCTTCTAAGCGGAGGGTGATTCTGCTTTTTAACTCTTATAGAAATATAATATACATCACATTACACAGTTGTCAAAAACCATAGAACTATACAACGTAAAGAATGAACACAAATGTAAATTATGGACTTCAGTTAACGTAACACTATTGGTTCTTCAATTATAACAAATGTACCACTAATGCAAGATGTTAATAGTAGGAGAAACTGGAGGAGAGGGAGTATATAGGAACTCTCTGTACTTTCTGTTCAATTTTTCTATAAACCTAAAACTTCTCTAAAAAATGAAGTCTTTTTAAAGTATACATACAGGAGATTCTGGGAAGATAGTGGCAGCAGTGGCAGCAGCACAGCTTTTCAATCTCTGAATCCTCACGTAAAAACAGATAAGCAACTAGAAAGCAAAACTAAACCCTACGGACATTCACAGTAAAGCTTTAATGATAAAGTATCCCCATGAACCTCCAAATGAAAGCAAGCAGGGACAAATCAACAGTCACAAAACCTGCACTGTATCAGCATGTGTGAGAAGAAGGAAGAAATGAGGCAGTGTATGATGGACCTGAGAACAGAACTCCAAAATAGCAACAGGTACAGAAGGCACAGGTGAAACTGGGAGAGTACAAAGGGTACCCAGTAAGGACTGAGGAGGCTGGGGCAGTTTGGCCCCTATGAACTCTCAGAACTCAACTCCCAGGGCTTCCTTCCAGAACAGGGCCCCCTGCTGGAGAGAAAATGCAGGGAGTAGAATCAAAATTGAGCAGGACAAGGACAAGAGAGAGGCAAGGTCCTGATCAAAGTCCAGGAAGAACAGATCCCACAAATCTCAGAAAGCAGGCTTCATATTTTTAACATTATACCAAAACACAGAGGGATCTTTGTGAAGGTATAAAAAGCTTTCCTGCCTCACTCTAAAAGTTCAGTAAGAATACATAAAAATCAACAACAAAAAAGGATTTAGGTTGAATTCTCACAATGTTAAAAAAAAAAAAAAAGAGTAAGGAACAGAATACTATCCCTACAAACAATAGAGCATCCAGAAAGACATACCCACAAAACAGACCAAAACTGTAACCTATTATTTCAAAATGAGCTGCAAGACATTAAGAATATGATATAAATCTTACGTGCAGCTCAATGGGTTTATACAAATGGATATACCCATGTAACCACTGCTCATTTCAAGAAGTGTAACATTACCAGCATCCTGTGGATTCCCTTGTGCCCCTCCTTATCAACAATGGTGTTACCTCCCCAGAGGTAAAACCGTCTTGAGTTCTATCATTTTAGTTTTGCCTGTTTTCAAAGGTTGTATAAATGAAACTAAATATACCCTTGTGTGCCTAGCTTTTTTCTCTCAATATTATGAGATTGACCAGGCTGTTGGGTCTATTCTTCATCATTGCAGTAAAGACACTGTATGCGTTTACCACAACTTTTCCGGTCTACTGCTGGTGGATATTTGGGTTGCTCCCACTTCAGTGCTATTATAAAAGAAGCTACTATGGACATTCTTTTCCTTGCCTCTTTTAGTCACTTCTGTTAGGTATATACCATAGGAGTAGAACTGCTGGGTCATAGGGAGTGTGTATGTTCAGCCTTAGTAAATACAGCCAGTTTTCCAAAGTGGTTTTGTCAATTTAAACTCTTACTAGCTGAGCATGAGGATTCCAGTTTCTCCACTTCTTTATCAAAATTTGGTATTGTCAGGAGTTTTTTAGCAGCTATTCTGATAGGTGTGTACTTATTAGTTTGCATTTCCCTGATGACTAAGAAAGCTGAGTACCCTTTTATTTGCTTACTAATCATTTGGATATCCTCTTTTTTGATGTGCCTGGTCAAGTCTTATGTATATGTATGTGTGTTGTTAGACTTTTCCTTATTGGTGTGTAGGAGTTCTTTATACTTAAAGTCCTTCATCAGATATGTGTTTTTGCAAATATCTTCTCCCATTCTGAGGCTTGCCTTTTCATGATTACTGGTATCTTTCAATTAATAAGAATTCTTAACTATAATGAAGTTCAATTTATCAATACATTTCCTTTATGGTTAGCTATTTTTGTATTTTGTTAAGAAATATTGCCTCTACAGTCATGAAGATCTTCCAGAAGTTTTACTGTTGTACCTTTCATGTTTATATATACAATCCATCTGGAATTGATTTTTGTGCATGCGATATAATAGGGTCAAGGCTCATTTTTTTTTCGTCAGCCATCCAATGGATCCAGCATCATTTGTTAAAAAGACCATATTTTCTCTGCCAAATTGCAATGACACCTTCATTGTAAATCAGGTGTCCACGTATGTCCACATATCTGCACTGTATTCTATTGCATGGGTCTTTCTATCTCATACATAATACATCCAAAACCGAATTCCTGATCTTCTTCCCTAAACCTGTTCCTTACTGTCTGCCCCGTCTCAACTGCGGACAATTCCATACTTCCAGTTGCTTAGGCCAAAATCCTTGGTATCATCCTGACTTGTTTCTTTCTCTCACATTCCACTTGTAATTCATCAGCAGATCCTGTTGCCTTTACCTTCAATTACATCTGGAATAACTACCTCTATCACTCCCCCCCCCGGTGCAAGCCAACGTCCTCCCTCATCTAGACTACTGCAATAACTTCCTAACTGGTCTCCCTGATTAGTGGTAACTGATTGGATGTAAGGCATGGGAGAGAAGGAGGAGTCAGATGCCATCCAGGTTTCTGGGCTTGGATGGTAGTAACTGCTTTCCAAAGTGGGATAGGAAAGAAATTGGCTTGGGGGTAGAGGGAAGAAAGTCACCCCTTCAGTCCCTTCTCTACCTAACAGCCAAAGTAACTGTTAAGTTAGCTTGTGTAAGTCAAATCATGTCCCTGCTCTACTCAAAATCCTCCAGTGGTGCCCCATCTCATTCAGAGTAAGAGCCAAAATCCTTACAATGACCAACAAAGCTCTACATAATTTGGCCTTCACTAGTTCTTTCCATACACTTCACTCACTTTGATGTAGACACACTAGCCTCTTTGATATGCCTTGAAAAACCAGGCATACGCCCACCTTGGGCCTTTGCATTTGTCATCTTTCCAAATATGAAAATGGCTAGCTCCCCCATTTTCATCAAGTCTTTGTTAAAAATGTCATCTTTTCAGGGAGGCCTTACCCTGACTGTCCTATTTAATTGTAACCCAATCCCCATTCTAGTACTCCTTATCAGCTTTTCCTGCTTTATCTTTTTCCTTAGTTCTGATCACCTTCTAACTCTGAACTCAACAAAAGCAATGTTGAGAAAGACCAGGCCAGATTCTACAATGAGAACCGTACAGCAGAACCCTCTAAGGAATGCATCATAACATCCATAAATGATTTTTTTTTCAATAAATTTATTTATTTATTTATTTTTGGCTGAGTTGGTCTTTGTTGCTGTGTGCAGGCTTTCTCTAGTTGCGGCGAGCGGGGGCTACTCTTCATTGCGGTGCATGGGCTTCTCATTGCGGTGGCTTCTCTTGTTGTGGAGCATGGGCTCTAGGCATGTGGGCTTCAACAGTTGTGGCTCACAGGCTCTAGAGCGCAGGCTCAGTAGTTGTGGTGCAGGGGCTTAGTTGCTCTGCGGCATGTGGGATCCTCCCGGACCAGGGCTCGAACCCACGTCCCCTGCATTAGCAGGCAGATTCTTAACCACTGCGCCACCAGGGAAGCCCCCATAAATGACTTTTTTAAAATATTTGTATATTTTGTTGACTGCTCTATCCCTAGCACTAAGAAGAGAACCTGATATACAGTAGATGTTCAATAAACACTTTATTGAATAAACTCAATGAATGAATGAATGAATCAAGCACATCTTAAAGACTGCCAACATTTAAAGGTTTAATGAAAGAGGATGAACTTTCAAAGGAGACAGAAGGAACAGCCAGAGATGGAAAAAGAACTAAGAGAGTCTAATACCCCAGACATAAAGGGAATTTCCTGAGTGATAGTCTTTTGTTATTCATAACAAGCCCTTTTCAACCATACCTGAATTTATACTAATGAAGTTACTCAGGGCAGAGCCCTAGATTATCTTCAGGATTGGGGAACCAACCATGTGATTAGAGGCTTGGAACTTTCAGTCCACCCCCTGACCTCTGGGGAGGGGAGAGGTATTGGGGATTGAATTCAATCACCAGTGACCCATGAGTTAATCAATTGTGCCTACATAATGAAACCTCAATAAAAACTCTGACAAGATTTGGGGGAGAGTCCAAGTTGGTGAACTTGATGTGCTGGGAGGGTAGTATGCTAGAGGGCATGGAAGCTCTGCACCAATGCCCCTCCACCCTCTCACCTCTACCCTAGAACTTGCATTTGGCTGTCCCTGAGTTATATATCCTTTATAATAAAATTGTTATGGAAACTATATGCTTTCTTGAGTTCTGTGAATTACTGAATTGGGGTGGGGGGTACAGGGAGAGGGACATGAGAATCCCTGAATTTATAGTCAGCCAGGCAGAAGTGGCGGTAACCTGGGCACCCCATTTGCAGCTGGCATCTGAAGTGGGAGCAGTCTTGTGAGATTGGGCCCTTAATCCAGGGTCTGTACTGACTCCAGATAGTTGGAGTCATAATTGAATTAAATTATAGAACACCCAGTTGGTATCGGAAAATTGGAGAATTGGTCATTGTTTGAAAAAAACCAAACATTCAGTCAGGAAGGGACAGTTTGATTTGAACGCAAATTTTGTTCCACAATGTAGTTAAAGAATAATTAAGGTTGCCAGATCATGCCACATGAAAAGAAAAGAGGGCAGAGGACAGATGTCACAAAATTTAGTAAGAAAGTAAATGATTCCACAAAGAAGCAAATTTCCAGAGACATGGGAATTAAACTTGGATGAGTTGATGTTGAGGAAACCAAGAGAAAAGGAAGTTTAAAGGAAAGTAATCAATACTATTAAATGCTGTGAAGAGATTAAATAAGACAAGGCTTGACAAATATCTACTAAATTTAGTAGTTGTGGATGACAATTCAAACGGTACCTGGGGCCTGAACATAAAGAGCTGAAAAATGTGTTTGTTTTATTTTCTTGAGAACTTCGGCCGTGGTAGAAAGAGAAGGGATAGCAATGGGTTAGTAGTATAGGAGTGAGGGTTTCTACTATAATTATTGATTGTTGTTTTGGGTGAAAGAGGCTTGAACAGGTTTAAACAGAAATGGGCCAGAAGTGGAGAGTGCTTAATGGTAGATGCCAGGCCCACAACTGAAGAGTCTGGTCAAAAAGCAGGCTGACAAGTTTTTACTTTTATTTTTATAACTTCTGTGTTGTTAAATTTTCTCAGCATGTACAACTGATATTTTCTCTGTATTTAAAGAAAAAAAAAAAAGTAAGAAAAATCCTTATTTCAAAAAACAATCCTTTCTTCACCCCTGGCTGCTGCCCTCTCCCCTCCTCAGGGTAAGGTGTCTAAAGAACAGTCATTCTATTCCTGTTTGTATGAATTTGTCCACATGCCACTCATCCCTCTGCAACCTCCAGTCTGGCCTCCAGCCTCACTTCACATAAGCAGCAATTTGCTAAGGTCGCTAATATGTTCTGTGTCATTAAATCAAAAGACATTTTCAGGTCTCTCTCTCAAATTCCTGACTTTTCTATTTGCACACTGGACATCTCCACAGGTATCTCTAAAACAGAGCTCACCTTTCTTCCCTCTGCCCCCAAACACTTCTTTTCCCACTTTGAAGAGTACCTTCCACCATCCCCCATCCAAGCTCAGAAACCGAGTGACACCCTGACTCCTCCTCTCTCCATGCCCCAGGTCTCATCCATTACCAAATCCCTTCACTCCAACCCACCCCCACAAGTCTCAAGTGTATTCCTGATTCCAATACAATTTTAATAGTCTCCATCATGATCTTTCTGAAATATCGATCAGATAATGTCCCTCAGAGGACATAACAGTCCTCCTTGGCTCCCGCTGCCCAGAGTAAACCCCCAGCATATCAGTATGGGTGGTAATGATCCTTCAGGATCTTGAAGGCCCCACCTGCTTCTCCAGCCTCGTCTCTCCCTACACCTTTGTCCTAACCATGCTCAAACCTCAGAAACTGTTGGTAGTTCCCTGAATTTGAGTGACCCCCATGCTGTCCTCTGGCATGGAGAATGACGCCTGGACACCCTGCACCTGCAACGTCCTGTCCTCTCCTACCTCATTTCTGGGCCAACTCCTATCTGCCCCTCAAGACTTAACTCAGACCTCACCTGCTCAGGGATTTAGTAACTCATGCAGGGACAGTGTTACTGTTAATCCACTGTAGCTTTCCTTTCCAAGACTCTTAAGGCATTTGGGTTAGTGTCTAATCCTAAATGGTTTTATACAAAAGTAAAGGAAGTATGGCCTATAGTAATGCCACAACTACAGAAGTGGATTTGTTTTAGGTACATGTTGGTGCCTTAAAATCTGTATTGGGCATTTGTAAGTATTTATAAATCGTGCTTTTTATTACTCATGGCATACCAATTTTGTTAAATCAGAATTCTGTAAAGAATGCTTCTTATCCAGTACAACAGACCTCACTCATTACCAGAATCTTTATCTAACAGCTTGGATCAACCAATCCAGGTGTCTTTACGTAACAAATCTTACGGGAGTCTTTAACTCTGAATTCAATGAAAGTAATGTTGAATAAGACTGATCCAGCACTCTGTAATGAGAATGATATAGTAGAACCTTCTTAGGAATGCATTATAGCATCCATGAAACCCTACATTTGATGATGGCACTGGACCATGTAATTTTCTCCAGGGGTTTTATCTGTAAAATAGGGATAATAATGGTTCTTTCACACAATTATCCAGATGATTAAGTAAAGAGAACTTTGAACTGGAGATAAAAAGTTGGGAGCATCAGCATATGGATGGTGTTTAAATTGAGAATTGATGAGGTAACCTAAAGAGAGAGGGTTCAGAGAGACAAATAAAAAGCCCCAGCCCTCTTTCCAAATGTTTCCCATGCATTTGTTCATTCAACAACTATTTTCTGAGTGCCCATGATCAGTCAGTTACTGTACTAGACACTAGGGATGCAGGGGTGAGCCAAAGAGACACAGAGAAAGCTTATAGTCTCCTGAGGGAGGCAGAGAAATATATATTTAACTGCAAACTATAATAAGTGCTTTAAAGGAAAAGTTTCAGCCATTATGAGAGAATTTAATGAGGACCTAATTCAGATTAAATAAAATATTGTATGTAAAGCACTTAGTATAGTGTCTGACATATAGTAAACCCTCTAGCCAAGGAAGGCCTCACTAAGAAAGTGACAATTATGCTGACAGCAAAGGATTAGTTGGAGTTGGCTACGTAGAGAATGGGGTGAAAGAGCATACAAGAAGGCCCTGAGGCAGGAAAGAGCTTGGGATGTTCCCAGAGCTGAAAGGGGACCTGTATGGCTAGAGCACATGATAGTTGGGAAATGATAACACCTTCTACCTGGCCACCCAAGGTAGAAATCTCCCTTTCCCCCAAGTGACGAAAATCATTTTAAGAAACCACACAACAACTCTAGATACTACACCAAAATAGTAATGATGCAAATGAATTGTATCTGTCTGAAAATTAGCCTGCAGTCTGCTTTCCAACTTCCCCTTTCACAGTCACCCTTCTCCCACTATGTACCCTCACCTACCCAGCATCTCACTTTGGTGCATTGTTCCGGGGATAAGAAGTCAAGAATAAGTTCTTCCTGAGGAAGAGTCCTGTGATAACAAATCAGAGAGAAATTCAGCAAGAAATATTAAATGAGGCAGCATCTTACTGTCATCCAGGCTACGTATAAATGCAAGGTTCCGAATTTAATTTAAAATTCAAAAGCGAAATGGTTATCAGAGCGATACATATTAACACCATTATTTGAATTGAAAAATTACAGACTTTATCTAATAGAAAGATTGATTTCACTGACTGATTTTCCAATGAGGATTGATTTTGCCTATTAGTTCATATGGCAAACATTTTCCAAAACTTAAATGAGCTAAATATGCAGCCATAAGATTTTGACAAAAGTATATTTAAAGTACATATTCATTATACAATACACAAAAATTATAAACCTTATAACTATTTAAGTTTATGAGAAAAAATTTAAATATCAATTTTAAGATGTATGAGAACACATAATTTTTCAAAATTATTTTCAGGTTATTCTAGCAAAAAACAAAAATGTGAAGACCACTGGCTTACAGGGTTAACTCAAGAGTGTCTGCTAACTGAATGGGGTATAGGAATGTGAAACAAGGACAGGTCAAGGGTGATCCCTAGATTTATAACCAGGAAATATAAATTTGAGATTAACTCACAATTCATGTATGTTCACACAGAGAATTGACAACAGTGCAAATAACTCCTGATGAGGGTAGCTGACTTTGTCTTGTGTATTTGCAATAATTTGCAATTATTGCCTTGTGAATTTATATTTGTATTAACAAATCCATTTTAGCATATGTGATTGCATTGATGTATCTGCTCTTTGAATTCTACTTTAAAATAGTTGTACATCTCATTGGTTCCCTCATTACATAATAAGTATAATAATTTTTAAAACTCATGTATGTTCATGGTTCATTAAGGTACCTCTTAAATTTTTTCCATTATACTTCATTAAATTTTTTTTTTTGGCCGAGCCCTGTGGCTTGCGGGATCTTAGTTCCCCGACCAGGGATTGAACCTGGGGCCCCTGGCAGTGAGAGTGCTGAGTCCTAACCACTGGATCACCACTGGTTCCCTAATAAAATTATTAAATTTTAGAAGAGATGGTATATTACGGTGTAGGGATGGAAAACTTTTCCCTTCTTCCTTTCTGGCTGGTCTAATAATTAAATTGACATAAAGCAGATTAACAGAAGAAAAACAAATTTCATGCATATCGGAGCCCCAAAGATACTCAGGCAATTGAGGTTTATATGCCACCCTCAGCTAAGAAGAAGGGGTAAGGGTCTGGGGCTTCAAATGGGAGGAAGGCAATTCACAGGAGGATGAGAAGAGCAAATGTTTGGTGAGCAAATGTTTGATAAACAAATGTTTGCCATACCACATAGCTAAGTCTCTCTGATAAAAAGTTATCTTTGGTATTAGCTCTTTTCCTGCTGTCAATCTAAATTCTTTTAGGCAGTTGAGGGGAAGGTAAACAGCTCTTCCAGAGTCCGCTGGGCCTTGTTTGTTCATCAACTTAAAATCCACATGCCAAAGTGGTATATTTTGGGGTCACATATTCTGCTCCCCCTCAATGGTAATATCGGAAATTTTGGAGATTTGTGAAGGTCTTGAAACTTAACTCTCAAGAATATCTAAGGTCCACTATAGCTTATATGTTCATGTTCATTCTGACTTCTGTTTTATAAAGAGGTCTAAGTTTGCAGTTTTTAAAAAAGTAATGTAAAAGTTTACCGGGGGGGGGGGGGGTAAGTTTACCAGGAAATAAGGCACCCAGTCTAAGGTTAAAAATTAAAGGACCGACTTGTAGTCCAAGATGCAGTAACAAGGACTGGATTTACCCTCTCACCTTAAAGAACACTGACCCCACCCCACTCCCCACAAAAAACACCACCACCACACAAAGTATATGAAACAACAATTTTCAAGATACTGGACATCAGCCAATGAAGGACAGTGATCCCTGAGAGACTGGAAACAAATGAGGAGAGAGCCCTACGATTAACTTAAGAGGGTTTCCAGGCTGCCACACAGGGGAGGGGAACTCAGGTGAACCTGTTGGACTCCCTGAGTTGAGGAAGTGCAGCTGAGAGTATGGGGAACCCAAGGTGGCTAGTGTTTGTGGGACAGAGTGCTAGAGAGGACAGACCTGTACAGAGAAAGAACTCTGGAGATCTGCAGAGGGTATTCAGAGTATTCATTGGTGCCTTTGTGCGAGGAAACTATCCTGCAGATGCTGAGGAGAGAACTATTGAAAGAATGAGAGTAAACAGGAAGAGAGCCTGCTCCCAACAGCTTAGACTGGAAAACATCATGTTTCATAGGCCATAGGATAGAGTATCAAAAAGGTCTTTCTTCAGTAGTGGGAAATCATTAACCCCTGACTAATGGTTCTCAGCCAGGGGTAATTTTGCTTCCCCCGCCTCCAACCAGGGGACAATGTCTGTAACATCTGGAGACATTTTTGATTTGTCAGGACTAGAGGCAAGGTGCTACTAGCATCCAGAGGGGAGGCCAAGGATGCTACTAAACATCTTGCAGTGGACAGGACAACAAAGTATTATCTGGTCCAAAACGTCAACAGTGCTGAGGTTGAGAAACCTTGTCACAGGCTCAGCGCTGCTCTGGTCCTTCCTAACAAATCTTAAAAGCAAGACTCAAAAGGATCATACTGTTTCCAAGTAAATTAACTGCATCCCAGAGCAAAACTCAAGATTTACAGGACTACAAAACTATCTGGCACCTGACAGGGTAAATTTAACGATGTCTGGCATTCAGTTCTTCCTCATCTAAATAAAGATCACCGGGCTTGCAGAGGTGCAGGAAAATACAACCCATATTGAGGAGAAAAATCAGCCAGTCGAAACCAATCCAGAACTGACACAGACATTAGAAGTGGCATAAAATGACATTACAACAGTTATTATACCTGTATTCTATAAGTTCAATAGGTTAAGTAGAGATATGGCAGATATAAAAAAAGACCCAAATCAAACTTTTAGAGATAAAAGTTACAGTGTCTTAGATGAAAAATACACTGGATGGGATTTAACAGCAGATTACATATTTCAGAAAAAAAGATTTGTTAACTTGAAGGTATAGCAGTATAAACTATCCAAAATGAAACACAGAAAAGAGAATCTTTTTAATGAAACTTTAAAAGAAAGAAAAGGGCAACAGTGAGCTGTGAGACAATGTTATGTGGCCTAATATACAAGTATTTGGAGTCCCTAAAAGAAAGGGGAGAGAGGAGAGAACTGAAAATAAAGTTGAAGAAATAACAGCCAAAAATTTCCCAAATTTGTTGAAAACTATTAATCCACAGATCCAAGAATCTCAATGAGCCCCAAACACAAGAAATATGAAAAAAAAAAAAATCAAGGCACATCATAACCAATTGTTTAAAAAAAAAAACAGTGATAAAGAGAAAATCTTAGAAGCATCCAGAGAAAAAAGACATCTCATGTACAGACAAAAATAAAGATGACATCAGATCTCTCATCAGAAATAATGCAAGCGAGGGCTTCCCTGGTGGCCCGGTGGTTAAGAATCTGCCTGCTAATGCAGGGGACATGGGTTCGAGCCCTGGTCTGGGAAGATCCCACATGCCGCGGAGCAACTAAGCCCATAAGCCACAACTACTGAGCCTGTGCTCTAGAGCCTGTGCGCCACAACTCAGTAGCCTGAGCGCCACAACTACTGAAGCCTGCGCGCCTAGAGCCCGTGCTCTGCAACAAGAGAAACCACCCAATGAGGAGCCCACGCACCACAACGAAGAGTAGCCCCCGCTCGTCACAACTAGAGAAAGCCTGCGCACAGCAACAAAGACCCAACACAGCCAAAAATAAAAATAATAAATTAATTAATTTTTTAAAAAAGAAAGAAAGAATGCAAGCGAGAATATAGTAGAGCAGTATCTTTAAAATACTGAAAGAAAAAAAACTGTCAACATAGAATTCTATACTCAACAAAAATCTTTCAAAAGTAACAGCAAAATAAAGATATATTCAAACACATGAAAGCTGAAAGAACTCATTACCACACCACCCACTAAAAGAATCCCACACCACACACAGAGACACACAGTACAAGAAATAAAGGAAGTTCTCAAGCAGAAGAAAATGATACCAGATGGAAATCTGGATCTCCACAAATGAATGAAGAGCACCAGAAATTAAAACTACATGGTTAAATGAATAAGATTTTTTTCTTATTATTTAAAATTCTTTAAAAGACAAATGACTGCCTAAACAAAAATAATAGCAATGTACTATGAGGGTTTTAACATTTACAAACGTAAAATGCATGACAAAAAGAGCATAAAGGCCAGAAGAGAAGAAATTACAATGTTGCAAGGTTCTTACAGTAGAAATAGTCCTGCATCTATCAAAGAAACTGAATGCATGGTTAAAAGCCTTCTCACAAAGTAAACTCCAGGCCCAGGTGGCTTTACTAGTGAATTATATCAAACATTTATGAAAAAAATGTCGATTCTACACAAACTCTTCCAGAAAATTGAAGAGGATAATACTTCCCAACTCACTCTATAAGGCCAGCATTACTTTAATATCACAACCAGAAAAAGATATTACAAGAAAAGAAAAGTACAGACCAATATCCCTCATGTGGTTTATCTGGGGAAAGCAAGGTTAGTTTTACATTCAAAGTCAATCAGAGTAATTCACAATATTAAACAAATTTAAAAAGGAAAATGACATGATCATCTTAATAGATGCAGAAAAAGCATTTGATTAAATCCAACGTCCACTCCTAATAAAAACTCTCAGCAAATGAGGAATAGGAAGGATTTCTCCATGTGTTAATGAGCATCTATCAATACAACAAATGTACAGCTAACATCATACTTAATGGTGAAAGACTGAATACTTTCCCTCTGAGATCAGCAACAAGGCAAGCATATCTGCTTTCATCACTACTATTCAACACTGTACTTGAGGTTCTAGCCAGTGCAATAGGCAAAAAAAAAAGCTGTCCAGAGAGTAAAGGAAGAAGTAAAACTCAGATAACATGATCATCTACGTAGAAAATCTAAGGAATCTATTTAAAAGTTACAGATAAAATGTTCGTCTATGTAGAAAATCTAAGAAATCTAATCAAAAGTTACTAGAACTATCCGCATGCCTAGAGCCCATGCTCTGCAACAAGAGAAGCCACCGCAATGAGAAGCCCACGCTGCAACGAAGAGTAGCCCCCGCTCGCCACAACTAGAGAAAGCCCGCACGCAGCAACGAAGACCCTGCGCAGCCAAAAATAAAATAAATTCATATAAAAAAAATTTAAAAAAACAAGTTACTAGAACTTGTAAATGAGTTTAGCAAGTTTACAGATATAAGATCAATATATTAAAAAGTAATTGTATTTCCATATATGAGCAATAAACAATCAGGGATTGAAATTTTAAACGTTATTTACAATAGCATCAATACATATGAAATACCTAAAGATAAATATTACAAAAGATGGACAAGACCTGTATTACAAATTATAGCTGAGGGAAATCACAGAAGATTTAAATAAATGTAGATATACAACCTGTTCATGAAAAGTTTTGTTGATGAGTATAACTTGCTCACGAGAAGACTCAATATGCTAAGATGTCAATTCAAAACCCCAGCAGGTTTTTTTTTTAGAAAGTAAATCATCACCTTTTTTGACCAGGATTCTTTATTTATTTATTTATGGCTGTGTTGGGTCTTCGCCAGCACGTTTTTTGTAGGTATTGACAAACTTATTTTAAAATTCATATGGAGGGCTTCCCTGGTGGTGCAGTGGTTAGGAATCTGCCTGCCAATGCAGGGCACACGGGTTTGATCCCTGGTCCGGGAGGATCCCACATTGCGCAAAGCAACTAAGCCCGTGTGCCACAACTGTTGAGCCTGTGCTCTAGAGGCCGTGAGCCACAACAACTGAAGCCAGCGAGCCACACCTACTGAAGCCCACGCACCTGGAGCCCATGCTCCACAACAAGAGAAGCCACCACAGTGAGAAGCCCGCACGCAGCAACAAAGACCCAATGCAGCCAAAAATAAATAAATAAATTTATTTTTTAAAAAATTCATATGGAACTGCAAAATATCTAGAATAGCCAAAACAACTTTGAAAAAGAAGAACAAAGTTGAAAATAATTTCAAGACTAGTCACAAAGCTACAAGAATCAAGACAGTATGGTACTGGTGGGACTTCCCTGGTGGCGCAGTGGTTAAGAATCCACCTGCCGGGCTTCCCTGGTGGCGCAGTGGTTGAGAATCTGCCTGCCAATGCAGGAGACACGGGTTCGAGCCCCGGTCTGGGAAGATCCCACGTGCCGCGGAGCAACTAGGCCCGTGAGCCACAACTACTGAGCCTGCGCGTCTGGAGCCCGTGCTCCGCAAAAGAGAGGCCGCGACAGTGAGAGGCCTGCGCACCGCGATGAAGAGTGGCCCCCGCTTGCCGCAACTAGAGAAAGCCCTCGCACAGAAACGAAGACCCAACACAGCCAAAAATAAATAAATAAATAAAATTAAAAAAAAAAAAAAAAAAGAATCCACCTGCCAATGCAGGGGGCACAGGTTTGAGCCCTGGTCCGGGAAGATCCCACATGCCATGCAGCAACTAAGCCCACGCGCCACAACTACTGAGCCTGTACTCTAGAGCCCGCGAGTCACAACTACTGAGCCCGCATGCTGCAACTACTGAAGCCCGCATGCCTAGAGCCTGTGCTCTGCAACAAGAAAAGCCACCACAATGAGAAGCCCGCGCACCACAACGAAGAGTAGCCCCTGCTTGACGCAACTAAAGAAAGCCCGCGTGCAGGAACGAAGACCTAATGCAGTCAGAAATTAATTAATTAATTAATTATTTAAAAAAATGTACAAACAAGAAATGCTGGAGAGGGTGTGGAGAAAAGGGAACCCTCTTGCACTGTTGGTGGGAATGTAAATTGATACAGCCACTATGGAGAACAGTATGGAGGTTCCTTAAAAAACTAAAAATAAAACTACCATACGACCCAGCAATCCCGCTACTGGGCACATACCCTGAGAAAACCATAACTCAAAAAGAGTCATGTACCAAAATGTTCACTGCAGCACTATTTACAATAGCCAGGACATGGAAGCAACCTAAATGTCCATTGACAGATGAATGGATAAAGAAGATGTGGCACATATATACAATGGAATATTACTCAGCCATAAAAAGAAACGAAATTGAGTTATTTGTAGTGAGGTGGATGGACCCAGAGTCTGTCATACAGAGTGCAGTAAGTCAGAAAGAGAAAAACAAATACCGTATGCTAACACATATATACGGAAGCTAAAAAATATATATATGGTTCAGAAGAACCTAGGAGCAGGACAGGAATAAAGACGCAGACGTAGAGAATGGACTTGAGGACATGGGGAGGGGGAAAGGTAAGCTGGGACGAAGTGAGAGAGTGGCATGGACATACCTACACTACCAAATGTAAAATAGCTAGCTAGTGGGAAGCAGTCACATAGCACAGGGAGATCAGCTCCGTGCTTTGTGACCACCTAGAGGGGTGGGATAGGGAGGGTGGGAGGGAAACGCAAGAGGGAGGGGATATGGGGATATATGTATATTTATAGGTGATTCACTTTGTTATAAAGCAGAAACTAACACAACATTGTAAAGCAACCATACTACAATAAAGATGTTAAAAAAGAGTATATACTATATGATTCTATTTAAAACGTGAGAAATTGCAAACTGTAAGTGACAGAAAGCAGACCAGGGACTTCTCTGGTGGCGCAGAGGTTAAGAATCTGCCTGCCAATGCAGGCGACACGGGTTTGAGCCCTGGTCTGGGAAGATCCCACATGCCTCGAAGCAGCTAAGCCCGTGCGCCACAACTACTGAGCCTGCGCTCTAGAGCCCGCAAGCCACAACTACGGAGCCTGCGTGCCACAACTGTTGAAGTCTGCCCGCCTAGAGCCCGCGGTCTGCAACAAGAGAAGCCATCGCAATGAGAAGCCTGCACACCACAACGAAGAGTAGCCCCCACTCGCAGCAACTAGAGAAAGCCCGCGCACAGCAACGAAGACCCAACACAGCCAAAAATAAATAAAATAAATAAATTTATTTTAAAAATAAGAAAGCAAGCAGACCGGTGTTTGCCTTGAGGGTGGGAGGAAGAGTTTACAAAGGGCATGAGGAAACTTGTGGGTGACAGGCTCATTATCTTGATTGTAGTGATGTTTTCATAGGTGTCTACATGTAGCAAAATTTACCAACTTGTACACTTTAAATACATGCAGCTTATTATATGCCCCCATTAAACCTCTATAAAGCTGTTTACAGTATTAAAGGAGAATGGTGAAAACACAAGTTTCACACAGTTGGCTTATTTCATTAAAGCATAGTTTTATCAAAAACAAGGATGAAAATTTATTCTTTGCATAAGCCACACAAACATCCAAGAAAAACTTCCATTTCCAAGACTACCAATCCTATTCCTAGACCGTCATCCACCCCATCTCCCTCCAAACTCGGCCAGACATTTCATATGTGTTGTCGACATGAATACCTCAGATAAATACCTGGTGAGGAAGCCAGGTCAGAGTGTGGGTGACTGATCCAAATGCATTACCAGTACCTGACAAATTTGAAAGTTATACTGAATGTAACTGACCTAGAAGAGCTGTTGGTACATTTACAATCTTAGCAGGGCTGGAGTCTATTTATGGGTTTTGATGGACTCTAGCTACATTGTAATTTGTACATATATACAATTTTAAGTTATCTGTATAACCTATCTTCTTATTCACTAACAGAAGTCATCTTGATTTATGGGTTTGTTTTATAATGTGCCTCTATCTGCATGCACCACATGGAAAGACAATAAACACAAAAAATATTTCCGGCTCTTGCTGCTAAACAAGTATTGAAGCAATGTGTGTGAGTTATTAAAAGAAGTACTACAATTAACAAGACAATTTGGCACCGTCCACGCCCTCAGGAAACTGGAATACTATATTGAAAAGGAGACAACTTCTCTTAGAGATAGAGGGTACCCGTGTTGGGGGAAGGCAGGCCATGAGATAGTCTCCTAAAATTACAGAATATCGGGGGCTTCCCTGGTGGCGCAGTGGTTGAGAATCTGCCTGCTAATGCAGGGGACACAGGTTCGAGCCCTGGTCTGGGAGGATCCCACGTGCCGTGGAGCAGCTGGGCCCGTGAACCACAACTGCTGAGCCTGCGCGTCTGGAGCCTGTGCTCCACAACAAGAGAGACCGCGATGGTGAGAGGCCCACGCACCGCGATGAAGAGTGGCCCCCACTTGCCGCAGCTAGAGAAAGCCCTCGCACAGAAACGAAGACCCAACGTAGCAATCAATCAATCAATCAATCAATCAATAAATCTTAAAAAAAAAAAAAATTACATAATATCAACAGCCACCCCTTATGCCGAATCATCTTCAGTTTGAGTCGCTCTTACATGCCTTAACTCTCAAATTCCCTCTGTCTCAGAATGCTATACCCTTACTCCCAGTTAATATGGTGGGTTTAAAATACACCAGGCATTCTTTCCTACTGACAAACTGATGGAGAAGTTCATGTAATCAAGGAAAATATCTGATACTAATTGCTCACAAAAAAAAAAAGTAGAAGGGGACTCTCTGAACTTAGACCCAAGCCCAAAGCCAAGTTTATTTATCTCTGATAAATCTCTCCTTATAATAGTCCCTCCAGTCCCACCTTTACTATGTGAGTAGTTACACAGCTGTGTTGGTGGGAAAATATTGTGTAATGATGTGCTGGGGGTAAGCAATTCTAGTAACCCGTTATTCTAGTAACCATTAAGAGTCTTAAAACTTCACCTCGGGATGGACCAAGACTGTGGTATATTGGTAAATATTTAATAATGTAAGAAAGGAAGGCCCTCATTTGCAGTATCTAAGTGAATACTCCCAGTCAGCCAATTTTAAGCTACCACTGTGATGTGACTAAATGCCATGTTGGGAAGATGTGTGCCTAGTATTCCCCCCATACAAATGAGATAGAGATAAATAACCTCAAGAGCACATACAGTAGTAAAATGCACTAAAAATAATTAGGTAGTTACAGCTTTTAGCATCTAATACTGTCACTGGCCAAGCCCATTAACAATTCCCGGGAAATAAAAATAGAATCTGGGTAATAAGACAAAGTTTAACCTTTTTCTTTTTCTTTGTGCTTAGTCTAGTTTCACTTGCTCACAGGGTGCTGCATGCAGAGATCTTACACCAGGCCCTTCAGACCAGAGTTCCTAGTGTGAAAAGGCTGGGCCTGGCACCTCAGCTCTGGGCCCCTGTCCAGAAGTGCTGCACAGGCCCCTGCTATGCAAGATGGCAGGGGCAGGCCCAGTGCAGATGTACTGCACCCACACCTCCCACACACTGCTTTCTGAAGCCTTGAGCAGCAAACGTGGTGGTGGTGGGGGGGGGGGGGTGCCTGCGTGGACCCGGCCCCTCCCTGCTGACAAGAACCCTATAAAGCAGCCCCAGTCAAACGCCTTTGGGGATGAGCACGTAATTGAGAGCTTGAACTCCCACCTCTTCATTCTCTGACTTCCTTTGCGTCCGAACCAAACTCGGTCTCCTACTGGCTCCAAGACACCGGTCAGAAGGACACTTGCTGGGGACTGACTGAGGAGTGTCATTACAATACCTTCATTTTTTTCATATTACTTAATTGTAAGTTTATATAAATTTTAATAATGTCAGTGTTTAAGGATTGGCTAGCGGAATACTTACAATTTTAACGAGACCGTACAAGTCACCTTCAACACACCACTGGCCTGGGGGTACTTTCTTTCTGAGATAAATACAAGGTAACTTCAAGTAACTTCTAACTTCCGTGACTCCTACTGAAAGAGAAGATCCTGGCAACAAGTAAAATTTGATATACTCTTTTTAATACAACAATGAAGAAACAAGAGCCCAGGTACAATTAAAGAGCGTACAAGGTGTTAGGTGGTGGAGTGGGACTTGGAGCTCAGATATGTCTCCAAAGCTAAGAGATGAATGCATCCGTCAGGTGTTGCTACGATTTCTAGTTGAAAAAGCCAGACTCCAGGACTTTTAGCTCTGCCCGGAGCCTTAAGAGTGTGTGTAGAGGGGCGGCGCAAGAGGTAGAGAACGTAGCTTTGTAAGCGTATGTCCTTTGCACCCAGAAGTCTCTCTACAGATCAATCCCAACCATGGATTTGTCCATGGCCTCCAAGAAAATATTCTATTCCTACAATCCGCTGTGTGCGGTCCTACCCACCTGACGGCTTAAGTCTTCTGCGGGAGGGAGAACTACTAGGGAACAGAGAGCACAGAATTCGGTCGGCCGGCGCGAGACGGGAAAAAAGCCATTGAATCCTCATTAGTAGCGCGTGGCCGCCTGGGCTGAGGGGCTGAGGGCCGTGAGCTGTAGCCGCGGACCCACCCTCTCAGACCTCCTCGTCCTCCCCAGGCCGCCGAGCCGCCGGCGCCGCGCGCGCCGCTCCAGGCGCCCTCTCGAGGCTTGACATTTGCTCCGGAAGTGGCTCCGGCGCCCGAGGAGGGCCTAAGATTTAACCGGAAGAAAAGACCGACGCCCCCGCTGCCTTCACGCCCCGCCCCCACCCCGCGCGCCAGGCCTCGCCCTCCGCTCCCCTAAGTTAAAGAGGAAGAGCGGGCCATTGGGTGGCTGGTTGGGTGAATTGACCTCTGCCGCGGCCGCGAGCCAGCCGCCGCGCTTCCGGCGGCCGGAGCCCCGCGCACGCTCGGAGCCATGCTGAGGAGCTGCACCGCGGCACTGCGCACGCTCCGGGCCCTACGCGGCAGGCGGGAAGGCGCGTCCCCCGCAGCGAGGGACCCGGTACTCGCGCGGGTAAGTCCCGGGCGCGGAGCGGCGGAAGTGGACAGAGGGGTGGGACTTTCCGTCAGGAACAACCCTGTGATATGGATATGTTCAGCTGTTTATCCATTTCCTCATCCGACTGACCTCAGAATAAAAGCTAACATCAGCTCCAAGAGGCATCAATGTTAACGGGGTCACCGGATCTTTCAGTCCTGAGATTCAAGCCGTAAGAAACTGCACAGGAGGGTGACGCCGTTTGTTGGTTTTTTTTTTTTAACATCTTTATTGGAGTATAATTGCTTTACAATGGTGTGTTAGTTTCTGCTGTATGACAAAGTGAATCAGCTATACGTATACATATATCCCCATATCTCCTACCTCTTGAGCCTCCCTCCCACCCCCCCTCTAGGTGGGGTGACCCGTTTTGAAGCAGTGTGCAGGATGCTTGAGTCATGTCAGCAGGTCAAGGAATACAGCTGCTACTAATATTAATAAAGAAAGGTTGTGCCTTAAGCAAGGTCACATAGAAAACACGTGGTACAGTTGGAATCTGAACCTAAGCAGTCCGCCTCCTAACCATTACATTATACCCTCAGGAGAAGAGCACGTCTCTAACAAGGGTTTAATCCTAGTTCTCTACTACTAGTTTATCTACTGCTTTACTTATCTACTAGAAAAACTTAAGATATTCTGTCTTATCATTTTTCAGTCAGCAATTAATACAAATATTTGCTGCCTCTCACCAGCTATATCCAAGGAATATCTAAAGATAATAGTTTATAGGGATATTGGCTTAATTCTAAATAATTCAATTAAGTAGTACTGCTTAAATTGTCCTCTCTGAATGAGATCAGTTCAATGAAAATAATCATTTTGGACTCGTAAAGGACACACACAAGTGGATCCCATTTAATGATAGTTAAAACCATTTTAACATCTCTGAAAATGTTAAGTTCAAGAATTTTTATTTTTTTTTAAATATTGATTTATTTTATTTTTGGCTGCATCAGGTCTTAGTTGCGGCACGCGGGATCTTTCGTTGTGGTGCACAGGCTTAGTTGCCCCACCACGTGTGGGATCTTAGTTCCCCAAGACCAGGGATCCAACCCGTGTTCCCTGCATTGGAAGGCAGATTCTTAACCACTGGACCACCAGGGAAGTCCCAAGTTCAAGAATGTTAAGACAATTTCTATACAGTCCTTATTATTAAGCAGTCTGCTTGAATTGAATAATGAAATAATGTTCACTTTGGCAGAGTCAAGGTAACTAATAATAATTTATAATGAAATCAGCTTCCTTGATTGTTTTAATATTAGAAATAATAAAGACAACCAACTTATATTAAAATAAGTAATAGTAAACGGTTAAAAAATTTTAAGGTGAAGTTTTTAGCAAAAAGAAAGGAGAGACTGGCACTTCTAATAGAAACATTTAATAAATATTGTAATGGAATTCTAATGGTGTTAGCTTTAGGGAATAAGTAATCATTGATGGAATGAGGATATTTTTATTGGCAGTTATTTCCTCAGTTATTTAAATTTTTCCACTTGAAGTCTAAAAACTTGTGGTTGAATATACAAAAGAGCATTAAGTATGGGCCATTTATAAGAACAAAGACATCAAAAGAGAATTCTAAAGTTACAGTCTCACTTCCAGGCTCGTGCAGAATATACTTCTCTTTTCAACTTTGGGTTAAAATATCTACAAGACTGTGGTTGGGAGCCTCCAGATAGGGCTATGCGGTAGTCATGTTTCTTTCTTCTGGGCCTTGTGTCTTCTACCAGTTCTTCTCAATCCTTTGGAGACAGGAGATGATACCTCATCCCACTTATCACCATTTTAAGGCATTTAGGATTGTCTTGAATAAGTGGTTCAGCTTCTACTGTCTTACTTAAGAAATTCCTCGATATAAGAGGAAACTTGACTTTAGCAAGGATGTCAACCATAAATGGCTGGCGATTAGGTTTATCATATTTCAACCACCTGACTGCAGCGTCGTAAACCTGATCCTCTGCTCTCACAGTTGGAGTGTCCTGGTTGAGGAGATGTGTAACTCGCCTGGCATCAAGTTGTAGAAATTCTTCAGTTATAAAATTCAGTAAAATGCTGATGAATAAAGTCATCTGCAGTTGCGTTCAATTTAGGACAGTCTAGACACTCTGCTAGCCCACTTATACCAAGACAATTGGAAGCATCGACTTGTTCTTTGAAAAAATCAACACACATTTCTTCACAGGTTCAATCTGGTACTGGTTTGCTGCATCTAACAAAGACTGAACGTTGTTACTATTCACAGAAATTCTAATGCTATAAGCGAATTCCACAAGTTATTTAATAATGTCAGGTTCAGCATCTCTGAGTTTTACTTCAAAGGACTTTAATTCAAGCATGTTAGTTGTGAACATTAAGTTTAAAAAATAACTGGCTGCAGCAGGGACAACACAGTGAACAGCTATCTTTCGTTCCTGGACCATAAGGATCACATCACACAGTGTTTTCTTTGGATTTATGTAGCTTGTCAACAAGGTTCTGCAGTCAGTCCCTCCCAGCGTGATTTCAAGTTGACCCTGGGTATAAATCCCTGGGTAGACTGTAGATTCAACTATAGTTGGGTGGTGGATTTAAATCACTGTTTCCTCATGTTATTCATGACGCCCATGAAGCCTGCCAATTTAGCTTCCTCTCGAGCAGCAAGTTTCTTCTCGGTCTTCTTGCCGCTCTTCTCCACCCCGGAGGCTGCCATCCTCCGTCAGCACGGTTCACGCCTGAACCGCCGTTCCAGGCGAAGGGTTGCAGGCTCCCGATACTCTGGGGCTTCTGTTTACCCAACACCTTGACCGGGATGGGGTGGCTGCAGCGCCCTGCTCCCGAACCAGCGAGCCAGCGGCGGACCACTACGGTAGGACAAGGCCCTGTGGCCCCCTCAAGCTCGCCAGGAAGCGACGACGCGGGCTCTGCTGCGTCTCCCGCAGAACCGAAGCCCAGAGAAGGAGCCTGTGCCAGCTTACTTTTAAAGAATAATGAGTGCAGATCGGTTATTAATCCTGTACCATCGTGCACTTTGGAAAATAAAATGCCCTGTGCTAATCTCACAACAAAGACAGATTCGTTTCTTTAATATGTTGGTGTCTTATAATCTATGTTGAGAATATTTATATTAACGTATTTACGGGCTTTATAACAGTAGTATTTACAGGGCTTACAAATCATGCTTCTTTTGGTTCAGTAACTGAATCTTAAAAAGAGACACATTAAAAAGTTGTAACTTAAGTCCCACTTGAAAAATACATAATCAAAGATCTAGCAAGACCTCTCCTCTATTCAGGGCAACAAAAAATAGTGATTATCCCTAACATTTATCCCTCATGCACAGAGTCTATGCTGTGAATTTACAGGTGCCTTTACTTCAAGTATCTCTTAATTCTCATCTCCTTGGACTGAAACTTTCATTTTTATTTCTCACAACATCATAGTGTTCATCTGTGGTCCCAAACTCAGCATGCCCCAAACTAAAATTAATGGTTTCACTCCTACTTTCCGCCTCCTGACGTGTACATGAACACTAACGAAAACCTCCTGTTTCTTTTCCTTCTTTCCACTCCAACCTTCAAACCACAAGTAAGGAATCATCCAAAACTCTTCTACTTTCTCTTCCCCCATGATCTTGCGCCTCCCTCCCACCCTCCCTACCCACCCCAATCATGTAGTCTGTAAAGTACATAAATTCTGGAAGTAACCTAACACACACAATTAGTCATAAATTAATATGTATTGACTAATACCTGTCAATTAAGAGGTAGAATAGGATGTGTAAGCTTTGGAGTTGTGAATTTGGGCTTAGCGCATCCATAGGTCTCATCTTAAATAGGGAACTCTAGGTTTGATCAGTTCTAGCATCCTTTCATGGACCAGTGCAACAGAGATAATAAAGGCTCTTAGGAATTAGAATGACTCCCTTGACCCTGGGCTCTCCTACCTGATTGTAACTTTGAAAGTCTGGGGGATTCAGCTAAATGCAACAATCTTTTTTTTTTTTTCCCCCTTTTTTGGCACTGCATGGCATGTGGGATCTTAGTTCCGTGACCAGGGATCAAACCCACGCCACAATCCTTGGTCCCAATATCCTAAATATCTCTTAAATCTTTTTCATTCCTCTCTACCTAGTTCACCTTCTGACCACATTTCTCCTGGACCTTTACAACAGTCTTTTAACTGGTTTCCTTACCATTGCTTCTCACCTTACAATTCATCCTTTACATCAGAGGGAGCTTTCTAAAACCTAAGTTCATGTTACTGCTTTGCTTAAAACTCCTTAAGCCTCCCCATAATGGAAAAAGTACTTTGCCACTCAAGTACCACCTTCATGATTCTTTAAAGACTCCTTTCTTTAATTAGCTTCATCCTAAGCAATAACATTTATGAAATCCGAAGTGTGATGTGCTATTTATGTCCTTTTATTGATATAATATTCATTTAAAAATACATATATCATTGTCCTGTGCCAGCTAAAATCATCTTTCCTATTGGCCTTTGGAAACATTAACCCAGAAGATGAAATCTAAGCCTTTGTTAAAGCCAAAGAGCCACTGTAGTGTCATCCCTCTACTGCTTTGCCATCCCTATCTTGCTGCTGTTCTCTTTGCACCTTTCATCTATGAAGACTGAAATCCTAGCAGTTCGCCATCTCTCTGTGCCTTTGCTTGGAGCAGCCCTCCTATTCTTTCCTTAGTGAACGTTTCATACTTTAGAAATCACTGTGTCAGTCCTCATCTTTTTGAAGTTTTCCCTGAAAGTCACTCCTTCTATGTCTGTTTCTATTTCTTTTGTAACATTTTTCACACTCGAGGCAGCAGTCACTTGAGGACAGGGCCTAAGTCTTCTCTCTTTGTATTACCTGTTCCTGGCACAGAACCAGAGCATATAGTAGGGCTCAAAAAAGTTCATTGCGGGACTTCCCTGGTAGTCCAGTGGTTAAGGCTCTGCACTTCCACTGCAGGAAGCCTGGGTTTGATCCCTGGTCAGGGAACTAAGATCCCACATGCCATGCAGTGCCAAAAAAGGGGGAAAAAAAAAAAAAGATTGTTGCATTTAGCTGAATCCCCCAGACTTTCAAAGTTACAATCAGGTAGGAGAGCCCAGGGTCAAGGGAGTCATTCTAATTCCTAAGAGCCTTTATTATCTCTGTTGCACTGGTCCATGAAAGGATGCTAGAACTGATCAAACCTAGAGTTCCCTATTTAAGATGAGACCTATGGATGCGCTAAGCCCAAATTCACAACTCCAAAGCTTACACATCCTATTCTACCTCTTAATTGACAGGTATTAGTCAATACATATTAATTTATGACTAATTGTGTGTGTTAGGTTACTTCCAGAATTTATGTACTTTACAAACTACATGATTGGGGTGGGTAGGGAGGGTGGGAGGGAGGCGCAAGAGGGAGGGGATATGGGGATATATGTATACATGTAACTAATTCACTTTGTTATACAGCAGAAACTAACACAATATTGTAAAGCAATTATACTCCAATAAAGATGTTTTAAAAAAAAAAGCCATCAGTGCATACAGGAATTTGATGGCAAGAATAGGCACATGAGTAATAGCTTTGAAAAATAAATAAAAAGAGAAAAAAAGAAAAACTATATGATTGGGACTGGATTCTAAGGAAATAATCCAAAGTAGAGAAAAGACTATATTCAGTGTTCCAATGATCCTTTTCATTTAAAGCAGGAAAAGATTGGAAACAATTTACATGTACAATTTAAATGGTTAAGTAAATTATAGTATATCATTTTAAAGGACAATTTTTCTGCTGTTGAAAATGGTGATAACTGAGATTAAGGGCATGAGAAAGTGAACGCTAAAGAATTTTAAGTAATGAAGCAAAAGAAAAATTATATTTCTTACTGAGATTACAAGTATATTAAGAAAAGCTGTAGTTAAAAAAATTTGGAGGAGGGATTTCCATGGTGGTCCAGTGGTTAAGACTCCAAGCTCTCAATGCAGGGGGCCTGAGTTCAATCCCTGGTCGGGATCCCACATGTTGCAACTAAGATCCCACGTGCTGCAACTAAAAGATCCCTCATGCTGCAACCCCTCATGCCTCAACTGAAGATCCTGCACGTGGCAACAAAGATCCCACATGCCGCAACTAAGACCCAGCACGGCCAAATAAATATTAAAAAAAAAAAAAAAACTTGGAGGAAATATATCAAAATTTTACCATTAGTTATATTAAGATGGAGAGATAATAAGTGGGTTAAAAATTTTTGTTTTTCTTTTCTTTCCTTCCCAAATTTTCTGAGCTGAAAGTCTGAAGGGATAAGCGAATCCAAAACCATAGGAAAAAACAAAGGTACAAATACTGAGCTAGGGAGTGGAGTGGTCTCAGCCCTACTCATGTTTCCCCTCACGAATTCAAGACTTCCTTTTGTTAGCCAGGAAGTTTTTAGTTTCATAGAGTTCTTGGGACAGGCTCCCTAAATTCTTACCATCAGGCCAGGATCAGAGCCAGCCCAGAGGTCAGCAGAAGGCTGGTTGGCTGGTTCTTCCATCACAATAACAGCACCTCCCTGTACCCTGGCATGTAGTGCAAGTGTTGTAGGTACATTGAATCTGAATGAATTGATAAGGGTGCCTGGAAGTAGAATGCCACAGAGTTGATAGCTTCTGTGATCTTAATGTTCCAGGATTTCTGCAGAAGTCAAAATAACTGATTTTCCTTTCTGGTGCCGACGGGCATTTGCTTTGTCCAGCTCTTTTGTAGGTGACACTTTGTCCCCCAAGTCCTCCAGGGCCCATGTACCTTTCCATCTGCTGTGTGAGCACTGGAGTGGTAGCAGTGCTGAGTGCTACAGAAAAGTAGCAGTGGTGGAAGCTGTGGTTATTATGACACCAAGAACTTTTCCCCTCCAACCCCCTCCTCCTCTTTCTTTGTATTCTCTTTCTTGGCATCTGGCTCTGTCACCTACTCCGTTGAACAGTTCAGAAACCTGAGATTGGCTCTTGCATTTTTCCTCTTTCCTCACTCTCCTTATCCAAATAGTTACCAAGTTATGCTTCATGCATTCATAATTTTTCACCTGCATTATTCCAGTAGCCTCTAGACAGGGCCCTCTGATTCCAATCTTGAAATCACTCCCACTATCTTTCGTATTATGGCCAAATCTGATCTTGTCACTCCCCTATTCAAAATCCCTCCAAGAGCACTGCAGATGCAATTCAAACCAGTTAACTTAGTGTGGAAGCTTCGCACAATCAGGCCCTTGCCTACGTCTCTGCAGCCATCTGCTCCTCCCCTTGTACTGAAACAATACCAAGCTTCCTTGAGGCCTTAGTTTCATCATCTGTAAAATGGGGATAATAATTAGTACCTACTTCATATGGTTGTTGTAAGGCCCCTCAAAACTGTTTCATGCCTCCTTGCCTTTGCACACAGTGTTCCTTTGCCTACAATACTCTTTCTATCTGGCTAATTTCTGCTTGTCTAATGAAGATTCAAGTCAAAGAACCCCTACCTGAATACCCAATCTGAGATGAATACCTCTCCCCTGTGCTCTGGCTTCCTGTGTGTTTCCTACTGGTAACACTTTTTACATGGAGGAAAACTGTCTGTCCTTCATCTCTCTTTATCACCAGTTGCTGGCTGCTGACTAAAAAAATGCACCACACGAGAGTTGCGAGTTAAGTTTTATTTGAGGCAAAATGAGGACTATAGCCCGGGAGACAGCATCTCAGATAGCTCTGAGAAACTGCTCCAAAGAGGTAGGGGGGAAGGTCACTATATATGTGATTTGGTGAAGGGGGAGTACATGCAATCAAGCTAGTCTCTAGTGAAGGTTACTGCTAGTCACAAGGAGCAGACGTCACCATGAAGGATTTTAGTGCTTTTCTAGATATGAGGAGATACAAGAATTGGGCTCATAAAATCAGCTCCTGAAAATATCTAACTATGTGAAGACCTTTTCTGCCAGTTTTTCTCAGAGCACAGGATGCCTCATTTCTGTCCTCCACCCTGAACTCCTTTCAGGGGGTGTTGAAAATCAGCAGCTGCAGCAGCACATGATTTAACCCTTGTAGAGGTGGATGTCAAGTGCCAGTTTGTAGTTGACGTGGCTCACCTGTGCTTGATTAAGGTTTAAAAAAAAGAAGGGGGTCTGCAGACCTGGGCTTAATACCAACTCTGCCAATGGCTAGTTGGATGACGTTGAGCAAATCATTTATCCTCTCTCAATCTCCCAATTCTCCCAAGGAGGGAGGACCAGGTGATCCTAGAAATTTGTTTCCACTTCAAAACAACAAGCTTTTGGGAAGAGGAAAAGCAGCAAGATAGTCTTAGAAAATAAGAGAATATGTTATGAAATAGGATGTACCTCCCATTACTCTCCGTTTTTTCCTTTCTTTTAGAGGTGGTTTTCTACTGAGAAAGTCATTCCTAAGGACCATGCTCTCCCCAACCCCAGCTGGAGCAAGGACTTAAGACTCCTCTTTGACCAGTTCATGAAGAAATGTGAAGACGGCTCCTGGGAACGTTTGCCTTCATATAAAAGTAAATATACTCAAAAGAGTGAAGATTTCAAAACCTATTTTCTTGGTAGGAATAGCTACACTCCCATAAAGAATATTTAAATATCAAATACAAAACTAAGAACAGATTGAAGTACTTGTTACCACTTGAAAAAGGAAGGAGGATAGTGCAGGGGGTTTGCTATATTCTCCAGTTTTATAGGCCAGAAATCTCAATAAATTTCACAGATTGTGGGAGAGCATAAAGTCTGTTGCCATTAATAAGAATGCCCCCACCATGGCATCATCATCACCATTATCAGGAAGCAGCCCCAGAAAGCCTCCACCCTACCACATTCTCATCACCTTTCTGTCTTGAGGCTGTCATCACTAACCTCAATTTACTGTTTATCCCAATATATGGCTCTGTCACCCTAAGAAGCTCAGAATACTCAAGTCATCCCCTCATCTCCCAGACTCTAAACTCCCAAGGCAAACTACCCCACCTCCAACACATACACATTGCACTTCCTGTCCTGTGTATGTGTGTGTGTGTGTGTGTGTGTGTGTGTGTGTATGTGTTTTAATTAATAGACTTTTTTTTAGTAGTTTCAGGTCTATAGAAAAAAGAGTGGAAAGAACAGAGTTCCCATATACCCCTTAATTCCTTCTGCCAGCTCTCCATTTATTAACATCTTGCGATAGTAAAGTACATTTGTTGTAATGGTGAGACTGTATTAATACATTAACTAAAGTCCATAGTTTACATTAGGGTTCACTGTGTAATACTTGATGAGTTTTGACAAATGTATAATGACATATATCATACGGAATAGTTCCACTGCCTTAAAAATTCACTGTGTTCCTCCTGTTCATCTGTCCCTCCTTCTCCCGAACCCTTGGCAACCACTGATCTTTTTACTCTCTCCATGGTTTTGCCTTTTCCAGAATACACACAGTATGTAGCCTTTTCAGATTGTTTTCTTTCACTTAATAATATACGTTTATTAAGGTACATTTATTTTTTCCACAGCACTTACACCATCTGACATGTTTTGTGTTTATTTAACGGTGTGTCTCTCACCACTAGAGTGTTTGCTTCTGTCGACTTAAAAAAAAAAAAGCACAATGTGAGAGTTGCGAGTTAAGTTTTATTTGGGGCAAAATGAGGAATGCAGCTCGGGAGAAAGCATTTCAGATAGCTCTGAGAAACTGCTCCAGAGAGGTAGGGGGGAAGGTCAGTCAGTATATATGTGATTTTGGTGAAGGCGGAATGCATGCAATCAAGCACATATTTTTTTTGCAGAAGGTTTCTGCTAGTCATGATGAGCAGACGTCACCATGAAGGATTTTAGTGCTTTTCTAGATATGAGGAGATACAAGAATTGGCTCATAAAACCGGTCCTGAAAATATCTAACTATCTGAAGACCTATTCTGCTTTTCCCAAAGCACAGGATGCCTCATTTCTGCTCTCCACCCTGAACTCCTTTCAGGGGGTGTTGAAAGTCAGCTGCAGCAGCACATGATTTAATCCTTGTAAAGGGAGATGGTAAGTTTCAATGGCAAGTGCCAGTTTGTAGTTGACAGGGCCTCCTCATGGTCATAAATTCGACCATGATTTGGGCGGCATTTCATGACCATTTTGTCCCATGGTGCTAGGAAGGCTCATTCCTAGGTCTGGCAAAGATTTCGCTGATAGGCCACTCAGTGTGCTATTACTGGACTAGGTCTTTTAACAGTAACTAAGGCCTCTGGACCACCTGTCTTACTAATCTGTTATGGTCCAGGAAAATTCCCTCTTGTTGTATCTTCCCATATCTAGAGTTACAGTATTACAATCATTGATCTCATATAAAACTATGTATTTTTGTTGGAGGCTCAGTCACACATTTGGTAATGCAAGAAAAAACAATCTTGTAAAACAGGCAAAATGCAAATAACATAGCTAGCAATATTATTAAAGTCATAGGTGAGAATTAAGCCAAGAACTTCCATTAGGTGCAGCCCAGTATATCTTCAGGTCACCTGACTTAGTCTGTTCTGTACCAATCGTTATCTTTCAGGGAAATGGTATATTGTCACGGTCCATAAGGCTCCCAGCCCAATTTCCTAGTTACTATGCTGGTTATCCTTTTCTCCACACCCTCTGCAGCATTTGTTGTTTGCATATTTTCTGATGGTGCCCATTCTAACTGGTGTGAGGTGATACCTCATTGTAGTTTGGATTTGCATTTCTCTAATAATTAGTGATGTTGAGCAGCTTTTCATGTGGTTCTTGGCCATCTGTATATCTTCTTTGGAGAAATGTCTGTTTAGGTCTTCTGCCCATTTCTTGATTGGGTTTTTTTTTTAATATTGACCTGCGTGAGCTGTTTGTATATTTTGGAGATTAATCCTTTGTCTGTTGATTCGTTTGCAAATATTTCTCCCATTCTGAGGGTTGTCTTTTGGTCTTGTTTGTAGTTTCCTTTGCTGCACAAAAACTTTTAAGTTTCATTAGGTCCCATTTGTTTATTTTTGTTTTTATTTCCATTGTTCTAGGAGTTGGATCAAAAAAGATCTTGCCGTGATTTATGTCAAAGTGTTCTTCCTATGCTTTCCTCTAAGAGTTTTATAGTATCGGTCTTACATTTAGGTCTCTAACCCATTTTGAGTTTACTTCTGTGTATGGTGTTAGGAAGTGTTCTAATTTCATTCTTTTACATGTAGCTGTCCAGTTTTCCCAGCACCACTTATTGAAGAGACTGTCTTTTCTCCATTGTATACCATTGCCTCCTTTGTCATAGATTAGTTGACCATAGGTGCGTGGGTTTATCTCTGGGCTTTCTATCCTGTTCCATTGATCTATATTTCTGTTTTTGTGCCATTACCATATTGTCTTGATTACTGTAGCTTTGTAGTATAGTCTGAAGTCAGGGAGTCTGATTCCTCCAGCTCCGTTTTTTTCCCTCAAGACTGCTTTGGCCATTCGGGGTCTTTTGTGTCTCCATACAAATTTTAAGATTTTTTGTTCTAGTTCTGTAAAAAATGCCATTGGTAGTTTGATAGGGATTGCATTGAATCTGCAGATTGCTTTGGGTAGTATAGTCATTTTCACAATATTGATTCTTCCAATCCAAGAACATGGTGTATCTCTCCATCTGTTGGTATCATCTTTAATTTCTTTCATCAGTGTCTTATAATTTTCTGCATACAGGTCTTTTGTCTCCCTTGGTAGATTTATTCCTAGGTATTTTATTCTTTTTGTTGCAGTGGTAAATGGGAGTGTTTCCTTAATTTCTCTTTCAGATTTTTCATCATTAGTGTATAGGAATGCAAGACATTTCTGTGCATTAATTTTGTATCCTGCAACTTTACCAAATTCATTGATTAGCTCTAGTAGTTTTCTGGTGACATCTTTAGGATTCTCTATGTATAGTATCATGTCACCTGCAAACAGTGACAGTTTTACTTCTTCTTTTCCAGTTTGTATTCCTTTTATTTCTTTTTCTTCTCTGATTGCCGTGGCTAGGACTTCCAAAACTATGTTGAATAATAGTGGTGAGAGTGGACATCCTTGTCTTCTTTCTGATCTTAGAGGAAATGCTTTCAGTTTTTCACCATTGAGAATGATGTTTGCTGTGGGTTTGTCATATATGGCCTTTATTATGTTGAGGTAGGTTCCCTCTATGCCCACTTTCTGGAGAGTTTTTTCATAAATGGGTGTTGAATTTTGTCAAAAGCTTTTTCTGCATCTATTGAGATGATCATATGGTTTTTATTCTTCAGTCTGTTAATATGGTGTATCACATTGATTGATTTGCGTATATTGAAGAATCCTTGCATCCCTGGGATAAATCCCACTTGATCGTGGTGTATGATCCTTTTAATGTGTTGTTGGATTCTGTTTGCTAGTATTTTGTTGAGGATTTTTGCATCTATATTCATGAGTGATATTGGTCTGTAATTTTATTTTTTTGTAGTATCTTTGTCTGGTTTTGGTATCAGGGTGATGGTGGCCTCATAGAATGAGTTTAGGAGTGTTCCTTCCTCTGCAGTTTTTTGGAAGAGTTTGAGAAGCATTGTTAGCTCTTCTCTAAATGTTTGATAGAATTCATCTGTGAAGCCATCTGGTCCTGGGCTTCTGTTTGTTGGAAGATTTTTAATCACAGTTTCAATTTCATTACTTGTGATTGGTCTGTTCATATTTTCTGTTTCTTCCTGCTTCAGTCTTGGAAGGTTATACCTTTCTAAGAATTTGTCCATTTCTTCCAGGTTGTCCACTTTATTGGCATAGAGTTGCTTGTAGTAGTCTCTTAGGATGCTTTGTATTTCTGCGGTGTCTGTTGTAACTTCTCCTTTTTCATTTCTAATTTTATTGATTTGAGTCCTCTCCCTCTTTTTCTTGATGAGTCTGGCTAATGGTTTATCCATTTTGTTTATCTTCTCAAAGAACCAGCTTTTAGTTTTATTGATCTTTGCTATTGTTTTCTTTGTTTCATTTATTTCTGCTCTGATCTTTATGATTTCTTTCCTTCTACTAACTTTGGGTATTGTTTGTTCTTCTTTCTCTAGTTCTTTTAGGTGTAAGATTAGATTGTTTATTTGAGATGTTTGTTGTTTCTTGAGGTAGGATTGTATTGTTATAAACTTCCCTCTTAGAACTGCTTTTGCTGCATCCCATACGTTTTGGATCATCGTGTTTTCATTGTCATGTGTCTCTAGGTATTTTTGATTTCCTCTTTGATTTCTTCAGTGATCTCTTGGTTATTTAGTAATGTATTGTTTAGCCTCCATGTGTTTGTGTTTTTTATGTTTTTTTCCCTGTAATTGATTTCTAATCTCATAGCGTTGTGGTCAGAAAAGATGCTTGATATGATTTCAGTTTTCTTCAGTTTACTGAGGCTTGATTTGTGACCCAAGATGTGATCTATCCTGGAGAATGTTCCATGCGCACTTGAGAAGATAGTGTAATCTGCTGTTTTTGGATGGAATGTCCTATAAATATCAATTAAATCTATCTGGTCTATTGTGTCATTTAAAGCTTGTTTTTCCTTATTAATTTTCTGCCTGGAAGATCTGTCCATTGATGTAAGTGAGGTGTTAAAGTCCCCCACTATTATTGTGTTACTGTCGATTTCCTCTTTTAGAGCTGTTAGCAGTTGCCTTATGTATTGAGGTGCTCCTATGTTGGGTGCATATATATTTATAATTGTTATATCATCTTCTTCTATTGATCCCTTGATCATTATGTAGTGTCCTTCCTTGCCTCTTGTAACGTTCTTTATTTTAAAGTCTGTTTTACCTGATATGAGTATTGCTACTCCAGCTTTCTTTTGATTTCCATTTGCATGGAATATCTTTTTCCATCCCCTCACTTTCAGTCTGTATGTGTCCCTAGGTCTGAAGTGGGTCTCTTATAGACAGCATATATATGGGTCTTGTTTTTGTATCCATTCAGCGAGCCTGTGTCTTTTGGTTGGAGCATTTAATCCATTCACATTTAAGGTAATTATCGATATGTATGTTCCTGTTACCATTTTCTTAATTGTTTTGGATTTGTTTTTGTAGTTCCTTTTCTTGTCTTGTGATTCCCACTTAGAGAAGTTCCTTTAGCATTTGTTGTAGAGCTGGTTTGGTGGTGCTGAATTCTTTTAGCTTTTGCTCGTCTGTAGAGGTTTTGATTTCTCCATCAAATCTGAATGAGATCCTTGCCGGGTAGAGTAATCTTGGTTGTCGGTTCTTCCCTTTCATCACTTTAAATATGTCATGCCACTCCCTTCTGGCTTGTAGAGTTTCTGCTGAGAAATCAGCTGTTAACCTTATGGGAGTTCCCTTGTATGTTATTTGTCATTTTTCCCTTGCTGCTTTCAATAATTTTTCTTTGTTTTTAATTTTTGCCAATTTGATTACTGTGTGTCTCAGCATGTTTCTCCTTGGGTTTATCCTGTATGGGACTCTCTGCGCTTCCTGGACTTGGGTGGCTATTTCCTTTACCATGTTAGGGAAGTTTTTGACTATAATCTGTTCAAATATTTTCTTGGGTCCTTTCTTTCTCTCTTCTCCTTCTGGGACCCCTATAATGCGAATGTTGTTGCATTTAATGTTGTCCCAGAGGTCTCTTAGGCTGTCTTCATTTCTTTTCATTCTTTTTTCTTTATTCTGTTCTGCAGCAGTGAATTCCACCATTCTGTCTTCCAGGTCACTTACCCGTTCTTCTGCCTCAGTTATTCTGCTATTGATTCCTTCTAGTGTAGTTTTCATTTCAGTTATTGTATTGTTTATCTCTGTTTGTTTGTTCTTTAATTCTTCTAGGTCTTTGTCAAACATTTATTGCATCTTCTTGATCTTTGCCTCCATTTGTTTTCTGAGGTCCTGGATCATCTTCACTATCATTATTCTGAATTCTTTTTCTGGAAGGTTGCCTATCTCCACTTCATTTAGTTGTTTTTCTGGGGTTTTATCTTGTTCCTTCATCTGGTACATAGCCCTCTGCCTTTTCATCTTGTCTATCTTTCTGTGAATGTCAGTGCTTACTTTTTTTTAAGCCAATTAAATAGAGGTCATTTACAAATTAACCTCAGCAGCATTATCCAAAGAGACACACATACTGAGACATACATATATCTAGACAGACACAGCGAGAGATCTATATAGCTTCATTTTCTAAACTTAGTCATGAATCAGATATCAAAATATAAAACTCACTAGTTTCTAACTAACAGTTGGAATAAGAAAGAATTTTAAAGGCTTTGTTCCCTGTTATTTTCCTCAGACTCAGGACTTAGACATGGTCTATATAAGATAATTGTTCCTGAGAACCCTAGTTTCATGGCACAGGGAGAGAAAATCAAGTTCTCCTAGTAGGACTTGTTCCTCAGGGTCAGAATTCTGAAAAGATATGTTTCTGTTTTTTGGGGTTTTTTTTTTTCCTTCAAGCTAGCTTTCTTTACTAGTTGGGAATTAAATGGGGGTTGGTTAACCTACAACTGGCATTATGTACTTAATTGGCACAATTGAAGGTTCATAATTTTCATAGATACCCCCTTTTCGTTCTTTTTAATGGTTTTGAAAAATTGGTCTGATATAGTTTCAAGTAATTAATTGTTGGTTTCCTGAAAAGAAGTTACTCTATCATTTCCTCTTTTAGAAGCTTCTAGATACCAATTGAAGTAAACATTCCATTCAGTCTGTTTGAGCTCATGGCTGGCTTTTTTCTAACTGTGTGCACAAAAATATTAATTTTGGAATATCAAAAGAACCCCAATTTGGTCATTTTAGGTTGAGATCTCCTTTGGTATATTTCCGCAATTAAATAGGTACTTGCAAATATGAGTTTTGTACATACATAAACCTGCCTGGAGTGTTAGTCAGAGGCTGGCTTTCGATGCCCCTTGTTTCTGTGTTTGAGAGGCTCTATCTCCCATTTTAAGTTGAATTTGTCAGGGATAAAATTTACTAGTGAAATTGTGTGGTGGGCCAGTGTGCTGCTTGTGAGCTTAGCTCCTCTAGGCCTCACCCCAGAGTTGTTTCAGCCCTCTTAACATGTCTCAGTTTCTCCCTTCAGTGGTCTAAGGCCACCACGGGTGCTCGGATCACTGAATGGCCAATTCTTATGCATGCCCCTGGATGAGGAAGCCTTTTAATTAATGAGTAGGTTTACCTATGGGATCACTGCATGGCATGAGGACTCTGCCTCCACCACTCCCGTAAATTTCTCAGTCACCTGAGAAAGCCAGAACAGGCCGGGAGGAGTCTTGTGCCCTTTCTTCGGAGCAAAACTCTCATGTAATATCTTCACTTTTATCTTGACAAATTCTATTAAGGCAGCTGAACTGAGGAAAAGCATCAGATCAGCCTCTTATCTAACCACTCAGTGCAGACCACTCAGTCTCCTACAACTGAGCAAACCCTGGTATCTTTCAACCAGCTCCCCCTCCACAGTATCTTTCACCTGGGTGGGTATTCCCTGGTATCTTTCAACCGAGCCTCCCCCAGTATCTTTCAACTGGGTGGATATTTCCCTAGTATCTTTTAACCAGGGCCCCCACCCCGTATCTTTCAACTAGGAGGAGGCAGGTACCTGCTACTCTGCCAAATAAAACTCAGGATCATCAACCAACACGGGAGATCTGAGAACCAGGAGAGACTTACCCAAATTCATCTGGACTCTCCAAGGAGGCGGATGGGTGCAAGGAGCCTCTGCTGGTACCAAGGCTCCGGTTCCTCGTAGAGTTTAGGCGAAGGAGAGAATTCCACTCTGGGTCCCTTCGTGGTCGCCATAAAACTGTCAACTTGAAAAAAATGCACAACGTGAGAGTTGTGAGTTAAGTTTTATTTTGGGAAAAATGAGGACTGCAGCCCAGGAGACAGCATTTCAGATAGCTCTGAAAATCTGCTCCAAAGAGGTAGGGGAGGAAGGTCAGTATATATGTGATTTTGGTGGAGGGGGAATGCATGCAATCGAGCGAGTCTCTAGTGAAGGTTACTGCTAGTCACAAGGAGCAGATGTCACCGTGAAGGATTTTAGTGCTTTTCTAGATATGAGGAGATACAAGAATTGGGCTCATAAAATCGGCTCCTGAAAATATCTAACTGTCTGAAGACCTTTTCTGCCAGTTTTTCCCAGAGCACAGGATGCCTCATTTCTGCTCTCCATGCTGAACTCCTTTCAGGGGGTGTCGAAAATCAGCAGCTGCAGCAGCACATGATTTAATCCTTGTAGAGGTAGATGGCAAGTGCCAATGGAAAATACCAATTCATAGTTGACATTTAATAAGGGCAGAGATTTTTGTATGTTTTATTCCACTATATCTCCAGTGCTTAGAACAGTACCTGATACATAGTAAGTGCCTTATACATATTTGTAGGATGAAGAAAGATAGGAAGGAAGGGAAGAAACACACACCAGGCAACCTGCTTAAGATGCTCTACTTGGTTTTTATTTTACCTAAAATCTCTTCCCTCCTGTAGTGAACACTCTAGTGATGAGAGACAAACCACTAAAAACCAAAAACAAAGTAGGTCAGATGGTGATACATGTTGTGAAAAAAATAAATGCACTTTAATAACAACAAAAAAAAGGAGATCCCTCATATAGGAATTGGGAGGAACAGTGGACTACCTTCTTTTTTGCCCGTTGCTTTCTTTTTTTAAAAAAAATATTTATTTATTTATTTATTTATTTATGGCTGTGTTGGGTCTTCATTTCTGTGCGAGGGTTTCCTCTAGTTGCGGCAAACGGGGGCCACTCTTCATCGCGGTGCGCGGGCCTCTCACTATCGCAGCCTCTCTTGTTGCGGAGCACAGGCTCCAGACGCGCAGGCTCAGTAGTTGTGGCATACGGGCTTAGTTGCTCCACGGCATGTGGGATCTTGCCAGACCAGGGCTCGAACCCGTGTCCCCTGCATTGGCAGGCAGACTCTCAACCACTGCGCCACCAGGGAAGCCCCGTTGCTTTCTTTAAAAAAGGAAAAAGAAAAACCAGAAGTTTATTAGCACATATACCTCATGTATACCTGGGAGATGCCCAGGGAAAAGTGAGTAACTCCCCGAGGTAGCCTAAGCCGCCAGTTTATTTTTGTTATTAATTAATTAATTTATTTATTTACTTTTGGCTGCATTGTGTCTTTGTTGCTGCGCGCAGGCTTTCTCTCGTTGCTGCAAGTGGGGGCTATGCTTCATTGCAGTGCATGGGCTTCTCGTTGCGGTGGCTTCTCTTGTTGTGGAGCACAGGCTCTAGGCACACGGGCTTCAGTAGTTGTGACATGCAGGCTCTGTAGTTGTGGCTCACGGGCTCTAGAGCGCAGACTCAGTAGTTGTGGCTTGCGGGCTTAGTTGCTCTGTGGCATGTGTTATCTTCCCAGACCAGGGCTCAAACCTGTGTCCCCTGCATTGGCAGGTGGATTCTTAACCACTGTGCCACCAGGAAGTCCTAAACCACCACTTTAAATACCATTTTCAGCTAAAGACAAAAGGAGGGTGTTGGGGGTAAGGGGCGTTGGGAGGAGATTACCAGGAAAAGATGTAAGTTGCTGCTTTCTCCATTGAAAAGATTCTCTTGTGATTTAGAGTTGTTCTTCTCTTCCTGGTACTGAGAGGGAGACACCCTTACAAATGGAGATTTCCTTTATAAATGTAAATTTTCCTTGCAAAAGGTTAACCTCAGTTGTTTTGGAATAGAAAACGGGTTGGGAGCTACAACTACAGTCTTAACCTTTCTCTGTCTTCTCTTGCTTTCTATTTTAAACCTTACAGCCAGTCATCTAGACTTAATTTGAACCCCTCCAATCATGGAGTACTTGGGACTGGGGTGCTTTTTTCATTTTGGACAGCTCTAACTGTATTGAGCTATAATCTCTCTTGTACTTTCATCCATTCAGTTAGTTCTACCATCTACGAACACACAGAGTAAGTATAATCCTTTCATTTGGCATCATTTTATATGGATTAGAATATATCAATATATATTGGAATTTAGGAATCAGATCTATGTATCTCACTCCTGTGTACCTGCCAATTCTCATTGCCAGGCCAATCTTCTCTGTTGTTTTCTGGCTTTTTTTCCCAGAGGGTATTTCAGTCTCCTTCACATTCCTAGTTGCTTTTCCCAGGACATGTTCCAGTTTCTCAGATCCTTAGTATATGCTTCCCAGAACTAAGATTGAAACTCAAATTATGGTCTTTCCATGCAGAGTAAGACATTAGCACTAAGTAGGTAGCCACGTCACACTGTTGACTGACAGTCAGCTAACACCCTGTGGCTTTCATTTGAATTATTTGTCTCCCCTCTTCTGCACCTATGTGGCTGACTTACTGAGCCTAACTGAAGAACTTTATATATATACCTAATATATGTACATTCTTCATTTTTAGAGTCAGCCTGTAAAGACCTTTTTGCTTTCTTATTCACAACGTCTCTTATATATTCATTCAACAACTATCTGTTGAGTATCTGTGCTGTGCAAAGTGTCGCATTCCTGAAACAAGCCTGAGTACATAGATGGGGTTCCTGACTGCATGAAGCTTATACAGATATTTCTTATTTTACTCATTGTCTGTTAATCATCTAAACATACCTTTAGTAGGTGTTTGGGGATTGTGATGTTTGGAGGGTTTTTTCTTTGTTTTTTTTCTTTTGGCCACGCCACGCAGCTTGCGGGATCTTAGTTCCGTGACCAGGGATGGAACCCATGCCCCCTGCAGTGGGAGCACAGAGCCCTAACCACTGGACCTCCAGGGAACTCCCGTGATTTTTTTTTTTTAATGACCTCAAGTAGGCCCTTAACATTGCCTGACAATCATATTTCATTTTTCCCTTGTCTACTCACTCTCCTGCTCTCCTAGATGACTATTTCCTACCTTCTTTTTCTCAAGCCTCACTCTCAGCTGATCTTGCCTCCTGTTTCACAGAAAATAAAAGCAATCAGAAGAGAATTTCCAAGCAACCCCTACCTCGTTTACCCTCTTCCCTGCGTCTGTGCCTGATGTTCTGCTTTTTCCTGTTATGAATGAACTGACCATACTCTTATGAGAGGCCAAGGCTTCTATTGGTGTACTGTATTCTATCCCTTTGGCCTACTTAAGGATATCCCTCTCTGCTAGATCTTTCTCATCAGTGTACCGACATGCCACAACTGGGTTTCTCTCTTCCTGGTCTCTCTTAAACCTCTTCAGGCAGACTCTCACTCCCACCACTCCATCAGAACTACTGTCACCGGTGACCTTCATGTTGCTAACCAATGACCTTGCTCAGCTTTTGGCACAGCTGATAACTCCTTTCTCCTTGAACTTGGCTTCCAGGACACCATAGTCTTCTACTTCACTGGTTCTTCCTTTTTAGTTTCTTTTGCCAGTTCCTCCTTGTCCTCAAACTTAATGTTAGGGTGCCCCATGTCTCAATCCTTAGTACTCCTTGCTTCACTGTACTCTGTTGGTAATCTCATTCAGTCACATGGCTTTAGAGGCCATCCAAAAGCTGACGACTTAACTAATTTCATGGTTGAAATATAGTGAGTGGGTTCAAATTCTGGTTCTACAACTTAAAGCTGTGTGACCTTGGGCAAGTTACTCTACCTTTTCTTGCCTCAGTTTCCTCATGGTATTTGCTGAATACTTCAATATTTGCTGAAGAAATGAATGAAACAGGGGCTGCCCTGGTGACGCAGTGGTTGGGAATCCACCTGCTGGTGCAGGGGACGGGTTCAGTCCCTGGTCCAGGAAGATCCCACATGCCACAGAGCAACGAGGCCCTTGCGCCACAACTACTGAAGCTCACGTGCTCTAGAGCCCTCAAACCACAACTACTGAGCCCACGCACCACAACTACTGAGCCCATGTGCTGCAACTACTGAAGCCCACACACCTAGAGCCCATGCTCTGCAACAAGAGAAGCCACCAAAATGAGAAGTCCACGCACCTCAACAAAGAGTAGCCCCCGCTCACCACAACTAGAGAAAGCCCGTGCAGCAACAAAGACCCAACACAGCCAAAAAAAGAAAAAAAGAAATGAATGAAACAAAAATAAAACTACCTTAACCAAGAAAAATGGTAGAGTTCATAAGTTTCTTTATAGAACCACCAATATAGAGAGAAATAAGAATTAACTCTGTTTTACGAATGAAGGGGAAAATTAGTAATTTGTGTTACTAATTCCATTCTAACTATTTATCATATCACAAAATTAATTGAATGTCCTTAACCCAGTGCAATCTGGCTTCTACTCTAGTAGCTCTACTGAAATTTCTTCACTTAAGCCACTAGCGACCGAATTGCCGTATTTTGTGGGCATTTTTCAGCCCTTACTGTGCTGGACCTAACTGTTAATCTCATTCTCCTTGAAATGTTTTGTCTCTTGGCTTTCACAAACCTCTGACCAATTTTCCCTTTCTCCTTCTACCCACTCCTTAAATGTCAGTAGTTTCCAGGGTTCAATTCCCACATGTTTCTGCTCATCCCTTCATCCAACCTAACTATCGTCTCTTGTTGGAAACTTGACCCTCTCAGAAGAGGGAGGAGTTTGAGGTCCTCCTTGCTACCCATACTTGCTTTCAAATTATTATTTCCCCTGCTTCTTAGAAAACCCCCATTCCTTTTGAGGTTTATACCATCTCACTTTTTCCGACTTTATCACCCTCAACTTCCCCTTCTTGTAGCTGTCATCTACCAACCTCTCCCTATATGTTGAGTATTTCAGCACCTGGTTAACTGTTTTCCTCTCTACCCAACTCTATTCACCATTCTCAGCAACCCACCATCCACACCATGGCTCCTCAGTTTATTTACCTTCTCATCACCTATGACCTTTCTTTTGCACAGCCCCAGCAATGCACTCCTGAGGACATCTTGAGCCTTATCATCTTCAGAAAGTGCACAACCTCCAAATCCACACATTTAGACATCCTTTTTCTGACCACAACCTTTTTCCTTCCAGCTTACTTGTTCAAAGCCCCCACAGAAAAAATTCTTTGGCCTCATTAAGACCTTCAGTTCATTGAGTCCTCTACTTTCTCATTGTCCCCATAGCCCTCTTTTATCTGAACTTCTGTAGTGTACTTATCTAGGAAAACCCCGGCCCTGGATGAATCTAAACATCTGCCATCTCTTATTTGCTCAGGCCCTCACATAGCTGAACATAGCTGGAGAAAATCACCCCACCAAGCAGAAAAGTTTGGTGATTGTGATTTTATAGCGTTTCAGTGATCTTCTCACTCATCTTTCTTATCCCCCTCCTTTCGTCCAGCTAGCAGAGTGATTCAAAATTCAAATCTGATCGTGTTACTCCTCTGCTACCTTCAGTGTTATCCCATGGCTTAAAAGATCAGTTCCTCTCAGATTTTAACATGAATATGAAACAACTGGTAGTCTTGTTAAAATGTAGGTTCAGCTTCAGTAGGTCAGGGGTAGAGCCCAATATTCTGCATTTCTAACAGACTTCCCCACCATCTTTATTTTTCCCATTTTTATGAGGTAACCTCAAGGTTTAGTAATCTAAACCAGAAATTTTGAACTCCTAACTAAAAAATTAGAAGGGTTTGATGCCTATCTTTTCCTGAAGTCCCAGAGTGTTAGAGTTGGAACAGATCTTAGAGGTCATTTAGGTTTATCCCCCCACTGTATGGATAAAGTATGGAGAAGGGAGCAAGTTCTAGGCCAAAGCTAAGTCATGAAAAATTTCCCAACTTCCAGGACAAGGTTCTTTTCTACTGTACCATGAGACTGATTCTCAATTTTAAGTTTCTTTGGCCCTCCAAATCGTTCAATTTCTCAACCACTGCTAGAGCGCATACAGTGTGTGCCTATCTGCCAGTCGTTGAGCACACAAAGTCCAAGAGACAGGGTGCCTGCCCCCAGATGCTCAGGGCCTAAATAATATCTTCCCTTGTCCTCCCCACTTCTCCCAGATCTTCTCATCTCATATCCTTTTCCAAGTTTGTAAATGTAAATTTGGTATCAATAAAAGAATCAGCGTTATACATGGCAAATCATGATGAGCTGTGAAAGAAAGCTAAGAGTTTGGGGAATTAAATCTTAAAATGGGTATGAAAGGACAAACATGCCCTTCCCACAGCAGTAGCTTTCAGTCTTTATTTTGAAGTTACTTACATTTTGACTCACAACCCAGAACACACAACTTGTGCACAGTTGTGTAATTGAAAAAACATATCTAAATGAGCACATTAGTACTTATCCAGGATATATGTGAAGCATTCAGTTTCTTTTTAAAGTCTGCCTACAACCCACTAATTTGATTTCATGAACCCTAACGGTTCTAACCCTGAGTTGGAGACTCAGGAGTCATAATCACATTGAATATTGGGCTGACTTGCCTCTGTTTCTGATTCAGTATGATAACTATCTTCTGCTCAGGCTAAACTCATGTCTGCAAGGAAAACCTCTCTATTGTTACATTACTCACTTTCTTTAAATCTCATTTAAATCACACTTATTCTAAGAAGGATTTCTGTCTATACCTTACTATTTTATTCCATATACCCTTTGTATTTATGTACTATATTTCCTGATTGCCATGTGTTAGTACTTTGTTTTGATTTCATTTATTTTTACTATGTTCCCAGTTAGACTAATTCCACTGGAGCAAAGATCCTGTATTCTGTTTCTTTGGGACCCTCCCAGCCCCTTCAGTTTTGCACCTGGTTGGCATTTTAATCAATCATCCACTGACCTGTGATTCTTGCAGGGTACAGATATTTGTCTCTGTCATGGTATTTTTCTCATACCTGTTTCTCATGTGCCCATCTACTTCATTTCCTTACAGACTCAAAGCTTGTGAAAGAACAACTGTCACAGGCCCAGCTCTTCACCAGAGGCTATGAGGATGGCCTGGGCTTTGAATATGTGATCTTCTATAACGATGATGAGAAAAGGACAGTTTGCTTGTTTCAAGGAGGTCCTTATCTGCAAGGAGTACCTGGGTAAGAATGATAGCCTAGAAATGGGGCTCTAAGAGGTTGTTATCTTATAGTACCGCCCTGTATCCATGGACTACAATGAAGACATTAAAGTGGTAATGTAGATATATATTTATTGACATGGATAGATGTTTACTGTAAATTATTAAATGACAAAAGTGTAGGACATAGGGCAAAAGAGTATAATTTTAGAGTATCATTAACATGTTAATATTGGTTTGTCACTAGATAGCCTTATAATTTTTTTTTTTTTTAATTATTTATGGCTGTGTTGGGTCTTTGTTTCTGTGCGAGGGCTTTCTCTAGTTGTGGCAAGCGGGGGCCACTCTTCATTGCGGTGCGCGGGCCTCTCACTATTGCGGCCTCTCTTGTTGCGGAGCACAGGCTCCAGACGCGCAGGCTCAGTAGTTGTGGCTCACGGGCCCAGTTACTCCATGGCATGTGGGATCTTCCCAGACCAGGGCTCGAACCCGTGTCCCCTGCATTGGCAGGCAGATTCTCAACCGCTGCGCCACCAGGGAAGCCCAGCCTTATAATTTTTAATTTCTTTTTCTTTTTCTTCTGTTTATCTGCATTTCCTAAATTTTTAAACAATGATGTATATAGTTAGTTTAATAAAAACATAATATAAATTTTCTAAATTGGATTTTAGCTTTTTGCTTACTTGTGACCTGATTATCATTAGGTTCTGGCTTTGTTACAAGTACTACAGTGTTATGCTATGAACAAAATGAAGGTGAGAACATGGATATAATTTGACATTCAGTACATTGAACATGAATTAAGTGGAACTTTCAGAAGTAGATTATATGGGAGGCTTGGATAATTTTTCTCTCTTAAGGGGCTGTTTTCAGAACTTGTGAACACATTTCTCTTTTCCTCTTGTAACTAGATTCCTTCATGGAGGTGCCATTGCAACAATGATTGATGCTACTGTTGGTATGTGTGCAGCTATACCTGGGGGAATTGTCATGACTGCCAATCTCAACATCAATTTTAAAAGGTAAAGTCATGGGTATTCTTTACTTAGGTGTCATAAGTCAGGTTCCCCAGCAGCAGACCCTGAGAAAAGGATTTCTATGCAAGAAAGGAAGTACTCCCAGAGGAAACCAGCTAGGGTGTAGGAGAAGAAGGACAGGGAAGGGGAAGAAGCCACCCAAGGTTGGGCTCTCAGTCCTGCAAAGGGTAGCTTCAGCCTGATCATGGAAGGAACTCTGGAGTGAAATGTGTGCCTCAGTATTTTCCCTACCTCAGGCAAGGGAGCTGGTGTCCTCATATTCTCTCACACTTCCGTCATAGGATAAAGGCTATCCAGGGGACTATAAATTCCCAGGTACTTCTTGCTCACTGTGTTTGAGCAAAGCAGGCTCTAAGAAAAATATCCAAAAAACAAAGGTGAAAAAAGGATTGAAGGGGATCTGAGTGAAGCACCAGCATCCACTACATAACAAAACATAAGTTTTACATAACTTCACACAAAGAAGTAAAAGGGCAGCAAGAAAAGTTTGGTATCTGTCAAAAACAAAGCTCAACATGAGCTTATTTAATTCTTCAATTATGCAGCTATATCTCTACAGTCAAGTAGTATGGATACTGGCATAGGCACAGAGAAAGAGAGCAATAGGGCAGAACAGAGTTTAAGAACAGAGTTCAATAGAGATCTCCAAATGAGGTTCTGTGGGTTATTACTTCACACAGTAGGAAGCATGTAGGAACATCTCCATTTTATACCCCAGAGAGTTGTATGGCTTATGTGGCAGTCATCAGGGAGCCATGCTTCATAGATTATGGGTTTACTTATTGAATACTTTAAGTAATACTTAGCCAGGCATATCCTACTCAGGGCATTCTATAGAAAAGGACTCTTCCCCCTAGCAAATATCATTAGTTTATTTCAGGGGTCATCACAACTTTTCCTATAAATGTTTTATGCTTTGCAGGCCATACAGTTTCTGGCACAACTAGTCAACTCTGCCACTGTAGCACAAAAACAGCCACAGACAATATATAAATAAATGGGTATAGCTGTGTTCCAATAAAATTTTATTTACAAAACAGGCAGCTGGCCAGTGAAACATAGTTTGTCAACTCCTGGTCTATTTACCTGCAGGCCCAGTGAGAAAAAATTAGACAGGGTCACTTGCCTCCTTTTTTTCCCCAGGAGTGTTTCTCTTTGCTCCCCACCACACACACACGCACACGCACACGCGCACACGCACACGCACACACACACACACACACACACACACACTGAATAAATTGGAGGCCAGCTGCTTTAACTTCCTCCTCCCCAGCTGCCAATATTAGTAACTTCAAAATAAAAATAACTTAAGATAGAAATTTATCATGTGAAAGAAATCTAGTATGGCAGCTCCCTGGTTCCCAGAGATGCAGGCTCTTTGTAGCTCATCTTTTTTACAGTCCAGAGTGGCAGCAAGAGCCATCATCACATGTCCTACACAGCAGGATTGAGGAAGGGGGGAAGAGCTGTCTTCTCTCTTTCAAAGAGACTTCCTGGAAGTACTACACAACACGCCCATTTAATCTCATTAGCATTAAGGGAGATTGGGAAAGTGGTCCCTTAACTGCTAATACTATCACCTCAAATAAATTCAGTGTCAGCAACTAACACAACCACAGACATATTAATAAATCCATGCTTATAAATAATACAACATAAATTATTTTAAATACTGAAGCATTAATTAAAAACATAATCAGATTTAACTAATTCAGTAAAGAAAATAACAAGCCTAGTATGGTAGTTTTTTCTAAGCAAAATTATCTCAGTGATTACAAAACTTATTATTTCACCTACACTTAGCCTATTAAATTTTTTTTTCTGGGTTTGATTAATTTCTTCAGGCTGTCAATACCTATATTTTCCTGAGGTTAGAATAACTCATTCTTATAAACTCCCCAGGCTTATGGTAATTGTATCAGACTGTAAAGAAACCAACTCACATCAGCCAAATTTGTACGTTCTAATCTGTCAACCTGGTGATTCTTGATGTGACAGGATTTTGCCTTTGAAGATGATTGGAACATGAGCCTGAATTCATGAGGCTGAGCTCCTCTTGGAGTTGAGGATTCCTTGCTGTGTCAGGGGGACTTTCCAAATCTACACCTGTCCTTACAACCTAGTACTTCCCCTTATTTAGTATCTAAGTCTACTTGTCTTAGTCATATTTATTCTGCCTTGGTTTACTGATTACCTACAATTAAATGCATCTCATTTAATTGGCAGAGGTAACATCTCTCATGAGATAGGACAAGTGACTATGTAGTTTTCTTTCAGGGATATTCAAATGGGCAAGACATTCACCTTCTTTCTATCTGGTTCTTTTCTGTAATCAGTCCTTTCTGTTAGGGGAATAATTCTTGCATTTTGTTAAGAGAATAATTCTTGCATTTTCCAGAATTGTTTGGCTTCCTCACAGTTCTCTGCCTATTGGTGTGGGGGAGGGGATTATTGGGGGTTCTTATGGAGATTATGCAGGACTTTGAACCCCCAAATGGCATACATCCATGGATGTAAATCCACTGAATGTACATTAATATTCTTTTCACCTGTCAGCTCACCTGCACCTCACACACTTTGGGGGAACATAAGAGGTAACAGCCCTGATGCAGATGCTAAGGGTTGTACAAGTCTTTGCCTTGTTCATGCAGACTCTCAAGCCTTTTTGACTAACACATGAAAGACTCCCTGATGAATGTAGGTATCCTCTACATACCTCTACCCACACTTCACAGCTAAGAAAACTATTGGTTTGCTTATGCCATGGTGTGTGTGAGCATAATTCTTTGAATACAGCCCCCCCAAACCTTACCTGTACACACCCCTTACTCTGTGTCTACCATTTACTACTTCTACAGAGTAAAATACATATAAGACAGATACATACTTCATAGAAGAAACACTTACTTGTCAACACTCTTCTCTATGTGTAAACTGTTTAAAAAATTAAACTTATCCTATTGTAGTCGTCCTTGAATTATAGCTATGGTTTTATACTCCTTGAGCTAGCTTTTCCTTTTTTTGAGAATCATTAGGAACTTTCCGTAATGTAGTTAGCTATAATTATCACCCTCTTTTCTATGCTTATGTTACATTTGGCCGATAGAAGTCTCTTTAGACTGACTCCTTGTGCTATCTGACTTCTTGTGCTAGCTTTTAAGTACTCTTGTCTCCTGAGAGACAGTATAATCCCTAGTTAAGAGGACAGACATTGGAACAGGTTCAAAGGCCCATTTTGCCACTTATTAGCTGTGTGACCTTCAACAAGTTACTTAACCTCTCTGTGCTTCAATGTCCTCATCTTTAAATAGAGGATAATAATACCTACCTCATAGGGTCATTGTGAGCAATAAATGAATTAACCCATACAAAGCATCTAGGACAGTATCTGGCCCCATAACAAGTACTCAGTAAGTGTTAGCTGCTTGTTATTTTTATCATTAACATTGTTGTTATTATTACTTTTACTTCTAACAACAACGTTTTAAAGTACATCTGTGCCAAGACATAGAATAGCTAGTCTACAAAGATCCCTGATTCCTTTTAATGAAGAATAGTGCTAAAGACCAGAAAAATATTAGATTATTCCACATGTATTCTCATGATGAGCAGGATGACCTTGCCGCTAGGCCATTACAGTGTCAGAGCTGGAAAGTTATTAATCTTTAATAAGGTCATGAGTTCACTCTGATACTTTAGATTTAACATCTTTCATGCCTTATATTTTTAAAATATTTTTTAAATTTCTAGCTTTAGTTAAAAAAAAGGCATAACGTAAAATTTACTGTCCTAACCTTTTTTAAATGTACAGTTCAGTAGTATTAAGTATATTTACACTGTTGTGAAACAGATCTCCAGAACTTTTTCATCTTGCAAAACTTTAACTCTGTACCCATTAAACAATAACTTCACATATCCCCCTTCCCTCAGCCCCTGACAACCATAATTCTACTTTCTGTTTCTGTGAATCTGACTACTGTTGTTACATCATATAAGTGGAATCATACAATATTTGTCTTTTTATGACTGGCTTATTTCACTTAGCATAATGTCTTCAAGATTCATCCATGTTGTAGCATATAACAGGATATCTTTCCTTTGTAAGGCTGAATAATATTCCATTGTATGTGTATACCACATCTTGTTTATTCTTTCATCTGTTGATGGGTATTTGGGTTGCTACCACCTCTTGGCTATTGTGAATAATGCTATAATGAACATGGGTGTGTAAATATCTCTATGAGGTCTTGCTTTCTGTTCTTTTGGATGTATACCCAGAAGTGGAATTGCTAGATTACATGGTAATTCTATTTTTAATTTTTTGAGGAACCACTATACTGTTTTCCATAGCTGCTGCACCACTTTACAGTCCCACCAGGAATGCATAAGGGTTCCAATTTCTCCACATCTTCACCAACACTTGTTATTTGGGTTTTGTTTTGTTTTTTAATAGTAGCCATCCTAATGGATGTGAGGTGATAGCTCACTGTGCTTTGATTTGCATTTTTCGAATGATTAGTGACATTGAGCATCTTTTCATATGCTTGTTGGCCATTTGTATATCATCTTTGGAGAAATGTCTATTCAAGTCCTTCACTTGAAGGAGCATTTTTTAAATCAGGTTGTTGTGAGTTTTTTGTTGTTGAATTGTAGGAGTTCTTTATATATTCTGGATATTAACCCCTTATCAGATATATGATTTGCAACCCATTTTTAAGGTTGCTTTTTTACTCTGTTGATTGTGTCCTTTGATGCACAGAAGTTTTTAAGTTTGATGTAGTCCCATTTGTCTATTTTTTTATTTTGTTGTCTGTACCTTTGGTGTCATATCCAAGAAATCATTGCCAGACCCAATGTCATGAAGCTTTTCCCCAATGGAGGTCTTCAGTCCATTTCACATTATTTTTTGTATATGGTTTAAGGTAAGGGTCCAAGATCATTCTTCTACATGTGGATATCCAGTTTTCCCAGCACCACTTTTGAAGAGACTGTCCTTTCCCCATTGAGTGGTCTTGGTCACTTGTAGAAAATCATTTGACCACATATGAAAGGGTTTATTTCTAGGCTGTCTGTTCTATTCCATTAATCTATATGTCTGTCTTTATGCCAGTACCACACTGTCTTGATTATTGTAGTTTTGTAATATGTTTTGAAATCAAGATGTGTGGGACTTCCAGCTTTTTTCTTCTTTTTCAAGATTTCTTTGGCTATTCAGGGTCCCTTGAGATTCATGTGAACTTTAGGATGGATTTTTCTATTTCTACAGAAAATGCCATTGGGATTTTGATAGGGATTGCACTTAATCTGTAGATCGCTTTGGGTAGTATTGACATCTTAAAAATATTGAGTCTTCTAATCAATGAACATGGGATGTCTTTCCATTTATTTGTGTCTTTAATTTCTTTTAGCAGTGTTTTGTAGTTTTCAGTGTACAAGTCTTTTGCCTCCTTGGTTAAGTTTATTCCTAAGTATTTTATTCTTATTGATGCTATTTTTAATGAAACTGTTTTCTCAGTTTCTTTTTTAGATTATTCATGGTTAGTGTATAAAAATGCAACTGATTTTTGTGTGTTGATTTTATATCCTGTAACATTGCTGAATTTATTCATTAGTTCTAGCATTTTTTTTGTGGAATCTTTGGGGTTTTCTACAGATAAGACCATTTCATCTGTGAACAGAGATAATTTACTTCTTCCTTTCTTTTTTTTTTTTTTTTTTAAGAATTCATGTACTTTCTTTTTTTTAAAGATTTATTGATTGATTGATTGCTATGTTGGGCCTTCGTTTCTGTGCTAGGGCTTTCTCTAGTTGCGGCAAGCGGGGGCCACTCTTCATCGCAGTACGCGGGCCTCTCACTATCGTGGCCTCTCTTGTTGCGGAGCACAGGCTCCAGATGCGCAGGCTCAGTAGTTGTGGCTCATGGGCCTAGTTGCTCCGCGACATGTGGGATCTTCCCAGACCAGGGCTCAAACCCGTGTCCCCTGCATTAGCAGGCAGATTCTCAACCACTGCGCCACCAGGGAAGCCCACTTCTTCCTTTCTGATTTGTATGCCTTTTATTTCTTTTTCTTGCCTAACTACACTGGCTAGGACTTCCAGTACTTTGTTGAATAGAAATGGCAAGAGTAGGAGTCTTGTCTTGTTCCTGATGTTAGAGGAAAAGTTTCAGTCTCTCAACCATTGTGTATGATGTCAGCTGTAGGCTTTTCATATATGGCCTTTATGATGTTGAAGTAGTTTTCCCATATTCCTAGTTGTGCCTTAGATTTTTAACCCCTCACCCAGACTGTTATTGTACCCCTTTCTCTTATATAACCCTATGTCTCATCAACCACCTCTCTGTATCACTTGAGTGAAGCAAATTAAAGTTAGAATAAATTTGTCAAAATCTACCCAAAAGCAAAATGTGATTTTGTTAGCAGTTATGTTGACTTCAAAGATTTTTTTTTAAAATAAATTTATCTATTTATTTTTGGTTGCATTGGGTCTTTGTTGCTGTGCACAGGCTTTCTCTAGTTGCAGCGAGCGGGGGCTACTGTTCTTTGCAGCTTGCGGGCTTCTCATTGCGGTGGCTTCTCTTGTTGCGGAGCACAGGCTCTAGGCACGCGGTCTTCAGTAGTTGTGGCACGCAGGCTCAGTAGTTGTGGCTTGCGGGCTCTAGAGCGCAGGCTCAGTAGTTGTGGCACACAGACTTAGTTGCCCCATGGCATGTGAGATCTTCCCACCACTAGGACTCGAACCCATGTCCCCTGCATTGGCAGGTGGATTCTTAACCACTGTGCCACAAGGGAAGTCCCAACTTTAAAGATTAATTTGGGAGAAATTGTCATCCTTGCATGTAGTCAATATTTTATATTATTTATGACTAAAAATTAGATTCTAGAAATGCCTTTCTTAACATGATAAATAATATATTTTAAATTATGTTTTAACGTTTTTCCTTATTTCACAATTTTTAAAATATTTTTCTATATTCAAATAAAGGTGAAGAATGCAATACAACCTCTCTTCTCAACAAAAAAAGGGGTTCATTTGAAAACAAGCTCAGCAGAGTATTTCGATTACAATTTAGCTCAACTTGTGTTTGTGTATGAGCACATGCTACTTGCCAGGTCCTATCCCTAGTCCTTGTCTCATCCAACAAACTATTCACATAAATCAGTTACTTAGCTATTCATTTGTTACCCACAATTGGAAAACTTACTGAAAACAAGTTTTACCTGAAGTCACATAGAGAGAATATAGCCGGGATTAGAACTCATGTCTTCTGACTCTAAGTCTGGTTCTCTTCACTGCAATGCACAACCTCCATTCTCGTCTATTAATTGATGATTAAAGACCAGAATAAAACATTACATTATTAGATTGTGTAAGTAGTCTAGAACTTTATCAGTCCCTATATTTTTGTATAGGATTGTTAGATTCATAATAATAACAGTAATAATAATAAAAACATGTTTAATCTAATCAATCTTTGGCCCTCCAGGATGCTAGAGACAACCACTGGGATTAAAATTTAATTGAAGATAATTTACAGTGTCAATCATCAGGTGTCTTAATTTACTTTCCTTCTTCTAAGAAGCAAAACTGCTTCTTAATCATCCCAAATACTTTCCAGCCCCCTGATCCAAATGTCACACTTGATTTATTTCCTTGTGCCTAGCACATTAAGATAAGTAGACAAAGAAGCTAATGATTAGTGGTGGCTAGCCAGCTGAAAGGATCAATATCTCAACATTTCTATAACCCATTCATGGCATATTGGTTGGGAAGGTCTGAATTAGACTTCTTCATGCAACAGGGCAGACAAGAAATTCTGAAGGACATTCCTTGTTCAGAACAACTAGATCCTGTGCCAAATGTGTAAGGAAATAAACCACCATAAGTGAGAACCAGCAGAAACGATAAATAATGGACTTGGATCCTCAGGGGCTTAAGATAACACAATAATTAGATACACAGTATAAAAGAACTATGTATGAGATGTTTAAAGAAATAAAAGATGAAATCACAAAAAGAGAAAGCAACAAGAAGCTATAAAAATTAACAGATTTGCCACAGAACCTAAAACTTTTAGAAATGAAAATGTAATTGTTTAAAAACAGAAGCACCTCAGTAGATAGGTTAAAGGGCTATTTAAACACAGCTGAAAGTGAACAGAAATATAGAGCTGAAGAAATTAACCTGAATTCAGCACAGAGAGAAAAAGAGGTGAAAAACAAGAGAGGTTAAGCTAAGAGGACAAATGAAAAGTCCTAATGTGCTATAGTTGGAGTCCTAGAGGAAGACAGTAGAATGAATGGAAGAGATCTAGTATTTGAAGAGATTATGGGTAAGCATATTCTAGAACTAAAGAAAGTCACGAGCCATAGATACAGAAAGTACAACATATAACAAGCAAGATAAATAAAAATAAATCTGTATCTTGAGATATTATAGAGAAATTACAGATACTAAAGGCAAAGAGATCTTAAAAGTAGTCAGAGATAAAAGACAGGGCACCCATAACAGAGTAGTCTTGTCTCTTAGAAGCAGTATACTTCTTATCAGCAACAGTGGAAGTGAGAAGATAATAAAATATCTTCAGGGTGCTGAAAGAAACATGTAACTTAGAATCATGCTCTCAGCAAAACTAAAGTTCAAAAATAAGCAAAATAAACACATTTTTATTTAAACAAAAATGGGAAAAGTTTACAAACAGCAGAACAATACCTAGGGAACTTCTAAGGGATATACTTCAGAAAGAAGGAAAGTAATGCCACTAGGCAGGAGGATGAAAGAAAGAATAATAAGCAACTACATCAGTAAATATGTTGATAACATAAATCTCAACAAAGTCTATATGTAAATAGTAATAATGGCTATATTCTGGGGATTTTAAAAAGGACAGCTAAAATACTGGACAAAAATAGTATGTAGTTTGGGGAGGTGGTGAACATAATTAATCTTTGTATTTTTCAGTGGGGAGGGTGATTAAAATAATAAAAAATGAGTGCATATAATTAAAGCCTAACCAGTAGAAGAGTAAAAACCAAATAACTAAATAAATGAAAATTTTAATTTTTAGAAATGCAAGAAAGAGGGGAAAAAAGCATCATTAGAGTCAAATAGAACACCAAAATAAGATGGTAGAAATAGCTCTTAATAAGTCACTAATTACACTAACTGTAAATGGACCAAACCATCAGTTCAAAGAAAGGGACTATAAAATTGAGTTTTAAAATACAAAAAGCTATAAACTGTTTATATGAGACATCTAAAACATGACACAGAAAATGGAAGAAAAAATATGCCAGGCAAAAGCTAGTCAAAAGAAACTGGAATATCAGGAAAAAATAATAAATTATCAAAAAAGTAATATTGGGGAGAGAAAAGACTACTTCATAGTAATGAGATTCAATTCAGCAGCAGATAGTAACAATTCTAATTCAGTATGTACATAATAAAATAACTTCAAGGTATATAAACAAAATTAGTAGATTCATAGGAAGAAATTAATCCATTTTCATAGTGGGAGATTCCAGCACACTCAATTATTGATCAAACAGACCAAAAAAAAAAAAATTAGAAAAAAAAATTTAAACACCACAAGATAATAAGTATGATTTATTGGACATATGTAGACCCCTATATTTAGTAATTAGAGAAAAATACATTTTCTTCTCAAGTATTCATGGAACATTTACAAAAACTGGTCATAGATTGGTCCATAGATCAAATCTCAATATATTGTAAAGAGTCAAAATTTTACAGGCCAAGTTCTCTCCACATTAAACTAGGAGTAAAAAATAAGGACTTAAAAAAAAATTGTAGTAAATTAGTTGGGGTAGCACTAGGTACTATTACAAACCCTACATTTTACCTACTTAAATCGATAGACTTTTTTTGTTTGCATATAGTTTTGTGTGTGAAAGTTAGTAAAGGACTCACCCCTGAAATGATTCAAAGACCTGGGCTTCTTCCTGGGTGTGGCTTCTCTATCCTCTTAGGGTTTCAGTGTATTTTTTATTCAACTATTCAGGCTTTCTAATCCTTTTTTGTCAATTTTGATAATTTTTTTTTTGCATACTTTTCCATTTCATCTAAGTTTTGAAATTTATTGACATGAAGTTATTCACAGTGTTCTCAATTTTTCTTACCTCAGTTAAATATGTAGTTATGTCCTTTTTGGTGCCAATAGTATTTATTTATGCTCACTCTCATTTTTCTTGATCTATTTTGCCAGAGATTATAAGCCTTTTCAAAGAGCCACCATTTAGCTTTTTAAGCCTCTCTGTTATATATGTATGTTTTCTCTTTTATTTTTAAAATTTGTTTATCTCTATTATTTATTTTTTTTTTGCCTTTAACACAAGTCTAAGTAAGTTGTCTAACAAAACTGGATAAATGAAATGATCTGAAGCCTGCTTTCTATGCCAATCAGACTTACCTGTGCCTAAATATTAGTTGCATTTAGAAAATTATACTCTATAAACAGTTATTATATTATTTTGTATTTCTCCTTTCTCTTTCTCTTATTAATCAAGGAATTTTTCATTGTAAGGGATAGATCTCTTTTTTTTTTAATGTATCAGTGGTGGTGATAATGTTTTTAATATTTATTTTATTTATTTATTTATTTTATTTTTGGCTGCATCGGGTCTTAGATGCGGCACGTGGGATCTTTGTTGCGGCATGCGGGATCTTTCGTTGCAGCACGCGGGCTCAGTAGTTGTGGCACGTGGACTTAGTTGCCCCATGGCATGTGGGATCTTAGTTCCCCAACCAGGGATCGAACCTGTGTCCCCTGCGTTGGAAGGCAGATTCTTAACCACTGGACCACCAGGGAAGTCCCAGGGATAGATCTCTTAATTCACAATAGCTTAAGGAAAAAAGGAACATATTGGCTTACATGGTTGAGAAGACAGTTATGGCTGGGTGCAGGTATTCAATGATGCCATTAGGAATCTGTGCCTGTGTCTCAGCCACACGTTTCCTTTAGGTCGTCTTCATCCTCGGGTAGCCTTTCCCAATGTAGTGCCACAGCTACCAGGCAGGCTTGTATCTTGCAATCCTAGCAACTCCAGCAGAAAAAGAACCCAGCCCCAAGGGCTCCAGCACAAGCTCCAGGATTGACAGTTTCAACCCATGTCCACCTGCACAACCAGTCACTGGTGGGGGGGGCGGCAGGGGGCATGGGGGGTAAGAGTCAGCTGTCAACTCTAGTTAACCTACATGGGCTGAAAATTGAGGTGATTCCCCAAAGAAAGGGGAATGTAAGTGTGTGAATGAGAGAGTGTGGTGAGGGGTAGGACAGATGGATAAATGAAAGACGCAGTGTTAGTAGGAAAGGGAGATGCTGAGCAGGCAAGAACACCTAATGTCCGCTGGGTCTTAGTAAATCCTGGATTGGCAAAGCTCACTTGTTCCATCGAGAAGTTCAGGAAAATCTACTGGGAGCAAAAACTGGACAGAGGGGTAATCAGAGTGTTAATTTCCTTTCCACATGGAGTAGTTCCTTCACCCACATGATGGTACTATAGGAACATAAAACACATCTCCCTACTCTACATTATGTTTCTACCAACTAAAATTATACCTTTAAAGAGATACCTTTTTCATTATAGTACTATATCTCTAAGATTCCCAGAGGTGACTGTAACCACTAGATACATATAGCTATATAAATTTAAATAGAAATTAATAGAAATTAAATAAATGTAAAGATTCAGTTTGTCATTCACAATAACTACATTTTGAGTGCTCAGTAGGCATCTGTGGCTACCATATTGGACAGCTCAGCTGTGGAACATTTTTGTCATCACAGAAAGTTCTGTTGGACAGCACTGACTTAGCACATTAAGCTGTTACCAGGAGTTTGTTATTCGGTGTCTTTCTAGTGACAACTACTCTAAAGGGGATTGGGTGAGAAATTTCAGTTATGACAGAGAAAATGAGAGAAGCTGACTGGGACCATCCCCTGGTCCTGTTTTCATTTCTTTAAAGGATTTCAGCTCCCTTCAGATGGGACAGCCTCTGCCATCGCAGAGCTGGAATCATCTGGTGATTTCTTTGAACCTAACCCACAACAGCAGTCTCTGGACCAGGTGCCCAGGAGCCGCCTGAGAGCAATGGTGCTTGGGAGGAAGGGGGTGTGAGCAACTGGTGGTGTCAACCCCTTTTAGGAGCATTTTATCTAAAACAGCACCCACTGATACCAGGTATCATAAATTTCCACTCCTGTCATTAACTTGATCATCTCTCAATGCTACATAAATCTGATAAAAGCTGGATTTTTTCTTTCTTTCTTTTTTTTTTCTGCAGACCTATCCCTCTTTGTTCTGTTGTTGTGATAAATAGCCAACTTGATAAAATTGAGGGGAGGAAATTGTTTCTTTCTTGTAATGTTCGAAGTGTTGATGAGAAGATCCTGTACTCAGAGGCAACAGGTAAGAAGCTGCCACTTTCTATTTTAGGTTTGGTTTAATTTATTTTGGGTTTTTTTGTTTTGTTTTGGTTTGGTTTTATAACCCATACATGCCAAGAAATTCTTAATTCCCTGCATGCAAAGAACAAGTTAAAGGTATTCTTAACTCATTGCTGGTAGAGAGCTGGTATATCTCTCAAAATTATAGTCATGTACCTTTTGACCCATTTTCAGGATTTTATCCCATAGGTATGCTAACATGTGTGCACCATTACAACGTGTAAGGTTGCTCTAGGGTTCCAGTAATTGTGCTACTCATGCAGTGTTATTTGGACTAGCACAAGATTGGCAAAACATAGGTACCTATCAAAAGGAGACTAGGTAAAGAGACTGCAGCTCATCCGTAAACTATATTGTGTGTGCCATAAATAAGAATAAGGAAACTCTTCTTGTATCGTGTGGAGCTATTTATCATTACTATATATTGAATGAAAAACACAAGCTACGGGGCAGTGAATGTGTTTATCATCAGTGTAGAAAAAATAGAGAGGTTCTTCCCATTCTCTTGCCTTTTTCTTCTTCCTTCCATTTCACCCCTTCCTTCCTTCCTAAATATTTCTAAAACTATTAGGTAGAGTCGGGCATGGTAGGCTGGGGGATAAGGGGGAAGCCACAGGGAGGGGTGGCTACAACAGCCCATTGCTGTCTGGGAGCCTGAGTGGAGTGGAGGGTGTCTGCACAGGGGAGTGGCCCAGCACAGGATGTCAGAGCCCAACTATGGGAAGGAAGGAGTCCACATGGGGAGCAGCGTGGGTGTCAGAGCCCACAGGGAGAGGGTGGCGTCTGCACAGGCTGGCAGCCGTGACGGGAGCCAGGTTTCTCACATCAGAGGAGTTCCAGATATGGAAAAAGAGTTAACAAGAATGAGCCCTGTTGTGTTGGATTGGAGTTGGAGAGGCTGGACATGGATATTTTCTCAGTCTTTTGCTCTTGCAAATACTGTTGTAATGAGTAACTTTGCATATCGTCAGCTGTCACAGGGCATTTGCAAGTGAGGGGTCCTGGAAGCCTCACCTTCAGTAGCTTCAGACTTAGACAAGTTAATTTAGATATCCAATGCTTTTTGTTTTGTTTTTATTTATTTATTTATTTATTTATTTATTTATTTAATCTGGCTGCTCCAGGTCTTAGTTGCAGCATGCGGGATCTAGTTCCCTGACCAGGGATCGAACCCGGCCCCCTGCTTTGGGAGCATGGAGTCTTAACCACTGGACCACGAGGGAAGTCCCTTTTTGTTGTTTTTATTTTTTATTTTAATGGACCTCAGATGCACATGTTTCGGTTACTCAGAATCCTTGATTTAGGATACACAGCTATTATTGGTACGTGAATGGTCATCTTTTACTTACTCATTCACTAATGTATTATTTTTCTAATTTAATAATAAACATCCTGAAACCTACAATCAAACAAGAACCAGAATCTTAATAATATTATATCCCTACCTAATTACTTTTCCCCACCTCATCCTCCTGTTTTTCCTTCAGAGGTAACTGATCTAGAATTTTGTGATTTTCATTCCTTTATACCTTATTGTTTTTTTTTTAAGTTTGATTAAGAATATATTTGTGCCTAAGTAATATATTGTTTAGTTGTTTGTTTTTGAACTTTGTAGAAAAGAGATTGTGCTATATGTGCTTTTCTGGGACTTGATTTTTTTTTTTCTACCCAGCTTCATGTTACTGAAGTTCACCCATGTTGTTGGCTATGAAGTTTGCTCATTTACTGCAGTATAATATTCCATTGTGTGACTATACCACAATGGATTTATCTCTTCCTCTAATGGTGGGCCTCTGACTATTATGAATGGCGCTATTATGAACATTCTTATTCATGTCTCCTGCTGGTGTATATGGGCAAGAGCTTGGCATATACTTAGGAGTGGAATTTCTGGGTTGGAGGGTATAAGAGTGTTCAGCCTTACAGGGAAATGCCAGACTGTTTTCTAAAGCTGTACCGAATTACATTCCCACCAGCAATATATGACATTCTGTTGATCCCTATCTTTTCTAGCAATTGGTAAAGTCAAATTTCTTGATTTTTGCCAATCAAATGGTTATAAAATGGTATTTCAGTGTGATCTAAAGTTGCATTTCCCTGATTACCTATGGAGCTGAGCATCTCTTCATATATTTATTGACCATATTTGTTCCCTATTCTGTGAAATTCCTGATTTCTCAGCCTCTTTTATTGGTTTTTGTCCTCTTTTTTTTTTTTTACTGATTTATAGGAATTTTTTATTTTTTATAAAACGAATCTTTTTGTTGGCTATATAAGTTGCACATATCTCCTTCTAGTATATAAGTTGTCTTTTATTTGCTTTAAGTTATCTTTTATATTAACAGAAGTTTTTAATGTAAATGTAGTCACATTTATTAAATTTTTTCCTTTATGGTTAATGCTTCTTGTGTCTTGTTTAAGAAATTCATTTTTCCCTTAAGTGTCAGCTGTTTGCAGGAATGACAGATAAAAGAAGCAGGAGGAAGATCATGAATAATTTGAATCCACAGTCAATTTAAAAATCCTATTCCAGGCTGTGGTTTATACTTTCTGTCTCACTAAACCTTTCAGTATCATAAAGGTAACAGACGGCTCAGTTGTAATTTTACTTCCTTTCACTTCCTTGACTATCTCTAATGGAAGTGGTAATGAACCATGAAATGACCAAGTGGCAGAGGACCTGGTTACCCAGGAGAGCTAATATAGTATTGTGAGAATCAAAAGTTGATTCTTTTTTTTTTTTTTTTAATAAATTTTCTTAAGGTTCTTTTCTTTTTTTTAATTCTATTGTTTTTATTTTATTTGTTTTTGGCTGTGCCGGGTCTTGGTTGGGGCACACAGGATCTTCACTGCAGCACGCGGGACCCTCCCCTGTGGTGCGCAGGCTCCTCAGTGTGGAGCGGGGCTTCTCTCTAGTTGTGTCACACAGGCTCCAGAGCACGTGGGCTGTGTAGTTGCTCTACGTGGCCTCTCTAGTTGTGGCCTGCGTGCTCAATAGTTGCAGCACGTGGGCTTAATTGCCCTGCGGCATGTAGGATCTTAGTTCCCCAACCAGGGATCAAACCCGCGTCCCCTGCGTTGAAAGGCGGATTCTTAACCACTGGACCACCAGGGAAGTCCCCAAAAGTTGATTCTTAATTTGGCTGAAAAATGAGAGTGGGCATATATCCTGAAGGTACCGATATGAATCAAAGTGCTTTTGTATGTGTATATATGTATTTCTACTTAGAGAAGTCCCATCAGATTGAAGTCAGTTGACTTATAATCATCTTCTGTTATTTTGTTGTTTAGGCTTATTTATAAAGCTGGATCCTGAAAAAAGTTTGACATAAAAGAGCTTCTGGTGAATTCCACACCAATCTGCGTAAGGCTCTCCCTCCTCCAGAAGAAGCAGTTGTCTTCAGTCCTGTTCTACTCATCCACTGTTAAATCCCCCATCAGGTGAAGCCTGCTAACACGGACCTTCCTAAACAAGTCTTTTGAATACAATTGAAGGAGCTCCATTTCCACCTTCCAAACTTTTTTACACAGAGACACTCCCTGTGAGAGTATCAGCAGTTCTTTCTGTCTCCTTTGGATAAGTGTCTGGTTCTCCTAAAATTTGAATAGGCTCCTTAAGTTTGCATAGGTGTGATGTCTGATCCATTGCATTCTGGAGAAAAAAATCATGTTGAAACTTTTACCACAAACTTGGAAATGCCAGAAAACCAAAGGAAGGAATAAATATGTGAGTGCACGAATACGTGTGTATGTGTATGTGTTGTGTGTGTGTGCATTATAAATTACAAAACCAGCTTTGTTGTATCTAAACAAATCTTTTTGGCTACAGTAGGAAACACAACTAGTTCCTATAGGATTGGATACCTCACATCTGTTGTCTTGGATTCTAGGGATTAAACTACTGTGCCATTTTAACATAGGCTGTGTTATTGTATCTTACCAATAGCACAGTATTGGTAATATCATCACTGGAAGGAGCCTGTATTCATTTCCTAAGTGTTTTAATCCATTTGGACTTCTGTAACAAAATACCACAGACCAGGTAGCTTATAAAAAACAGAAATTTATTGCTCACAGTTAAAATGGAAAATCCAGGATCAAGATGCCAACATGGTCACCTTCTGGTGAGGGCCCACTTACTGGTTCATATCTAGTACCTTCTCACTGTGTCCTTATTTGATGGAAGGAGCTCGAGATCTCTCTGGATCCTTTTTTATAAGGACAGTAATCCCATTCATGAGGGCTCCACCTTAAGCACTTCCCCAAAGCCCCACCTACTAATACCATCACACTGGGCATTAGGATTTCAACATATGAATTGGGCTGGGTTGTGGGGGGGCAAGGTCTATATGTAGATAATCCCAAAGAACCTACAAAAAAACTAAAGCTAATAAACGAATTCAGCAAAGTTGCAGCATACAAGACTTCATAAAAATTTTAAACTTTTGTGCATCAAAGGACATTATCAAGAAAGTAGAAAGGCAACCTACAGAATGGGAGAAAATATTTGCAAATCATATATCTGATAAGGGTTTAGTATCCAGAATATATAAAAAATTCTTAAAGCTCAACCCAAAAAAAGCCCACAATTTAAAAATGAGCAAAGGACTTGATTAGACATTTCTCCAAAGAAGGTATACAAATTGCCAACAAGCACATGAAAAGATGTTCAACATCATTGGTCATTAAGGAAATACATATCAAAACCACACTTCATACTCACTGAGATGACTATAATTTTTTAATGGAAAATAACAAGTGTCAACGAGAATATGAAGAAATGGGAACCCTCCTACATTGTTGGTCAGAATATAAAATGATGCAGCTGCTATGGAAGACAGTTTGGTGGTTCCTCAAAAGGTTAAACATAGAATTACTATATGGCCCAGGAATTCTACTCCTAGGTATGTGTCCAAGAAAAATGAAAACATATGTCCACACAGAAACTTGTACAAAAAAGTTTATAGCAGCATTATTCATAATAACCAAAAGGTGGAAACAACCCAAGTGGAAAATAACAAGTGTTGGCATAACCCTCAGACAATGCTAGTGGGAATATAAAATGGTGCGACCACTATGGAAAACAGTTTGGCAGTTCCTCGAAAAGCTAAACATAAAATTACCATATGACCCAGCCATTCCAAAGGAATTGAAAAGAGGGACTCAAACAGGTACTTATATGCCAGTGTTCATTGCAGTATTATTCACAATGGCCAAAAGGTAGAAGCAATCCAAGTGTCCATCAGCAGATGAATGGGTAAGCAAAATCCATAAAATAGAATATTATTCAGCCATTAAAAGGAAGGAAATTCTGACACATGCTACAACATGGATGAACCTTGAAAACAAGCTAAGCAAAATATACCAGACACAAGAGGACAAATGTTGTATGATTCTACTTGCATGAAGTATCTTGAGTAGGCAAATTCATAGAGACAGAAAATAGAGGTTAAAAGGGGGCTGGGGAGAGGGAGGAATAGGGAGTTATTGTTTAATAGGTACAGAATTTTTCGGGATGATGAAAAAGTTTTGGAAATAGTGATAGTTACACAATATTGTGGATGTAATTAATGCCACTGAGTTGTACACTTGAAAGTGGTTAAACTGGCTAGTTTTATGTTATATTTTTTTACCGCAACTTTTAAAATTTAATGTAATATACAGAAAGCATTGAATTATATACTTTAACGTGTGAATTGTATGTTAAATAAATTTTATCTCAACAAAGCTGTTAAAAAAGGTAATACTAAAAATGCAAGTACAGGGACTTCCCTGGTGGCGCAGTGGTTAAGGCTCTGTGCTCCCAATGCAGGAGGCCTGGGTTCAATCCCTGGTCAGGGAACTAGATCCCATACGCATACGTCAACTAAGAGTTTGCATGCTGCAACTAAGGAGCCTGCCTGCCACAACTAAGACCCGGTGCAACCAAATAAATAATTTTTTTTTAATAATTTAAATAATGCAAGTACATGTTTCCCCCATTATCCCAAAGTACAATGTTCCTATGAAACCTTTCATAAACTGAAATAGTGTAAAGCAAAGAAGCAATTACCTAAGTACACATCTTGCTAATAAATTAAGATAAAGCACTGATGCTCACAGACACAGTTCAAAGCTGTGGCTGCTTGTTGCTGGGATGCTGAGTGTAGTTCCCTGGGAAGGAGTTGGCAGTGCCACTGCTGCTCAGGGTACCCACTGCATCTAAAAGACTTGCTGTAGGGACTTCCCTGGCGGTCCAGTGGTTAAGACTCCATGCTTCCAATGCAAGGGGGCATGGGTTCAGTCCCTAGCCGGGGAGCTAAAATCCCATATGCCGCGCAGCACGGCAGCCAAGAAAATTTTTAAAAATAAAAAAAATAAAAGGCTGGCTGTAAAGTGCTGAATGCTATTATTGCTTTTCAACTTTTTTTGTAAAAGCGAAAATCCTCTTCAGGTATCTTTCAGTTAGTGAAAACAGGTACTAATATAGGTCTTTTGTAAAATCAAATTTGAGTAAAGCAAACTTTTGAAGAGCAAACACAAGAAAACAGCAGAGCTGTCACTTACATTCCAGGAGTCCTTTGTCAGTCACATTACAAGGATAAAACTGACTGACGTATTCTGTTTCATTGATCTCATTTAAAATACTATTATAATAAGGTGTTTCTAGTAAAAGCAAAAATATGATTTGTATTGATACTAAATAAAATTAAAATTATTTTCATTGTTTAAAAATTAAGTGGGCTGGAAAATGTATCAATTTTGTGTTTGTGATGTGTTTATTTTGCAGATCTTGTTTAATTTATTGCTCAGAGGAAATCAAAATTGCCCAAGCAAGAGACTTCAAAGTTTTCTTCGAAGAAGAAACTTTTCTTCTACTCCTTCTCTGCCAGGTTCTTCCTAGGCTACAGCCATTCTCAATAGCAGAGCTTTTTCAAACGCATTCCACTTATCTTTAACTCTCAAAAACCTTTCAGTACTATGACCTGAATCTTACCAAATTGCCTAGTTATCTAACAAAGTAATAAGAAATCAGAAAGTTTTCCCACTGACGTCTTAACCTCAAAATCTTAATAAAACTATTTAAACCCTTTCCTTGAAGGAAGGGAATTATGGAATAGGAACAAACTGGTCTTTTTTTTTTTTTTTCTTTAACGTCTTTATACAATTCTATCTAGTCAATTCTGTTATTTAAACAGGGCAGAAGTCAGCAAACTTTATCTTAAAGAACTAGATGATAAATATTTAAGCTCGTAGGTCATAGTCTGTCACAACTGTGACATTGTAGCACAAAAGCAGTCACAGATAATAAGCACTAGTCCTCCTTATCCGTGGGGGATACATTCCAAGACCCCCAGTAGATGCCTAAAACCTCGGATAGTACTGAACCCTATATATACTATGTTTCTTCCTCTGCATACATACCTATGATGAAGTTTAATTTATAAATTAGGCACAGTAAGAGAACAGTAACTAATAATAAATAGAACAATTATAACAATATATTGTAATAAAGTTATGTGAATGTGATATCTCTCTCTCAAAATATCTTATTGTATAAATTTAATGCCTTTTCCATCTTAACTAAGCACTTACCATGCACTGTGGCCATAACTCTTGCAGTTTGAGGTGCAACAGCAAACTAGCATGAATTTCTTTTTCCTTCTTCACAATTTCACGGATAGAAGATTCATTCTTACCGCAGATCTTAGCAACCTCGGCATACAATTTTTTTTCTTTCCTTATTAAGTTGAGAACTTTCACCTTTTCACTTAAAAGAGAGACTATCTCTTTGGCAATTCTCTTGGGCATATCTGAATTGCCAGCATCACTACTCTTGTGCTTTGGGGCCATTCTTAAATAAAATAAGGGTTACTGGAACACAAGCACTGCGATACTATGGCAGTGAATCTTAGGGAAATGGCTAAGTAACTAACAGGTAGGATACGACAGACAAACGGATGATTCACCTCTGGGGCTAGATAGAGCGGGACTTGAGCTGTGATAGTTCACTCACCTCCTTTTATGCCCTCAGCTGTTTGCTTCCAGTACAAGGCAATCTAGCCAAGTACAAAAGGGGAGGGAGAAGGAAGAGAGTCAGAAGCTAAGGGCTGCCAACTTCCAGGTGGCAGTGATTTACATTGGCCTTAAAGAATCTTTACAAGCACAAGTACAACAGATTTTAATGCAAGGCTTTTGCCCTCCTCAGCTGATGGTGTCCTGAGTTGCCACAGGGGAGAAGCAATGTTCAAGATGACATGCAGAGGCTGCCTATGAAGAGGTTGTATTCATGAGTGAACGAAGGTGAATTGGCCCATAATTCTCCTCCAGAGTGGTTCAAGCCTACTGCAGGACAAGTATTGTAAAAAGAAAAAAAAGTAGTAGCTATTTCTTAAAATTACAATTTTCCAGGCATTGTGTAAACACATTATTTACTTCACCCCCTTTCCTTCTTAGATGCTACTGATGGCCTTATTTTACAGGTGAGCAAACTGTGTGAGGTTAAGTACATTTCCCAAAATCACACCGCCACCCTATGAAATAGGTACTCTGATTATTCCGTTTTACAGATGAGGAAGCTGAAGCAAACCTGGGATTTGCATCTGGGTCCTCCTGACTCCAGACCAGATCCCCAAGCTTCCAACACTGGGATTTATTGTCCCCTGTGATTACTGACTCGGGCACTGAAGTGTGTAAAAGTGTGATGGAGTAAGTGCTAGACCCTGGTGAGAGATCCTGGAGAAGGCAGAGGTGGAAGAGACATTTCTTTTACGTCTGAAGGCCAGAGTTTTCAAATTTGAATTTTGAAAACTTTATACTTTATAAATACCCCAATCAAGAAATTGGTTAAAATTTAATAATAGGGCAAAACTTAATAGTAGATATCATTAGTTTCCATTTAGGATAAGGGAAAAAACAACCTGTAAAATAATAACAATAATAAGTAAGTAAAAGTGTAGAGGACTGGGGACGGACATTATAGAGTTGTAGCTAACTGTCTCTAAATGCACATTAGCTGACTCAGGAATGCAAATGAAATAAATTTTCCAAGGAGAAGCACTCGGCCAGCTGTCGATTCCCTCTGAAGTAACTTATTGTTCTCAGGAAAAAAATAAATCCTACACAGGTAAGGATAAATGTGATAAAAGGAAAAGTACTGAAATTAAGACCCAGGAATAATATCTACCTCACCCATATCTAAAATGTGGGGGCGAAATGCTTCCATAAAGTCACCCACTTCCTCAGCCATTTGTGACATGCCCCACAAACTTTCCCACGTTTCTGAAGAACTCTGGAGTTACAGCCTCTGAACTGTAGTGCTTCTAAATGAGCCTCAGTAGAGAGAGAGCCACTTTTACTCCTCCTTTCTTTTACTTTGGCTCCATTTCATCCCTTCTCTCCCAAAACCAATCTTCATACTGGGGACATGCCTCCTCGGCCACCCTTCCCCATCATGACTGACCTCTTTGTTTACTTCTATTCATCTCTGGGGCAAAAACTTCTGGACTACTGCTAAGATACAGCCATGGACGTCAGTTGTTTTTTGTCTGTCCATCATCCCTTCCTCCTTGTCTTCTGGTAAAAGAACTATGCTGACTTGGCAGATGGCCCTTCCAGGTTTCATTTGATTCTATGGAGGAGGGAAGCGGATTAAAATATACTTTGGAAGTACAATCAATGAAGCTGGTTAATCTCAATGAATTTGAGTTTCCTCATCTATAAGATGAGGGGATTAGACCAAAGGCTCTTTAGAGGCACCTCCAGACTCAGATAGTCTGAGGGTTCTCTGAACTTCACCTAGGAAGAAGTCAGTCGGTCTGGTCCAGCCACGCCCTTTCAGGGAAGGGGTACCTGAAAAAAATTGTGCATCCAGGGAAATTTTGCTTCCATAAACTCAGACTCAAGGTTGTTCTCCTTCTCCTTATCAAAACCTACTTTCAGGATCCCACTTAAACTAAGAAGTAAAATAACTAACTGCTTACAGTTACTAAGCTCTTTGAAGAGCCACTCCAGCGAAGTGGCTCTTCGCTGGAATCTTCACATTTTAAAGGAGAAGCAAAACGTTAAACCATGATGAGCAATGTGTGGGGCAATAACTCTCAATATCACAATATGTAAATGGGTGAGTGTATGTGCATACGTGTACATGTGTGATATTTATGTGAGTCAGTGTGTGAGTGAGCATGCATGTATGCGAATGTGGATACTTATGCCATGTGTATGCATGCACGTGCATTTGTGTCTCTGTGCATGTGAGTGTGCTCATATTTGTGTTTTTGTGAGGCTGCGTGTGTACACCTGTGTGTATTGTATATACAATACACGCATACAAGTAATGTATATACATGCATACGAGTATGCATGCATGTGTGTAAATGTATATATGTGTGCACATAAACCCATGTGTGTGTTGTGTGCATGAGTATATACACGCATATCCACATCCGTGTATGAGTGTGAGTGTGCATGTGAATGTTAGTGCGTGTGGGCATGCATAGTATGTTTGTGAGTGCGTGTGCGTGCCTCTGTGTGTGTGCCTGTGCAGGCACTAAAAGAGCCAGGTAACTCTGGAACTGTAGTTGCCGAAGGTGGGGGCGGGGAGTAAAGTACTGGGGTCTACAGTGTCCAGGAGCCAGGCCAGCTCAGCCTAGCAGAGGGCACTGCGGAGGGAGAAGGGCTTTCTCTGCACCAAGGAACTCTACACCAGAGTTGTAACAACATTGTTCTTTGCTGACTGGGCCACCAAGCAACAGTGGTCATGCCGTGTGTCAAGTGCCTGGTGCCCAGCTGTGGATAGGAGAGGAGGCCACATGTCCCAAGCTGCCCCGCCTTGCTTTAGGCCAGAAACCACAGCAACAGGAAGGAAGAGACCTCCCAATAGGTCCTTTTCTCTGTCTTAATAGACAGAATCTAGGGCAAGCCCCAGAGCCAGATGCTCCTGGACAACCTGGCTTCGAGAATGGAATCCATGGTCAGGCCAGTTGAATATGAAACTTGATCTTTTCACAGCACTCAGACAATGGAATGCCAGTGTTTCCCCTCAGTCCCCGGGAAGTGTGAAGACAGAGCCCTACCAGCCCCCAGGGAAGTAAGAACCAGGTTTTTTTGGATGCTAATCATTCTGGCTGGGTTTTGAGAGCTCTGGGAACTCTTGTGAAAGAGGGAAGAATTCAGAGAAGAAAGGGGCCTCCTGCCCGACTACGTGGAGGTCTGGAGGGCTGGCTGGGGATAGAGGAGGTCGAGAGGGTGGTTATGGGGTGGGGGTAGCAGGGGAAATGGCCCAACAAAGGTGAGGCCTCCTTGTTTGGGAAGCACAGGGATGGAGGCTGGAGGTGGCAGAGTCTTGGGAGGCTCCCCTGCGAAGGACAGTGTTCAAAACCTCCTCCAGCAGCCACCTGGGAGCCGAATCACCTAGTGAGCGTCTCCCTCCACCTGGCCCCAGGGCTTGACATGGTTCCTCCTGGGAACCTGAAGAGGACTTGCCCTCAAGGCTCTCACCTGGCCCTCGCCCCACCCCATCAGGGCCGTGGGACTTGACTCCATACCCATCTGATTATCCTGTGTGGACATACTCCAGCCCCAGGATGCCCATGGCCCTGAGGAAGAGGGCAGGAGTCCTGGGCACCTAGCAGCAGTTGGTGATGTCACCATCACCTATACTTGGAGGGCTCATGAACTTGGCCCCTGAGCCAGTTCAACAGTTAACAAAACCCTGTTTCAGAGTTTTCAGGGGAGAAAGGGGCTCGGGATATCATGGGGGCAGGTGTTAGTCATTTAATATGCTTTTTTTTTCATTCATTCATTTATTTATTGGCTGTGTTGGGTCTTCGTTGCTGTGGTCAGGCTTTTTCTAGCTGCATGGAGCAGGGGCTACTCTTGGTTGCGGTGCACGGGCCTCTCATTGCTGTGGCTTCTCTTGTTGCAGAGCATGGGCTCTAGGCAGGCGGGCTTCAGTAGTTGTGGGACACAGCCTCAGTAGTTGTGGCTCACGGGCTCTAGAGTGCAGGCTCAGTAGTTGTGGCGCACGGGCTTAGTTGCTCCGCGGCATGTGGGATCTTCCCAGACCAGGGCTTGAACCCGTGTCCCCTGCATTGGCAGGCGGATTCTTAACCACTGTGCCACCAGGAGGTTAAGACTCTGTGCTCCCAATGCAGGGGGCCCAGGTTCGATCCCTGGACAGAGAACTAGATCCCGCATGCCACAACTAAGAGTTCACATGCCACAACTAAAGGTCCCGCACGTGGCAACGAAGATCTCACGGGCTGCAACTAAGACCTGGCGCAGCCAAATAAATAAATAAATGTTAAATAAATAAATAAATAAAATGAATGTGACCTTACTTTGTACCCCATGCTTGGAAAACAGATGTGACTGTCCCATTGGTTTTGAAGGTACCATCTCTTAAGGGATTGGGTATGAGAAAGGGGGAATTTCAGCTGCAGGCCTGGCCAGGCCTATGAGTGCACATGTGCACACTCACACACACACACACACACACACACACACACACACACACACACACCCCTTCAGGATTTGTCACTTTCTGAGCTTAGAGATCCTGCCTCTCTCTGCCTCTTAGCAGTTCACAGATAGGAAATCAGTTCCAGCTGAGCAGTTGGGCGAGCTCTCGCATTTCTGGGAGGAGCTCAGGTTTCCCTGGGTTGGCCTAGTTCCCTGACTCTGTACTCTGCCGGGGGGACCCCCTCCTTCAGCCCAGTGACCACACCAGGCAGCAGCACTTGGAGCCAGCAGCTGCCTATCAGCTGCTCAGCTCCCCTGGGCATGGGGTCTTCTGCCACAGCCCTGCCCTCCCTGTGTTATTCTTCTCCCAGGTGAGCATCCCAGCAGCCCACCCAGAGCCCCTCTGGGCAGAGTACTTAGCAACAACTCCTTTTAACTCCACCCGGTGCCCCAGGTTTGGTGAAGACAGCCTTTTCTCCTGTTTGGCCAGTCTGAGGCCCAGCCTCCCATTAACACTTCCCACCCACAGCAAAGACCAAGAACCTTAGAAAATGGATAAAGCAAAAACCCTGAAGCAGCGTAGAGCCAAATGATTCATCAGTTCCAACATATTTTCCTTTCCAAAGGGCCCACTGTGGGCACCAGAGTATTATTTTTGGCTGCATTGGGTCTCAGTTGCGGCACGTGGGATCTTTTGTTGTGGCACACAGGCTTCTCTCTAGTTGCAGCGCACGGGCTTAGTCACCCCGTGGTATGTGGGATCTTAGTTCCCAGACCAGGGACGGAACCCACGTCTCCCGCATTGGAAGGTGGATTCTTAACCACTGGACCACTAGGGAAGTCCCAACTCCCTGTTTTTAAATGTTGGCAACTAACTCAGATATTTATGATTAGACCCAGAGACTAAATCAACCAAAAAACTGGGTTCCCCCAGTCCTTGAAGAAGTTTCCTTCGAACCTTGACAAGAGATGAGGAAAATATTTATATCCTCGTCTTCTAGGGCAGCTAACTACAGAAGGTGGGATAAAATCTTTAAATTTCCATATTAAATCAGTACGATCTTTCAGAACCTACCAAACTCATCATCATCATCATCATCATCATTATAATTCCATCTTTGCATAGTTCTGACCTTTAGAATAAGCTTTATTCTAGTGAATTAAAATCTGGGACTTTTAGTTGAAAACTGGCAGTTTTAATTCAGTGCAAGAAATACCACCACCAAAAAGAGTCCGCACCCTTGCAGATGCTGACTGAGCACTCCTCCCCACTCCCCCACTCAAAGCTGGCTCTTTTCCAGGCTCATCATCAGCAAAGCCTCCTCTGCCCCACTCCCCGCCTCACTCCCAGCATTGCCTGCTGCCATCACCCACTCCCTGGGGTTCCCAAAGCACAGAATGCCCTTGCTAAGCTGCTTCCTCCCTGAATGATTTTCTGGCCTCCCCTTCCAAGGCCTCCTCCCCCCACCCCACTCCTCCCCACCCCGTCCTCACCAGGGACCAGCAGGTGGAGGCTTGCCTGGGCTTCCCTCTGTATGAGATAGAAGAAGGGAGTGGCTGAGGGCTGTGAGTTGGTTTTCTGAGTCCCAGGATCATACCAGAGCTTTCAGAGTCTTGCTGCAGAGCACCTGCCACAAACACTCCACCAACACACACAGACACTCCACCAGTAGCCTCCAATCAAGGATTAGACCTCCCTTATCTTTCTGGGAATATTACTGGGCTCTCCCCAGAAAATCTCCAGGGCAACTCTCCAAAGCTTCCTATACGCTATACTATTTCATTATGTACTTTTTTGCTCCTTTAATAAATATTTCTTTCTGAACTCAGGCCAGTCCTGCTATGCATTCATGCCCAAGCAGCATCTGCCCCCTCCCCAAGTGCTGGGTGGGACTCTGGACCAGGTACAGTCCCCAAGCATCTATGGGTGTTGTATCAAACCAGCCCAGCCTTGCCTAATCATCTGCGGTGGCAGCTTGCTAATGAAAGCCTTGTGACAGAGAAGAGTGAGGCTTGTCTGAGAGGTGGCTGGCCCGATAGCCCCAAGGTGCAGCTGAAAAGGGCTCACTCGCCTCGCTGCTGCAGCCCTGCCAACCCCAATCCCAGCGCTCAGCCACGATAAGAAGAGGCTTCCAGGTGGCAGCGAGACGTGGCCACCACGGAGCCCTCGCTGGTGGCCCCTACATCCTGCCCAGGTTCAGCCCTGCCTCAGCATTCGGATCCTCCACGGACTCCCTGGTGAGTGAGTGCCCCGCTCAGCCAGATGCGCAGCCCTTCTCCTGGGGGCCGCGGGTGTAGGGAGCACCCTGAATCTCCTCTTCCCCGATTGTGGCCGGGGCAGGTGAGCAGTTTGTTGGGAGCTATTTGATTTGGCAAAGGAAACCAAGTAGCCCAGATCCACAACTAAGACTACCAGGTGACTTTCATCCTGATCTGAATCTTGTGTGGCCACCACTCACTTTCCTCCTATGGGACTCAGACCGTTGCAGCTGAGTTGCGACACCCCCAGACAAAGGACCCTGTGTGTGGCCGACTGCCCATGGGTGCATTTGGCGCGTGAGCATCCGGCATCACAGAGGACTCCTCCTCATCCCACAGAAGGTACCGCACCACTGTGGGCACCCAGAACAGGTTTCAAAGGAGCCCCCCTTCCCCGGGCAGGCCCACGGCTATGGACAGAGCTGGAGTAGCCCCTGAGGTGAGGGGGTGGTAGCAGTGATCCTCACCTGTGGTCACACCCCCAGGGTAGACAGTGTCTCAGGATGAGCTCTAGTCTGACCATCAGCTCACACACTCACAAGCTTGGCAACCTTAGCCGTGTTTCTTCAGTTTCCCCATCTGGAAGGTGGGGCTAATACTAGCCGTTCTCAGCCTCAAAGAATACCTCACAGGCTTTAAAACAGGACAATTTTAATGCGCCACCACAGAGCAGCATGCCTCTAACTGTCAGCCCCCATGCCTTTCCTTCCCTTCCTTTGCACATTAGTGTCCCCTTCCCTGGTCACCCCACAGGAGTCCCCAAGGGCCATTTCCCTCAAGTCAACACTGGTGGAAGGGATTAAGGAGCCCAAGAACCCAGGAGCACACTACCCACAGGTCCCGAAGCCCAAGCAGCAGCCCACCTCCCAGGAAGCTGTCTAGTCTCCCTGATTTTTCCTGCCCAGGTCTCAAGATTCTGTCAGGAGAAGACAGATTTGAAGAATTACACCCTGCCCAATGCCAGCTGGTGTCCAGACATGCTGAACCTGTACCACGAATTTCTGGAGAAGACTAAGGCCGATGGCTGGATCAGACTGCCCTCCTTCAAGTCCAACAGAAACCACATCCAGGGGCTCAAGCTCCCATTAGCATTAACGGTTACCTCAGGTAAGGCCTGGCCAGAGAGGGCCCATCGGCACACATGCACCCCAGCCCACCAGGGTCAGATCAGCCAGCCCCTTTCCCTGTGGTCAGAGTTGCTCAAGAAGGAAATTCACAAGCTCTGGGCCAGTTCTCAGCCAGAAGTTTTTTCTGTTAACTCCACCCCTCCCACTGCAGCCCCAGGCAGGTGGATGAGAAAAGCATCCTCTCAGGCCCCTGGCTCCCCTCCTCCCAGGGGAAGAGAGCACACCCTAGCAGCTGCCTCTGCTCCCAGCCCAGAGTGCACCCACTCTGGGTGAACTGCACCCAGGAGAACTGCTGACTCAGCTCCCTGCCCCGCTGCCTTCTCACCCGGGCTGCTTCCCTTACTGTCAAGCCTTATCCCAAGTCCTCCTCCCCACCCCACAAAGGTCTGAGGACTCCCCCTTGCCCAGTGCAGACCTCCGCACACCATCCCTGCTCTGCTAGGCCCAGAGGCTCTCCTGAAACACCCACGGATCAGAGTGACAGAGTTTTCCACTTTGATCTCTCTGCGTGTGCGTGTGTGTGAGCACGTGTGTGTGTTAACTTGCCTCTCTCATTCACATATGTGTTCTTCCAGCCCAGCGATGAATGGGTGGTACATTGGGTTTAGGGAAAAAACAAAGCAGGCGCACCAAAATTTTTTGAAGACTTTGGATTCCATCCAAAAAGGATATAGTTCTTATAGTCGCCTTGAGAAAAATAATCAGAACTTTGGGGGACTCTTCTGCACTTATTTTTCTGTTCAGTATTGTTATTTTGAATTATATGTGAATTAAATGACATACACTTTAATTTTCAATGTTTAAGGTCTCTTCAAGTCTGACCTGCCCCTGACCCTACATCTACTCTCAGCCAGGGAACTTCATGAGTGTTTCTTCCTCAAGACCCAGGGCTCCCTGAGGACAGGGCTGTGTCCCCCTCAGACCGAGGGCCCTGAGGACAGGTCCGTGCCTTGCTCTCCAATTGAAGGCTCCCTGAGAGCAGAGCCTGTATGTCCTCTGGTTCTCTCGTCAACCCTATACCTGAGGCCGGGCTCCATCCATGCTGCTGAACCACTGGTCCTTCATCCTGACTGGGCCCCATGCCCTCACTCACTCCTTTCTTCAGCTGTGTCACTCCCCATCTCTCCCCAGACAAAAGTGACTGTCGCATCTTCACCAGGTGTATCAAAATGGAAGGACAAGGCTACGAGTATGGCATCTTTTTCCACCCATCCAAGAAGTCCGTCTGTCTTTTCCAACCAGGCCCCTCCCTGGAGGGCCCCCAGGGTAAGGCCACAGGCAGGCCCGCGGGGGGACATCTTTGCTGCTTCCTGGGCTTGGCTCAGGAGACGGACTGGGTACAGCCGGGCTCTGGGATCTGTACCTCTCTCTAAGGAGCTGGGTTGGGAGTGGGAGGCTCTGGGCTCCAGTCTCACAGTATCAGACTTGGAAGGATATTCTGTCATCTGGTCCAGTCCCCACTGTGCAGATAATAAAGAGCCTCCTTATTCAGGACTGGGAATTTTCCCCTAAGAAGGGGTCTTAGAAGCCACTTTGAGAAGGATGTGTTGGACTTGGAAGAAGACAGAATCTGGAGTTAGGAGCCAGGCTTCCAGTCCTGCTCTGTCAGGCTTGCTTGGAGACACCGAGCAAGCAATTTAACCTCTAGCCTTCGGTCTCCTTACCTAAATCTTTTTTTTTTTTAATTTTATTTATTTATTTATTTATTTATGGCTGTGTTGGGTCTTCGTTTCTGTGCGAGGGCTTTCTCGAGTTGCGGCAAGTGGGGGCCACTCTTCATCGCGGTGCGCGGGCCTCTCACTATCGCAGCCTCTCTTGTTGCGGAGCACAGGCTCCAGGTGCACAGGCTCAGTAATTGTGGCTCACGGGCCCAGCTGCTCCGCGGCATGTGGGATCTTCCCAGACCAGGGCTCGAACCCGTGTCCCCTGCATTGGCAGGCAGATTTTCAACCACTGCGCCACCAGGGAGGCCCTCCTTACCTAAATCTTGATGCAATAATATCTACCTTCCAGAATAGCTGATAGATATGATATTATGGGCCTATATGTATGTGCTCATAAACCATAAAGCACAATATAGCTATCAGACCATCTATCCAAACTTCACCTTCTATCCATGGGCAAACTGAGGCACATAGAGGTAAGTTATCTTGCCCAAGGTAGCACAGGCAATCAAGGTCAGGACCAGGACTCTAATCCAGGAGCTGGGATTCCAAGTCCGTTGTTTCTTCCACTGTACTCCATTGCCTCCAAACTGGGAATAGACCCAGGAAAGAACTCACACTGGACATAAATACATTCACGAGGGAAATCAGGCTGGCCCTGAGCTTCTTGCCCGAGAATACTGGGTCACCATGTCCACGGTTGTCTGCCTTCTCCATCCTTGTTCCTGCTTTAGACACTCACTGAATGCTATTGTTGGTGTCAGAATTCCTGCAAGGGAGAAGAGGGAGGAGGGGGAAGGAGAAGCTTTAGGGTCCCAAGGCCTGAGAGAGACTCAATTGCAGTTAAACAGAATTCAAAGAGCTTAATAGATGTCAGCACCTCTACAGGCCATGGATTCAGACTGCAGCCCTTTGTCACCTTGGCCATCCTTAAAGTATCTTCCGTGGGGACACTGATTCCCACACTAGTGCGGGCAGACGCTGGGGGACTAGGTCAGAGCTCTACCCAGGCCATGGGTCCCCTCCCTTCTGAAGAGGAAAACCCCCAAGAAGGCAGGGATAGGGCGGAGTGTGGCTGACTTTATTTAGGGCCTCATGGAGGTGGGGCAGTGGAGTCAGAGGAGGACCACCCAACACTGAGGCCAGAGGACTGAGGGGGTCCAGAGAAGAAATTAGTGCCCAATTAGAAAAACCCAGTTCAGTCTATCTCCTGGGTAAGGAAAAACCCAGTTTTTCCCTGCTACGTCTGTCTTTCCTGTGAGTCTCCTTTACTCTCATATAGAACACTTCCCTTCCGACACTTCTGGTCACCAAATGTTCACAGATTTTTCCCCACAACAAGCAATGCTCTGTGACACCAGCTGGGTGTCCTACAATTTAACTCCATTCTGACACTGTCTACCTAGAGGTAGTGTCAGATCCCACAGGTTAAAGTCTCAGTCTCACAAGACTGCTCGCACCCTTCTTCAGGTGCCAATGGCAAGTGTAAGTCCCCAGGTTACCCACAACTTCTGTCTGATTTGGCTACAATTGGTGGTTCCCAGAACCCTCTCCTGTGGTTGGATTAATTTACTAGAACCACTCACAGAACTCAGAGAAACAACTATATTTACCAGTTTATTAAAGATATGATAAAGGATGAACATCCAGGTGGAAGAAACCCATAAGGTAAGGTCTGGGAGAATCCCAAGCTCAGGAGCTCCCGTCCCTGCGGAGTTGGGGTGCGTCACTCTTCTAGTGTGGGTGTGTTCGCCAACCTGGAAGCTCTCTGAGCCCCATACTAACTGGAATTCTTATGGAGGCTTCAACACATAGGTATGATCAATCATTAACTCCATTTCCAGCCCTTCTCTCTTCTCAAGAGAATTGGGAGAGGCGCGGGGGGCAGGACTGAAAATTCCAAGCTTCCAATCATGGCTTGGTCTTTCTGGTGACCAGCCCTCAACCAGGAGCCGGCCCAGAGTCACCTCATTAGAACAAAAGACACTCCTATCACCCAGGAAATAGAGGGTTTCAGGAGCTCTGTGCCAGGAATCAGGGGCAGAGACCAATATTTGTATTTTCTATTATCTTGACAAGTACCCACCCAGCCCCTAGGCAATGAGGCGGGGTAGGCTTCTGGCTGACCAAGAGCTACCCTGCAGCACCTACACACTTGCGGATGGGTCTCCTGCCTGGCCAGCGAGGACAACAAGGGAAGAGCAGGCTTAGGGTTCTTTGGCAACAACTGTTCCCCTCCTTCAAGCAATATGGGGAGGGAGGTGACTAGAAGCGTACAAGAAGTTTTGTAAACATTACCTCATTTGATCTGATGAGATAGAAATTATTTTTATTCACAATTCACAGTGAGAAAACTAAAGCTCAGAAAGGTTTAGCAACTTGCACAAGATCAAACATGTAGTGAAGGTGGAGGCAAGGAGTCAAGCCAGGTGGGTGTGGTTGCATGGCCCCCAGCTGGGTGCCTTTCTATTGTCCCCAGCTTGACCAGCAATGGAGCTTTGGCATGAAGGTCAGCTTACACAAGTGAGAATGAGAGTTTTATGTGCTGTACATAAAGCACGTGCTGGCATCATCCTGCTGAAGCCGGCTCTCGGCTTTCCACCGGCAGCACTGCTCGGGAGTCTATCTCGTCAGCACTTTATAGGTCCTAAGTTAAGTTCCACGTTTACCCACCTTGAAAATGTGGGCTCAGCACTGGCCATAGTGACTGGTGAGGTGAGAGCTGGCCCAAGGTCATGGTTTAGAGACTAAAGCCCAGAAGTTCAGGGGCTTTTCCATTCCCTGTAGGAGTGCACCTTTCCAAATTACGGTAGTTGCCACCAGTAATTAGCTGATGAATCTGAAAAAGGTTTTTCCATTAACTCTAACAGCAAAAAAAGTGTTTTTCCTGGTGAAATAAAATCACGGTATCAGTGGTTGCTAACACATGCTGTAGCAACATGGAAGAAAAATCAGTTGATTTTGACTGGTTTGATCAGACGGGATCCAGATCTGTTTCCTTTCCTTTCCTGGGGAAAGATGGAGGTGGGGTGGTTCCAGCCCTGGCCTTGCTCCCTGCCCGCACCCCTAGGTTTGCCCACGGAGGGTCACTGGCAGCCATGATAGACGAGACCTTCTCTGAAACTGCTTACCTGGCTGGAGAGGGGCTGTTCACACTAAATCTCAGCATCAGGTTCAAAAAGTAAGTACGGGGCTTCCCTGGTGGCGCAGTGGTTGAGAATCTGCCTGCCAATGCAGGGGACGCGGGTTCGAGCCCTGGTCCGGGAAGATCCCACATGCCGCGGAGCAACTAAGCCCTTGTGCCACAACTACTGAGCCTGCGCGTCTGGAGCCTGTGCTCCGCAACGGGAGAGGCCGCGATAGTGAGAGGCCCGCGCACCGCGATGAAGAGTGGCCCCCGCTTGCCGCAACTAGAGAAAGCCCTCGCACAGAAGCGAAGACCCAACGCAGCCATAAATAAATAAATAAAAATTAAAAAAAAAAAGTAAGTACGGATCCTTGGGGTGTTGGCCGTTGAGGGGACAGCCATGCGTGGCAGTTGAGGTGTAGAAGTCCTGCCTGTCACTCTCCTTCCCCAGCCACGCGGTCCTCTGGTCCCCGGCCGGGATGCAACCTCTGCTGTCAGACTCTGGTTGCTGGCAGATGGGCCCTGAGCCCAGAGCCACTTTAGTCCTCGAGGCAGGGTGGGATGAAGAGAAGGATGGGGGGACAAAGAGGTAAAGGGATGGCGGCCAGGGGTTCATGTGAGGGAGGGGCTAAGCCGCCTCCTCTCCCAGCTTGATCCGCGTGGGCTCTCTGGCTGTGCTGAACGTTGACGTGGAAAAGATTGAGGACCAGAAGCTTTACATATCCTGTGTCGCCCAGAGCGCGGACCGGCAGACAGTTTACGCCAAAGCTTCAGGTAGAGAGGTCCTCAGCCTCAGCCCCAGGCCCTGTCCTGCCACCGCGACACCCAGAACAAATAGAAGGGGAATGTTAAGGATCCAGTCCCAAGCCGGGGTCCAGCTTTTTAGAGTGGGGTTGGGTACTTGCAGGAGACACAGACAAAGTGAGGGAAAACCCAGCCAGGATTTTTTTTTCTATGTGTGAGTGGCCCAACCTGTAGCACAGGAGAGGACCCAGGTACTGAGTAACGGGGTGCAAATGCTCTGAGCACCCCATCAAGCTCCTACCATCTGTGCTCTGGCTCCTGCCACTTGGCTCCCCCTTCTCTTGCAGGCACTTTCCTCCAGCTGCAGCTGGAAGAGGATTCATCTCAATACTAGAAACTATGCCTTCAGGAGAGCCTACTGCCAACCGCCTTGCCTACCTGGGACACACCCCAGAGCAGCGAGGGGTGTCCGGGAAGTAACTGGTGAAGTGAGGGAGAAGGCACTTTCCTTTGCATAAATAAAGTCTCACAGCCCTGTTCGCAGTCCAAGACCCTTCTGCAGTTGGAAATCAAAATCCTTCCAGGCCCTTCCACATACCCACCTTCCCATCCAGAACCAATAGAAGCGAAGTACTGAGATCTGCCAGGGACCAGGCACTGGGTGAGGCACCAAGCACACAGTGATGAAAGACAGGGCCCCTGGCCTCGAGATGCACAACTGTGGGCCGGGAGCAGCTCCTCCCACCCCACCGTGGCTCTGGTTATGGGTGCAGTGCAGACACAAAGGGGGGTGGGCGGTCAATTTTACTCTAGGAAAGCGATCAAAGAAGGCTTTCTAGAGGGCTTTCTAGAAGAAGCTGTGCTTGAACTGAGTCTCAGAAGTTAAGTGGTGTCCACCAGGCAGGCAGGGGACTATTCCAAACAGAGGGACTATTGCGAGCAAAGGCACAAAGGGATGAAAGAGCACAGTGACTCTGGAGAACAGAAAAGTGTTGAGTGGGGCAGGAGTCTAGGGAAAGAGAAGGGGGCAGGGCAGGTGCAGGCCATGGAAGGCTCCTTAAACCCTGCAATGGAGCTTGAACTTTGTCTTGTAGGCAACAGGGAGCCTTTAAAGTGTTTGGGCTAGGGAGTGACAAAGTTTTGTCTTTTCAAAAGATGACTCTGGTGGCAATAAGAGGTCAGCAAGACTGAAGGCGGGAGCACTGGTTAGGAGACCCTTGCAGGGCTCCAAACTAGAGATAGGAAGGACCTGACATGGTTCAAAGCCATGAAGGTGAGAGATATGGAAAATGTTGCAAACAAAAGAGTACAGAACTTTGCCACTAATTTTATGTAGTGGATCTGTGAAGGGGAGCCTTCAAGGATGACTCCAAGTTCCCAGCTTGGTGGTTCCAGGTGGCATCATTGGGAATACAGGGAAGCAGGTTTGAGGTGGGGGAAGATAATGAGTTCAGTTTCACATGCATTGAGCTTGAAGTGCCCATGGAACCTCCACCACATGGTGATCACCAGCAGGAGCCTGGATATTGTAATTTGGAACTCAGAATTGATGACATACTGACTCGATTTGTAAGTCATCAATATAAAAGCTGACACAGAATCCCTGGGAGTGGATTATGCAGAATGAAAGTGAAGAGGAGGCAAGGGGTGTGAGAGTGACAGGATGGGAGAGAAAGGAAGGACAGGGAAAGGGGTCAAAGACAGAACCTTTGGTCACACTAAGGCTTAAAGCTGGGGCAGAGAATCAAAAACCCACTGAGGAAGCCAAGAATAGGACAGGATGGACCATCCTTAAGAAGGCGAGGGGGGAGGGGGAGGGGTGAGATGTGACAGGGTGAGAGAGTGGCATGGACATATATACACTACCAAATGTAAAATAGATAGCTAGTGGGAAGAAGCCACATAGCACAGGGAGATCAGCTCGGTGCTTTGTGACCACCTAGAGGGATGGGATAGGGAGGGTGGGAGGGAGGGAGATGCAAGAGGGAAGAGATATGGGAACATATGTATATGTATAACTGATTCACTTTGTTTTAAAGCAGAAACTAACACACCATTGTAAAGCAATTATACTTCAATAAAGATGTTAAAAAAAAAAAAAAGAAGGCGAGTTCAACAGTATCAAATGCTAAATAGAAGGCAAGGTAGATGGGAACTAAAAAGAGGCCTTTGGACTTGGCAGAGAGGAAGGTGGTGGTCTTCTTTGCCAGGAGGTGGGAACAAAATCCAGATTATGGTGGATGAAAAAATGAATGGGAATGACAAAGTGAAGCTAGATGATTCTTTCTAGGAATTTTGTTGTTGTTGTTGTTGTTATGTTATTTAAAGAAAGAGATTTGAGTATATTTATAAATTGCTTTGGAAGGAGCCAGTGGAGAGAGGCTGAAACCCTAGGAGAGAGAGAGGTGTCATCCAACAGAACAGCTATCTGGTCTTAGAGATGGATCCAGAGCACAAGTGGAGACAAGAGTCACAGGACAGCATCAACATGACTCTGAGACCAAAAGGAAGAAGTGGGGGGTGCAGAGCAGGATGGAAGGTTGCCGGGATTTATGCCAGAGCACCTCGACTTCCTCAGTGAAATAGGAGGCAAGGCCATCAGTGGGGAAAGAGGTCCAGAGGAAGGGCAGTGATTTGGATAAGCCACGGTGGGGGACAGGAAAACAAACTGACCAAGTACACGTGGGCTGAGGCATGCTGAAGGCCCAGCTACTGGTGAAAAGCGGGTATCTGGAGTGGCACCAACCTGGAGTGAAAGCAAGGTGTGAACCAGCCGGCAAGACCCAAGGGCAATGGCAGACGAGTCAGGTGAGCACAGTGGTAAAGGAGGGAAAAGAGCAACATGGCTGGTGCACATTTCTAGGGAGGAAAGGTTTGATGTGAGGGGGAAGAACAATGGACTGGAGGAGGCAATGGCCACCCGGGAGAAGCCTGTATCTCCTCTGGGCCTGCAGAGGAGAGGGGTGGGAAACTGAGCAGCTTCCACAGGGATAGGCAGGATTCCATCAAGGCCAGTAGGTGGAGGGGATGTCCAGGAAGAGGTCAAAGGTTAGAGGAGTTTTACCAAAGAGTGAGAGCTCCAAGTGACATGTCATAAAGGATTTTATTATTAGGTATGGTGATGCCAAATGCTGAAACAGATAAACCTTTACGTCTCCATAATCTAACCTGTATCTTAAATAGACTGTACTTTTCACTCACACAAAGTCCAATTTTTGGTGTCTAGCAGTCATTCAGGAACCTGACTGACAAGCATGATTCAACACATGATTTCCAAAGTCATCCTGGGTGTTGACATCCAGTTGCCAGAAGAGAGAATAACAAGGGAGGTTTAGGGGGCCAAACCTCAAAGTGTTTCCTCAGTCACAAGACCCCACCAAACTGCAAGGGAGGTTGGCTGGAAAATATGATCTAACTATATGTTGCAGAAGAAAGAGAAATAGGTTTGGTAAGTAGCTAGCAGCCACTGCCTCAGTTTGAAAGGAGGATAGGCAGAGGAGGGATGGGTCTGAGTCCAAACCCTCAACCTAACAAGTGAAGAATTCAAGTTCAGGCCTCAGCTAAGATTCCAGGACCTGGGACTAGGGCTGGGGATTCAGGGGATCAGAGAGAAGGCAGTTTTTGTGGCATGGAACAGGGTCAGAGAGTTGGACACAAATTCAGCAGTGGTGGAGAGGTGGGTGGATCAGGTTCTCTTTCTAGTAACTAGACCACACACTTCCTAAGCCATCAGTCTTGAAAAACGAGCAAAAGATTGGTTGACATGGATTTGAAGGCACTTGATCCAGTGCCCTCCAAAAATGGGAGACTTACTAGAGCCCATAGCCAGAAATCTTGTGGCAGCCAACTATGCCCTCCCCCATATACTCACAGAAAATCTCTTTCTGCTGTGCTTTCACAGTTGCCTTTGATAACCTATTAAGCCCAGAGTCTAAATCAGTGCATACCAAAAACATATTGTCCTTTATTCATGGTCAAAAAGGACCTAATCTTCGTTTAAACACTTCCAAGAGAAGAAGGGAAATATGTTCTATCCTTCCTATGCAGTCAAAAAAAGGAAGGAAACCAAAACAGTGGTACTTGGAAACTCAAGTACAGCTTGCTTCCCTCTTCTCTCGTCTGGAAACTGGATGTCAACACCCAGGATGACTTTGGAAGTCATGTGTTGAGGATTTCAGAGGTTGGATGCACACTGTCACTTCTCTACTGGGGCCAGCTTCTAACAGAAACAGGCAAAAGCTGGAAATCTACAGAGGTAGGAGGCTCTCAGTCAAGGCCCCACAGCCAGGCTGGGAGTGTCAGCCTTGACTGGAGAAGGCCAAGTGGGCAGGCAGGGATCTTGGTAAGGGGAATGAGGTCATCAGCTGCTGGAATACTTCTCTAGTGTCGAGGGCTTTGACAGATGCCTCTCTTCTCCCAGGAGACCAAGTATTGCAGCTTTCTAGGCAGAAACAAGGGGAGTTTCTGCCTCCACACTTTAAAAACCAATTCCATGTGTAGTGCATTCATCTGGAATACAGCTACTACATAGGTAGATGGGGTAGAATCCAACAGGCCATCCAGGCAAATGTGACAGCTTATTGTGCTTGAATCAGCTTATTCTGCTTGAAGGATATGTGTTCTCCAAATGTCTGAATCAAGTGCCAAGAGAAACCAAAGAGTGAATAAGGCAATTGTAAGACCAACCAGTTCCAGAAGGCAAGAGACATCAATAGTTCATACCAGCTCTTAAAGAAGGGGCCCCTAAGGTCTTCCTGAAACTAAGACCGCAGAGTTAGGTCATTTATCACGGGTCCTAGGTGAGGAGCCAGAGCTGCAAGACACAGTATATCACCAACCCTATCACCTGCCAGCACCTGCAGTGAGCATTGGTGGCCAAGTCATGCTGCCTGAGGCCACCGCTCAAAGACACAGGACAATTTAGCCGAAAAGCCCAGGGAGTCTTGTAGCAGTTGTCTGCCGACCTGGAGGAAAGGTCTGTCCCCTCTGTGTCTCTTCATCTGGCTTGAACCCAGGAAAGCACTCGGTACTGCCCAGTCCTCTAAGTGTCCCTCTACAATGGCACTGGTGAGAAAAAGGAGGTCAAGGCCCTGGGTCACCTACATAGTTCTTTCTCTTTTTCTTTTTTTTAAAATAAATTTTATTTATTTATTTATTTATTTATTTTTGGCTGCATTGGGTCTTCGTTGCAGTGTGCGGGCTTCTCATTGCGGTGGCTTCTCTTGTTTGGGAGCACGGGCTCTAGGCGCACGGGCTTCAGTAGTTGTAGCATGCGGGCTCAGTAGTTGTGGCTTGCGGGCTCTAGAGCACAGGCTCAGTAGTTGTGGCGCACGGGCTTAGTTGCTCCGAGGCATGTGAGATCTTCCCGGACCAGGGCTCAAACCCGTGTCCCCTGCATTGGCAGGCAGATTCTTAAACCACTGTGCCACCAGGGAAGCCCCCCTACATAGTTCTTGAGTGGCAGCAATGGTGCTGGAAGAGGTGAGGAGGCCACATCCCGGGTCCTCATTCAAGGGAGAAGCTCTGCTCAATTATGAAGACCCCTGGGGTACAAGAAAGAACAGTGCTCTTTAAGATAGAAGATCTGGGTTCTAGTCTCAACTCTGCTACTGTTTGGTCATCATTTCTTTTTGGGTCTGTTTCCTGCTCTATAAAAATGAAGGAGTAGATGAGGTGATCTCCAAGTTCCTGGTCTGATGTCTTATTGTTTGGCTACCCAGTGTGTCAGTCATTTGCTTGATTGCGCTCAGATCCCCACCCTTCCCCTACTCTGCCGTAGACTGCAGAGGGCTAGTGCTTACAATCTACATTTCCCAGTCTCCTTTGTCATCTGGCTTTGGAAGGCTCTGGCGGCAGACTGGAAGGTGGGAAATAAAGAGATGTAAGGGTATTTCTCCCCTTCTCTGTTTTGGGAGGCAACTCAAGTAGTGGCTGTGTCTCCATGGTTACAGATCCTGCTGGACAGCCTTCACCTTCCTATTTGCCTTTTTTGTTCTTCCACCACCTTGGTAACAAATTCCCTGTGTTAAACTCCCTCTGTTGAACCATCTAGCAACTGCTGTTTTCCTCACCAGACCCCAACTAATACAGGCAGGTTGTGGATTATCTGCAGTCAGTTTTCAATCCCACTGCTGTACACCCTTGCATGCATCCTTAATTTAATATCCACCAAGAGAAGGAAATGGAAGGCAAGAGAAAGGAGGAAAATGAACTGTCAAAGACTGAGCATAATCCTGGCTAAATCCAAATCTCTGCCCGTTTTCCCCCAGCACACTGCACAGCTGAACACAGCTAGAGAAAACCCACACAAGCTTGCTGTCCGGTCTCACTTTAAAGTCTAGATCGCTATCCTAAAGTGGGCCCGTAACACTGCCCTGCAGTCATCCTAGTGATACTGCCCAGCAGTCATCCTGCAGTTTCCTAGATCATTCACTCTCCTGCTTTCCTAGGCGACTGTTTCATTCCTGGTCCTCTCTACTCAAACGCCTAGCACCACCTCCTCCCCCATCATCACTCTCAGCTAAAGACCTTGCTTCCTGTTTCACTGAGAAATTAGAAGCATTCAGAAAGAGCAAGCTCCCACTACCACATCTCTCCACCTACTACCTCTACCAATTTATTCTACTTCCCCTCCAGTAGCTGTGGGTGAACTGTTCACACAGCAGGCAGGGGACCATCCTTAGCTCTATTTCTTATGCGTGACACCTATTTCTTCTAGTCTACTTGGCAATATTGCTCCAAATGTTCTCCTTTCTCTCTTCTGCATTATCAGTTTTCCTTTCCTATTTGATTTTTCCCATCAGCAAACATACCATATTTCTGTCATTTAAAATTTTTTCTCTTGATTCTACTCCCTCTCTGGCCACTGCCCCACTTCTCCCTACTCTTTTAGCAAACTCTTCCAGAGAGTTGTCTTTGCTCTCTTCCTTCTATTCTTTCTCAAGCCCACTCCAATCAGGCTTTTGCCTTCACCACTCCATTGAAACTGGTCTTGTCAAAGTCACTAAGGACTCTGCAGTGCTAAATCCAACGGTCAACTCTCAGTCCTTATTTTATTGGACCTTCCCACAGCATCTGCCACAGCTGGTTCCTCCTCCTCTCCCACTCTAACTGTTGGGCACTCAGTACTCGGTCTTTGGATCCTTTCTCTTTTCTACCTTCAGTTCATCAAATCTTGTGACTTTAAATTCCATCTACATTTCTCTTGGTGACCACATTTATACTTCCAGTCTGGGCCTCTCCTCTGAGGTCCGGATTCGTATATCCAACTGCTTACTCAACATCTCCATTTAGATGTCTAACAGACATCTCGTTTAATAGATCTAAAACTGAGCTCCTGATATTTTCCCCTCTCAGTAAATGGCAACTCCATTCTTCCAGTTGTTTAGGCCAAAAACCTTGGATAATTCTTTCTCTTAAATGGGGATGGATCCATCGGGAAATCCTACTGACTCTATCTACAGAATATATCCAGAAACTGACTACCACAACACGGATCCATGCCCCAATCATCTTGTGCCAAGATTATTTCAATATTCTCCTGTCTGAGTTCCCTACTTATGGCCTTACCCCTTTTATTCTATTCTCAACGCAGCCACCAGAGCAACCCTTTTAATGCATAAGTCAAGTCATATCACTCCTCAGCTCACCACAAGGAGAAGCTAAAATTGTTACAAATGCTACAAGCCCCCACAGAGTCTGGCCCTGCTCTCTCTGACCTCACTTCCCCATCACTCCTTCTGCTCCAGCTACACCGGCCTCTTCGCCTCCTTGAACACTCCAGGCACACTTCTGCCTCAGGGCCTTTGCATTTCCATTGCTTCTGCCTAGAATGCTTTTCCCTCAGATATCCTTCCTCCTTCCTTCATATCACTACTGAAATGTTACATTCTCAAGGTGGCCATCTTTGACCACACTATTTAAAATTGCATGCTCTCCTGACACCCTCTATGATCCTCCCCTAATTTAATTTTCTCCCCAACAGTGATTTCCATCTAATAAACTGTATTTTTTGCTCAGTTATTTTTGTCTGTGGTCTTTCTTCCCCCACTAAAGTATAAACTCCATCTAGCCAGAAGATTTCTCTGTTTTCTCACTGCTATACCCCCAGAGTGCAGTATACAGTGCCTGGCACATAGTAGGTAGTCAATAACTATGGATGAATGAATGAATGAAGCCACAGAATCAAACTTCCTTAAATCCTACCCTTCCTCTGGACTGCTTATCATAGAAGACAAAAATGTCCTTATTGTCAAGTCAGATTGAAGTGGGGTTTCTCTTTTCATGTACTTTTAGCAGAAGTCAGCCTAACTGATGCGCACTTGTGATCTTATTTAATCTTCATGCCAACTCTGAGAGTTAGGTATTTTCTCTCCATTTTTCAGATGGGAAAGGTGAACCCCAGAGAGATTAAGTTACAGGCCAGAGGTCACACAGCTAGTAAGTCCCCAGATCCCCAACCCACCTAACTGATGCCACAGCTGTGAGTTCTTGGTTGCAGCACTGCACACAGACCACCCTCCCCAGAAATGACACCAGGGCTGAGCTGAGTCAGCAGCCACAGGATTGGAGGGTCTGCGTGCCGCCAGGGATCTCCATAAAAGAAACATTTGCTCCCCCAAAACCCTCAAGTATCAGATGTCAAAATAATCATCTTGTTTCCTGAATTTCACAATTTGTCTTGTTGCTGTCGTTATTGCCTGTCTGCTTCCCCATTCTATGTCTCCCCAGCACTTAGCACAATGAAGGGATAAAAGAACTAATTCAGACACAGTTCTGCTTAATATCATTCATCCATTCAACAATCCTGATTGAGCACCTGCCTTGTTCTAAGCACTGTCTTTGTGATGCTTACAGTCTGCTAAGGGAGGAGGACATTAAATAATCACAGAAATAAATCACAGAAAAGAACAAAAACAAAACAGAACTGTGAACAGTACCATAAAGGAAAAGTATGGGATGCTGTGAAAGTAGACAAGAGAACCCCCTAATTTCAATGGGAGCGTGTCAGTGAGGGCCTCCAGATCTGAAGGGTGAAGGGGAAGTGGTCCTAGAAGAGGAAATAGCTTATGCAAACATCCTAAGGAGTGAATGAAGGATAGTGAGTGTGCCTGGAGTACAGCTGATGGTCTCATCTTGTCAGTGGTGGCCTGTGTTTCCTAGGATCTGCCTTTGAGGAGGGGAAGGAAGGGGGAGACATCCTCCATGTTTGCAGTTTAACACACTTCTGACAAGGATGGGGGGCGGGTGGGCACAGCCTGACTTTGACTCACTGATGGAAACAGCTCTGTCCTCAGTGTCTCTATGTCCAGAAATTTCGAGCTTGGTCCCTTTTCCCTGATCCAGTGTAACTGAGAGAACCAGTCACTACAGATAACTCTCTCTGGGAGCAATTGGGATGTCTCCAGAACTGAACAATGGGGGCCAAGGCAGGATTCCAGCAAGGAGGGCTTTGCAGAAGTTACCACTTGTGTGGCAGTGGCTGCGGCTTTCACCTAGGAGGGCTGGGTGGGGCCAGCGTAGCATTAAGGGATGGAGGCCACTGCCCACTAATGGCTGTCTCCCTTTTCACTGCAGCCCTCCCCAACTCCCAAGCAGCCGGGGCCCAGCAGAGAAGGCCCCAGGGCACAGGGCTGGCTTGCTGCTAGCAACCTGAAAGAAGGAGTTAAGAAGGACGGGCTGATGGCCGCAAAGACAGAGCTGTGTTTACCCAGGAAAAGAGGTCGTACGTAGGCAACGGAGGCCCCTGCCAGCTCCTCCCAGGACTGGGCTTGGGTAGCAGGCTGGAGAGGAAGCTGCTCGCCTCCGGGCTCTGAACGTCGCCGGCCCACCGGTGAGGCCTGCACTCTGGGCGCCTGACCGAGCCTGCTGCCGTGGGCTCAGACTCCCAGGCAGAAAGTCTGAACATCGCGCTCCCTGAGGTGCGGCGAGGGGGTGCAGTAAGCGCGCGCTGGCGGCGGGGCCTCCCGGAGTCAGCTCAGGGGGTGGCAGAGGATCAATGCTGCCTTTGTGCTCACTGGTTTCCTAGGGAGAAAGGGAGTGGAGAGTGGGAGGGGCGGCCCAACGGCTGGGCCCGCGCTGCAGAACTCAGGATGCGGTAGGGCTGGGACGCAGGGAGCGGAACAGTCAGGGCTTTAGGAGGGGTGGGATTCTGTGCTCCCGAGAGGTGCGTCTCCTTGAACCGGCCCTAGGTGCTCGCAGGGCAGCAGCAGCCAAGTGCGCAGCGAGTCTGCTTCTGGCCTGGAACGACTCGGGAAGGCGAGGGAGGAGCAAGAGGAGGCAGGTGGGGCTAGGGCCGAAGGATGGCTCAGCCTGGAGAAGCTTGCGGTGCCGCCGAGGAGTGCAGCCTGCGGGGATGGGGTGCTGGGGAAAGGGGGGTAGTCCCAAGGGGCGCCAGATCAGACATTGGAGGAGAGCCTTAGTCTTCTGGAATGGGCATGGGAGAAGGGGGTGAACCCTCCAAGGGCCGCGGTGTCTCTTCAGGGGGAGAGTGTATATGAGCGGGGATTCCGAACCCGGGTCGGTGTCTGCGGCTACAGACCTTTTGTTAATGAGGGTGTTACTCTATTCTCCTAATAGGAGTCTAGGCTTCTAGTGGGTGTGTTAGGCCTTCTAAATCTGAAGTGGGTGTACATCTTCAGTACCAGCGGGAGCAATGGGAGAGCCTGTGTACTCGGATGTCCGAGGCCTGATCCGAAAATGTGACTGTCTAGCCCTGGGCTCCCTCTATTTCTCCCCGGACCCCCAGACTTTGAAGCCCTTTGTCCCTCCCCATCCTCCCCCGACCCCGCTCAAACAGGGGCTTGTGCACCCCGTGGGACCGTAAAGAAGGGCACGGCGGCAGACCACCCGGTGTCCATTTGCAGCATCACCCACCTTGGACTTTCCTTCTTTCTTTGTGCAGGCCTCCACCTGAGACGCTGGGTTTGGACCGTCTCGGCCTCGTGGAACTCGGCCTTTCAGCCCCCCACCCCACCGCATGTGGCTCGTGGAGAAAGCTGGCTACCAGGTGGGGGCCGCGGAGCCCAGGCCCCGGTGGGCGCCCTCCGGCCTGTTTCCTAAGCGCCGCACCCCGTGCCCGCTGGCTCGCGCCTGCCCCAACGTCCTCACCCCCGATCGCATTCCGCAGTTCTTCATCCCGCCTCGGCTCCCCGACCCAGGCGGCGCCGAGCCCCTCAGCGGGCGCCGCGTGGGCGGGCGCGGCCTCCCCGCGGCCTGTTGGCTGCCGCACCTGGCGGGCCGCGAAGGCTGGGCCTTCCTGCCCGAGAGTCCGCACACGCGCCGGCGCGAGTCCCTGTTCCACTCGCCGCCGCCCGCCCCCGCCGGGGGGCTGCCCCCCGCGCAGTCCAGGCTGCACGTCTCCTCCCCGGACCTGCGCCTCTGCCGGGCCCCCGACAGCGACGCGGCCTCGTCGCCCGACTCGTCGCCCTTTGGCTCGCCGCGGCCAGGCCCCGACCGGCCCCGGCCGCCCAGGCCGCGCTCGCTGTCCCCGGAGGAGGCGGGCTCGGCCGACACCAGCCCGTACGCGCCGCGCCGAGCGGGGCCGCCCAGGCCGCCGCTCTTCCACCTCGACTTCTTGTGCCGCCAGCTGCGGCCGACCAAGGAGAGCGTGCTGCGCCTCGAGCCCCTGGGCGGGCAGCTGCGGCTCTCCGCCGAGTACCAGGCCTGGCCCGGGCGGCTGCGGCTGCGCCTGGTGAGCGCCGAGGGGCTGCCCGGGTCGCCGGCCGGCCCCGGGAGCGGCGGCGGCGGCTGCTGCGTGGTGCTGAGGCTGCGGCCGCGCGCCCGGGCGTGGGGCCAGCGGAGCCGCGTGGTCAAATGCAGCGCCAACCCCATCTTCAATGAGGACTTTTTCTTCGACGGGCTCGGCCCGCCAGACCTGGCCGCCCACAGTCTGAGGGCCAAGGTGCTGGACAGGGGAGCAGGCTTCCGCAGGGACGTGCTGCTGGGGGAGTGTGAGACGCCCCTGATTGCCCTGCTGCCCCCCATGCGTGATGGGCCAGGTCCCGGAGCCTCCCTGGCGCCTGCCCATCTCAGCCTGTAGCCTGAGAGACTGTCTCTTCCTCCGGAGGACTCCACCGGGTCTGCAGTCCTCATTCTTTCCATCTGCCCGGCATGTATTTATTTTTGCTAATAAAATATCTGTTTGTCTCTAGCGGTATCTCTCCCACTTGTTGGCACCCTACGCTCTCAGATCTGCAGCCTACCCTCCTCCCTCTGCCCTGGCCATACACGGGATGGAGGAAGCTCATTCAGTTGACTGATTTGGAGCAGACCTTAAGCAGTGGTTCTCAAACTTGAATGAGCATCACGATAACCAGACATCAGAAATCCTGGATGAGCTTGATAAACATGCAGAAAGAATCCTGGGCTCCATTCCTGAGAGACCCTGACACTAGTTCAGTAGGTCTGGCCTGAGTAGGTCCCAGGTTCCCTGTTCAACAAGGTCCCTACCCCTTCAGGGGGCCCTCCAATCACTGAGTCACTCCAGAAAAAATCTCTGTGACTGAAACCAGCATAAGCCACCTTCCGCTGGGGGTTCCTTGGGGCTGCACAGGGGAAAGCAGCACTACCCCACCCATCTACCCCCCCCACCCCAATCTGTTCTGAAGAGAGATGAAATTTCCGTGTCTTGGGAGTGAGTCAGTGGCTGTAAGACTAGCACACTATGCCTTTAGGTGTCCTCTCTCTTGCCTGTCCCTTCCACACCTGTGCCACCCTTGGGGGTAATGCTGGAGCCAGGAGCTAGAACAGTGCCTGGGTAATGAAAGACCAAGATAGAATGTCCCAGGGATTGAGGTCTTGGGGAAGGAGGGGGTCCCACTGGACTGTGAGAGCTGTTCTCAGGGGTGCCCTGAAAAGGCTACCCCAGTGAGTAGGGGCAGAATGTGGAAAATGGATAAATGTAGGTCACATTGTGTTTACCTCCTACCTGAATGTCCCTGACGTCAGCAGTGACCTTCTTCTCTCTTCCCCACCTTCCCTGGAGCTGGTTCCTCTTGGCTCAGGCCAGGCTTGGAGGAGGAAAGAAGGGAGGGGGAGAGGGAGGGAGGAAGGGAGGTGCAGTGCCAACCCAACTTCTTTCTCCCTCCCCCTTTCGCATTTTGCCCGGTGGCCCTAACCAGGGCCAAGCCTGCTGGATCTAGATAAACCTCAGCATGTGTAATGCTAGCGACACACACACACACAAACACACACACTTGCATTCAGAGCACCCCTCGGTTCCTTCTCCCTCCCCTGATTAGGTCCCTCCCCACCCCACCCTCAACCCCCTAGGCCAGGGAAATCTTGCTCCAGATGTCCACTAGGTGGTAGCATTGATCAAATAATATTAAGTGCTAACAGCTACGCCAAGATAATCACCATGCAAGGAACTGTTCCAACAACTTGCCAACAACCCCATTGAGGGTTAAGTACTATTGTTAATATTTTTATCCAGTGTGACCTTGGGTTTTACTCATCCAGTGAGGGGTAGAACTAGGATTCAAACCCAGAGAGTCTGGCCTTAGAATCTGGGTTCCTTTTTTTTTTTTAATACTAATCTTTTATTTATTTATTTATTTTCATATTTATTTTTTTTTTGGCTGTGTTGAGTCTTCTTTTTTGTGTGAGGGCTTTCTCTAGTTGCGGCAAGTGGGGGCCACTCTTCATCGCCATGCGCGGGCCTCTTCACTGTCGTGGCCTCTCTTGTTGCAGAGCACAGGCTCCAGACGCACAGGCTCAGTAGCTGTGGCTCACGGGCCTAGTTGCTCCGCGGCATGTGGGATCTTCCCAGACCAGGGCTCGAACCCGTGTCCCCTGCATTAGCAGGCAGATTCTCAACCACTGTGCCACCAGGGAAGCCCCCAGAATCTGGGTTCTTAATCACCTCACTATAATATCCCTAAATGCCAGCTGCCACCTCCCAGTCAGATCACTTCCTTCTCCAGGATGATAGCTCTCCAATCTTTTCAGCCTGTGAAGTCCACCCATAGGTCCAGTTCTATCCCTAGTACTGTCCTACTTCAGTCCCAAATCCTCCCCTAACAACCTTTGGTGAGTAACTCGATTTGATGCCCATTTGAAAGTAGCTGGAAAGAGAAGTAGAGGCCATTTACCCTTCGTTTATGCAGTGCTTCAACAAAATACTTAGGGAAGGCCAGGAGGTTCTGGGCATTGAATACAGCAGTGATCAAAACAGACACGGGGATCAGACAGTTTACAAAATGAATAAGTAAAATGTAGAAATGTTACCTGGTAATATGTTCTAGAGAAAAATAAAGCAGGAGAAAGATTAGGAAGGGAGTCAGACAAAGAGAAGAAAGGAAGATTGTAAGAATGGAAAGAGGGAGGGAGGGACAGAAACATCGCTTTTTAACCACAGTACTTTGTACCAGTAGGTCCTGTACTTTATTGTTATGCCAGTTAATCATTGCAACCACTCAGTAAGGCGGGTACTGTTACCATTTTACTGAGAAGATAGATCAGAGAGGTTAAGTAAACTGGCCTGAGGATCAGCCCTGACTGCAGGGAAGTTTTAGGACTGTGGCTCTATCCAGACCTCCTACCTCACCTGCCATTCAGAGGAGGCCCGCAAGGTGAGAATTCAAGTCCACTCCAGTCAGGAGCAGTTCACTCAGTATCCACAGCTGTGACCCTCCCCCTCCCCACCCCCCCCACCCCCATGGGGACCACAATGTCCCTGGAGGAACTTCCAGGCTAAACTAAAGCCACAGAAGCATGCCCTGGGGCAAATAAGGTCGTAAGAACCCCTCCTGTGTGCAGACTGCTCTGGCCTCAAAGCATGTTCACAGACACAAGTCTGGACAGATATTACTGTCCCCTTTTTAACAATGTGGTAATTGAGGACTAATAGTAGGCTACATTCTTACCCGTCTTTCGGCTCCAAAAATCAGAGCTCCTGCTTTTCAACCCTCCTTGCTACGTCCAAGTCTAAATGACCACAAATGTTAATTGACAGATGAGTGCTACAGGCAGGGTCACATGGAAAGTTCAGGGCCAGGAGCTGAGGTCAAACTCCCACTGGGCCCTCCACCCACAGTGGCCTTTGTAACAGGAAAGGGGAGGGGTTGTGACTGTGAGATCTACAGATGTTTATAGAGCCGGAGATGTCCTTTTTTTAATGGCTGAGGGGACTGTGCCCCCTCCCTGAGTCACTCCAGTGGGTTGAGGTCTCCCCAGGCATGGACCTCTTAGGAAGGACACAAAGGCAGGTGTTCCTAATCACTGGATCAGGCCTCCCAGAGCGGGTGGCCCTCGAAGGATGGAGCTGAGGTGGTATGTGGCATGCAGGCTGCCCAGGCCCCACAAACTTTCCACCTTTACACCCCAGGCCCTCCCAGGAGGGGCAGGCTTGCACGAGCTTTAAGTGGTTTCTGTGGTCTAGGGGGTGGAAAGGAAGGGAAGAAGAAGTTGGTGACTGCTCCCCAGTTCCAAGCCACCACTACCACCCTCCACGCCCCCAGGCTGCTTGCCCCTGGCCTTCAGATTCCCCTGATAAGGGAACTTGGGCAAGTGGTGGGTGAATTGATTCTCTGATCCCTATCAGCCTCTTCCTTGCATAAGAATGTGAGAATGTATTTGGGGAGGAAATAACCACTGCCCTGCTCTGAAAGGACTGATTCCTCCAGAAAAGCAGCTGTGATTAGAGCAGTGGGGAGGAAGTGTAGGCATGAGGGGGGGGGGAAACTTCCCAAAAGGATGATCAGGGTACCTACTTGCCCCAGGGAGAAAGAACACCAGCCATCCATGCTTAGGGTAAGGAAGGCGTAGAGATACGAGAATGTCTGGGAAGCATGAGACTAGCTTAGGCCTAGAGGCCAGGACCCTGTCTTCCCAACCACCAGTCACTTCCTCCCCACCTTACACAGTGGCACGAAGTGGCATGGCTGAGAGAGGCAGCCAGACCTACCATATCTGGGGTGGGGAGGGCTGCCTGGCACGATGCCAGGGCCAAGTGCCCATCCCCAGGCTCTCTGCACGGCCTCTACTCCATGCCCATCCTTGGGAGGTCAAGAAGGATCCTGAGGGACCCAGAGTCACAGAGGAAGAGAGGCTTAGAGAGGAGAAAATAGAAAGAGGGATGAGCTACCAAGGCACAGAAAACAGAAGAGCCACAGGCATGGAGGGGTTGGCAGGCAGAGACACAGAGAGAGGATACTGAGAGGAAGCAAAGCCAATCGTGGGCAGGGAAGGGGACAGCAGAGCAACACTGCCCCAGCACCCCCTGCACCCTGCCCCTCTGCCTCTTGCCGGCTCTACTTGTCTGCTGGGCACTGGCCTGTGTGGTGCTTTAGAGAGCTTCGCTTCTTACTCCAAGCTTGCCCAAGGGGCTGAGCCCCCAAACAGACCAACATCCTGTTCTGTGCAGAGAAGTATACACAGACGCGTGGGCCATGCATTTACCAAAAGGACACGGGGATAATCAGAGTCTCAGAGGAACAGACACACGCCCCCAGACTCTCGGTACAGGAAGGCCCCCAAAAGTTTCCACTCCACTCTTCCTCACTCCCTGCACCCTTGTCAACCATCCTGGGAGCTGGAAAGTCCTTTTCTACTTCCAACCTTTGTCCCGTAAGCTGCAGCCCCTCCGGAGTCTCTGGGAGCTACCCAGGAACGGAGGTGTTGATGGTAGCAGAGCGTGAGGTTCCAGGGTGGGGCACGAGTGGAGGATGGTGAGATGGGAGGGCAGGTGAGGGAAGGGACAGCTGCCTGCCCTCTCCACGCCAGGTGCCACGTGCACCATGCTGGGGGGAGTGGGCTGCAGTCACGAGGCTGAGGCGTGGCTGGCTCCTGCTCTGCTGTTTACCAGCTGGGAGTGAGAGCAGGAGGAGGTGCCAGGGAGCCTCCCCGCTGCAGCCTGGCCTCTGGCCAGCCGGCCTGTTGGGTAAGCAGGAGAGCCAGGCCCAGCTAATCAAACTCTGGGCCGAGGCTGTGCAGGAGATTAGTGGCATCCGGGTCCCGCGGAAGCAGTATCCTGTAGCCCTCCACAGAGCCCTTCCTCAGCGTGGGTCTGCCCAGTGTGGGAGGGTCTCCTTGCCGCAACTAGTGCAGTGTAGCGTGGCTCCTCTCCTCTCCCGTCCCACTGCTCCTCGGCCTCAGCACACTCCTCCAGGCCTGCCCCCAGCCCCCAGCAGACCAGGAGGATGTGGAGGCATCAGGGAGCCAGGGAATTCTAGGGAAGGGCAGCAAAGGGCAGAGGCTAAGCAAGCGGAGGCCTCAAGGAACCCAAGAACCATGGAGATGAGTCTGACCTCATCCTGTAGAAGAGGCACCATCCCCCGAATAAGCCATCCCGTCTTCATCTCTCCCGTCCCCACCTCCCCTGTTCCTGTCACCTGTCTTGGTCAAGTGGAAAGCACATGATTCTAAAGTCACAGAGACCCGGGTTCAAATCACAGCTCAGCCACTTATTGTCCTGTGCAAGCCCTTGGGCAACTCATGACTATCTCTGAGCATCACTTAGCTTATAAGCACCACATAGTTATCTGGAGCAGCCGTGCTGGCCTCATGGTGGATGCTGGGAGGATTGGAGACAATCACGGATTTCCATAAAGTGACCGGCAAAGGGCCCAGCACACAGAAGGTGATCGATAAATGCTAGCCCCCTTCCCATCGCCTATCCTGTTTCTCCTCAAGGCTCCAAACTCTGTTCCTCCCATCTCTCCCCTTGTCCCCTCCTGATGCCAGGATGCTCTGCCAGCCACTCCTTTCCCCTGCCTGATGCTGGGCCAGGTGCTCCCTCCCTCCTCCCTCTGCCCTCCCCTGGGCCCTGCTCCCTGCCCTCCTGGGCAGCCAGGGCAGCAAGGACGGCACCAAGGGAGTTGCCCCATGGACAGGGCCCCACAGAGACACCACCGAGCCTCGCAGGGTAAGAGGCCCTACGGCCCTGCAGGCAGGTGGAAGGGGCTGCCAGGAGGTTCAGAGGAGAGGGAGAGATGGCAAGAGACTGGTCGGGAAGTGAGGAGGGAGGAGGGGCAAGCAAAGACAGAAGGAGAGAAAGATGAGTCGGCAGGGGAAGGCAGGCCGGTGAGAAAGGACAGGCCTCGATAGAGACTGAAGGAGAAATGGGAGGGGGTGCTGGGGACCTGCCAGAGGAGGAGAAATAGGAAGGGAGAGAGACAGGAAGCACAGGGAGGGGAAAGAAGGGGAGAGCTGAAGAAGGAAGAGACGGGTGGGATGGGGGAAGAGAGGGGAGCAGAGTCAGGGAAGCTGGAGGGAGGAAGGGTCCACGTCCCAAGTGTGAGCGCCCCCTGGGAGAAAAGGCAGGCACTGCTCATCTGGCTGGGACCCCAGGCAGCAGTGGGAGGCTGACCACTCCACCTTCTTCTGTTCATTCAGCAACGGAGGAAGCCGTCCTGCCTGTAGGGATGACAAAGGGTCGGGGAGAAAGCAACAGAACCCTGTCCACCGCCCTTGCCCACCAGCCCAGCACATTCCTCCCCGCTGGCCTGGCGGGATGGGGCCTCATTTCTGCAGAAAATGTGGGGCACTACAGGGGGACGGGGCAGCGGGGGACGGAGAGTCAGGCGGTCCTTGGGCCCGCAGATGGTCTAACTCAGAGACTCTCTCGGTAGGATCCCAGGGCCACGTGCTAGGTCAGGTGTGAGCGCTGAGGGGAAAAGCTGCAGGGCCACCTGGTGTAGGAAGAACTCCACTGCCGGGGCAAGCACGGGGACCACCCCTACCCCAGGCCTGCTCTGAGGCGCAAGGCTGGAGGCCAAAGAGACGGTGCCACGTCAGGGAGGAAGCTGGGTGGAGCCAGGCAGGATGGGTGGGGAGGTGGGAGGGGCCGGATGGCGCCACTCCCTCTCTGGGCAGTCCTCCGCCCACCCCGCCCCCGGCAGAACCCAGGCCTTCAGGTCCCCTCGCCCGCCCCCGCCCAGGCCAGCAGAGGAAGCCTGCTTGCAAGGAGCATCTCCTGGGCAGGCGGACAGCGTGTGTGTGTGCGGGGGGCTTGAACGGAAGCGGGGGGAGGGGGGGGCGTCAAGGACTGGACAAGTAGAAGGAAGAAAACTACAGGAGAGCAGAGTCAGAGGTTAGGGAAACTATAGGGGCCATAAGGCAGGCCTGCAGGGTTTTCTGAAATGAAAGACTGGCCCTGTGCTCTGTGAGGAGCCGCTGTGTGGATGTAAGAAATGCACCAAGGCCTGGCAGGGGAAGCTTCTTCTCAGGGGCTCCCTTGGTAGGTGTTTAATAAAAGCTAACCATATGGATGAATGAGTGACACGCTCCCCCCCGCCCCCCACTCCAACGAGGCTCCAGCTAAGGCTTTCCCCTCAGCAGCTGCCCCTCTGGAGGTCTGGGCCTCCCTGCCCACCCCGCATCAACCCGCCTGTGCTCCCTACTGCCTGCCCTCCCCCTGGACCAGCCACACACAGCAGCAGGGCGGAGGCGGGGCGGGGGGGGGGGATCCTGTCCTCTGCAGGCTGGTGAGCCAGTGGAGCCAGAGCCTGCAGGAGGCATAGCAGGGGTCTGTGCTTGCAGCTCTCCCTTCCTCTTCCCCCTAACATCCTCACTACCCTACCCTCAACCACCACACCTCTGGAATTCCCAGCTGTTCTCAGGCACAAATAAGCAACCAAGAGATTGAACTCCGGCTGCGGAGTATTTATTGTGCACCTCTAAGGGGCAGGCACAACAGAATCACAAGATGAACAAGGCAGACACGGTCCCTGCCTCCATGGGGCTCACTGTCTAGCAGGAAAGCCCCGTTTCACAGATTTCACAGTTATAGCAGTGAGATGATGTGGTGAGTACCAGGAACTCAAATGCTCGTGCTGAGTGTGTAAGCACAAAGGCAGGAGGAGTTCTCCAAGGAAAAGACATAATCAGGAACCTGGGGGATGAGAAGTTATCTAGACTGAGGAGGGGCAAGGGAAGGGCATTCCAGGCAGAAGGAATAGTGTGGAGCAGTCCCAGAGTAGTGAGGAGCCTGGCACTTCTGAGGACCCGGAAGAGGCCTCGTGTGACTGTAGGGCAGAGAGTGAAGAGAGGGGTGCAGTGGAGGGTGGTCCTACCTTCTCCTCAGATGGCAGGTTCTGCTGGGAAGGAATGGGGTGGGGATGAGGGCCTGGGCATTGGGGAGTGTCTCTCGGTCCTCCGTGGTCCTCAACCTTTGGCCCTGACCCCCTCTCTTCTCTTCACAGAGCTGCTGGCTGCAAAGAAGACCCACACCTGTGAGTAGAGAATTGGGGTAGGAACTGGTGCTGGGGCGTGGAGAGATGGCAAAGAATTCAGCAAGGGTTCCAGGGAGGTCCGTGTAAAAGAAAGGCATGTGCCTTGCACAGAGATGGAGCAGCTGGGCAGAGATGTCCGGGCCTGAAGGGAGGTGGAGCCCAGAAAAACGGGGGAGATGGGGAGATGGGGAAAGGAGAGGCAGGGGTGAAGAAACCTCAAGATCAGGGCAATCGGAAGAGATAAGAAAGAAGCCTGAAGAGTGAGAGGGAACATCGCAAAGAAACAAGGAGAGAACAGTGAAAGCGGGCCATGGTAGAAGGAGAGGAAGCTGCTGGACAGAGGCACAGGAGCCGCAAGGGGGTGGGGCAGATCGCTGGGCCAGCGGGGAGACGGGGAGGCAGGGTGGCCTCAGGAACTCCGGGAGCCTGCACCAGGCTTTGTGGAGGCAGAGCCAGGTTTGGTGTTCATCTCTGTGGTTAACACATCCCGAGGTGTGAACAAGCCTGGGGCCAGCCTGTGCAGGGCTAGAGAGCAGGAAAGCCTTCATCTCCGTAGGAAACATACAGATAGGAACACTCTGGGTCCTGGGGCCCTGAAAGACTGAGGCTATAGCGTGTGAGAAAGGGGTTAGAACTCAGGAAGGACTTCCCAGTGGATACTAGCAAGTAACATCCTCTCTAGGGAACTCTCAGCACATCAGATCTATCCTCCTAGTTCACGGGAGAGGCTACTCCCCCAGAAAATGCATCCACTGCACCTTGGTCTCAAAGCTCATGTCCCAGCCACATGCCCTTACCAGCCTGAGGGCACTCTGAGGAAGGCCTTCTAAGCATCCTTGAATTGATGAGGACAACTCTGAGGTAGGAAAGGCCACCTGCATTTCTCTATGGCCCTCCCTTGGATTGCCTACCAGTTCCCCCTGAGAGCTCACTGCGGCTCCTCCTGCTGTCACAACTGCCTAGAGCTCCCTGTTCCAAGCAGAGAGATCTCAGAGGGCAAAAGTACCACCCTCCTCCCTGAGCTGGTCAGACAGGGGCTGGGGGGCCACCGGGAGGCTACATCCTTCTGGTGGGGGGGTTGCTTTGCTCAGCACAATCCTGATCGGTGCCTCGCCTGCCCCTAGCCACAGGGCCCCACGGAAATGCTGAGCAGGGCCCTGGGAGGAAAGCGGGTCAAGGAGTGACGCGGGTGAGGTGGGGGAGGTGAGGACCAGGGACCATATGTGGGTGTGGGGGGAGATGGGGGACTTTCGGAGCATCTGGAACTGGAAGAGCCTCAACTCCATTCCTACCCTTAACCCCTTACCGCAGAAACCTCGGCCAGGACCACACCCCCTTACCCCTTCGCAACCCACTGGCCCCGTGCAGCCGCACCCTCACCCCACCCCCACCGATGAGTGTCCTCCCCCAAGCCACTGCCCAGCTCCTGAGAGCCCGAGGAAGGCCAGCGGGGAAAGGCTTGTGCCAGGCTGAGGAGCCCTGGAGTCCTGGCAAGATCAGAGACCTCTTAGGAGTTTTGGCCCAGAGAATCCAGGAGAGATGAACACCTCCTCCAGGCCCAGAGGCTCTGAAAAATGGGCTCCAGAATTGAGACAGCCCCCCAAAGGGGGTCTGAGACAACCCCAAGAAGGGAGGAACCCGAGAGGGACCCCCAGACCAAGAGGGGGCCTGATTACTAAGGGATCCTGAAGAGGGAACCCCGAGGCTGAGGTACCCCACGGAGCAGATATGAGGCTCAGAGAGCTTCTGAAGTTGACTGGCTCCACAGAAGGACCCCAAGGCCAAGAAACTCTACAGAGAGATTCGCACACCAGGAGACCCTCGTAAGCAGACCTGAACCAGAGAAAACTTCCCATTCCTCGAGTGGAATCTGGGGCCAGACTGCCTGATTTTGAATCCTGACTCCACCACTTTACTAGCTGTGTGACCTTGGGCAAGATACCTAACCCCTCTGTGTCTCACTTTCCTCATCTTTGAAATAGGTATAATGGTACCTACCACATAAAGTATTTTTTGAGGATTAGCTAATCCACATAAAACATTAAGAACCATTTCTGACATATAGTTAAGCCATCATCATCATCATCATCATCATCATCATCTGCATTCCAATTTCAGCAGTTTTGCTCCTGAGGAAATTTCTGATGGACTAACCCCTCCTACAGATAGTGGCATTGGTCTGATGATTATTACTGCTGCTATTATCATTTATTCCCTAGCCCAGGGCATGCACCGTGTCTGTAGGGAGGGCGTGAGCGTGGTAGGTGGTGGGGCAGCCGCCCAGACTGCATCTCACTGAGCTCGGCTCTCGGCAGTCCACAGGGTCGCAGGTGGCCCCAGGCAGACATTCTGTGACTTACCTCTAGAAATATCCCTGTCCTTGGAGTCACCTGGCAAAGAGGGTCAGGCTCTGGGATCCTCGGGGGGAGGGGGAGTAGGGACCTGGCCCCAGGCTCGCGTGGGCTCCATTCTGGCTCCCCAGCCAGAACTACCCTGGCGGGTGGAAACAGCTTTTACCGCGTGTGTCTGTCGCCTGTGGTTTTGGAATTTTCCAACGCCCCCTGCGATTGGCTGCCCCGCCCCTCACACTCTGCCCCAGGCCCAGATTGGCCACATGGGGCGCCTGTCATCCTACCCGCTACACCCCAGAGGGGTGGGGGGGGTGGAGCTGGGGGGGGGTTGTCACTCGGCCACCTGTGGGGTGCAGATCTTAAACCCCCCGCCCAGAAGCATTGGGGGAGAGCTAGGTGCAGAGCCGCGGCCCGCAGCCCCACTGCCAGCTGCGCCCCATCCCTGGAACACCCCCGCTGAGAAGGACAGGGAGCCCAGGCGGCAAAGCCCACGACTCAGTCATGAGAAGTAAGTGAATGGGCCACCCGGGAGAGGGGAAGCCTGGGGCCCTCTGGAAAGGACGGGCACCTTGGGAACAGTGTGAGCAGAGCTGAGTGCTCTTCCCCGGCAGGGTGTGTCCCGGTCAAGGCCAAGGTCTGTGGGGAGATGGGTGGAATAGTCGGGGAGTCTTGCTCCCTGAGCAGTTCTCTTAGAGCAGCCACAGTAAAGGGACTATTGAGGAACTCCTGTGTCATGGGCTCTGCAAAGGATCTCCAAGAGTATCTGAGGTACCCTGCCCCTCGTTTTACAAAAAGGAGACTGAGACCCAGAGAGGCCCAGTGCTTCACCCCAGATCACACAGCTGTAGTAGGTGGAGGCTGGTAATTAACAGGCAGCCTGAACTCACTCCCCTGGCTCCCATTGCAGTGTTTCCCTCCGTGCCTCCAAACTGCCTGAGAGTAGGGTGAGAAAAGAGTCCGGAGGAGTTGCTGTACCCTGAAGCGGTGGGACAGTGAGGGTAAAGCCAGGTCAGCAGGCAGAGGCGGTCAGAACCCCAGCATCCAGGCCTCTGAGCCATCACGCTCTCTGCCCAATGCAGGAACAAGATGACCAAGTGGAATCCAGCCAGGGTGCTGTGTGTGTGTGTGTGTGTGTGTGTGTGTGTGTGTGTGTGTGTGTGTGTGTGTGTGTGTGTGTGATAGAGAGAGAGAGAGAGAAAGAGAGAGAGAAAGAGAGAGAGAAAGAGACCCCCCCACCCCAGGTTCAGATGCCTGTTTGATGAGTAGGATCAGACAGTGGAGATGGGAGCAAAAAGCCCTCAGCTTCACCCGTTTCCTGGCCCAGAGCCATGGGCCAACAGCTGGTGGGCAGATGTCTGGGGTCCCTGTGCCTTCTAGCAGAGCAGGGGTGGGCAACTCGCCCTTGTAAGGGAAGCCAGAGGACCTCTCAGAGCACAGGGTGAAGGAGGAAAAGGGAAGTCCCATGCCCCTGTGGCCTGAGGCCTGAGGTACCCCCAGCCTCAACCTGGGGTCTTCCCACAACCCACAAAAGAGAGGCCATATTAGATCCTGGAAAGACCCGTGGGCTGAGTCTAAAGACCAGGTTCTGGTGCCACCTCTGTCACAGACTAGCCTTGTAGCCTTAGGCAAGTCATTGGGCCCTTGTCTCCTGTAAAACAAGTAAGCTGAATTTTAAAACAAAACCAACTTTGGAGAAGCGCCCAGTTCTGAGGGCCCAGGACCAAGGAGAGAGCGCTGGTCTCTGAGTTAAGCACCTCCAAGGGTAGTGGAGGAAACTCAGCTCTCCCAGAGGGTACACAGAGAGGCGGCCAAGGAAAGGAAAGAGCTTTCACTGGACAGAGACTCCAGTACCTGTGTATGAGCTGGGGCAGGTCAGGAGGGGTGAGGAGAAGAGCCAAAATCTTCCACAAGAAGAAGGGCCTCTTGGGGCTTCAGTTTCCCTTCTAGCTTCTTCCCATTAGCAGCAAAGGTTAGCAAACCGGTCTTCCCAGAAATGGTCTCAGATCAGCAAATCCACCCTGGGAAGCAATGATCAGATGTGCTTCAGAGCATGGCAGGAGGGCAGGAGTCCCTGGGACTGGACAGGGGAGACACTTGGTCAGCTCTACATGATATCCCCCTGGGCAGTAGGCAAGAGAGGGGTCTCCTCCAATCTGGGGGTTGGTACCACTGGTCCTTCTCACTTGGACATCCCTGGGTATCTCATAGCCCCAGATTATCTGACTGCCCTGACCCCCTAGGGAGTACCAGCCATCACCATGTTCTCTGACCTTAGCTGGGGCGGGCAGAGCACTGGGGTCTTGGGACTGTGACACACCCAAAGACCCAAGGGCCAGACACACAAGAAGCAGAAATAGATCAAGAAATAAAGAGAGATGCAGAGGCCAAACTCAAATGACGAAAGATCTATGAAACACATGGGGAGAGAGTGATGTCCAGATAGAGAGATAACTGGAGAAATGCCAGGAGAGTCAAAACATTGCGGTGTCTAGCCTGAGACAGAACTGGAATGCAAAGATGGAAAGGCACACAGACGCAGGGAGAGACAGAGAGGAAAGAAAGCTGGCAGGAGAGGGGAGACACTGAGTATTGATCGGGTCTAGGAAGGCAGGAAGTGGGAGGCATGGTATTTATAGAAGTTCTGAAAGAATGATACAGGCTCTCTGCCATGGCAACCTGCTGGTCAGGAGAGAGGAAATGTCCATTAGCCAGAAAGACTCCCCAGCCAGCCAGAGGGAGGGTGGCCCCATCAGCTCACTCTGGGGCACGGACGGTGTGGAGCCAATAGACATGAGGCCCCACCATTAGGCCTGGATGGGGAGGTGGGAGGACGAGGGGTATGAGGTTGCATGCCTGTCTTTGCTGTGCCCTGATCTCTCTCAAGTCTGGTCATGAAAATGAGGAGCCATGGGCCAGAAAGAAGTCCAAGTCCCCGGGTGCCACAGACCTCAGCCTGAGAGCCCAGGGCCATCTGAGAACTTTACAAAGGGCCCCCTCCTTCCTCGCATCACTGTCGCACCTTCGCCTTTTCCTCTCTTCCCATTCCTAACGGGACCCCCAAACACCCCCAGCCCAAGGCCCTAGATGTTGGGAGCATCCCAGCCCGTCCCACCGCAACGAAATGTGGGTGTTGGTGCGGCTGCCCCTCCCAGGGGCTCCCTCCCCCTCCCCTGCCCCCAGGCCACTGCCTCAAACAGGGAACGGGGACTTTCCCATGCTAAGAGCTCTCCAAGAAAGGCAGCCCTGGGGTCTCCTCCCGTCCCCCAGTGACTAGTCCTTTCTGAGATCTAATCTCCACTCCTCCTGCTGCTGCAGTGCTGCCCCTCCCTGGGCCTCTGGGCTCAGAAAGGATGGAGATGTCTATCTGGGAGGAGGGACGGCAACAGGGCAGGGCCTCGGGGCCAGAGCCAGGGTCCTTCTGGGTCCACTGGTCTCCTGCACCAGCAGAGGCACTCTGGAGAGGAGATGCAGCCCGGAGGCCGGGAAGGCCGCTGATTGTGACGTCTGGGCTCCCGCTCCTCACAGCTTCCTCCTGGTGATTCATGCCCTCCCCCCAGCCACTGGTTGTTTTCACTCAGTTTTTTTGTTTCCCCTCCTTTCTCCTGTCCCAGACTGCGGGGGCGGCAGGGCACCAAGCGGGGGGTTTCAGGTGGCTGGCTGTCTTTCGTGGCTTTTCAAAACCCCAGACTCTCCCTCGCCCACCTGAGTTTTAGCTTCACTACTTTCTCAGCCTGGGATCTGGGTGTATCAGCAGAAAATTCTCACCATGGGCAGGGAGGAGCGTTCACCAGGGACAACTGCTTCTCTCCTGACCCCCAACCCAACCCTCCCCCTCCTGCTCTTTGTGGCGGAGCCCACCGCCGTGGTTTCCAGCTTTGCAGAAGCTGCGGGAACTGAGAGCTGAGAAAGGAGGGAGGCTGGTGACAGGCTGGGGTACACAGGGGTTCCCTGGTCGGAGCTGTGGTCTCCGTGGGAGGAGAGGGACTAGTTTTGGCTGTGGGGTGAGGGGGCCCTAAGCTAAGAAAAGAGATGCATTCCTCTTGCCCACTCACTCATTCGTTCCTGCAGAGAGACCTACCAAGGTGTGTGAAAGCCAGGCCACACCCCAAGGGAGCTGTGGTCTCCCGAGTAGCCCCAAGTCAGGAGCTCTGGTGGGATGGGCGAGCCATGCCTCCTTGGCCTTAGAAGCCAAGGGTAAAGGCAGGAGGGGGCTGGCACCACAGAAGGTGTGGGACAGAGGGAATAACGTCTCTCTGGATCTTTAGACTAGACGTGAGTCTTGGCTTTAGTTCCACGGGTGTCCTCCCTGAATTCCGTTCCTAGCCCACCCCCTCACTTCACACTTTCCCCTGCAGCCGGTAACCTTGTCCCCCATCCCATTCTGCCCAGTGCATTTGGGCGTCTCATCCTTATAGAGTATATGGTTCAATAGTTGGGGACACTGGCTCTCAGGTTACAGAGACCTGGGTTCACATGCCAGATCTGCCACTTCTGGCTGTGTAACCTTAGTCAAGCCGCTTACTCTCCCCTGGACTCAGTTTTCTCATTTGTAAAATGGGGACAATACAAATAGTACCTACTTCACAGGATTGCTGTGATCATTAAATGAAAAATGTATGTAATGCCTGGCACAGAGTAAGAATTCAGTCAGTGCTTATGTCTATCTTTATTACTCCCCCTTAATCAATGTCCATTGGAGAAAAGGAGAGAGAAAGAGAAAAGAGGAAAAGCCTAGCTTTAGACTGATGCGGCACCAGGAGAAGACGAGGACCCCACGGTTCCTCTGGCTGCATCCTTTCTCTACCAGAGCTGGGGGGTGGTTCCGGGGTTTGAGGGGAGAGATCCCCCTGGGTTGCAGCCCCTCCTTTGCTCCCACCACTTCCTCTCTGTGGCGTAGGGCACCTGGACAGGGCCCAGGGCTGTCTTCCTAAGGTGGCACAGGGCCAGGCTCTGGATGCATTCAAAGAGCCCTATCAATGAATCTCGCAGCTGTGAGAAAGGTGAGATTAGAGGAGGCTGGCGGGAGGGGGGACAGCCTACTTTGTCTCTACCGTATTTCCCCACACAGGAGGTGCCCAGAGGAAGCTCCCTGGGGATCCTTCAATCCCTGAAGCAGTCCAGAAGAGATTCATTTTCTTTTCCTAGTACCATGTCAGAATAAAGTTTTAGAGGTCACACTGGATGGCAGGGAAGATACAAGAATGAGCTGGGGAAGAGACCACCAACCCCACCCTTATGCCCCAGAAAGAGGCATAAACAGGAAGAGGGACTAAATTCTTGCTACTCAGAAAGGTAGGGTGAGGACCAGCAAGCTTGGGCACCAACCAAAAGCTTGTTCAGACGGAGAGCCTGGATTCCCCCTCAGACCTGCTGCGTAGGGACCTGCATTTTAACAAGCTCCCTAGGTGATCTTGTTTAAGACTCAGAGGTCTAGAGTCACGCAGTCACTAGGTGGTTTCGGGAGGTATCATGTGCACAGGGGCATTTCTCCCTCCTTGGAATTGGAGGGTTTCCTTTGGTGGGCCCTGGGAGAGGGCTACAGTGTGAGCTACAAAGATCTTCCCGAAGCGGCAAGTGAGGGCGGGCAGAGTGAGGGCTGCTGCAGGAGCCGTGCTGCAGGGGCTGGCCTAGACGTTCCTGACCTCGGCTTGGTTCTAGTTCCTGGCACTGTCAGGCCCTTAGATGGTAAGTTCCTGGCAGGCCAGGCTCCCGGGAAACAGCTTGAGTAATCCTGTGATTACTCAGCTCCCCTCCCCAATTTGCGTTCCCACCACCTGCTGCTTCAGGGACAGGGCTCGAGGGGGAGGTTTTGAAGGTGAGCTATCCGAGGTGTTTTTCAGCTCTGGCTCCCCCCACCGCCACCTCTGCCAGTCCTCTTCCCGTTCTCTCCCCTCCCCTCCTCCACAAGTCACACTCGTGTGCACCGGTACTTTCTCTTTGAGGTTTTGGGTAGATGGCATTGCTGGGGGACAGGTGGCAGGGCCAGGAGGGAGGAGTAGGATAAGAGGGCCTGACACTGCTGAGAGGGTCAGGGGCTGGGCATGGGCCCAGGACACGAGTGTGGGTTCTTCTGTGTTCCTGCGGCTCCCTCTCTCTCTGGGTCTGTCTCTGTTGTCTCCTGGTCCCCAAACTCTTGGTCTTTCTAGCTCAGAGGCTAGAGGGTCTGACCCTCTAGCCCGAAACCCCTGATCCTATGTGCCTGTCTCATTCCCTGGGTGCCTGCCTCACTGTGTACCTCTGTCTCGGACTATGGTTGGGGAGCATGGGGGAGTGGCTGGCCTGGTGGCCGGGGTCTAAACTCTGGTGTCCCCCAAACATGGGTATTTGTGAAGGTGGTTTGTGGCTGGCCACATCATCCTATGAGAAGGGCGAGGTCTTGGTGACACTGTTGTGAGGTTCCTAGGGCCAGGACCAGCAGTGAGTCAGGCTGTGGGGCAGAGAGATGTGTCTGAGTTACCCGTGTGGTCAGCTCACACACGCACACGGATGTGGCTCTTGGAGAAGGGAAGAGGCAGGGAGGCCTGTGGTTGAGGACTGGGCTGGAGCCCGAGTTCCCACTGCGGCTTGGCCTAGTCTCCCTCCCGCTTACTTTTTTGGGTGACCCATGTTGGTTTCTGCCCTCTCTGGGCTTAAGGCCACCGAGGAGAGAGATCCCACGGTGCTGGAGAGGAAATGCGTTGGGGAGAGGCAAGGGCAGACTCCACAGGGCACAAGCACTTCTCTTGGGCCTCAAATGCCTTCTGGGTTCTGTGCCCACTGCTGTGCTTGGTGGTAGCCAGCACACACGGTGCTCGCGCCGCGCTGCGCTTTCCGCAGGTGATACCACATACCCACGGTGCTACCGTCCATCACCCCCTGGACAGGCGGTGAAGGCTATGCTTACCTTTTTACTGGCAAAGGAACTGAGACCCAGAGAATCCAGTGGCTAGATGTGCACGTGCCCCCACGTTCTCTGCCCCTTTTCCGGGCACCCAATCGCCCCCCTTGTTCTCTCTTCCCTCCATTCATTCCAATCTGCTCTTAATTTACTGGAAAGAATCTGAAAGCTCCCTTGCTGTCTGTCCTGGATGATCACAGCCTATTGTGTGGGTGCTGGGCAGACTAGTGGGGCTGGGGGTGAGGAGAAGGCTCGAGCTCTAATGGAGGGACTTCAGACACCTATGCACCCCGTCCCCCGTGAGAAGGCAGCTGCTTACTCTGACTCAGCTCAAGGCTAGCCTGAGGGGATGATGGTTTAAGGATGACGGAAACAATATTTCAGGGAGTGCCACGGAGCCATGGTCACCCTCCCCACCTCACATCAGCAGGTCCTACACGCAACCAGGGTCCAGGCCTGGACCAGAGGAGAGTTCACAGGACTGTGGATTTGCCCTATAGGCAGGCTGCTGCTTCCTCTGACCCTTGGGATCACAGATGAGAAGGGGCTACGGTCCTAGACCAATTTATGACGTGCTCCACCCCAGGCATGCCCCCTCGGAGGGGAGGCAGCAGGTTAGCAATGTCAGAGGAGAGACCCACATGCCCTTAGGAGTGATGAAAACACCTAAAAGGGACACCAGCTCTGCCCAGTGCCTTCAAAGATTGGCTGGGGGGAGGCCAATGCCTGGTCCCTGAAACTCAGCAGAGAGCTGTGGGCATTGACAAGGATGGGGCAAACCTGGGGCCAGTAACCAACCACAGTGAAGGGAGCGGGGAGGTAGGTTATAGTGAGCTCAGTGGGAGAGAGGGGGGTCCTGGCAGCCAGTGAACAAACACTAACAAATACGCACGTGTGCACACTGGCTTAAGCAGACATGCCTATTGGCTCACGAACCACATGTACCTTTCATGTGTACACATACACACACACACACACACACACACACACACACATGAGCACCCCTTCAAACATGCAACATGCCCACTGATGTGTGTGCCCCAAAAGTCATATACACAGAACAGCCAAATGGAAAGCTATGGGGAACTGGGATATAGACCCAGTTCCTGGGTAAACTAGCGGTATGAACCTGGGCCAACCACCCGATCTCATTTGGCCTATTCCTTCATCTGTGAAGGAAAAAAAGAGGTTGAATTTGATGGTCCGTAGCCCCAGCCAGTGTTAACCTTCATGATTCGTGCGCACACAGTTGGACGCAGAGGCCCTCGTACACACGTAAGCATGCACACTCTCATACGTGGAGACTCGCACAGCCACCCTCTGCTCTGGGGCCAGGAACCTAGGAGGCCTGTTTGATCTGCTCCCTGGCTCTCAGACATCCAGCAGAGCTGGCTTGTTGACCCCACTTTCCTGGGCTCCATCTCGGCTTCTCCTTACCCTCTCTGGGGTCCACCCAGTGGACCCTGCCCCCTTCGGCCCGTGGTCTCTGCACAGCCCCTCCCTGAGCCTTCACTGCCCAGCCGAGGATGGCTGGCATCTCTACCTGTCCCCCAGGTGCCTCCTGCCTGGTGGACCACATCTTCCCACCATGCCCCACACTCTGCCCCTGTGGGCCGAGCCCCAGTGGGGGAGGGCGGCACAGAGGAAGCCCCCTGGGCGGGAAGCAGGTGTTGTGAAGCCATGAGGACTCCTAGGTCCCCAGGCAAGAGGGAGGCAACTAGAGCTTTTCATCTTGAAGGGCTGAACAGGTGGCCTCTGCAGCTGCTTTCTCTGCCCCCGTAGAACTGATACAACCCCCGGCCAGCCCGAGAAACTAAAACAGCCTCCACAGACACTTTGCTGAGTGGCATTTGGCATTCACTCCTTCATCCGTCTTGCAAGAGGGAAACAGCAAGCTGGAGCGGGGGAGGGAAGCAGGGGAAGCACCGTGTCCCTGTATCTGTCCCCCAGGTACAGGCGGTAGGATACACCGAAGGCTCCTGGGCTGACCTCTGCTCTTTCCCTCTTCTAGCACAAATTGAAGTGATCCCTTGCAAAATCTGTGGGGACAAATCATCTGGGATCCATTACGGGGTTATCACCTGTGAGGGGTGCAAGGTGAGTACACACACATACACAGTCTCTTCAGAGGTGGGGAGAGGGGCCTCGGCGGCCTTTGTTCTGCCTGCAGGGCTGGTCTCCTGAGACAGCTAGAGAGCTACCCGGGTGGCACCTTGCCTGGAGAGCCCGGCGCACAGGAGGGCCTTGTCTTCAACTAGGGAAGTGATTTGCAGGACAGATTACAATGGAGGAGAGAAAACTGAGGCGTCGTGTAAGATCTGGAAAAGGTGGGGCTAGAGCTTGCGGGCTGCAGGCACTTGGGACTGAGCTGGGCCTGGCCCGGATCAGCAGCCCTGGTCTCCACCTGCCTTCCCCAGGGTTTCTTCCGCCGGAGCCAGCAGTGTAATGTGGCTTACTCCTGCACCCGTCAGCAGAACTGCCCCATCGACCGCACCAGCCGAAACCGATGCCAGCACTGCCGCCTGCAGAAATGCCTGGCCCTGGGCATGTCCCGAGACGGTGAGGCCAAGCGGGCAGCCCACGGGGCTTCAGTCTCCAGAGGGGCAGCCTGACCTGCTGTGCCAGACAGGGGTTAGAACGCCCTTCGGGAGCTCCGTCCCTCCCTCTGGCAGGCCCTTGTCTCTTCCACTGTTCACCATGGCAGTGGGCAGGCTACCCTCAACAAAGGTCTTCACAGTGCCCAGCTTCAGGCTCTGCTACAACAACCCTCCTTTCCCCAAGGTCCCAGACTCTTCATTTTCTCCTTCCTCGGGATGGAGTCTCCTCACCCGACTCCCCTGTGACCCAGATCCCATCCGCATTCCACATCTTTCCCTCCTGCCCCATGGCTCCAGTTCCAGCTCCGTCTCCCTCCCTAGTGCCCCATCCGCAGCCTGGGCCAGGGGGTGGTGGCTGCGAATGGGACCAGAGTTGGCCTGAGAACAGCCCAGAAGGCTGAGGCTGGGGAGGCCGGCTGTTCCTGGAGGCTTTTCTCCACCTTCCTCAGCCACTGCCCCTCGCAGCCCCCAAACTGCTCCCCCGGCAACACCACAGAAGGAGCCCAGGCCGGGGCTGGGGGAGACCTGAGGTGATGAGGAGCCAGAAGGAGCCTGTCAGCACTTTTCAGCGCCCAAAATAACAAAGTGAAAGGAAACACGCAGTGTTACAAAGGGGCAGGCGGGGCGACGAGGGGCTGTGTCCCCACACCTGGGAGGGGTGGCGGGCAAATGAAAAGGCAGGAAAGAGAGAGCAGAAGAGGATGTTCAGAAACCAGCCGCGGAGCCTGGGTTGGGCTGTGGTGAGTATCTAGGTCACCAGGGAGCCTGCAGGCCTGACCACAGGGGGACCTGCGTTCTCGGCTCTCCTCTTCCTCCAACCCTCCTAGACAGGCGAGGTGACCCCAATACAGCTCGAGGCCCCCCACTCAGCCACCCCCAGCCCCATATCACGAGGCCAGGGCCCTCAGTTAGGACTCATTGCTTGCATTCTGCCACCAGTAGAAGCTGGTTTCGAGCCAGGAGAGTTTGCCCAGGAGACTGAAATGTCTGAGCTGGACCGAGCCCCGAAGCAAACCAGAGTGAGAGGTGGGAGGGGTCTTGAACAAAAGTGCCCTGAAGGGAGGCTCTCAGGCAAGACTGGAGAAGCTCTGCTGGGAGTCAGCTATTCAGGGAGCAGCAGGTTAATCCTGTGATGATCCAGATGCCTACTCATTCTGCCCTGTACCCTGTCCTCCCCCCTCAAAAACTCCTGATCCCCGAACCTCTTTCAGCTGTCAAGTTTGGCCGCATGTCCAAGAAGCAAAGGGACAGCCTGCATGCTGAGGTACAGAAACAACTGCAACAGCGGCAACAGCAGCAGAGGGAACAAGCGGCCAAGACCCCTCCTGCAGGAGCCCAAGGAGCAGACCCCCTCGCCTGCACCTTGGGGCTCCCAGATGGGCAGCTGCCCCTGGGCTCCTCGCCTGACCTGCCGGAGGCCTCAGCCTGTCCCCCCAGTCTCCTGAGAGCCCCAGGCTGCGGGCCCTCCTACTCCAACAGCTTGGCCAAGGCCGGGCTCAACGGGGCCTCGTACCACCTGGAATACAGCCCTGAGCGGGGCAAGGCCGGGGGCAGAGAGAACTGCTATGGCACAGGCAGCCAGCCGGCCCCTGACAGGTGTGGACTCCACTTCGAGGACCCCAGGCACCCTGGGCTTGGGGAACCAGGACGGGGCCCCGACAGCTACTTCAGCCCCAGTTTCCGCAGCACCCCGGAGGCGCCTTATGCCTCCCTGACGGAGATTGGTGAGCCCCTGGGGAGGTAGCTGGGGAGAAGGGAGGGGGAGGAAGATAAGGGAGGGGCTTCCAAGAAAGGGGCCCTCGTCAGCACCCTCTGTAAACCAGACGTGCACAGGGGCCTCGGGGGGAGGCAGAGCGGGGCTAGGCCAGGCAGAGGAGTGCCCTTTGTACGGGAAGGGTAGGAGCTGGCTGAGATCGAGCCCCTGCTTTCCTCCTCCTCCTCCGGCCCCAGAGCATCTGGTGCAGAACGTTTGTAAGTCCTACCGAGAGACGTGTCAGCTGCGGCTGGAGGACCTGCTCGGACAGCGCTCCACCGTCTTCTCCCGAGAGGAGGTGGCCGGCTACCAGAGGAAGGTGAGGCCAGGGGACCGCGCGGGGAAGGGAGGCCCTCCCACCACCACTGGGGGGTCCAGAGACAGCCACCTGCACACGCAAGTGGGCTGGGGCGAGGCAGGGTATCCCAGAAAGACACAGTGGGTACCGCGGTTAAGTATGCACCCTAGAAGTTGGATGAGAGCTTCTCCTTAGCTCCTGCCTATGGTCATTTTACGTGGCCTTCATCCTACCTCCCCCATCACGCCGACCTTGGCGAACAGACCTCGGCCTAAGCTCCTTCCTCCTCCGTCAACAACGACAAGAGTCAGAATCCTGAGCAGCATTTGTTAAACGCTCCTTCTCTGCCAGGCACTGTGCTGAGCGCTTTACATAAATTATCCTTGACCCTAAGGACAACCAACCTATGAGGCTGGCATCTATCTCTGTTCTTAATGGACCGAGAAACTGAGCTCAGAGGAGTTCGTAGACTTACTCCTCGTCGCAAAGTAGTGGATCTGAAAGCAAATTCAGATCCATCGGGCTCCAAAGCTTGTTCTCTCCGTCCTGTCACTCTGACAACACCTCCTGCGCTAAAAGCACTTGTTTGGTACTGAACTTGAGTATGTCTTAGTCACCTCAACAAGATGCACACTCTTTGAGGGCAAAGCTGTATCTCAGACGTTTGTTAATTCCCCACAACAGCTAACTCTGCACCAGTGGCTGGTGGGCGCTCAGTAAGTGCGTCCAAGTGACAGGAATTAACCTGGAGGGCACATTTGTGCTAAGAATAGGCTAAAAACATGGGTGCTGAGAATGTGGTGGTTCAGAATCTACCCCCTGCAGTTTATCTGTCTGGGTTCCCAGGGCCTTGGCGGGGGGCCCGGGGTCATAAAGAGGGCTACAGTGGGACCCCCTCCTTCCCTGCAGTCAATGTGGGAGATGTGGGAACGCTGTGCCCACCGCCTCACCGAGGCCATTCAGTACGTGGTGGAGTTCGCTAAGAGGCTCTCGGGCTTTATGGAGCTCTGCCAGAATGACCAGATCGTGCTACTCAAAGCAGGTGCCCAGGGAGAGGGGGCAGGCCTGGGGGCAGTGGGGACAGATGAGGAAACGGGCAGGGCTGAGTGGAGGGAGGCGACTTAAGGGAACTGGGACACTGAGGGAGACAGAGACAGACTCCTGGCCGTGTTTGATGGTGTACCTGCCTTTCTCCCCACTCCCCAGGAGCCATGGAAGTGGTGCTGGTCAGGATGTGCCGGGCCTACAATGCTGACAACCACACAGTCTTTTTTGAAGGCAAATACGGTGGCATGGAGCTCTTCCGAGCCTTGGGTGAGGGGCAGGGGGAAACGAGAGAGAGGAGTCGGATGCCAACCCCGTCCGAGGCTTGGAGACCCGGGGCCCCCTCTTTTCAGGACAGATTGCCCGCTCTGCTCCAAACACCAAGGGGCGGGTGTCCTCGGGCACTGTGGCCTCACCCACCTTGCTCACTCTTTCGTTTCCACCCCACCAGGCTGCAGCGAGCTCATCAGCTCCATCTTTGACTTCTCCCACTCCCTGAGTGCCTTGCATTTTTCCGAGGACGAGATTGCCCTCTACACGGCCCTCGTCCTCATCAATGCCAGTGAGTGTCACTGGGCTTGGGTAAAGGACATTCGGGCAGTGGGGGGGGGGGGGTATGTGGCGCAACAGATACTGAAGAGTCTGGACCTTCGCTTGTGGTTAAATCTGGCAAGTCACTTTAAAGAGCTGAATGAGCCCCCCTGAATATTGCTGTAAAAATATATGAGTTAAAATACAGACACAGAGGAGCCTGACAGAGGGAAAAGAGCAGCGCAGGCGGGGTTGGAGAAGTGGGGAGACGCGAGGAAGAGAGGAAGTGAGCCATTTCCCTGGGAGAAATTAGTCTGCTTGTGAGTCCCCGTCAGTGACTCCATTGCGGCCGCACGTTGGAATCACCTGGGGAGCTTTCAAAACGATTGCTGCGACTCTGAGGTCATTGATCTGGGGTGCTGCCGGAACACCAGAAGTTTTAACAGCCTCTCACAAGTGATTGTAATGTGCCACCAAGCTTGAGAATCACTGCTCTGTTGTGAACTCATTTCAAGACTACATGCCATCGGGAATTCCCTGGCCGTCCAGTAGTTAGGATTCCACGCTTTCACTGCCGAGGGCATGGGTTCAATCCCTGGTTGGGGAACTAAGATCCCACAAGCCCCGTAGCGCAGCCAGAAACAGAAACAAAAAACAAAACAAAACAAAAGACAACATGCCATCATGGCAGGACTCTGGATGTCCACTCCACTGGAATGGAGTGGGCTGGGTGAGCCAGCTGAATGCTAAGGATTCAGAGAACCTGGGGAAGTGGGTTGAGCTGCTAACCCTAGTTTGCAGACCAAGATTATCAGTCTTCTGGCTCTGCCAATGAGTAGAGACCTAAACATTCCCCTTGAACTGGAAATAAAGACTTAAAAGATGACTTCTGGGTATTTTATGGAGTCAGGGCAAAAGGTGGTTTGTCTCTTGGAGTTAGCCACAGACTGCTGCAGAGGCCTTGATGCTGACCTAGGTGGCTTCACAAAGCCCATCTTCCTATCTGGGGCCATCCCTGCCAGGTGGCGGGGAAGAAGAGAGAACTTTTTTTTTTTTTTCTTCCCCACAGCAGAGTTTTAGTGCCTAGCTTTGAATTAGCTATGTGAAATATCAGGGTACCAGGGATAGGGCAGCTTGGAACTGGGAGATTGGAATGTCTTATCCCTTTCATCTCCCTCCAGTTTTCCTTGTAGAAAGCTAGCCCAGCCCAAGGCCCCATAGCTTACCATTATCAAACCAAGACACACACACACACACACACACACACACACACACACACACACACTCTTACACTCTCTCTCACTCAGCTAGGAAGATCTATATTCAGCACAGATGTCCAGAATGACACACCCTTTTGGGGAAGTTAACGTCCATGCTCTTTCTTTTTCTTGCTATGGTCCCATCCCCTCCTTCAGACCGGCCAGGGCTCCAAGAGAAAAGGAAAGTAGAACAGCTGCAGTACAATCTGGAGCTGGCCTTTCATCATCATCTCTGCAAGACTCATCGCCACGGCATCCTGGCAAAGGTAGGAGCAGTCCCTGGGACAGAGGAGGTCAGGCCCAGTGCCAGATCTGTGACATCACGGCTTGCGAGGGCCATGGTCTGAGGGTCCAGAGGAGGAAGTGCTTGAGTGCTAAGTTGTGTGAGAGAGCCTGCAACAGCTTGGGGGCAAGGGGACTGATCAGTCACTTCCATGTGGGTAAAGATGGGAAGTTAGGGAGCCTGGAATTGGGAGGGACCTCCAGGGAACAATTCAGTTTAATAGAGCCACCGCTTACCCAGCACCTGCTTGTACCGTAGAATGGAAAGATACAGAGATGCCGTCCTTACCCCCACCAAGAGTTTTTAATCTGCTGTGAAGAAGAGACTCGTGTACCAATGACCCTAACATAGAGGAGAATGTGTTATGGGATATAATAATAATGCGATTAACAAAGTGCTTTCACAGATATGCTCATCTTTATGACAACTCAGTCAGTAAGATAGGTGTTAAAATCTCCCTGTAGTGATAAGGAAACTTAAATGACTTGTCCAATTTTATGCAATCATAAGTGATAAATGTAAGGTTTAATCCCAGGGCTTTTTCTACCGTATCCCTGTGCCCCTAATATAGTACTACAGTAAGAGATATTGGGGAAATGTGAGAGCATGGAAGAGAGATTAAAAATAACTTGAGGGTAAAAGGAGTGGGTCATAAATGCTTCCTAGAGGAGGTGGCATTTAAACTAGGCCATGAAATATGTAAGATTTTAACGGGCCTTCAGGGGGTGGGACAGGCATTCCAAGCTTAGGGAAAAATATGGACAAAAATAAGGAGGCAAGATAATGCATATACGGAGAATAGTTCATGGAACATTTTGACTAAAGTGTAAGGTCAGGAGCTGGGATAGATTGATGGGGGCAGGGAAGTAGCAGAAGACAAGCTTGAAAATTAGGTCAAGGAGCAAATCAGAGAGGACTTTTAAGGCCATATTAAAGAGTTAAGACTTTATTTCCAGGCAATGGAGAGCACCAAAGGCTAGAGGAATGATATCATCAGAGCTATTATTTAGGCAATTTAATTTGGAACCAGTGTAAAGGAACCATTTATGTAATGGTTCAAGCAATGGGCACTTGCTATGTGCCAGGCAGAGTGCTAGGTGCTGAGAATACAGAAATGCCTTAAATGACAGGCTCTGCCCTAAATAAACTTCAAGTCTGGTAGAATAGATTAGGAGGAGGAGAACCTGAGAGAGCAGTTGGAAAGCAAATCTCTGTTGGATCCACCTTCAGAATACATCACCTCCCACTGTTACCCCCTAGCTGTCAGTTCTCACTTGGACCATTAAAGAGGCCTCCTTAACTGGACCCCTGCTCCATCCCTGTCTGTCCTACGGCAGCCACACAGCACTGTTCGCAGTGCTCCTAGAGCTGCCCATCATGCTGAAAATCAAATCTAGAGTCTGTGTCGTGGTCTACTGGCCTCATGATGTGTCTGACCCCCGACTTCTTTTCTCACCTCATCTCCTTCCACTGCCCTCTCAGTCACCTGTTCCAGCAACACTGGCCTCCTTGCTATTCCTTGAACACATCAAGCCCGGTTGCTTCTCAGGACTTTGCTGTTCCAGCTGCCTGGAAGGTTCTTCCCCTAGTTTTCCGAATGGCCTGCTGCATCCCTTCATTCTGGAGAGGTTTTCCCAGACCACCCCATACAAAAAGCCCTCTACCCATCACTCTGCTTTATTGTTTTTTAAAGAAGTTTTCTAACATATATTTATTTTCTGGCTCCCTCACTAAAATATACATTTAATAAAGGTAGAGATTTTATTTTCTTCACTGATCTATCACCACAATCCATCACAGTTCCTAGCCAAAAGGGTCTCAACAAATATTTGAGAATGAATGAAAGAATGAATGAATGAAGCTATTGCAATAGCCCAGACAAACGCAAAATAAAGCAGGAGGAATAAAAAGAGGATGAATTCAAGAGATTTCAAGGGATCCCATGCTGCCTGCTCTTCCCTGACTGTCCCTTTCCTAGGCAACTAAGCTGGGGAAAAGGGGGTGGCTGGTGAGAGGTATTTTTAAGGCTCACTTGGTTATACAGGAAACTGCAGAAGATAAATGGTTTTCTCAGCCTTTCTCCAGTGAGGTCTCCCTGCCTCTGTCTCCTCATGGCTCTCCGGGCCTTTTTCATTCCCCTCCACCAGCTGAGTGCTGGCAGTGTTGGTTTACTATTTGCAGTGTTGGGTACCTGCTTGGAAATTGCTTAGTCCAAACAAACAGTTATTGAGCATTTGCCATGTGCAAGCAGCTTGATAGGTACACAGGATACAGACAGAGGGAGGGAGGGAAGGGAGAGAGAGAGACCCTACCTAAGGAGTTTAAATCTAGGGTAGGGAGACAGACAAATTGGATCATTTTCCTAAAATGGGATTTCAGTGCTGCACAGAGGGAAACCCAAAGGAAGGGCCCTTAACCCAGGGAAATAGTCCTAGAGGAGGTAACACTGAAGGTGAGTAAGAATTAGCCAAGCACAGAAGAATTGGAAAGGCATTCCAGGGGAGGGGAACAGTATCAACAAAGGCAAAGAGGCACGTAACATATAACAGAGAGTGACAGAATTTCACTATTATAAAAGCATAAAGTGTGAGTTAGAGAGTCTTTAACAGGGCTCATCTTAGGAGTAGCAGGAACACCATTTGGGGGTTTCAGCCAGAAAACATGTACCTGTCCCATAGCAGTTCTCGCTAGCCTCCAGTTGCCTGAACACAGACCTACCCCTACCAATGGGATCTGGCTGTTCCACAAGTGCCAAGTGTGCAGGGAGAAAGCAAGGAGAGTTATCCCAGCCCAGGAAGGATGGGGGCACTTCTCTGCTCTGGGGACAGAGCTGTAGTACTGACCCTCCTTCCCCATGAACCCATGTCCAGCTGCCACCCAAGGGGAAGCTTCGGAGCCTGTGTAGCCAGCATGTGGAAAAGCTGCAAACCTTCCAGCATCTCCACCCCATCGTGGTCCAAGCTGCTTTCCCTCCGCTCTACAAGGAACTCTTCAGCACTGAAATCGAGGCACCTGAGGGGCTGTCCAAGTGACCTGGAAGAGGGACTCCGTTCCCTTCCCTAGAGCCTGGTGGCTCACCTTCCCCTTGGCCTTTTCCTTTCCTGTGCGCCCTGGAGGGTGGTCTCTGCCTGTTTTGGGGGGGTGAGCAAATGCGGAGACTGGCTTTCTGCCCACCAGCCTGCCTGGCAGCGGGCCAAGAGCTAGAGGGTGGGGATGGAGGAACACCATCTCCAGCCTCAGCTTTGTCCTGGCCCCTCTCAGCTTCTGGGAGACCTGGGGTGGGATACAAGGACCTCTAGGAGGACCTAGGTGTCCCCAGGACAACAGGGGGATCCAGGACACCCTGGACAAACAGAACTCAACTCTGGGCTCAGAAGCTAAGAATAGGCCTTTGAAATACCTCATTGCATTTCCCTGGGGGCTTTGGCTGGGGAGATGCATCAAGCTCAGAGACTGGCATCTGGAGCCCAGAAGGACCTGTATATAACATGAATCTGGATCTTTAGATTTTCTGCCTTCCCCCTTCCTCCCAGCTCAGCAAGGAAATTGTTGGGAACCCTGGGGTCTAAAATAGACTAGATATGTGGAGGGTAAGGACGGGATGGGGGTAAGGGAGGGGCTGGGGATAATATTTTTATGGGATTTGGGTATAAGGATAGGGTATGACGAAGGCCAAGAGCATCACAGACAGACAGACAGACAGACAGTTAGAACTCAAACTTCTTATGTGCACTTTAAAAATAGACTTTAGTGGTTACACAAATCTGCTCAGAGACACACGTCCACATACATGTGAAACACATACTCACACACTTAACCTGTAGTCATGCAGCTCTATAGACGCATTTAATCTGACAGTCTCTGTCTTCCTTGAGGTCACAGATCAGAGGAACTTAGTGGCCTCAGGGAAGATCCCAATCCTGAGGGACCCCAGAACATTTTCACCTGGTGCCCCAGTTCACCAATCTTAGACGTGGGGTGGCCCAAACTCTATCCCAGCCCCAGCTGTCTTCTGTCAAAGGAAACCCTAAAAGAAGAGATGGCTGGACACTGATAAGTCAGAAGGCCAAGGACAGACCCCCGGAGGACTGTCTGGGCCCCATCCTCCAGCCCTGCTCTCGTTGTGGAGAAAGGCAGCAAATGCGATTCCACCACTCTGTGCCTGGGTACTGCCAAGTCTGGCAGGGTGAAGGAGACCTGTTTCTCCAGCCGTGATCTTGCCCGAGAACTTCTCTTGCCTTTATAAATAGCTGTGAGCCCTCCTCTGAGGGATAAACAGCAGGTGGTCAGGACGGTTTTGTTTTTTTTTTTCCTCTCAGGGGAGGGTAAACATAAACCCTAACCTGTGCCATTCTTTATAAAATGACTTCAAAGGCAAGAGGCATTGCTGCTCTGCAATCTCATTCCCGCGTGAGGACCCAGGTTCCCAGCCCTGCCAGCCGTCAGCACTGTAAGAAGTCTGCACCCGCCCTGAGCTGTCCCCCACTGAGGCGTGGGAGCTGGTCCTCAGGAGCCCCCCACCGAAGCCGTCTCAGACTAAGCTCCACCGTGGGTGTTCTGGGCTGAGAACTTTCCCCACAAATGATACCCACAGGGAACATTTAGAATGAGAGGTTGCACAGAACTGCCCCGCATCTGGGAGACCGAAAGACAACCCTACGGAAAGTGCCTGGCCCCAGAGCTCCGCAGGGGGGAATCAGGATGCCCGAGAGACCCTGCGGAGCTGCCCAGCTGCTTCCGCCGCCGACCCCTCCACCCCTCGGGGCTCCGGGGCTCCGGAGCCTCCCTCTGCGCTCCCTCCCCTCCACTGCCATCCTGAAGTGGTGCCTGCTGCAGCCCTCCCTGGTTGCTTTATTTATTTATTTTGCACCAACAGGGTTGCTGCACACTCATTCTCGCCTGGTTTAAAAAGAGAGAGAGGAGGAAAAAAAAAAAAAAGGAGAAATGCTTCCTGGCTCTTCTCTCTACCTCGGTCTTGGCAGCAGCCGCTGCAGCAGCAACAGCAGCATCGGCAGGCGGGCAGGGGGACAGCGGGGAGAGAGGCGCACGGGGAGGTGCGGGGCAGAGGTGCAGCTCAAGCGGGACGGGCCCCCAGCCCTGCACAGATGCAGTGCCCAACTTGATGCCACCCTCCAGCTTCTCTGGTAAGTGCACCCACCTCCTGTCCCAGAGCTGCAGCTGCCATTCTCCATAACATTCTCAGAGACAAGGCCAGACCCGTCAAGGCTAGAGGGCCTGTGCCCACCCCAGGCCCAGCCAACCATCGATCCTGACCCCATAGGACTTTGATGGGAAAACTAAGATGGCCCAGGTTCTCCGGAGGGAAGGACTCCAAGGAGACCTCCCTCCATTTCCCGGGTGCTCTCTCTACCTCTGGGAGGGGTTTTCCTGCAATCCGTGTGGATATTCCAGAAATCTTACCTCCAAGAGCCCCCTCCCCGTGTAGGTCCCCATGCCTCACGCAGGTCTGCATTAAAGAGGATATCCAGGATCAGATGTGTCTCTGGACTGCCACATAGAGACAAGAAGAAGAAAGCTCCCTGTTCCTTGAGGGTGATGCCCCAGACCCCAGCCCATACAAGGAGAGAAAGTAGTGGTCCTGACACCTATCTCTTCCTGCAAAGTGGCCGGAAGCCAGTCCTGTAGCCGTGGAGATTGGCAAGGGAAGTTTATGATTACATTAGCGACCTTTAAAGAGAAGGGGCCAGGTCCCCAGCCCCTGGCCCAGCGGGCTTCGGAGACTAAGAGGACATTCACAGGAGTGGCAAGGAGGGAAGCTGGGTTACATGCTTCGCTGCACTTTTGCTGAATGCAGGAAAGAAGGATGAGCAGGAACTGCAGCAGTAGTGATAAAGAGCTAGCTGTCAGGTGGACTTCCCAGGGGAATGAGGGTGGCTGGGACATTTCTCTGCCTGGAGAACTCTTAGCATGCCATCCATACCTGCTAGGTTGGGATAGGGAACAGAGGGGTCTTCTCAGCAGCCTCTGCCGTGTCATTCTTTCTCACACCCAAGCCTCAGAATGGTGTCCTACATCCCTCTGCTCTTTGGGCCTCTTTCTTCAGTTTCTGAACTACTACCGTCCTCTGAAGTAGCTATAGCGTAGCCACCAGAACGATCCTTCTAGGAGAGGGTATAGAGTGGGAAATAAAGGGGAAGAAATCACACCATCTCTTAAACTGCCTCTCCTAAGTTCCACCTGGGAGAAAATGGGCCGTGGGGTAGAAAGCTGACCCTGTAGGGCCCAGAAAGCCTGAGGCCTGAAAGGTCAAAGGTGATTGGGATCTGCGGCTAGAAAGAAACCCAGGCCTGCCTCAGTTGGCTCTTGTCCTATCTCTGTAGCATCCCTTGCCAATTCCAATACCTCCCCTCCCTTGGGGTCCCGGTTGTCACTAAACAGGGTGAGTCTATGGGACCTCTTCTCCTCCATCACCTCAGTCAGGCTCCAGTGGTCATCCGCCTGATTTTGCCCAGGCCCCTGGCACCCAGAAACCACTTTAAGTTGACAGGCTGGGCACACAGCCTGTGCCCAGAGATCTGCTGTGCCAGCCAAGGGCTCCCTTGGTCCCCACCATAGCGTCTGGCCAGGCGCTGTCTCTCCTCACTTGTCTATGCCTCCCTGGCTCTCAGTCTGTCTCTTGTGTTTTTCTCAGGCAGCGGAGGCCAAAGGGGACAAGAGATCTCCCTCAGACTCACACACTGGGCTTGAATCAAAACACCATGAAGGAGGGGTATGAGAGAAGCCTAAGTCTGAGGACCAAGCAACAAAACTGGGGCATCTCTTGGGTCCCGCACACCCTAATGTCATCTATAGGGGAGGCGGGGTTGCCCTTGGGGTTCTTGTGAGGGATTCATGTACGCCCTGCATCCTGTGCCATATCTAATGTGCAGCTTGGCTGTCGTCCACAAGGTGTTCTGGGGAGATTGGATCTTGTTAGTCTGGGGCCTCAGGCCCTGGGCCAGGCTGGAGGAGGGCAGAGAGGCAATAAGTGGAGCCTGGGGGGCAGAGCTGAGGCCCACATGCTTCCCAGCCTTGGATGACTTAGTCAAGGTGATGCCTGTCTCCAATCAGGATCCAGGGATATGATCCCCCTTAAGCCGTAGACAAAGCTGTGGGTAGATAACCTGGGAGAAGGGTGAGCAGAGAGGCACAGAGCAGAGATCGGGAGAGCAGCTATCAAGGAGAAGGGATCTGAGGTATTTCTGGATCTCACAGATGTAGGGAAACTCAAAAGTTACTTCCCTGCTGCTTCCTGTCTCCCTCCCATAAAACTTTCCCCACCCGACTAGGGTTCCACAAGCTAGTAAGCACTTGGCCTGTTACCCAGGTTGGGAGCGGGAGGAAAGTAGAGAGTCCCCAAAGAGGAGCTCCAGAAGGTTCCAGGGAGGTGTGCACCAGATTTCCTCCCAGATCTGCACCCTAGCTGCTGGCCATGCTGGGATGGGTAGCTCAATATCTCTCTCTCCTCTAAGGAGGCCCAGGGAAGTCCAGGGTTCCCATCACCTGAAGCCACTTTCCAAAAAGGGCCATGTCATCGTCTATTCCAGGATTGAAGAAGGGATGGCTGCAGCCACTACTCCAAAGCAAGCCTGGCCCCCGTGGCCCCCCATCTTTTTCCTGCTCCTCCTGTCTGGGGGGAGCAGCGGCGGCTGCCCTGCTGTGTGTGACTGCACCTCCCAACCCCGGGCAGTGCTCTGTGCCCAGCGGCGGCTGGAGGTTGTACCAGGGGGACTCCCGCTGGACACCGAGCTCCTGGACCTGAGTGGGAACCGCCTATGGGGGCTTCAGCGGGGAATGCTCTCCCGCCTGGGCCTGCTCCGGGAACTGGACCTCAGCTACAACCAGCTGTCCACCCTCGAGCCAGGGGCCTTCCATGGTCTGCAGGGCCTGCTCACCCTGAGGCTGCAGGGCAACCGTCTGCGAATCATGGGCCCCGGGGTCTTCTCAGGCCTGTCTGCCCTCACGCTGCTGGACATCCGCCTCAACCAGATTGTCCTCTTCCTCGATGGAGCTTTCGGGGAGCTAGGCAGCCTCCAGCAGCTTGAGGCTGGGGACAACCACCTGGTGTTTGTGGCGCCGGGAGCCTTTGCTGGACTGGCCAAGCTGAGCACCCTCACCCTGGAGCGCTGCAACCTCAGCGCCGTGCCTGGCCCGGCCCTGGCCCGCCTCCCAGCGCTAGGGGCCCTAAGCCTCCGAGAATTAGATATTGGGAGGCTGCCGGGAGGGGCGCTGCGAGGGCTGGGGCGGCTAAAGGAGCTGGAGATCCATCACTGGCCATCTCTGGAGGCGCTGGAGCCTGGGAGCCTGACTGGGCTCAATCTCAGCAGCTTGGCCATCACCCGCTGCAACCTGAGCTCGGTGCCCTCCCAGGCGCTGCACCACCTGAGCTTCCTCAGGGTCCTGGATCTGTCTCAGAACCCCATCTCTGCCATCCCGGCCCGGGGGCTCAGCCCCCTGGTGCGGCTCCAGGAGCTCCGACTGTCAGGGGCATGCCTCACCTCCATCGCTGCCCACGCCTTCCATGGCTTGACTGCCTTCCACCTCCTAGACGTGGCGGATAACGCCCTGCAGACACTGGAGGAAACGGCCTTCCCTTCTCCAGACAAACTGGTCACCCTGAGGCTGTCTGGTAACCCCCTGACCTGTGACTGCCGCCTCGTCTGGCTGCTCCGGCTCCGCCGCCGCCTGGACTTTGGCATGTCCCCCCCTGCCTGTGCCGGCCCCCAGCACGTCCAGGGGAAGAGTCTGAGGGAGTTTTTAGACATCCTACCTCCAGGGCACTTCACTTGCCAACCAGCCCTGATCCGAAAGTCCGGGCCACGATGGGTCATTGCAGAGGAGGGGGGGCATGCTGTTTTCTCCTGCTCTGGAGATGGAGACCCAGCCCCCATCGTCTCCTGGATGAGGCCTCAGGGGGCTTGGCTGGGAAGGGCCGGGAGAGTAAGGGTCCTGGAGGATGGGACGCTGGAGATCCGCTCCGTGCAGCTACGGGATAGAGGGGCCTATGTCTGTGTGGTCAGCAATGTAGCTGGGAATGACTCCCTGAGGACCTGGCTGGAAGTAATCCAAGTTGAACCACCAAATAGCACTCTCTCTGACCCCAACATCACCATGCCAGGGATCCCAGGGCCCTTCTTGCTGGATAGCAGAGGCATAGCTATGGTGCTGGCAGTCGGCTTCCTCCCCTTCCTCACCTCAGTAACCCTGTGCTTTGGCCTCATTGCCCTCTGGAGCAAAGGCAAAGGCCGGGTCAAACATCACATGACCTTTGACTTTGTGGCACCCCGAACCTCTGGGGATAAGAACTCTGGGGGTAACCGGGTCACTGCCAAGCTCTTCTGACCTTTCCTTCCACACTGGGGACCCATCCAAGAGGGGAAGAGGACCAAGGCTGCTTGGACCAGAAGCTAGTCCCAAACAGCATAGATCTCGCACACCTCCTGCCTGCACCATGCCAGCAGCTAATGCTGCCTCCTCATAGCCTGCCTCCTTGTGCTTTTGCAGTTTGAGGATAGCACTGTCATCTCTTCCCTGAGGGTCCCGGGAAGCTGAAGATGTAGACCCTGTAGTCAGCCCAGTCCTCCCCACACCACATACAAAGCAGGAAATATAACCCTCCAGTCTGCTAGTCTAAGCTCCAGGCTTCCTTCACACCCACCTACACACACCTTCATAACCAATACCAATCGCCAACCACAGCCACAGATTACTTCAGAGATGGGGCTGGGAAGTGCCACTTGCTTCTTGGAGCCTCTGCTCCTCAACCAGGTGGTCTCTCTCTCTCTTGTCTGCTCTGTCCCCTCTCTAGGTGCAAAGAACTAGGGCCAATGACCTCAAGCTAAGGAGAAGAGGATGTGACAGGGGAGTGTGGGACGGGGAGGAGGACAGACTACACACTGGCACTGAGTGTGCATGAGCCCCACCACCTGCCTCTGTCTGTCACATCATTAAACCTGTTGCCAAAAGGCCATGACAGTAGCAGCCACAACTAAATGTGATCCCTGGAGTTTTCTTTAGTCTTTTCCACCCCTTATTTCTGTCAGATCTCCCCCTTCCTACCCTTTCTGCCTGCCCATGGAGCCTGTATCCTAATGGCCTTGCCTGAATCTAACGAGCCTGACAACCAGGGGTTTATGCAAAAGGTTGCCGGCCATGCCTGGAGAGATCAGCACTCCCGGCCCATTTCAGGGTCAATCCTTTCCCCTGTACTCTCCCTCTCTAGAGTTGGAGGAGAGATCCTCTGCCTTCCAAAGGATCCCTCTGCAGAAATGTCAACCCAGGGCACCCAGCTCCTTCCCTTCTTTCTCATTCTGGTTGGAATCTCCCTAACATTCCTGTATTGCAGATCCCTAGTGCCCTTGAAGGAAAGCAAGAGAACTCCTAGAAAATGACTAACAAAAGCAAGAATATGCAGCTGTCAAAGGAGAGAGACCCAGAACATAGCAGGACTAGGTTTGAAGGAACAAGGTGGGAGGGGCACTGCAAGCTGTAGTGAAAAGTGGAGGGGAGAAGGAGCAGCAGGAACTACCTGCCTTTCCACCGTCCTTCAGCAGCTTCCCCTGGTTCTGTGTTTAGTGCAGCCCCGCTGGGAAGCTGTCTCTGGATAGAGGTCGCTGTCTTATGGAGACCCCAGATGCAGAGGCGGAGTGGGAGGAGGAGATGCCGACTGCCTCTGAGTGTACTCCAAAGAGAGGGCAAAGCAGAGCTAGGAAACTAGAGATGCTGAGAGCTCAAGGGACAGGGCAGCAGCCTCAGCACCACCGGAAGGGGAGGAGTGAAGGGAGAGGAAAGGAGCAGGGAGGAGGGGCCGAGAAGTGGAGAGTCACGAGGTCCCTGGGAGCCTCTCTCTCTCTCTGCAGCAGCATCTGCACAGCGGCCTTAGTTCCCCTCCACCCTCAGGAGCCCCCACCCACCCCTCACCCAACAATATGCAAGCGTCATCAGCTTCCTAGCCATTCCTGCTGCCCTCGTCCTTCCTCTGAGGAGACTACACTCATTAGGAGATTCCCAGCCCTAACTGTCCCTGACAGGTGAGAGAGGCTGGCACCGTATGGGGGCAGCCAGACTTCACCAGCAGGCAAGCTCTTCGGTGGGGCAGAGGTGGGAATCTGGGGGCAGGGGGCTGTGGGCAGAGGTGAATGTGAGAGAGAACCCGGCAGTTTGGAGAGTGAGGCTGGAGGATCACACAATCTTGCGCATCCGGAGCCTCCAACCTTGCTCCCGGCACCGTGCACACACAATTCTCTTAGCATTGCAGCAACCTCCCCTCTCCAGTTTATTAGACAGCAGAAAGGTTTCCCTGGGGCACAGCCCTCTCCCTCATGTCTAAAATCTTCCATCAGTAGCTTGTGAGATTGGGACTTGTGGGGGTCAGGTGCTAGAGGTTCTCATACTAGTTGCCCACACTGCAATGCAGAAAAGGGCAGAAGCAGCAATGCTGTTCAGAGAAATCCACCCTGGGAAGCCCCCTGAGGCAGTGGGGAATGGATGACACGTGTCTGGATTGGGAGATGCTGCTGCCTGAGTCCCACAGCCGCCAGAGCAGCCCAATAGAAACAGAATGTGAGTCACTTATGTGATTTCAAGTTTTCTAGTATCCCATCAAAAAAGCAAAAGAAACAGATACAATTAATTTTAATACTCTATTTTATTTAACCCAGTGTACCCAAACTATGATCATTTCAACATGTTAGCTATATAAAAATGAGTAATGAAATATTTTACATTATTTTTTCATATTAGGTCTTTGAAACCTAGTGTATACTTTACACTTACAACACATTCCAATTTGATAACTAAATTCTCACCAGAAATATCTGATCTGTATTTAGGTTTCATAAAATTCACTGTTGAAAAAGTCAATTCACACGTCCAAGTTGTTCCAACCAAGTTGTTCCATATTAAAAGTTTTCCAATAACTAAATCAAGTATTGGTTTTAACATTTAAATTAATTGAAATTAAATAAATTTTAAATCTACTCCTCAGTCACACTAGCCATCTTTCAAGTGCTCAGTAGCCACATGTGGCCAGTGGCTACCATATTGGACAGCACAGCTCCAGACACTGTAACTCTGGGTGTAGACTAGGTCCTCCTCACCAGAGGTGGGCAAAGTGTCCCTCGAGAAGCACATTCAACCTAGAGGAAATGCCTGTGGGGTTCCCCAACTACCACCCCTTGCTCTCCTGACATGGCCTTTCCAGAACACCTTCAGGGAGGGACGCTAGTTACCGTAACAAGGTTACTGCAATGAGCACTTCCACAGCTTGTCCAATCATCAGAAAGCCAGCCCCTTACCCCATCTGCCTGAAAAGGCTGCCCTTAGCTCAGGGGTGTGTGTGTGTGTGTGGACAAGTGTGTGATGGCAACCAGGGACGCAGGCGGGTGGTATGTGTGCACGTGCAGGGATGTTATGGTCCAGGTCAGAGGCAATCCAATGGCAGCTCTCCCCTGGAGGGACAGTCGTGGAGATAGAAGAAAAATAACATTTATTCTATGTTAGTGGTTATATGTATGTTTTCTTATTTAATCCTCACATCAACCCTATAAGACAGGGAATCTTGGCTGATGGAACTAAAGGTCAAATAGATTAACTTGCTCGGGTACACAGAGCTGGTTAGTAAGGGAGCTGCTTCTGGACTCAGGGCTAACTCAAAATCCAAATGCTTTCCACCACCCTGCCATACTGCTCCAGTCACTGTCTGCTCTTATAACCCCCTTTCCCAGGGTCTCTCAGCTGCAGGAACTGACCTGTGAGAAAGGTAGAATCCAGGGGTCATCCTCAGCCCCACCCACTCCGAACAACTCTTTTAAGGGGAACTGGGGTCAGTTGTTGGTCCTCACCTTCCTTCAGTAACTCTAATGCACCTGATTCAGGAAGCTGAGGATTGGTTGTTAGTTTTTAATCTTTCTTCTCAGTTTCCCCCAGCATCCATCTCTCAGAGAGAGGCAGGAGGCTTTGGGTAGGACTTTTGCTCTAAGAAGTGAGTGTGGTGATGATTCAGGCCGGCGAGCATGTGAGATCAGAGGACTCCTGAGTCCTCTTCCTCCAAACTGCTTTGTAAAGGGGAGTTATGGAAGAAGACTTAGAGCTGGATGGTGGTGGCCAGAGAAGCTGAGGAGAATGTGTCTCTCCTAGGACACCCTGCCACAAGTCATCAATCTGATCGAAAGACGAAAGAGTAGCACCAGCATAATTTCTGATACTAAACCCACACTCCCAGTTGCTGGTTTCTGGTGAAGAGCCTTGAGTGACGGGGGAAGAAGGGGTGATTCCTACAACGGACAAAGGGAGTGTGCTGTTTTCCAAAACCTCAGATAGCTGAATATCATTTGAATGGTTTGCATGTTATCCAGGAAGGGAACTCTGTAAGCAGCCAAGGCTCTAGAACTAGGCTACTGTGTCTGAGAACCCCTCCCTGCCCAGCCCTTTAGCTAAAGTCTACTTTCCTGCTTTGGCTTACTGAGTGGAAACACCTGCCCACTGAACTCTCTGGACAACCCACACTTTATGTTAATCAGTTTCACCTACTGCCACCTGCACCTTGTTCGGAACACCCTTCAGGGAAACAGAACTGGACTCTTCAGAACAGGAGATGAGAATAAAGAAATCACAATTCACCCAATCCTAGTCTCTCACAACTCAATCTTTCAATCCTGGTTTGGGCTCTTAGAGGGGGAATGAGATGACAAATCCCAAATACACAGTGACTTGAGAGTGAGTTTGGAATCATCTCACCTAAAGTTATCCTTTCTACTCCCCAGTCTCCCTACCCAACCAATTAGAAATCCACCCTCCTTCAGAAAATTTCCAGGAAAAGTGATTACACCTGGCTTTTCACTGCTCTGATTAAGAAATTAATCCTGTGGTTTAATTTTTAATTTTAATCCCTCTTTTTGGACTTCCACTTCATTTCCTCTTCTTTGCTCACCAGCTCCCATTGGAGCTGGAAGATGATGAGCCCATAAAGTAGGCCTGTGCTTTTTATAGCAACAATGGACACTCTTCCTTAGGTCTGAACTACACTTTACCTTTTTAAAAGTAAAAGTAGCTATAGCAATCAAGGCACTCAAATACCTAGAAATAATCTTTAAAAAAATATGTAAATTTTACATGACAAAAACTTTAAAACACTACTGATGGGACATCAATGACTTACACATGTTTATAGGAAGATTCTATATCATAAATATAACAATTCTCCCTTATGTAATCTAAAAATATGTGATTCCCAAAAATAATATTAACAGTATACTCAGAAAGGAAATTGTGGTATATTCCCAGAATATAATACTACACAGTGATGAGAATGAATGGGATAAAACTATACACAATAATATAGCTGAATGTCACAAAAATAATGTTGAACAAAAGAAACCAGACACAAAAGAGTACTTACTGTGTGATTCTCTTTGTATAAAAAACAAAACAAGCAAAACTAGTTTCTGCTACTAGGAGTCAGAAGCAAGTTTACCCTTGAGGGGAGTAGTGACTGGGAAGGGATAATGTTCTGTTTTTTTGATCTGGGTGTTGGTTACACAAATGTGTTCCATTTTTGAAAATTCATCAACATGTATGCTTTTCATCTGTGCACTTTTCTGTGTATATATTGTACATCAATTTTAAAAATTGTGGTAAAAATAACACATAATGTACATCAATTTTAAAAAACAGTATGGTACTAGAACATGAATAGAGAGATCAATGGAACATGAAAAACCCAGAAATAGGCCCAAATACATGACAATTTGGATCTTATGAAAGGTAGCATTCAAAAACAATGGAGGAAATATGTGTTATTCAATAAGGGTTGGACAAGACAAAACTGGATCATTATTTCACACCTTAACACCAAAATAAATTCCAGGTGAATCAAATATTTTACATATGGGGCTTCCCTGGTGGTGCAGTGGTTGAGTATCTGCCTGCCAATGCAGGGGACATGGGTTCGAGCCCTGGTCTGGGAAGATCCCACATGCCGCGGAGCAACTGGGCCCGTGAGCCACAACTACTGAGCCTGCGCGTCTGGAGCCTGTGCTCCGCAACAAGAGAGGCCGCGATAGTGAGCGGCCCGCGCACCGCAATGAAGAGTGGCCCCCACTTGCCGCAACTAGAGAAAGCCCTCGCACAGAAACGAAGACCCAACACAGCCAAAGATAAAAATTAACTAATTAATTAATTTTTAAAAATTACATTGCAAAAATACACTATAAAAATATTTAAAGAAAACATAGGATAATTTTTTAATTATCTTAGGTCATAGGGCGCTTTTGTAAATATGAGACCCAGAAGTTATCAAAGAAAATGCTGACAAATTCAGCTACATAAAAATAAAAAATACTTGCATAACAAAAAAAGTCACCATGAAAGTAAAAAGACATAGGACAAACTGGGAAAGGGGGAAAATATTTTCAACTTATACATGAACAAAAGGCAAATATTAAAAGTCCTGACAACCAAATAGAAATATGAACAAAGTGTATGAACAATTTACAGAAAAATAGAAAGCAATTGGCACTTAAGCATATTAAAAGATGCTCAACCTTATAAGAGAAATGAAAATTTAAATTGCAATGAGATGCCATTTACACTATCAGATTGTCAAAAATCAAAAAGTTTGATAACAGGCTGTATAAGCTTGCTGATTGGTAAAAATTGAGAGAGAAGATTGGTAAAAATTGCATGGAAGGCAATTTGGCAATACTAACCAAAATCCTTTTCAAACATTGTTGGTGGAATGAAAATGAGAAAAATCTTTGTGGGAGAAAGAGAATTTGTGAAATTGTATCTATCCAAATGAAAAAACAATACACACACTTCTCAGACAGTGTTTGCAGCCCTAAGTATTTATTGTACAGATATATAAGAGCCAAACAAAATATACTTGGGTATCAGTATAATGTTAATGGGACTGATTGAATATATCTTAATACATCCCTCAGGCTTACCATGAAACTTAACTATTAGGCAGATATCTATGTGCTGCTATGGACAGATATCTAGACCATATAAAAAGAAATTGCAAAATAGTAATGTAAAACATGTTACCGACTTGGTAATACATATAAATATATTTAATGTATACATGTTTACTATAGAATATCTTGTGAAAAATCCACAAGAATCTGGTAAAACCGGTTGCTTCTTAGGGAAGACAGACCTTTTATTCCTTCGTAGAATGTGCATGTACTACTTACTCAAAACACATATATATTTTTCAGATTAACACAAAACGAAAAACTGAGGCCCACTGGCATCTCCTTAGCTGACCAGAGATATAATCTTGCATTCACTCAACAAACATTTACTGCGTGCGTATCATGCCCCAGGCATTGTGACAGAAGCTGGTGCGAAAGATCCCCGCATTACAAGGAGCGCTCAACCCCTGTCAAGGGTGAGCCCCTCGTGCGGGGAGGGGACTGGAGGCCGGGAGGGGCCAAGGGCCAGCTCGCGAGGCTCCCGGCGGCTCAGAGTCCGTAGCAGGGTCCAACCGTCTTAAACGGTCCAAGGACCCAGACGGCGGTTGGAATGCACTCTTCCAAAGCAAACCGCCGTCTGCAGGAACCCTCCCCTTTTCTCGCCCCCACAGAAACGGCCCGGTGGCTTGTGCCTTCGCGCCTGTTGCCCCGACCCGTCTCCCTTTAATCCCCAGGAAAGGGGGGGGGGGCCCTGATGACCGCCCTACCCACAGCTCCCTTACCACGGGGTGCTTCGAACTCGGGTCCCTCGCCATCCCTCCTGCTGCAGTGTCGGTGCTCCTCGTCTGTTCATTCCTCGACAGAGAAGTAGAGTGAGCCCCTCACTCTCTGCCGCGCAATTCCTTCCCCTTGGCTTTCTCTCCATCTCTACGAAGCCTATTTAATGTTTTCCCGCAAAAAAAATGTTTTCCGTGTCTCCTGAGTCCCTGTCACAGTATGGGGACCGATCGAGGCAAAAGATCTCAAATGAAACAAGTGGCGGAGCATCGCCCATCAGGAGGGGGCTGCCCCAATGGTCACTGGGTTGTGGGGTCGCACTGACTTTGTACAAAGGCACTAATTTTGTGCGAACGGTGATGCGGCTGAGTGATGCCACCCCCTCGCACCTTGGGAGCGCGGTTTTTCCCCACAGGCTTAGGACGTGGAAGCCTCATCGGTAATTGGCCTAGAGATTGGCAGGGAGTACTCCAGGAGCCTCTAATTGGCTGTTTAATACTCAGCAGGTGCAATCTCAATTAACGATGTGTGCTTTCCCTGGAGCCTATTGGCTGACCTGGTGGGCCGGCTTTGAATTCCATCCGGGTAATTGGGTACCAGCACGCAGCAACGCCGTCGCTCGGGGCAGCCCCCGTGAGGATTGGTTATGGGGGGGAAGACTGATTGGTCGGGCTGCGACCCGGGCATTGATTGGTGCGAGCGGGCTGCGGGGGCGGGGAAGTGACGGCTGAAGCTAGGACCGCGGGGTTCCGAGTGGCGTTGTGAGTGAGAGGAGACGACGGCCTCTGGGTTGAGGTGCGAGGCGGAGCGCGCGACGGCTGACTCGAGGAGCAGTGAAGGCGGGGACCGGGAGCGGAGGTTTGGGGAGTGGGGGAGGCTGGGCCAGGGGTGCCAGTGGCAACAAGGAGGCGGAAATGTGGGGTTAGGGAAGGGAGGCGCCCCCGGACGAGGAGAGGGTGTGGGGAAAGCTTTCCCCCACCCCGAGGCTAGTAACCGTATCCAGGGGAAATGCGCTCGTCCCAGGATTAAGCCACGACGGACCCTTGCACCAGTGCGGGAGGGTTTGCCCCAAGCCAATCACCATCAGTTTATCAGTTTGCCTTTTATTTTCCACAGCTTTTTCTTTAATTATCTCTGATAGGATGACTATTTACAGTCATCAGAGTAAGGGGGTTTTGTTTGTTTTTCCAGCTTCCCTCTTTAGTTCTTAATACAGATAGAATCGTGGGTTTTGGCTCAAGACTCCCGTGTCAAAGCTACTCTTTCCTCAGCTTGCGAGAAGTGGGTGGAGGCTTCTTTCACGCACTGCTTTAAAAATAAATGTAGCAAGGATGAGAAAATTGAATGAGCTGCTTCAGTTCAACAAGCCTATCACCATGTTTTAGGTACTTTGTAAGTTCTGGTTGTTAGGAGATACTGGAGTGATAGATCCTTGCCCCCATGGAGCTCACTTTGTGTTTTGAAATGCATATCAGATAGTTGTTAGCAACTGTTTAATACAAATGTCAGGAAACTTCAAAGTTAGCTTTTTCTGAAAAGCGTTGTCTAGCCATATTTCTCAACCTTGAAATGACCCACGTGTCTCCTCTTTACCTGGTTTCCCCAGGAGCTATGCTCTTAAGTTTTAGTCTCCTCTTCACATTCAATTTGCAGTAATAAAATCAAACATAAGCTAGCATTTGGTAGTATACAGTTATTCCCATTTCCATGATATTTCCCACTTTTATTTTTCTTAAGAGAAACTTAACAATATGAAAGGATATGTAAATTGTAAACAAAACTATACTTGATTAATATTAATCAGGTAGATTTTCTGTGAGACATCAGCTGATAACAAAATTAGCACAGACTTCATTTGTAATATTTGAAGAGGTGTTAGTAAAATTTAGGTTTTGGTTCAAATAGAATTCACCCGATAAATTCATCCTTGTCACGGACATTCATCTTCCTGCCACCCACACTCCCTCCACCACCAAATCATCAATATTCTATCTCAAATGCTACCATCTACTCAAATGAGAAACCTGGTAGCCAGCTCCTTGGCTCACCCTCTAACCTTTCCATAAATCAGTTGCTGGGTCTTGTGTGTTCTACCTTTGAAAACTCTGAACCGTCTGTCTTCTTCTTTCCATCTCTATCACTGACACCTGGACTAGCCTCTGAATTGGTCTCCCTACACCTGCTGTTGCTGCCTTCAGTTCATTCTCACTACAGACATAGCCATTAATCAAGAATTACAAGCAATGCATGTGTTATGAAGGGATGGTTGGTGTACTATGGAAACCAGTAGCAATGAAATCCAACTCAGTATAGCGGGTCATACTAGGGTCATTCTATCCTCTCTCTGAGATGGAGAGAAAAACATTTTGAGGTGTTCCAGGGACCCTTTGGAAAACCTCAAAGTTAGCTAGAGGTCAAATGAACTTTCTTTAGAATTTGATCTTTGCGAAGTTTGTCAGAAATATCAAAAAGTTTTAAAACACTTGGTCAAGTAGGATCATAGGTCACTGTGGAACAATACTTATTCACTGAATCAAAGTGACAAAGATCTCAAAGGCAAATACGGAAATGTATTTCCATTCCTCATACCTTCTTTTTCCTGAAAACACTCCTCTTTCCTTGTATACTGAAATGTTTCGCTTATTCTAGTAGCTTAAATTACGTATATTAATTAGAAATCTCAGCTCTTAAATCCCTAATTTTTAATGAAAACTAAGAAGTAAGCAATTATTAACTGTCTTTTACATTAGCATTCTGTAGATTAGCAAGCTTATAAATAATATTTATGGTTTCTAGAAAACACGTGCTTTTTTTATAGTAAGTGTCTTAGTGTGGCACCAAACATATTAAATAGTTTCAAATATCTTTAGTTTCTTTGTAAAAGGAAGTCTGTGTTCAGTGACTAATGCTTCAGTATCTCATTTTATTTGGGAGTTATCTATTCAGTAGACTTCCATCATTTAACTTAATTTAGCAAAACTCTAAAGTTTCAAATTATCAAAATCTAGAGAGTATTTTAAATAGACATTCCCAAACATAATTATTCCTAAAGAGTTTACCTAAAGTTCTTATCTCATTTACCTCTATTTTATTTACTTAAAAGTTTCATCATATCAAGTTATTTTCTTGCCAGCAAACTTTGCAACAGATATAATAAGGTCTTGTTTGATTTCCAGTAAACCTAGGTACAGTAAAGGTATTATACTTAATGTTGATGATTCTAAAGGTATATATTGTTAATTAAACCAACAAGCTTAAGCTAACTTTAATACCTGACATTAATTCAATACTGAATATTTCCCAGATTGTTACCGGAAAACTGGGTCCACCTCTTGGTGGCTGTCAAGCCAAAAAACACAACCAAGCCAAAGATCGGGAGAAGGAAGGATTTATTTCTTGCAGCAAGTAAGGAGAACACTGAGGATCTTTTCTAAAGCAGTGTCTCCCCAAATAGCAAAATTGGGGAAGTTTTAAGTAAGGGTACATGCATATTCATGAAGGGGTTTGGGTGGTTGAGAGTCCAAGCTTTAGCTGATTGATGTCAGGAGGGTCAGAAAAAGTCAACATCATCATCATCATCAACCAGATCATCCCTTGGTGCCAGTTGATCTGGTTGTTCAGTGCTTCAGGCTAATCTTTACCACTGAAACAGAACCAGGAGTCTTTACAACTGATATATTATCTTTGCCATCATTACTTCTCTTGCCTGATAAGTCATTGTTTCTGCATTCTTTTGTTCCCTTAAAATCATTAATTACTGAGACCTGTTCAATGACAAGCATTGTGGCCAGGCTTGGATCATGTAATGACTTGGGCCAAAAATGCCTTCTCTACTGTCAAGAAAACCATGCCCAGGGACCTCTTACCCTATCTGCTTACAAGATCATGTGAATCCGAAATTCCTTCCGGCCAGTTTCTTTTATATTTCTAAGTATTTATATAAGTGCTTAATTTTCTTTAAGCCAGTTAAGTAGAGTTCTTGTACAAATTAATTTTGGCAATACAACACATCTACAACACACATAGACACATAGAAAGAGACACCCCATAGTTTTCATTCCAAAATTTCAACCATGAATCAGGGACAAAAATATTAAACCCATCAGTAACAAGCTGTTGGATTCAAATTGGGTTTCTGGCACATGTAACAAATCAAAGTCACCTGTTTAGATGGCTAAACCTTTTTACTAATACTTATGGAGACACACTTAAGATTTTGTCATTGACAAGTCAAGTGCCAAATTACCTACACCCTTCCTGAAACTTGAATTTTATCTTTTTTTTTTTTTAATTGAAGTATAGTTGATTTACAATGTTGTGTTAGTTTCTGGTGTACTGCAAAGTGATTCAGCTATACATATGTACACATATTCTTTTTTCATATTTTCCATTATGGTTTATTACAGGATATTGAATATAGTTCCCTGTGCTATACAGTAGGACCTTGTTTATGTATTTTACATATAGTAGCTTGTATCTGCTAATCCCAAACTCCCAATTTATACTTCCACTACCTGCTTTCCCCTTTGGTAACCATAAGTTTGTTTTCGAAGTCTGAGTCTGTTTCTGTTTTGTAAATAAGCTCATTTGTGTCATATTTTAGATTCCACATATAAGTGATATTGTATGGTATTTGTCTTTCTCTTTCTGACTTACTTTACTTAGTATGATGATCTCTAGGTCCATCTATGTTGCTGCAAATAGCATTATTTCATTATTTTTTATGGCTGAGTAGTATTCCATTGTATATATGTACCACATCTTCATCCACTCATCTGTCGATGAACATTTAGGTTGTTTCTGTGTCTTGGCTATTGTGAATAGTGCTGCCTGTATCTTTTTGAAGTATGGTTTTCTCCTGATACATGTCCAGGAGTGGGATTGCTGGGTCATATAGTAGTTCTGTTTTTAGTTTTTTAGAAACCCCCATACTGTTCTCCATAGTGGTTATACCAATTTACATTTCCAGCAGCAGTATAGGAGGGTTCCCTTTTCTCCACACCCTCTCCAGCATTTATTGTTTGTAGACTTTTTGATGATAGCCATTCTGACCAGTGCGAGGTGATACTTCATTGTAGTTTTGATTTGCATTTCTCTAATAATTAACAATGTTGAGCATCTTTTCATGTGCCTTTTGGCCATCTGTATGTCTTTGGAGAAATGCCTATTTAGATCTTCTGCCCATTTTTTGATTGGGTTGTTTGTTTTTTTGATATTGAGCTGCATGAGCTGTTTGTAGTATAGTCTGAAGTTAGGGATCCTGATTCCTCCAGCTCCTTTTTCTTTCTTAGGATTGCTTTGGCTATTCGAGATCTTTTGTGTTTCCATACAAATTTAAAATAGTTTTGCTCTAGTGAAAAATGCCGTGGGTAATTTGATAGGGATTGCATTGAATCTGTAGATTGCTTTAGGTAGTATAGTCATTTTGACAATATTGATTTTTCCAATCCAAGAACATGGTATATTTTTCCATCTGGGTCATCTTTGATTTCTTTCATCAGCATCTTATAGTTTTCAGACTACAGGTCTTTTGCCTCCTTAGGTTTATTCCTAAGTATTTTATTCTTTTTGATGTGATGGTAAATGGGATTGTTTCCTCAATTTCTCTTTCTGATCTTTCATTACTAGTATATAGAAATGCAAGAGATTTCTGTGTATTAATTTTGTATCCTGCAACTTTACTGAATTCATTGATGAGCTCTAGTAGTTTTTGGGTAGCATCTTTAGGATTTTCTATGTATAGTATCATGGCATCTGCAAACAGTGACAGTTTTACTTCTTTTCCAATTTGGATTTCTTTTTTTTTTTAATGTTTTATTTATTTATTTATTTTTTACTTATTTTTGGCTGTGTTGGGTCTTCATTGCTGCATACGGGCTTTCTCTAGTTGAGGCGAGCAGGGGCTACTCTGCACTGTGGTGCGCAGGCTTCTCATTGCGGTGGCGTATCTTGTTGCAGAACACGGGCTCTAGGCTCATGGGCTTCAGTAGTTGTGGCACACGGGCTCAGTAGTTGTGGCTTTCGGGCTCTAGAGCACAGGCTCAGTAGTTGTGGTGCATGGGCTTAGTTGCTGCACGGCATGTGGGGTCCTCCTGGACAAGGGATCAAACCTGTGTCCCCTGCATTGGCAGTGGGTTCTTAACCACTGCACCACCAGGGAAGTCCCAAATTTGGATTTCTTTTATTTCTTTTTCTTCTCTGATTGCCATGGCTAGGACTTCCAGAACTATGTTGAATAAAAGTGGCAAGAGCGGACATCCCTTGTCTTGTTCCTGATCTTAGAGGAAATGCTTTCAGCTTTTCACCATTTAGTACGATGTTAGCTGTGGGTTTGTCACATATGGCCTTTATTATGTTGAGGTAGTTTCCCTCTATGCCCAGTTTCTGGAGAGTTTTTATCATAAATGGGTGTTTAATTTTATCAGAAGCTTTTTGTGCTTTTTTTTGAGATGATCATATGTTGGGTTTTTTTTTTAACATCTTTACTGGAGTATAATTGCTTTGCAATGGTGTTAGTTTCTGCTTTATAACAAAGTGAATCAGCTATACATATACATATATCCCCATATGTCCTCCCTCTTGGGTCTCCCTCCCATCCTCCCCATCGCACCCCTCTAGGTGGATCATATGGTTTTTAGTCTTCAATTTGTTAATGTGGTGTATCACACTGATCAGTTTGCAGATATTGAAAAATCCTTGCATCCCTGGAATAAATCCCACTTGATCATGGTGTATGGTCCTTTTAGTGTATTGTTGGATTCAGTTTGCTAGTATTTTGTTGAGGATTTTTGCATCTATGTTCATCAGTGATACTGGTCTGTCATTTTCTTTTTTTGTGGTATCTATGTCTGGCTTTGGTATCAGGGTGATGGTGGCCTCATAGAATGAGTTTGGAGTGTTCCTTCCTCTGCATTTTTTGGAATAGTTTCAGAAGGATAGGTGTTAACTCTACTTTAAATGTTTGATAGAATTTGCCTGTGAAGCCATGTGGTCCTGGACTTTGTTCATTGGAAGTTTTTAAATTACTGATTCAATTTCAGTACTGGTAGTTGGTCTGTTCATATTTTCTATTTCTTCCTGGTTCATTCTTGGAAGACTATACCTTTCTAAGAATTTGTCCATTTCTTCTAGGTTGTCCATTTATTGGCATATGATTGCTTGTAGTAGTCTCTTTTGATCCTTTGTATTTCTGTGGTGTCAGTTGTAACTTTTTTCATTTCTAATTTTATTGATTTGAGCGCTCTCCCTTTTTTTCTTGATGAGTCTGGCTAAAGGTTTATCGATTTTGTTTATCTTTTCGAAGAACCAGCTTTTAGTTTCTTTGATCTTTTCTGCTGTTCATCTCTCTTTCATTTATTTCTGCCCTGATTTTCATGATTTCTTTCCTTCTACTAACTTTGGGTTTTGTTTGTTCTTCTTTCTCTAGTTGCTAGGTGTAAGGTTAGGTTGTTCGAGATTTTTCTTGTTTCCTGAGGTAGGATTGTATTGCTATAAACTTCTGTCTTAGAACTGCTCTTGCTGTGTCCCATAGATTTTGGAGCATTGTGTTTTCATTTTCATTTGTCTCTAGGTATTTTTTGATTACCTCTTTGATTTCTTCAGTGATCCATTGGTTGTTTAGTAACATATTGTTTAACCTCCACTTGTTTGTTATTTACAGTTTTTTTTCTTGTAGCTGATTTCTAATCTCATAGTGTTGTGATTGTTGTGGTTGGAAAAGATGCTTGATTTGATTTCAGTTTTCTTAAATTTACTGGGGCTTGCTTTGTGGCCCAGTATGTGATCTATCCTGGAGAATGTTCCATGTACACTTGAGAAGAATGTGTATTCTGCTGCTTTCAGATGGAATGTTCTATAAATATCAATTAAGTCCATCTGATCTAATGTATCATTTAAGGCCTGTGTTTCCTTATTGATTTTCTGTCTGGATGATCTGTCTATTGATATAAGTGGGTTGTTAAAGTCCCCTACTATTATAGTATTACTGTCAATTTCTCCTTTTATGGCTCTTAGCATTTGCTTCATATATTGAGGGACTCTTATGTTGGGTGCATATATATTTACAATTGTTATATCTTCTCCTTGGATTGATCCCTTGATCATTATGTACTGTCCTTCTTTGTCTCTTGTAAGTCTTTATTTTAAAGTCTATTTTGTCTGATATGCATATTGGCTACTCCAGCTTTCTTTTGATTTCCATTTGCATGGAATACCCTTTTTCATCCCCTCACTTTCAGTCTGTACATGTCCCAAGATCTGAAGTGGGTCTGTTGTAGACAGCACATATACGGGTCTTGTGTTTGTATCCATTCAGCCAGTCTATGTCTTTTGGTTGGAGCATTTCATCCATTTACATTTAAAGTAGTTATTGATATGTTTGTTCTTATTGCCATTTTGTTAATTGTTTTGGATTTGTTTTTGTAGGTCTTTTTTCTTTCTTTCCTCTTTTGTTCTCCTCTCTTGTAATTTGATGACTTATCGTTAGTGTTGTGTTTGGATTGCTTTCTTGTGTGTGTGTGTGTGTGTGTGTGTGTGTGTCTATTGTAGATTATTGGTTTGTGGTTACCATAAGATTTTGATATAGCAGTCTATATATATATACAAGATTGTTTTAAGTTGCTGGTCTCTTAATTTCAAATGCATTTCCAATATCCTGCTTTTGTGCTTTCCTCTTCTCACGATTGCTGGTTTTGGTATCATATTTGTGTGTGGATGATTTCCTACCTTTACTGTATGTTTGCCTTTACCAGTGAGCTTTCCCATTCATAATTTTCTTGTTTCTAGTTGTGGCCTTTTCTTTTCCACCTAGAGAAGTTCCTTTAGCATTTGTTGTAAAGCTGGTTTGGTGGTGCTGAATTCTTTTAGCTTTTGCTTGTCTGTAAAGCTTCTGATTTCTCCAAATCTGAAAAGAGCCTTGCTGGGTGGAGTATTCTTGGTTGTAGGTTTTTCCTTTCATCACATTAAGTATATCGTGCCACTCCCTTCTGGCCTGCAAGGTTTCTGCTGAAAAATCAGCTGATAACCTTATGGGGATTCCCTTGTATGTTATGTGTTGCTTTTCTCTTGTTGGTTTTAATATTTTCTCTTTGTCTTTAATTTTTGTCAGTCTGGTTACTATGTGTCTTGGTGTGTTCCTCCTTGGGTTTATCCTATATGGGACTCTCTATGCTTCCTGGACTTGTGTGCTTCCTTTCCCATGTTAGGGAAGTTTTTGGTTATTATCTCTTCAAATATTTTCTCAGGCCCTCTCTCTCTTTTTTCTCCTTCTGGGACCCCTGTAATGTCAATGTTGGTGCATTTAACGTTGTCCCAGAGGTCTCTTAGACTGTCCTCATTTCTTTTCACTTTTTTTCTTGTTTCTGTTCTGTGGCAGTGATTTCCACCAATCTGTCTTCCAGCTCACTTATTCATTCTTCTGCCTCATTTATTCTGCTATTGATTCCTTCTAGTGTATTTTTCATTTCAGTTATTGTTCATCTCTGTTCTTTAAATTTTCTAGCTCTTTGTTAAACGTTTTATGTATCTTCTTGGTCTCTGCCTCCATTATTTTTCCAAGATTGTGGATCATCTTTACTATCATTACTCTCTTTTGTCTAACTTTCTGTGTTTGTGGCCTCCGTTCCTCAGGCTGCAGGATTATAGCTCCTCTTGCTTCTGGTGTCCGTCCCCTGGTGGGTGAGGTTGGTCCAGGGGCTTGTGCAGGCTTCCTGGTGGGAGGGACTGGTGCCTGCCCACTGTTGGGGGGAGCTGGGTCTTGTTCCTCTGGTGGGCAGGGCCATGTCAAGGAGTGCGTTTAGAGGTGGCTGTGGGATCAGGACGACTTCAGGCAGCCTATCTGCTGATGGGTGGGTCTGTGCTCCCATCCTGTTAGTTGTTTGGCCTGAGGTGTCCTAGCACTGGAGCCTGCAGGCTATTGGATGGGGCCAGGTTTCAATGCCAAAATGGTGACCTCTGGGAGAGTTCACAATGATGAATATTCTCTGGGGCTTCTGCCAACAGTGTCCTTGCCCCCACAGTCAGCCACAGCCAACCTCTGCCTCCCCAGGAGACCCTCCAAGACCCACAGGTAGGTCTGTCCCAGGCTCCTATGGAGTCACTGCTTTGCCCTGGGTCCCAGTGCATGTGAAACCTTGTGTGTGCCCTCCAAGAGTGTTGTCTCTGTTTCCCCCAGTCCTGTGGAGCTCCTGCACTCAAGCCCCACTGATGTAGCCAAATGCACTAGGGGCTCCTCCTCTTGATGCCAGACCCCCAGGCTGGGGAGCCTGACATGGGGCTCAGAACTCTCACTCCTGTGGGAGAACCTCTGCGATATAATTATTTTCCAGTTTGTGGGTTGCCCGCCTGGTGGGTATGGGATTTGATTATATCGCGAAAGCATCCCTTCTACCATCTCCTTGTGGCTGCTTCTTTGTCTTTGGATGTAGAATATCTTTTTGGTAGGTTTGAATCTTTTTTGTAGATGGTTGTTCAGCGGTTAGTTGTGATTTTGGTGTTCTTGTGAGATGAGGTAAGCTCAAGTCCCTTTGCTCCACCATCTTGTCTCCCCAACACCCTTTAGACTTTTTAATGATGGCCATTCTGCACAGTGTGAGGTAGTACATCATTGCAGTTTTGATTTGCGTGAAATTTGTGTTTTAAAAAGATGGTCCGGGGAATTCCCTGGTGGTCTGCTCTTCCATTGCGGGGGACCCCATTCAATCCCTGGTCAGGGAACTAAGATCCCACAAGCCACAGCAGCACGGCCAAAATAAGAAGAAAAAAAAAAAAAAAGATGGTCCAGATAAGAGTTCCTGGAGAAGATCAAATAGAATATTTGCATCTCAAAGGCATAGGAGGAGAAAGGCAAGTTCCTCCTAGGAGGACTTTGTTCCTTAAAGGCTAGATTTTTGTTTTTCAATACTTACAAGCCTCGGGACTTCCCTGGTGGTGCAGTGGTTAAGAATTCACCTGCCAGTGCAGGGGACACAGGTTCGAGCCCTGGTCCGGGAAGATCCAACATGCCGCGGAGCAACTAAGCCTGTGTGCCACAGCTACTGAGCCTGCGCTCTAGAGCCCGTGAGCCACAACTACTGAAGCCCTCAAGCCACAACTACTGAAGCTCACGCGCCTAGAGCCTGTGCTCCTCAACAAGAGAAGCCACCGCAATGAGAAGCCCGTGCACCGCAACGAAGAGTAGCCCCCACTTGCTGCAACTAGAGAAAGCCCACGTGCAGCAATGAAGACCCAATGCAGCCAAACATAAATAAATAAATAAATAATTAATTTAAAAAAGTACTTACAAGCCTCTTCATAGGTGAGGCTGGGGAAGTGGTGAAAGGTTTGGTGGGTTTTGTATTGTTTCTGGAGCCACATCTCTGGTCCTGTAAAGAGTAGAATTTTAAAACAAAGACAGTTGTTTTTAATTCCTCAAAGAATTGGGTGGCCACCTCAGTGAAAGCACTGACATACCCATTCACCTCTGTTGGAATTTTACGTTCCCTCATTTAGCTTAGGGTACAAAGACCCCCCCTCCCCAGTAAAATTCCTATCAGGCTCTGAATATCAGCTATGGTCAGTTTAGTCAGACCGGTGGCCTCCCATCTTGGTAATCCATTTACAAACACTTTTAAGGATCCTTCGTGGGTTTAAGAAGTTCTTTTAACTATGGCCTACAGCCTCAGATGGTCCCATTTCTTTTTCTTTTTCTTTTCCTTTTTTTTTTTTTTTATTGAAGTAGAGTTGATTTACAGTGTTGTGCCTATCTCTACTGTACAGCAAAGTGACTCAGTTTTACACATATATTCTTTTTTTAATATTCTTTTCCATTATGGTTTATCCCAGGAGATATTGTTTATCCATTCTAAATGTAATAGTTTGCATCTACCAGCCCCAAATTCCCAGCCCATCCCTTTCCGTCCCTCTCTCTCCCGGCTTTGGCAACCGTGAGTCTGAGCTCTATGTCTGTGAGTTTGTTTCTGTTTTGTAGATAGGTTCATTTGTGCCATATTTTAGATTCCACATATAAGTGATATCATATGGTATTTGTCTTTGTGTTTCTTTTTTTTTTTTTTACATGGATGACCATAACAAAAGCAGCAATGATTGCAATTACCAAACATGAAACACACTCAAACTATGTCATAATATTGACATTCAGTCCAGTAATCCTCCACTGTGACAGCTCCTTTACTTTGCAGTGAAAATTGATTTGTATATTCTTTGCCTCTGAGTCCTTGTGGGATTTTTTTTTTAATTCAAACAAAGTCACAAAAATTATACTCATCCTCATCAGTTCACTCAGTCCCATGTAATTAATTTTTTTTTCCATCTTGATCTTTTGTTAGCACTTTTATGAGTTCATCAGTTTTTCATTAGAGTTCTGAAAATGCTTATTCATTCAGTTCAGTAGTACAGTCACTTACCAGAAACCTGTACTTGTCAGAGTCTTTTCTATGAATTTCTTGAAGATGAAACCCTTTTATAGGAACATATTTGCAAAAGCATCAGAGTACACCCAGAACTGTCTGTAGATGACAAAAGACTTAAAAATGACCACAGTTAAAGATTTGATGAAAGTTCATAATAATGCAGTTGACAAGAAAATTAGTTATTTCTGAGATATACATTTTAAACTAATAACTAGGATTATGACTTATAACATTATACCAGAACATATAAGATTTTTAGAAATTTCATGTAATGTCTGAAACATTTATGTTAACATATTTCCATACAAATAACCCAATGAAAGTTTAGTATTAGTTGTTTTTTTTGTTTGTTTGTTTGTTTTATACTGCAGGTTCTTATTAGGCATCAATTTTATACACATCAGTGTATACATGTCAATCCCAATCACCCAATTCAGCACACCACCATCCCCACCCCACCGCAGTTTTCCCCCCTTGGTGTCCATATGTCTTTCCTCTACATCTGTGTCTCAACTTCTGCCCTGCAAACCAGCTCATCTGTACCATTTTTCTAGGTTCCACATACATGCGTTAATATACGATATTTGTTTTTCTCTTTCTGACTTACTTCACTCTGTATGACAGTCTCTAGATCCATCCACGTCTCAACAAATGACTCAATTTCGTTCCTTTTTATGGCTGAGTAATATTCCATTGTATATATGTACCACAACTTCTTTATCCATTCGTCTGTTGATGGGCATTTAGGTTGCTTCCATGACCTGGCTATGGTAAATAGTGCTGCAATGAACATTCGGGTGCATGTGTCTTTTTGAATTACAGTTTTCTCTGGGTTTATGCGCAGTAGTGGGATTGCTGGGTCATATGGTAATTCTATTTTTAGTTTTTTAAGGAACCTCCATATTGTTCTCCATAGTGGCTGTATCAATTTACATTCCCACCAACAGTGCAAGAGGGTTCCCTTTTCTCCACACCCTCTCCAGCATTTGTTGTTTGTAGATTTTCTGATGATGCCCATTCTAACTGGTGTGAGGTGATACCTCATTGTAGTTTTGATTTGCATTTCTCTAATAATTAGTGGTGTTGAGCATCGTTTCATGTGCTTCGTGGCCGTCTGTATGTCTTCTTTGGAGAAATGTCTATTTAGCTCTTCTGCCCATTTTTGGATTGGGGTGTTTGTTTCTTTAATATTGAGCTGAATAAGCTGTTTATATATTTTGGAGATTAATCCTTTGTCCGTTGATTCATTTGCAAATATTTTCTCCCGTTGTGAGGGTTGTCTTTTCGTCTTGTTTATGGTTTCCTTTGCTGTGCAAAAGCTTTGAAGTTTCATTAGGTCCCATTTGTTTATTTTTGTTTTTATTTCCGTTACTCTAGGAGGTGGATCAAAAAAGATCTTGCTGTGATTTATGTCAAAGAGTGTTCTTCCTATGTTTTCCTCTAAGAGTTTTATAGTGTCCAGTCTTACATTTAGGTCTCTAATCCATTTTGAGTTTATTTTTGTGTATGGTGTTAGGGAGTATTCTAATTTCATTCTTTTACATGTAGCTGTCCAGTTTTCCCAGCACCACTTATTGAAGAGACTGTCTTTTCTCCATTGTATATCTTTGCCTCCTTTGTCATAGATTAGTTGACCATAGGTGCGTGGGTTAATCTCTGGGCTTTTCTATCTTATTCCATTGATCTATGTTTCTGTTTTTGTGCCAGTACCATATTGTCTTGATTACTGTAGCTTTGTAGTATAGTCTGAAGTCAGGGAGTCTGATTCCTCCAGCTCCATTTTTTTTCCCTCAAGACTGCTTTGGCTATTCGGGGTCTTTTGTGACTCCATACAAATTTTAAGATGATTTGTTCTAGCTCCGTAAAAAATGCCATTGGTAATTTGATAGGGATTGCATTGAATCTGTAGATTGCTTTGGGTAGTATAGTCATTTTCACAATGTTGATTCTTCCAATCCAAGAACATGGTATATCTCTCCATCTGTTGGTATCATCTTTAATTTCTTTCATCAGTGTCTTATAGTTTTCTGCGTACAGTTCTTTTGTCTCCCTAGGTAGGTTTATTCCTAGGTATTTTATTCTTTTTGTTGCAATGGTAAATGGGAGTGTTTCCATAATTTTTCATTCAGATTTTTCATCATTAGTGTATAGGAATGCAAGAGATTTCTGTGCATTAATTTTGTATCCTGCAACTTTACTATATTCATTAATTAGCTCTAGCAGTTTTCTGGTGGCAGTTTTAGGATTCTCTATGTATAGTATCATGTCATCTGCAAACAGTGACAGTTTTACTTCTTCTTTTTCAATTTGTATTCCTTTTATTTCTTTTTCTTCTCTGATTGCTGTGGCTAGGACTTCCAGAACTATGTTGAATAATAGTGGTGAGAGTGGACATCCTTGTCTCGTTCCTGATCTTAGAGGAAATGCTTTCAGTTTTTCACCATTGAGAATGATGTTTGCTGTGGGTTTGTCATATATGGCCTTTATTATGTTGAGGTAGGTTCCCTCTATGCCCACTTTCTGGAGAGTTTTTATCATAAATCGGTGTTGAATTTTGTCAAAAGCTTTTTCTGCATCTATTGAGATGATCATATGGTTTTTATTCTTCAATTTGTTAATATGGTGTATCACATTGATTGATTTGCATATATTGAAGAATCCTTGCATCCCTGGGATAAATCCCACTTGATCGTGGTGTATGATCCTTTTAATGTGTTTTTGGATTCTGTTTGCTAGTATTTTGTTGAGGATTTTTGCATCTATATTCATGAGTGATATTGGTCTGTAATTTTCTTTTTTTGTAGTGTCTTTGTCTGGTTTTGGTATCAGGGTGATGGCCTCATAGAATGAGTTTGGGAGTGTTCCTTCCTCTGCAATTTTTTGGAAGAGTTTGAGAAGGATAAGTGTTAGCTCTTCTCTAAATGTTTGATAGAATTCACCTGTGAAGCCATCTGGTCCTGGACCTTTGTTTGTTGGAAGATTTTTAATCCCAGTTTCAATTTCATTACTTGTGATTGGTCTGTTCATATTTTCTATTTCTTCCTGGTTCAGTCTTGGAAGGTTATACCTTTCTAAGAATTTGTCCATTTTTTCCAGGTTGTCCATTTTATTGGCATAAAGTTGCTTGTAGTAGTCTCTTAGGATGCTTTGTATTTCTGCGGTGTCTGTTGTAACTTCTCCTTTTTCATTTCTGATTTTATTTATTTGAGTCCTCTCCCTCTTTTTCTTGATGAGTCTGGCTAATGGCTTATCAATTTTGTTTATCTTCTCAAAGAACCAGCTTTTAGTTTTATTGATCTTTGCTATTGTTTTCTTTGTTTCTATTTCATTTATTTCTGCTCTGATCTTTATGATTTCTTTCCTTCTGCTAACTTTGGGTTTTGTTTGTTCTTCTTTCTCTAGTTTCTTTAGGTGTAAGGTTAGATTGTTTACTTGAGATTTTTCTTGTTTCTTGAGGTAGGCTTGTATAGCTATAAACTTCCCTCTTAGAACTGCTTTTGCTGCATCCCACAGGTTTTGGGTCGTCGTGTTTTCATTGTCATTTGTCTCTAGGTATTTTTTGATTTCCTCTTTGATTTCTTCAGTGATCTCTTGGTTGTTTAGTAACGTATGGTTTAGCCTCCATGTGTTTGTGTTTTTTACGTTTTTTCCCCTGTAATTCATTTCTAATCTCATAGCGGTGTGGTCAGAAAAGATGCTTGATATGATTTCAATTTTCTTCAATTTACTGAGGCTTGATTTGTGACCCAAGATGTGATCTATCCTGGAGAATGTTCCGTGCGCACTTGAGAAGAACGTGTAATCTGCTGTTTTTGGATGGAATGTCCTATATATATCAATTAAATCTATCTGGTCTATTGTGTCATTTAAAGCTTCTGTTTCCTTATTTATTTTCATTTTGGATGATCTGTCCATTGGTGTAAGTGAGGTGTTAAAGTCCCCCACTATTATCGTGTTACTGTCAATTTCCTCTTTTATAGCTGTTAGCAGTTGCCTTATGTATTGAGGTGCTCCTATGTTGGGTGCATATATATTTATAATTGTTATATCTTCTTCTTGGATTGATCCCTTAATCATTATGTAGTGTCCTTCCTTGTCTCTTGTAACATTCTTTATTTTAAAGTCTATTTTATCTGATATGAGTATAGCTACTCCAGCTTTCTTTTGATTTCCATTTGCATGGAATATCTTTTTCCATCCCCTCACTTTCAGTCTGTATGTGTCCCTAGGTCTAAAGTGGGTCTCTTGTAGACAGCATATATATGGGTCTTGTTTTTGTATCCATTCAGCAAGCTTGTGTCTTTTGGTTGGAGCATTTAATCCATTCACGTTTAAGGTAATTATCGATATGTATGTTCCTATGACCATTTTCTTAATTGTTTTGGGTTTGTTTTTGTAGGTCCTTTTCTTCTCTCGTGTTTCCCACTTAGAGAAGTTCCTTTAGTATTTGTTGTAGAGCTGGTTTGGTGGTGCTGAATTCTCTTAGCCTTTGCTTGTCTGTAAAGCTTTTGATGTCTCCATCAAATCTAAATGAGATCCTTGCCGGGTAGAGTAATCTTGGTTGTAGGTTCTTCCCTTTCATCACTTTAAGTATATCATGCCACTCCCTTCTGGCTTGCAGAGTTTCTGCTGAGAAATCAGCTGTTAACCTTATGGGAGTTCCCTTGTATGTTATTTGTCGTTTTTCCCTTGCTGCTTTCAATAATTTTTCTTTGTCTTTAATTTTTGCCACTTTGATTACTATGTGTCTTGGCGTGTTTCTCCTTGGGTTTATCCTGTATGGGACTCTCTGCACTTCCTGGACTTGGGTGGCGATTTCCTTTCCCATGTTAGGGAAGTTTTCGACTATAATCTCTTCAAATATTTTCTCTGGTCCTTTCTCTCTTCTCTTTCTGGGACCCCTATAATGCGAATGTTGTTGCGTTTAATGTTGTCCCAGAGGTCTCTTAGGCTGTCTTCATTTCTTTTCATTCTTTTTTCTTTATTCTGTTCCGCAGCAGTGAATTCCACCATTCTGTCTTCCAGGTCACTTATCCGTTCTTCTGCCTCAGTTATTCTGCTATTGATTCCTTCTAGTGTAGTTTTCATTTCAGTTATTGTATTGGTCATCTCTGTTTGTTTGTGCTTTAATTCTTCTAGGTCTTTGTTAATCACTTCTTGCATCTTCTCAATCTTTGCCTCCATTCTTATTCCGAGGTCCTGGATCATCTTCACTATCATTATTCTGAATTCTTTTTCTGGAAGGTTGCCTATCTCCATTTTATTTAGTTGTTTTTCTGGGGTTTTTTCTTGTTCCTTCATCTGGTATATAGCCCTCTGCCTTTTCATCTTGTCTGTCTTTCTGTAAATGTGGTTTTTGGTCCACAGGCTGCAGGATTGTAGTTTTTCTTGCTTCTGCTGTCTGCCCTCTGGTGGTTGAGGCTATCTAAGAGGCTTGATGGGAGGCTCTGGTGGTGGGTAGAGCTGACTGTTGCTGTGGCGGTCAGAGCTCCGTAAAACTTTAATCCACTTGACTGTTGATGGGTGGGGCTGGGTTCCCTCCCTGTTGGTTGTTTTGCCTGAGGCAACCCAACACTGGAGCCTGGGCTCTTTGGTGGGGCTAATGGCAGACTCTGGGAGGGCTCACGCCAAGGAGCACTTCCCAGAACCTCCACTGTCAGTGTCCTTGTCCCCATGGTGAAACAGAGCCACCCCCCGCCTCTGCAGGAGACCCCCCAACACCAGCAGGTAGGTCTGGTTCAGTCTCCCCCAGGGTCACTGCTCCTTCTCCTGGGTCCCGATGCGCACACTGTTTTGTGTGCGCCCTCCAAGAGTGGGGTCTCTGTTTCCCCCAGTCCTGTCGAAGTCCTGCAATCAATTCCCACTAGGCTTCAAAGTCTGATTCTCTAGGAATTCCTCCTCCCGTTGCCGGACCCCCAGGTTGGGAAGCCTGACGTGGGACTCAGAACCTTCACTCCAGTGGGTGGACTTCTGTGGTATAAGTGTTCGCCATTCTGTGAGTCACCCACCCAGCAGTTATGGGATTTGATTTTACTCTGATTGCGCCCCTCCTACTGTCTCACTGTGGCTTCTCCTCTGTCCTTGGACGTGGGGTATCCTCCTTGGTGAAGTCCAGTGTCTTCCTGTCGATGATTGTACAGCAGCCAGTTGTGATTCTGGTGCTCTCGCAAGAGGGAGTGAGAGCATGTCCTTCTACTCCGCCATCTTGGTTAATCCCCCCCTGTCTTTGTGTTTCTGACTTACTTCACTTAGTATGATAATCTCTCGGTCTGTCCATGTTGCTGCAGATGGCATTATTTCGTTCGTTTTTATGGCTGAGTAGTATTCCATTGTATATATGTACCGTATCTTCTTTATCCATTCATCTGTCGATGGACATTTAGGTTATTTCCATGTCTTGGCTATTGTGAATAGTGCTGCTATGAACATAGGGATGCATGTATCTTTTTGAATTATAGTTTTGTCCGGGTACATGCCCAGGAGTGGGATTGCTGGATCATATGGTAATTCTATTTTTAGTTTTCTGAGGAACCTCCATACTGTTTTCCATAGTGGCTGCACCAACTTACATTCCTCAAGTGGTCCCATTTCTAAAGGTAACCATTTAATAGTGTCTTCAGAGTAGAAAGGCAATTCAGATAGAGGATCACTAGAATGAGTACTCAAAGGAGGATAGAGGGGAGCAGTAGTTAAAGTTTTAGGTACCATTAATCTTTCATTAGCCTTCTACAACAATTCTTTCAATGAGGCTATTTTGAAATTTTGGAGCTTTTTTGGGCTTCTTCATATCACTTAAAATGGGTACAATAGTTTAAGATGAGAGCTCTCTAAAATTTTAACAATTTGGAAGTTTTTCCAATTCAGAGGATCCAAAGTTTCAAAAAGCTAGCCCTATACAAATATTTCTCCCTGCTAACCTAATTTGTAAAAGAGAAACTCTTACCACTGTTTCCAGTAGACCCTGCAGGCAGACATCCAGGAGACTGCCAGCTTTAACTGCATGCAAAAAAATCAGTTTTGGAATGCAAAAAGAGAACCCAATCTTGGCCATTTCAGGGTGGGGTTTCCTCTAATTTCCAATTAAGTACTTGCAAGCATACATAAACCCAGCTGGTATTCCCATAGGTGGCTGTCTGTCTCCACAGGAGCTGTTTGGCCTTTGAGGCACGATTTCCCATTATTAATTTGGTAGCCTAATTCAGATATGAGATATGATCTGAACAGCATTATGGGGACTGTGTGGTGGATCAAATGTGTGCTGCTTCTGAGTCTAGCTCCCCAAGAATGTTACGCTTTATGGTTGGGCAGGTACTTCTGCCAGTGGGGAGGTTTGGTCAATGCATGGTGCAGATACACAATGCACAGTAGAGAGAGGAGGCCAAAGGGCAGAGAAAATTTTTTATGTTTAAATTATCCTTGACTTGCCTTAGAATATGAAATTTTATTTCATCACATGTGATTTATTAAAGTGAAAAACAGAATGGTTGTAAGTGTATTGATGGGCTAGGGAGTAAGACTATGAAGGCGGAAGTGACATGTGTCAGAGCGAGGCTACTTAAGAGGGTACATCCTGTTCCCCTTGTAAGGGTAGGTTTAGAATATAAGGCTGTGAAGATGGTAGGCAGAGATTAGATTATAAAGAACCTTTCATGCCACTGAGCTTACATGTAGGCAGGAGAGTTGCTGAAGAATAAGAGGATGTGTATTCATTCAACAAATTATTATTGACCAAATATTTATTGAGTGGCTACTGTGTGCTAAGTACTGAGGAACAAAACAAAACAAAAAAATTCCTGCCTTTGGGGAGTTAACTTTCTAATGGGGAGACAATCAAAGTGAACACCTTCCAGGTTATTATAATGACTGACTTTTAATCATAGTGAAATGGAAAACTTTGGAAGGATTTGAGCAGATGAATAGCACTATTTGACTTACTCCAGCTGTTGTGTTGGGAATAAACTGGACAATGGCAAAAGCAGGGACGTAATTAAGAAGCAGTTGCAGTAATCTAGACAAGAGATAATGGTTTAGAGCAGATGGCGGTCATAGCAGTGGAGAGGTTAAAAAGTGGTCAGATTCTGGATAACTTGAAGGTAGAACAAGTAGGATTTGCTGACAGGATGGATGTGCTGTTTGAGGGGAAGAATAAGATTTTTAGCCTAAGGAGCTGAAAGAATGGAGTTGCCATTAACTGAGATGGCAAAGACTACAGGAAGAGGGTGAGATCAGGAGCTAGGTGTTGCACCTGTTAAGTTTGAGATGCCTATTAAACATCAAATGGAGACATCTCATAGGCAGTTGGATATACAGACCTGGAGTTCATGGGAATGGTCCTAACTAGATCTGTGAATTTGGGGATTAAATCAGCATATAGATAAGGTTTAAAGCCAAGACTGACTGAGACTTGATGAAATCCCCAGAGAAGTGAGGTAGAACAAAGAGGGCAAAGGACAGAGCCCTGGGGCACTCCAGTGTTTAGAGGTTAGAAAAAGGAGCAGGAACCAGCAAAGTAGACTGATGGAGCAGCCAGAAAGGGAGAAGGAAAACCAGGAAAGAGTGATGTGAAGCCAAGGGAAGAAAGTGTCAGGGAAGAGGGAGTCACCAGCTGTGCCAGACCCTGGGAGGGGTGGGGGTAAAGGGAGGACTGAGAATTGATCATTGGATTCAGCAAGTCCAAGTCACTGGTGACCTTGACAAGAGCAGTAAGAGTGGATTCAAGAAGAGAAATCGAACACAGAAGTATTGACACTCTTTGAGTTTTCTTGTAAAAGGAAGGGAAAAAATGAGTAGTATTTAGAGGAGTAAGTGGAATTGAGAAAGGATTTTCTTTAAGAAAGGAGAAATAATAGCATGTTTGTCTGCTGATAGAAAGATTCAGTAGAGCAGAAAACATTAATGATGCAGGATAAGGAAGGAGAGCAACATTTATATGGAGCAGAGATAGTTCATCAATGGACACAGGAAAGAAGATAGAATATTTAGGCACAGATGGAGGTAGGTGGGTCAGTTTGGAAGTTTGTTAATACTTTCTCTGAATGCTTTACTTTCTTAGTGAAATAGGAAGCAAAGACATCAGTTGAGAGGGAGGATGGAGAAGGAAGCACTAGAGGTTTGAGAAGAGGCGGTATGAAATAATTGGGAGGGTGAGAAAGTACATGGAATAAAGGAATAGAGTGAGGGACATACTGAAATATGCTAGGCAGGACTTCCCTGGTGGCGCAGTGGTTAAGAACCTGCCTGACAATGCAGGGGACACGGGTTCGAGCCCTGGTCCGGGAGGATCCGACATGCTGTGGAGCACCAGGCCCCATGTGCCACAACTGCTGAGCCTGCACTCTAGAGCCCGCGCACCACAACTACTGAGCCTGCGTGCCACAACTACTGAAGCCCGTGTGCCACAACTACTGAAGCCCATGTGCCACAACTACTGAAGCCTTCGCGCCTAGAGCCCGTGCTCCGCAACAGGAGAGGCCACCTCAGTGAGAAGCCCGCACACCGCAACAAGGAGTGTCCCCCGCTCACTGCAACTAGAGAGAGCCCATGTGCAGCAACGAAGACCCAACACAGCCAAAAATAAATAAATTAAATAAATAAATTTTTAAAATATATATGCTAACTGGGCCCGTGAGCCACAACTACTGAGCCTGCGCGTCTGGAGCCAGTGCTCCACAACAAGAGAGGCTGCGATAGTGAGAGGCCCGCGCACCGCGATGAAGAGTGGCCCCCGCTTGCCGCAACTAGAGAAAGCCCTCGCACAGAAATGAAGACCCAACACAGCCATAAATAAATAAAAATAAATAAAATTAAAAAAAATATATATATATATATATGCTAGGCAGCAAAATGAAGATACAGTGTCAGAGAGAGACTAATAGCAAGAAGGCCATTGCAGTGGTCTAAATGAGATTTGATGAGCTTCTGAATCAATTCAGGTACGATATTGGGGTCATTAGCGTATAGGTAGTAGTTCAAGCTTCAAGTATGGATAAAATTGCCCAAAGAGAGCAGACTGACAATAGCAATGGCTAGAGACCACTGGAAGACAAGCTCAAAACTCAGAAGACTCCTCTAGGTAAACAGGAAAAACCATGGGAAAGAGGGCACAGAGGTAAGATTAGTTAAGGCTTATATGTGCCATCCAGGTTGATTACCTGGGAAGTTGTAGTTTTGATGAAGGAACAGGAGAGAACCCCATTTCACTGTCAGATGGGGAGTAAGTAGAAATACGGAATACAGATAGTAAATAGACCACACTTCCAAGAAAGAAAAGTAGAAGTAGCAAAGCCTAAAACTAGGCCTGGAAAGCCATTCCTTTGGCAGAGACAACAGCTTCTGGAAAGACCAAGAGGTATAGAAGTGCACATATAAGGAATTTTAAATAGTTTGATATGAAAACTAAATTTTTAAAAATATTTGATTCATTTAATTTTTTTGTTCCTTTGTCTTTTAAAACTGATCAGTGTATAGTTCTCTTTGGGGAAATTGGGGAGGGAGAAGTAACCTTCTATTTAGTTGTATATATATGTGTCCCTTAGCTAACTTTTTTAAAAAAAATACCGAGACTTTCACATGAAGTAGACTTTGAGACTGCTCAAGCTCTTGAAATTGGAAATTAGGCAGTAATATTCTTCTTAATATTGTAATGTGTTCCCATTCTCTACCTGTCATAAAAGTTGTCTGAAAGCTCCTTTTCCTTCATTTGCTTATTTTAGGAAGCAGCAGAAAATGTCCACTGAACGGACTTCTTGGACAAGTTTGTCCACTATTCAGAAAATAGCACTGGGCCTCGGGATCCCAGCCAGTGCAGTGGTTGCCTATATCCTATACCGCAGATATAGGGAAAGCAGAGGTATGTGAATCCATGGCTGTACATATGGAAATGTTTAAACTATGTTCTGGCCTTGTTAAATTGAAATGAAAACTTCCGTTCCAGACTGGGTATCATTTGTTGGGATGTAATTGGCTTTCTGTGAGGGATCTTTTTTTTTTTTTAATCAATTCATTTATTTTTTATTTTTGGCTGCATTGGGTCTTCGTTGCTGCGCGCGGGCTTTCTCTAGTTGCGGCGAGCGGGGGCTACTCTTCGTTGTGGTGCACGGGCTTCTCATTGCGGTGGCTTCTCTTGTTGCAGAGCACGGGCTCTAGGTGCATGGGCTCCAGTAGTTGTGGCTCGCGGGCTCTAGAGCTCAGGCTCAGTAGTTGTGACACATGGGCTTAGTAGCTCCGCAGCGTGTGGGATCTTCCCGGACCAGGGCTCAAACCTGCGTCCCCTGCATTGGCAGGTGGATTCTTAACCACTGCACCACCAGGGAAGTCCCTGTGAGGGATCTTTGAAACAAAGTTTTTTCTTTTCTATGTTAATGTGAAGCTAGTCTGTGAAATAAAGAACTCATTTTATAATTCTTTTGATCTCTTCCCTTCAGCAACACCAACACTACAATGGGTTCTTTCTTTCTCCTTTTTTTATACCCATACACTTGTTTATATTTTCCTTCTATTGTTAGAAGGCTAACTGTCCCGTCCAGTTTCCCCACAGGTTGGACCTAGGGAGTAGGACCTAGAGAAATGATTTACGTACAAACAAGAGAAATTCTGAGCCTAGTGGGCTCCTCAGGCAACTTCTAGCCTTCATTCTTCTCCAGGAGTCGTGTCTTGGGAGAAGTAGTTTGCCCAGAATCCATCACCCCTTCCTTGCAGAACCAAATGACTTTTCCCATTTTAACATATGAAAACAGTAGCCCAGAAAGAATGCCCATCTTCTGGTCTTTCAGGACCTTTTAATTCCCACTCAGATGCTACTTCTCCTTCTCTTTGTGGTTGAGATCCTCAGTTTATCTCTTGCATCCACATCTCTTTGACAGCTAGATTCAGGGGAGGGCAGGTAGTAGCTTTGGGTATTATCTAAGTATGATCTGTTTATCTATGCAGAAGAGCGGCTGACATTTGTTGGGGAGGATGACATCGAGATAGAGATGCGAGTCCCCCAGGAGGCTGTGAAGCTCATCATTGGCCGGCAAGGAGCCAATATTAAGCAGGTAACTGTGTGAGCAGGCAACGGCTTTCCCAGGGATTGATTCTGTTTTCCCTCCTCTGCCCCCATTCCATAAAACCCACTCACACTATGTATATTTTAAACAGAAAAAATACAGGAACTTTTTAGCTAACTGCTATTTTCCTTCTAGAGATGAGTACTTCTCCCTAGAGAATGGGTGACTTAACTTGAAATGGGGATTTTTAATTGGATGATTCTCAGCCTGGTATAGCTTGAATCATTCCTTTCTACTATGGAATTATGAACTCTCATTAATTGACAGTAACTAATTGCTCCCTGATTCTTTTTACCATCTCCTGTTGTTCAGTTGGAATGTCAGTGAAGTAAAATAATTGATTCTCTAATCCAAATTAGGGGGAAAGAGTGTTCTAAACACAGAGAAACTGTTTTGGATTAACTGCTATTTGGGGTTACCTTTGTCTCTAATCTCCTTCCATAAGTACACGTAATTGAGGACTGCTTATAGCACCCTGATTTCACTGACTGCTGTGTCCAGTTCCATCTACCTCCAGGGTTAGGTTTAGAGTATCCTTGGCTGACCCAGATGAGAGCTTGTCCAGCGCGTACTACCACATATCCTTTTCTCTGCAGCTACGAAAACAGACAGGTGCTCGGATCGATGTGGACACAGAGGATGTAGGAGATGAGCGGGTGCTGCTTATCAGTGGTTTTCCTGTTCAGGTGTGCAAGGCCAAAGCAGCAATTCATCAGATCCTGACTGAGAGTACCCCAGTGTCTGAGCAGCTCTCAGTTCCCCAGAGATCTGTGGGCAGAATCATAGGTACCACTGGACAGCTTCCTCTGCTGTTTCCTTTTTTGTTTACCTTTGCCTTTCTTTCACACCTTCCCAAGGGTTTCTCCTGGCCTACTTCCGCTTCACCTTGCTGAGAAAAAAAGGCAGGGACGTTGAGACCAGAGCTTTACTTTTTTACAGAAGTAAAAGCAGTGGTAAAGCAAAACTCATTACCTCAAGAAGTTGTATGATCTGAACCTTACAAATAGGTTCCAGAAGGGTTCAGGTAAATGTATTTACCTCAGATTTTTAAAGGGAAGCTAAGGATGCTCATTTTATCCGAAGTCTTTCAAGACAGTGCTCTAGAAAGCACCTATTATGCCTTCCCCGGAGCATTCCTTATGCTGCTGGTAGAGGCAGAGAAATGTCCTGTCCCTGGTCCACTGTTTCACGCACTGTGTAGGGTATCTTCTAATGAAGTGGGGATGTAAAGTATGCCGAGTGGCCAAAAAATGCAAGTGACATGACCACATTAACCTAGCCAATGTGTAAAATTTAAATAAAATGGATAGAGCAAATAATCCAGTATTCCCCTTAGTATAATACAGATTTCAGTAGCTCCTGCTTTCCATTCACTATCTTCCATTCTGTTTAGTTTGAAAATGAGAACTGACTCTCCCCTCCTACTATGTACAAAACAGTGGTATCTCTAGTAGTTAAGGTTAGCGAGGAGGGAAGGACAGGTTTTTATGTATTGTGCAATGCAGGGAGAGGCGGCGAGACAATTCGTTCTATCTGTAAGGCCTCAGGAGCCAGAGTAACCTGTGACAAAGAATCAGAGGGGACATTGCTACTATCAAGACTTATAAAAATCTCAGGAACACAGAAGGAGGTGGCAGCAGCTAAGGCAAGTAGCTGATAGATTTGAATTGTATCTAAGAGTGAGAAGAACACTTTACTCCATCCCAGGTCAATATCTGGCCACGTAGATATCATCCCTTGTCTTATTTTCCACAGCATTTGATACTGGAGAAAGTTTTAGAAGATGAAGAACTTAGGAAGAGAATTGCTCATTCTGCAGAAACCAGAGTCCCACGGAAGCAGCCAATCAGCGTAAGAAGAGAGGAAGTGACAGAGCCAGCTGGGGCTGGAGAGCCAGCTTTATGGAAAAACACTGGCACTAGCTTGGAGCAGGCTGCACCTCTGGCCGTTCCTCCCCACAAAGGAGGTGGCGACACGTCTGTTGTAGGACCAGAAGAGCGTTCCTGCGAGAAACCTAATGATGACAACTTTCAGAAGTTTGGAGCCCAGACCAGTCCAGAGACATCCATGTTTGAAAGTAAGTAAGAAAGAGGGAACCCATGAGCCGTATGGAAGATAGAAAAAGTGGCTTAGATAACCCAAAATAGGAAACAATAAAAAAAAAAAATGTCTATTTTCTCGACTACACTTACAAGTCTTTAATCACAGATAGGACTTTCTGGCAGTATTTTACTTGGGATTAGTACTAAACACAGATACTTTTTTTCTGAATACAAACCAGCTAATAATTATAGAAAACAATATAGAAATATGCTAGTTCACAGGAAACTAGTCTGTGAGTAATACATCAAATAATTGAATTACATGGTATTCTTTCTCCAAACCTATTTATTTAAGTAAGTAAAATACTGAGTGCAGTTTTTTTCCTGAATCATTACTGTTTTAAAAAATCGACACCATTCAAGAAGAATAAAAAGGCTGTGGGCTTTTTCTTCTATGTATAGGTACTGGGATGGGCAGGGAAGACCAGGGCCCCTCAGAGGTTCATAGACTTGTCCAGGGTCACATAATGAGTCAGTGGTAGAAAGGGATCTGGAACAGGCCCACATCTGTCCATGTGTCTTCTCCCTGGTCCATGCTGCAGCTAGCATATGGGGATTTCCCTTCATTATAACTGGTGGCTGATTTGAATACATGGCAGATGACTAAGAATGTGACCGAACTCTTATTACTCAGATACATAGAAAGGAACAGAACATAGCTTCGTATTTTTCTTCAGGATGTTCTTGTATGATGCATCCAGTTGTCCCTCTAGCCATTTTTAAATGGTAATAGCCACTTGGTATTTGTACCTCTCACCCTCCTGATGCAGTCTTCCCATTTCAACCAGAGATGATTCTAATAATGGTCACCATATTAGTTAATAATGATTCTGCAGCTTAACTTGCTTATCCCTGTGGTTAGTCCCCAGTCCGGACTTCAGTTTCCATGCTGATGAATTCCTAGAAGTCTATGTCTCTGCCTCTGAACATCCTAACCACTTCTGGATCCAAATCATTGGCTCCCGCAGCCTGCAACTGGATAAGCTTGTCAGTGAGATGACCCAGCACTATGAAAATAGTCTGGTGAGTTGCCATAGGGACAGGGCAGGGGTTTGATGGAAAGGGGGCATATCTTTTTCATTGTGACATATTCTCTTCCCTTTTCTGTGGAGCAGCGGCTTGTTCTTCCTTCCTTCTGGTATCCACTGTTTATTTTTTAGCCTACCCCTTCCTAACTCTGCCCTCTCCTGCCTCCTCATCCCCTTGTGTAGCCTGAAGACTTGACAGTACATGTAGGAGACATTGTCGCAGCACCTTTACCTACAAATGGTTCCTGGTATCGAGCCCGGGTCCTTGGCACCTTGGAGAATGGGAACCTGGACCTCTACTTCGTTGACTTTGGAGATAATGGAGATTGCCCACTGAGGGACCTCAGGGTGCTCAGGTCAGCGTGGGGGCCAGGCTGGAGTCTCACTTACTGACTCAGTCCTGGCCATAGGGTGGTGAGCTGTTGGCACTTATCACCAGGGGGCGTTGGAAGAGAACCTCTTTACAGTGATCAGATGATTATCATCTTCTGCTGGGTTAACTGCTGTCTAAAAGCCAGGAATATAAGAAGGCCCTTCTGGCACTAGGATTCTAATTTCAAGTTCTTTCACTTTAGGAGTGACTTCCTAAGCCTTCCATTTCAAGCAATAGAGTGTAGTCTGGCACGGATAGCCCCCTCAGGTAAATTAGTCCTATTACCTATTGACTTTGCCTCCATATAGAATAACTTTCATAGAGCACATGGGAGGGAGTCTCACATTCCCAGGCTTTTTGAGCTCGGGGGGCTCAGGTGCCTTTTCATCACCAGTGCTAGAAAGCAACGGCCAGAAACTTGCCTGGCAGTCAGACATAGGTGCCTTTTGAAGTAGACAAAGGTAGTTCCGGTTTTCCTCCAGGACATAATCCCACCCCCGTCAGCACTGACCCCTTCTTAGGCGCTCTCTACGATTTTTTACGAGGTGAACAATGGGAAGAGGAAGCTTTGGATGAGTTTGACAGACTCACTCACTGTGCTGACTGGAAGCCCCTGATGGCCAAGATCTCTAGCTACGTCCAGTCTGGGATCTCAACTTGGCCCAAGATCCACTTATATGATACTAGCAATGGGAAGGTAAGACTGGGGTTCACACGTTGCTCACTGTCTCTTCAGTGTATTTATAGCCTCATTTACTTTTTCTTTCCCAGAAACCCTTACTTGATGATATTTCTAACTCGTAAGATCCTACTTACTGAACCAGTAAAGGAATTTTTTAAAGTATCAATCCTAGCTCTTCTGCCTTATTTCCTCTGATTTGCCCTTCCTTCAGAGAGAACATCATTCCCTTTTCATCTTTCTTCTCAGAAACTTGATATTGGGTTAGAATTAGTTCGTAAAGGATATGCAGTTGAGCTTCCTGAAGACATGGAAGAAAACAGAGCTGTCCCAGTAATGTTGCACGGTGTGGTGAGTGAGCCATTGTAGCCATTCAGGGTGCTGCTTTGGGGCAAATCTGGTGCCTTGAGACAAGAGGGCGTCTAGTCGTGCATGACAGTTTGTAGAGCGTTCTCTTCTCTTAAGGACTCTGAGTTGCTCCACTAGTTGATCAAAGGAGACCTTGGGTGCCTCAGCAGCCAAACCAGATTCTGTGAGCAAAATGATGGGACGGCTTCTCCAAACACATTCTTCCTTTTTCTCTTGTTTTCATCCCTTCAGGCCACAGAAACAGATGTCTCTCTCCGCAGCACGGTCACTGAGACCAAGAAGAGCCCTGGAGAGATGGCAGATACCCTGTCCTGCCTCAGTTTATTAGGTACAAACAGCATTTGCTCCCTAGAGCATCTCTGGAAGTTACCATTTCTTAATCAGCCTCTCCAACTAGGGAGGTTGTTAAGACTTACCTCTTAACCAAGGTGGTCATCGAGCACCAAGAAGCCCATTTTTTTTCCCCTGAGCCTCAGTGGCAGTGCCTGCTAAATTAGGGCAGTATCTAACTTTATCCTCATTTCCGCTAATTAGAAGCTGCCTCTATGTCTGGTGATGATAACCTTGAAGATGACTGCTTACTCTGAAGTCACCTTCAGTTGCCTCAGCCATCCGCTTTGCGGTAAGTAAAGCTATCATCTATCTGTAGCAACAGGAAAGTAATTAGGGTGACAGCAGGGGCCTTGCCTCTTCCCCATAGCCCATCTTACTACTACTTCTCTGCAGCTGCTTTCCTGCAGCTTTACTTTCAGACTGAGCCCTTTCAAGCTTTTTGTGTCTTTGTGTCTTTGGCAGGATTTGGCATAAGATTTGGTGCCTGAAGAGAGGAGCCTGTGATAGAGATCAGTGCAGTTCTTCCTTCATTATATACACGATCTGGCTTGCTGTGAACCAAATGCATTTGCTCCTTCCACTGGACTACCAGAAAGTGTGAGGGGTGGAGGGAGACAAACACATGCCCCTACTCCACCACCACCCCCTGCGCCCCTTCCAGTGTTTGAGTGCTGCTGCGCTACTTTCAGCCTGCTCAGCGTCCAGCTCGTTCCCCTCGGCGAGTCACAGAGCACACTGCTGCTAGGCTGTGTCCTTTTGAGGCTGGGAAACAGCCAGGGTTTGGTTATTGGAAATGATGATTCTGCAGACTTCTGACTCACCTCATCAGGTGACTGGTTAAGGAGAGTTTTTTGAGTGGTGAACTCAAAGACTGCAGTTGAGTCAGGAGGCAAAGGCAAAAATCAGCATAATTATATTGAAAAGCCTCGGGAAGTGGGAAGAGAATACTGCCTCCCAGCCTCAACTGCTGATATGTTATTGGAGACAAGTTTTTTGAAACAGTGCTCCAACTATTTCCCATAGTTGAGAGGTAACTCAGGAAATATTCTAAATTGCTGGTATAGTATCTATAATATATATGTATACACACACAGCCATAGAGAGAACTTATGTAGCTGTTCAAATCATTTGGGGGGTCCTTTGCTGAATAAAGTTCTCAAGAAAATTACTTAAAACTAAATGCTGGTTGAATCACAAGGTGGAAACAAGTGTATGGGTATCTTGTGAACTGAAATCTGGTGAAAACTGCCAAACACCTCACACAGAGGGGCCCATCTATGAAACATCTGTCCCTCTCATGCACAGATCATATTCTTGCCGTAAAGCAACTTCAGAATTAATCATTCACTAAGACCCTACCTAAAAGGAGTAGATTAGGATTCTAGAAACATGGGTTCTAGGGATAGATCTTTGTTGTGAACTTGCGGGGCCTGTTTCCTTATAGCATCTCTCCATTTCTGACAGTATTTTGAGGATCCAGTGAGAACTGTGAAGGTATTTGAAAGTAATGTGGGTGGTAGAATGATGGCAAATGAACTTTTTTTTTTTTTAAAGATCAGCAAGGTAAAGTAGAAGACTTAAAACTAGTATATAAGGCTATCATATGCAGGATTTTTTAAATCCAGGAATTAGTGACATCCACCCCTATACACATGGCAGCTATATTTTCCCATAGGCACAATTTTCAAATTTTATTGTCTTAGAAAAGTCTCAGTACCAAGCAGCAGAAAGGCTTCAGTGAAGGAGCGTCTCTGAGTAGCTTGGGTAGTCCCACAGGAATCAGTGAAGGGCTACCATTGATAGGACATTTCAGACCTTGGCTGCACTCACTCAGTGAAGCAGGCTCGGCCCTGGAATTGGAGCTGCTGTACAACAGGGTCATGAGGCCAGTTAGTCCCCAGTTTCCTCAGCCGTTACGCCTTTTTTTTTTTTTTTTTTTGGAATATTTATTTTTTTAATTGAAATGTAGTTGATTTACACTGTTGTGCCAATCTCTGCTGTACAGCAGAGTGACTCAGTTTTACACATATAGACATTCATTTTTTATATATTCCTTGCCATTATGGTTTATCACAGGATATTGAATATAGTTCCCTGTGCTATCAGTAGGACCTTGTTATCAGCCTTTACTCTTGAGAGGTCCCCTGATAGAAAACATTCATAGGACTTCTTGCTCTGGAAAATGAGTAGTGTCTCATTCTTAACTGTAGTTTGTCACTGTGTATGAAAGCCTGTTCCTTTAATATGGCCTTTAAGCCTTGTCAGTTTACATTGCATTCTGATGGGTTCCCTAATCCAATATAACTCTCTACTTCTCCTGCTTCCTGGGGTGTTCCTTCCCTTGAGCCAATGCCACAGGAACCATGTACCTTCTCTGATTTCCTCCACCTCAAAGAGAAGGAAATAACACTTGTCTCCAATTTGAACCAAAATATATGGATGAAAGTCTCCCAGTAAGGCTTAAGTCTTCCTGAATTCCCTAGTGCTTGGTTTTGCTGCTGGCAGGTGCTCAGATGGTTAGAATAAATAGGGGAAGGCAAAAACTGAAAATCCTTGGATCCTTTCTCTCCCTGGCTCAGGCCCCTTTGATCTTTTCAGTCGTCAAATGTTTATCTATCTATCCTACAGTGAATTCAGCTCTGTAAGGCTCAAAGAAACAGTGAACACTTGAGGATTGCACTACCCTTTATTCCTAAGATGGAAGGTGTTCTGAATCACATCCTGGGCCCCTGGTTCTCATTTATCAAGGCTCCCAGCCCTTCACAGAGTAGGAATAAGCATGTTCAGGGAGGTTCACTGGGCAGGTGGCCTAGGTCCCTTTCAAGGGGATACACCATAAAGATGACATTGTTCCAGGGAGGAAGGGCCGGGTGATCTGGTCTGACCACTTCAAAGCCCATGTAGCTGAAGGCCCGTAGCAGGGCACCTGTGAAAAGAGAGAACAAATTAGAACACTCTGAAACTCAATACAACTGTTCCCCCAGCCTTGGCTTCTTCCAGTAGGAAATGACTTGAGGGGTGTGGGAAACAGTGTAGTGCAGGCACTGGGATGATGTGCTTTGGAGTCAAACAAACCTAGACTCTAACCTGGCTGGAGTTTACTATGCCGGGATGGTATAGTAAACTCTTGACCATCTTTGTCTTTTATCCAATGAAGTATAAACTCCTTGAGGGAGGAGGTGTAGTTTCTGTAACGTGTGCCTAGCATCTGGTTAATTATATTCCTATCCTGCTGGCCTAATGCCTGACCCTTTCACTCTATAGGTGTTTAATACACTTGAGATCCTTTCTGTCCTACCAGCCAGATCCCTTGAATGGCTTCTTTGTAATTCCACCAGTGCTCCTTCAGTCTAGATTCTGAAATCTACGTGCAGGGCCTTCCTCATAGTCTAGTTATGACTTGAATGAACAGAATGCTAGATGCCTTAATTTCCTTGGCGGGGAGTAGGGGGTGGGTGTTGAATCCCTGAACTGCCTGAGCATGCCCTTTTTTAAAGAGTGAGGGGAAGAAGGTCTACAAAGGAAAAGTCACTTGTCAGCTGCTTCAGCACAAAGGGCCGGGAAGGACAGAGCAGATCCCCACCTCTGTCATTGCGGTTGTTCTGGAAGTTTACAAGCACAGAATCCACATTGGTCTTCTCCTCCACATACTCCAGTGTTGCAGTCAAACTAGGGGCCAGAGGGAAGATGGTCAATGTAATGTTCAGCAAACTCAAAATCCAGAAAGACGCCTACTTGCAGCAGAAGAAATGTTATTACTCAGTTTTTCCTGACCCAAGCCAGGAAATGAAAGTTGCTAAACTAGTTTTGATAGATTTTTTTCTCTGAAGCCAAGGGATTATACACTACTGGACTGACACCCATGCCATGGAAGGGGCTTGGGGTGAAGGGGCCACTCTATAAAGACAAACAGCTAGAGAGCGCTTCCTTTCAACTATTTATGGATTCCCACTTGTGTTTCTGAATCAGTTTAGCAACCTCCCATGGGCTGTTATCCTTTGAACCCCAGATCCTGGCTCAGCTCACAGGCTTGTTCAGTGGTTTGAATGTATCCAGCTCCTGAATAAGCCCTCACTGGTTAGCATGCCCACTACCTGATTATGACATAAGAGCGAAATCCCCTAACCTCTTTCCTCCCCTCTCCCCCATACAGGCTCAGTCACCTTTCCCGGCTGCCTTGATCCAAGGCCCGGTATGGGATATCTAGGAAGAGTCTGTGGTCATAAAGAAGGCCGTGCCAATGGGCAGAGGTCTGGGGGGTGAGGCGGAAGTGGAAGTCTAACTGCACCGGGTCCTGGTGAAGCAGGGGGTCAGTAGCCAGAACCGTCAGGTTCCCAGCCTAGAAAAGGAGTAAAAATGAGAGTAATAGTCTCCTATTTCTGTGCTCACCTAACCCTCAAATCATATCTCAGGCCAGTTTGGGTGTGTCTGTGGAAGCAAGGCAGGGGCTGATGGAGAGCCTGGGAGAAGTGGAGCCAAGGTCTTACTCAATATCCCTTAGTCCTGGGACCTAACTCTGTTCCTATCATGGAGTTCTCTTTGATACAAATAATTTGGAACCTGGAGTCAATGGAGTATTACTGCCTGCTGACCTCACTCGGTGTGCTCTAACCACTCAGAAACTTATGTTTACAGCAGAGAGCTTACTCTTTAAACAAAGCTGTGCCATCTATTTACTGTCTCACTGATAATACTCTTCTACTCTTTTCCATCATATAAGTTTTCTCTAAATTCTCCCATTTCTTACTTAAAATGCATAGCTCATACCCAGGCCATCTATTTACTGTCTCACTGATAATACTCTTCTACTCTTTTCCATCATATAAGTTTTCTCTAAATTCTCCCATTTCTTATTTAAAATGCATAGCTCATACCCAGGCATGTTATTGAGATATGATACAAAGGCAAGGGCAGGAGTTCTGGGTTCTAGTCCCAGAACTTAGCATCTAAACAGCTTTATGTCTTAATACAGTCTATCTTTGTTTCCACTTTCTCTTTTCCCATCCTGCTTTTCACCACCAGCCCTAGGACCTTGCCTTAAGATCTCTGGACCAGAATCCTTGTCTATAAAGGAGCTTTTACACATGAGCTCCGAGGTCTCATCTAGCTCTAGCTTCTTATGATGTATTTTCCAACTAGCTAATGTCCCTTTGCAAGATGTCATTACGGCAAGGGGCTACTGTGTCACAGCACCAGTCCACTTACCGAATGCAATTCTTTAAGCTGGTCTTGATCACCCTGCTCGCTGCTTCTGCCCCCCTGAAGGCCTACTAGGGACTCAGGAGCACTGAAGGCAGCAACGGGGTCGGAGTGTCAAGTCCTCCTGTTCCTTATAAGTGATGCTGATTGGGAAAAAGAGGTCCAAATTAGTTTATTTCTGAGTCTGAGATGGTGAAAGACTCTTAACTTCCAGGTACACAGGGCCAGGCTCTGGCACTATCTTCTGTATCTTATGTGAACCAACCGATCTGTTTCCATTTTCCCAAGCCAGCCAGATAGAAAAAGTTTATGAAGCTCCATGCCAGCCTTCTACCCTATTTTGCTATTATCATCTTTTGCCACTTGGGAAGTTCTTTCGAGTTCTTTTTTCTTTACAGTTTATGTAAACAACTACAAGTAGAGATGAAAACAAGTACCTTTTATAACAAGGCAGCATCTTCTCCCGGAGGGTGATCCGGTATTTGTAACAGTAAAGGTAATAGGCGTATGGTGACCAGATCGGGTAGCGGTAGTTCCGTGTTTTTCCCCTCTTGATATAAGAAAGGGAGTAGATAGAGGGGCGCGACCTGTTACAAGGCAGTTTCTTAGTTCAGTGCCTCCCCAAGGCAAAGTGAGGTTCAGGGAAGGGTGGCAGAGGTTCAGGCAACTAGTGCCATTGTGACACGGTGAACACTATGACATGGACAAAGCGTCAGCCCTTACATCACCTCAGGACTCCTCTCTGCTGCTCCCTACCCCATTACCCCCTTAGGTAGCCCCAAGGCTCCTGTTCAACTAGTATGCACTTCACAGCTATATCAGAAGTTAAAATACTTTCACTTCTGTAGTGGTTGGTAAACAGCCCTGGCTGACCACTTGTGCCCACACAATGTGGGCTCCTCTCTGGCATGTGCACGTGCAAACACACACTTCAGCAACTAAAGGGTTGGGGTCTGACACTGCAGGAAGCTTCTAAGGCCCTGATCCAGCATCTGACCTGACTGGTTGGTTCCTGGTTCCTATCAGTTAAATATTTTTATTATCATCCCTACCTTTAATAAGCCAGTGGTGCTACACGTTGTTGAACTTTCTCATTGCCTTATAGGGTAGGAATCACAAACCAAATGCCTCCGGGGGCCTGGACAATTAATGGAAATTAGTGGAGCTGCGGGGCGGGGCTGAAGCCAAATGAAAAGCTCACACCCTAAAAAAACGTGACACAATAGCTCCAAACAGCTGCCATGCAGGAATGCAGACTCAGTGGTACCAGATCATATGATTTTTCAACAGAAACTGGAAAGATAGATTTTTGTGATAAATATCTCAAATTTTTAAAAAATAATGGCTACTAACTTAAAAAATAAAAATTGTTGATTAAAAAAAATCAACATGGTGAGTCAAATTTGGTTCTGGGGCCACCAGTTTGAGACCTCTGCATATTCATTTATTCATCCATTTAACAAATATTTATTGAGGGCCTACTATGAGCTTAGGATACACAGTAAACAAAACAAAGATCCCCTGCCCCATGGAACTTCTAATAGTGAAAGAACAAACCTAAACACTAAGCACAAGAAAATTATTTCATATGTTAGATGATAGCTGCTATGGAGGAAAATAGAGTAGAATAAAGAAGGATCAGGAGTGTGAAGGGGGTGGGGCAGTTGCAGTAATAAATAGGGTGATCTAAATAGGCCTCATTGAAAAGGTGACATTTAATCAAAGACCTGAAGAGGGTGAGGGATTTAGGCCAAGTGAACATCTGAGGGTAAAAGCATTCTGTGTCAAAGCAACAGCCAGTGCAAAAGCCCTAAGGAGAATGTGTCAAATGTTTTCCACAAACAGCCAGGAGTCCACTGTGGGTGGAGTAGTATAAGCTATAGGGAGAGTATAAAAAGAAGAGAGCTAATGGGGCCAGATCATTGTAGGGCCTTGTAGACCATTGTCTGGCCTTTTTCTTTTACTCTGAGTAAAGGGGGAAGTCATTGCAGGTTTTGGGTAGAAGAGACATGATCTGACTTGTGTTTTTAGAAAGATTCTGACTGTTGTATTGTAAATAAACTGTAGAGCTTTAAACGATGTTTGTTAGGAGACTATTGCAGTAATCCAGGAGAAAGATAGTGTCTTATTCCAGGGTGGAGCATTGCAGGTGATGGGATGTGGCTGGATTCTGGAAATAGTATAAAGGTAGCACCCACAGGATTTCCTGGCGTAGGAGAGAAGTTGAGTCCAAGAACTGAAAGAATGGAGTTACCATCAACTGAGAGGGGAAAGGCTGCAGGTGAGGCACTATGGGGCAGGGTATAGAGATGGATTTAGTTTGGAGCATGTTAACTTTGAATTGTCCGTTAGACCTATAAGGGGAAGATGACACGCAGTTGGATACTCATGTCTGGAGTTCAGAAGACTAGGGTGAGGACAGAAATTTGAAGTCATTGGCATATAAATGGTATGTTAAGCCATGAGACTGAATGGGATCACCAAGAGTGTGTACATTGAGAAGAGTAAAGATCCAAAAACTGAGTCCTGGGGGCACTCTGAGAAGTGGGGAATAAAAGAGAAATCAGCAAAGGAGACTGTGAAGGAAAATAGTGAAGTAGGAAGGAGATAAAAACAAATTGGTGTCCTGGAAGCTAAAAAAGTGTAATTAAGAGGAGGGACTACTGGTCAAAGGCTGCTTATGTGTCAAATAACATGATGTATAGAGCATCTTTCCATAAATCTCTTCTGCCAAACAGACCCTACTCACTCCATTTATATGGTTTACTCCCCAGTACTGAGACCCTCCACGGAGGGAACCGTCTCCCTTGTGACTTAGAATTCTTTAAACATGAGCCTAAATACTGCAGTGTCACGATTAAGGATTAGACGACTTCCTGGGGCTTGCAAGTTTTCCAGAGGATCCCATCCTTCCACCGCTTTTAGGCAGGTTTGAAGTAAGGAAAAATGAGAGCAGCACCCTCTCCCCTCAGCATCCAGTTATCACAGAATGTCAGAATTGGAAGTGACCTCAGAGAGCTACTAGAGCTCAGTCGAAGCCCCCATCTTAAAGATAAAGTGAAGCCAAGAGGGAGAGGGTGTCTTTCCCGGTGTCAGTGCACCTAACAGTCACTCCACTATGTGTCAGTGGCTACGGGTGTCCCTCCCCCGAAAAGAAATTGGGAGAAGGGAGTAGGGGAATGCTGAATCGTGGAGCATTCATCCCAGATCTCTGGTCTCGAGGCAGCCAAGTCGCAGCCCAATCCGGGCCCGGGCTTCCCCCGGGCTTCCCCCGGGTTTCCCCCGGGCTCACCTCGGACAGAGCCGCGCCGGCTCAGGCGCTCCGCGGGCACCCTGTGGGGGCCTTTCCTGCCGCCGGCGCCGGGGGCCTTCTACGCCTCCGTCCGCGCCCGAGAACATGGCGGCGGCCTCGGGCAGAGCTCTGCTGCGGGCGGGCACTGAGCGGCTGGTGCGAGGAGGGGTTTGGGAACTCCTCCGGCCGCGACTTGAAGGGGGCACCTCCGGCTCGGAGCGCGACTTCAGCCTGTCTCACAGTCGGGTGAGGGCCGGGTGTGCGTTCTGGGGCTCCTTGACTGGGGCGCGTTGAGACCTGGTGGGGCCCCGGCCTGCGGGTGGTGGGCTCTCCTTGAGGGGCCGGCGGCCAGAGGAGGAAGCTTCTCCGTGGAGACTCGCTCACGCTCGCTCCCCCGGCCGCCAGGGCACGGTCATTGTGGAGCGCTGGTGGAAGGTGCCGCTAGCGGGAGAGGGCCGGAAGCCGCGCCTGCACCGGCGGCACCGCGTCTACAAGCTGGCGGAGGACACGAAACACCGGCCCAAAGACAACCTGGAGCTCATTCTCACGCAGTCGGTGGAGGGTAAGGCCCCGGCAGAGGTGCTTCCTGTCTCAGGCTGGGCCTGTTTGGCATCAGCTTTTTTCTGCCTTTTCACTAATTTGGGGGAATGACCAGCTCATATTTGAGAAGAGGAAGCCACAAAAAGTACTGTGATGGTGACACTGGCCTCCTACATAGAAAATCAGAACATGAATGCAGCAGCATCATTAACAGTGTGTGGGGAGAAAGAGGCCTGACAGTGTGTGCCACAGATACTGAAATCCCGTGATGGGACAGTGCTTCACTTTGTACAGGGAATATTATGTTTCTAAATCAGGTCCTAAAGAAATGAATTAGAAATCTCTTAAGTGTTGTCCTAGTGAATGCTAATATTTCTTCTAGGAAGAATAAGCACTGTGAGGGAATAAGAGGTCCTTTTTCCTTTGATCGTCTCCTTTTTTAGGGATTGCTCGATAATTCTGATCCAGTGTCTCTGTGCTCTGTTGGCAGAACTTGGAGTCCGAGGTGACCTGGTCTCAGTGAAAAAATCTGTAGGCCGTAATCGACTACTTCCTCAAGGACTGGCTGTATATGCATCTCCTGAAAACAGGAAGCTGTTTGAAGAGGAGAAATTGGTGAGCCCAGAAGACGGCAGAGGGACTTGGAGGAAGTAAAACCTTAAGATTACCTGTAGCAACTTCTTCGAGTCCCTACTTCATTTTCAAATGAAGTAGAGACTAGAAGAACAGGAATTCAGAAGCCCAGCCTGTGCCGAGCATAGCAAGAGTTTGTTATTAGTTACCACAAACTCATTTTTCTTTTTTTTTTTTCCATCTATAACTTTCTTTTCTAGCTGAGACAAGAAGGAAAATTAGAGAAGATCCAGACCAAGGCAGGTGAGACGGTGAGTAGAAACATAGAAAATCTTTATTTATTGGTCACCTACAAAGTCACCAATCTCTTCCTGAAAGACTTCTTGATTTCCTTGAAGTCTCCTGATTTCAAGCACAAGGTAGGGGCAAGGGGAAGTGTTGTGACTACCATAACTGGTGTTGAGATATCCTAGGATATCCTGACCTGTTGGGTGAAGTGCTCTAGTTTATTGAGGGAGGCCCCAAGCTGGGTACCAGGGGACCCATGGAAAAGTGAGATGAGGACTCTGCCTTCGGGGTTGTTTACAGACAAGTTGGAGAGAACATAGACACATGAGAAAGTGATAAACTTAAGGCAGTAAATTATGAGTGACATGGACCAAAATGGATTAGGGTGATTGGGAAAGGATTTTTTTCAGATGGGATTGAATTAGGCCTTATAGGATTAGTAGGCTTTGGATAGACCAGGAGGGTGGGAAAGGTATTCTTAAGGGAGAAAAAGTAGATAGTTAGGCACGTTGTTGTTGTTGTTTAATTTTTAAAAAAATGTATGCAATTTTTAAAGGTTACACTTCATTTACAGTTATTACAGAATATTGGCTATATTCCCCATGTTGTAGAATACATCCTTGTAGCCTGTCTTACACTCTATATCTGTGCATCTGTTTCTTTTTTGTTATGTTCACTGGTTTGTTGTATTTTTTAGATTCTACATGTAAGTTATCATACAATATTTGTCTTTCTCTGACTTACTTCACTTAGCATAATGCCCTCCAAGTCCATCCTTGTTGTTGCAAATGGCAAGATTTTGTTCTTCTTTATGGCTTAGTATTCCATTGTGTGTGTATGTGTATGCACATACATATTTGTGTGTGTGTGTACATACACGTATATACTACATCTTCTTTATCAGTTCATCTGTTGATGGACACTTAGGTTGCTTCCATATCTTGGCAATTGTAAATAATGCGGCTGTGAACATTGGGGTTGCACGTATCTTTTCAAATTAGTGTTTTTGTTTTTTTCGGACATATACCCAGGAGTGGAATTGCTGGGTCATATTTTTAGTTTTTTGAGAAACCGCTGTACTGTTTTCCACAGTGGCTGCACAAACTTACACTCCCACCAACAGTGTATGAAGGTTCCCTTTCTTCTACATCCTCGCCAACATTTGTTATTTGTTATTTGATGATAGCCATTCTGACAGGTGTGAGGTGATAGCTCAGTTAAAGCATGTTCTAAAATAGAAAGTAGACCAGTCTAGCTAAAACAGAGGACTTCTATTAGGAAATATATGACTGGAAAGAGGGTTGGGGCATGATTTACAAAACATCTTTAATCCTCAGCTAATGAACTTATACTTCGTTCTGTAAGCAGGGAGGAATCATTATGGTGTAGGGGTGGGATTGAAGGGCTAGAATATTGTGTTAAAACAGTCTATGAAAATCATTCCATCCTGAGATATACCAGCGGCCCCCATTGGTGAGCCTAACCTTGGTTTTGGGTTTTTTTTAAAAAAACACTTTTTAAAGTTTTTTTAAAATTTTCTTTCTTTCTTTCGGCTGCGCCAGGTCTTAGTTGCAACATGCAGACTTCTTAATTGCAGCGTGCATGTGGGATCTAGTTCCCCGACCAGGGATCGAACCCGGGCCCCCCTGCATTGGGAGTACGGAGTCTTACCCACTGGACCACCAGGGAAGTCCCTGATGAGCCTAACTTTGACATGGCCTGTTTCTCCTTGCTTAGGAATAGCCACGTATAGGCAGCATTTCCTTCCAGAGCATCGCTAAAACATCTTTCCATAATATCAGCCTTGAGACAATGAGAATTTTTATCTTTCGTATTCATCATCTCACCTATCTTGGCTATGAGGCAGAAATTGTGCTTTGCCTGAACTCTCAGACTGTGTGGCTCTTGGCCTCTTGCTAACATGTTTCCTCTCCTTGATTACAACTCTTAACCTATCTTCTGTGTATAATTCCTCTCAGACAGTGAGATTTCTGAGAAGATGTCACCTGCAGGTAGGAATGAAGAACAATGTCAAATGGGAGCTAAACCCTGAAATAGTTGCCCGCCACTTCCTCAGAAATGTGAGTATTCCCAAACACTGCTATACCCCTGAGGGTGGAAACTACCCCTGGGAAGAAGAAGCTACCCCAGGACTGATCCCTTTGTTAGGAAAGGGTGTGATCATCCAGCTGGAGTTACGGGAAGCATTTTTTTTTTAATGGAAGTATAGTTGATTTACAATGTTGTGTTAATTTTCTGCTGTACAGCAAAGTGATTCAGTTATACATATATATACATCCTTTTTCATATTTTTTTATTATGGTGTTTTACAGGATATTGAATATAGTTCCCTGTGCTATACATAGGACTTTGTTTTTTATCCATTCTATACATAATAGTTTGCGTCTGCTAATCCCAGACTCCCAATCCATCCCTCCCCCACCTGGCAACCACAAGTCATTTCCCTCCCACACCCGTGTAAACCAATCAAGAACGCTTTCCCTAAGTTGGACAGCCTCATGTAAATCAATGCAACCTGCCCCTTGGCAACCACAAGCCTGTTCTCTACGTTTGTGAGTCTGTTTCTGTTTCATAGATCTTTTATCTAATATAAATTTATTTACTTATTTATTTTTGGCTGCGTTGGGTCTTCGTTGCTGTGCGTAGGCTTTCTCTAGTTGTGGTGCGCAGGCTTCTCATTGCGGTGGCTTCTCTTGTTGTGGAGCACGGGCTCTAGGCGCGCAGGCTTCAGTAGTTGTGGCATGCAGGCTCAGCTGTGGCTCATGGGCTCTAGAGCGCAGACTCAGTAGTTGTGGCTCATGGGCTTAGTTGTTCCGCGGCATGTGGGATCTTCCTGCACCAGGGCTCGAACCTGTGTCCCCTGCATTGGCAGGTGGATTCTTAACCACTGCGCCACCAGGGAAGTCCTGTTTCATACATCATTTGTGTCATATTTTAGATTCCACATATAAGTGATATTATATGGCATTTGTCTTTATTAGTTCACTTAGTATGATAATCTCTATAGATTCATCTATGTTGTTGTAAATGGCATTATTTCATTCTTTTTTATGGCTGAGTAGTATTCCATTGTATATACGTACCACATCTTCTTTTTCCATTCATCTGTTGATGGACATATAGGTTGTTTCCATGTCTTGGCTATTTTGAATAGATCTGCTGTGAATAGAGAGGTGCATGTATCTTTTTGAATTATAGTTTTTTTTTTTTTTTTAAGTACAAACAGATCATTTTTTAACTTTATTTATTTACTTATTTATGGCTGTGTTGGGTATTCGTTTCTGTGCGAGGGCTTTCTCTAGTTGTGGCAAGTGGGGGCCACTCTTCATCGCAGTGCGCGGGCCTCTCACTATCGCAGCCTCGCTTGTTGCGGAGCACAGGCTCCAGACGCGCAGGCTCGGTAATTGTGGCTCACGGGCCCAGTTGCTCCGCGGCATGTGGGATCTTCCCAGACCAGGGCTCGAACCCGTGTCCCCTGCATTGGCAGGCAGATTCTCAACCACTGCGCCACCAGGGAAGCCCTGAATTATAGTTTTGTCCAGATACATGCCCAGGAGTGGGATTGCTGGATCATATGGTAGCTCTATTTTTAGTTTTTTAAGGAATCTCCATACTGTTTTCCATAGTGGCTGTACCAATTTACATTCCCACCAACAGTGTAGAAAGGTTCCCTTTTCTCCACACCCTCTCCAGCATTTGTTATCTGTAGACTTTTTTTTTTTTTTTTTTATGGCTGTGTTGGGTCTTCGTTTCTGTGCGAGGGCTTTCTCTAGTTGCAGCAAGTGAGGGCCACTCTTCATCGCGGTGCACGGGCCTCTATCGCAGCCTCTCTTGTTGCAGAGCACAGGCTCCAGACGCTCAGTAATTGTGGCTCACGAGCCTAGTTGCTCCGTGGCATGTGGGATCTTCCCAGACCAGGGCTCAAACCCGTGTCCCCTGCATTGGCAGGCAGATTCTCAACCACTGTGCCACCAGGGAAGTCCTATCTGTAGACTTTTTAATGATGGCCATTCTGACCAGTGTGAGGTGGTAGTTCATTGTACTTTTTTTTTTTTTTGACAGTTTTTATTTATTTTTTATTTATTTATTTTATGGCTGTGTTGGGTCTTCGTTTCTGTGCAAGGGCTTTCTCTAGTTGTGGCAAATGGAGGCCACTCTTCATCGCGGTGCACGGGCCTCTCACTGTCGTGGCCTCTCTTGCTGCGGAGCACAGGCTCCAGACGCGCAGGCTCAGTAATTGTGGCTCACGGGCCCAGTTGCTCCGCGGCATGTGGGATCTTCCCAGACCAGGGCTCGAACCCGTGTCCCCTGCATTGGGAGGCATATTCTCAACCACTGGGCCACCAGGGAAGCCCCATTGTAGTTTTGATTTGCGTTTCTCTGATAGCGATGTTGAGCATCTTTTCATGTGCCTGTCGGCCATTAGTATATCTCCTTTGAAGAAATGTCTGTTTAGGTCTTCTGCCCATTTTTTTTGATTAGGTTGTTTTTTTGTTGTTGAGTTGTTTGAGCTGGTAGTATATTGGAAATTAAGCCCTTGTCAGTAGCTTCATTTACAAATATTTTTTCCATAGGTTGTCTTTTCGTTTTGTTTATGGTTTCCTTTGCTGTGCAAAAGCTTGTAAATGGTCTCAATTGTTTACTTTTGCTTTTATTTCTATTGCCTTGGGATACTGACCTAGGAAAACATTGGTACGATTTATGTCAGAATGTTTTGCCTACGTTCTCTTCTAGGAGTTTTATGTTGTCCTGTCTTATATTTTAAGTCTTTAAGCCATTTTGAGTTTATTTTTGTGTATGGTGTGAGGAAGTGTTCTAACTTCGCTGATTTACATGCGGCTGTCCAACTTAGGGAAAGCGTTCTTGATTGGTTTGCAGGGGTGTGGGAGGGAAATAACTAAGGATGGTCACATAGAATCTGAAGACTGATAGGAGAAGATGGTGGGATCATTTATTTTCTCTAGCTAGGGAAAACCTGAGGAAATGTGACTCACTGGAGAATTTTTACTTTTGTGGATGAAGTGAGTTTGATCTCAAGCCCTGTTTCTCTTTGTGACTTCACCTCCCTTTCTGAGAAATTAGGACTGAGTTATTCTGCCACTATTTATGGAGGTTTGTGCCTTTTCATGGGATCAGCCAGGGTAAACCCCGCAGTTTTATTCACCCATGTAGAGGAAAATCTAGAGGTTGCCTGGAGTGGCAACCATGTAAACAGAGCTCCCTTTGGCTGTGATTTTTTTTTGCAGCTTGGTGTTGTGGTTGCCCCACATGCATTAAAGTTACCAGAAGAGCCTATCACACAGAGGGGCGAGTACTGGTGTGAGGTGACGGTGAGTGTCTCACATCCTGTCTCCTTTTTCTCACTGGGTAGAAAGCTGGGATTGGATGGTGTTAGTTCGTATCTGCCCCACTGATCTGAAGATTCCTGTTGTTTTGTGTACAGGTAAATGGGCTTGATACTGTGAGGGTACCTATGTCTGTGGTGAACTTTGAGAGGCCCAAGACCAAAATATATAAGTACTGGTTAGCCCAGCAAGCTGCCAAGGGCATGGCCCCCACAAGCTCCCAGACCATCTGAACCTGTTCTACCTTGAAAGCAGCAAAGCAGAATCAGAGGAGTGGTGGAGCGAAGATGGGCCAGCACCGTGATATCACTCCCAGCTCTGACCAAACATGGAATTTTAGAAAGCATATGGAGACAGCGACAGCAGACTAGACCGAATATACGTTGAATTGTCTATATTTGCCATCTTCAGCAGTGTTATTGGGGCAGGCCTACTCCAGAAGTACCAGGCTGTAGATTTGATAAGCTAAATATTAATAGACCAAAAGAGTCTAGATCTATTTAGCCTCTTCCTACATTGGAATTCATTGGAATAAATGATAGAGCTAGCTCATTCTCATCATGCAAACTAAACATTTGTATCTGAAAAAGAAATAAAGAGGTTGTGTTCTTTTTAGGTGTTGTTTACTGGACTGAGTAGACTGGGGACAGGACCTCTAATTGGGATGTCCTCTTGAGCCACTGGGGTTTACTGCTAAAAAGGAAAAAAGAGAATACATTTGCAGTCTACAGCCCACAGTTGCTATGGACAAATTACTCAACAAGTTGATATGCCTTATGGTCTTAAAACTTACTAGGTATGCTAATAAAGCCCTCAGTACAAATAAGCACAATGGAGTCTACTTTTCTAAGGAGATCTGAATAAGGCCTAAGGGAAATTGTTGGAGAAAATGATGCTGGGATGAAATAAGTTTAAAAAGGGAACTTCTGTTTTATTTCTTCAACCAGCTCCTGAAATTTTGAAAAAGAAAATTCCTTGGTTTCCAGACCGAGGTTAAGATATGGGGCTAGTTCGTAGGTAATTATGGAATAGGAGATGAGGCAAGTAGATAGATAGTTCTGCGTAAGTTCAAGGTCCATTCCTGGAAAAAAGACCAACTGTTGACAAGTGGGTTGTGCCAGAGTCACTCAAATAAATATGAGATTTTGCAGTTTAGGAAGGATAAAGATGAGACCATTGACTCTATTGCTACCCTTACCAGAGAAATTGGTTTCTATCATCCTTTGTGAGCTCACCTGCCTTGCCAAGCCAACTAACTACATTCATCCACACAAAGCCATCCCTGCTATTGAGAATTCTGTCATCAGTAGTTGCACTAATATCTGTATCCAACCTCACACTTGCCAGAACTCTGTAACAGGTCGAGCACTAGTATTGTTTGCAATTGCCATTTGATTGTCAGATTTGCCATCAATCCCTGCTGTCCTTGAAATGGAAAGCTCACTTAATACTGCATCTTTCCACACCCCCACCATCACCATGATGAAGCTCTCTGAAACTGAGCAACAGGAGCAACATTCCACAGAGCGAACCTCAAAAAGTGTCCAAATACTTGTCATGAGGTGAGTTCCCGGCAAAACAGACTGAGTTGGAGATTTGGGTGCAGGAAGTTTACTGGGGGCGTCCTCTAGATTAACACCTGTTGGGGAGTGAAGGAAGCAAAATTCGGTAGAGGGAGAAGTTGAGCTGACGCAGTCTCAACAAAGGCCTTAGTCCCCTGGGGAGCTCAAGCTAGGGTGGCTTGAGCCATCTAGGTGTGTACCATGTCGAGGCAGGTGGCCAGACCTGTAGACCCCCCCCACGCTGACCAGGAAAGGGTCTTGGGTGAGGGGACTGATTTCAGGCACAGGCAGTTCCCAGAGGGGAACTCAGATGAGAGCTGTGCACATTCTCAGCAGCTTGGGAAGTGAGTGCTTCGGTGCTGAAGGGAGCCATCTGGGCAGCATACCATAGTCTCCACTACAGTCCACTTCTTGTGCTGTCAGATCAGTTTGTTCATAAGTTCTAAAACGATCCCTTCAGGATCCTGATGGGCTTCCTTTCCTGGGAAAACTTGGAGGAAGATCTGGGACAGACTACAGCCCCTGCTGCTGTAGCTTAAGTCTACAACTGGTACTTACCTCCTACTACCCATTCTAGATTCTTCCCCACACCCCCTCAATTTATACTTCTGTTAGTCCACATGGGTTACCTGATAAGGTACCTGGTCATCATGCCCTTCTCAGGCCATGACTGCAGCTTGTCCATTTACCATCAAAATTAGGCAAGAGAGGAGCAAGAGATACCTAAGTGGATGACCTGGGTGCCAAATATATTCTCCCTTGTCCCCATTGTGTAATAACAGCCCTACCTCCTGATGGTCAGGGTCAGTTACTCCTGCCAGGATAGTGATTCCTCTCCTTAACCTCGTCTTTTGATTGATAGTGATCAGAAGTAATCTGGTGGCAGCCATAGCTTAAAGTTTAATGAGACTTTTAGTGTGTCCACTGGTGGAAATATTCCCCTTCTGGGAAGCAGGACTTCTAAGTCCTCAGAGCTCAGAGCTGGGATAGTAGGTATAGTTTTCCCCAGTTGGGTCACTGAGAGTGATAATAATGGTGGGCTGCTCCTACATCCAACCCCTGTTTCCCAGACCCATATATTTTACTTGGAGATAGCACTCTAGGTTGTCTGTTGATCCAGGGTATATACTGCATCCTGGAGGACAGTGTCTCATCTTTACAGGGTGTCATCTCCAAGCTGGTGTCTCAGCTGTGCCTTTAACAAGACGTTCCATTGTATCAGGTGGGTTGCTTCTGGATAGTGTGGTATATGATCAGACCATGGATCCTATGATATGTACCCAGTGCTGTACCTCCTTGCTATAATGTGGTCTCTTGGTCCAGTGCACTGTTATGCAAGATCTCATGCCAATGGATCAGATATTCTGTAAGCCCTTGGATGATGGTGGCAGGAAAGGTAAACCCATACCCGTAATACACAACAATTTAGGTCAAGATGGAACAATGACCCTTCCAGGGTAGCAGGGAGTCAATGTAATGAACTTACCACCAAGTGGCTGGATGGTTTCCTTGAAGAATGGTGACATGTCAGGGACTTAGTGTTGGTGTCTGTTGCTGATGAGTTGGACAGTCAGTCACAGTAGCTGTAGCTAGATCAGCCTTGGTGAGGCCATGATGTTGGGCCCATGCATAGCTTCCATCATGGCTCCTCCATTCACAGGCCCATTTTGCCATCATTGGGGTGCCAATGACCGAGACTGGCTAACATCAACTGGCTAAGTCATTCAATCTACTTGGTGGTTTGGTGACTTTTCTGTGGTGGATGTTCTCTGGTGGGAATTAACATGCAGTACAAAGATCACCATACACTGTACCCATTCTCAAGTAAACTACATGCCTTTTCCTCAGGCTTCCTTGTCTTCAGCCTTCAAATTTTTCTTCTAGGCTCCTGATCAACCAGCCAAGCCATTCACCATTGTCTGTGAGTCTGTGTTCTTTCCTCAGGCAGGTGTACTGCCTGAAGCTCTGCCCATTGGGAAGATTTCCCCTCACTGCTGTATTTCAAGGCTACCCCAAAGTGGGGCCATAGTACATCCAGAGTATTTTCAGCTTACTTCCACCTACAGAGACAACGCATATATTAGCCAAGCCCAGCCTTTTGTCATATGGTCATGAGGGATTCCTCCACTCCATGTGGCTATAGATGTGAACTGAAAAAGCAGCAGCAGTGCAATAGTGGTGGGTGACAGGGGTCTGGCCACCTGCTTATGCAGCTTGCTTTGACCTTCCAGCCCAGCTTATGCCCAGTTCTATGCATATCACTTTCATCTTATGAAGTGCTGCTGATGGACCCATCCAATCTTATGACTTGGGTCTGACAGAACCCAGGTCATAATAGGCATTTTTGGCTACATGATCACTTGAAGCACTTCGTTTCAACTAGGACTCAGTAGCACGACAGGAGCTATCTTTTCAAAAATACCCTTTCAGAAGGCATGGCCTTGCTCAAGCATGGTAGGGGTCTATGTGTGACTTCCCATTGCGGCTTGCCATAAACAGCATGTGGCATCTTTTCCCATCACTGACGCCTTTAATACAATAGGGTGTCTTGTGGACCAAAGCAACAGGAACATTTGCACCACGGTCAACAGGAACATTTGCACCACAGTCTGGACCTGCTGCTGAATCCTCCTGCTCTAGGCCTCACTATCTTTTGTGTCACCCAATATATGAGTCAGAGCAGTATTCCCAAGTGGGGAATAAGCTATCTGTAGACCTTGAAGATGTTCCCCAGGCACTGTGCCCCCTCTTAGTGGCGAGATGTGTGAGACAAAAAATTTTTCCTTTACTTTGGAGGAAATGTCCTAGCATTGTCCAAACTACTGAATCTCTAAAAACTTCCCTGAACATTTGCAGGGTTTATGTAAAACACTTGAGAATGTTTATCCTATCAAGGCCTCCAGTGGACTTGCTATTTCTTGCTCATCCTGTACAATTACCATGATGTCATCAGTAGAGTAATGTGGTATTCTATGGAACGTCCAGATGGTCCAAGTCTCTTCATGTTATATTATGACAGACGTGGGAGCGTTTACATGTTTCAGGTGCAAGACTGTAAATTGTATTTTATTGCTCATCTCAATAGTGAAAGCAAACTTTGATCCTTGTTTCTTATAGAGATGGAAAAGAATATATTGCTCAGATTAACGTTCACCTACTGCCTACCTGAGGCTGTTAATCTGCTCCAGCAAAGAAACCACATTTGGCACGGCAGATAAAATTGAAATTACTTGACTGAGATTACCATAATCCACTGTCATTCTCCAGGACCTGTCTGGTTTTAGCAGAGGCCAGACTGGTGAATTAAATGGCATTATGGTGGGGACCACCATTCCTGCATCCTTTAGGTCTTGAAGAGGGGCACTAATGTGATATTTTTTAATTTATTATTTTAGCCTGAGATGGTGGAGGCAATTTCAGGAACTTCATGTTGGCCTTTCTCACTATGATAGCTCTTAACCTGTCATGGTTAATGTAGGTCTACCAACTATCAACTATGTCCATCTCAACAGTCCAATTAAGGACAGGTGAAATGACCACTAGGTGGATCTGTGAACCCAGTAGACTTACTAAGAGCCAGACCTGGGCCTGGAATACATTTGTTACCTAGCCCCCATACACTGCTACTCTAACAGGGGGCCATGATGATGTTTCAGATACTTGGTTTCAAAGTCAAATAGGACCCTGTATCCAACAGTCTTGAAATAGTTGGATATTCCTCTTTCTCCAAAGTGTATTATGCAAATAAATGGTCATAAGTCCCTACAGGATAGGACTGGGGGAATTATTACCTTATACTCTTGACATGATGTTTCATGGTCCTTTCTCCTAGGGACCTAGCATCTTCTTTCATTAGTTGTTTCCAGCTGAAAAACTGACTCAGAAAGATTTCCACTTCTACCCATAAAGGAATTACTGCTACCTAAATCGCTCTCCCACTATAAATAACTATAAAGCCAGAAAAAACATTTAAAAAGAAATGTTTATAGGGAATTGCCTGGCGGTCCAGTGGTTAGGACAACATGCTTTCACTGCTGTGGGCCAAGATTCGATCCCTGGTCAGGAAACTAAGATCCCGCAAGCCACACGGTGCAGCCAAAAAAAAAAAAAAGAAAAAGAAATGTTTATAGGTATTGGGAAGCAGGTAGAGGGCAGAACACTGTTAACTGAGAAAAGGGAAACAAATGAGATGAGCCCTTTGACTGCCTGAGTTTACAGCCTAGAGGTAGTTTCCTGCACTGTACTGTTGTGAGCAGTGCAGAAGGGGGAACCCAAGTAAAGCCAGCAGTCTCAGTGAGTGGAGAAGACAGAGATTAGAGTTGATGGAGGATAAGTTGGCGAGAAATTGAGAAGCAGAACACTGTAGATGAGGGAATGATACAGAGAGCTTTGAAGATCTGCGGTGGGTCCCCTCAAATCTTTGTCTGAATACTGATCTGTGCATGCATCAGGTGAAACTCCATGAGGCTGGGCGTGGGGGAAACACCAGAAAGAAGTAAGCCAAACAATTCCCAGAGCTCACACAATATTGGGAATGTTTTGTGTTCCTGACAGCCAGTGTGGGTACAGCACCAGGTAGAGTCCTCAAAAGGACATTAGAATAAAGGCTACTCTGGACCATCATGCAAAGCTTGAAAGCAAGCCTTCAAAGGATCAAACTAATACCAAGTATGCCAGAACCAAGACCAACACTCATGAAAGAAATGCAACAAACATAAAATCTAACACTAGGGACTTCCCTGATGGTCCAGCGGTTAAGACTCCACGCTCCCAATGCAAGGGGCCTGGGTTCGACCCCCGGTCAGGGAACTAGATCCTGCATGCCGCAACTAAAGATCCCACATGCCACAACAAAGATCCTGCACGCAGCAACTAAAAACCCAGTGCAGCCAAATAAATATTTGTTTAAAAATCTGGGACTTCCCTTGTGGTCCAATGGTAAAGAATCCACCTTCCAATGCAGGGGACGCGGGTTCGATCCCTGGTCGGGGAACTAAAATCCCACATACTGCAGGGCAACTAAGCCCACGCGCCGCAACTACTGAGCCTGTGTGCCACAAACTACAGAGCCCACGCGCCACAACTAGAGAGAGAAAACCCACACACCACAACTAAAGAGAAGTCCTTGCACCCCAATGAAGAGCCCATGCACTGCAACAAAGATCCCGCATGCCGCAACTAAGACCTGATGCAGCCAAAAAATAAACAGCTATATCTTAAAAAAAAAAAAAAAAACACTAAACAACATAAAATTCCCAATGTCTGATACCCATTTAAATATTACCATAAAAAAGAGACATAAAGAGAGACAGGAAAATGTTACCCCAAACCAAGAGAAATCTTCCTAGAAATGACAGTGATGGTGGAATTAAAACAGTTATAAATATGCTTCATACATTTAAGACTAAAGGCAAATAAAATATAATGAGAGAAATGGAATATAAGAAAGACCCAAATGGAACTTCTAGAGATGAAAAATACAATACCTGACATGAAAAATACACTGATGGAATTTTACTTCTAGGAAGGTAGAGTAGATATACTTTCACCATTCCTAGTACAACTATAAACCCTAGAAATTATACATAAAACAAACATAAGATAACTTTGAGAGGTGGAAAGAAGAAAGCAAACTGCTTAGGAATGGCAGGACCCAAGGAACAACACTGCAGTGAGTCCCTTGGGTTTTCTTTTTGCCTCATTTATCCCAGACTTGGAGCTGAAGAACCAGCAATTTGGAAATGCCAAATTGGGCCACAAATAAAATAAAAATAATAAGAAGCCTCAATAAAAGCCTGCTCCTGCTAGCCAAAGGAAAGGGGCAGCCTAGCAAGAAAACTTTTAGACAATAACTGCTCCACTCTAGCCGAACACCACAGACAACACTGTGGTCCTACTGCCCACCATGCCAAGGCTGAGTGGGGAACCTAGACTTCCATCCTCACAAGGTTATAACAAGTGGCCCCAACACCCCTGCCAGGTGGTGTCACAGAAGATCAAATAGGGAACTATGACTTTCTTCCCCACCAGCCAGTAATGAGTCCTCCTACCCGTCCCTGGTGTCAGTAAAGACCATGGTGTCAGCGGAGAACCTGGAATTCACTCTCACCCGGCAGAAAAGAGGCACCCTTCTTCGTTCCTACACGGTTAAGTCAGAGGAGGCCTAGTCGAGAGTCGGCACTTTCACCATTACCCAGCAGTAATGAGGCCACATCCACCACAGTATCAGTGGAGACCGTGCAGGGAGCTGGAACTCACACCCCCACCTAACAGTAAAGAGAAGCTCTGTGTCCCTTGGTTGTCAATGGAGGTGAAGTGTGAAATCTGAAACTCTACCTGGCAGCAATGAAGACCTACTTCTCCCTTCTATGCCAAAGCAGTGTAAGAGAAAGTCAGTTAAAACAGAAGTCAGTTAAAACAGAAGTTTTAAATTAAGATTCAGAGTCTCATAATACAAAAATGTCCAGATTCCAATTTTTTAAAATCTCATCATACCATGAACCAAGATGATTTCAAACAATGATAAAAGACAATCAATAGATACCAGTACTGAGAGATATTAGAATTATCTGACATATTTTAAAGCAGCCATGATAAAAAGCCTTCAACAAACAATTATGAACATGCTTTAAACAAATGGGAAAAAAATAGCTTCAGCAAAGAAACAGAAGATATAAAGAAGAACCAAGTGGAAATATTAGAACTATAAAATGTAATAATGGAAATGAAAAGTTCAGTGGATGGACTCAAGAGCAGAATGAAGAAGACAGAGGAAAGAATATCAGTGAGCTGAAAAACAGAACAATAGAAATTACCCAATATGAACAACACAGAGAAAATAGACTGGAAAAAAAAAAAAAAAGAATGGAGCCTCAGGGACCTGTGAGACTATAACAAAAGATCTAAGATTCCTGTCATTGGAGTCCCAGAAGGAGAGGAGAAAGAAAGCAGGGCTTAAAAAGTACACAAAGGAATAATGGCTGAAAATTTCCCAGATTTGTTAAGAGACATAAACATACAAATTCAAGAAACTAAGCAAACCCCAAACAAGATAAACCCAAAGAAATCCACGTGAAGACAGGTCATAATTAAACTTCTGAAATCTAAAGACAAAAAAATCTTGAATACAGCTAAAGAAAAATGACACTTTACCTATAAGGGAAAAAAACAATTCAAATGATAGCAGATTTCTCATCAGAAACCATGGAGGCAGGAAGGAAGTGATACCCTATTTTTCAAATGTTGGATGAAAAGGAATGTTGGCCAAGAATTCTATACCCAGAAAAAAATATCCTTCAGGAATGAAGGGGAAATTAAGACACTCTCAGACAAAGGAAAACTAAAAGTTTGTCACCAGTAGACTTACTACTCTAAAAGAATGGCTAAAGGAAGTTCTCTAAACAGAAGGGAAGCAATAAAAAAGAAACCTTGGAATATCTGGAAGGAAGAAATAGCAGGGATGGTGAAAATGTGGGTAAAATCAACAGACATTCCTTCTCCTCTTAAGTTTTCTAAATTATGTTTGACTGTTGAAAAAATTATAACACTGTCTGATCTGGTTCTAAAGGTATGTAGAGGAAATATGTTAAGAAATTATATTATAAATGAGAAAGAGAACAGAGAATTAAAGAGAGGTAGGGTTTCCATACTTCACTCAAACTGGTAAATAATGACATCAGTAGGCAATGATAAGTTATATATATATAATATATATAGCAGCCAATTAATTTTTTTAAAAAAGCTATACAAGGAGATACACTCAAAAACAAAAAGTAATTCTAAAAAATTTTCAAGACCCTGATACCAAAACCAGACAAAGATGTCACAAAGAAAAAAAACTACAGGCCAATAACACTGATGAATATAGACGCAAAAATCCTCAACAAAATACTAGCAAACAGAATCCAACAGCACATTAAAAGGATCATACACCACGATCAAGTGGGGTTTATCCCAGGAATGCAAGGATACTTCAATATATGCAAATCAATCAATGTGATACACCATATTAACAAATTGAAAAATAAAAACCATATGATCATCTCAATAGATGCAGAAAAAGCTTTTGACAAAATTCAACACCCATTTATGATAAAAACCCTCCAGAAAGTAGGCATAGGGGGAACTTACCTCAACATAATAAAGGCCATATATGACAAACCCACAGCCAACATCATCCTCAACGGTGAAAAACTGAAACCATTTCCACTAAGATCAGGAACAAGACAAGGTTGCCCACTCTCACCACTATTATTCAACATAGTTTTGGAAGTTTTAGCCACAGCAATCAGAGAAGAAAAAGAAAAGGAATCCAAATCAGAAAAGAAGTAAAGCTGTCACTGTTTGCAGATGACATGATACTATACACAGAGAATCCTAAAGATGCTACCAGAAAACTACTAGAACTAATCAATGAATTTCGTAAAGTAGCAGGATACAAAACTAATGCACAGAAATCTCTTGCATTCCTATACACTAATGATGAAAAATCTGAAAGTGAAATTAAGAAAACACTCCCATTTACCACTGCAACAAAAAGAATAAAATACCTAGGAATAAACCTACCTAAGGAGACAAAAGACATGTATGCAGAAAACTATAAGACACTGATGAAAGAAATTAAAGACAATACAAACAGATGGAGAGATATACCACGTTCTTGGATTGGAAGAATCAACATTGTGAAAATGACTATATTATCCAAAGCAATCTACAGATTCAATACAATCCCTATCAAACTACCACTGGCGTTTTTCACAGAACTAGAACAAAAAATTGCACAATTTATATGGAAACACAAAAGACCCCGAATAGCCAAAGCAATCTTGAGAAAGAAAAACGGAGCTGGAGGAATCAGGCTCCCTGATTTCAGACTATACTACAAAGCTACAGTAATCAAGAAAATATGGTGCTGGCACAAAAACAGAAATATAGATCAATGGAACAGGACAGAAAGCCCAGAGATAAACCCATGCACATATGGTCACCTTATCTTTGATAAAGGAGGCAAGAATATACAATGGAGAAAAGACAGCCTCTTCAATAAGTGGTGCTGGGAAAACTGGACGGCTACATGTAAAAGAATGAAATTAGAACACTCCCTAACACCATACACAAAAATAAATTCAAAATGGATTAAAGACCTAAATGTAAGGCCAGACACTATCAAACTCTTAGAGGAAAACATAGGCAGAACACTCTATGACATAAATCACAGCAAGATCCTTTTTGACCCACCTCCTAGAGAAATGGAAATAAAAACAAAAACAAATGGGACCTAATGAAACTTAAAAGCTTTTGCACAGCAAAGGAAACCATAAACAAGATGAAAAGACAACCCTCAGAATGGGAGAAAATATTTGCAAATGAAGCAACTGACAAAGGGTTAATCTCCAAATTTTACAAGCAGCTCATGCAGCTCAATATCAAAAAAACAAACAACCCAATCTAAAAATGGGCAGAAGACCTAAATAGACATTTCTCCAAAGAAGATATACAGATTGCCAACAAACACGTGAAAGAATGCTCAGCACCACTAACCATTAGAGAAATGCAAATCAAAACTACAATGAGGTATCACCTCACACCAGTCAGAATGGCCATCATCAAAAAATCTACAAACAATAAATGCTGGAGAGGGTGTGGAGAAAAGGGAACCCTCTTGCACTGTGGGTGGGAATGTAAATTGATACAGCCACTATGGAGAACAGTATGGAGGTTCCTTAAAAAACTAAAAATAGAACTACCATATGACCCAGCAATCCCACTCCTGGGCATATACCCTGAGAAAACCATAATTCAAAAAGAGTCATGTACCACAATTTTCACTGCAGCTCTATTTACAATAGCCAGAACATGGAAGCAACCTAAGTGCCCATCGACAGATGAATGGATAAAGAAGATGTGGCACATATATACAATGGAATATTACTCAGCCATAAAAAGAAATGAAATGGAGTTATTTGTAGTGAGGTGGATGGACCTAGAGTCTGTCATACAGAGTGAAGTAAGTCAGAAAGAGAAAAACAAATACCGTATGCTAACACATATATATGGAATCTAAAAAAAAAAAAAAGGTCATGAAGAACCTAGGGGCAAGACGGGAATAAAGATGCAGACCTACTAGAGAATGGACTTGAGGACATGGGGAGGGGGAAGGGTAAGCTGGGACAAAGTGAGAGAGTGGCATGGACATATATACACTACCAAATGTAAAATAGATAGCTAGTAGGAAGCAGCCGCATAGCACAGGGAGATTAGCTCAGTGCTTTGTGACCACCTAGAGGGGTGGGATAGGGAGGGTGGGAGGGAGGGAGACATAAGAGGGAAGAGATATGGGGATATATGTATATGTATAGCTGATTTACTTTGTTATAAAGCAGAAACTAACAGACCATTGTAAAGCAATTATACTCCAATAAAGATGTTAAAAAATTTAAAAAATGAAAAAAAAAATTTTTTTTCAAGAAATCCTCAGGAAGTCAGGAAAAAGAAAACAGAACAAACAAAAATAAAAAATAAAATGGCAGACTTAAGCGCTACCATACCAATAAATACATTAAATGTAAATGGTCTAAATACACCAAGTAGAGACAGAGATCCACAGTGTGGATGAAAAAAAATGTGACCCAACTATATACTGTCTACAGGAAACTCACTTTAAATATAATGATACAATGGGAGGAAGGGGAACTGGATGAAAATAGTCAATAAGAACAAACTTCCAGTTATAAGATAAATAAGTACTAGGGATGTAATGTACATGATAAATATAATTAACACTGGTGTATGTTATATATAAAAGTTAAGAGAGCAAATCCTAAGAGTTCTCATCACAAGGAAAAATATTTTTTTCTATTTCTTTAATTTTATATATGAGATAATGGATGGTCACTAAGCTTACTGTGATAATCACTTCATGATGTATGTAAGTCAAATCATTATGTTGTACACCTTAAACTTTTACAGTGCTGTATCTCAATTATATCTCAATAAAACTGGAAGATATATATATATATATATATATATATATATATATAAAAGCTTTTGCACAGCAAAGGAAACCATAGATGGAGAGATATACCACGTTCTTGGATTGGAAGAATCAACATTGTGAAAATGACTATAAAACCCTTTCTGGAGGGTTTTATATATATAAAATGATATAGGCAAGTTGAAAGTAAAAGGATGGGAAAAGTTATACCATGCAAATATTAAGCAATGGGAAGCAGGCATCATTGTATCAATATCAGACAAAGAAAATTTCAGAACAAAGAATTACCAGACACCAAGAAGATCATTACATAATAATAAAGGGACCAATCCACCAAGAAAACATAGCAATCCTAAATGCATATGCCCCAAACAAAAGAGCTGAAAAACAAGTGAAGTAAAAATGAACTGAACTAAAACAAGTGAAGTAAAAATGAACTGAACTAAAAAGTAGACAAATCCACAATTAGATTTGGAGACTTCAATACCCCTCTCTCAACAACTGATAGAACAACTAGATAGAAAATCAGCAAAGATACAGAAGAATTCAACAACACCATCAACCAACAGGACCTTATCAACATTTATAGAACACTCTAACCAACAACAGCAGAATACACATTTTTTTATTCTCCCACAGAATATATACCAACATAGGCCATATCCTGGACCATAAAACCAATCTCAACTAATTTAAAAGAACTGAATCAAACAATGTGTCCTCTGACTACCACGAATCAAACTAGAAATCAATAATAGAAGGATAAGAGGAAAATCTCCAAATACTTAGAAACTGAACAATACACTTCTTAATAACCTATGGGTCAATGAAGAAGTTTCAAGAAAAAAAAAATTTAATAAATTGAACTGAATAAAAATGAAAACAGGGGGCTTCCCTGGTGGCGCAGTGGTTGAGAATCTGCCTGCTAATGCAGGGGACACGGGTTCGAGCCCTGGTCTGGGAAGATCCCACATGCCACGGAGCGACTTGGCCCGTGAGCCACAACTGCTGAGCCTGCGCGTCTGGAGCCTGTGCCCCGCAACGGGAGGGGCCGCGATAGTGAAAGGCCCGCGCACCGCGATGAAGAGCGGTCCCCGCACCGCGATGAAGAGTGGCCCCCTCTTGCCGCAACTAGAGAAAGCCCTCGCACGAACCGAAGACCCAACACAGTCAAAAAGATAAATAAATAAATAAATAAAAAATGAAAACAACATATCAAAATTTGTGGCACACAGCTAAAGCAGTGCTAAGGGAAAATTATAGCACTAAACACATATATTAGAAAAGAAGAAAGGTCTAAAAATCAATCATCTAAACTCCCACCTCAAGAACCTAGAAAAAGAAGATCAAACTAAGCCCATAACAAGCATGAGCAAGGAAATAAAAAGAAGACGAGAAAAAGAACAGAAATCAATGAAACTTATAAAAGAAAAACAGAGAATATCCATGAAACAAAGAGTTGGTTCTTTGAGGAAAAAAATCAATAAAATTGACAAACCACTAGGAAGAGTGACAAGAAAAAGACAAATTACAAATATAGGAATGAAACATGGCATATCACTAAAGACCTCACAAATATCAAAAAGATAAGGGAGGGCTTCCCTGGTGGCGCAGTGGTTACGAATCTGCCTGCCAATGCAGGGGACACGGGTTCGAGCCCTGGTCCAGGAGGATCCCACATTCTGCAAAGCAACTAAGCCTGTGTGCCACAACTGCTGAGCCTGTGCTCTAGAGCCCGTGAGCCACAACAACTGAAGCCAGCGAGCCACACCTACTGAAGCCCACGCACCTGGAGCCCGTGCTCCACAACAAGAGAAGCCACCACAGTGAGAAGCCGCACGCAGCAACGAAGACCCAATGCAGCCAAAAATAAATAAATAAGTTTTTTAAAAAATTCATATGGAACTGCAAAATATCTAGAATAGCCAAAACAACTTTGAAAAAGAAGAACAAAGTTGAAAATAATTTCAAGACTAGTCACAAAGCTACAAGAATCAAGACAGTATGGTATTGGTGGGACTTCCCTGGTGGCGCAGTGGTTAAGAATCCTCCTGCCAATGCAGGGGACACAGGTTTGAGCCCTGGTCCGGGAAGATACTACATGTCACGGAGCAGTTAAGCCCGCGTGCCACAACTACTGAGCTTGTACTCTAGAGCCCACGAGCCACAACTACTGAGCCCGTGTGCCACAACTACTGAAGCCCACACGCCCTAGAGCCCATGCTCCACAACAAGAGAAGCCACCGTAATAAGAAGCCCGCGCACCACAATGAATAGTGGCCCCCGCTCTCTGCAACTAGAGGAAGCCCGCGTGCAGTAACGAAGACTCAATGCAGCCATAAATAAATAAATAAATAAATAAATTTATTTTTTTAAAAAAAGATAAGGGAATACTATGAACGCTATACACATAAATTTGAGAAATTAGACAAAACAGATTATATCCTTGGCAAAAAACTATCACAATTAACCCAATATGAAATACATCATTTGAATAGACCTGTAACAATTAAGAAAATTAATAATTTTAAACTGCCCCCTTCTCGTCCCCACCAAAAAAAAAAAACCTCTCCAGGCCCAGATAGTTTCTCTCGAGAATTCTGCCAAATGTTTAAAGAAAAATTAACACCAATTCTATATAATTTCTTTCACAAAATAGAAGAATTGCCTCCCAATTCATTTTATGAAGCTATATTACCTGGGGGGGGTAGGGGGAGGGGACAGACAACAACAGTACAAAAAAAAAGATAAGTACAGACCAATATCTCTCATGAATATAAATCAAAAAATCCTTAACAAAGTATCAGCAAATAGATTTTAGCGATGTATAAAAAGATTTATACATCATGCCCAAGTGGAGTTTATTCCAGGGAGGCAACTCTGGTTCAGTATTCAAAAATCAACCCATGTAATCCACCATTAAGACTCTGGAGAAAATCACATGATTATATCGATTGATTCAGAAGGATTATTTGACACAATTCAACACCCACTCAGGATTAAAAAAAAAAAAGACTCTCAGGAAAATAGGAATTTAGGGAAACCTCTTCAACTTGACAAGAGCACCTACAAAGCCTACAGCTAACATTATACTTAATGGTGAAAGTCTGAGTGAGTGCTTTCCTCCTAAAATCAGGAACAAGGCAAGTATATTTGCTCTCATCCCTCTTGTTCAAAATAGTGCTGGCAGTTCTAGACAGTGCAATAAGGCAAGAAAGGGAAGTAAAAAGGCATACGGATTCGAAAGGAAAAAATAAAACTGTCCCCATTTGCAGATGCTGTAATTTTCTATGTAGAAAATCTTAATGAATCTAACCAAAAACTCCTAGGAACAAATTAATATGGTACACATACACACACACCCCATGTGGACACCAAAATTAAAAATACTATTTACAATTGCTCAAAAAACTGCTTAGGTATAAATAACAAAACAAATACAAATTTACATTCTAAAAACTATACAATGTTGATGAAATAAAGATCTAAATAAATGGAGAGACATTCTGTGTCCATGGGTCAAAAGACTCAGCTTAGTAAAAATGTCAATTTTTCCCCAAATTGATATGCAGGTTTAATGAAATTTACTATCAAAATTCCAACATTTTTTGTTGACATAAACAATATTGTTCCAAAATTTATTTGGAAGGCAAAGGAACTAGAATCGCTAAAATAATTTTGAAAAAGAACAATAAAGTGTAAGGAATCAGTCTACCCAATTTTAAGACTTATTATATAGCAACAATAATTAATGCTGTGTATTATAGGTGGACGGATAGACACATCAATCAGTGGAACAGAATAGAGATTCCAGAAATAGACCCACACAAATATGCCCAACTTTTTTTTTTTCTTGACAAAGATACCAAAGCAATTCAATGGAGGAAAGATAGCTTTTCCAACAGATGATGCTGAAGCAATTAGACAACCATAGGCAAAAAATGAAACTCAACCTAAGTCTAACGCCTTATTCAAAAATTAATTCAGGACTTCCCTGGTGGCGCAGTGGTTAAGAATCCGCCTGCCAATGCAGGGGACACGGGTTCGAGCCCTGATCCGGGAAGATCCCACATGCCACGGAGCAACTAAGCCCATGCGCCACAACTACTGAGGCTGCACTCTAGAGCCCGTGAGCCGTAACTACTGAGTCCACGTGCCACAACTACTGAAGCCCACGCACCTAGAGCCTGTGCTCCACAACTAGAGAAGCCACTGCAATAAGTCCACACACCGCAATGAAGAGTAGCCCCCACTCGCTGCAACTAGAGAAAGCCAGCGCACATTAACAAAGACCCAACGCAGCCATAAATTAATTTATAAAAAAAATTAATTCAAAATGGCCACAGACTTAAATGTAAACTGTAAAATTATAAAACTTTTTTTAAAAAGGAGAAAGTCTTCAAGACGTGGAATTAGAGTTCTTAAATTTGACACCAAAAGCATGCTCTATAAAAGGAAAAATCAAGAATTCAGACCTCATCAAAGTTAAAAACTTGTGCTCCTGGAAAGCCCACGTGAAGAGGATGAAAAGACAAGCTACTGGGGAAGAATATTTGCAAACCATATATCTAACATATCTAAATAAATACTCAAAGTAAAAAAATCCACAAACAATCTAATCAGAAAACGGGCAAAAGACATGAACATATATTTCACCAAAAAGGATATTATCAAGGGAAAGGAAGCACATGAAAAGATGTTCAAGATAATTATCCAGAAAAATGCAAATTAAAACCACAATGAAATATTACTATATACCCATCAGAATGGCTAAAATAAAAAATTGTGACACCACCAAATCCTGGTGAGGATACAGAGAAACTGGTTATACACTGCTGGTAGGAATGCAAAATGGGGTAGCCACTTTGAAAAAGAATTTGGTGGACTTCCCTGGTGGCACAGTAGTTAAGAATCTGCCTGCCAATGCAGGGGACATGGGTTCGATCCCTGGTCTGGGAAGATTCCACACGCCGCGGAGCAGCTAAGCCCGTGCACCACAACTACTGAGCCTGCGCTCTAGAGCCCATGAGTCACAACCACTGAAGCCTGTGCGCCTAGAGCCCATGCTCCGCAAGAAGAGAAGCCACCTCAGCGAGAAGCCCGCACACTGCAACGAAGAGTAGCCCCTGCTCGCTGCCAACTAGAGAAAGCCCATGCACAGCAACGAAGACCCAACACAGCCAAAAATAAATAAATAAAATTAATTAAAAAAAGAAAAAGAATTTGGCAATTCCTTACCAAGTTAAACATACACTTACCATTTAACTCAGCAGTCCCAATCCCATGTATTTACTAAAGAGAAATAAAAAGTTACTAATAATATATTTAATGTTCGTAGGAGCTTTATTTCCCCAAATGGAATAACCCACATGGCCATCAACTGCTGCATAGATAAAGAATGGACTACTACTCAGTAGATAAAGGAACAAACTAATGAGACATACAACACTGATAAATCTAAATATATGCTACATGAAAGAAGTTGGACACAAAACACTACATGCTGTATGATTCCATTTATGTGAAATTATTAAAAAGGCAAAATCTAGTGACAAAATATCAGTAGTAGCTAGGAGCCAGAGTTTTGGATGGGGATTGACTGCAAAGGGGCATGAGCAGTGATGGGCTGGTAAATGTTTAACCACCAGCTTTCAGTGAGGAGGGAGCCCTGGTTTGTGGCATTTGCCAGTGTCTATGGTGTAAATACCTTTGTCAATTTCACATGACCAATATGACATCACTGAACACTGAGTAGGGGAGAGAATGCTAGCTAACAATTGGATCCCACAATTGGTGTAAGTTGGCTCCAGCACACCACTGGGGACGGGGGAATGTTGTGGGGCTGCAGAAATGTTACCTCTCTTGTAGTGATGGTTAAACAACTGTATATATTTGAAAAACTTATTAAAGGTATTTTTTAAAATAAATTTATTTTACTTATTTATTTTTCGCTGCGTTGGGTCTTCGTTGCTGCACGCGGGCTCTCTAGTTGCGGTGAGCAGGGGCTACTCTTCGTTGCAGTGCGCGGGCTTCTCATTGCGGTGCCTTCTCTTGTTGCGGAGCACGGGCTCTAGGCCCACGGGCTTCAGTAGCTGTGGCTCGCGGACTCTAGAGCGCAGGCTCGGTAGTTGTGGCGCACGGGCTTAGTTGCTCCGCGGCATGTGGGATCTTCCCAGACCAGGGCTCAAACCCGTGTCCCCTGTGTTGGCAGGCGGATTCTTAACCATTGCGCCACCAGGGAAGCCCAAGGTATGTTTTAAATTGGTGAACTTTAATGTAAATAAATTATACTTCAATAAAGATTTTTTTAAGCTGGCTCAGGTATAGAAACAGCAAGGAATGACAACTTTTTATTGGGGTGGCTGCCTCAGTCTCCTGGTCATCCATCCTCAATTACTCTTAATTGTACAGATTGGGCGATATCCTTGTTGAGTGCCACCTATCTTGTTCCCAAGAGAGCTGTATTTCATTAATGATCTCCAAAGCCCTCTGCCAGTCAGACCTTAGCTGCCTCTCCAACATTTCTGCTCAGTACAGTAATTCAGCCACTCTGATGTCAATGGCTAGGCACCCACCACCTGCCCGTTTCAGCGTCCTATGGTCCCCATTACTATCAGTGAGCCTGGTTCTGTGACAGTTCAGTCCTGCCTATGGAGCAAGGCCATCCCTGAGCTTCTCAACGAAACTGGTGCTCATCTCACAGCACATTCTTTCTCACTTCAGTAAATAAAATATCCTTTGGGCCCTCTGATAGAACATAATCATTTGGTGACTTTTCTGACTTGATGTAGCATATAAAACTGGCATATTCACTCTAACCTGCCAACTTTTTTGACCCCTTTGATACCTTCTTCCATCATATGCCAAGTGGCCCCCACTCACCGCAACTAAAGAAAGCCCGCACACAGCAACGAAGACCCAACACGGCCAAAAATAAAAACAAATAAAATAAATTTAAAAAACAAAAAACTTATCTAGAGCTCTGCTACTCTTATAATTAAATCCTGAACTTTATTCTCAGCTTTTTGGGTCCTCTAGATGCAGGAAATAAAAGTCTCTTCACAAGCTGCCAAGGAGGGCCTCTGGCTTTCACAGGCTTCAATTAGTGACTATCACCCTCAGCCTTCCGCTGTCTTTCTCCACTGCACTGAGGGCCTCCAGCAGCAGCCATCCAATTCCACTGTCTTTATAACTTCTCAAACCTGATGTATTTCCCCCACTAATGCATTCCCTCCCACCAGGATCCCATCCCAGTGCACCGCTAGTGAAAGTTTTGACAATTGCACCCATCCAGTGTGCCAGGGGCCATCCATGCGCTACCCACCACCAGCGATTGGGTCCTCATTGCCAGCCGGCCGGCAGGTGATTTGGCTTTAAAGTCACATTTTGGAATCTGCTTCCTCAGTACTCTTGGCACCAACTGTTGCCAGGCTGGGTTCCCTGGGTAACATACTTTGAGATGGAGATTTGAGTAAAGGAAGTTTATTAGGGTGTGCTGTCAGGATCAACAACACCTGTGAGGAAGTGAAGGCCACAGGACTGGACAGAAGGAGCCATGGAGCTGTGGTGACCCTTCAGTGCTGTCCCCCATAGAGGCAAGGGAATCAGGCCTTTGAACTCCCATACTGACCAGTGAATACAGGCTGTCTAAGGATGGGGCACTACCTTGGAGGATTTTTCAGTTGAGGGCAATTTCTAGAGGGGTCTCGGCTTAGAAATGTTAGCCACCAAAACCACCCACACCTTGCGCAGGAAGGAAGGCTACAGGGTTGAGTGCTTCAGTCCCAAGGGGGGGTATCTGGATGGCGCACCGTGGCATCCACTATAGGACCTTTAAATACGAGAAGTAGAATATATATATCTTTTTGATACTTCTCACCTAGGACAGCTATAGACAACTTCTCTCCCCTCGTAGATGGTTTGGTGTGTGGGGTCTCACAATCAGTTCCTTTACTACTGGAAGGGTCGTCAGCCGAGGGGAGAAAAACGGTGTATTCCAAACCCAAACAGACATTGTATTAAGATCTTACTATATATTAGTCCTAACATCGCTATGAACTATTGAATACATGTGACCAAGAATACACTGTTCATCTTACCTTCCTCTCTAAGGGGTGGACTACTTTTCTTTACACTCAATAGATCTTCCCATAACATCTAGTGCAAGTCGATATACAGAACAGCAAACTGAAAAATGAAAATCGTGGAGACGGAAATGACCTTGAATGAGAGATAGTTGGCACTCAAAATGTTTGTTGATAAACGAATGGATTTTGACCTCAGCTACAGTTAGAATGATAGATCAATTGCCCAGAGGTGTACTACATCCATGTTCCTGAACTGTCATGCAGCCATTTTTTGTTCTCCAAGCTAAACGGGTCTAGGTATTTTTTTTCCTAGCGTGAAATACTGGAATCACATTAGACTGGAAAGCAGGAGAGTGCAAGCCCCCTGTGCCACTCTGTCATCTGTGGATAAGTTTCTTCATCTGTAAAATAAGACTGGACTGGCTGATCTCTAAGGCAATTTCTACTTGAACAAATTCTACGATTCAGTCCTCCCCTTTGGCATCTGGTTTTCATTTCTCTAATCATAAAGTGTGGAAACAAAACGCAGTAACCCATTTAGCCTTTTTCCATCAGATTTAGTTTGCAGATACATCTTAATTGAACAATTAACCTATCCTACAGCTACCAGACAACTATTAGGAGTTTGTTCTTCCAGTCTCCTGAGATGCGCTTATCGCTGCAATTCTTTGAGGGCTCTGTGCTGTCACTTATCCAGCCCGGTGACTGAAGAATAGGATACTTTGTGAAGTCCTGCTCCTGAAGGACCCGCCTCAGATTCCAGGCCACTTGGGGCCTGTGAGAGACGGGTCAGGAGTGTGACTAGTGAACTGTTGTGTTGGGCCTTGAAGAAGCTTTCTGGAGAAAGCGCTAAGTCTTCAGTCTCACACAAAATAGCTCTAAACTCCAAAATATCAACTTGCATTTAACTTTAGTGTACTCCCTCTTCTCCTTGTGACTCTCCTCAGTGACTGTCCCCTGTGCCAGGTTAAATTACTACCTCACTGAAACAACAGCTGCTATCTACGAAGGCCTACCATAGGCCAGACATGGGAATGGTGCCTGCATGTGTAATGACACCCCGCACAAGTCCACAAGGGACATGTTATCCCCCTTATAGATGAAGAGACTCAGCAACCCAAGGGGACAACAGGAATGCTTTAACAGTGCCAAGAGCCTGTTCTTTTTCAACAAGCATTTAGTGAAAAGCTACTGTATGCAAAGCACATTTGATTCTTTTGGATTAAAGCAGAATTTTCCCATGGATGCTGAAAAATTTCTGGGTTTGTATGTCCACATGCACGTGCCAGCCTGCTCCCAGGGAGCTGTTTTTACAAAGCAAATGTTAGGATTCATGGATTTCAGATTCACGATGACAACAATGCTCAAAGATAAAATCTAGTAGCATGCCCCACTTTTTTTTTTTTTTACAGATATGAAAACCAAGGCCCTACAAGACTGTTAGATAACAGTGATATCTAAGATAACAGTGAGGAAAGGCTTCAGGAAGAAGTTTCCTTGGAAGAAGCAAGACTTGCCCTTCAGATTTAATAACAGGGAGATATGATATTAGACAGTAACTTGATGCCTGTAATTCCTAATCATCTGTTAGCATTTAGCTCCCACGCTGGGAAACATTTTCTGGCCAAGCCCCCATCATGCCCACCTGCCACTACAGTGCCAGTCAGGTATCCCTCCTCTGTGCCCCTGCAGTGGCTTGCCCTTTTCTCTTATCATTTCACTTCTGAAACTGATTATAATTATCTATTAATCCATCTCCACTCACTAGACTACAAGTTCCTTGAGGAAAGTGTATCTGACTTCCAAAAGTTTGCAGCCTGAGTATATAATGTACCCTAATATTTGTTGAATAAACGAGTGAATAAGTGATCAAACAAATGAATGAATAATCAACCTTGCAAGGTTTCTTTCTTCTGACACTTTTAAGAAGGAAACATCTAAGGAGCTCATGAAACAGCACTGCCAGAGATTAGGCCCTGGATTTTGCAACTTCTGAAGGAACTTTCTATTATAGGAATCTGGAAATTTGTGAACATTCTCCCACTCCTAGCCCTGTTTCTCTTCCTCCTGCTCACTCCACCCAGGCCTGGAATGGGCGTTCTCCGAGCGGAGCGGTGTCTCGCCCAGGAGAGGGCAGCAGAGGCCCGTCCAGGGGAGATGAGAGCGACGAGCTTTCCAGCTCTGGCCCTGCCTTCCCACCCAGTGAGAGCCAGCCGGAGGCCATCCTTGCTGCAAGCCTGTGACAGCTTCTGCTCCAACTGTGAGGACAGGAACCTGACACAGAGGTCACTCTAGGTCACGTGGTGGCAAAGTTAGGCCTGCCCATTAGTTCCCATTACTTCTGGACATCAGGGCCAATCTGCACAACATTTCCAAGAAGCCCCTAATGTTTTTTAGCCTAAAAGTAAAATAGACCAGAAGATATGGGAAATGTCAAACCCCTGGATGCTCAAGCGTCTCCCATTACAAAAGCCCGTCCTCGACACTGCCTCCCCTTCTAGCTACTGCCCTTCCTCCGTCCGCCTCACAGCCTTGCTCCTAGAAGGTCATCTCCACGGGCAGCATGCATCCACTCCCACATCCTCATCTCACAATTGCTGCTAAGCCCACTGCAGTCTCACTTCTGTCAACCCCACTGAAGCTAATCATATTAATATTATGCACGACCCAATTGCAAATCAGTGGAAACCTTCTGGCCTAAATTCATCCCCCGGGGAGTTCCCTGGTGGTCTAGTGGTTAGAATTTGGCGCTTTCACTGCCATTGCGCAGCTTCAATCCCTGGTTGGGGAACTGAGATCCCACAAGCCACACAGTACGGGCCAAAAAATAAGTTAAAAATGTTTAAACATTTTTAAAATTAAAAAATAAATTCATCTCCCCATTTCCCCTGCCCCTGTCGACTTCCCTTCTGCATTAGCAGATGATCCTATCATCCCTCTCCTTGTCCGCACAAGAAACCTGGAAGTCAGTCTAGAATCTACATCCCCCCTTATAACCCCGCCCCACTCAAATCACAAGCCCCGCCAATTCCTCCTCCTAAAGACAACTAGGATTCATCTCCTGTTTTCATGCCACTGCCTCGATCAAGCCTTCCTCGTGCAGTCAGGCTTCTAACCACCACCCACCCATCCTTGCAACCATTCAGCAAGTGCGCACTGAGTAGCTACACGTGCCAGGCACAGCTGTGGGTGCTGGCCTTGGAGTGACGAGCACGAATGACAAGGCCTGCTCTCACCGGGGCTCACATTCCTGGGGCCACAGACAGTAACAGGAAAATAAGCAGACAAGACAATATCAGACAGTGGTAGGTGTTGTAAAGAAAACCAGACAGAGGGATGTGACAGAACGGCTAGGGGGAATACCTTTCTAATTAAATATGTTTAAATGCCTGGGGGAAGCGACTTCAGTCTGCTCCCTAGAAAAGGACTCTCTGAGGAAGTGACAAGAAGCTATCTAGGGCACTGTTCAATGGCTAAATCCTCAACTTCCCAGCCTCCCTTCAAGAGGGGGCCGCGTACACAGTTCTGGCCAGTGAGATGGTAGTGGAAGTTGGGGGGAGGAAGCGGGTGTCCCGAGGAAGCTTTTGCTTTCCGGAAAAGACAGACAAGTACCACCGGCACAGTCCCTTCCTGGTCCTCCTGCGTCTCCTCTGACCATGAGGGAGGGAAGGAACGGCAGAGAGGCGGCCCCTGAAACAACGCCAGCAGCCGCCACCTGCGGGTCGGCCATGTGAGGAAAGCACGGCCTGCTTGCTTAGCAGAGTCTTCTCTTGCTTCCAGCACACACCATCCCTACTTGGACCATTAGCTCTGTGAGGTTCTGGGGAAGAGAAATCCAGGCAGAGTTCAAAGGCCCTAAAGTGGGAACTACCTTGGCATGTTCGGGGAGGAGAGAAAAGATTGGTGTGGCTGGAGCCCTGTGAGGAGGGAGGGAAAGAGCAGCCGACGACCGAGAGGTGGAGGGGCTCATGAAGCTTTGCAGTCCCTGGAAGGCCATCCGGACTTTAAGTGCACAGAAGACCACTAAAGGGGTTTAGGCAGGAAAGTAACATACTGATTTAGGTTTCTTAAAAGATCATTCGAGCTACCACGTGGAGAATGAGTCAGGGAGGGAGGGTACGGCAGACACTGCTTCGGGACTGACCCAACAGCTGCTCCCCTCTCCTTTTCTCTTGCCCCCTTCTGCTCTGGAAGCAAGGAGGAAAGGAGTAATAAGAATCAGCAGACCAGGACTTCCCTGGTGGCGCAGTGGTAAAGAATCCGCCTGCCAATGCAGGGGACATGGGTTCGAACCCTGGTCTGGGAAGATCCCACATGCCACGGAGCAACTAAGCCCGTGCGCCACAACTATTGAGCCTGAACTCTAGAGCCCGCGAACCACAACTATACTGAGCCCATGTGCCACAGCTACTAAAGCCCGCGCGCCTAGAGCCTGTGCTCCGCAACAAAGAGAAGCCACCGCAATGAGAAGCCCGCGCACCGCAACAAAGAGTAGCCCCTGCTCGCCGCAACTAGAGAAAGCCTGCGCACAGCAATGAAGATCCAACGCAGCCAATAAATAAATAAATTTATTAAAAAAAAAAAAAAGAATCAGCAGGCCACCAGCATCCTGCTCAGCAGAATGTAAGCACCGAGACACCCTGACTACCCCATGCCTCTTGCCACATCTGCCTAGCAAATCCCTTCTTACACATCACATGCCAGTTTCCGTGAGGCCTCCCTCACTCCCTCACTTCGCAAGGAGACCAGGTGTTCCTTCTTCCACCGCCTCCTGTATCATGTCCCTATTTCCATCATAGGTATACAACGGTCTTGATAGCAGTCGACATAATGGGACTGCTCATTCAACTATACAAGCATTCGTTCTCTCCACAAATGCATACCAAGCACTTGCTATATTCAGACACTGTGCTAGGGGTCTGGAACTCAACAGTGAACAAGTTCGATTTTTAGGTTTGGTCCCTGCCCTGGTGGAGCTTTCAGTCCAAAAAGTGAGATATTCAGACAGTTAAGGTTTGGGGAGAAAAGCAGCCCGTCTCCCAGACCATGAACCGCTGCACGGCGGGGACAATCGCTCTGCCTTACCCCCAGGACCGAGCGCACTGTCTCACACAGAGAAGGCACACTGTGACCTAAAAGTGCATTTCTTATCTCCACCAGGGAACTCCCCAAGCATGAGCCGCTACACTCTCGTGTATTAAACCACGCGCTCAAGCATCCTGAAAAACGCTCTGCTCTCTCCCCACACTGTTGCAGGCCTCTGCCCCTACAAAAGGTTCCAAGAGTGTCTAACATAGCACTTCACATCAGAGATCCTTAGTAGGTGTGTGTTTGGCTGACGGCTTCGTTTGGATTTTCTAAACAGGGATACCTCATTGTCAGAGCCATGGCTGTTGAAGTGTGATTCTGAAAGCACTTAAAATAACTCCTCAGGTTCCTACCCCATAGCTTATTATGTGTAGCTTTAATAGTTCTCTAAATGCCCCACTTTGTTGCCCTTTCTACTACTGCAGATGATGGTAGCTGGGAACAAGACAGCAGAGACAAGGGAAATAAAAATAATACAGCCTCCACTTCGGTCTGTATTATTTGTTGCTTCTGTTGCCATAGTGAAGTTGACAAGTGGCACACAGGTGAGAGGTCCTTCCTACGGTGGAGCCAGTGAGTTGTGGAGGCCAGAGAGGTAGGACACACACACACATGCAAGACTTCCATGCCTCCTAGGCCTGGAAAGGACTTCACCAGGCCAACTGGCCCCCTCTCCTGCCTCTAAGCTGAAAGTCAAATGGAGGGGCAGCTTGTTCCTAAAAACCCTCAAGAACAAAGTCCACCACCTCTGAGTCACCCATGGGGCTCTTATTTCACAATATTCATGGCCCTGAATGGGTTTTCTGTGTCTAATCTCATTCGCTCTTGCCGTCCACCCAACCCAATTCCTCTGACTATTGCTTCTATGGAAATAAAAGTTAATCATCACCTGTACACTTTGTACAGTAACCCCGGAGGTAAGATAAAAAACAAAAGCTACCTTGGAAGCGTGGACTCTGCTTGAGTACAACCATGACCAGCTGTGTTCCTCTCAGGATTCCCCACCCCTGCTCTTTTGTCCGGTCTTGGCTCTGGGAGTGAGTGGCCTGGAGGGGCAGGGAGTGCACGGGGTTGAGGCACATGTGGAAACACACACTGACCTAGCTCAGAGGCCTCTGCCACGAACAGAGAAACAGGCCTGCTACCTACCCGGTCAGAGTAGGGGCAGAGCAGCCTCCCATGAAGGATGTCTTCTTCCTTCTAAGTGAAATAAAGCAGAGAGAACAGGGAGGTCTGTTTTTAATGAGCATCTTTAAAAGCCTTTGCAACAGCAGACACAGCCCAGAAACCCACAGTGATGGCAACAGGGCTCTCTCGCTTCCAGATGACCCTGCAAAACAGAAATGGTGCTGCTAAATCAGGAGTGTGGCTCTTTCCCACTTCACATTTAAAAATCCCAACCTTCAAAATCATTTCAGAAATCCTGCCCGAAAAATGTGTGATGGCCCTCACGGCGTAGCCTGGTTTGACGATGGAGGGGGCAGGAAAGCGCCCAATCCAAATGCAACGAGGGAAACTGCCCCCACCCTTGACAGAAGCAGTGGGAAAGCCCTTCTACTGCCGCCGCCAAAGACACAAGGAAAAGGCCACCTGCAGGAGCACATAGGAATTCTGCAGCCTGAGAGCAGGCCCTTGATACTAACGGATCCCACCCCGTTTCCCTGGCTCTCTCTTTCCTCCAGAACTACTCCACTTCCATTCTCTTGATCCATGTCAGTAGATTAAGAAGACGGATGTCTCTCCCTAACACGGACATGCCAGACAAACCCTGGGCCTCTCTTCACATTCCCCAAAGTAGTGTCAGGAAAATGAAACACTTGCACGGAACTTCTCTGCAGCATCTCTGTTTGGTTTCTTTCACACCCTGGGCCGAGGAGCCAGTGCTTATTTTCACAGGAGTAAAGAAGCCTCTGACTGTAAGTGAGGTTAACACCCACCCCGAGGCTGGATTCTTTCTGTTCTCTCTCAACAGCTGAGCATCAGGATTTTGCTAATTAAGCCGCTTTCTTCTCCTTAATTAGCTGCATGTGAATCTTGTTGGGAAGTCTTGGATCCGTGAAATAGTCTGGGATAAGAATTAAAAAGAAGAAATCATCTAAACCCAAGGGAAAAAGACTAGGCGAGAGACAGCTCACTCTGCTAAAAAGCCAGGACGGCTCTGTCGTAGCAGGACTGTTACTGGTGGTCCTGCTTTACAATGTAATATGAGATGCCACAGCAAATCCCAAGGTCGCTGTCTTCCCCATGTCGCCCCCAGAAGTTCTGAGCCTGCAGCTCCAGCGTTCCCAGCAAGGGCTGACAGGACGGCCCCTGTCCCCTCCACACCGCCCTGCCGCTGGCCTGTCAGCTTGCTGACGCACAGGGGGCCATCAGAGGCCTGAGGGAGTTTCTGGCTTTCTGCTCCAGGCCCATCTTGGGGCCCAAATAAATACCAAGTGTTATTCTTGTCTCAGCTCGGCCTGCTGGCTCCTGTCTCTGAGACATCACGCCCTCTCTGAGAATATCCTCTCAGAGGAGAGCCAGGCTCTTGCAGGATGACGACAGAAGAGGATTTTTATATACCCAGCATAACGTGAATCAGAGGCAGCATCTGCTGTGGCAGCAAAGACATACTTAGATTCAGTCAGAAACGGTTCGAGGCTGTAATCCCAGGGCTAAAAGGACCCGAGAAATCATCGAGCCCAGCCCCTTCCCTTTAAATACCATTGACCTCAAGCCATCTCAGGGCAGCGGAGCCCATTAGAATCACCTGGGGAGCCTTTAAAACTGTGGATGCCCGGCCCCACCCCAGACTAATTAAATAAAAACCTGTGGGGGTGGGCCCGGGCATCGGTATTTTTTAAAAGTTCCCCAGATGATTTTAATGTGCAGCCAGGGTTGAGAACCCTGCTTTAAGATTCCCAGGGAAAGAGCTGCCAGTCTGTTCCTTAGGGAGTCTCAAAATTCTTAACAGTCTTTACCACGAGGAAGTTCTGCCTCCTTTCTTATCTGTCCTCATTTTGAGGAAATGACATTGAGGAAAGAGCCTTTTGAAAAAAGCTCCCTTGGGAGACATTGGATAAAGAAGCACCCCAGACTCTGCAGGGAGAATCCTGGGCTTGTCCGAGTCTAAATTCACAGTAACACTCCTGGTGCTCGTTTATCAAACGCCCAAAATGGACTCTGCCTTACTCACCTGCAGCAAATTCTTGAATGTTGTCTGGTCTTTTCAAAAACATTTCTCTGGAAAACATCAAGGGATAAGGGGAGGAGGTAAAGCAGGTCCTGCACTGTCGGGGCAGATGACCTGAGACACACCCGTCGTGGCAGGCGGAAAGCCGGAGGACTCCTGCCAAGGACCCTTTCCTTCGTGATTTTCCTTCTAGTCAGGATCTGAGGCCAGGAGCAAGACGTTCTAAATGGCAAGAAGCCTAGGGAATGCTCACCTCACAAGACAGCGAGTGCTGCAGCCAAGTGAAGTTTGTCATTCACTCCGCAAACATTTCACAGAACCAGAGACCAGGCCCCGGGCCAGGCAGCAAGTTGAAGAGCTCGCTGCCTCCTCCTCGAGGGACTCACGTGTGGTGGGACAGATGTGCAACCCACAACCTTCCAAGGAAGTGTAACCAGGAACCGCCACGGGTGGGGGGGAGGGCACAGTAAACCACGCTGAGAAGACAGACTTGAGATGGTTGTTGGCCCTGCATACAGTGGACACTGGGACAAAACCCACGGTGCCGGTGCCACTGGGAAGCTGAAACTGCCTTATAGCCCACCGACTTTTATAGCCCATAAAGCTCGTTCACAAACATTATCTCACTCTACACTCTGTGAAACAGCAATGACTGTGCCCCATTTTACATATGAAGGAAGCAAGCTTTCAAAAGGTTGACCATTTGCCCAAGTTCATAAAGCAAGTAAATAAAGGAGAGGAGGCCCAGGTCTTGTGGTTCCAAGGCCAGTGCTCTACAACATGGCCTTGTGGCCATGGCTGCCCTGCCCCACCAGCATGGAAGGCCCTCCCTGCCCAGGAGGCCCCTGCCTCCCAAGCTTCAAGAATTTTGCTTCCCTTCTTCTCCTTCAATTCAATTTGAGAATTGTTGAGCACAAATTCTGTGTAAGTCACTCTATAAGATATGAGGGATTGATTTTAAAAAGATAAAATATAGTCCCACCTCAAAGGAATGACAGTCAAGAGAAAGGAAATTGGTAAGTTCCCAAATGTCCAAAAGGCCAAGTAACCTCCAGGGTATGAAATAGTGTGCCGGGAGATCAGAGGAGAGAGAGTGATTCCTTACGGCAAGACCCCCAAATCCTCACAGAGCAGCTGGCATTTGAGAGCGCCCTTGAGGTACACATGGGACAAGGGCTGAGGGACAAGAGCCTTCCAGACCAAGGAGCAGCAGGAATAAAGGCCAGAAAATTAAAGGGAACTGCCCGTGTCCTATCGAGAGTGAACTCCAGAGGGTAGGAACTGGGTCATATCCACCTTTGTTTCCCCAGGGTCTAGAAGAGCACTCAGGGAGTGTCAGTGCCCCTGCAGAGGGCGGTGGAATGATCAGAGAGGTCCAGTCTGGCTGGAGTGGGGGCACGTGCAGGGAGTAGTGGGAAGCGAAGGAGGCCCTAGTATGGAGGGCCTTGAAGACCAGGGAGAGACAGTCATACTCAGTTCAAGAGACAATGGTGGGGGGACTTCCCTGGTGGCACAGTGGATAAGAATCCGCCAGCCAATGCAGAGGACAAGGGTTCAAGCCCTGGTCTGGGAAGATCCCACATGCCGTGGAGCAACTAAGCCCATGCGCCACAACTGCTGAGCCTGCGCTCTAGAGCCCGCGAGCCACAGCTACTGAGCCGGTGTGCCACAACTACTGAAGCCCGCGCACCTAGAGCCCGGGCTCCGCAACAAGAGAAGCCACCGCAATGAGAAGCCCGCGCACCGCAACCAGAGAAAGCCCACGCGCAGCAAGGAAGACCCATGGCAGCCAAAAATAAATAAATAAATAAATTTTTTAAAAAAGAGAGAGACAATGGGGGGACTTCCCTGGTGGCGCAGTGGTTAAGAATCCGCCTGCCAATGCAGGGGACACGGGTTTGAGCCCTGGTCCGGGAAGATCTCACATGCCGCGGAGCAACTAATCCCATGCGCCACAACTACTGAGCCTGCGCTCTAGAGCCTGCGAGCCACAATTACTGAGCCCGAGTGCCATAACTATTGAAGCCCATGGGCCTAGAGCCCGTGCTCCGCAACAAGAGAAGCCACCGCAATGAGAAGCCCACGCACCACAACGAAGACCCAACGCAGCCATAAATAAATAAATAAATAAATTTATTTTTTAAAAAAGAGAGAGACAATGGGAATGGATAAACAAAGCGTGGTAGAGTCACACAGTGGAATACTACAATGAGAATGGAGGATCTAAAAGATACTGCTGAGCAAAAGAAGCCAGGCACAAAAGAGCACATATTGTGGAATTCCATTTGTATAAAGTAGACAAAAAGGCAAAATGAATCTGTGTGATTAGAAGTCAGGATACTGGCTAACTTTTTGGAGGAAGTGACTGAAAGGGGCCACAAAGGGTCTGAGGTGCTAGTCAGGTTCTAGTTCTTGATCTGGACGCTAGTATCATGTGTGTTCTCAGCTCGCGAAAGTTCATCCAGTTTAGGATATGCCACTTGTCTGTACTTTATATTTCAATAGAATGTTTTAAAAAAAAAAGGCAATATTGTGGATCCACTGAAGATTTTTCCAGCCAAGGAATGATATGATCCGTGCTATGGTTTGGGAAGATTCATCTGCCTGGCTGTTTACAAAAACACCTAATAAAGCCTGTCTACAATTTCACACTTTGTTATCATATCTCCAGCCTAAAACCTGAGCTCTCTGGGTGCCTAAAAGAAGTTAGATCCCTATTTCTTCCATTTTTCAGTTCTAAAATTCAAGGCATTAAGAGTTCCATATACTGTATATATGAATATAGACTGGAGAGTTGTGGCTGAATGGCCATAAATCATTAGGATCTGCAAAACCCAAGTGGTGAGCTTGCTTCCCAACAAAAACAGCGTGGGGCTTCTCATGGCTTGCAGTGAGTGTACAGCAGAGACCTGCAGACAGGTGAGGACAGGCATGCTGCCCAGGATTCTGTCCCCTCTTCTCCCTTCCTCTTTTCTCACAGGAAGGACCATCTGAAGCATCCAATGCAGACGAGGGGCTGATTCTGGTTCACTCTGGTATCATCCAAAGGAAATAACAATCACACCAAAAAAAAACCAAAAGCAAACCCCCAAAGTTCAAACACTTCCTCTCCCCTCTTACCTCCCCCTCAGAAAGAGAAAGGCCTAAAAGGGGCCAGGAGGATTTCACGAGAGGAGCTTCTGGGACAGCAAAAGGAGAAGCCTGGAGGCCTACCTGGCCCAGGGAGGGGGATGATAAGGAAGGAAAGGGAAGATGCCTAGGGCTGTCCTTGCAGACACCCAGCTCCTCCTGGAAACTGTTCCTGGGCAGAGAAGCAGGGCCACCCCTGCCATGTGACTAAAACAACACCCTCTTCATTCACCACCCCCAAGGGTTCTAATCCTTTTGTTTGTGAACATTGCAAATGGTGCGTTAATTCAGGTTTTAACATCTATCCCCAATCTCGCTGCTGGAATCATTCCTAACTTGTATTGCAAGCTCCCCAGGATAGGAAAGATGTCATCCTTTATCTCCCTTTAGAAGAAAAGGTACAGAAAGTGATGGCCTGATCTCCAGGGCTGACACTGACAGAGGACCCCTAAACTATCTTTTGCCCAAGCCTTACCCCTGGCCCAAAAACACCAAACCTCACAGACAGGTTTCCATTTTCCCTTTCCCCTTCCCCTATCTGCCCTCTGAGAATCAGCTGCCACTTTGAAGAACAATGAGGCATGGAAAAAAGACACCCCTCCAGGGCAACTTTTAAAAAGACAAAAGAGAGCCCTACCTCTGGCTCCCCAGCTCCTGTGTGCTTACGGTGCAACACAGTGGAAAAACCAGGGGTTTGGATCCTGGTTCAGCAATTTGGGGAAGGTATTTCACCTGTAAAATGGAAGTGATAATAAACTATCTTTATAGAGTTGCTAGGAGGATCAGCAAAAATGTACCAAAATGTCATACACTGTGGGCCCTGGGGACACAAACATGGCTCCACCAGCTTAGAGCTTTGGTCCAGGGAGAGAAAGAAAAGATCGACAATGCAATTATACAATGTGATAACTGCTAATGTAGGAAACCAATAGCAGTGCCTGGAAATGGAAGCCATTATTATTTAAATCTTGCCTATCTGTCTGTAGCCAAACAGTATTTGACATAGCTCTATTGTTTTCATCCATTGATGCTCCATGATTTTTTTTTTCCCTCAGTTCTTTACTTTTCAACCTATTAGGAACATTTTCCATTCAAGCAAATGCCATGCTGAAAGGCATTGTGGGGGAAGGAAAAAGGTGCTCCAAGACATGGTGGAAAATGGTTTTCTTTTCCCCATGACTTACAAGGGAGTGGCTTCCAACCCTTGGGAGTCTTTCCACACCAATGTTCTCAGGTAGAGAAAGGCCAGACGTCCGAATTTTTTTTAAGTTCTAGTGACCTTGTTAAATGCCTCTGATAGAGAATAGGGGTCTACACCCAATGGCTGCCTGCCGAGTTTCTCAATGCCAAATTCCCTCTTCCAAGTGTTGGAAGGTATGTATTTATCCTTAGAGCTAAAGTGAATGCATATTAATATTTTTGAGAATTTTGAGATAACTGAAGGAAACCTCTAGAGACAACAAGAAAACCCTGGGTGCCACAGACCCCAGCGCTGGAAAATATTCAATCTCAGGATATTTTCTAACCTTCAGACCCTAAAGGAAGCAACAAGTAATGTTTAAAGAAAGAAGAGGTCACTCACACTCATCCATCCCCAACGAGATTTCCACTATTTGCTCAAGGCCAGTCTGACAACCACCTACCTGAAGAAACCACTTATGAGCCACTCCACTTCTTTGTGGGTCCTTAGGTACTTTTCATTAGTAATCCGAGTCTGAATCTGGAGGGCAAGAGCAAAAGGTCATGCTTCATGAGGCGAAAGATTTCAGGGTTCAAGCCCTGGAGGTGTGGAGGGCTTGGGGAAACAACGTGCGCACTTAACCCGGGTCTCTTCGCAGGATGTTTGAACATTTAAGCCATCTGTCTTCTTACAGATCAACATCTTCAATGCTGCCTCCGGCTCAGGCTTAGGGGCCTTAACTAAGGTCGGGGTCTCTACCGTTGGGAAGTTCTTGTTTGTATCTAAGTTAAAGTATCCGGCAGTCATTTCGGTCCATTTCTCTGGCCCATCCCTGTTTAAGTTTTTTTCGGCACTTTCAGGCGCCTGTCGGGCTCTGTTCAGGGGCCCAGAAGCCTAGGGGTCCGTCGGGGGTGTCCCCACCCACCCAGCCTTCCACCCCTTTGTCTGGGAACAGGCTCCACGTCCCTCTTCTCTGGGGCCCTTACCCAGGGGAGCTGCACTCTAATGGAGGCGGGGGTCGGGGCCGCACCCACCTTGAAGCCGCGCAGCTTCTCCAGCTGCTCGGGGCTCAGCGCCTCGGGGTACAGCCCTTGAATCCCTCCCGGCAGGGTCGCCATCTTGTCGCGGTCGTCAAGGCGACGGGAGGCGCGGCTGGTGAGGACCCGCCCCCGGCCTGGACCCGCCCTCTCCAGCAGGGGGCGGGGCTGAGGGAAGAAATAAGGGGGCCACTCTGAAGCCGAGGAGGAAGCTCAGGAGGGTGTCTAAAGGATCCCCTTCCCCAGATTTGGGGACTGAATTCCCAGCTTGACTGTATATGAAAATGAGCCCTTCTTCTTGACCCCACCCAACCTCAAATAGTTTTTTCTCTAGCTCTAGAGCATAACTGGAAAAGGGATTCCTAAGGCAGTCTCCCAGAATCTGGTTCCTGACTCTCTCACTTTAAGTCTAGTAGTGGGGAAGGAGAATCTAGGCTTCTTCCCTTTCCACCGGCCCGGAAGCCAAACCCCTCCATCCTTCAAGTGCAGACACTTGACCCTGAAGTCTTGGATTCTTAACACAACATGACAGCACCCCATAGGATGGAATGAACAGAGTTCTACAAAGGAAGGAATGTTCTCAGACTAAAAATGCTGGAAAGGACCTGGGGACATGCTGCCAGAAGTTTCCCCTCTTGGACTGACTTTCTTGTGTAGATTAACTGCTCCTTATAAATTCTAAATCATGTCTCCCACTCCCAATGGAGTAGGGGATGGGAAAGGCAGTTGGTCTTCAAGATGTGTTCTTCTGCTATCTAATTAAGAAGAGAAAGTGAGACAGAAAGCCAGAGAGCTGAAAATAGCACCTAGAAAGGGCAGGAGGCTGTCTGACAATACACACAAGTGCTGAATTTCTATACCCCCCAGAGATCATCAGCAGCAGAGACCTTCTGAGAGGCAGAGAAGAGAGCCCAAAAGGAGGCAGTCTTTTTAGATTTGTGAAAACTGCCCAAGGAGCAAGGAAAGAGCTTAACAAGCCCAGCATTAGGCCATGGCCTGGGAGGGGGTCTCTCTGCAATCTGCCTCTCAGAAAAGACTGAGGAGGGAATTCGCTGGCGGTCCAGTGGTTAGCACTCCGTGCTTTCACTGCTGGGGCTGGGTTCAATCCCTGGTCAGGGAAGTAAGATCCCGCAAGCCGCGCAACGTGGCCAAAAAAAAAAGAAGTGAAAATGTTGGCAGTTCCCAAGCCAGGAAAAAACCTCAAGAGGTAGATTAAATAGTGGGCTACAAACCTCTTCTCAGAAACCCCATCTGGGTAGTAATCATTCTGATTGTTTTTTAGGAGCAAGAGTTATAGTGAGAGGTAGATAAGCTGCCATCTGTCAGAAGTGATTTTTTTAGGCAGGAGCAGAGGTTAATCAGAGGTGATAGTTCCTGTTGGCCAAGACCTGTCTCTTCCCACCCCTCCACCCCCCCAGAGAAGCTAGTGTTAGAACCTCTAAGTTGCACCGTCCAATGTGGTCACCACGAGCCACCTGTGGCTATTAAGCACTTGAAATTTGCTGAAAGTGTCAGATGAGCTGTAAGTGTAAATCACTGACTGGATTTTGAAGACTTGGTATTTTAAAATGTAAATATCTCATTAATAATCCTTACATTGATTACATGTTGAATATTTTGGATATATCATAAAAACTCGTTGAATAATATATTGAATATACTGGTTAAATAAAATATATTATTAAAAGTCATTTCACTTTTTCTTTTCACTTTTTTAATGTGGCTACTAGAAATTTTTAAATTATATATATAGCTTGCGTTATAGTAAAGGGTGCTGGTCTGGACTGTCAAATCTACACACACATACACACACACACACACACACACAGAGGCATATACATGCACAATTCCCTCCATCCCCCACCCCCATGCATAAAATAGTTAATGTCTTCCTTCTGCTAGGCTATGATCTTCTTGTGCTTTGAGAATCAGTCAAGCCTTTCTTGACTGACCACATCCCATGGCCCAAACCCCGAATACACATACGTGTAAATGAGAGAGGCTACTTTTCTTTTTTTAACAGCACCTCAGTTCTCGCTATTGTAAATTGTGTTGGCCTTTCTTACCTCTCCACTTGAGGTAGAAGCCACTTGAGGGAAGGAAGATTATATAATCAATTCTTTGTACACTCTCACAGATTCTGCTACAGAAGTCTTCACTTTGTTTTCAATTATTGAGGCCAGCAAGTATTTGGTGACTAGCCATTCTGCCCACACATACCATCACTACATTTTGACCTTTCTGAAAAGTACCCCAATTATTTAGCATGTCTCATTTCCTAAGAATCTAAAACCAGGAGTGAGCTCTCTCTTTATAAAGTCAATAATCTTTTAATGTAGGGCATCTTAACATTGAGTGCAGAGAATAAGAAAGAGGGTGAGCTTGGGGATGGTGGGCAGAGAAAGTACCTTGGAGGAACCTAGTTGGAAGCCTCATCTCCTCCTGGAGAGCAATTCCCCAGTATGCGCCTCTGGGTCATTTTTCCCCCCAGTCTTCACCCCACAGGGCTTCCCTCCCCTACAGCCTGAAGGACAACAGAGGTGTGCCCACAGTCACCCAGCAAGGAGGGCCTGAAGAGAGCTCCCACCTCTTCTCTCCTAAACCCCGCCTCTCCTCTCAGACTGAAGCCTTCCATCTGGGGACCACAAACTAAGCGAAGGATTGGAGGCGTTTTGCTGCCTGCAGCTGTCTCCTCAATTGCTGACTGGGAGGAGGAGTGAGGGGAGTTCATTATAATTCATTTTTGTGAATGTTTAATATTTCAATTAATATGATTAGCCCCAAGCCTGAATGAGCAGCAGGGCGGCAGATCTGCTGACAAGACACAGAGTAATGAGATCAACAGGGCCATGGGGTCTTCCTAGGCTCCATCCTCAGAGGGCGTGATCTGTTTAGCATCTCCATAAATACCAAGATCAGATTAGGAGGCAAGGGAAGGAGCAGTGGGGGTGGGGAGATGAGTGGAAAGTTACTTTCCAGATGTATTTGCCCTCTTGACTCCCTGGCACTGCCATCGCATATTCTGACCACCCTGCACTGGGTCCTCTTCCATCTCCCCCCACCCACCCATTTTAGAGGACCCTATTGGGAGGACCTGGACATCCGTACCATAAAGTGTAATCATGTCTACACATACACACACACACACACACACACACACACTCACACTCAAACATACATACTTGTCAGAATGTGGCTTCAGGCCACAGAAATGATGCTAGGGAAGGATGGATGGTGGTTAATGGAGAATCAAGCAGTAGAAGGAAGGATAGCTCTCACCCAGGGCTCAAATGAAGACACAAGAGGAAGAAAGGCCAGGCTCAACCACTCCCCCCATTCCCAAGAGGAGATTTGACAGGGAAGTTAAACGCATGGACTTGGAAACACACTGTCCGGGCTCCACTCTCAGCTATACCTCTTTCCAGTGTGTGACCTTAGGCAAGTCATTTAATCTCTCTGTGCCTTGGTTTCCTCATCTTTACTCGAAGATAACAATAGAACCTACATCATAGGGTGATGATGAGGGATAAACAAGTTAGTAAATATAAAGCACTTAAACAAGGCCTATGACACGGACCAACACCGTAAGAGCCATCTAAGTGATAGTACTATTAATTCCCTTCCAGAAGAAAAGCCTGCCTGTCCAGAGAGCTGAGGCAGGCCTGCTGGGATTCAGGTGGGACAGATTTCAGAGACACCAGCACCACTGTGGAGACATCAGCCCCATTCTGGGGTGAAGAAGGGGTGGCAGGAGGCAGGGAGTTCCACAAAAGCTGTGAGTCCAGGTCGGTGAGCACCTGATGGCAGGCAAGGGCTGCCCCGTCCAGGAGGTTTGATGTCAGCAGATACTCTCTGCATTGAGGGGGAGCTGTGAGTGAGCCCAGTGTACACAGGGGTCAAGCTCCCTCCACATCACAGGGCAAACTGATCATCTATAGAAGTTTAACTGTTCAGGGGAGTAATGGCCCCCAAATATGCTTCCCCCATCCCTCTTTGTTACCTGACTCAATTAGAGAGTCCCAGTCAGGGAACATAACTGGGGTGGGGGGGGAGGGGAGAAGCAGAAGGAAGGAATTTTGGGGTTTCCTCTGCCCTAAAGGGGAGCTTGCCAGCTGTGATTCTGCCCACTGAAGGAATCAGGAATCTACTCTCATCAGAGGTTCTTGGCATCGACTACTTATTCGAGAAATATTTGTTAAGCTCCTACTACGTGTGAACAAGACACTGTGCTAGACACTGTGAACAGTAAAAGCTGAATTAAACAGTGTCCTGGTCTTCAAGCAGCTTCCAAGTGCGAGCTCCCGCTGTCACCACTGCTGCCTCCCTGCCCACGCACTTATACACACAAACCCCCCAGAGGGCGAGAAGGGGGCATTGGCAAATGCCAGCAAGATCGAGTTTTTCTTGTTTCCCTTTCTGGAAAACACAGTTCCCTCTCTGCACTCATCTCACCCTGCTCTCTCTTCCACAGCCCCCTTTCCATCTTTCTCTCTGGGTCCCTTCTGCCCTCTCCCCCAGGCTCTGCGACCTGCTTCCCTCCCCAGCTACACCCTTCTCCTCACCCGCCCCTAACCTGCCCAGCCGTCTTTATGCCATCTTCTTTTCCCTGTTTTCTTCCCTTGGCTCCCCACTCTCAGTCTCCCCAGATGCCAGCTCCTCTCTCTTCCTCCCCCCTGCTCCCCTCTCCTGGGTCTTCTCTTCCAGCACCGGGGACAGCTCCAGCCCCCGGAACAATGGACCCCACCTTAGGGCTCCTCTATAAATTCTCCATCTTAGTGCCTTGCCCAACTCGTGATTAGGGAGTAAGATGGGGGAAGGGTTATTATCAACAGGACCAGCTGCTCTTCTGGGGGTGGGAAGGGAGTCAGGGAGGAAGGAGATAGAAAGAGGGCGTGGCTCTTGTCTGGATTGTGCGTCCCTCTCCAGGGTAGAGAATTTGTCTTCCACCCCTGAGACTGACATCACTGATGTCAGGGGAAAGGAGGTGGGAGTGGGGAGGGGGGTGTGGAGGGGGGAGGTTTTTGTTGAGGAGAGCGCGGCCGGAGAGCAGAGCTCCGGGACCCAGGTGACCGGGAAAGCAGGCAGCCCCAGCGGCGGGAGCAGCCAGCAGCAGCCCAGGCCCGGGGACCGGGGTGGGGGTGGGAGGGGGGCTGAGGGGAGGACCTGAAGGGAGGCGGCAGGGCCAAAGGGACCCCCGGCGCCCTGCCGCCATCAGAGATCAAGCATCTGGCATCAGGGATCTTCGGACCCAGCAGAAGGATCAGCCACAGGGGAGGTGTCCTCCCAGGGAAGCCAACGAGAGCTCCACCTGCCCCACATCAGGAGTGCCCCCCCCAACGCTGCTGGCAACCATACCAGGACCCTAACCCCTCAGCCTGCAACCCCATCACCCTCCTCAGGCCCTTTCCTCCACCTCCAGCTCTAATCTCAAACCCTAGTTCCCAGCGCCCCTGCTACCACCCTAACCCTCCAGGTCTTGGCCACACTGCCCCCCATCCTGGGATATCTGCCAGATCTCTGGGAGGGAGATCGTTTGCTTGGGCTATGCCCCCTGGTGGCATGACAGTGTCTGCCTAGACCCCTGACCCCTAGCCCTCAACTCCCTGGGCCTCCTTTGTGTGAATAGCGGCCCCTCTGCTCAGCACTGTGGTTGGGGCCAAAGGGAAAGCCAGCCCCAGCCACTTGCCTCCTTGCTGGGCAGCTCCCCCTGGCCTTCGGGCCTCTCCCTGCTCCCCTCGGCCCCTTCTCCTGGGCCGCCCCAATGAAGGAACCGGATGCCATCAAGCTGTTTGTGGGGCAGATACCGAGGCATCTGGAGGAAAAGGACCTGAAACCCATCTTCGAACAGTTTGGTCGGATCTTCGAGCTGACTGTCATCAAGGACAAGTACACCGGGCTGCACAAGGGTGAGGGGTCAGGCCAGGCTGGAGAGGCTTCAGGGAGTGGGCTGGGAGGTTGGGAGGCTGGGAGGAGGTGGGGAAGCCAGGCTGGAGGGACGGAGTCGCTGGAGAAGGCTGATCTGGAGGAAAAGAGTTCACGGGCTGGGGAGTGTGGATGGAGGAGCTAGAAGAGAACTCAGCTAGGGTGACCAGGGGACTCCAGGTGGAGGACCAAGGAGAGCCTCTCTGGGGGAAGAGTTGTCAAGGTGGCTGCAGAGATGTGGACCCCAAAGTTGAGGGGGATGATGTGGATGAACTCAAGGAAGGATGGAGGAACGAGAGAGCTGGTTTGAGAGATAAGGAGCTGGGCAGGGGTGTGTGTGTGAAGGGGGGCCGCATGCACAAGACTGAGAGTCTTAGTAGCCTCAGATACTATTGGGATGGGGGTCGGGACACAGGGTCAGGTGCTCAACCTGGAAAGAGTGAATGTTCATGGAGTGGGCAGGGCAGCTCCAGAACTAAAGAGAGGGACCTGGGAAACAGTGTACAAAGGACAGAGATTGGTAAAGACCTGGGAAGTGTAGGGACTCGAAAGTTAAGGGAGCTGGGGGTGAAAGAGGATGTGCCTCAGGCCTAAGGGCTGTGCAGCTAAGCAGGGTCAGGCCTGGGGTCAGGCCTTGGAGAGCCCCAGACACCGGGAGTCAGAGGGGCCACGCTGCCTCCCCCTCCACCGGCCCAGGGACTCCCGCTCCCCACTCTTCCCTTTTCTCCACCCTCCACCTGCCTCCCATGGAGCTGGAGAGAGAGGAGGAAATAGGGAAAATGGGAGAGGAGAGGGCTGATGATGACCAAGATGGAGGGAGGTGGAGGCAAAGAGAAAGGGGAAAGGAGACCAGCTAAGGAAGAGAGAAAACCACACTACACGTACTTGTCTGGAGATCACATGCCCCTTCTCCTCCCCCCACACAAAGCCCCAGCTCCCACAGCCCAGGCGTTCTCCCTCTTCCATCACCCCACCATGGAAGCCTCCCGGTCTCGGGGTCTCTGCCCTGTGCTCATCAGCCCAGAGACTCCGGGGAAGAATGTGCACCCCCTCTCAGACACCTCCCCGGCCCAGCAGGCAGAAGGTGGCGAGAAGGGACAAGCTCCCCAGTCCTCAGTTTCGTGGGGGGTAGGGGGCCTTTTAGGGAGGGGAGACCGGGGACTCACCCCCGACCCGGTCTCTCTGCCCCTGCCCCTCCTCAGGATGTGCCTTCCTGACATACTGTGCCCGCGATTCAGCCCTGAAGGCCCAGAGCGCCCTGCACGAACAGAAGACGCTTCCAGGGGTGAGTCCCGGCCTTTTCAAGGCCAGGGGGCTGAGAAGGGCCTTAGAAGGGGCACCACCTTCCCAAGACACTGAGTGTATATTCCACCTCCTCTCATCACCGGGAAGCCCCTACCTCCTTGTAGCACCCCTCCTCCTTGCTGAAGATGCACGCATTTCTTCTCACCGAGAGAGAAGGAAAACAGCGATGAGCAGAGTAGATATAACCCTTGCAAAGAGCAGAGGTAGCCCTTTCCCCACTTCCCAACCTGCCCCTGGGGCAGCGCTTAGAGGAGGGACTTAGCTGGTTGGGAGGCATGGGGAGAAGACTTTGGACACCAAGTGTAGGGCCGAGTGAGCAGGAGGCACTCAGGCACTCTTTCTGGCTCTGGGGAGGAAACCTGGCTGTGAAATGGGGGAGGGGTGCCTGCGGCCCGAGGTGGGCATCTGGCGCCTGCCCGCCTGGCATCTCTGTGCTGACTTCTGAGGTCCAACAGGCTCACCTCGCGTCTCCCAGGAAAAGCCGCGGGAACGGTGCCACAGGGCATCAGGGTGGTCAGGGCCTGGTGGGCCTGGGCTGGGAATAAGCCGTGTGGAGGGCGGCAGCGGGCAGCAGACAAGGGCAGGGGCAGTCATCAGTGTGGAGGATCGGGCCTGACCCCACCAAGTGTGCCCAGGGAGGCAGGGGGTGCCTCTGACGTGGCCTCCCTCCTGCAAGGTCAGAGCTCTTTGTCTGCTCCCCAGGCAGCCTTGCAGCTCGTCCCAGGCCTGGGCTGGCACGGGCAGGAATAAAGAAGCTCAGACTGCCCCCCAGTTACCCATCCTGTGGCGAAAGGATGTGACACTCCCTTTCTGTATCTATCGGCTTCTGTTGTCTTCCCTGGAAAGTACCTCTTGAGAGCTAACTCCACCCTTCCCTCCAGCCAGCATTTGCTGAACACAGTCTGAGTGCTGGAGACACACCTGTCCCATCCTCTTCTCCTCCCTTCGTGTGGGAATGGAGATGGAGTCCGATTCTCCAGCTCTTCCTGGGAGAGAAACAGACAAAACAGATGGGAAAGGGGGGGGGGGGATCTAGGAAAATTAGAACCACTCCCAACTTCACACCCTCCATGGCTCTGTAACCCTCTGTGGCCCTCAACCCTAAATACCACTAGGAAAGCAGATCCACTGCCAGCTCCCCACCTTCACCCCCACTATCTTATCCCAGTCGGGGGCAAGGCAGCCCAGAATAGCCATCGCCCACAGAGATAAGTATCTGTGTATGTGTGAGCAGGCTCGGGCTCTAAGAAGCATATGTGTGTGCGTGTGTGTGTGTGTGTGTGTGTGTGTGTGTGTGTTTGGGCACATGAATCCCCGGGAAGCCTGGTTCCCATCACGTGACCTCACAACTCTCCTCTCTCTTTCCTCTGGGGAGGCCCCTCACAAATCAACAGTTTTCATTTCCATTGCCGTTTCTCTGTCTTTTTCTGTTGTCTCCTATCTCTCAGAGCCCCTGCGGAAACCAGAGGGGGACAAGGGAGAAGGTAGAAAGCAGGGGTACTGCAGTGGGGACATGGGTGAGAGAGACGGCGCCGGGTGGGCAGGAGCCCCAGGGCCATCTGTGCCAGCTGGGGGCTTCTGCCCTGGCTCTGTCCCCCTCCAGCTGCCTGTGTGGCTCAGGCAGGGCTACGCCCTGGGTGTGGAAAGGCGCTGCCTCCTCTTCCTGAGGTAATAAGGCCCAGGGTGGGAGGCGAGTGAGACGGGAGCCCCGGTTAATAATTGCCGAGCCCTGCCCCAAGCTCCCAGGTGAGGCTGAGTTCTCCACTTTGGCCCTTGCCCCAGGGGACAGAATCCAGAGGCACCTGACAGAGCCTTTAGTAGGAAATGAGGGGTTCTATCCTCCAAGGGGCCCCCCGTGCTGGGGATTTGGGGGAGCAGATGTCTATAATCAAGCTCTGCCTGACCCTTTGTGCCCCCAGGCCTTTTCTCAGCCACCTGCCCTTCTGGCAGCAGTGTTTCCCCTCAGATAGTCATTGAGTGTGAGTGTGTGTGTGTGTGTGTGTGTGTCCAGTGTGCCAGCTCTTGCACAACTGTGTTGGGAAGTTCCTCCTACTGTCTAACCTCCATGCCCTCTGACTGCAAGTTCCTTCTTTAATGGGGGCATTTACCCGCTCTCCTTTCTCCCCATCTTTGTCAGCTCAGAATCTGGAAGATGCCACCATATTTGAGTGACGCTTCAGGCTGCAGAGAGAAAGAATGGGAGCTGGGCCTATGGCCATGGAACCGCATTTCCTTCTCTCTCCCCTAAGAGTTCCCAGGAGAGGCTCTGTCACAGCTTCCTGGATTCTTCCTAGGAGCAGGGTGTGACCTCCTGGAGGTGGTGGTGTGAAGGACTCCTTCTGTCTGGCCTGCGCTTCCCCCTCTACTTGGGCCAAAATCCCACTCTGGGGACATGGGTCCTCCCGGTCATCTTGCTGTTGGGCAGGTGGATTCTGGCTCCATGGAGAGGACCTGTGTGTGGTCTGGGACACCGGGCGCAAGTCTAGAGTCGGGGGTGGCAGGGCACCAGGCCTGTGCCCTCAGGAAAATTAGATCTGTGGGCATGGGGAGCTCTTCTTGGAAGTGGGGTCTTAGCTATTGGTGAGAGGGACTTACTTACAAGTGACCATGTTGGTAGGGGTCTCAGGGATACTTGGTAGGAGTATATAAATAGCCCCTTCTTCTTTGGGAGGCCCTGGGGAGGGCTTATCACCTGGCGGGTGGTAGCTAGGGAAGAGAGGCGCCCGCACCAGGTTGCCCGGTAAACAGGGCCCAGCTGGACTCAGGGGAGGGGGCAGGTGTGACCGAGCTGAGCTAACAAAGGCTGAGCTTCCCACAGGAAGTGCCAGGCCAAGAAGGAGAGGCTGGGAACGGGGCACTGGGGGCCACTGAGGGAGGAGTCCGTCTATGAGGGAGTGGGGAGAGCCTCCCGTCAGCGTGGTCTGTGCTGTGGTCTGCCCACTTGTGTGTGTTTTTGTGCGAATCCATATCAGCTGTGGATATTTATTGATATGCTATTTTTGTGCCTGGGAGCCTGGCAGGGAGGGAACACCATCCTTTCTCTCTGGATCCCAGGTTCCCCATCCCCACCTAGAGCAGCAAATCCCCAGGGGCCTGTTGGGAAGGGGTTAGTGCCGAGCATAAGAATTCCCCGATGCTGTGACTCCAGTGCTGATCCTACCTCTCCTGTAGTGGGAACTGGGGGGCTGGCTGCTGAGCTGCCCGTGAGGGGACTTCCTGATGGCTTTGACCGGAGTACGGGAGAGAGGGGGAGTGAAAGACCAAGAGTCCTGAGTGTCTGACCCCCACCCCTTGCTACACACACACAAACTCACACACACAAACTCACACGCACTCCTGAGGAGATTGAACCTCCGATGGGATAATCCCAGATTGGTGGATAAAGCTGGGGCAGATTGGCCGGAGGATCTGTGTGACTGTTCCCCCTCCAACGCCCCCCCCAACCCAGCTGCTCTCAGATCTAGAGACTGGGGGGGAGGGGTGGACAGGGAGGAAGTATTGGTTGAGGCGGGGCCTAGATTTGATCCGGGCTGAAAATACCTCACCTGCAGAGTCCAGCCAGACTGACTGGCATGGCGTGACACCTGGGAACAGGGTGCAGTGTGAGAAGGGGCAGGGGCAACTATCATTTCTGCACTTCTCTGTCTTAAGTGCTGACACACAAGACCTCAAGGCTAGAATACTAGAGCTGAGGGGAACCTGACTCTAGATCGCCTGATCCAGCCCATTTTACAGATGAGGAAGCTGAGGCCTAGAGGAGAGAAATGACTTGTCCAAGGTCACCCAGCCAGTGAGTGGCAGAGCCAGTCCTCGAAGTCCAGTGCCTTTCCTGAGAGTAACTTTTGCCCCACCCTCAGAATTTGGATGAATGGTTTCCTCTGTTTATTTATTTTTTTGGTCACTAGAACTAGGGCTGCCCCACCATCAGATGAGTGGGGTGGCCAGGTGTGGCCCCAGCGGTCAAAGTCTTCAACAGCAAAATATTTTCAGATGTGAAATACTGAGTCCTTCCCTCCCTCTCCAGTTCCTAAGATGCTCTGCACACTGGTTAAGGAAATCAACCTGCGGGAGTCATTCCCAAGTCCTCTTATCAGACAGGAACATGGAGTGGGGAACTGTCTGCATTTCCACTGGAGGCTGAACAAAGGGAGATGCTGCAGGAGTAGGGAGAGGGTAGAGCTCAGGAGGACTTCCGGGTACCCGGAGAATCGCGAAAGAGCACAGGACAGCACTTCCTCCTTTAGAGCTGTCTTGGCGGTGAGACATCAAGGATTTGATCTGGAGGAGAAAGGCAGGAGCTTGGACAGTATGGCCCCTGCAGGGCCTGCTCAGCGCCTTCCTCCAGAATCAGGAAGCTCTCCTGGGCCCCTCCCCCACCTCCCAGCCCCCACCAAATCCTCCACCCCCAGCATACTCTGTTCCCACCCCCCTCCCCACTCCTTCTCCGGGTGTGTGGAGCAGCAGAAGTGATGACGTCACCATGGTCGCCCGGGCGACGGGGACGGATAAATCAGGCTGAGTGGGCGGTTGCCATGGCGCGCATTCTCCCGTTACCACGGAGACTGGGCATCTGCTCCCTTTGTGCTGCCCGAGTGCCTTCCCCCTGGGGTCAAGGGGTGTAGGGGGGCAGAAAGAGAGGCAAACACACCTCTAGGGGTCAGAAGAAAGTCGGGGCATCTGTGGGGTCTCCCTCAGTCTAGAGTCTTCCTTGGGGCTGCTTGAGGGGGTGGCCTCTGTTGCTCCTACTTTGTAGAACTGAGGCAGCTTTTGCTGAACAGCCCTTGGCTGGGCTCTAACTCAGGACCCGGGTCCTATGGGCAGCCCCACTCTCCCCCTAAGGAGAGCAGCACCTCTCCCTGGCAAATCATCTGGGGCCCTACCTGAGCTTAGAGTCGTGCCCCAGGAGCATCCTCCTCTACATCCTCTCCTTCTACTACCTCTAATCCCCGCAGGTCCTAATCCTAAACAAGATTAAGCCCCATCCCTCCCTTCCATCCGCACTTTAGAGGGCTGGGCCTGGGGCTTACTCCCTCTAGCCTCTCCACAGGTCCTGGCCTGGGGAGGCCTCCTGGGGTGGTCAGAGGAGGTCCCCAGCAGTTGCTTTCTCTTCTTTCCTTTAGATGAACAGGCCGATCCAGGTCAAGCCAGCCGACAGCGAGAGCCGAGGAGGTAGGTTCTGTACCTTGGGACTCAATCCTTCTCCCTCAATCCGCAGGCCCAGCACTTGGAGTAGCTGAGGGGCAGGCTTTCTGAGGAAGAAAGTCTGAGAATTCTGAAGGGTTCCCAGTCAAAGTGGGCATAGGAGTCAGGGTGGCCAGAGGGGATGTGATCCAGCCCATTGCAGAGACAGCAAAACTGAGGCCCAGAGTGGAGTGCAAGTCAGTCCTTCAGAACTGGGATGCCCAGTCTATGTATCTGCAGCCCATCCCCCAACCATCCCTTCTTTCACGCCCTAGAGCCATCGGTTCGGGGTGAGGGGAGTTCCAGGGAAGAGCTGAAGGCGAAGGGGAGGGGTCTCTGCCTGCCCCAAGCTGGAGCAGGGCTGGGAAAGCAGCCTGGAGGCCCTGAACCTGCCCCTCCTCCTGTGCCCTACCCGCCAGAAGACCGGAAGCTCTTTGTGGGGATGCTAGGGAAGCAGCAGACAGATGAGGACGTCCGGAAGATGTTCGAGCCTTTCGGGACCATAGACGAGTGCACTGTGCTCCGGGGCCCAGACGGCACCAGCAAAGGTAGCCCACCGATACCCCTCCCCCGCCGGGCACTCCGCCTTCCTGCCCCTCCCCCACTGGTTCCGTGGGCAATGGGGACTGTCGGGGCCCTCAAGGGTGGGCACTCACCCCTTTCTCCTCCCTCTTGAACTCTCCAGGCTGCGCCTTCGTGAAGTTCCAGACCCACGCCGAGGCCCAGGCAGCCATCAACACCCTTCACAGCAGCCGGACCCTGCCGGTGAGTCCCGTTGCCCCAGCCCTCAGGCCTCTTCCAGCCTGGCTGGGCCCACGCCAGACCCTGGCTCAGAGGGCGCAGTCCGTTCTGGATAGGGTCTTTACTATCCAGAACGGACTGCCTATTATTGAATGACTATTATTCAAAAAGAATTTTCTGGCAGAAGAATCAAACCTCTTAGGGACAGCTTCCCCTTTCCAATAACATCTCCCAGCCCCTCCTCTCCTGCCTCCTCCAGCCCTCAGCCCTGGTCACCTCTCACCTCTTCTCCCTCCTTCCCATATCCCCACCCCCCCCTCACTGGCTGGGCATCGGGACACTTGCTTAGAGGCCCTGCGTGCCCTCTGCACATTCATCCTGCTGCCCCACACATTAGCAGTGGGTCAGCTGACTGATCTCGCAGAGGGCTCCCCCAGCAGAACAAACCTCTCAAAAGGAACTAGCTGGCTCCCAAGGAGGTGAGCTTCCTATAACTCGAGGTTCTCCAGCAGAGGCTGGGCAAGCACTTAGCAGGGACCTGGGCGAGAGGATGCAGCATCAGATAGAGAACTGCGTTCCAGACCCTAGGATTCTACAACAGGCCTTGCAAATGTTCCAGGCTGGTTTTTATTTGGCATAGGCTGGTATGAAACTTTGAGGTTGCATCCCTGAGCACACCGTGAGGACTGGGATGTGGGAGCATGGGGTGAGGTAAGGGGGTGGGGTAGCTACCAGGCAAGACGAACTTGAGGTTAAACGTTTGCTGTGGCTGATCCACCCTGGGGAGGATTTCCGGCTCAGAATCTTCATGGAGAAGCCAGGACTGCCCTTTGCATTCTGGGAGCACTTTCCCTTTCCCAGCACATTCCTCTACGTTTTTTAGTCTTTTGCACAGTCTGGCACAGGGGGAGGGTGGGATGAAAGTCTCCCCGCTTTGACATAGGCACAGTGATGGCTGCCCTCCCAAAGAGGCCAAGCCATGTGTGGTGGAACTGAGCCCAGGTCCTGAGGGCTCTGGGGAAGAGAGACCCCCAACTCTGCCCCTCTGACCACATGGGGGGCCGGTGCCCAGGGTGCCTCGTCCAGCCTGGTGGTGAAGTTTGCTGACACGGAGAAGGAGCGAGGTCTCCGCCGAATGCAGCAGGTGGCCACCCAGCTGGGCATGTTCAGCCCCATCGCCCTCCAGTTCGGAGCCTACAGCGCCTACACCCAGGCCGTGAGCACTGCCCGCTGCCCCCCGCCCCGCCCTCACGCCCCCCAACCCCTCCTCCCCGTGCTGGGCTGGGCCCATCCCCAGGCTCTCCAGTGTCCTGCCCCCCCAACCAATGCCCAGGCCCAGGGTTGGGAGGGGAGCCAGGCCAGGGTGCAGGGGGGCTGGCCCCACTCTCCTCTCTTCCCCTGTCCCCAGCTGATGCAGCAGCAGGCGGCCCTGGTAGCGGCTCACAGTGCCTACCTCAGCCCCATGGCCACCATGGCTGCCGTGCAGATGCAGCACATGGCCGCCATCAATGCCAATGGCCTCATCGCCACCCCCATCACCCCATCCTCAGGTAAGGTCCAGGCAGGGCTGGGCTGGGTGTGAGTGGGGCAGGTCAGGGGAGCTACCACGTGGTGGGGGAGGGGAGGGGGGCACAGGGCATCACTCAGGGAAGCCATGGGGGCTGGGAGGGGTTCAGGGGTCAAAGAGTAGCCTGCTTCCTCCCCTCTGCCCTCAGACTTGTTGACTGCTTCTCTGCATTTGTGTGTATGTGTGTGTCTGCTTCTCTGTTCTGTCTCTGCCGCTTTCTCTTCCCCAGGAACCAGCACCCCTCCTGCCATCGCTGCCACGCCCGTCTCTGCAATCCCTGCTGCCCTGGGCGTCAACGGCTACAGCCCGGTGCCCACCCAGCCCACTGGGCAGCCTGCCCCTGATGCTCTGTATCCCAACGGGGTTCACCCCTACCCAGGTGGGGTTCTCTGCCTACCCACCCCTCTCCCCGGCAACCATCCCAGCTATCGCTCTCACTGCCGGCAGGCATGACACACCTTCCCTCTCCAGGCTGTGGGGTGATAACGGCGCTTTCTCCTGCTCTGTCACCCTGGGCAGGGATGTTCCTTCCTGGTCTCAGCCAGAGAAGCTGAGGCACAGAGAGGCGAAGTGAGTTCGTCCAGGGTTGCACAGCCAGTCACAGACTCAAGTCTTGCTAACGCCAGGCTCTCCCCTCTCCCTATGGCTCTGTGCATTTCCACCCTCTCATTTCACATCCCATGCTCTCCCATGAGGCTCTCCTCCCCACCTGCCTGGCCTCTGCTCCAAGAGGCACTGGTGGGGCTCCCAGCGGCGTCCCAGCCCCGCCCTCACGGTCAGTGCTGCTCTTCCCAGCCCAGAGCCCCGCGGCCCCCGTGGACCCCCTGCAGCAGGCCTACGCGGGGATGCAGCACTATACAGGTGAGGAGCCCCAGCGCAGGCCCCGGTCTGGGTGGAAGGGTTGGTAAGAGCTAAAGACGCCCAGAAGTTGGGTCTGGGCTTCGTGCTGTCTGCCAGCCGCCCCGTCAGACTTCCCAGCAGGCCATACCTGTGAGGACACGCCTTTACGGGCATGGTCTGAGGCAGCTCCCCCTCTGACACCTCTCGGCCCTGTCCACTCCATCGGCCTGGGCGAGGGGGAGGAGGACTGGGGTGGCTGGGAGGGCCAGGTGGGGCAGGGGCCTCTCAGGAACCCCATTAGCTCTCTCTGTCCTCCCCCGACCAGCAGCCTACCCGGCAGCCTACAGCCTGGTGGCGCCCGCGTTCCCACAGCCTCCTGCCCTGGTGGCCCAGCAGCCTCCGCCTCCCCCCCAGCAGCAGCAGCAGCAGCAGCAGCAGCAGCAGCAGCAACGGGAAGGTGCGGCCTGGGCGGGTAGTCCCAGCCAAGAGCCTTCAGGGATGGGGTGCCCTTGCCGTGGGCTCCAAGGCCAGCTCTGGCCCCGTGTGTGGGGATGAAACTGGGGGGAGGGGGGGCGGGGGAGGTGGCTGGCGCCCTGGCCCACATGTTGGGGGCTGCCTTCCCCGGCCCCCTGCACCTTGAGTCTGTCTCCCAGTCACTGAGCTCTTCCTTCTGTCTCCGCTGCCACCCAGGCCCTGATGGCTGCAACATCTTCATCTACCACCTGCCCCAGGAGTTCACCGACTCAGAGATCCTCCAGATGTTTGTCCCCTTTGGCCACGTCATCTCAGCCAAAGTCTTTGTTGACCGGGCCACCAATCAGAGCAAGTGTTTTGGTAAGAATATGATGATCCAAAAGATAAAATATAGCACATTTTGGCCAAACTCCAGATGAGGTCAAGATCTGATGCATTTGCAGGCACTTATGGTTGCAATGGACCCAGTAGTTGAAATCCAGATTGTCCAAGAGTCTGAAAGGACCAGTTTTTACACTCCTGACATCCCATACCAGCTGCTGCCCAGGCCCATCTCTTCCTCCAGAAAACCACATCTTTTCTCCTTAAGAACTGGTCAGATCCATGCTCTGTGAGGATTGGAAAAGGCTCGGGAACTGGGGAAGTTCAGCTGTCAAAAGGAAGGCTTAGGGAGCAGGGTTTAGCTGCCTTCACTCTTTGAAAGGCTGCTTCAGGGGAGAAAGGGGACGTGCTTGTCCTCTGGGCTTCAGAAGTCATTTAGGGTCCAGAGTGGAGGTTTCAAAAGGCAGGTTCTGAGCTATCCAGGCCAAGGAAGGGGTTGCCGCCCCTCAAAGAATGCTGAAAGGAATGTCCCAGGGTGTGCGAGAGGCCGGACTGGACTCATTCACTCAGCCTGTCAACAACTACTTACCGAAAGCCTCCTGTGTACTGGGCAGTTTTCCGGGCATTTGGGAGACCTGGAGGAAGTAGGGTGGTGACGGGAAAGCAAAGAGCAGGCCTCGGCCTAAGCACAGGACAGTGGGGCGGGGTGGGGGGGGCAGGGCGGGGTTGGTGCTGGGCCAGGCCTTATGCCCCTCTCACCTCAGGCTTTGTGAGTTTCGACAATCCAGCCAGTGCCCAGGCTGCCATCCAGGCCATGAACGGTTTCCAGATTGGCATGAAGCGCCTCAAAGTCCAGCTAAAGCGGCCTAAGGATGCCAACCGGCCCTACTGAGGGCCCCAGGTGGGTCCCGCTCCCGTCCTGTGACCTCTCCAGCCCTGTCACATGGCAGCCAGGGCCCTCACTTGGACTGCCCCCACCCCCTTTCCCACCACCCTCAGGGATGCCCACCCCTGACTCTGGGCACTTGAGGCAGGGATCTGGAGCAGCTTCCTCAGCTGTTTTTCAATCACCCAAGTCTCTCTCACTTTCACTTTCTCTCTCTCGCTCTCTCTCTCACACACACACACACACACACACACACACGCGCGCGCGCGCGCGCGCGCGCGCGCGCGCGCGCGCGCACGCGCATGCGCACACGCACTCCCACTGTGACCCCAGAGAGAGCCAGGTCTGTATATGTCTGTGTCCACTCCCTAGAACCTGCCCAATATCTGGTCTCGTTTGTCTGGTCAGTGTCCATGTGTCTTGTGTGTCTCTTTTTCTGGTTTTCCTTTAGGTTGGAGTAGAATTAGGGGAGTAGGGTTTGGGGAATAGGGGGCTGGTTTAGGGTACTGGAGGGTCCTAGAATCACTGGCTCCTAGAATATCTGTTGTCCTGAGAAGTGGGGACATCAGGTCCCGGTGCCCTGGACCCCAGGTGATTTCCCTCATGTAGCAGTAGACCCATGGGACAGGGGAGAGTACACAGAACAGACTGGGGGGGAGTCCGAGTGTCAGGGCTCTGGGGAGCAGCTTTGGTTCAGGTGGAGGCGGCTGGAATGCTGGACTGCCGTGAATTTCACTTAACAGGTCCCCTCCTCCCCACTGCCCGCCACCCGCCAACCTCATGGCCACAGAGCTGTGAGCTTTCATTACTTTTGTGTTGTTTAATCTCCTTTGGACCAAACCCCTGAAAAAAACACAACCCAAGAACAATACCCACATTTTCTGTTTTTCCCCCTTTCCCCCCAATCCTGGCTGCTTAACTCCTCCCACCCTGGGGGCCCCCCAGCCCAGGGCCCGTGTCCATTGTCGGCCGAAGCCCCCATCCCCGGACCCCTGCTCCGGGCCCCTGTAAGTTGCATGGAACGAGCGTGTTGTCTTTGGAGCCGATTGTTTGTTATTTGGGGAGGGGGCCGCGGAGGGAAGCGCCCCCCAGCCCAGAGTCAGGGCCGGGGGCAGCTCGCGGGATGTGCTTGGTCAACAGTGGTTGGTGACTGTGGTCTGTGTTCCGTGCATTTCTCTCTCGCTTTCTTTGTTCCTTTCCAAAAAGGAATGAGAGCGCCCCCTAGGGGCTGGGGGGGTCTCGCTCGCCCCCACGAGACTCCAGCCCTAAGTCCAGCCCTGGTTCCACCCCGGCCTGCTCTGCCGCCCTTTTGCGGATGCCCCCTTGCTCTTTTTCCAGGTGTCTGTGCCGACACTGCACCCTCCTCCTTTCTGAGTCACCTCTGCCTGCCTGTTTGTTGTCTCATTTCTTTGCCCCTCCTCCTCTAGTCCCTGTCTCCAGTATCTTCCACGTTCCTTTTCTCACGGGCTGTTTGAATATTTCCTTCCTAATATCCTTTGGTTTCTTGTGTCATTCGCCCCTCCCTCCCGTCTCCTCCATCCCTGCCCCTTGTCGAATGGCTGGGGGGCCGGATGGTTCAGTTTGGACTGAGGCCTTTCTGATGACCTGCCTTCCTCAGCCACCCCAGCTCCCTCCCCACCCAGGGCCTGGGACCTGCCTCAGCTGCCTGTCTTCTCCACAGCTTCACCCACGTTTCCTTCCTTCACAGGCCTGGAGACACCAGAGGAAGGGGCGCCTCACCCCCTCGCCCCGTGACTGGCCCCAGCCCTCTCTGCACATCCGCCCTGGGCCTTGATTGGGCTCTGGGGCAAATGCTGCTTCATGGCCCTGGGGGCACAGGACACCGGCCCACTCCCACCACCCCGCCTCCCCGAAGGGCCTGTTTCCTCCCAGGTGCCCTTTTGGCCTTTGTGCGGGAGCAAGGAACAGGCTCGAAGGCTCTGGGGTATCTGCCTTCTGCTGGGGCTCCTGTGACGGGCCTTCTGCGCCCAGCCTTCGCACTTGCCTCCCCCAGCGGCGGGCCTCTTCTACCTGTGCGGCCCGGGAGGGCAGCGGGGGCCTCCCACATGCTCCCTGCCCACCCTTGCCCCAGCCTTGCCCCCATATTCGGGGTTTCTCAGAAGCTGGTTCTCACACTCCCTGTGGCCACCCTCAGCTCGAGGTAGGATATCCCTGAACCCTGGGCTCCCAGCCCTAAAACTCACTGCCTCCCCCAAGGGCCCCCTCCAAGGAGAACGTGGAGGAGCCCTGAGGGCTGCCTGTCCGCCAGTCAGCCACAGAGACCCCCCTCCTTTCACGAGGAAAAGACCTCCCCCAAACCCCTAAAAATGTTTACAGTCTCTGCTGGCCCCTCCGTGTAAATAGCACTACCACCCGTGCGTTATCCAGCCCGGCCCAGCCCGGACGCTGCCATTTCTCTTTCTGGGGGTTTAGACAATGTTTCCCTTGGATTTTCTCTCTCTCTTGAGTTCTCCCTTTGCTTTGGGGGGTAATTGGGTATTTGGGAGGAGGGGTGTGGGGCGGGCTAAAGGGGTTTATTACCTGATCATTTTCTCTAGAAAGAGGTTTTAGGGAAGAGAAATGGGGTGGGGGTGGGAGTGGTCCGGGGAGAGTGGGGAGTCCGTTTCAGACACTTCTCTATGCTTAACTTATTTATTTATTGCATTTTACTTTTAAAGAGTTGGTCTTTTCTGTCTAAATAAAGAAAAAGTTTAAAAGCATCAAATAAGTGTCTTGGGAGGCTGAAGGTAGGGGATGGTGCACGTCGGGGACGGGGTGGGAGGGAGGTGAGGGGAGTGAGGTTTGGGAGAGAAAACTCTACCAGGAAGGCCCAGCCCTTGCCTTTGAGCAGTGTCCAGGCGCTGATCACGGCTTCATGATCCTATTCTTCCGCCCTTCTTTTGGGCTTAATTCTGGAATGCTCTGTAGAGCTGGGCACAGAGGGAAGAAAGCAGGTCAGCAGGCCTCTCTCCCGCATCCAGCCCTGTCCCTCTGAAGGCTGAGGACGTGCAGCCTCACACTCCAGACCTCCACTTCTCCCTTGTTCATGTGAGGGAGCTGTCCCAGCACCCGGCCAGTGGGGCTACTGGGAGCTGACTATACCACCACCGTTTATGAAGCAGTTGCTCTGCACATGATTCTGTTCTAGGCCCGTAATGTGCATTTCCTCATTTAACCTCCCAACAGCCCTATGAGGCAGGATAGAATTCTACAGACAGGGAAACAGAGGATTTGGAGGTTAGTTAACTTACCCAGTGTCACAGAGCGACTAAGGGACGGCTGCAGGAATGGAACCCAGGCGCCAAAGCCCATGATGTGCTTGTCTCATAGCTTCAACTACCTGTTCTGTGACCTGAGGCAAAGATCCCAAGGAGTATCTAGCAGGCTGGAGCAGTGAAGGTGGACGCATTAGCCCTAAGGTCCCTGCAGTTTCTAGATTCCTCTCTGTGAATTACTTTCAGGCTGGGCTTCACACAGGTATCGTCTTTAACTTCACAACATATGGGCCATTTGCTTCTAGGCAGCTACCCCACCCTCATTACGTCCTGCTTATAAACTTACTCACTTTCCAGCCCAGATCTGGCCTGAGGCCAGGATGAGTAAATCCCCACAACTCACCCCCCACCTCTGCCCCATACATCTGCCTTCTCTTAAACTGCCCCAAACTAAGAAGAGTTAAAAACAGAAGTAACATGTGCAGCACTATAGGGGCTATCTGTGGACATTGTTTCAGGAAGAAACATCTCTCGGATTGGAAAGACATCAGGGATGGGAATTACTCAGAAGAAAGGGAATCCAGTCAGGATTCTGAGCCAAGTACGCAGCATCTGAAATCTCAGTTAAATAGAGATATGGGTGTGTGTGTGTGTGTGCGTGTGCGTGCGTGTGCATGCAGTCAGACATGGGAAGAGGTGCGCAAGGAGGAAGGTAACAGGAGTTGGTATTAACACTATGAATTTTCCCCTGAGCTGCTCACTGTGGCTTTGCAACAGTTTCTGGGTCAGGACGGAGAGATGGAAGGTTGGGTTTAAACCAAAGGGCATCTCCCAGAGTGATTTACTGACTGGTGGGTTCTCCTGAGATGTGGGAGCTGGGGGGACTAGGAAGGCTCCTCCCTCCTGGCATCTTTCCAGATCTCAGGCAGCCCCTCAATGTGGTAGCCCTTCACACAAACATTGAAGACTACATTTATTGTCTGTCACTGCTCACTGCTGTCCCCTCTCCCTGCAAGGCTGCAGCCAGATTTCCTCCAGAGGAGCAGTAGATAAGTCAGGCTGAATGATGGGGATGAAGAAGACACAGAGGGTTCTTCTGGGGAATCAAAACAACATCTGGGCAGGGATTCTCCAGGCCCTTTGACAGCAAAACATAGGAGGCCATCTGAGATGGAAAAGGAAGCTCCTAACTTGTTTCTTGTATGAACACAGACTTTTTCAGACATCATACTGGCTTCAAATATAGTAGGAAGGGTATAAAGGAGGGATAGTTCTGTTAACTACCAAAGTTCACTAACATCTCTTTTGAGCAGAAGAGGCCTCAGTAATAAAATGCAGAAGAAACAGAAAATGATGACAATAGGATCACCTAACTTCAGACCAAACAAGATGAAACTCAGCACCAGTTTCTTCTAAAATAATCAAGTTACTGTTCAAATGTTAATGGCAGAATAAAGAGAAGAGAGAAGGAAAATAACTTCTCGAGGCAGAAGAGTGGAGCTGACAGGTTAATAGCAGGGATTGGGAGAAGCCTTCTAGTTTTAGACACAAAAACAGACATTTAGAAAAATATCCTCAGTTAGGGGGGACTGTGGTGATGAGAATGTGGCAGGGGAAAAGCCCTAGATCATTCCTTCAATGCATTCTCATCCCGTCTGTATTTTCTGAGCTTTAAAATGTATGAATGTAATGCAAGGTGTCTTGCTTCCTTAGGGTTGGACCCTTCAGTAGCTTGACACCCTCTCTTTCAGGGTTGCCTTTGTCTTTTCATCCTCCTGCTAAAATTTCAAAGGCTGTCACAGCCTTGGCTGCTTGTATTTGTGATTGAAGGAATTCCCACTCATGGCCAAGCCATTCTCTTCTCCAAATCTGAGAATTTGAGCAGCCCTGGCTCAAGCTCCTGGCTCTTAGATTCTCCCTTCTCTGGCCCCTCTTTCGGTCTATCTCCCTGAGTAGTCAGCTTCCTCTTGCTCCCCGTAAATGGGGTTGCATCTTCCCATCTGCTCAATGAAAATGACTCCCAGCTATGTGTTTCTAACCTAATGTTTCTCCTGAACTCAGTTTCGGTAGTGCCTTTCCTCCCTCAGTCCTCCTTGCTCGTAAAGAGCACCACTGTGTATCCACCCAGGCCAAAACTTTGATCACAGCCTTTCTCTCACGTTTCATATCCAACCCAACCGCAAAGCCCTACTGGTTCTCTCTAAAATGCGTCAGTGATGTACTCACGTCTGTCTCTCCATCTCCACCGCCATCAACACTGTCCAGGTCACCCTCGCCCACTGGAGGCCTGCAGTATCCTCCTTACCCGTCTCTGCATTTCCCCTCCTCCTCTCCTACAACGTGCTCTCCAGAGAAGATACCTGTCTTCTACGAATTCATTCACAGGTATTTACTCTGCCTTATCACCACTGTATCCCCACCATCCTCATCAGTGCCCAGAACATTAGAAGGTGCTCAGCAAATAATTAAGAAATAACTGCTGGACACCTGTATCTAGATTTCTCACACATGCCTGATTATAATCGGTCCAGAGCTAAAATATTTTCTTCCCCAAAGTTCACCTAACCATGAAACCTTGGGAGTCTTTTACTTCTCTCACATCAACTCAGTGTTTAATGCTAAATCATAAATGATTGTACTTCCACAGTTTTTTCATACCCATTTCCCTCGTTTCAAGTTATCACTGCCTCCACTTACTAACTAATCACGGCAGTCTCCTAATTGATCCCTCTGTATGTATTCTGAAACATCAGTATTTCTAAACCAGAGCTGATGAAAAACAAAACTTCTCTGGTTCTTTTTTCTGGCTGTGCCATGGCTTGTGGGATCTTAGTTCCCCAACCAGGGACTGAACCTGGGCCATCGGGAGTGACAGCGCAGAGTCCTAACCACTGGGCCACCAGGGAATTCCCCCCCTCCCTTTTTTTTTTAACGTAGAGCACTTCACCTGGCATTTAAGGCTCTTCGAAGGCTTATCTTCTGTTTTATTCCTACACACACCTTAAGTTCTAATCAAACAGGACTATTTGTTGCTCATCTGGCCAAGTTTGATCCCCGCCACACCCATGTCTTTTCAATTCCCAATTACTAGTGTCTGGCACATAATGGCTCAGTAAAGCTTGCTGAATGCCTTCTTGTTGAAATTCTGCTTATTCTAAACATTTCACTTTCTTCATCAAGACTTCCTTCATTGCCTTCATCCAGAGATCTTTCTCCCCTCCTTTTCTAGTCCTTCCGGCACTTAACCCTTCCACAGCTAGGTCATATGGTCATTCCTCTGAGAGGCTGAAAGTTAGCAGAGTGTCTCTTACTTTGCTTTTGTATCTATTGCAGTATCTAACACAATACCCTGCACACAGTAGATAGTCAATAAATGTTTGACTTTAACTTCTATAATTCTAACTCTGGAGTTCCACTTTCTACTTCTCTGTGGATTCTTTCCTTGTTAAAGAAAAAAAAAAATTTTTCCCCATTAGCATAGTAATATTTACCAGATTTCAATTATTGAATGCTGACGGCTCAGTGAGAGACCCACAGCAATGACTCTCCCCGAACTGCCAAACAAAATGTCAAACTGCTCCTTGCTCTTATGGTCTCCAATCAAGGAGCAAAAGCACATGGCTAGGGATTAGAAAAACAAAACAGGAAGGTTTATGAAAAATAATTTAAAATATCCGACCTAACACAAATGCTGAGCTTTTCAGAATAGATTCAGCCCATAAACTAACACACAGAGTAGAGTAGGTATCCTTAAGAGTAGGTACTCAGCCTACAACACCTGAGATTCCTCCGCAAAAGCAAAGAACATGCAAGACCATGCTTATTCTCAGGAGTGTGGGCACAAGGGAGAATATAATCACCCAGAGGACACAGTATTGAGCTGGCATTCGTTAGGGGTAATAGGTACCGTTCAGTTCAGATTCCAGAGAGAAGTTTCCTAAGTAACTTGAAAAATGAAAAAGTATATACATGTGGCTGGGGGCAGGCAGACGGTGCTAAGATCTGTCCCAAGGGCTCTGCCAGGCTCTATCTGCATAAGGCTGAGGAACAGAAGTCCTGTGAGTCTTAACGTGGAGTTTGTGCAAGCTGGCACAACCAACCCTGAGGGTTGAGGGGGAAGAAGGAATTTTCAAAGGAGGAATTTTCTGGAAATAGAACTTTGGACCAGGGGCCTCCCAGCTTCTCCTTTTCCCACCCTTCCCCATCTCCTGCTCTCCAACAACCGCCTCACTAGTTAGTTGCTCAGGAGAACTAGTTAGATGTTCCTTCCCATTTTCAGACTGATCATTCAAACTCAAATCTCAAACATCCTTCTTCACCTCTTCCCACACAACCCAAAGGATTTGTAAGTCTAGGAAACCAAAGAATAGTTTCATCAATAAATCAATTTATTTAAAAGAATATGTTACAATTAATTACACTAAGTGACATTACCAAACAATTTTAGAGTGGTTAGCTCTAGAACAAGGAATGAAAGAAACACTGTTAGCCATTATGTGTCTGTGTATTTTCTCTTCACATTTCTTAAATCACAAATAAAAAATACAAGATACTGCAGTGAAAATACAATTAGAGTTTCTCTCAAATAAATTAAAAGTGTGCATGGTCTGGGGAAAACTGAAGCCCTGCTCACCGGCTTACAAAGGGGGATGTGATATAAAACTGGTGTCCAAGTTTAGCAGTTAGTTGGCCATTGCCTCCACCCACATCATCCCCTCTTCGATTCTGTTCTTCCCCAGAGCCCTAAGCTTCCCACACACCCTAGATTACTGCTGAGGAGTGAGCTGACACCATCCTGTATGAGTGAGGCCTGGCATGATGCGCTCAGGTTTAGGGCAAGAGGAAGGCAGGAGGTGAAACCGGAAGATGGGGAACCAAAGATGTGCACCCACTGCCTCTGCTCTCTGAGTATTCAACCACATCACCCTCCCTCCAAAAGGAAGCTAATGTGACACAGTGACTCTGGAAGGAACCTAGCGGTGTGTTGGGGTGCAACAGACCAAATGGCTTCTACCGCTGAATCAATCCAGCCAGAGAACATGAAGCAGAGAAGGGAGGGCACAGTTGTCCCTCTAGGTCTGGAGACTTCGGGTCACCCAGGATGCAGTCCTCTTTAAGAAAACTGCCTTCCAGAGCCAGGCCCCTAAGCTGGCAAATTCTGAAATGAAAGAGAGAGGTATCACCTCCTGTTAGAGCCCTATGCTGCCGCTCCAAGCACTGGGTTTGGAGATATAAGGGGATAACCCGAAGCTACTGGCCTGGGTAACTACAGGATGAAACTAGATGGGCCAGGCACAGGGATGCTGAACATTTATCTAATTCCTCCCTGAGAGGTGTCCAGGCCTAGGAGCTGCCCCGAGCACTCGCCTGTGCTGAGCTTAGACCTAGGGCAAGGGGAGGGCAGAAAAATGGAGAGTAAAATAAAAATATAAAGAGCAGAAAACCCAAAGCATGGCCCAAGGGAACCCTTTCTGCAGGGATAGGTTTCTCAGGGCCTGCATTTTCTCCTGATCCATAAAAACTCTGAGTTTTTATCAAAGAGGATAGAAACTCTCTGCTGGGAAGGGAGGACAACAAGAGATCAGGGAGACCCTGCTGGCTCTGCTGGGGCAAAGCAGGGGGAAAGGGGAGCCTCTCTATTTCCCGGAGACAAACTGCAAAAAAAGACTGAGTGGAAGCCTCCCTGGGCAGAACCCTGGACTGAGAAAGGTGGTAGGGATTCGAGGAAGGAAGTGCAGAGCAAGGGGGAAAGGGTATCACACTAACACTGCTTCGTGCAAAGAAGAGCTTGACCCGATGGAGCTGTACAGCCACAGCGACCTCTGCCTCCATCGCAGGATGCTGCTGTGGGTGGGAGAGAAGAAGGCGCTGTCCTCCAGGGCTTCCCTGCTTTCCCCTTCTCACCGTAGCTGGGGCTTTGTTAGTGGTACAGCCTCAAGCAGGGGCTAAACAGGCTAACTACCTACAGGGCCCTCACCCAATCTCCAAGCACCAAGTGAGTGCCAGGTCAGAACGACACAGGAGCAGCGTCTATGCAGGCTAAAGGCATCCCCGCTACTCTCACATCACAGGTCAGCATCTGGCCTTCCCACGGACTCCCGGATTTGTTCATTCCTCTCCCACTCTGACGGAATAGGGGCAAACTGCTATTTTTAAAGTTTGAACAAAGCTGGTGCCAAAAGCCTCTTCAGCATCTTGGAGTGGGCAATCAACATACCTTCCTTCCAGGGTCCTTTGGCTCATTATTAAACTCGTTTAAGCCAGAAAAAGTTAATTCTGTGCCAAAGCCTCCAAATCAGGGATCACTCTCTGCAACTTTAAACATTCAGCTTTCTTACATTTTGCATTCTGTGATTCCACCTGGGTTTGGAGAAGGTGAGGAAAGATAGGATGTCCTATATGATCCCACACCCCCTGGGGCAAGCGCCTGCCAAGATAACAGAGTGAGAGAGAAAGCAAAGTGGCCTCACAACAATCTGCAAAAACAAGTTACAAAAACAGAAACTTCAAACCACCCCAACACTGCTCAGTGGAGTTGACTACAACCAACTATGGTTGCCTCCCAGTTAGACAAAGCAAAAGATGCCATTCTATGGAGGTTTTTGTTCAGAAGGTAGAGAAGGAAAAAAGTAAAGAAGGCTCAAAAATGTTTCAGGTGCATCAGAGCCTGACTGCATCAGAGCTCCCAATGCAGTACCTTTGGAGGCTGGGGGTTGAGAATGTTGCTCTACCCCAGTTAGCCCTGGCCCCAGACCCTGGGATGTAGCTCTCAGGTCTCAAAAGGTCTAACTGCAAGGTCAGAAGAGGAGCTCTTTGAGGGACAAAAAGATTTTCCTTCAGGGTCCTTTTAATTCAAAGCTGAGATCCAACCCAAATCAACCATATTACTACTGCTCCTTCCTGGGTCCTCAGCTGGCTTGGATAGGGTATGGTTTGCCTGGCACAGACCACTGACCCTTCCAAGTTTCCCCAAGGCCTTGGGGATGCTGTCAGATCCTTCCCCAACATGGGTGTTTAAGGAAGTCACAGAGAGTGTAATAGTTATGGGTGGTTACTGGTCAGCAATGGAGTAGGGAAAAGCTTATATTCATAGGGACTTTCTTCTTTCCTTCCCCCTACTTAAGTCCAATCTTTGTGCCTAAAGGTATCAGCTTTAACTCTGGTCCCAAGTACCGTCCCTGCTTCAGAAAGAGCAGGGAAATGGGAAATCATGACCACTAAGTGTTTCAGGTGTCTGTGGCATCAACCTCCTGAGCCCACCCTCCCCTTCATTCTAGGCTTGTTGAGGGAAAGCATACAGGGGGCCCTCGGGAAGCAGGAAGATGTGGAATGTGGCTAAAAGCCATGAGTGGAAGAGACAGAGATGGACCAGGAAAGTTGTCTTGGAATCAAGAGAGACCACACCAAGTCTTTAGACTCTCACTGCAGATCTGCAGCCTTGCTGCCCTTGAGAAACACACCTCTTTCTCTTCCCCAGCAGCCTCTTGGAAGATAAAGAAACTATGCTCCTTGCTCCTCAGACTCTACGGCAACCCATGATCCAGAATCTTCATTCAATACAAAAAAGGGGGGAAAAACCCAAGCAGGTTGTAAACTTTTCGAGTCCTTCATGAGGAGAGGTATTTTTCCCTGTAAATTTTTTTTTTTCCTTTTTAAAGTTTGTTTCAAAATAAAGAGAGCAAGAGAGAAGTCATGAATTCTAGTGAAAGGTGTGTAAAAACACAAGCTAAAAAAGGTACTGCCATCAATATGAAATTTAAAAAGAAATATATATATGTATATACGTGCAGCTAATTTGTGTATATATAATTTTTACATACATACATATATATGCCTGAACAGTGCAAATGGATGGAGTTCATAGTTCCAGTTCTAAAAATATAGTACAAGGAGAGTCTGTTGGTATGAGGCCCAGGTGAAAAGACAAAGATACCTTTGGCAAGTTGGTTGGGCTTATTTCTTTTCCTGTCTTAACTCAGTTGACTCCTGGTGCTGACCCATCTGTTGTTCTCTACCAGCTCAAATCCAGAGATATGAAATTCAGAGGGATTATTAATAATATTTAGTTTAGGGCTTTTGAATATAATGACTTTTTTCCTTTTTCTCTTCTTTTGTGTTAATGGTTACTCTGTCTGACACGGGAGACGAAAGGGATAAGAGGATGAGGGTGAAGAGAAGGGAAGAGGGTAACGAAAGGCTAGGTGGCCACATCCCTCTGCTGTGACCTCGCCATCTGGAAAATGTTCTGAAAGGAAAAAAAGAAAAGAGTTACTGGGAAGCCTTAGGTGTCCTCATCTCCTCCCATCTAGAGACAACCCCTCACACAGAAAATATATGACTGGATGACTTGATCTGATTGGCCTCTTCACTTGATATAACTTTCCATCAAGAATCATAGCCTTTTAGAGTTGGAAGGGACCTAGGATATTAACTATCTGGTTCAGCCTTCCTGTCTCACAGATGAGGAAAGATGAGAAAACTGAGATCCAGGGAGGCTGATCTGTCCAAGATCACAGAAAGAAAAAAAGACGGGAGAGAATCCAGATCTGATTCCCAGAGCCCAATGTTCTTTCTACTATACCAAGAATATAAATTTTCTTATTCCTGACTTCACCTTCTGAACCTTGGAAACATCTTCTTTGAGAGTAAGTAGCTAATTATTATGAATGTTTTAAATTCTGTTCCAGCACTGGCATATACAGACAGCAGGAAAGCAGCAGCAAAAACCTTCTCACGCACACACACTCTTGGTTAGCCTAGACAGACTCTTTTACGTCTCACCCAGTCAGAACGGCGAAAACTGAGGACAGCTGCCCTTCTGGGTCAGGAAGAACATGGAGGGCGACTGATAAAAAACAGGCAGAGGAGGGTGCATAAAGTCATGAGAGATGGAATAGCCTGCAGCCAATGGCCAATCTCTAGACAATGGAAGGAGGGCTTTTTGGCATAGTCTGTTTAGCGTCCAAGGCTAATAACCTCTCTGGAAGAATATCCTGACTCACATTGGATAACCAGTCTCTAACTAATATTCCTAGACAGATGGAGATGAGGGTCCCAGGTATTTGGCCACAGGACTATACATTTTAAACAAACAAACAAAAAAAGATGAAAAGGTCAATTCAAGATTGTTTAGAATTACCTCTTTTCTCCACTTGAGCTCGCAGAACACCCTCTCGAAGCATTCATGCATGTAATTGAACTGAAAAAAAAAAACAGAGCAACACTGACTGACATCTCAAGACCAGGCACCAGAAGACCATGCCTTTGAACTCCTGCCCAGAGTCAGTCACCTTCCAAACTTGCTCAGCCTAGAGAAAAACCTTAACAAGCTCCATAAAACCCAGGCCTGGCTCATCTGCTATTCTCTGGCTCCTTCTAGTGGTAACTGTGAGTCAAGTGGGATATGAAATTGCCAATCCTACGCGGGCCTAAAGGAAAGACAGGAAGAACCTGGGGCTCTAGGATTCAAACAGGTTCAGATCTCAAAACAACTGCTCTACAGCTCTCTCCATTTACGCATTTAGCTCAAGGAGAACTTTAAGCCCAATCTACTTTCCCCGTGCATGCTTCCCCAACTACGACTCACATATGGTGTGAAGATTTTAACCCATCGAGGCTTCTTCTCTCCTCGAGCATATTCAAAACAGAAGGCCATTCCTTCTTCATCTGTATCCCATCGTTGCATCTCATCCCATTCAAATGCTATTACCTGGTTCTAAACAACCGAGAACAAGAGCATAAGTTTGAGAATGCTGGGGAGCTTAGGTAAGATGGTTCTGAACCAGACAGCAGAAAAGAAATCAGTAGAGATGTCTATATCATTTCAGGGAAAAGACTGTGACAGAAGAATAAAAGTCAGTGTAAGCAGCCAGTGAAGGTGAGGAGCAGTGTGGATCCAGAGCCTATTTACCCCAGTCAAAACAGTTTTGATATCATTTCCCCCACAAGGAGGAACTAAAACATAGCAAGTGAGTATCAAAGTATTCCCAGTGTTCCTGGACCCCGCCCCCTGACTTCCCAGCTACATGCTAAATGAACTCTCACCTCCAGTTGTCCTTCTTCAGTGCAGGCATGCAGTTTAAAGTGCGTGATGCTGATGGCTGTGATCACATGCCCCTTTCTCCTGGAGTCGCAGGCACAGTGGGGGAAGATGATTTCATTGTAGCCCTCACAAGTCCTTAGCATGTTGAGGTACTAGAGAAAAAAGGAAAGAGAAACAGTGTTACTATGGAACTACACCATCAACAGGAGCTGCTGAGATGGCACACAAAAGAGCCAAGAGAAACCTGGCAACCTGAAGACCTTGCCTCTGGTCTCACATCCAATGCCAAGCTGGGACAGGACTCCTAGATGATCCTTTATCCTCCTTCTAACTTCCAACTCCATACTTCCAACCCTGCTCTCTTTCTCTACTTATATATAAATGAAGCCAGAAGAGATACTGCAACCAAGACTCCTAGGACTAGAGGGAACTCACAATGCCATTTAGTCCAGCCCTCTATTTTCACTGTACCTAAGGGATGGAATCAAATCTATCCTTATAATTAAGGCAAGAGAGCTAATGTTTCTCATCTCTTCTCCAATCAAAAGTTAGAATGATCTCAGTGATGAGGATTAAGCTATCCCAAATCTCATATTCATAAAAAGTTGAAGCTGAAGGAAACTTTAAAAGTTAGTCATTTTACAGAAACTCAGAATAATATGAGACTTGCTTAATGTCACAGGTAATAGTAAGTGGCACAACCAGGATTAGAAGCCAGGTTTAATTTCTAGGCCTCTGATCCTTTCTCTATTACCAACTAGTCCCATTTAGCCCCACTGCCCCCTGGGTCTCCAGCATATGTGTCTCCTTAGAAAGCATCTAGACCAAAAACAAGTGACATATGTGACCCTCACAGGTACAATGCTCCAAGACTGATCCAGAGAGGTCTCTGAACTCTTTGTCCCTTCTCCTCTACAGTTAAGCCTGGTCTCTCTCTTACTTAACTCACTATGTTGAGTTGAGAGGGGAGAGAGTAAAAGAGAATGAATGGGAAGGAGTAGAAGAGAAATAGGGAAAAGATGATAAGGAAAAAAGAAGACGCATGGACTCTGACCTGGTTTCCTCAGTGATTGCCTGGGAAACAAGCAAATAGTCTCAAGTCTGTGTGACACCCCCATCTGCATGTCACACAGGAAGAACAAGGCACAGTGGGGAGGTGCGTAGAGAGAGAGAAGACAAAGGTATAGCACGCTAGTTGATTTCAACTAGATGGGTACGGAGGTTAGAATACACTGGAGAGCTGCCTTCTGCCTCACCAAGAGAAAAGAAGAGACAGGCACAAAAAGGACCCTAGGCAACCTATGGCTGTGGTGCCAAGGAATGGCACCTAAGACTGTCTCTACTGCCACCAGGGACTGTCTGGGAAGACCTTAGGGCCCAGGGGGAAAAAAAAAATTACACCACAGGCTCCCTTCCCTATTTTGTATTTACTTGTGCTTAGGTAAAATAATAGCAACTTTAAAGGTGAAAACTTATAAAGGGGTACCAAGAACACAGGGACAGGGTCAATACAGAAGTGCCAAAATACTTCATTTGCATCATTTTTCTTCTCTGTCTCCCTCCATTACCCCATCCATCCCCCTTTATCATCATCCATCCTGAATCAGTGATAAACTGCTTAGGCCTTCTACTGGCACTACGAACAAAAAGAAATCTCTGACTACTATCTATACTTTGGTAAATATGACAGGCAGTGGATGATATAGGAGAGAACTCTTCTGGGGTTATAACAAGCAGCAAACAGCACAGAGTAGTGATCAAGAGCCTGGGCCCAGAACGCCCCAGGCTTGAATCCTGGACCCATAACTTCCTAACTCTGTAACCTTGGGCAAGTTATTTGAACTCTAGCAAATTATTAAATCCTAGGAGCCTTAGTTTCCTCTTCCATAAAACGGGAAATAATAATAGCATCTATACCATACAGTTATTTGTGACCTTGAAAAGTATCTAGCATAGTACTTAGTACATAATTAGGTATTCAATATATGACAGCTTAAAAAAATAATTTTAAAGGCTCCATTAAGGTAAGGTGTCATTGGGGAAATTTAAGGTTTTCCCGAGATTATCAGGTCGGGTAGTATTTCTCAGTTTTAAGTGGGCAATCTCTACATTTCTCAATTTGCAGAAAACATAGAGAAGAAATATTTAAAATTTTACATACATCCAAATTTCCAAAGGAAAATTAATTTTTGTTTTCAAACATATTTACATAAGGGTGTAGCTATGTACTTCAAACAAAAAATTATCCTGTCTATTCTCCTTTCATATTAAATTCTGAGTAGCTAAATATGTATCCTAAATTACCTTCCTTGATTTGCATACCACTTAGATGATGGTGCACATCAGGCAAGAGAAGAGGACAGGTATGACATGGGACATTTTATAAATGTTCAATGTTCAGCAAGATAGGTAAATACTGAAATAGGACGGTTATTAAAGCAGAGACACAGTACTTAACGGAGCAAAACACTTTAGGTGAGGGGATGGAGGTCCATTCTGGAGAACTCTCTGTTCTCCCAAACAACCTGCCAAGGGTCAAACCAGATCTAAAATTGAAATAAAGGCCTGAGAAGAACCTTGGAAGCCAACTCTCCCAAATTCCAAGGGTAGTGTTTCTCAAGCACCTAAAGTTGCAGACTCACTAGGGTGCTTCTGTAAAAATCTTCACAAATATTTCTAGATCCTACCCCTAGAGATTCTGGTTTAGTAAATGTGAGGTGGGGGTCCAGAAATCTGCATTTTGAGCAGGATTGACAAGTGATTCCCATGTAACTGGGCTGGCAACTACACTTTGAGAGACACTGACTTCCACATATACCACCTTGTGTGAAATCATTAAAAATTATGTTGACAAACACAAACCCAGAAACTTTTTTTTTTTTAATAAATTTATTTTATTTATTTATTTTTGGCTGTGTTGGGTCTTTGTTGCTGCACGTGGGCTTTCTCTACTTGCGGCGAGTGGAGGCTACTCTTCATTGCACTGTGCGGGCTTCTCATTGCAGTGGCTTCTCTTGTTGTGGAGCACGGGCTCTAGGCATGCGGGCTTCAGTAATTGTGGCACGTGGGCTCAGCAGTTGTAGCTCGCAGGCTCAGTAGTTGTGGTACACAGGCTTATTTGCTCCGCGGCATGTGGGATCTTCCCGGACCAGGGCTTGAACCCACGTCCCCTGCACTGGCAGGCGGATTCTTAACCACTGCGCCACCAGGGAACCCCAAACCCAGAAACTTCTTATTTGTCAGTTCAACAATGGCAAGACGTAAGTTACACATGTTCACTGTTTGTGTGAGAGTTAAAAAAAAAAAAAAAGAGAGGGACTTCCCTGGTGGTGCAGTTGTTACGAATCCGCCTGCCAATGCAGGGGACACGGGTTTGAGCTCTGGTCCGGGAAGATCCCACATGCCACAGAGCAACTAAGCCTGTGTGCAACAGCTACTGAGCCTGCACTCTAGAGCCTGCAAGCTACAACTACGGAGCCCACGAGCCAAAACTACTGAAGCCCACGTGCCCAGAGCCCGTGCTCCGCAACAAGAGAAGCCACTGCAATGAGAAGCCCGCGCACCACAACGAAGAGTAGCCCCCGCTCGCTGCAACTAGAGAAAGCCCACGTGCAATAACGAAGACCCAACGCAGCCAAAAATAAAATAAATAAATAAGTATTAAAGACTTAAAAAAAAAAGAGAGAGAAAAAAGAAAAAACAAGTCTTATGTACACTATATTCTCAACCATCCAAATTTGAGATTCAATCTAACTTTGCAAACAGGTAAAAAACAAAAACATTTTGATCACACTGGGTATTACAAACTATGGCAAAGGTATGAGCTGTCCTCTGTATTTGGAGAGCAAGGGAACTTACACAAAGCTTATTTATCTGTTAACTTTGGAGTATTTTGTCAAGATTCTACTTGAGAGCTAGCAACCTGAACATCCCCAATTTACAGAAAAGAAACTGAAAGTGACAAGCTTGTGAATTGCTGAAGATCTCACAGTGATCTGGCAACTAATCGTAGTGATCTGGCCGAATCTCAGGCCTATCAACTGTGCTAAGTTGTTATACATAATGGTATCAAGACCTACGGGCTCTGAAGGGTCCATCTGAGGTGGTAGTTTCAATGTATGGACCATGACCATTGACTAGGCTAATGTCTTTGAACACTGATACCTGAATAAAACCCAAACTTTTGTCAGGGGGGAGGTCTTTAAAATAGGACTGCAGTATTATGGGGCCGGTACACACTTGTACACTGGCACTAGGTTTTCAAGAGAAGCATATTTTATACTCAGTTCAGATGACCCATGGGGAAACCTATCAATGTACTAACTGCACTTGTGTTCTTAACTGAGGATTACAAGATACAAACTTGAGTCTAAAAAATAATTTCATAATAGATTACTATGCTTGTTAAATTCAGATTTTCTATATTTTGCCACAGAACAACCCAAACCTATTTATTTCTCTAGCACTGGCACACACTTGGTGCTCAACAAATATTTTTTGTTAAATGTATAAGTGGAAGCTAGTGTGTTTAGAGTGCTATATGTGCAAAGAAACAATATGTATTCCATATTCAGAAGGCCTTATGAAATTACTTTGATTCTGTTGGCTTTGACAAAGGCAAAGAACTACTGCAGAGGTGGATAGCCCTTTTCAGTAGAAGATGCAGGTGTGTTGGTCAGAATCATGCGTTAATATATAGAAGACAATACCATTATCTTAAAGAAGAGGTGGAAGTTGAGTTTTAAAATCCTGTCTCCCACATAGCAAAATTCCCTTAACCAAAATTCTGCCAAGACTCTATTCTATTTTTTAAAAAACATTTTTTTTAATTTATTTATTTTCGAATATTTATTTATTTATTTATTTATTTGGCTGCACCGCAGCATGCGGGATCTTCGTTGCCATGTGCGGGATCTTTTTAGTTGAGGCTCTTAGCTGTGGCATGTGGGATCTAGTTCCCTGACCAGGGATTGAACCCAGGCCCCCTGCATTGGGAGCGTGGATTCTTAACCACTGTGCCACCAGGGAAGTCCCAATACAATTAATTTAGATGGATCAACATTCCCTCCTAAGAACTGCTCAGAAAGTACAAAAGAAATTCAAGTGGCCTATCAGAATTATTACCAATGCAATTACTGCCTTGTGTAAAAACTGTACGAAAACTATTATGAAAAACTATAAATGGAAATTTTTCAACTATCTGAATTGGCCAAGAAAGAAGTTTTAAGATGATATGAGTGGAAGTTTTTAGAAGCGTTCTTCACAAATTTTATTTTTGACAATTTTCATCCCTCTATTTATGGCAGATACCAATTCAAAACTAATTTTGAAATATTCCAAGAATATCATAGGTAGCCCTCTCCAACAGAACTTTCTGTGATGATGAAAATGTTCCATATCTGGGCTGTCCAATACAGTACCTACTAGCCACATGTGACTACTCAACACCTGAAATGTGCTAATGCATCCGAAGAATTGGATTTTAAATTTTATTTAAGTTAAATGAATTTAAAATTAAATTTAAATAGTCACATGAGGCTAGCAGCTATGGAATCAAACAGCACAGCTTTAGGATATCATACTAACCAAAAGCACTACTGAGCGTAAATGTTTAAGCAACTGCACAGATGGGAGTTGTGAAAATAAATGATTTTGTGATTGCTAAATCACAACTAAAATAATTTCTAATGTTAAACATCTAAATATTAATTCTTACAGAATCTTATTTTTATCATATTAAATGTTTTGCACATCTTTTATTTTAGGACTTTTTATTATCAAAAAGAATACTGTTTGGTTATTATTAATAATAAAGTTATATACCTATATATACCACAATAAGCTTTCTGTGTGCTAAATGGAGGAACACAATGGACTTTATATCAAGGTCTGTATCTCCCTCCTTCTTTTTAAATCAGTTAAGCCACTGAACAGGCTGTAAACATCTTTCAAAAATGACTAGAATAGGTTTAAGAGATAAGAAGGGGCATTTTCAAAAAGCACATGAAAAAATGCTCAACATCACTAATTATTAGAGAAATGCAAATCAAAACTACAATGAGGTATCACCTCACACCAGTCAGAATGGCCATCATCACAAAGTCTACAAATAACAAATGCTGGAGAGGGTGTGGAGAAAATGGAACCCTCTTACACTGTTGGTGGAAATGGAAGCTGATGCAGCCACTGTGGAAAACAGTATGGAGGTTCCTCGTAAAACTAAAAACAGAACTACCATATGACCCAGCAATCCCACTCCTGGGCATATATCTAGACAAAACCGTAATTCAAAAAGATATATGCGGGCTTCCCTGGTGGTGCAGTGGTTAAGAATCTGCCTGCCAATGCAGGGGACACGGGTTAGAGCCCTGGTCTGGGAAGATCCCACATGCAGCAGAGCAACTAAGCCCGTGCGCCACAGCTACTGAGCCTGTGCTCTAGAGCCCGCAAGCCACAGCTACTGAGCTGGCGTGCCACAACTACTGAAGCCCGTGCCCCTAGAGCCTGTGCTCGGCAACAAGAGAAGCCACCGCAATGAGAAGCCCGCGCACCTCAATGAAGAGTAGCCCCCACTCGCCACAACTAGAGAAAGCCCGCGCACAGCAACAGAGACCCAACACAGCCAAAAATGAAAATAAATAAAATAAATAAATTTATTAAAAAAATATGCACTCCTATGTTCATAGCAGCACTATTCACAATAGCCAAGACATGGAAACAACCTAAATGTCCACCAACAGATGAATGGATAAAGAAGATGTGGTACATATATACAATGGAATACTACACAGTGCTATAAAAAAGAACAAAATAATGCCATTTGCAGCAACATGGATGCAACTAGAGATTATCATACTAAGTGAAGTCAGAAGGAGAAAGACAAATACCATATGATATCACTTATATGTGGAATCTAAAATATGACACAAATGAACCTATCTATGAAACAGAAACACAGATACAGAGAACAGACTGGTGGTTGCCAAGGGGAAGGAGGTTGAAGGAAAAATGGAGTGGGAGGTTGGTGTTAGCAGATGTAAGCTTTTATATACAGAATGGATGAACAAGGTCCTACTGTACAGCACAGAGAACTATATTCAATATCCTATGGTAGACCATAATGAAAAAGAATATTAAAATGAAGTGTGTGTGTGTGTGTATATATATATATATATATATATATATATATATATATATATATATGGCTGAATCACTTTGCTGTGCAGCAGAAATTAACACAACATTGTAAATCAACTATACTTCAATAAAAAAAATATTGAAAAATAAAATCTATAAAACAATAAATACTGGAGAGGGTATGGAGAAAAGGGAACCCTCCTGCACTGTTGGTGGGAATGTAAATTGGTATAGCCACTATGGAGAACAGTACGGAGGTTCCTTAAAAAACTAAAAATAGAACTACCATATGACCCAGCAATCCCACTCCTGGGCATATACCCTCAGAAAGCCATAACTCAAAAAGAGACACGTACCACAATGTTCATTGCAGCTCTATTTACAATAACCAGGACATGGAAGCAACCAAAGTGTCCATTAACAGATGAATGGATAAAGAAGATGTGGCACATATATACAATGGAATATTACTCAGCCATAAAAAGAAACAAAATTGAGTTATTTGTAGTGAGGTGGATGGACCTAGAGTCTGTCATACAGAGTGAAGTAAGTCAGAAAGAGAATAACAAATACCGTATGCTAACACATATATATGGAATCTAAAAAAAACAAAAAAAACGGTTATGAAGAACCTAGGGGCAGGACAGGAATAATGACGCAGATGTAGAGAATGGACTTGAGGACATGGGGAGGGGGACAGGTAAGCTGGGACGAAGTCAGAGAGTGGCATGGACATATATACACTACCAAATGTAAAATAGCTAGTGGGAAGCAGCCGCATAGCACAGGGAGATAAGTTCAGTGCTTTGTGACCACCTAGAGGGGTGAGATAGGGAGGGTGGGAGGGAGACGCAAGAGGGAGGAGATATGGGGATATATGTATATGTATAGCTAATTCACTTTGTTATAAAGCAGAAACTAACACAGCATTGTAAAGCAATTACACTCCAATAAAGATGTTTAAAAAAAAAAGTGTGTGTGTGTATATATATATATATATATATACACACACACACATATATACATATATACCTATATATACACACAAACATATATATAAATATATATAAATAAATAAATATATATATATATATATATACGGGTGAATCAATTTGCTGTGCAGCAGAAATTAACACAACATTGTAAATCAACTATACTTCAATAAAAAATATATTGAGGGCTTCCCTGGTGGCGCAGTGGTTGAGAATCTGCCTGCCAATGCAGGGGACACGGGTTCAAGCCCTGGTCTGGGAAGATCCCACATGCCGCGGAGCAACTGGGCCCGGGAACCACAACTACTGAGCCTGCGTGTCTGGAGCCTGTGCTCCGCAACAAGAGAGGCCAAGATAGTGAGAGGCCCACACACCGCGATGAAGAGTGGCCCCCGCTTGCCGCAACTAGAGAAAGCCCTCCCACAGAAATGAAGACTCAACACAGCCAAAAATAAATTAATTAATTAGTTTTAAAAAATTAAAATTAAAAAAAAAGGAAGCCAAGGGACTTCCTTAAAAAAATATATATATATATTGAAAAATAAAATCTATAAACAATAAATGCTGGAGAGGGTATGGAGAAAAGGGAACCCTCCTGCACTGTTGGTGGGAATGTAAATTGGTACAACCACTATGGAGAACAGTATGGAGGTTCCTTAAAAAACTAAAAATAGAGCTACCATATGACCCAGCAATCCCACTCCTGGGCATATATCCAGAGAAAACCATAATTCAAAAAGATACATGGACCCCAATGTTCACTGCAGCACTATTTACAATAGCCAGGACATGGAAGCAACCTAAATGTCCATCGACAGATGAATGGATAAAGAAGATGTGGCACATATATACAATGGAATATTACTCAGCCACAAAAGGGAACAAAATTGAGTTACTTGTAATGAGGTGGATGGACCTAGAGTCTGTCATACAGAGTGAAGTAAGTCAGAAGAAGAAAAACAAATACTGTATGCTAACGCATGTATATGGAATTTAAAAAAACGGTACTGATGAACCTAGTGGCAGGGCAGGAATAAAGACACAAACATAGAGAACGGACTTGAGGACACAGGAGGGAAGAGGAAGCTGGGACGAAGTGAGAGAGTAGCACTGACATATATACACTACTAAATGTAAAATGGATGGCTAGTGGGAAGCTGCTGCAGAGCACAGGGAGATCAGCTCAATGCTTTGTGACAACCTAGAGGGGTGGGATAGGGAGGGTAGGAGGGAGGCTCAACAAGGAGGGGATATGGGGATATATGTATATATATATATACATATAGCTGATTCACTTTGTTGTACAGCAGAAACTAACACAACATAGTAAAGCAATTATATTCCAATAAAGATGTAAAAAAAAAAAGTAAGGAAATTAATAATTGTTGGACTTTAGTTAATATATAACAAGTGTACCATATTAAGTAAGATAGGAACTCTGTACTATCTCCTTAGTTTTTTCTGTAATATGAAACTGCTATAAATTCTATCAATAAAAAAGTTAGAAAAACCTAAAAATAGAACTACCATATGATACAGCAATCCCACTCCTGGGCATGTATCTGGAGAAAACCATAATTCGAAAAGATACATGCACCCCAATGTTTACTGCAGCACTATTCACAATAGCCAAGACATGGAAACAACTAAATGTCCATCAACAGAGGAATGGATAAAGAAGATGTGGTACATATATACAATGGAATATTACTCAGCCATAAAAAAGAATGAAATAATGCCATTTGCAGCAACATGGATGGACCTAGAGATTATCATACTAAATGAAGGAAGTCAGAAGGTGAAAGACAAATACCATATGATATCGCTCATATGTGAAATCTAACACATAATACAAATGAATGTATATACAAAACAGAAACTGACTCACAGACTTCAAAAACAAACTTATGGTTACCAAAGGGAAATGGTTGGGAGGAGGGATAAATTAGGAGGTTTGGGATTAACATATACACACTATATGTATTAAATTAGGAGGTTTGGGATTAACATATACACACTATATGTATTAAATTAGGAGGTTTGGGATTAACATATACACACTAACATATACACTCTATATTCTACTATATGTAAAATAGGGATAAATAGATAATCAACAAGGATGTACTGTATAGCACAGGGAACTCTACCCAATATTCTGTAATAACCTATATGGGAAAAGAATCTGAAAAAGAATGGATATATGTATAACTGAGTCACTTTGCTGTATATCTGAAACTAACACAACTTTGTAAATCAACTATACTCCAATATAAAATTAAATTAAATAAAAAAAGAGATAAGAAGGGGCATTTTATAAAGAGATTATGGGGACATAAACCTACCATGACCATTTTCCTTTGTTCATACAGCTTCTGTAATTGGTAGGATTTTTCCTCTGCTTTGATGTAACCTTTTTTCACATCATCAACAGCCTGTCACCAAAACAAGGCAGGGAAGAAAGAAATGTAAAAATTAGTATCAAGCACATTCTTGATAAAGATAAAGAGACACAGATTCATTTTCACAATAACTCTTATCCATCTGGTTATCACCAGTGAACTCTGCCACATGGGTATATTTACTGGAATAAGTAGCATTTAATGAGCATCTGGTATGTGCTCAAGGATTGTTCTAGGCACGTGAGGGATCTGGTTTCTCCTGTTAAGAGATTTAAATTCTGGTTAATTTGTACATGAGAAAGAATTAGAGAACACTGCAGGATAGTATACAATACTGTATTAAAGACAACAGTGAAGTAGCAAAAAATGTGTGACATAAATAGTAAGTGATACATGCAGCCAGAACAGGAAAGCTTATTGCTAACCGTAGTTATCAAGGAAGTCTCGGTTGGACCCCAAAGGAGAGGCTGAACAGAAGAAACTACAAGCTAAAGTCAGGAAACAGGAATGGGTTTGACCTTAAATACATTCAGGAGACAGACCTGCCTGATCTGAATAAAGGGTACATGTTAGGGAACAATGAAAAATATTCTGAATGGGTAGGTTAATAGGGTATGAAGGATCCTAAAGAGCAGGCACAGGAATTTAGACTTAGGGAGAGTAGAGAGCTAAAATAAATAATAAAAAAATCGTTGTTGTTATTGTTGTTTTTTAAGAAAGATTGATCTGTATATGACTGCCCAAATGATTTAAGCCAAGGAGAGAATGAAACAAGGGAGATCAACGATGTTGTGGTACTTTAAGCATGAAATGAAACAAGACCTTAATCTAGGTGGTAACAACTGGAAGAGAGGAAGTGATAAATCTGAGACCATGAACCGAAAAACTTTCAGAGAGGACTTGATACAGGCATGAAGGTACCCAGATATAATATTCTAATATGCTAATTCTAAACTATTCCTGGTTCAGCCATATGAAACATACATCCCCTTTCCAACCTTACTCTACTCCTCCTCCACTCCAAGAAAAACTTAAAAAATCTAATGGAAGGGAAAACTGATCTTTGGGAGGAAAAAAAGAAAAAGAACAAATAGAACCATTTGTCCAGGGTATTCAGGATCTAACCTCAGTGAGTTACTGAAAGGACAACTCTATACAGACACCAGGCAGGGGCCCACTTGAATCTTTATCAGAAAACTGCTGATTTCCTTAAGGTAGAAATCATTCCCCATAGTCTTTTAAGGGAAAATATTTGCATAACAGAATGAATTCAGGACTGAAGTTAAGAGACTAGTTCAAATTCTAGCTGTCACCTACCAATATGCACTTGAGTAAGTCACTTAAACCCTCTCAGTCTGTAAAACAGGAATAACACTCATCTTGTAGGTGGACAACAAAATGAGATAAAAGATGTTAATAGTTTTGTAAAGTATATATAAATATATATAAATAGTTACTATTACTATCATTTATATTAGCATCATTTAGCAGTTAAATTCCTCTAAGAACCACACAAGGATATTAATATCCTGCCTGGACTGTCTAATGGAAAGATTATGCAGTGTCTCCCCAGTCCTAGCCGTATAAGCGAGGATTCACTTAGAGAGGATTATATTCACAGAGGCGATGCTCAATAAGAACTGCCACCAATGTCCTGAAGAATCTGAACATTGTGTTGTTTATCACCAAAAGACTCAGCTGCTCCAGGTCAAATTTAAACCAGTTACTGAAAAGCTGGGAGAGAAGTAAAGAGGGAAAACAAACAAATAAATACTGGTTTATCTATTCAGTTTCCCCAATACCTAGAACTGTGTCTGACTAGTAATAGCACTTACATATTTTTTTATAAGCTTTTTTTAAATTAATTAATTAATTTTTGACTGTGTTGGGTCTTCGTTTCTGTGCGAGGGCTTTCTCTAGTTGTGGCAAGTGGGGGCCACTCTTCATCGCGGTGTGTGGGCCTCTCACTATCACGGCCTCTCTTGTTGCGGAGCACAGGCTCCAGACACGCAGGCTCAGTAGTTGTGGCTCACGGGCCTAGTTGCTCCGTGGCATGTGGGATCTTCCCAGACCAGGGCTCGAACCCGTGTCCCCTGCATTAGCAGGCAGATTCTCAAGCACTGCGCCACCAGGGAAGCCCAGCACTTAAATATTGATGAACGTTTCCCCAGGGCAGAGGTGGGTCATCTACCCAGAGTGAACATCTCCTCCAGCAGCTCTAAGTGACCTATTTTCACATGGGGCAGTAAAAATGTTCTCTCCTCACTCATTTCTAATCAAGATTATACTGCTTGACTAGCCCTGAGTGAAAAACATAAATATTACCACACTAGATTCCTTTTTCCCTTAATTAAAATTTTTTTATTAAAATAAAAGACATACATAATTTTTTTAATGTGTATTACTAAGAGGTGCCTAATAAAAATAAGTCTCCTGATCCCACAGCCTCATTACACAGATACTTTAAAGCACTGTAAACAGTTTTTTGTGATATTCCTTTCATAATTCTAAATGTCATGCTTATGCTGCTAATTCCTAACTTATCAATTTTAGACAATGTTGACTTGCTGTTAAAAATAATAAGTTTTAGGGACCTCCCTGGATGTCCAGTGGTTGAGAATCTGCGCTTCCACTGCAGAGGGCATGGGTTTGATCCCTAGTCAGGGAACTAGGATCCCACAGGCCACGCAGTGCGGCCAAAAAAATAATAAGTTTTAGCTTTCTTATATCACTCCTACACTCTCACTTCTTCTTCCTTCAACACCTCCATAAAAATTAAATCAATAATCAGTATTGATTACTGTAATCTATACATTATTGTAAGCATGCAAACATTGTTCACAACTAAATCATGTACTGTACCAGGGCTTCCTCTCTTGTACATTTATTTTTTCCTCTTAGGTTATCTGCCTCATGTTTGTTTGTAACCTTCCACATGTCTCTCACCAATTCTTCCACGATAACCAAACACCAAAGTCATGTTGATTCATTCAAACATTCATTTTCTAAAAACTGTTGACTGTTCTCATGTGCTGTGTCTCATCCTGTCCTCTTTGCAGGTTTACGCCTCTTAAAATCCATTAATGTTATTTTAGTGAGCTTTCAGGAAGAAGTAGTTTAAAAGTATGTTTAGTCTGCCAGGCTTAGCCAGAAATTAAATATATCCTACTATGGATTTTGACCTTATCAATTTTTTAAGGAAAAGGCACATTACTATCATTATTATCCAGTATTTCATCAATTCTAAGGTGCACATTTTTTCACATTTTATTGTTCCTAAAATTGGGATGCATCTTATAATCAACGTGTGTTGTTTAACCGGTAGCTTTTTCTCTTGGTAGTACATAAAATACTAGTGCATCTTACAACTGATGGCATCTTAGAATTGATGAGATGCATGAGATATTCCCACCATCAACATATGATACAAAAAAATAACTAAAATTAAGTGAGGGAAAAAATTTAGTATTATTTTCCAAAAGGCACAATTGTTTACCTAGTCAATCAAAAAAATCATTTGAGCTGTTGTGCACTGCTGGGAATGTAAAATGGTACAGCTGCTATGGAAAACAGTGTGGCGATTTCCTCAAAAAATTAAAAATAGAATTACCATATGATCCAGCAATCCCAATTCTGGGTATATTAAAAGCAGAATTTTGAAGAGATATTTACATAACCATGTTCATGACAGCATTATTCATAACAGCCAAGAGGTGGAAGCAACCTAAATGTCCATCCACAGATGAATAAACAAAATGTGATACACATGTACAATGGAATATAATTATTCGGCCTTAATAAGGAAGGAAATCCTGTCATATGCTACAACATGAAAAAGCCTTAAGGACATTATGCTAAATGAAATAAGCAAGTCACAAAAAGACAAATAATGTATGATTCTACTTACATGAGATACCTAAAGTAGTCAAATTCACAGAGTGTAGAATGGTAGTTGCCAGAGGTAGAGGAGGGGGAAATGAGTTGTTTAATGGGTAGAGAGTTTTAGTTTTGCAAGATGAAAAATTTCTGGAGATCCATTGCACAATAATGTGAATATATTTAACACTACTGTACATTTTAAAATGGTTAAGAGGGTAAAAAAAAAAACTTATTAAATTACAAATTTTAAATATGTACAGCTTATTGTATGTCAATTATACCTCAATAAAGCTGTTTAAAAAATTGTTTGAAGAAACAGAAGAGTTCAGAAAAGTTGTTGCATGAGATACTGCTACAAAAATAACAGCTTTTCTTTCTATATACCTAAATATTTTATTTTTGCTTTACAGTTTTATAATTCAAAAGGTAATTTCACAAGCTCTGCTTTGTTTAAATTTTGATACTGATTTAAAAAATGTGAGGTACTACTATTACCCTTTAATAGATCAGAAAACAGATCTCAGCAAAGCTTTGTTAAGGATTTACCCAATGGAGAGCTTGTACTTGAACCAGATATTCTGACTCCCGGTAAATAATTATTCCGTTCCAACAATACAAAGAAAAAATATCCCATTCATAATTGTAATAAAAATATAAAATACTTGGGAATAATTTAAAGGGGCATATGTGAAACATAAAACAACAGAACTTTATTTGGGGAAACAAAAGATGAGATGAATAAAACAGAAACTACACATTTAGTTGGGAATACCACATTTAATAAAAATGGTGACTCTTCTTCAGTTAAACTATAAATTTAACAAAAACCCAATTAGAATTGTAACGGATACTTTATAAAGTGTTATGAAATGGGTTAATTATTTTCAAAATAATCTTAAAACAAAATGTTTAAAAGAAAGTAAAAAGTAAGGATAGTATTCTCTATATGGCTCTGCTAAATTCATTATTTACAGTCATAGCAGTATAAACACTGAATATTAATCTAACAAATATTGTAATTTGACTATAGTGAGAAGATGGGACAGATGAAAAGGTACAAATATGTAGTGCAGTGGGGGAGGAAATGGAGCTGAAGTCTCATCTTCTATAGCAGGTAATTAAGCAATATTGCTTGAATCGGAAACATCAAGTAGGAGTAATATAATTAAGTTATAATAGAGGTATGGAAGTAAATATAAAATGAAATAGATATCCCATGTTCTTGGATTGGAAGAATTAATATTGTTAAAAAGGCCATACTACCCAAAGCTATCCACAGATTTAATGTGATCCCTATCAAATTACCCATGACATTTTTCACAGAACTAGAATAAATAATCCTAAAATTTATATGGAACCATAAAAGACCCAGAATTGCCAAAGCAATCTAAAAGGAAAAAGGACAAAGCTGGAGGCATAATCTTCCCAGACTTTGGACAATACTACAAAGCTACAGTAATCCAAACAGTGTGGTACTGGCACAAAAACTGATATATGGATCAATGGAACAGAATAGAGAGCCCAGAAATAAACCCATGGTCTATGGTCACTTAATCTTTGAAAAGGAGGCAAGAATATACAGTTGAGAAAAGACAGTCTCTTTAGCAAGTGGTATTGGGATAGCTGGACAGCCGTGTGCAAATCAATGAAGTTAGAACACTCCCTTACGCCATGCACAAAAATAAACTCAAAATGGCTTAAAGACTTAAATATAAGACATGACACCATAAAACTCCTAGAAGAGAACATAGTCAAAACATTCTCAGACATAAATTGTAGCAATGTGCTCTTAGGTCAGTCTCCCCAAGGCAATAGAAATAAAAGCAAAAATAAACAAATGGGAGCTAATCAAACTTTTAAGCTTTTGCACGGCAAAGGAAGCCATAAACAAAACAAAAAGACAACCTACATACTGGGAGAAAATATCTGCAAACCATGCTACTGACAAGGGCTTAATTTCCAAAATATACAAACAGCTCATACAACTCAATAACAAAAAAATAAACAACCCAATCAAAAAATGGGCAGAAGACCTAAACAGCCATTTCTCCAAAGAAGACATACAGATGGCCAATAGGCACATGGAAAGATGCTCAACATCGCTAATTATTAGAGAAATGCAAATCAAAACTCAATAAGATACCACTTAACACCAATCAGAATGGCCATTGTTAAAAAAATCTACAAATAACAAATGCTGGAGAGGGTGTGGAGAAAAGGGAACCCTCCTATACCTGTTTGTGGGAATGTAAGTTGGGGTAGCCACTATGGAAAACAGTATGGAGGTTCCTCAGAAAACTAAAAATAGAATTACCATATGACCCAGCAATCCCACTCTTGGGCATACATCTGCAGAAAACTCTAATTTGAAAAGATACATGCACCCCAATGTTCATAGCAGCACTATTTACAATAGCCAAGTCATGGAAGCAACCTAAATGTCCGTGGACAGATGAATGGATAAAGAAGATGTGGTATGTGTGTGTATATTCACACACTCGCACGCACACACACACCCACGTATATATAATGGAATATTACTCAACCATAAAAAAGAATGAAACAATGCCACTTGCAGCAACATGGAAGGAGCTAGAGATTATCATACTAAGTGAAGTCAGACAGAGAAAGACAAATATCATATGATATCATTTATATGTGGAATCTAAAATATGACACAAATGAACTTCTTTACGAAACAGAAACAGACTCACAGACATAAAAAACAAACTTCATGGTTACCAAAGGGGAAACGGGCTGGGGGAGGGATAAATTAAGAGTTTAGGATTAGCAGATACACACTACTATATATAAAATAGATAATCAACAAGGACCTACTATATAGCACAGGAAACTATATTCAATATCTTGTAATAAACCGTAATGGAAAAGACTATGAAAAAGAATATATATGTATAACTGAATCACTCTGCTGTACACCAGAAACTAACACAACATTGTAAATAAACTATACTTCAATAAAATTTTTTAAAAAGATGAAATAAAACAAACAACAAAAAACAAGCTAAAAGAAGTGAAAGTGGTTGCCTATGAGAGGAAAAGAAGTGGGAATAACTAATATTTTTCATAATAACCTGTGTAGAACCATTTGATACTTTAAGCTCTATGTATGTATAATTTTGATGAAAAATTTTTTGAAAAAGAACATAGCCCCATAATGTTCATTTGTTATTGTTTTAAAAAATAATAATAAATACATTTTGAACTCCAGGATATCCCCTTCTTAAACTTTTTTTTTTTAAATGGCTTTATTTATTTATTTATTTATTTTTGGCTGTGTTGGTTCTTCATTGCTGTGCACGGGCTTTCTCTAGTTGCAGTGAGTGGGGGCTACTCTTCATTGTGGTGTGAGGGCTTCTCATCACAATGGCTTCTCTTGTTGCGGACCACAGGCTCTAGGCGTGTGGACTTCAGTAGTTGTGGCATGCAGGTCCAGTAGTTGTGGCTTGTGGGCTCTAGAGCGCAGGCTCAGTAGTTGTGGTGCACAGGCTTAGCTGCTCTGCAGCATGTGGGATCTTCCTGAACCAGGGCTCGGACCCGTGTCCCCCTCACTGGCAGGTGGATTCTTAACCACTGCACCACCTGGGAAGTCCCCCCACTTCTTAAACTTATCTTTTGTCAAAATGGGATAGAACATTTTACAAATTTAACTAAGATCCAGGAGGCAAAACAGCTTTCTCAAGGATTCACACTGGATTGGCAAATGACCACTACATATGAACAGAAAAAGAAATCAGGCCTTTCCAGGGAGATCAATTCACCCACCTGATGAAAGAAGTAGGTAACAGCAAGGTCATTGTCATTTAAGAGGATTTCTTCTTCTGTCGTAAAAAGCCACTTTCGAATGGTCAGGCAGGTGCCTGGCACAGCTGATGTGTAATTCTGGACGTAGAGTTTATGAGGAAATTCATTAGGTGCCAGCTTACGTACTAAAGAGAAGACAAAGCAAAGAAAGCTAGAGTGAGAAGATATACAAGGCATCTCCCTAGTATGAACTGTGTAAAGCAGACAAGAATGGAGGTTATCATTAACCAGCACATCAGCTTAGTTCCATCCAGGAGCTCTGCCTTGGGACCACAAAATATCAATTTGTCTAACCACATCTACGCCTTCTAATATGACTGGCCAACTGAGCCTCAAGCTAACTGAAATCTATCACCTGAATGAAATGCCTTTCAGTTAACATGCTGACTTTGCAGACAGCACCTACTCCAAAGTCAGTTAAAATATCTGATCCATAATTGAGTTAAGTTACAGCAATGTCCACTGAACATCTTTAAAGCAAGCCTCCCCTCTTACCCAGCTATGGTGCATTCGGAGTCTCTCATGTGGCAGTTCTCAATGAACAGCTTTTATTGTTAGGAGCTGAAAGGCTCTCCACATCCCCCCACAAGTCTAAGACATTCACCAAAGTGAAAAGTGACTTCTGGGTAGCCTTACTTCCTCTTCCTAACAATGCTCAAGCAGGATAAAATACTACCACTTTTAATTTCTATATTGTTTTTCTTTAAAAAGGTGGCGTTTTCTTCTCTTGATGTTTACTTGGCTTTATAACAGAGCAAGAGACAGATTTAATATTTCCCATTTTATTTGTTAACTAAAGCTTAGAGAAGAAGGTAAGATTAGAATCCAAATGTCCTGGGTCTTTAGCAATCCTTTGTAATATTTATATCTGCCTAGTTAGACTGTAGAGAGTTGGGAAGAAAATAAACAATTGGGAGATAGCTGCTTTAGTGGGAATCAAAGTTGTTCTACCTTGACCTGGGATGGCAAGGCGACTCAAATCTACCAAATTCTCTCCCTTTCCGGGATGAGGAAGTTCTGATCAGTCAATATTATCTGTTGTTTCTGGCCTTAGCCCTGTACATACATGATGTGGAAAAGACCCATAAACCGTAGGAAATTTGTCATTTAAAGCAACCCTTCCAACTTCCTCCCCTTTGTGGTCTCAGCTTTTATAAAAGAATAAATAAGAGAAATAATAAGAGAAAATCTCTGTCACCGTGCAATAAAACTTCCTAGGAAGAGGATATCTGTTTATGCAAACTTAAACACTGGGTTGGCCAAAAAGTTCGTTCGGTCTTTTCCATAAAACGGCTCCAGTAGCGCTTAGTTGTCTTTAACTTCATTCGAAACAGATTGTATTGTGACAGCTATCATATCAGCATGCATTTAAAAAAACTTATCAAAATTGGGTGAATTTTTGTGTAGCCATTTTAATATTGAAGATGAAAGAAAAAAGCAACAATTTCGGCATATTATGCTTTATTATTTCAAGAAAGGTAAAAACGCAACTGAAACGCAAAAAAAGACTTGTTCAATGTATGGAGAAGGTGCTATGACTGATCAAACGTGTCAAAAGTGGTTTGCTGGACTTCTCTGGTAGAGCGGTGGTTAAGAATCCGCCTGCCAATGCAGGGAACACGGGTTCGAGCCCTGGTCCAGGAAGATCCCACATACCACGGAGTAACTGAGCCCATGCACCACAACTACTGAGCCTGCACTCTAGAGCCCGAGAGCCACAAGTACTGAGCCCGCCCGCCTAGAGCTCGTGCTCTGCAACGAGAAGCCACCGCAATGAGAAGCCTGCGCACTGCAAGAGTAGCCCCTGCTCGCCACAACTAGAGAAAGGCCCCGCACAGCAAGGAAGTACCAACACAGCCAAAGAAAGCAATCAATCAATCAATAAATTAAAAAAAAAAAAAAGTGGTTTGCAAACCACTTTCTTTCGTGCTGGAGATTTCTCGCTAGATGATGTTCCATGGTCGGGTAGACGAGTTGAAGTTGATAGAAATCAAATAGAGACATCAACTGAAAACCGTCAATGTTATATACCATGTGGGAGATAGCTGACATACTCAAAATATCCAAATCAAGTGTTGAAAATTATTTGCACCAGCCTGGTTATGTTAATCGCTTTGATGTTTGGGTTCCACATAAGTTAAGCGAAAGAAACCTTCTTGACTGTACTTCCACATGTGATCCTCTACTTAAACATAACAAAACCGTTCCGTTTTTAAAACAAATTGTAGTAGGTGATGAAAAGTGGATACTGTACAATAATGTGGAACAGAAGAGATCGTGGGGCAAGCGAAATGAACCACCACCAGCCACACCAAAGGCTGGTCTTCATCCAAAGAAGGTGATGTTGTGTATAAGGTGGGATTGGAAGGGAGTCCTCTAACATGAGCTCCTTCCGGAAAACGAAACAATTAATTCCAACAAGTACTGCTCCCAATTAGACCAACTAAAAGCAGCACTCGACGAAAAGCGACCAGAATTAGTCAACAGAAAATGCATAATCTTCCATCAGGATAATGCAAGACCACATGTTTCTTTGATGACCAGGCAAAACTGTTACAGCTTGGCTGGGGAGTTGTGATTCATCTGCCGTATTCATCAGACATTGCACCTTCGGATTTCCATTTATTTTGGTCTTTACAAAATTCTCTTAATGGAAAAAATTTCAATTCCCTGGAAGCCTGTAAAAGGCACCTGGAACAGTTCTTTGCTCAAAAAGATAAAAAGTTTTGGGAAGATGGAATTATGAAGTTGCCTGAAAAATAGCAGAAGGTGGGACTTCCCCCGGTGGTCCAGTAGTTACGAATTCACCTTCCAATGCAGGGGACGCAGATTCGATCCCTGGTAGGGGAACTAAGATCCCACATGCCGTAGGGCAACTAAGCCCATGTGCCACAACTACTGAGTCTGCGCGCTCTGGAGACCAAGCCCCACAACTAGAGGGAAGCCCACGTGCCACAACAAAAGATCCCGCATACCACAACGAAGATCCTGCGTGCTCAACTAAGACCCGACGCAGCCAAATAAATAATAAATTTTAAAAAAAAAAGAATATAAACTCTACTGGAGCAAAGAATTTTAAAAAATGGCATAAGGTAGTGGAACAAAACGGTGAATATGTTGTTCAATAAAGTTCTTGGTGAAAATGAAAAATGTGTGTTTTATTTTTACTTAAAAACCAAAGGAACTTTTTGGCCAACCAGTACATGCATTAAAGCAAAGGCTTGGGACTTCCCTGGTGGCGCAGTGGTTAAGAATCCGCCTGCCGGGCTTCCCTGGTGGCGCAGTGGTTGAGAATCTGCCTGCCAATGCAGGGGACACGCGTTCAAACCCTGGTCTGGGAAGATCCCACATGCCGCGGAGCAACTAGGCCCGTGAGCCACAATTACTGAGCCTGTGCGTCTGGAGCCTGTGCTCCGCAACAAGAGAGGCTGCGATAATGAGAGGCCCCGCACACCGCGATGAAGAGTGGCCCCCATTTCCCACAACTAGAGAAAGCCCTCGCACAGAAATGAAGACCCAACACAGCCATAAATAAATAAAATAAAATAGTGTTTAAAAAAAAAAACAAAAACCTTCATTTAAAAAAAAAAAAAAAAGAATCCGCCTGCCAATGCAGGGGACACGAGTTCGATCCCTGGTCCAGAAAGATCCCACATGCTGCAGAGCAACTAAGACCCTGCACCACAACTACTGAGCCTGCGCTCTGGAGCCCACGAGCCACAACTACTGAAGCCCGTGCGCCTAGAGCCCGTGCTCCGCAACAAAAGAAGCCACTGCAATGAGAAGCCCATGCACTGCAATGAAGAGTAGCCCCCACTCGCTGCAACTACAGAAAGCCCACGCGCAGCAACGAAGACCCAATGCAGCCAAAAATAAATAAATAATTTTTTTTAAAAAAAGCAAAGGCTTTTAATCAACATATTTCTTTCTAACTCCTGAAAACAAAAAGCTATTCTTAAAAATCTACAAAAACCATAAAGTACACTAAAACAAGCTGTGGCTAAGTGGAAAATCCCCTCTTTTTAAGGCTGTTTCATTGGAATATATTAATTTTGAACTCTGATTTTTAAAAATCTCATGAAAGTATCTGCTTCAGTGCTGGGTGTAAGTAACTGATACTGACAAAAGAGGAAAAAGGGGTGATCAGGTATCTAGACTTAGTGGGATTATGCTTAATGGGATTTGTCCTGTCTGCTTGTTAGAAACAGTCCCAATTAGTGGGATTGCACCTTGTCTTCAAGATCTTCTTCTCCAGGCAAACAGTTTCAATCTGACAGCTTTTGGGAGCTTCAGTTTCTTAGTATTAGGATAAAATATCCTCAGACAAAACTTAATATTAGTCACTGGCACTTACCAAAGGAATGATTGATCACTTCAAATAAGGCAAAGTAATTCACTGTTGTACTGTCCATGCCAACCTTTGCTGCAATAGCCTAAAGTGTAAACAGGATAGATTAGTTTCAGGAAAACAAAATCAGACAGTGCTGTGCGAAAAGACAGGTATATGCATGAGGAGTGGGGAGAAGAGAAGGGTTTTGCCATCTTGGTCTCATATAAACTAAATTCATGGTCCATAGCTACTCTTTTTTGTATGTATGCATACATATGCATGAAATAAAAGAGAAAAATACCTGTATTTGATCCAAACAGCTATGATCTCTAAATATGAGTTTCTCCCCTCCAATTAAAGCTGATAACAGTCTCTCCTTAAATATCAGCTTTGCTCTCTGAAATAGGACTTCATATCATGAGGATCTTTTTGAGTAGCACTTACAAAAAATGTGCTACATAAGGACAGATTTTAAGAAGAAAATAAATTCTTAAATATCTAGTCTCACACATTCAGCCTACATTTAATATAGGCTGTTAACATACAAGATCTATATCTTTGGTTCTTGAGCTTAAAACATTGTTTATCAATTTTGCTCATACTTCACAAATTATTCTTGTTTACTTTTCAGATGATCCATGTCTCATGCTGGGGACCTCCACATCCTAAGAATTATCATCATCCTTATCCACGTGAAAATAGCAAAATGTTGGGACAACAGAGACATTTTAAACAAGTATCAGTCCTTCTCTCTAGGAACTAAGGTCCCAACATGATAAATAAAAAGAAATTGAAAGACTCCACATGCAAATAAAGGAGAATTGAAATTACATACAAATAACAACAAGAAAACACAAAGCAAAAAACACAAACTAGTAGTACCAAAATTCCTTTTCAAGATCAATCCCAAAATGTATAAATAAGGTGTTAATTAAACAAGAGAAAATTATTGAGTATTAGTGTCTCAGTAAACCAAATATGATTATATCCTTCTTCCCGTATCTACTCACATATCAGACCTAGGTTCATCCCTGATGTGAGGCAGAAACTGGAGACTGTAAGTGTTCTAAGCTACCATTCTATACTGCACTAGATAGAAACTGAAATCTTCTCAAGGTTTGGAAAATGGCTTATAGCTAGAAGTCTCTGTAACAGGGTGAGGAGAGAAGTGAAAAAAAAAAAATTAGGCCTTGCTAGAGAAGTATTGAAAATGAAACAAAACATCAATAAGCTATACAAAATTAATGTTTTCCTTGCAATCAATCCACCATTTTATAATTTCTGAAATACCTCAGATCCTGTACATATCCTTTGCCATGGTATACAGTAAATATTTGGGGGGTAAATTTTTTGTTTGCCACAAAGGAGAAATAAGTACTAATATCCAGAAACCCACTAGTCTCCCTGAAAATCTTGATCAAATCAGGATTAAAGACCAATGAAAAGGCCTAAAAGAAACAATTATACCCAGCACCTGGATCATGATCTTTAAATACCATTCCTCACGGAAAGGAAAGACTCCTTGGGGAAATGACTGATTCAAGATCTAGTGTAGGAAATATACAAAGATGAGCCCAGAGCATCTTATTGTACCAAAAAGCAAGGATGCTATCATAAACAAATGGGTTGCACCAAAAAAATACAGGAGCAGACGTGAAGGAGCTTCCACTGACCAAAGACAGAACAATGTGAGCACCAAAAAGAATATATGTTCTTGATTAATCATACTGAGTATCTAAAAACCCACATGATACTAAAAAAATAATTATCTCATTGGACATCACTGGAATCAGCTAGGGCACTGATCCTTTACGCCAAAAACTGGCAATAAAAGGGAAGAATTAAATATTTATCCCCCTTTTCCTATAAACTGTATTTCAGGATACTAAATAGCCTTAGTTGATAAGGGAAAGTTCTTTACAGAAGAATTCTAGTTAATAAATGTGAAGAAATGAGAAAATTGGAAAATCAGCATTTTGCAACCCTTAATGAAATCACTGGTTAAGACAGTAATCATCAGTGATACACTTATTGGATAAAAGATCAGTGAAGAACTTAACAATGGAGACATCAGGTTATTACCACGTAAACCTACTGATTAATCACTAAAAGTGGATAACCAGATATTGTGTTCCTCCCGTTGAGAAGCAATATGACGTATATAGCACCGATTATGAAGTATTCTCCTCAAAAAGCTGAACCTGAATCTAATCAAGCCTCTAGAGAAAAATTCCATTTATAGAAAATATAAGTAGACAGAAAGACATATTAAATGACACAAATAGACAAAAGAAGCAAACAAATAAATTCAGAATGTGGGACATTTCACAGGACACAGATCCAATTTCTGCAATAAAACAATAACATAGGGGAAAAAAGTTGGGGAAGGGAAGGGAAGAGAGACTGCCCTATATTAAAAGAAACATAAAAACCAAATGTTTTTTAAGGACATAAGGACCTTGTTTAGATCCAGATTATAACAAACCAACTGTTAAAATTCATTTTTAGACAATTGGGAAAACTTGACTATGGATTTATTATTAGTTAATACCATGGAAGTAGTTAATTTTTTAGGTTTGATAATGGCTTTGTGATTATGTAAGAGGAACATCCATATTTTTTAGAGATGTATACTGAAATATACACAGGTCGAAAAACATGGAATTTGCTTTAAAATATTTAAACAAAGGAAAAGGAAAAAAGGATATATAACACAAATGTGGCAAAATCTTGAGGATTATTAAATATGAATGATGAGTACATGGAGCTTCACTGTACTATTCTATTTTCACATACATTAGAAAGTCTTTTACAATTAAAAAGATGGGGTGCTAATCACAACCATTACAACCTGGGATATTTATTGTATCTTTCTTTCAAGGAGGACAAAGTACTTCCACGTTAATAATCATAACATCAACAGCAGCAGCTAACATTTAATAAATTTATTACATGCCAGATACTCCAAGCTCCTTATATGTATTAACTCATTTAATCTATCTTTCTTAGTTTTAAACCAACCAATGTCAAGCCTACTTGTTCAAGTTTAATTTACCTGATATACTTGGTCTGTAGTACTGTTCTTTTTAACCCTGACTGTAACTGTTGTTCCATCTGGTAATGCTACTCTCAGCTCTACGTCAGACACACCATTGTAGTTCTGGGGAAAAGGCAGAAAAAGAATTAATTTTTAAAAAAAAACGAATTTATGACCCAGTATATCCTCATTCTCCTTGCAACATGCTAGCTAAACAACCTAAACTTGTGATAGAAAGAAAGTGAGTTCCAATGAAAAGGGGAAAAAAGACATAAGTCAATACATTGCAAGTCATAAAGCTGACTTTAGGCTGCAGCAGAAGTTAACCTTTAAGATGAACAGGGAGGAAAGAAATATGTTGAACCCAACGTGTTCGTATCTCAAAACAGAAAACTTGTGTGAATCAGTCTAGGTCAAACACAGATAAGATTTCTGGCTTACTTTCAAACATTCAGAACTCACAAATGAGAAAAGGAAACAACCAAAAGCAGTAGTTTCAACAAATATTCTCTGGTTTTAAATGGTTAGGCATGCTAGATTGGCTCAAGAGGTATCCTAAGTTCCATTCTGAACCCTGAAATAATCATGACACCTTTGAAAGGAAAAATTGATGAAACTCAGGAATCTGAGTTAGTCTGATGTCCAATTTTCTTCTAGCAAAGAGTAAACAATTCTTATCCTCCTTAATTCAAAAGAAGTCCTTCTCTCTTACTGCTTTTGAAAATTAACACATTCCTCTAACAAATTTGTGACCTTGTAATTTTTATTACAGAGAAACAACTATTTAGAAACAAGTCCATCGTCATTTACCACTTTAAAAAAACTACTATTCATTGCCTAAAACCATCCTAAGCATTACTTTGTTATAAAAGCCCTTGTCTGCAAGAAACTTATAATCTAGTTGGGGAAATAAAACATATACATATAAAATAATTAGTGGATGACACACTAGTTAATATGGCAGCATTACATAGTCATTCTTCTATTCAATTAATATTTATTAAGCACCTACAAAATGCTTGACATTGTGGTAAGGCACTGGGAATATAAAGATGATCAAGATTTAGCTCTTGTTCTGAAGATCTAATGTACAGCGTGGTGATCATAGTTAACAATACTATATTCCATATTTGAAATTTGCTAAGGGGGTAGATCTTAAGTGAAGAAAGGAAGGAAGGAAAGAAGAGAAAAGGGAGGAGGAAATGGTAATGAGGTGATGGATAGGTTAATTAACTTGATTATGGTGATCATTTCACAATGTATACAGATATCAAAACATCAAGTTGTACACCTTAATATATACAATTCCTATTTGACAACTATACTCAAAAAGCTGAAAAAAAAAAAAGATTTAGCTCTTACCTACAGGTAGCTCATGATCTAGTAAAGTAAAATTATAAAGTGATCATCTGACTGTATGTATAAAAAATTAGAGACTGAGATAGCAACAAGGTGATAATTAAGTGTACTGACTGCAGAAGTTCTTGGTGGAATGAAAAATCAATGACTTGAATATCAGGGAAGGCTTCAAAGAGAAGGTGGACCTAGCACTAGGTCTTGAAGGATAAGCAGGACACATAACAAAAGGAAGTCGAAAAAACAGTCATTTAGAGAATTTATGGCAATTCAATCCATCATCGATATCTTTATTTTCCCCCACAAGGAGCCAAGAGGTAAATAGTCACTACAGTGGGTGTTCACCTACCTCATCTGATTCTGATAGGAATTCCTGCATGATGTCACTCTCACCAATGACTCGTATTGAGCACACTACAGAAAACAAAGATAGAATCTGGCATGAGGCCCTAAAATCAGGAATATAAAGTCAAAACATATCAAGGTTTAAGTATAAATCATCATTAGCAGGCAGTGCTGAGGTAGTATGCCATCGCTGACACATGATATTTTACGGCACAACAAACATTTATATAAATAGGAACCAGAACAGAGGAATAACAGGATGTACAAAGATGTAGCTTACTAAAAATATTAAACATAGACAAAGGAAGTTACCTGTAAAAGAGAAATAAAAGTTCAGTAAATCTAACTTTGCTGTCTTGTGTTAACTATTAATAAGCTAGACAATAATAGAGCAAGGGTAAGGTCAATTAGGAATAAACACAAAATTAAAATACAAAGAAAAATATCTGTTTGGCCTAGGAGCAGGCCAGTAAGAGAATCATAAGCATTTAAAGCCACTTTGGAAAAAATTGGGTAGGTAATCAAGTATTAAGCTGAGCACATCTTCTCATCTTCTCACCTCACTAACTTTAACTTCAAAACAACTACAACTAAAAAAAAGACAGAGAGAGAAAGGGAGAAGGAAGGAAAGGAAAACAGGCAGGTAGGTAGGTAATCACCTAAATCTAAGAGAGTTAATTTCCTAACATTCTCATGAGGATAATAAATTACACTGCTGATTTTACTTCATTTTATTAAAAAAAAAAATTGTACTCTTTCTCATTTCCCAAAGGCTGTGTTAGGAGGCCATTGTTAGAGAAAAGCTAAAAATAGATGAAGTTTAACTACCTTCTATGGGGGAAATGGTTTTTCTTCAGGGATAAAGCTCTCTACCAAAGTTTTAAAAAAATTCAACTAGGTCAATTAGTTCTTCTACAAGGACACAGAATTATTAAATACCACATAAGACCATTATTCTGTTAAATTAGTATTTTAAAGAAAAGCCTATTGCATGCCTAGCAAATTATGTAACTCTATAATGTAGCAAAACAAGGTCTCTTCTCTGAGCCACAAACTGAACCATCTTATTCAGGAGATCTGTGTCATTTCTCCCTGCCTTTCTAGACAAATGTTTCAGCATCCACATCCAAAGACTCCTAATGTATTGTTTGGAGGTCCTGAGATAACAAGTAAGTTTTAATATTTCTACCTATAACCTACTTAGAACAAGGGGACGTTAGCTTACCTACAACTCATCAAACCTATCCATGGACACGTGTAAGAGGAATAAGGAATTTTCAAGTAGGACATGCCAGTGAACCAAGAATCACTTTCATAAAAATGTCTTAAATACTGCCCATCTAGTTCCCAAATCAATTTAGAATGTTGTTGAGTCTATATATGTTTGCTGTGTGCAAATAATATAACCCTATAAATAAAGGTCCTTAATGCATCAAAAAAATAATTATGCATTTTTCTGTTGTTGTTAAGTGTTTGGCGAGTCAATAAAATAGGCTATTAATTGCTGTACTGAACATTTCACTCTTGGCTTCAAAGCTCAGATCATTCAACACCTAAGTCAAAAACCTGATTTACTTTCACTGTTGAGTTTCAGGAAACTTAGCTATGCAGTTTAGGAGCTGCAGTATATACCTAGACCCTATGTTTACTCAAGATAGTAGAGTTTAATAGGCTGGCTTACCTTTTTCTAGATATTCTTCCAACCCCCGACGTCGGGCATCTAATTGCTGTTCTGATAAAGAGAATGGCCACTTCCCTGGAAGTCGGGGAAATGTAAAGTTGGCAAACTCTCTCTTCAGGTTCTGGTGTAGGATGGCAAACTCCCGGTACCGCTTAGAACACAACTGCCTCCCTGCCATGTAAACATTGTATACCTGGTGAGGGTGAAGAACAAAAAAAAGCCTACTTACTACAAATTAAATCACAGAATCACCTACAGTCAGGCTTAGATTGATACTGGTTAGGTATATTCTGCTACACACTTAACAGAGAATATATGTTCAAGGTCACTGTAAAACAAGATTTACTTTTAATAAACATGCCAGAAATTATATGTACAAAAGAGGGCTACTGCCTTCAGGGGGCCCATGATCTTATTTTTGCTATTACAATTACCTCCAACACACTGTTTTAAATATCTTCAGAGGCAATTATCAGCTTTTAAGGGTACATTTTATTTTCAGAAAGTTAAAAATCATTCAAAGCCAATGTGGTAAGTATAGTGAATGAACAAGCAAGCAAATTTGGAGAGAGATGTAAAAAGTTAGAATTGATTATAAAGCAATGTGACTGATATTTGTGTGTGAACCACACTTCCAAAGAAAAGATCTAAAAATGATGTAAGCAACAGTGACATTTTTGTTACCAAATATATCATTTTTGCAAAAGCTCCTTTCCTGAAGTCAGATATCCCTAGTTTTGTTCTTCTCCCTTCCATCATTAAAACAGGGTTAACAAAAAGTTGACGAATAAATGTACTCTAAGGACCTCCTCATATAAACAGTTAATAATCCTCATAAAGAAATAGGTAGAGGGACTTCCCTGGTGGTCCAGTGGGTAAGACTCCGAGCTCCCAAAGCAGGGGCCCTGGATTCAATCCCTGGTCGGGGAACTAGATCCTGCATGCATGCCACAACTAAGAGTTCGCATGCCGCGACTACGAGTCCACATGCCACAACTAAGGAGTCTGCACGCCACAACTAAGAAGCCCACCTGCCACAACTATGAGCCCGCATGCCGCAACTAAAAGATCCCGCATGCCACAACTTAAAGATCCCACATGCCACAACTAAGACCCAGCACAGTCTAAATAAATAAATAAATATTTAAAAAATAAAAAACAAAAATAGGTAGAGATTTCTGTCTACTGTTCACAGATGCATGCCAAGCTTCTAGAACAGGGCCTGGCACACAGTAGGCACTCAGTAAATATTTGATGAAGAAATGAATGTATGTATGTGTAATTTTTTTTTTTTTTAAATACCTTTTTTTTTTTAATTAATTAATTAATTTATTTATTTATATTTTTGGCTGTGTTGGGTCTTCGTTTCTGTGTGAGGGCTTTCTCCAGTTGTGGCGAGCGGGGGCCACTCTTCATCGCGGTGCGCGGGCCTCTCACTGTCTCGGCCTCTCTTGTTGCGGAGCACAGGCTCCAGGTGCGCAGGCTCAGTAGTGGTGGCTCACGGGCCTAGTTGCTCCGCGGCATGTGGGATCTTCCCAGACCAGGGCTCGAACCCGTGTCGCCTGCATTGGCAGGCAGATTCTCAACCACTGCGCCACCAGGGAAGCCCCTGTATGTGTAATTCTTAAATATGTGTCCTCATAAAGGAAAGTGGTGGGATGCATAATCCAAAAACATCAAATAATCTAAGTTATTTTGTATTCTCAGAACATATCAAATTATGCAGAGATGGGAAAATTAGCCCCAAATCACATTTACTGGCTTAGCAAAAATCATTCAAAAATTTAAATGTGCACAAAATAGGTCATCTACTCGTGTAATCAAGACTTAGTCACTGAGCATAGAGAACAGACTGGTAGTTGCCAAGGGGGAGGGGGTTGGGGGAGGGATAGAGTGGGAGGTGGGGGTTAGCAGATGTAAGCTTTTATACACAGAATGGATAAACAACAAGGTCCTACTGTACAGCACAGAGAACTATATTCAATATCCTATGATAAACCATAATGAAAAAGAATATAAAAAAATGTATATTTATGTATAACTGAATCACTTTGCTGTACAGCAGTAATTAACACAATACTGTAAATCAATGATAGTTCAATTTAATAAATAAATCAATAAATAAAGACTTAGTCACTGAGAATGTATACACCAAAGCCCTTCCTTCAATCTCAGGAAGAATCTTTTCCATGCTTCTGTGATTTAGGAAGTATAAATTAAATGCAACAATAATTTAAAAACTCCTCTCTCACAACTCTCCTTCTATGATCCCTCCCCTACTTAAAAGCAAAGCCTCTAACCACTATCAAATAGTGCCCAGGGATGAGTATGATCCTGATCAATGAGTTTTCTTCTTAAAATTATCGCTCAAATTTATAACTGATTGTAATGAATCACACATATTACCAAGTATTCCTTCTTAAGTACAAAAGCATTAAAAGGAAAACAGTCTTCCCCTCAGACAAGACCACACATTCTCTTAAGGGCAGGCAGTCTCAAGAAAGTCTTATTCAGTCAACCTGGTCTTATATACTTACTTCTCAAACTAAACTTCCCAAATTTCTCAATAACATCATCATTCCTTTGCTTAAAAAGCAAGTCCACAACCCTACTGGTGTTAAAAGTCAGTCTGGGGCTTCCCTGGTGGCGCAGTGGTTGAGAATCTGCCTGCTAATGCAGGAGACACGGGTTCGAGCCCTGGTCTGGGAAGATCCCACATGCCACGGAGCAGCTGGGCCCGTGAGCCACAGCTGCTGAGCCTGCGCGTCTGGAGCCTGTGCCCCGCAACGGGAGGGGCCGCGATAGTGAAAGGCCCGCGCACCGCGATGAAGAGCGGTCCCCGCACCGCGATGAAGAGTGGCCCCCACTTGCCGCAACTAGAGAAAGCCCTCGCACGAACCGAAGACCCAGCACAGCCAAAAATAAATAAATAAATAAATAAATAAATAAATAATAAATAAAATTAAAAAAAAAAAAAAAAAAGTCAGTCTGACTTCCTCACACAAGGAAGGAAGGAAGGGAGGTAAAGCTAGCTTAGTGGCATTGGTGAATTAGGTATTCCCCAATGTCTTTTTCCAGGGAAGAGTAGATTAGGGCTTTGATAACACACAGAAAGACTATGACTGGATTTCCTCAATGATGATGACTTGAGTAATCCCAAGTCTAGAAAAACATTTCCTAGGGTAGAAAGAACCCTACAACTTGAGAGGCCTTTGTGACAATTTCAATCCTAAAATTTCAGTTTCTTATAAGGTGAGAAGAGCAACATCAAATAGCCTCTCACCACCCACCTCTTCCCACTTAAATGTGAAGTCAAAGGGAACAGAACTATAAATAGGATGCCTGACAGTTCAGTAATACTTTAATGCAGGTAGGAATGGCTTCCACAAGAGCCAAATCATTTTTTTTTAAATAGACCTTTATTGGAGGATAATTGCTTCACAATACTGTGTTAGTTTCTGTTGTACAACAAAGTGAATCAGTCATATGCATACATATATCCCCATATCCCCTCCCTCTTGAGCCTCCCTCCCATCCTCCCTATCCCACCCCTCTAGGTCATCTCAAAGCACCAAGCTGATCTCCCTGTGCTATGCTGCTGCTTCCCATAACTATTTTACATTCGGTAGTGTATATATGTCGATGCTAATCTCACTACACCCCAGCTTCCCCCTCCGCCCTGTGTCCTCAAGTCCATTCTCTATGTCTATATCTTTTATTCCTGCCCTGCCACTAGGTTCATCAGTACCATTCTTTTTTTTTTTTAAATTCCATATATATATGTGTTAGCATACAGTATTTGTTTTTCTCTTTCTGACTTACTTCACTCTGTATGAGACTCTAGGTCCATCCACCTCACTAAAAATAACTCAATTTCCTTTCTTTTTAAGGCTGAGAAATATTCCATTGTATATATGTGCCACATCTTCTTTTTTTTTTTAACATCTTTATTGGCGTATAATTGCTTTACAATGGTGTGTTAGTTTCTGCTTTATAACAAAGTAAATCAGTTATACATATACATATGTTCCCATATCTCTTCCCTCTTGCATCTCCCTCCCTCCCGCCCTCCCTATCCCACACCTCTAGGTGGTCACAAAGCACAGAGCTGATCTCCCTGTGCTATGCGGTTGCTTCCCACTAGCTATCTATTTTACGTTTGGTAGTGTATTTATGTCCATGCCGCTCTCTCTCTTTGTCACATCTTTCCCTTCCCCCTCCCCATATCCTCAAGTCCATTCTCTAGTAGGTCTGTGTCTTTATTCCTGTCTTGCCACTAGGTTCTTCATGACCTTTTTTTTTTTTCTTAGATTCCATATATATGTGTTAGCATACTGTATTTGTTTTTTTCTTTCTGACTTACTTCATTCTGTATGACAGACTCTAACTCCATCCACCTCACTATAAATAACTCCATTTTGTTTCTTTTTATGGCTGAGTAATATTCCATTGTATATATGTGTCACATCTTCTTTAACCATTCATCTGTCAATGGACATTTAGGTTGCTTCCATGTCCTGGCTATTGTAAATAGTGCTGCAATGAACATTGTGGTACATGTCTCTTTTTGAATTATGGTTTTCTCAGGCTAAAACACTGATGAAAGAAATCAAAGATGACATAAACAGATGGAGAAATATACCATATTCTTGGATTGGAAGAATCAATATTGTGAAAATGACTGTACTACCCAAAGCAACCTACAGATTCAATGCAATCCCTATCAAACTACCAATGGCATTCTTCACAGAATTAGAACAAAAAACTTTACAATTCGTATGGAAACACAAACTTTTTAAATTAACTGTGCTTATTAGCAAATGAGAAACATACAAAAAGAGATCACAACAGACACTGCTTTGTTCTTCACTTGTCCTTAAAATTAACCAAGATCCATTAGCATCCATTTCCCTGGTTTGGACATACTCATTTGCAAAGAAAATGACTGACTCCCTGCTGAATCAACTCATGAATATCCATGATCCATGAGAAACGACCATGGTCTCATTACAAATGAAAACATCCGTCAAAAAATATATTCTCTGGACTTGAAGGAAGATTATCAAATAGGAACTAAAGATATACACAGGCGAACAGTGCTTCTAGGATCTTTCCACCTTAATGTAAACCCTCAGACTGGCTGGTTCATACATGGAATTAGATGATGTTTGTCAAGCTTGCGATAGCACACTGAAGTTAATGATCACTGGTCACTGTCTTCTCCAACTGACCATATCCTACAAAACTTCAAAAGTTAGAATGTTCATACAGATGGCCAAGAGGCACATGAAAAGATGCTCAACATCACTAATTATTAGAGAAATGCAAATCAAAACTACAATGAGGTATCACCTCACGCCGGTCAGAATGGCTATCATCAAAAAATCTAGAAACAATAAATGCTGGAAAGGGTGTGGTGAAAAGGGAACCCTCCTGCACTGTTGGAGGGAATGTAAATTGATACAACCACTATGGAAAACAGTATGGAGGTTCCTTAAAAAACTAAAAATAGAACTACCATACGACCCAGCAATCCCACTACTGGGCATATACCCAGAGAAAACCATAATTCCAAAAGAGACATGCACCACAATGTTCACTGCAGCACTATTTACAATAGCCAGGACATGGAAGCAACCTAAATGCCCATCGACAGATGAATGGATAAGGAAGATGTGGCGCATATATACAATGGAATATTACTCAGCCATAAAAAGAAACGAAATTGAGTTATTTGTAGTGAGGTGGATGGACCCAGAGTCTGTCATACAGAGTGAAGTAAGTCAGAAAGAGAAAAACAAATACCGTATTCTAACACATATATATGGAATCTAAAAAAAAAAAAAAAAATGGTACTGATGAACCTAGTTGCAGGGCAGGAATAAAGATGTAGACATAGAGAATGGACTAGAGGACACAGGGTGGGAGGGGGAAGCTGGGGCAAAGTGAGATTAGCATCGACATATATACACTACCGAATGTAAAATAGTTATGGGAAGCAGCGGCATAGCACAGGGAGATCAGCTCGGTGATTTGCCTAGAGTGGTGGGATAGGGAGGATGGGAGGAAGGCTCAAGAGGGAGGGGATATGGGGACATGTGTATGCATATGGCTGATTCACTTTGGTGTACAACAGAAACTAACACAGTATTGTGAAGCAATTATACTCCAATAAAGATCTATTAAAAAAAAAGTTAGAATGTTCAGATTGCAAAGCCAGCTTCCAAGGGTAACAAGTTACAGCCCTCTTGAGATACTCTTTGCTGAGTTAGACCCCAATAAGGGAAAAGGAATGAATTACAAGTGGGGAAAGTGTACAACTTATCTGATCAGTGATCTAATTTTGTCTCTCTGGATTCTGCAAGTCAAAGTTTCAAACTTCAGCTTTGAAATAATTTCCAAATTTCTCAATATGTAAATGTTGAAAATCCATGCCACGCGATTTCTCTCTTTATCCTCATGAATTAATTCTATGGAATGAATGCCAGAAGACAGTAACTGATAAATTCTCACAATAGCACAAACCACTGAAGGGAAAGCAATTCTAGTAATACCTGGGCTCTGTATTCAATAGCAAAAACCAAAATTCCGGATATCAGAGATCTTTACTTTGTTGCTTCCTTAATCCCCACCTACAGATTTCTTAAGGCTTTTAAATGGTAACATCTCATTCTATGTAGGATCTGAATATTAAAATGTTCTCACTTTCTCAAACCTCTAGTAACCAACAGGAATTGTGCTACTGAACACACAGAAGAGACTCTCCTTATACAATGCAAAAGTGATTAGAAAAAAAGAATGATGACAATTTGGCCATGACAACATCACCCAAGTTCTGCTTCCAAATGTCAAATAGACCCTGATCTAGTCCATGCTATTGATCTGAATGAATCTTCAATGTACATTATGATCAACAAATTGTTTCCAATGCTACCTTGCCATTTAATCTTGTTTTTAGCTGAAAATTCATCTTCAAAAGGACAATTATTTGCTATTCATAAGCTGCTTATAATAGCAAAAGGAGATACAGCACTCTTAGATGATTTCTGGCTAAAACGTGTGAGATCCTTAACTAAGGGATTCCTCCCAAATACTTAAGTATTTAGGCCTCTTCTTGGAAAGAAAAAAAGCAAAAGGAAACAAAATGATCCTAAAGAACTTAGGTTTAGTGTGTGTGTGTGTATATGTGTTTTCCCTAATGTGGGTCATAAATGGTATCTATTTTCTTTATTTGGACCTCAGGTGTACAGAAGTGGATTAATCACAATCCTTGGTTCATAACACAGTCTCATTTTGGCAAACTCTTTGTTTGGATATTTAATTTAGTTATTTTTATTTTACTTTTATTTTTTATTTTTTCGGCCATGCCACACATCATGTGGGATCTTAGTTCCCCAACCAGGGATTGAACCTGTGCCACCTGCAGTGGAAGCGCGGAGTCTTAACCACTGGACCACTACGGAAGTCCCAATATAGTTATTTTTAACATTGTGAAAAGCAAACTAAAAGCTAAGACCTTGACAAAAACTTATTTCTAACCATATAGTCTCTGCCTCCTTCACCCTATCTCCCTGTTTCTCTAACTCCCAAAATTATTATGCTCAACCATGTTTCATTATTCCCTTGTTTTTATAGTTTTTTCATTATTCCCTTGTTTTTATAGTTTTTTCCTGCATTTATATGTAATCCTTATATTTTTACTTTTTATTTTAACTTTTGAAGGGTATTTTAGTTTTATGAAAAGGCTATCATGCAGAATGAGACCTTTTGGGACTTATTTTTTCACTTAGTCTCATCCACAACGTTATATATCTTTGTGGTTTATTCTGTTTTATATGACACTTCGTTGTTTCGCTTTTCAAAAATCTGTTCTGTTGATGGGTATTCAGGTTGTTTCTGGGTTTTTACTACTTCTTAGTTTTGGTTATTATGAACAATGCTGCTATGAACATTTATGCATATGTCCCCTGTAGTACATATATAAGAGATTCTCCTGGGTATACCCTACAAGAGGAACTGCAGAGTTACAAGGTATGTGAATATTCAACCTAAGGAGGTAATGCCAAACTGTAAGCTAAAGCAGTTACATCAATTTATACTCCTTTCAGTAATAATATAAAAAGATCCTCTTGGGGCTTCCCTGGTGGTGCAGTGGTTGAGAGTCTGCCTGCCAATGCAGGGGACACGGGTTCGAGCCCTGGTCTGGGAAGATCCCACGTGCCGCAGAGCAGCTGGGCCCGTGAGCCACAATTACTGAGCCTGCGCGTCTGGAGCCTGTGCTCTGCAACAAGAGAGGCTGTGATGGTGAGCGGCCCGCGCACCACGATGAAGACTGGCCCCCGCTTGCCACAACTAGAGAAAGCCCTCGCACAGAAACGAAGACCCAACACAGCCATAAATAAATAAATAAACAAATACTTTAAAAAAAAAAAAAGATCCTCTTAATTTTTGCCAGTGGAATGTGTATGAAAAGATTTCTCACTGTGGTCCTAACTTACATTTCCATGATTACTAATGATGCTGATCATCACCTCTCCATATATTTATTGGCCAGCTGCCCAGGGACCCAGCCCCACCTACCAGTGGGCCAACATCAACTCTGGGAAACCCTGGGCCCCACAGCCAGCCAAGTCAGGAACTGGCCCCACTCACCAGCAGGCTGACACCAGCCCCAGAACCTTCCCTGGACATGGCCCCACCCACAAGTCGCTGGCAGCTTCTGCACTAGGCAAGACCTGGCAACCAACCTGATCAGGGACCATCCATGCTTACCAATGAGCCCACAGTAGTCAGCCTGACACAACAGAAGGGCCCATGCAGCCCCCATAGATAGCACCCCTAAAGCATATAGGTCTGGTGACCAGAGGGGAGTATGCTGCTGGCCCATAGGCATTTCCTACATAAGGCCACTTCTCCATGATCAGGAAACATACCAACCTACCAAATACATAGAAATAAGAACACAGAATTAGGCAAAATGAGGCGATAGAGGAATATGTTCCAAACAAAGAAACAAGACAAAACCCCAAAGAAGAACTAAGTGAAATAGAGATAAGCAATTTATGCAATAGAGTTTAAGGTAGTGATCATAAAAATGTTCAAAGAACTTTAGAGAAGACTGGATGAACACAGTGAGAAGTTAGAAGTTTCTAACAAAGAGTTAGAAAATATAAAGAACCAAACAGAGATGAAAAATACAATAACTAAAATAAAAAATAAACTAGAAGGATTCAACAGGAGATTAGATGATACAGAGGAATGGATCAGAAAACTGGAAGACAGAGTGGAGGAAATCACTCAAGCTGAACAGAAAAAAGGACAAATAATTTTAAAAAATGAGGACAGTTTATGACACCTCTAGGACAACATCAAGCTTATAACATTCACATAACAGGGGTCCCAGAAGGAGAAGAGAGAGAAAAAAGGTGCAGAGAACATATTTGAAGTCATAATAGCTAAAAATTTCCCTAACTTGGGAAAGAAAGCAGACATCCAGATCCAGGAAGCACAGAGAGTCCCAAACAAGATCAACCCAAAGAGGACCACAACAAGACACATTGTAATTAAAATAGCAAAAATTAAAGATAAAGAGAGAATATTAAAAGCAGCAAGGGAAAAGCAACTAGTTATGCACAAGGGAATTCCCATAAGGCTATCAGTTGACTTTTCAGCAGAAACTCTGCAGGCCAGAAGGGAGTAGCACAATATATTTACAGTGATGAAAAGAAAAAATCTACAACCAAGAATACTCTACCTGGCAAATTATTCAATGATTTGAATAATTATTCAAAACATTAAGATTTGAAGGAGAAATCAAAAGTTTTACACACAGGCAAAAGCTGAAAGAGTTTAGCGCCATGAAACCAACTTTACAAGAAATGTTAAAGGGATGTCTCTATGCAGAAAAGACCACAACTAGAAAGAAGAAATTATGAAAGGAAAAATCTCGTTGGTAAAGGCAAACACACAGTGAAGGTAGTTGATCAGCCACTTATAAAGCTAGTAGGAAGGTTAAAAGACAAAAGTATCGAAATCATCAATATCAAAATAAGCAGTTAAGGGATACACACACCAAAAAAGGATGTACAATATGATGTTAAAAACAGTAAATGTGGCGAGGAGGAAAAAAATGCAGGATTGTTAAAATGCATTCGAAATTAAGAGATCAGCAACTTAAAATAATCATATAAATAGATGGACAGATAGATAGATTGCTATATATAAACTACACGGTAATCACAAACAAAAAGTCTATAAAAGATATACACACAAAAAAGAGAAAGGAATCCAAACATAACACTAAAAATATGGAAAGAGAGCAAAAAAAGAAGAAAAGAACAATAAGAGCCATAAAAACAACCACAAAACAATTAATAAAATGGCAATAAGTACAAACCTATCAATAATTACTTCAAATGTAAACGGGCTAAATGCTCCAATCAAAAGACATACAGTTGCTGAATGGATACAAAAACAAGAACCATATATATGCTGCTTAAAAGAGACTTACTTCAGATCTAAAGACACACACAGGCAGAAAGTGAGGGAATAGAAAAAGGTACTCCATGCAAATGAAAATGTAAAGAAAGCCAGGATAGCAAATATATCAGACCAAAAAGACTTTAAAACAAGGTGTAATAAGAGATAAAGAAGGACATTACATAATGATCAATGAATCAGTCCAAGAAGAAGATATAACAAGTGTAAATATATATGCACCCAACATAGGAGCACTGAATACATAAAGCAAATATTAATAGACATAAAGAGGGAAAAACTGACAGTAACACAATGATAGTAGGGGACTTTAACACCCCACTTACATCAATGGACAGATGATCCAAACAGAAGATCAATAATGGAACACTAGCCTTAAATACCACATTAGACCAGATAGACCTAACAGATTTATATAGAACATTCCATCCAAAAGCAGCAAATTGCTCATTCTTTTTAAGTGCACGTGGAACATTCTCCAGAATAGATCACATGCTAGGTCACAAAACAAGTCTCAGTAAATTTAAAATTGAAACAATATCAAGCATCTTTTCTGATCACAATGCTATGAGACTAGAAACGAACTACAAGAAAAAACTGCAAAAAACACAAACACACGGAGGCTAAACAATGTGCTACTCAACAACCAATGGGTCACTGAGGAAATCAAAGAAATTTAAAAATACCTGGAAACAAATAAAAACGAAAACATAACGATCCAAAATCTATGTAATGCAGGAAAAGCAGTTCTAAGAGAGAAGTTTATAGGGATACAAGCCTACCACAGGAAACAAGAAAAATCTCAAATAAACAAGCTAATTTTACACCTAAAGTTACTAGAAAAAGAACAAACAAAACCCAAAGTTAGTAGAAGGAAAGAAATCATAAAGATAAGAGCAGAAATAAAATAGAGACTAAATAACAACAATGACAACAACAAAACAATAGAAAAGATTGATGAAACTAAGAGATGGTTCTTTGGTGTGACATTTTTAAAGTACTGAAAGAAAAATCATCCCAGAATTTTATGCCCTGTAAAAATATCTTTCAAACATAAGGGTGGACAAGAGGGCAGACAGCAGAAGCAAGAAGAACTACAATCCTGCAGCCTATGGAACAGAAACCACATTCACAGAAAGACAGACAAGATGAAAACCCAGAGGGCTATGTACCAGATGAAGGAACAAGATAAAACCCCAGAAAAACAACTAAATGAAGTGGAGCTAAGCAACCTTCCAGAAGAAGAATTCAGAATAATGATAGTGAAAATGATCCAGGACCTCAGAAAAAGAATGGAAGCAAAGATCGAGAAGATGCAAGAAATGTTTAACAAAGACCTAGAAGAATTAAAGAACAAACAAACAGAGATGAACAATACAATAACTGAAATGAAAACTACACTAGAAGGAATCAATAGCAGAATAACTGAGGCAGAAGAACGGATAAGTGACCTGGAAGACAGAATGGTGGAATTCACTGCTGAGGAACAAAATAAAGAAAAAAGAATGAAAAGAAATGACAACCTAAGAGACCTCTGGGACAACATTAAACGCAACAACATCCACATCCGTCCCAGAAGGAGAAGAGAGAGAGAAAGGACCAGAGAAAATATATGAAGGATTATAATCGAAAACTTCCCTAACATGGGAAAGGAAACAGCCACCCAAGTCCAGGAAGCACAGAGTCCCATACAGGATAAACCCAAGGAGAAACACGCCAAGACACATAGTAATCAAACTGGCAAAAATTAAAGACAAAGAAAAATTATTGAAAGCAGCAAGGGAAGAACGACAAATAACATACAAGGGAACTCCCATAAGGTTAACAGTTGATTTCTCAGCAGAAACTCTACAAGCCAGAAGGGAGTGGCATGATATACTTAAAGTGATGAAAGGGAAGAACCTACAACAAAGATTACTCTACCCGGCAAGGATCTCATTCAGATTTGATGGAGAAATCAAAAGCTTTACAGACAAGCAAGAGCTAAGAGAATTCAGCACCACCAAACCAGCTCTACAACAAATGCTAAAGGAACTTCTCTAAGTGGGAAACACAAGAGAAGAAAGGACCTACAAAAACAAACCTGAAACAATTAAGACAATGGTCACAGCAACATACATATCGATAATTACCTTAAACGTGAATGGATTAAATGCTCCAACCAAAAGACACAGGTTTGCTGAATGGATACAAAAACAAGACCCATATATATGTTGTCTACAAGAGACCCACTTCAGACCTAGGGACACATACAGACTGAAAGTGAGGGGATGGAAAAAGATATTCCATGCAAATGGAAATCAAAAGAAAGCTGGAGTAGCAATACTCATATCAGATAACATACACTTTAAAATAAAGAATGCTACAAGAGACAAGGACGGACACTACATAATGATCAAGGGATCAATCCAAGAAGAAGATATAACAATTATAAATATATATGCACCCAACACAGGGGCATCTCAATACATAAGGCACCTGCTAACAGCTCTAAAAGAGGAAATCGACAGTAACACAATAATAGTGGGGGACTTTAACACCTCACTTACACCAATGGACAGATCATCCAAAATGAAAATAAATAAGGAAATAGAAGCTTTGAATGACACAATAGACCAGATAGATTTAATTGATATTTATAGGACATTCCATCCAAAAACAGCAGATTACACTTTCTTCTCAAGTGTGCATGGAACATTCTCCAGGATAGATCACATCTTGGGTCACAAATCAAGCCTCAGTAAATTTAAGAAAACTGAAATCATATCAAGCATCTTTTCTGACCACAACGCTATGAGATTAGAAATGAATTACAGGGGAAAAAAAAGTAAAAAACACAAACACATGGAGGCTAAACAATACGTTACTAAATAACCAAGAGATCACTGAAGAAATCAAAGAGGAAATCAAAAAATACCTAGAGACACATGACAATGAAAACACGACGATCCAAAACCTATGGAATGCAGCAAAAGCAGTTCTAAGAGGGAAGTTTATACCTATACAAGTCTACATCATGAAACAAGAAAAATCTCAAATAAACAATCTAACCTTACACATAAAGGAACTAGAGAAAGAAGAACAAACAAAACCCAAAGTTAGTAGAAGGAAAGAAATCATAAATATCAGAGCAGAAAAAAATGAAATAGAAACAAAGAAAACAATAGCAAAGATCAATAAAACTAAAAGTTGGTTCTTTGAGAAGATAAACAAAATTGATAAACCATTAGCCAGACTCATCAAGAAAAAGAGGGAGAGGACTCAAATCAATAAAATTAGAAATGAGAAAAGAGAAGTTACAACAGACACCGCAGAAATACAAAGCATCCTAAGAGACTACTACAAGCAACTCTATGCCAATAAAATGGACAACCTGGAAGAAATGGACAAATTCTTAGAAAGGTGTAACCTTCCAAGACTGAACCAGGAAGAAATAGAAAATATGAACAGACCAATCACAAGTAATGAAATTAAAACTGTGATTAAAAATCTTCCAACAGGGCTTCCCTGGTGGTGCAGTGGTTGAGAATCTGCCTGCCAATGCAGGGGATACGGGTTCGAGCCCTGGTCTGGGAAGATCCCACATGCCGCGGAGCAACTGGGCCCGTGAGCCACAATTGCTGAGCCTGCGCGTCTGGAGCCTGTGCTCCGCAACAAGAGAGGCCGCGATAGTGAGAGGCCCGCGCACCGCGATGAAGAGTGGCCCCCGCTTGCCGCAACTGGAGAAAGCCCTCGCACAGAAATGAAGACCCAACACAACCAAAAATAAATAAATAAATAAAAATTTAAAAAAAAAAAAAAAAAAAATCTTCCAACAAACAAAAGTCCAGGACCAGATGGCTTCACAGGTGAATTCTATCAAACATTTAGAGAAGAGCTAACACCCATCCTTCTCAAATTCTTCCAAAAAACTGCAGAGGAAGGAACACTCCCAAACTCATTCTATGAGGCCACCATCACCCTGATACCAAAACCAGACAAAGATACTACAAAAAAAGAAAATTACAGACCAATACCACTGATGAATATAGATGCAAAAATCCTCAACAAAATACTAGCAAAGAGAATCCAATAACACATTAAAAGGATCATACACCATGATCAAGTGGGATTTATCCCAGGGATGCAAGGATTCTTCAATATACGCAAATCAATCAATGTGATACACCATATTAACAAACTGAAGAATAAAAACCATATGATTATCTCAATAGATGCAGAAAACGCTTCTGACCAAATTCAACTCCCATTTATGATAAAAACTCTCCAGAAAGTGGGCATAGAGGGAACCTACCTCAACATAATAAAGGCCATATACGACAAACACACGGCAAACATCATTTTCAATGGTGAAAAACTGAAAGCATTTCCTCTAAGATCAGGAACAAGACAAGGATGTCCACTCTCACCACTATTATTCAACGTAGTTTTAGAAGTCCTAGCCACAGCAATCAGAGAAAAAAAGAAATAAAAGGAATACAAACTGGAAACGAAGTGAAACTGTCACTCTTTGCAGATGACATGATACTATACATAGAGAATCCTAAAGATGCCACCAGAGAACTACTAGAGCTAATCAATGAATTTGGTAAAGTTGCAGGATACAAAATTAATGCACAGAAATCTCTTGCATTCCTATACACTAATGATGAAAAATCTGAAAGAGAAATTAAGGAAACACTCCCATTTACCACTGCAACAAAAAGAATAAAATACCTAGGAATAAACCTACCTAGGGAGACAAGAGACCTGTATGCAGAGAACTATAAGACAGTGATGAAAGAAATTAAAGATGATACCAACAGATGGAGAGATATACCATGTTCTTGGATTGGAAGAATCAATATTGAGAAAATCACTATACTACCCAAAGCAATCTACAGATTTAATGCAATCCCTATCAAATTACCAATGGCATATTTTACGGAACTAGAAGAAAAAGTCTTAAAATTTGTATGGAGACACAAAAGACCCCGAATAGCCAAAGCAGTCTTGAGGGAAAAAAACAGAGCTGGAGGAATCAGACTCCCTGACTTCAGACTATACTACAAAGCTACAGTAATCAAGACAATATGGTACTGGCACAAAAACAGAAACATAGATCAATGGAACAAGATAGTAAGCCCAGAGATAAACCCACGCACCTATGGTCAACTAATCTATGACAAAGGAGGCAAGGATATACAATGGAGAAAAGACAGTCTCTTCAATAAGTGGTGCTGGGAAAACTGGACAGCTACATGTAAAAGAATGAAATTAGAACATTCCCTAACACCATACACAAAAATAAACTCAAAATGGATTCGAGACCTAAACATAAGACCGGACACTATAAAACTCTTAGAGGAAAACATAGGAAGAACACTCTTTGACATAAATCACAGCAAGATCTTTTTTGATCCACCTCCTAGAGTAATGGAAATAAAAACAAAAATAAACAAATGGGACCTAATGAAACTTCAAAGCTTTTGCACAGCAAAGGAAACCATAAACAAGACGAAAAGACAACCCTCAGAATGGGAGAAAATATTTGCAAACGAATCAACGGACAAAGGATTAATCTCCAAAATATATAAACAGCTCATGCACCTCAATATTAAAGAAACAAACAACCCAATCCAAAGAGGGGCAGAACACCTAAATAGACATTTCTCCAAAGAAGACATACAGATGGCCAAGAAGCACATGAAAAGTTGCTCAACATCACTAATTATTAGAGAAATGCAAATCAAAACTACAACGAGGTATCACCTCACACCGGTTAGAATGGGCATCATCAGAAAATCTACAAACAACAAATGCTGGAGAGGGTGTGGAGAAAAGGGAACCCTCTTGCACTTTTGGTGGGAATGTAAATTGATACAGCCACTATGGAGAACAGTATGGAGCTTCCTTAAAAACCTAAAAATAGAATTACCATATGACCCAGCAATCCCACTACTGGGCATATACCTAGAGAAAACCATAATTCAAAAAGACACATGCACCCTAATGTTCATTGCAGCACTGTTTACAATAGCCAGGTCATGAAGGCAACCTAAATGCCCACTAACAGACGAATGGATAAAGAAGATATGGTACATATATACAATGGAATATTACTCAGCCATAAAAAGGAACGATATTGGGTCATTTGTTGAGACGTGGATGGATCTAGAGACTGTCATACAGAGTGAAGTAAGTCAGAAAGAGAAAAACAAATATCGTATATTAACGCATATATGTGGAACCTATAAAAATGGTACAGATGAACCGATCTGCAGGGCAGAAATTGAGACACAGATGTAGAGAACAAACGTATGGACACCAAGGGGGGAAAGTGGCAGGGGGTGGGGGTGGGGGTGTGATGAATTAGGCTATTGGGATAGACATGTATACACTGATGTGTATAAAATTGATGACTAATAAGAATCTGCTGTATAAAAAAATAAATTAAATTAAAAAAATTTTTTTAAAAAAGGAATATTAAAGAGTATATATATATATATATATATATACACACACACATATGTATGTATAACTGAGTCACTTTGCTGTACAGGAGAAACTGGTACAGCATTGTAAATCAACTACACTTCAATAAAATTTTTGGTTGTTTGTTTGCTTTTTATACTGCAGGTTCTTATTAGTCATCAATTTTATACACATCAGTGTATACATGTCAATCCCAATCGCCCAATTCAGCACACCACCATCCCCACCCCACCGCAGTTTTCCCCCCTTGGTGTCCATACGTTTGTTCTCTACATCTGTGTCTCAACTGCTGCCCTGCAAACCGGTTCATCTGTACCATTTTTCTAGGTTCCACATACATGCATTAATATACGATATTTGTTTTTCTCTTTCTGACTTACTTCACTCTGTATGACAGTCTCTAGATCCATCCACGTCTCAACAAGTGACTCAATTTCATTCCTTTTTATGGCTGAGTAATATTCCATTGTATATATGTACCATATCTTCTTTATCCATTTGTCTGTCGATGGGCATTTAGGTTGCTTCCATGACCTGGCTATTGTAAATAGTGCTGCAATGAACACTGGGGTGCATGTGTCTTTTTGAATTATGGTTTTCTCTAGGTATATGCCCAGGAGTGGGATTGCTTGATCATATGGTAATTCTACTTTTAGTTTTTTAAGGAAGCTCCATACTGTTCTCCATAGTGGCTGTATCAATTTACATTCCCACCAAAAGTGCAAGAGGGTTCCCTTTTCTCCACACCCTCTCCAGCATTTGTTGTTTGTAGATTTTCTGATGATGCCCATTCTAACCGGTGTGAGGTGATACCTCGTTGTAGTTTTGATTTGCATTTCTCTAATAATTAGTGATGTTGAGCAACTTTTCATGTGCTTCTTGGCCATCTGTATGTCTTCTTTGGAGAAATGTCTATTTAGGTGTTCTGCCCCTCTTTGGATTGGGTTGTTTGTTTCTTTAATATTGAGGTGCATGAGCTGTTTATATATTTTGGAGATTAATCCTTTGTCCGTTGATTCGTTTGCAAATATTTTCTCCCATTCTGAGGGTTGTCTTTTCGTCTTGTTTATGGTTTCCTTTGCTGTGCAAAAGCTTTGAAGTTTCATTAGGTCCCATTTGTTTATTTTTGTTTTTATTTCCATTACTCTAGGAGGTGGATCAAAAAAGATCTTGCTGTGATTTATGTCAAAGAGTGTTCTTCCTATGTTTTCCTCTAAGAGTTTTATAGTGTCTGGTCTTATGTTTAGGTCTCGAACCCATTTTGAGTTTATTTTTGTGTATGGTGTTAGGGAGTGTTCTAATTTCATTCTTTTACATGTAGCTGTCCAGTTTTCCCAGCACCACTTATTGAAGAGACTGTCTTTTCTCCATTGTATATCCTTGCCTCCTTTGTCATAGATTAGTTGACCATAGGTGCGTGGGTTTATCTCTGGGCTTACTATCTTGTTCCATTGATCTATGTTTCTGTTTTTGTGCCAGTACCATATTGTCTTGATTACTGTAGCTTTGTAGTATAGTTTGAAGTCAGGGAGTCTGATTCCTCCAGCTTCGTTTTTTTCCCTCAAGACTGCTTTGGCTATTCGGGGTCTTTTGTGTATAACTGAGTCACTTTGCTGTACAGCAGAAACTGGCACAGCATTGTAAATCAACTAACTTCAATAAAATTTTTAAAATAAATAAATAAAAACCTCCTAAGGGAAAATGAAACTAGGCCCTTTTAAACCCAGCTCTGGGGCTTCCCAGGTGGCGCAGTGGTTGAGAGTCTGCCTGCCAATGCAGGGGACATGGGTTCGAGCCCTGCTCTGGGAAGATCCCACATGCCACGGAGCAACTGGGCCCGTAAACCACAATTACTGAGCCTGCGCGTCTGGAGCTTGTGCTCCGCAGCAGGAGAGGCCACGATAGTGAGAGGCCCGCGCACCGCGATGAAGATGAAGAGTGGCCCCACTTGCTGTAACTGGAGAAAGCCCTCGCACAGAAACGAAGACCCAACACAGCCATAAATAAATTAATTAATTTTAAAAATGGAAAAAAAAATACTGCATTATACCATTGTGGCAATTAATAAACTTACTAAAAAACAAAAAAACCCAGCTCTTACCACAGGTTTAGTTTGGGTCAAGTTGTGTCCCTGACATAACTACACATTTTAAAAAGGTGTCAGAACACAACTTAGAAGCTCCAAAAAAGAAAAAAAAACACAAGGGTGAAATAAAGACTTTCTGAGATCAACAAAAGCTGAGAGAATTCAATGCCAGCAGATCTACACTACAAGATTATTAATGGAAATTCTTCAGGCAGAATGAATATGATACCAGATGGAAACTGCAGTTACACAAAGGAATGAAGGAGACCAGTAATGGTAAACATGTGTTTGAATATAAAGAAACTCTTCTCATTTTCAATCTCTTTAATTATTTTTTTAATATTTATTTATTTAGGCTGTGCCAGGTCTTAGCTGCAGCACACGGGATCTTCATCATGGAGTGCTTAGTTGCCACATGCGGGATCTTTAGTTGCAGCATGCGGGCTTCTTAGTTGCAGCATGCAGACTCTTAGTTGCGGCACGCGGACTCTTAGTTGCAGCGTGCATATTCTTAGTTGCGGCATGCAGACTCCCTGTTGTGGCATGCATGTGGGATCTAGTTCCCAGACCAGGGCTCGAACCCAGGCCCCCTGCACTGGGAGTGCAGATTCTTACCCAGTGGACCACCAGGGAAGTCCCCTCTTTAATTATTTAGAGGAAAGACAACAACAAAATATCATGGAATTTATAATACATATAGAAGTAAAATGTATAACAACAGCACAAAGGATAGAAAGTGGAAATGAAATGTACTGTTATAAAATTCTTATACTAAATGGGAAGTAATATTGTATTATTTAAAGATAATACTTATAAAGATGTATCCTGTAAATGTAGAACAACCACTAACAAAATAAAACAACAAATAATATGGAGATAATATGGGATCATTAAAAACATTCTATTAATCAAAAAGAAGGCAAGAAAGGAGGAAAAAAGGAATAAAGAACAGATGAGATATAGATAACAAAGAATAAGATGGTAGATTTAAACCTAACTACATCAATAATTATACTGGGACTTCCCTGGTGGCACAGTGGTTAAGAATCCGCCTGCCAATGCAGGGGACACAGGTTCAAGCCCTGGTCCAGGAAGATCCCACGTGCCGCGGAGCAACTAAGCCTGTGCGCCACAACTATTGAGCCTGTGCTCTAGAGCCCATGAGCCACAACCACTGAACCCATGTGCCACAACTACTGAGTCTGCACTCTAGAGCCCGCGAGCCACAACTACTGAAGCCCGCGTACCTAGAGCCCATGCTCCGCAACAAGAGAAGCCACCACAATGAGAAGCATGCGCACCGCAACGAAGAGTAGCCCCTGCTCGCCACAACTAGAGAAAGCCCACGTGCAGCAAAGAAGACCCCACGCAGCCAAAAATAAATAAATAAATTTTAAAAAATAAAATAAAATAATTATACTAGGTAAGCAGACTGTACACTCCAAATAAAAGACCAAGATTGCCAGATTGCACAAAAAAAGCAAGACACAACTATATGGTGTCTACAAGAAACCCATTTTAAGTATAATTATACAGATAGGTTAAAAGTAAAAGAATGGAAAAGATATCCAATGAAAACAATAACCAAAAGAAAGCTGAAGTGGCTGCTAGTGGCTATATGTTAATATTAGAGAAAGACTTCAGAACAAAGAACAATACAAGAGATGTTTAAGGTGTCAATTCATCAAGAAGACATAATGGCTTCATTATACATAAAGAAAAAACGGATAGAACTGAAGATTCTGCTTCAGGTAAACTCCCTATAGACCAACCCTCCCAATGAACAACTACAAGCTCTGGAAAAAATACAAAAACCGATTACCTGAGGATTCTGAATAGTACACTAAAATTGCAAAGGGCAGTCAAAACATGAAGCAATTGACAGAGTTGGGGAGTTTCCTGCTTTTAGGGGATTTTGCCCTGAGAGTGGGCATCCGTCACAAATTAGCATAACTTAAGCAACTAAAACTCCAAGAGAAACTGTGACATCTTTCTGGCCGGAGGAAAGAGAGAAAGGTTCTGGGCAATCATGGATGCCACCAAAATGAGTGGAGAATCCCAAAAGAGACAGAACCAGAAAAGGGGATGCCTTAATTCTGTGAACGAACATCACATACATCTCAGGCTGATCCCTCCCTAAATGATATATACACAAGACACACTCAAAAGTAGCACAGCAAAAGCTGAAAGAATTGAAATGAGACTTGAAGTGCAACTCACAGAAGCTGACACAGCTTACAGTTAACTGCCAAGTAAAACAAACACATCAACATTCCTCAGAGGAATATCACAGAATCCAGAGTCTACAGAATGTAACATTCACGATACCCAGGATACAATCCAAAATTACTCACTGTACAAAGAACCAAGAAGATATGACCCATTCCCAAGGAAAAAGACACTAAACAGAGAACAACATCAAAATGACATAAATATTAAAATGTTCAGACATACACTCAATGGAACAGAACAGTATACAGAAATAAAACCACACATATGTGTTCAACTGATCTTCAACAATAATGTCCAGGTATTTCAATGCGGAAAGAATATTCTTTTCAACACAAGTTGCTAAACCTGGATACCCGTATGGGGAAAAAAAATAACCTTGACCCTTATATCATACAATATACAACAATCAACTCAAAATGGATCACAGACCTAAACATAAGAATAAAACTATGATGCGGCCACTTTGGAAAACAGTTTGGCATTTCCTCAAAAGGTTAAACATAAGAGCTACCATATGACCCAGCAATTCTACTCCTAAGTATTTCTTTCCAAGAGAAATGAAAACAGGTATCCACACTAAAACTCGTACACACATGCTCATACCAGCATTATACACAAGAGGCAAAAAATATAAAGAAACCCAAATGTCCATCAATTGAAGAACAGATAAATTAAATGTGTTATATTCATACAATGGAATGTCATTTGGCTGATACATGCTACAACATGGATAAACCTTGAAAATACATATGGCTTCACTTATATGAAACATCCAGAATAGGCAAATCTATAGAGACGGAAAGTAGATTAGTGGTTGCCTAGGACTAGAGGCGATAGGAGGTTTGGAGAATGATGGCTAAAGGGTATAGAGTTTCTTTTTGAGATGATGAAAATGTTCTGAAATTGTGGTGATAGTAGCACAATTCTGTGAGCATACTAAGAACCACTGAATTGTACACTTTAAATGGGTGAATTTATGGTATGTGAATCATACCTCGAAATAAAGTTATTACAAAATCAGAAAGCTAAAACTATAAAACTTTTATAAGAAAATATAAAAGATTTGTGTTCTTGGGGTAGGCAGATTTCTTAGAACACAAAAAGCATTATCCATAAAAGAAAGAAATTGACAAACTACACTTCATCAGAGTTTACAACTTGTTTTTTTGAAAGACACTGTTAAAAGTAAAATAAAAAGGCAAGCCTCAGACTGGGAGAAATATTTTACAAAGCATTTATCTAATAAAAGACTTATATACAGTATACATAAATAACACTTACAACAAAATAAGACAAACAGCCCAATTTTTTAAATGGGCAAGAGCAGAACAGATACTTTAACAATGAAGATATAAGAAAAGCCATTAAGCACATGAAAATACACTCATCATGAGTCATGAGGCAAATGCAAAATTAAAATCAGAATGAAACACCACTATACTCACTAGAATGGCTAGAATTTAAAAAACTGAAAACACCAAGGGTTCAAGAGGTTATGGAGCAACTGGAACTCTCCACTACAGATGAGAATACAAAAACAGTACAGCCTCTTTGGAAAACAGTTTGACAATTTCTCATTTGACCCTGCAATTCCACTTCTAGCTGTGTATGTACTCAAGAGAAATGAAAACATAAATCTACATAAAGACCTGTACATTAATGTTATTTCATGGCAGCTTCAGTAATAATAGCCCCAAACTGGAAACAACACAAATGGGCAACAACAAGCAAACAGATAAATAAATTGTAGTAAATCCATCCAATGGAATACTATCAGTAATTAAAAAGGAATAAACTATTGATATATGCAACAACATGTATCAATCTTAAAGGACTACACTAAGTGAACAAAGCTAGACATGAAAGACTACATAGTGTATGCTTCCATTTATTTGACATTCTAAAAAAGGCAAAATACAGTAACAGAAAGGTGATCAGTGGTTGACAGAGGCAGTGGAAGGGAAAGAGGACTGACTACAAAGGGGCATGAGGGAACTTCCTGGGACAATGAAAATGTTCTATATCTTGATTGTGGTGATTATAAAACTATGTGCATTAATTAAAACTCACGAAACTAGACATTTAGCATGGGTGAATGTTAATAAATTATGCTCAATAAAGTTGATTTTTTAAAAAAGGACAATTAGTAGTTTCATTCCTTTTCTAAGTCTACAGAGGTTCTCGAGGTCTTAGGTAATTCCCCAAAGGTCTCAATATCCAATCTGCTCCATTTTTAGGGACCAATCTTGATTTCTACTTCTTACATGTCTTATGATTAAAAGTATAGCACCTATACAAAGGATCATAAGAGACTACTACGAGCAACTATACGTCCATAAGATGGACAACCTAGAAGAAATGGACATATTCTTAGAATGGTACTATCTCCCAAGACTGAAGCAGGAAGAAATAGAAAATATGAACAGACCAATTACCAGTACTGAAATTGAATCAGTAATTTTAAAACTCCCAACAAACAAAAGTCCAAGACCAGATGGCTTCACAGGTAAATTCTACCAACATCTAGAGAAGAGTTAACACCTATCCTTCTGAAACTATTCTAAAAAATTGCAGAGGAACGAACACCTCCTAACTCATTCTGTGAGGCCACCATCACCCTGATACCAAAACCAAACAAAGATATCACAAAAAAGGAAAATTACAAGCCAGTATCACCAATGAGCATATATACAAAAATCCTCAACAAAATACTAGCAAACTGGGACTTCCCTGGTGGCATAGTGGTTAAGGAACCACCTGCCAACGCAGAGGACATGGGGTTGAGCCCTGGTCTGGGAAGATCCCACATGCCTCAAAGCAACTAAGCCTGTGCACCACACCTACTGAGCCTGTGCTCTAGAGGCCGCGAGCCACAACTACTGAGCCCGCATGCCACAACCACTGAAGCCCGCACGCCTAGAGCCCATGCTCCACAACAAGAAAAGCCACTGCAATGAGAAGCCCGCACACTGCAATGAAGAGTAGCCCCCGCTCGCCACAACTAGAGAAAAGCCCTTGAGCAGCAATGAAGACCCCACGCAGCCAAAAATAATTAATTAATTAATTTAAAAAAAATACTAGCAAACCGACTCCAACAATACATTAAAAGGATCATACACCATGACCAAGTGGGATTTATTCCAGGGATGCAAGTATTCTTCAACATCTGCAAATCAATGTGATACACCACACTAACAAACTGAAGAATAAAACCATATGATCATCTCAATAGATGCAGAAAAAGCTTTTGATAAAATTCAACATCCATTTATGATAAAATCTCTTCAGAAAGTGGACACAGAGGAAACATACTTCAACATAATAAAGGCCATATGGGACTTCCCTGGTGGCGCAGTGGTTAAGAATCCGCCTGCCAATGTAGGAGACATGGGTTCGATCCCTAGTCCAGGAAGATCCCACATGCCGTGGAGCAACTAAGCCCATGCACCACAACTACTAAGCCCGCGAGCCATGACTACTGAGCCCGCGTGCCACAACTACTGAAGCCTGTGGACCCATGCTCGGCAACAAGAGAAGCCACCACAATAAGAAGCACACACACCGCAACGAACAGTAGCCCCCACTCGCTGCAACTAGAGAAAAGCCCACACGCAGCAACGAAGCCCCAATGCAGCCAAAAATAAATAAATTAAATAAATTAATTAAAAAATAATAATAAACGTCATATATGACAAACCCACAGCTAACATCATACTGAATGGTGAAAAGCTGAAAGCATTTCCTCTAAGATCAGGAACAAGACAAGGATGCCCACTCTCACCACTTTTATTCAACACAGTTTTGGAAGCCCTAGCCACAGCAATCAGAGACAAAAAGAAATAAAAGGAATCCAAATTGGAAAAGAAGAAGCAGAACTGTCACTGTTTGCAGATGACATGATGCTACACATAGAAAATCCTAAAGATGCTACCAGAAAACTACTAGAGCTCATCAGTGAATTCAGTAAAGTTGCTGGATACAAAATTAATATACAGAAATCTGTTGCATTTCTAAACACTAAAAATGAAATATCAGAAAGAGAAATTAAGGAAACAATCCCATTTACCATCGTATCAAAAAGAATAAAATACTTAGGAATAAACCTAGCTAAGGAGGCAAAAGATCTGTATTACAAAAACTATAAGACACTGATAACAGAAACTGAAGATGACCAAACAGATGGAAAAATATACCGTGTTCTTGGATTGGAATAATCAATATTGTTAAAATTACCATGACTACCCAAGGCAATATACAGATTCAACACAATCCCTATCAAATTACCAGTGGCATTTTTCACAAAACTAGAACAAAAAAATTTTTAATTTGTATGGAAACACAAGAGACCTTAAATAGCCAAAACAATCTTGAGAAAGAAGAACGCAGCTAGAGGAATCATGCTCCCTGGCTTCAGACTATACTACAAAGCTACAGTAATCAAAACAGTGTAGTATTGGCACAAAAACATACAGATCAATGGAACAGGATAGAAAGTGCAGAAAAAAACCCACACACTTATGATCAATTAATCTATGACAAATGAGGCAAAAATATACAATGGAGAAAAGGCAGTCTCTTCAATAAGTGGTGCTGGGGAAACTGGACAGCTACGTGTAAAAGAATGAATTAGAACATTCTCTAACACCAGATACAAAAATAAACTCAAAATGGATTAAAGACCTAAATGTAAGACCCGATACTATAAAACTCCTAGAGGAAAACATAGGCAGAACACTCTTTGACCAAAAAAAAAAATCACAGCAATATTTTTTTGGATGCATCTTCTAGAGTAATGGAAGTAAAAACAAAAATAAACAAATGGGACCTAATTAAACTTAAAAGCTTTTGCACAGCAAAGGAAATCATAAACAAAATGAAAAGACAACCTACGGATTGGGAGAAAATATCTGCAAATGATGCTACCAATGAGGGATTAACTTCCAAAATATACAAACAGTTCATACAGCTTAATATCAAAAAAAACCCAAACAACCTAATCAAAAAATGGGAAGAAGACTTAAATAGACATTTCTCCAAAGAAGACATACAGGCACATGAAAAGATGCTCAACATTGCTAATTATTAGAGAAATGCAAATCAAAACTATAATGAGGTATGACCTCACACCAGTCAAAACAGCCACCATTAAAAAAAGTCTACAAATAATAAATGCTGGAGAGGGTGTGGAGAAAAAGGAACCTTCCTACACTGTTGGTGGGAATGTAAATTGGTGCCGCCGCTATGAAAAACAGTATGGAGGTTCCTTAAAAAATTAAAAATAGAGTTATCATATGATGCAGCAATCCACTCGTGGGCATATATCAGGAAAAAACTCTAATTTGAAAGGATACATGCACACCAATGTTCACAGAAGCACTATGTACAACAACCAAGACATGGAAGCAACCTAAGTGTCCACTGACAGATGAATGGATAAAGAAGACATGGTACGTATATAGAATGGAATATTACTCAGCCATAAAAAAAGAATGAAATAATGCCATTTGCAGCAACACGGATGGACCTATAGATTATCATACTAAGTGAAGTAAGTCAGACAGAAAAAGCCAAATATTATATGATACCACTTATATGTAGAATCTAAAAAAATGATACAAATGAATTTATTTACAAAACAGAAACAGAGTCACAGACACAGAAAACAAACTTATGGTTAACAAAGGGGATAGTGGGGCGGGAGGTTGGGGTGGGGGAGATAAATCAGGAGTTTGGGATTAACATATATACACTACTATATATAAAATAGATAAATAACAAGGACCTACTATATAGCACAGGGAACTATCCTGTAATAACCTATAATGGAAAAGAATCTGAAAAAGAATAGATATATATGTGTATGTATAACTGAATCACTTTGCTGTACACCTGAAACTAACACAACATTGTAAATTAACTATACTTCAATTTAAAAAATGGTTAAAAAAAAAGTATAGCACCTCTGAAACACAAAACTCTAAATTTTGTGTGTATGGTTCGGAGAATACATAGACCAGACTGACATAAAACCTAGCATGTAGCATGTTAGCATTTAAACATGCTAAATTACAGATGCAGTCAAACATTATTTGATCCTTCTGGAACTTTTCAGGCTTCCTTGCTTGCTTTTCTCATCTCCCCATTAAAAAGAATTTACCATAAATATCTAGTAGCTCATTCCTATACAGGGTACAAATCTCAGTTTCAGAGACTGCAACATTAAACAGCAGATCAGCTTTAAACACATGTAGTCTGTTTGCCAATACCTACAGAATGCACTGCATTTTCCACAAAGATTAATGAATTTCTCATTATACCATCACTCCCAAAATAATCACAGGCAAATAAAGAATACTGCAACCAAGGGAAAAATTAAGCAGATTGGGCTATCAGTTGCAATTAGGTTTTAAAGAACAAACAAAGGCATTTGGGAAAGGGGCTGGCACACATTATCCAGAATTCAAGATGGGCTTTCCTGCATATCTACAACAGCAAGAAACTGGAAATGTATAAAATAGCCCATGTGAACTGCATGCAGAATATAATGAGGACCTTGGAGAAAACCAGAATTAATCATTCACACAGATATCTCCAAAGAAAATGAAAAAGAACAAGATGTGAAGGGGGGGTATAGGGCACTTGTAGGTTCTGACATGGACAAACTCTGTATTACCCAAATGTTTTGGAAGACACACCACACTTTAAAATTAATCTTGCTCTATAGCTCTACAGAGTCAACAGTAAGTGAGAGACTGCTATTAGCAAAGAGATATGACAACTAATAAAAGAACAAACAAAATAAACTCACACATGATTGCAAAAGGCCCAAATGCAAACTTGAAACTGTCTAGAATAAAATGGAATTATACTTAAGCAGAAATATGCCTCTTCTTCCATTACTGTAGTTCACCCCCTGCAATAAATCAGGGCCAGTGTCTTTTATTTATGTGTAAACCCATATTCCTGGTAGGCAAACTGACCTAGGTGGCAGTCATTTATCCTAGTGCTCTAATATATTTCATAAATGATAAGATTGGGAGAAACAAAAGCTAGGTGTTTGAGGATGGAGTTGGGCTGACACTCACCACAAACTTCTCACCATTCTGCTCCACATGTTTGTATGTGGGGACCGATATGGGCACTGCTTGCTTTTCTGTGTAATCATAAAATGACTGTCCCAACGAGTCGTCACTGGGATCTAGGTTATCTGCCTCATGAGGAGGTACAGATAACACTGTCAAGATCAATTCCTTCTCGCCTGCTCGGATCAGGTCCACCACCTGCTTGTGTGTCGCCCCCTCAACATTCACGCCGTTCCTAAGGGGAAAAAGGGAAAAAGACAATCCCATAAACCAGAAGGGTCCAAACACCTTATAGCTCCACCCTCCTGCCCCCACTCCAGTGTCATGAAGTATGAACCACAAAATAAAAAGATCAGTTTGGTTCCAGAAAAGCTGTTCATGTTTTTACAAATCATAATGTGAAAAAGTGTGTGTGAACTTATGGCAGGGGGAAAAAATGGCAACAGGTGAAAGGACCTACCCTTCCTCTATGCTGGAACCTCGCACACAGCCTCAGGAAAACACAAGGGAAGGAGGGTGAAGCTGAGGAGGGAACAAAGCTTTTAAAGCCAATTTCCTCATCCTAACTAAGCACGTATACAATACAATAAAGTGGCTTTTAACAATCCTGCCATTTGAACTGTTCTTTGCCCTTTTTAAATTTCTTAGAATTGGGAATTCTGTCAAAAGAAATTTTTCACAAAATATGCTCCCTTAATTTGTAAAGACTCAAAAAGTATGACTTAAGATAGTTCTTTTACATTTGTATCTGATTTCTCCCCATATCTTAAAATTGGTCAACTTAATTTTGCTTTATACCAAGTTTCATCACCTTGGGAATTAAATGATATATATCTTCATACACACTAGTTTCCTCTATCACTCAGTTTTTTAAAAGGCAAGGAGATAACCTCTCTAAAATTTTATTATCTGACCCAACTTCCTTTGTTCTCCCAATCTCTTCAATTAGTATCTACTTTTTTTTTCTGTTCTGTGCTATCTCACTTAAAGCCCTGTTTAATCAGTTCAAACTAAAAAATGTACCGCTAAGGTTACATAGTATATCAACCTACGCATTCTCCTTCTTGTTCCACTGTGTATAAAAAGGCTGAAACTAGGAAAAGTACAAGGTTTGGAAGAACAATAATTTTGTCAAGAAAGATGCTGCGTCTCAGAAAACTCACTCAGCAAACTGAACTACCTTCCCAGAATGCTGACCCAGCCCGTTATCTCAGCAAAAACCACTAGGCAGCTAGCTGACCTGGAGGTTCCCTCCATGGCTATCCCAAGAGGGTTAGGAAATACACACCTGGCCTTTAGTCAATTTGATAAAAGCTTATCTGCCCTTTAAACTCTTTTTCACTCTTGTTCCAAACCATTAGGGTTTTTCCTTCCTGCAAATGATGCTAGGTTTAGTAACAAGCCTTCCACAAACTTTTCAATCACTGGAATTGTCTGTCAGACAGAGTATTGTATCTGAAACATCCATTTATATAAACAGAACAGGCAGGAGATCATCCAGCTAAGCCTCCTTCCTTATTCTAGGTTTAACAATCTAGCCAGTAAATTCAGTGCTCTTGACATTTCACAACCGAAAGTCTAACTTAAATACACACACACACACACACACACACACACACTACAGCAATTTTACAACTGGCTAGCTATAGAAGAAAATAAAGAGCTCCCTCCACTGATGGAAATTTGAGCTTTTAAAATTCAGATCAGGTCAGACCAGTGGCCAGAAAAAGTGGTCAGTTCTTTGATCATAGAGCAGGATGGTAAAATATAAGAAAATGGGCTTTGGAGCTAGATCTACATGGGTTCAAATCCTCGCCCTGCCAGAATTGGTCTTAAGTCATTTAACCTTTCTTAGCATTGCTTTCCATGTCTATAAAATAGAGACAATAATCAGTCCCTAACACAGTCGTTGTGAAGATTAATGTAATAAAACATGTAACTTGCCAAGATCAATACCTGAACACTCATATCAGAAAGTATATTAAGGAAAGAAGTACTATGTATCTATGCGTTATGAAGAGATTTTGATTAAAGAATAAATAGAAACCTAAAGATGGGGATTGGTAAAGCATTTCATCTGAATCTTTGACCTAATTACTAGTTCTGGGAAAGTATTTTGATGGTAGAAGAAATAAAATGGAAAAGGCAAAAGTTAAAAATCAACATAGAGAATTTGATCTATCCCTAGGAATCTTAGCTTAACTCATGAATATCCTTGTTAATTTTTTTTTTAACAAAGTGAGGAAAACTAATACTGTAGAGACTGAAGAAAACATCTTGGATACTAAAACACGATTTTTATGTTAGTACAATCAATTTTATGAGATGAGCATTTGTGAAAAAAGTTTAAGAACTGATGCTCAAATCTTATTTTTCAGCTCCCTAATTTTTCCTAATTTTAAAGGATTTTTAATCTGGACTACTCTGTCGATAGGCTTGGGGGCGGGGGGCGGTCAGTGAACCCCTACAGAATTTGTATGTAAAATTATATTTGTCTACATATATGCATTTTTTTCTGGGAAGAGCCCACAGCTTTCATCAGCTTCAAAAAAGGAGTATGTAATCTCCAGAACGGTTAAGAACTATTGTTTTCAATGCATACCTCCACCCATTCAGTTTTCAAGTCAGAATACACTGTTCTTTGGGTCACTCACAGAAATAAGCCCTGAAAATCGGCAAACTTAAGTGAGGCTTACTCCAAAAGCAGTCAGGGAGCAAGGAAGGTTGCTTAGGTTTCACTTCTTTAATAGTAAGACCAAGCTTCAAATTGGCTATCATCCCAAAAACCCTCTTAAAAAAACCCAAAACAACAACAAAAACAAAAAACCAAAAAACAGGAAAGAACTACCAGTGTCATATTCTAAACACACTTGCTAATACTTATCTGGTTCAACTATAGAAAGAATTCTATACATTTCACAATTTAATACAAGCTGGAAATTCCTTCATTCTTCAGAGAATGAAATGGGTCAGTAAAAACCCCAGGATGCCTGATTTCAAAAAGGGCCCTCCCTCCTCAAGAATTAAGAGACCTTCATAGTCATAAAAATGTTTATATGATATCCCCTTTTCCACAAGAATGCTACTATACCAGGCTCATATTAGGTGTGGCCCAATTTGGCCGATTCTGAAGACATAAATGAATGTAAACTATAAATTCTGCAGAAAGGGAACTTTCAGCACTACAGACTTCTGGTTCAAAGCATGGGTTTTGGAGTCAGAGAGACTTCCGTTTGAATACCAGTTGTGCCATTTAAGAGATGAGACATTTGGCAAATGATTCAATCTCATTAAGCCTCAATTTCTTAACTCATAAAATGGGGCTAATAATATAACAGAGTTGCTGTTAAGACCTCAAATGAGATAAAGCTCTAGAATACAGTAATCACTCAATAAAAGGTAGTTATTCATGTGACAGTATTTCTATCAGCTGGGCAAGCAGGTTGGTAGTATTTTGGCCTCCTGATGAAACAAACAAACCCTTTCTACGACCAATTTCCCTTGCTTTTCTTTTGTCTTTGTAACATAATCTAGATGGACTTCATTTGAAAATAAATGACTGAGCTCTCAACCAATGATAATAGGAAACACAAGATAGTCAACTTCAAAAGATAACTACCACATCAGAGAACCACTAAGTCCTATACCACACAAAAGTAACTACTGCCCAGTAGGTTCCACCCATCAATGCTTTTTCTACAAAAAAAGGCTTAAACACACTATCAAAAATTTTCAACAGATATGTGATTAAACAAATACAGTAAAATGTTAATTATAGAATCTAGGTGGTAAACGGGTATTCTCGTGCAATTCCTTCAACTTTTCTGTATGTTTGAAATTTTCCAAAATAGAAAGTGGAGGGGGCTTCCCTAGTGGCGCAGTGGTTAAGAATCCACCTGCCAATGCAGGGGACAAGGGTTCAAGCCCTGGTTCGGGAAGTTCCCACATGCCGCGGAGCAACGAAGCCCGTGCGCAACAACTACTGAGCCTGCGCTCTAGAGCCCGCAAACCACAACTACGGAAGCCCGCGTGCCTAGAGCCCATGCTCCGCAACAAGAAAAGCCAACGCAACGAGAAGCCCACGCACCGCAACGAAGAGTAGCCCCCGCTCGCCACAACTAGAGGAAGCACGCACGCAGCAAGGAAGACCCAAGCAGCCAAAAATAAATTAAATAAATAAATAAATTTAAAAAATAAATAAATAAAATGTAGAGGGAAAAAAGAAGGCAACCAAAAAATCCAACCATCCACAACTAAGACCAAAATTTAGTTTCCTTAGGCAACTGGATGGTACCCAATTACTTTGTGTCTTCAGCATTGTAAAGATACACTTGATAATTTTAATAAAATGCCCCTCATTTTTTACATAAGACCAAAATTTGACCCCATTGGAGAGGCCTTTAGGTAGCTAATGGGAGTGGCTTTAAGTAAGGCTTTTATTCAACTAAAGTTAGCCAGCTGAAGAAACTGCAAAGCTAATGTAAACACTCCCAAAAGGCAGGGAAAAAATAGTCAGGATTTGTATACTGTTTATGAAGGAACCTGTATATAATGAAACTAGGTATGGATGGAAATATGACACAGCCAATCACTCACTACACGTGCCACAGGAAGGAGCCATTCTATGTGGTAAGCAGAATATTATTTTGACCCCCTGTGACACGCAGGAAAGTAATTAAAGTGTAGTTAGTCCCCCAGAGGGAGCCTGTAAAAAACAGACAATAAAGTCCTATAACTGCAAGCAGTAGGAGACACTTCTCAATTCTGTAGGTTAAAACACAACGGCTACATGTTCACAGAAAGGTTAAAATAAAAAAGTTTTGCCAAGGATGTGGAAGAGATGGAATTCTCATGCATTGCTGATGGGAGCATAAAGCAAAAACAATCCGGCAGTTTCTTATAATGTGAAACATAAACACATTTACTGTATGACCTAGCAATTCCACTCCTACGTATCTACCCAAGAGAAATGAAAACATGTCCATACAAACAATTATAGTAGAATGTTCATTGAAGCTTTATTCATCATAGTCCAAAACTGAAAACAGTCAAATGTCTATCAAGAGGTAAACAGATAAACTGTGGCACATTCATGCCACAGAGTGTTACTCAGCAATAAAAAGGACCAAACTACTGATGTCCACAATATGGATGAATCTCAAAAATACACTGAGCAAAGAAGACAGAAAAGAGTCTGTTTGATTTGATTTCATTTATTTGAAGTTCAGAATAGACAAAACCATTCTATAGTGATAATTATCAGATCAGTGGTTGTCTGTCAGGGAGGGGCTGGGGGTAGGGGGAACAACAGACACAAGGAAGCTTTCTGAAGTAATATACGTGCTCTATATCTTGATTGGGGTGGTAGTTAAATGGATCTATACTTTTCTCAGATTTAAAACTCTCAAAATGTGTGCATTTGACTGTATGTAAATTAAACCTCAATAAAGCTGATTTTAAAATAAAATTACATAATATCCTCATTTATAAATGTAAAATAGTAGTCCATCATCAGAGTGAAACAGCCCCTATTCTGCTTTTAGATTACTCTGAATTTTTTTTGTTGTTATTGACAATGTTGTTATGAAGATCCTAGTAGATGAATCTGTACACATATCTGCAGTACAAAATTGTTTAATGGATAAAACACACCCTTTTTCCTTCACCTCCCATATCTTTGTGGAAAATAAGCTAAGCCTTCAATACTTTCACGTCTTACAAGCCTATTTCAACAAAATAATGAAGAGAAAATTAAGCCAGAGCTAGTTTTACCCCTGCTACTGCTTTGGCCTTTTGTCTTAACCTCTATAAACAACAGGACATGTATTTCAAGCCTAGTGTAGTTAAGAACGTCAGTAACAGATGATTATAAAGTTAAGCCAGAGAGCAACAGCATCTCTGTCTAGTTTATTAAAGCCATAATGTGAGAAACATCAAACTCACTCAACACTTGATTAATACTATTATACTACATTATAAATATAATTGATCTTTTTTAGGAGTCCTAGAATCCCCTTGTTAGATTTTTAAGCATTCAAGGCTGTAAAGCATTTTCTTCTCAGAGAGTATCTGAAAAAGAATTTGTCCAGCCAAACAGCTAACATTAGAAAAACTTTTAATGACATTGAAGTACATCAAGCAAATGAACTTACAGCTCAAAAAATATTTATGAAGACTATATGCAAACATGGAAAAGTCCTTATAGTATGTAAAATGCAAAAAACAAAGACTATAAATATTGTTTGTTTGAGGTTTTTTGCATTTAAAATATAAAAATATTGTCCATTGTGATCTTATGAGCACATAAGATATTTCTGCCCCCAAATAGACACAGTATGTAAACAATGAAAATAGCTGAGTTAGGGTAACTATGGAACTATGGGTAATTTTAAAAATTTAACATAGCTTTTCTATCTTTTCAATTACAACAAAGCTTTTTAAAGAAACTCCCTATCTTCTCTGCAATATATCTTCTTGGAAATTGGGTGAAGATCTTCCAAGTTGGAGAAAAACAGTCCCCTGACTCATCAAAAGAACGACACTTCCTTTGACTTTTCACTGGTTCATTGCCCAGTTGTTGAGTACATCTATACTAGACACTAGACTATAAAAACAAGGAACTACTCTACTGAAATGTAAAGACATGTCCTTTTAAATTTTGCAGTTAAATCATCTGGCTGGCTTAGGTTGACTCCTTTTCATCCACCTCTGCCTCTTTGCTATCTAACTTAGGCAAACAATCAAGTCACATAATTGACTAATTGTCTTAGCAATCACTGCTGTACTTTGCCCTAACACTCTGGAGATAAGGGATTCAGACATGCATAAGCAATAAAAATAGCCAAAGGAAGTCAAGCTTGATGGTGTCTGTACCAAAGTATAATGCCAGACCACTAAATATCAATAACTTTTTGGAATCTTGTTTCAGAAATAGTAACATTTTAGAACACCTAATTTACTGACAGGACAAGAGAAGTACAACTAGAGAAAGTAAATGGTCAAAAGTTTCTAAAATGCTTGCGTTTTTTCTAATAAACAATCTGGTTAACGATTTTAAAAGCACAAAACTTATCTCAATTACTCTTAATGTTAACTTATGTGGAAAATGAGATGATGACTACATAAACAGGTAAAATCCTTTTGGAAAGCAATTTCACTGGTAATATGCATCTAAAATCATAAAAATGTTCATGTTCTTTCAACCCAAAATGGCCTGAGAATTTATCCGAAGGAAATCATCAAAATATGAGCTCCATGAGGGCAAGAACTTTACAGTGGCATGTAAACCATTCTCAAGTATTTGTTGAAAGAAATGAAATAATCCTGAACACAGAAAAAGCAAGGTTCAAGTATGTTCATCATTATTTAGGTTGTTTCCAAATTTCTGTTCTTATAAAAAGTCAGCAATAGGGGGAAATGAATGGTAAAGAAAATTATAGCAAAACAATTTAACTATAAAGCAATCATTTAAAATTGTAAATATGAAGAACAAAATAATCTATAAATATGTTTGAGCCAATGTTATATTAAGAAGTGGATTATAAAAATGCAACTTCTAAAAGATAACATAGGAGAAAATCTAGTGATGGGTATGACAATGAGATTTTAGACAATAAAAATGTGATCCATGAAAGAAAAAATTGCTAAGATGAATTTTATAAAAATTAAAAACTTCTGCTCTGTGAAAGACACTGTTAAGAAAAACAAGTCACAGGGAAAAAATATTTGGAAAACACATATTTGATAAAGGACTTGTATTCAAAATATAAAAGAACCTTAAAACTTAAAACTCAACAATAAGAAAACAAGCCAGTTAAAAATGGGCAGGGACTTCCCTGGTGGTCCAGTGGTTAAGACTCTGTGCTCCCAATGCAGGGTGCCCAGGTTCTATCCCTGGTCAGGGAACTAAGATCCCACATACCGCAAGTAAGCCCGAGTTCTGCAACTACTGAGACTGTGCACTCTAGAGCCCATGAGCCTCAGCTAGAGAACCCCGTGCGCCACAAGGAAGACCCAGCGCAGCCAGAATAAATAAATAAATAGATAGACAAATAGATACATTTTTTTAAATTAAAAAAATGGGCAAAACTCTGAACAGACACCTCACTAAAGAAGAAATACAGACGGTAAATAAGCATATAAAAGTTACTCAACATCACTCATCATTAGAGAACTGCAAATACCATTAAATACCTATTTGATTGGTTAAAAAAAACCCACAATAATATCAAATGCTGGTGAAGATGTGGAGCAACAGCAATTCATTCAGTGGTAGAGACACTCTGGAAGACAGTTTGACAGTTTCTTAAAAAGCTAAACATAATCTTACCATAAGATCCAGCAATCACACTCCTAGGTATTTACCCAGTTGAGTTGACAACTTATATTCACACAAAAACCTGCACACAGATGTTTATAGCAGCTTTATTCATAATTGCCAAAAACTGGAAGCAACCAAGATGTCCTTTATAAGTGAATGGATAAACAAAAGTGGTACATCTAGACAATGGAATATTATTCAGCTATAAAAAGAAATGAGCTCTCAAGCCACAAAAAGACATGCGGGAATCTTAAATGCATATTGCTAAGGGAAAGAAGCCAATCTGAAAAGGCTACACATTGTATGATTCCAATTAATTATATGACATTCCAGAAAAGGCAAAGATCAGTGCGCTGCCAGGGGCCTGGAGGGAGGGGAGGGATGAATAAGTGAAGCACAGGGGATTTTTAGGGCAGTGAAACTATTCCGTATGATACTGTAACACTGCATACATGACAGGATGCACTTGTCAAAACCTACAGAACTTTACCACACAAACAGTAAACCTTAATATATGCAACTTTTTCTTAAATCAGTAGGTTCAGAGAACTCCAGGCTGTAACAAGAGAATCTAACTGTATTTCAAATCTATTTCCAAAAACCTCATGGAAGCGGGTAGGGGGGAAAAGGTACAGACCTAAGTAACTGGAAATGAATGAATTCTGTAAGATTAAAGGCCAAAGGGACTGCACATAAGTACTGTATTCTAGTCAATAAAGTTGTTTCCCGCAGGGGTACAGGTTAACAATTCTGGTATTACCACACATGTATACTGGAATTGAAAAATTAAGTAAATAAATGGTGGATGTAGGGAGCCAAGTTTCTCACTGTTGGAGTGGAAATGTACAAATCAGCAAGGGGAGGGGGACAAAACATCCATATGGTAATGAAGAAAAGCTAGAGATATCAGTAAGAACTCATGTTTAACTTAATATAGATACAGATGGTTACATATAGAAATATTTATAGACATGTGTATATACAGGGATTAATAAACACACATATATTTCTTTGCTCTGATAGCTGAGAGGACCTGAAAGAAAGTACACCCTCTTAGCAAGAACCATACCTAATGCCTAGATCTTGGTTTCTAATAACATTCTCCAGTAAAAAGAACCAGTGCCTCTTGGAGAAATGGCTGATTCTAGGACTGGGGCAGGAAACACACAAGATGAGCCTGGAGCACTGTGTAGTACCAGAAAGTAAGGAAGTGCTCAAAAACAAAATAAAACAAAGAAACACACATTGATGAGAGTATGTAGAAGGGCACAGAAGCCAACTGAAAGAGCTACCAATGGCCGATTCTGGAACAACTGGAGCAACAAAATCAAGTGGCAGTATCAGATTACACAACCCAAAGTATAAAATAAATATCCATGAGCCCATACTGATATAAATAAATGACAGAATAAATTAATACACAGGGGAGAAGAGACATTCTTCTCCTATGCAGAATTCCAAATAAATTATACAGTTACTACATACTAAAGGAGAAAAGCATAACTTCCCACTCCTTAAGTGTGGGCTGCATATAGTGACTCCTATCCAAAGGGTACAGTATGAAGTGGGGGAGAGGAGGAGGAGAATAACTTTAAAGTAGAGAAACCTGGCAAATACTACTTTAGCCAGATGATCAAGGTCAATATCAACAGTCATAAATCATGATGATAGTATGTATTGTTGATATGAACTGATGAAAATGATACTTTACCTTTGTGACTGTCCTCCCAAAATCACCAAAACTCCAATCTAATCATGAAAAAAAACCAAATTCTAATAGTCAGGCATACTATACCTGACCAGTACTCCTCAGAAGTGTCAAGGTCATCAAAAATAAGGAAAGACTGAGAAAATGTCACAGCCAATATGAGCCTAAGGAGACATGACAACTAAATGTAATGTGGTATCTTGGATGGGATCCCGGAATAGAAAGACATTAGGTAAAAACTAATGAAATCAGAATAAACTATGGGCTTCAGTTGGTAATAATGTATCAACATTGGTTCATTTATTTTAACAAATGTTAAACATTTAACAAATAACCATACTTATATAAGAGGAGAAACTGTATGGTGGGAGTGGGGGATGTATATATGGAAACTCTACACTATCTGTTCAATTTTTCCGTAAATCTAAAACTATTCTAGAAAATGGTCTATTAATTCTAAAAATTAGATCACAAACTATATGTAACAGTATAACTTCATAACAAATACATTAAAAAAGGACAGCCAAAATACAAAAAGTAGTTGTGTTAGGATGATAAGACGATGGGTGATTTTTTTTTTCCTTAGTCTCCAAATTTTCTAACATTACTAACACATTACTTTTATAATTTAAAAAATGAATTTTATACCACTAAACACCTACTAGAATGACCAAAATCCAAAACACTGACAACACCAAATGCTGACGAGAATATGGCTTAACAGGAACTCTCATTCATTGCTGGTGGAAATGCAAAAGGGTATACTTTGGAAGACAGTTTGGTGGCTTCTTATAAAAATCACATACTCTTACCACCTGGATCCAGCAATTATGCTCCTTGGAGTCAAAAACTTTTGTCCACACAAAAACCTGCACACAGATGTTTATAAGCAGCTTTATTCATAATTACCAAAACTTGGAAGCAACCAAGATGTCCTTCAGTTGAGGAATGGATAAACTGTGGTAGATCCAGAAGACAATGGAATATTATTCATCACTAGAAAGAAATGAGCTATCAAGCCATAAAAAGACATGAAGGACACTTAAATGTATATTACTAGGTGAAAGAAGACAAGACCACATACTATATGATTCCAACTGTATGATAATCTGGAAGAGGCAAAACTATGGAGACAGTAAAAAGATCAGTAGTTGCCAGGGCTTAGGGGGAGAGAGGAATGAATTAGCAGAGCATAGAGGATTTTTCGGGCAGTGAAACTACTCTGTATACTACAGTGGCAGATACTGTTATTACAAATTTGTCCAAACCCATAGAATATACAACACCAAGAGTGAACCCTAAAATAAACTATGGACTCTAAGTGACAATGATGTGTCAATGTAGGCTCATCAATTCTAACAAATGTACCTCTCTGGTGGGGGATGTTTATAATGGTGGAGGCTATGCATTCTATGGAGAGCCCTAATTCACAAACCCTTACCAAAGCCTTTTTTAAGTATCAAAAGCAAAATTCAATATTTATACCAATATTTTAAAGCACCTACATCCAAAAATTTAATGCTGGGCAAAAGAGAGTACTAATAACAATAAAGTATGGCCCTGGCAGGGTTGAGAAACTGAGAGCTGTGTCAATCAGCATCTAGTCTTCCCAAAGAGGGAAAAAAGAATAAATAACTTGTCAAATAAGCTGCTCACCATCACTGGGACTTTTTACCCTTGGCTGGGTGTTCTATTCACAAAGAATGTTGCCTGAGGCAGCAAAAGTACAAATAAGCATCATCTGTCTTTCGACCATAATATCTCCAGCCACAAGTAACAAGGGTTTACTACTTGGGAAGGAGTAATAGATTCCTCAAACCTTCTAGTTCCAAGGCAATCAGGATACAAATATAATCTACACAGGTAGACTTATTTCTAAAAAAATGAATCTTGTCATTCAATAAAAAAAAGTATAATAAGGCTTAAGGCTTTAAGGTATTTTAAAAATCAATATAAAATTATAATCAAGCTGTTCAGAAGAAAAGTTCATTTGTTATCTGATAATTACCTGTAAGGCCAATGTAACAACTTGACACCAAGAATAAAAACAAACTTGTTCATTTCCCTCCTAATAAAATACAAAATTCTAGTCTTAGAATTTTAAAACAGCCTCCTATATTAAAATTACTAAGGCTTTGGATCTGTGCTCCACATGGCCAGGACACAACTAGTTTACACCTTTTATCCTAGCATAATTAATGGGCCCCTTTCATTTTCAAGTGTCTTGGTCTGGACAATAAACTATACAGTCCTCCTAGTTTTAGTACATTTTGTGTCTGGAAGACTCCTGTGAATATGCACATAGTCTCTAGGCACTTGCATTACTAGTTTAGATAACTAAGGGCAGAAAAGTACTTATGGCAACTTGGAGGAATTGCTCTAAACTTGTTCATCCCATTGTGGTGAGGCAGGACAGGGGAGGCTAGGGAGGAGGAATGAAAATCAGGTCAACTGGGCTTAAGAAATAACCTGAGGCTGCCGCTTTCTCCACCAAACCTAAAATTCCTTAGTGCCAAGACTATATGTCATTCAGCTTCCTATCCCCAGTGTCTAATATTGTATGTGTCATGTAGTAAGCACTCATTAAAAGTTTTCCCTGAGTGAATGAAAAAAATTATTAAGATTAGCACACAAACTCAATACTGGTTTTCCTTCATGCACTTCCATAATTTCATTCTTTATTTTTAACTTTTATACTGGTTTCACTATTTAGAGGGAAGTACTAAAAATATTATGCAAGCTCTACATTTTTCAAGCCTTAGTATTAGTGATAACTTTGCTTTCTATTATGGGTAGCAATGGTTAAGAGTAAAATATGACATTCAATTATGTAAGCAATTCCAAAGTGAGGCTATGTTTTCTTTTACTGAAATATACTGAAAATAAAAGTAAATTGTTTTTATTAATTTTTTTAAAAATAAACACTGATTCCAAGGATAGCAAAATGAGGTAAGAAGAAGGAATAAGAAATAAACATGTTGACATTTAAAAAGCAGCCTTTATTTTATGTTAATTCTGGGAATAATCTATTATAATTATATTGTTTCATCTCATAAAAACTAAATGCACCACACTTAGCTAAAAAATTTAAGCACGGTGGGTCTCCTCACACGACAGAGGCTAAAGTATTACCAGTAAAGTCTTAAAGAAATTTCTGATACTAAAGCTATAAAAGTATACATTTATCTTGTTTGGATAAGATTTTTTTGTTTGCTTACTTTTCAACTTTTGTCTTTAAAAACTTGATCAGCATATAACAACTCTATGGTTCAATTTAAATGTAAAGCTGGATGTGAAAATAGGTTACTTCTTCACACTGTGGGATAATGAATGCTAGATAAAGGTAAGAAAGTTGCTAATAGCCATAATGGTTTCCCTAACCTGACTAACTCATTCTCCTATCTACCCTATTTCTCAGGCCCCCTCAATCAGTTACTCACCAGCAAAACAAACATAATCAGTCCTAAAGCATTTCTCAACACCAACTCAGGCTTTGAGATCTGCTATAATTTGAACCATTGCCTAAATGGCCAATTTAAACACAACTCCCCAATGTTTTTAGTTTGGTGTACAGTGACAGTTAATTAAAGAATAAAATCTACTTGCTTTATCAACAACCTTAGTTTGCAAGTCAGGTAAATTACCAAAGAAGGAATCTTAATATTTTAAAGTTCTATTTCACTACTATTTCTGAATTACCACATAATGCAACTAAAAACACGATTCCTCATGTGATCTGATAAGTCTGTTCTGCGGTGACAAACTGCACCCTGAATCCCAACACCCATTTCCTAAATATTCAATTAGTCTCCAGAGGTACTGTATTTGAGTGTGAGGAGAAGTGTAAATCTATCACCACTACTGAAAAAATAGTTCAAAATACCTTCACCTATGTAAGAAGCCCTTAGAAATGAATAACAAGACGTACTTTTTAAGTGATATGGCCCTTCAGCAATCAAATACCATCCTTTAACCCAAATTAAATTTGCGCAATTTCTTTTGGAAGCTGAGGAACACAGACTACAGTACAGTTTTTGTAAGCTATAGTCTATTTCAGCATATTGAATAAGAAGAAAGTTACAGTAAGACCCTTTCCAAATCAGCAACATAAAGGATAATTTGGTAGGCCAGGGAAATCTAAAATAATCTATTAGCACACAATTCAGAAAGGGAAACTTTAGTGTCACATTTCCTTGGATTCAAAACACCAGGTAGAGAGAACAAAACTCATTGTCGTTTCTAAGAAAAGAGATGCAAGTTACGTACCTTGAGAAAACAGATCCAAAAAATAGTTTTTAACCCTACCAGAATCAAAATGATCATAATTTTGGGTAAAAAGAATTAAGTAACCTGCATGGTACATTCAGTAGACAAACTACACACTTTATAAATTACAAACTTTATCATGATTAAACTGATCAGCAAAAGAAGTGGAAGAAGTTTCCAAAACTTTCACAGAGGTCATCACATCTCCAAATATTAAGTTAATCAATCTCCCAATTTTCAAAACATACTAAATAAATATAACTAAAACTAGATAGGCCCACAGATATAAAAGTACTGTCGGGGGCAGGGGGTTGGAGGGGAGAGAGACAGCTTCCTGGTTAATCTCACTGAATAGTTCTGTAAGAGTAATCAGCCTCTTCAAAGCAGCTGGGAGAAAATCCACACAAGCAGCTGACTCTGCAGACTGCTCTGTACTTTTCCAAAGAGAAGTAAACTAATTACTTGTGTTTCAAGTCCACAAAATACGTAGACCTGTCATTCTAGTCTTGCTCTGAGGTCTGACACAAGAATCTGCAGTTTCAGAGAGCTTAAGCAAAAACCATTTTTTTAAAAGATGTTTTCATAACAACGGAAGTTCATTAAAGGAAGTACACATAAGAGTATTCAAATGCAGTACCTTACTCTGCAACTTTAATACCTTGCAGATAGGTATATTTCCTCAACTATATGAAAACCTTATTAGTTAGCAGGGAGCAATAAATAATAAACAAAAGAGACTACACACATACTACCTAGCATTTGACTGATACCATATCACAAAATCTAACTCTGAAGTACCCCTCACATTACTGACAGGAGAAATTCACTGTATGGTCACCACCAATTCTTAAACTTACCTGGGGCTTCCCTGGTGGCGCAGTGGTTAAGAATCTACCTGCCAATGCAGGGGACACGGATTCGAGCCCTGGTCTGGAAAGATCCCACATGCCGCGGAGCAACTAAGCCCGTGTGCCACAACTACTGAGCCTGCACTCTAGAGCCCACGATCCACAACTACTGAGCCGGAATATTGCAACTACTGAAGCCCACGCGCCTAGAGCCCGTGCTCTGAAACAAGAGAAGCCACCGCAATGAGAAGCCCGCGCACCACAACGAAGACTAGTCCCCACTCGCCACAACTAGAGAAAGCCCGCGCGCAGCAACGAAGACCCAACACAGCCAAATAAATAAATAAATAAATACATAAATAAATAAATAAACTTATTTGAAAGATCTTTGTAAGAATTTTCATTTTGAAGGCAGAATGCAGGTATAAATCTTAGTACTATATATATTAAGTTCCCTGTCTGTCTTCAGTCCCCCTCAACTCCCAGCAACACGCTGTATGCCAAAACAAAAGATTTAAATTAAAGGAGGCATCTTCAAATCAGAGGAGTACAGCTAAAACAGAACATCTGTAGGGCAGAGCACAAGTGGACCTACAGCATATAGGATCAAACTTATCAACTGTAAACACAATAGTAAGTACAGTCATATAAAACATAAAAGAGAAATGGATATTTGAGAAGCTGAACTGTGCTGTGAGTAAAATACATGTATACAAATTAAAGGCAACCAGCTCCTCACCAGCTGCTCCCAGCTCTAGGCATTAGAGCTTAGTTGTCTTTAGTTCCCTTCTTTATATAGTACAAGACAGCCCAAGAGAGTAGATGCTCTGAAATTCTTCTAACAGTGATTTTCCTCTTTGGCCTTGGAAATGTTATTCAACTTCTTCAGGTAGATAAATAAAAACTAAATTCTCAGGGAGTCCTGGGTATTAATGCACATACAACGATATTCTGACCTCAAAAACAGAATAAAATCCAAACTTTTTAGCATGGCAATCAAAACCCCATTTGATCTAACCTGAAGCACAGGTGTCTATAAACAAACAGCAAATTTAGATTCCTTGTTATCCTAAGATCCTCCCTTTGGTCACACAGTTACCTCAGCCTATAAAATCCTTCCCCCTCTTCTGCCTACTAAAATTATACCTGTCCTTCAATCACAGTTTAAAAGCCTTCTATGACCTATCCACCCACCAATCTTCCAATCTTCTCAAGCATATTCACTCTTCTTACCTCTAAACTCCCATTGTGTTTTTCATTTATCTCCATTATTTCATTTTGCTTTACATACAGTAAATTGTTTACATGCACCTTCCCCACTGCAGTGTAAGTTTCCCAAGGGCAGGGATACAGGGACTCTGTGACTCATACAAGCCTAACAGTACTTTACACATAGTTTGTGCTTAATTGTGGTACCAGGCTGAACATGAAGTGATATTAGCCAACATCATAAAATTGATACCCTCAGTCAGTTTTTCAAACAGTGGATTACAACCTAATGAGTCATGAAATTAATGCAGTGGGCCACCATCAGCATTCAAAAAACAAAACAAAAAATCCAAAATACTGACGGACTAAAAAATACCAGAGTGCGTGATACTAGTAAACACAGTTTTGTGAAACTTGTTTCAGGTGGTTTTTTTTTTAACTGGGTGTAATACAAAATCTATGAGTTCCAATTTTTTTTAAATGGTTTTAAACTGCCTAAATTTTTTTTTTCCAAATGTGGGCCTGGAATTGCACCACCCATACACTGGCTCTTACTAGACTGCCGAAGTGAAGCACAGAAACCATCTCTATAGCTGACAGTCGAAGAACAGAATGACCCTAACTGGCGCTAACCTAAACCACTACAATATCCTTTGTGCCAGCAATGTCAGCATCTAACAAATGAACTTACCACAGATCATGCTCCCAAAGCACCATGCAGTGATCATAAATCGTAAATGTTTGCTTGTCAGCTGAGTCTCTTTGCTTATCTACCGGATCATAAGAATTATTCCCAACAGGACTTAGCTAAAAAAACAATTCTCCTTTAGAGCGTGGTAATAAACCCTCTCCTGAAACAAACTGGAAAAGTGGTGGCTGGAAAAAGAATTGTTCTTCACAGTAACTTATATGACCCAAACAAATCTTCACGTTAGTAACAAAAACTCTTTTCCTGGTCACGGCAATGTTGCAGAAGACATTTCTGTGGGGAAGATAATGCTATTTTCAAATTTAGCTTTATTATTTTGCCGCCCTCACTACCTATGGAATTAAAAGTATTTCTTGGGGTTGCAATTACGATCATCATGCTCTCTTCACTGATAACCAATAAAGATAGCAACAAATAAGGGCAAAGAATGCCTATTTTGGTTCCCTGTCTTCTACCCAATTTAACAATAAGAGAGACAGGGTAAATAAAGATATAACACAGTTACATTTCAAAATCATAGAACCAAAGTTCAACTGCTATCCAACTTCATAGGGATATGACTGAATTTTTAAGAATTTTAAGTGACTTCAGTCAAGAATAGTTGACTATTAACAGTCAAGAAGCTGAGAAACAAAGAAATGGAAAATACACTGGATTTAGCTTCCAAAGACCTGGGTTTAATTCTGGTTAACATTCATTAGTGCAACACCCAGTTTCCTCTCTTATGAAATAGGGATAACACTCATACATTCATTCAGCAAGCATTTATGGAAGAGTACTTTCTATGTGCCACTAGATATTTAGCTACGGAAACAGCATAGACATAGTCCCTGTCACCAAGGAGCTTATATTTTCCCTATCTCACAAGGCTCTTGTGAAGATCAAATGTAAAAACACTGTGCAAACTGTAACACTGTACAAATTGCAAAGTGATATAATAATAATTATTATTAACTTGCTCTACCTCTTAACCCTCACCTTTATTATAACAGCTTATCAAGATTCAATAAATAAAGTGTAAATGATTAGATAACAACAGTTAGTCCACTATCTACTGAACTGATTTTCCTAAGGGCTGGGATTTCAAGAGCCTAACAAATCACTTTGTTCATAGAGTCTCAGCTAATGACTCTCTACATAATCATGACAATAAAATGAACTGAGAATTAAAGGCTTGTAGTTTCACTCCAGGTATGGGGTGGGTATGTTGACTGCATTTCCCACACCTGGCCAGGGAGTAAAAAATAAAGATTTCTAGGCCCCATGCAAGACCTACTGAATCATAACCTTTAAAGGGTGAGCCTGAGAATCCATACTTCTGACAAGCACTCCCAGTGATTCTTACACTCACTAAAGCTTGAGAATCACTGCCATAAAAACTGCCTTTGATCAA